>NC_140988.1:99845785-101045785 GCF_052327205.1 Somniosus microcephalus
TCTCTCTCTCTCTCTCTCTCTCTCACACTCCCAATCTCTCTCTCTCACACTCCCAATCTCTCTCTCTCACACTCCCAATCTCTCTCTCTCTCACTCCCACACTCCCAGTCTCTCTCTCTCTCTCTCTCACTCCCAATCTCTCTCTCTCACACTCCCAATCTCTCTCTCTCACACTCCCAATCTCTCTCTCTCTCACTCCCAATCTCTCTCTCTCACTCCCAATCTCTCTCTCTCACTCCCAATCTCTCTCTCTCTCTCACTCCCAATCTCTCTCTCACACTCCCAATCTCTCTCTCTCACACTCCCAATCTCTCTCTCACACTCCCAATCTTCTCTCTCTTTCCTTCCATCTCTCTCTCTCTCTCTCCTTCCCCCTCTCTCTCTCTCTCTCCTTCCTTCCCTCTCTCTCTCTCCTTCCCTCTCTCTCAGTCCCTCTCTCTCTCTCCTTCCCTCTCTCTCTTCCCCCCAGTTGCTCCCTCTCTCTCTTCCAACAACAACATGCCCTCAAAAAGCCTCGGCACCGCCGGGCTCCCCCAGCTAGTTGATTATAAGTGGGATTATTGCACTGTATTATTCTGCATGTAAACTCTAGAATCACTCATTGTCTTTTACTGCTGACAAATTGTGGATTGTCTTGACAGCTTTAAGGAAAACACGTGCATAATACGTGCTCTGTGTGGTTAAAGATCACTTTGGTTTTCTGGAAGTCAGTTTATCATCTAACATTCTGTGTCTAATATTAATCTCTGAGAGAGAGCATTCGCTGGATTATTCACTAGCTTGACACTAGAATGGGAAGATTAGCCAACATAAATCAATTTAAAGTCATAACAGACTTCTTAATTACATGATAGAATCAAATGCCTGTAAATAATGTATCTGGGAGATGTACATTCATTAGGCAAGAAAATCTATACAGGAAACTCTCGCTTTACCGGCACCCAAACAACCGGAAATCTCGGTTAACCGGCAAAATTCAGGAGTAGGTTCAGTTAAGTTTTTCTTCATATTAGTGGCCGTTTCTTGATTCTTGGCTGTGTAATCGGGGGTTCCTGCACTTGTTGCTAAGCACAGGGACGCTTGGTCTGTGGCCGGCTTCTTGCACCTGTTGCTAAGCAACAGGGAAGTCTGGATTTGTTACTGTGTACGGAGCTCTCGTACCTTTTAACCATAACTCTCTGTAATCTGGACTTTTTGATAAACCGGCACCACGCCGGTCCCGTCGGTGCCGGGTAAAAAAGAGTTTCCTGTACTTATGTTCTCTAGGTATCCACAAATGTCAAAATGTGGCATTAGTTCAGAACTAGTTTAAACATTCCAGTATTTTTAAAAGAACAAATAACTCAGTTATATGTGTAAAAACAGGTTGTTTGAACCAGATCAATAAGTTTGGGAGATTAAATCAATTCATAACAATGTTGACACCATAGAGCAGGTGCATAAAGGGGCTCTCCCTCACTCTGATTGGCTTGAATTTGCCATTTGTGTCAATCATATCTTCTCTTTCTCCCTTCCTCCCCCCAGCCCCAAAAATAAGTTACATCCACAGAGGTAGTTCTTTATTTTAAAAAATATTATAAATTATAAATTTGAGGTTCAGGGCATGTCACTTATAACTGGGAGCAATGGTATAGACTCTTGCGTGCAGCAACATGTTTGTGATTAAGAGTTTGGTCTGGTCACATGAAACATTGTTGCATCCTATACCTTGACAGATTGCTCTGCCAGTGATTTTTAATGGTATATATCACTGCTATTTTAATCAACATTATTATAAAATGCTTAATTTTGTGCTGGTAAAAGACCACATTTGAATGGTATTTGGCAGAAAATAGTGCACTTCACCGATGCAGACATTAGTGCCCCTGTGTGTGGACTGATAAATTGCTGTTTGTTCAAAGTCTGGGTTAAGTACAGTATCCCAGCACATCATTATAGTCGTTGATATAAGGTTTTGTGGAATTCTGTGCTGAGATTAAATAAGGTTTGTTCTTCCAAAGGCCAGAAATTCCAGATCTGTAAATCATTACAACCATCTCAGTCCTCAGCTTGAATCCCTCCACAGACTTTGCATGCTTTTCTTTGATCACCTTATTTGGCTTCTTTGCTTGCCACACTAATTTGTGAGTGCACGTACAAGTATGTAGCTGGAAACCAATAATCATCTTTAATGTTTTGTGGCCTTATAACAAATGTGGTACAGAAACTAGGATAATTAAACACAACTTGCTTGCTCAACAATAACCAGGATCAGATTGTCAGCTTGGTCCCTCTTCTGAGGTGTTTTATAGTGTGGAGTTGAGGCTGCTGCACAGATGCTATTAGGCAGAAAGAAAGAACTTGCATTTATATAGCGCCTTTCATGACCTTAGGATGGCCCAAACCGCTTTACAGCCAATGAAGTACTTTTGAAGTGTTGTAATGTAGGGCAACTTGGCAGCCAGTTTGTGCACAGCAAGGTCCTACAAACAGCAATAAGTTTATTACCAGATTATCTATTTTAGTGATGTTAATTGAGGGATAAGAAGTGGCGAGAACACAGGGAGAACTACTCTGCTTTTCTTGAAATAGTGCCATGGCATCTTTTGCATCCATCTGAGAGGGCAAACAGAGCCTCAGTTTAACACCTCATCTGAAAAATGGTACTTCTGAAATACGGTACTCTCTCAGTACTGTCCTGAAGTGTCAGCCTGCATTTTGTGCTCAAGTCTCTGGAGTGGTGCTTGAATCCACAACCTTCTGACTCAGAGGCAAGAGTGCCACTACTGAGCCAAGGTTGACACACTTAGCCTACGAAATACACACTTAGCCTATGAAATACATGATTTCTCTCTGTCGGTTAAGTGTGAGTTGAGTTTGGTATTCTGACAGTGGGTTTATTTCTAACAGTGCTGGGTGTCATAGATCCACTTTTTATTTCTGGGATTAATTTTTTTTAAAATCTTAATAACAAGTACTTGCATCTGCTGCAACCTTCCACATCCCAAGGATGGCACTGGACTCAGTAGCTGTGTGTACAATGGTACTTGGAGCAGTGCGGGAGAAATACATTTTGTACAATTTACTAGCTGTGGAGCTGGTAGGACGTTTCTGTACTTGCGTGAATAACTCTGAACTCACCAAATACTGTACTTGAACATTGTCCTTTTAATATAGACAAGACTCAGTGGGTTGGGAAAAAGATGCAACAGGCCTCATTGACGCAGTGTGAAAGCACAGAAAGAAACTATGAAGAATTTAACTCAAATACACAACGGCTGAGAAATTCGAGTTCCACCCAAAACAGGCTCAACGTTGCTGGGGTGGCTGCTCCGCCCACTGGTTCATGCCGGCGTGAGGCCTGAACCAAATTTGGGTTTGGGCCCAATTTAAATGCCGCCAGTGAGCTGCGGGCACCAAACGGGCGCTCGGCTACAACCTGCTGGAGGGCGGGAGATTGGATGGCTGCCACGCTTAGCCAGCCAGCCAGCAGGCCAGGCCTGGAAGTTAGGCGATCCTGGGATCCTTGAACAGGCCAGTAGCGGGCCGGAGTTTTTTTGTGGGCTCAGGTGGAGCACAGGGAGATCCTGATCCCACCCCAGGGGGAAGAAAACCCTCCAGGTAACGCCTCCGCCGCCAGTGGGAAGAGATCGCTGAGGAGGTCAATGCCAGGAGCTTAGCTCCCAGGACATGGCTGCAATGCTGAAAGGAGTTCAGTGACCTCACCAGAGTTTTCAATGTTAACATACTCCTCTCTTACTCTCTGCTCATATCTTCAGCCTCAAAACCCTCCTCACTGCTTCCCTTCACCTTCCTAGAATCACTGCACCACACTTCAGTCTACGTCTTTCTCCTCATACTCACACACTCGTCACTATTGCAACCCTCACTCCCCACGCCTCACACCTTACACACAACATACTAACTATTCTACCATGATAGGCACATTCTCTGGGCACCACACAAGGATGTCACTAACACGCTACCTTCTTTCTTGCAGGAGACGTTTGTGCACAACCTGTGCCAGGAGCCTGCCACTGGAGGAGGCCGAGCCAGTCTGCACATCCTCTCCCTCATGGAAGATAAGGTGCTGGCCATCACGGGCAGGGGGAGAGTCATGACTATGATGACTGGCAACACTTGAGGAGACATCGGGGGAGAAATTGGGTTGAGCCGCAAACGGGGCGCCAAGCTCGCCTGGGCGCCAGATTTTGCGCTGCGATCGGAGCAGCAGCGATCGCCGGAAATTCAGCTTGAGCGCCCCAAGAGGGACACGGGGCGAGGCTCGAGGCGCTCCGCGTCCCTCTTAGGGCGCTGAAACTGAATATCGCAGCGCAACGTGCCACAGCGCCACACGCTGCGGCACGGCACGCTGCGGTACTGCAGGCCTTCCTCCCATTCTTGAGGGGGAGGGGCCTGCACCAGCGCAATGAGCGATTGGGAGTGCTGGCAAAAGAGCCCGGCACCGAGGAGAAGTGCCGGGCTCTCGGAAAACAGCCGGCAATGCCACAGGGGGAGAACAGGAGGCCGGGGATGGAGGTGCTGGCAGGTGGCCGCCGAAAAAAACGGCTGCCCCGCACCTCCACTTTAATTTGCGCCACTGCCGCCACAGGTAGGCCCCGTGAACCGGGCGCGATTAGCGAGCGGCGCTACAGAGGCGGTCGCTGCCAAATATCGCAATCGGGGCGGTAGCGGGGCGCTGCGCACACCGATGACATCATCGGTGGCGGCGCAGCGCAACAGGCTAACGCCGCCATTAGCGCCCCAGCTAAGTATCGCGGGAGGCGTGGCCAGTGGCGCTAAAGCCACTGAGTGCCCTCATTAGGCGCTAACTGGGTGCGCAGCCCACCGAATTTCTCCCCCATCATGTAGGTTTTTTTCATATCTTATCCTCTTTTTCCACTCCTACTTCTATCTTACCCTACACACTGCATCACAAGCATGACAAATTGCAGCTACTTTCAGCAGCCATTTCTTCCTCTGCTCTCACTTCACACTAAAAGCTGTCCCTTGTCCCTCTCTTTCATTTTAGTTGCTAAATCTGTGGAGCTACCTCTGCCACTTCAGGAAGAGGAGGCCAGCCTTCCTGAAGATCCACCTGAAGATCACTTGATTTGAGCCTAGCTAGAACCAGCTCAAAGACTAACACCACGCGTACTTTAAAGGCTAGGCTGGAGGGCAGGTCTTCATGTGATGAATCGCAAGCCGCGAGTGTGCAAGAGCTAGGGCACGGGGATAGGATGCCGCAGGTGCCAGCTTACCGGAGGGAAAGATCACATACAAGCTCAGCTGCAGGGGACTCGGATGCTTACTTTGAGGTCCCAGGTTACTGAAGAAGGCAAATAGGCATACACCAGGAAATGCCAGGTGCAACCTGCCAGTGAGCTTGCGTGCAATGGCTCAGAGCGTGGAGAAGTCTAGCTCCAATTTGTCTCGGGGCTTTACACAGAGCACGGAGAGCATTCTGTCCAACACGGACAAAGTGGTCAGCTCCGTGAACACGACAGTGGCGCCCACTATATCCATGCCTCTGCTGACAGCTTCCATGTGTTAATTGTGCATTATTTATGTCCTAAAAATGATTCATATTGAGCAGCCATCTCCAATAGCATATCTTTGTTGTTCATTAAAGGGATGATGTCGTCATAAAATGTATCATCACCAAAACGTACTTGCTAAACCTTTGCTTGATTGAAAAGAAGAGTTATGCATCATTTTATTTTTTTCTCCAAACTTTTAAAAACCAAACTAATCCTGGTTAATGATGAAGCTTGGCATTTTTCTAATTTCTTACCCAAACTACTGTAGCTTTAAAAATGATGAAAGTTTATTAAGAAGTTAATTTAAATATGATAAACATAGGACATACCCGACGACTATCACGCCTCTGCCTCTGAAATTAGCAACTGTGAGATGCATAAGAGCATACCAGAAAGTCTCCTCCAGTTTTCCTTCTTAATCCTGTAGAGAAGTATCTGGGTGTTACTCAGCAACCTCCAACAATGGAGTCCGCTTGGACCAATAACGCAACATCTGGGAACTTATCTTCAATGCTGTTAAATATTCAACCAGCACGTGGACTTCACAAACTTTTTGAGGACTTCCACAAGTTTAAAAATATAACCAAGTTACAAATTTTGGCTTATTCACAAACTCCTGCAAATGAAAGCTGCAGTGTTTTGTTGTCAATACACTTCAAACAAAGGCCTACTTTTAAGTTCTTAACCATACTTGGAAACATGCCAAACAGTGGGTTGTGAAATTAAAATTTTTGCATAATTTGAAAGAGGTTCATTAGTTTGAGCTTCAAGATGTTGCATTTCGCACCCGTACGACCAGATTTAGGAACAGCTTCTTTCCCAGGGCTGTCATCCTACTGAACTCCACAAATAAACTCTAAAGCCTGCACATCTGCCAATGCACTTTATTATGGTTATGTTTATGTTAATGTATTACAAGCCAAATGTATGTTGAATGTTTAAATGTCTTAATCTAAATGTACACTCTCGGGAGCCGCAAGCCTACATTTCGTTGTACTGCACTTGTGCACTAACAATGACAATAAAAGTTGATTTGATTTGATTTGATTTGATTTCATTTTTGCTCTAAACTACACGTTTTACACCCCCACCACCACACTCATACTCCTCTCCCCTACTCCCCAGACAATGGCAAAAGATTTATGCAATTCTGTATTCATTCAAACTGCTGTATTTTTGTTTGTAGGATACATTTTTAAACATTGAGACATCAAAATGAATATTGTATACAGAATAGAATGCTGCAGTTATGGTGGTAAATCCAGGCCCTTATTTGAGCAATAGCCCATTGTTTAACATCACAGTACTCAGAAGCAGATAAAGAACATTCAGGCCTAGAAATTGAGTTGATGCCGCGCCAGGGCTTTAGCGCCGGAAATTTAGCGCTGGCGCTAATTCCCTTGCGCGCGCCAAAAATTCAGTAGCGCCACGCCCAGACGGCTGCCGGCGCTACTGGCGGGCGTGAGTGCCTCCCAATGGGCGCTGAGTGCCGCATTGCGGCGCTAATCCGGCGCTGCGGCACCCGATGCGGTGCGGCAGGCTGGGGAAGTGCAGGCCTCCTCCTCCCGTTAAGGAGGCGCTGCCTTCACCCGATCGCTGGCCGTTTGATTTTTTCAAAAATGAGCCCGGCACCTCGGACAAGTGCCGGGCTTGCAGGCCAGACGCATCTGATCCGCGGGGGTGGGGGTGGAGGAGTCCGGGGAGGGAGGTGCGGGCAGGCGACCGGCGGGAAAGCGGCCGGCCGCCGCGCGACCTTAATGCGCCGGCGCTAACTTGTGTAAGACTCGGTTGCCAGAGTCTTAGTTGCGGCTGCCACGGGCGAGGCGGCCGCAACTGAATTTCGGCGTTCGGGCGCGTTGCCATGGCAACCGGGACGCTGCGCACACCGATGACGTCATCGGTGCCGGCGCAGCGCAACCGGCTAACGCCGATGGCAGCGCCGAAGTGAATTTCAGAAACGGCTATCATTGCGGCGCTAGGCCCTCTAGCGCCGCAAAATGGGCGCTAACCCTACTGAATTTTCAGCCCTCAGTATACAAACATTTAAGCAGATCCAGAGGTCACTCATGAAAGGACAAAGAGCACGCATCATATACAGGGGAAGTTTGTACAGAGCAAAAGTGCCATTGGTTTCTTCTGTAAAGACGTTAGTGGGTTCAATTTCCTGGGTGCGCTAATTTTATCACATCTGAAAAATGTGATTTTAATGCATGTGCTGACTCTTCCATACACTGCTGCCACTTTGTACCAACACAACTGAGGATGGGGGCATTAGGTAAGAGAGCAGGAACCAGACTGATCCGAGCAGAAGACCAGGAGCCAGAGTGAATAACCGGGAGACCAAGAACCAGTGATGTGTGAGTAGGAGATCAAGAGCCAGAGAGAGGGCAGAAGGGAAACTGCAAACCAGAAAGGTTAGTGTTGTAGATATTTTTCGGAATTGTAGTTTGGAAGGTAGGGCTGGTGCTGTTCAGACGCTGAAAGTGGGGGTCTTGTATGTTATCACCTTGTAGGTAAATATATACAATATGTGGAAGGAATGGGATAAATGATTAATTTCCTTTTGCCTTTCAGATGCTTTTCTTATATGTTCATAAAATATGATGAATTCTAGACAGTTATATTTTTGAGGGTAGGGGAATCTATCTGGTGGTTTATCTGAATAATCCTTTGGTGATCTGACTTGATGTTGGTGCCCTTCCTCAATTCCTGTTGTTGGTCCAAGGTGAACAAAGTAAACTTTTTTGAAAATAATTTTTGGAGCAAGAGAATTAATAAGGTGTAATTTCTCTAGTCTTTGCTTTAACAGAGCCCCCCACCGCCACACCTCACTCTCGGCGTATGGGGTAGTCAGCAATAATGCTGGAGGCCCTCCCCTCATGTAGCACTCCCAGCATTCACAAGATCACTGCAGAAGACCATTAAGAGCCCATATTAGTTCATTTATCCAAAAGCATCCTGGTCTGCGTTTATCTATCATGCGCTAACTCCAGAAGTTGCTGCCACTTTCAGAGGAGTAATGACGGCAAACACTGACAGTTCTGTCGTCATTACCACCACAAAATCTGGGCCATTATGTCCAACTCCCTGTATAATATTTGAGCTGATACCACTGCAACTCCCAGTTTGGTATCATCAGCAAATCTGATCACTTTGCATTGAATTTCAGCACTTCCCCCTTCACCCAACCTAGCTCCTCTAACCAGTACTTGTTGCTTTCTACCTTTCACCAGCTCCTTATCCATTCCCAGTGTATAGCCTGAATCCCCAAGACTTTGATTTGACTAATAGTCCTTCATGAGACTTTTGGAAGTCTAGGTACACAGGGGGTATATTTTCAACTTCACCACCTGGGTGGTAATGCAGCGGAGCAGATCAGCCACCCATTGTAGGACCTGCCTAATTTTCATCAACTTGAAATCAAAGGGATGAAAATCAGGCGGATACTACAGCAGTCGGGCGATCCACTCTGCCAGGTTTCCGCCCAGGTGCTGAAGTTGAAAGTTACTCCCATTATATTACAGGACTTTCCACAGTCCACTTGAGATAATACTTCCTCAAAGAAGTTAAGGAGGTTGAATAGGCATGATCTTCTCCTTCGGAATCCATGTTGGCTAGTGTTTACTAGGTCAGTGTTGTCCAATAGAAATCGCTGACTAGCCGCAGATGTGGTTATGGCGACACCGTTTTAACCACATGTACTAATTTTGGTGGAAAACGACTTGCACACAATACAGGTAAACATACTTCACGTGTATATTTACTTAGCAACTATCTACCACCACTCAGTGCAAAACTTTGCGGTCTTTCTCTTTCATCAAATTCTGGTATAAATTTATCTGACACAGCACATCTTAGTGCAGTCTCTAGCTGTTTGTCCAGCAGTTGCAAGCGATACTTTGACGTCATCAGAGTGATTGTTGAAAATGTTGACTCGCACAATGAGACTCACCAGACCCGCCCCTGCTCGCTATCCAGAATGTGATTGGATGCTGCTTCTCCTTTGCCATGACGTGCCCTGTTGGAACTGCTCATTACTGGTTGGACTTGCTTTCTTCTGCTGGCCTGGAACGGTTATTCCAATTGGTCGAGCTGACCATGCTGATAGTTCCCCGCTCCATATAATGTTCCTGATGTTTCCATAGTGCTGAAGTCATGCGCTTTCCCCTGTGTCACCATTTTAGCAGATAATCAATAAGCAGTGACCAAGGAAATAAAGCATGCAAAAGGTTCAAAAAATACTTGAACAGTCTGATTTTCATCTTCATTTTACCAACGAATGCACAAAAAAGTTAAAGCACACATGCTTACACCGTGCTAATATGTGTACTGAGATCACATAGTGTTTATTACCCATTTTTTATTTACTAATCAGAAACGCAATTAGCCACATCTGGATTTCTAATTAGCCACTAGTGGCTAGTGGCTAATGTATCGGACAACATTGTACTAGGTTATTATTATTCAGATACTCCTCAAATACTTGGTCAGGAATGCTGATTTTTTTCTGGTTTAACAGCATTATAACTCATCTAGTTGGGGCCATTGGTGACCTACTGGAGCAATCAGCAGCAGCAGCCAGTCAGTCGGAAAGGGTTTATCAGCTTGCCTGCAAATCAATGAATTGAAACAACAAAATATGAAGGAACAAGTTTTTCATATTTACTACAATATTGAATGTCACATTCTTTACTTAGCGATGTTACAGCATGAACCCTGCAATTTTATGTCTCCTGACGTTGGTTTCTGCATATGTTTCAGATCAGTGACATTGCTGCACCAACTGTAAATGAAAAGTTCACTGTTGACTGTCTATCAACTACTAGTTCATTCTAATGAATATGCACAACTTTGAACATACTCCCCTATGTTAGCAATAGTATTCTATAGCTTATATCCTTACTGAGACTGATGTGTACTGGAAGGGGCACATTTCGTAGCATTGCTGCTTCCATAGCCACAGTAAACAGAGTTACCTGATGCCTAGGTACATCAGCGAAATCTAGTCTGAAAAGAAACATTCCGCCCATGTCTTTTTTCGCTAATTTCTAGTTTTGCTCAATTTGTTTCGTCACCAATTCTTTAATGTGACACTTGACCCTTATCAGGTACATTTCTGTTCTGTAAAGCACAGCGATGAGATTATAATGAATGCAGCTTTTTATAGGGCTCTTTAACATTGCGAGACCTTTGCTCATGCCCACTTTATTGGAATGCATGTTTCATTAAGGAGATGTGAACTGTCATTTCACATTGCCCAGTAAGTGTGAGTGAAGCCAACTACCATTGGCTTTATTCTGCTAATGCCATTTTAAACTGCTGGACAAACCTTATTGTCTTAAATTAAGAGAATGTCTTTTTTTTAATTACATTTTGAAAACTGTCATATATATCAGTGCATGTTGGGTTTAGAGGCGTTATTCATGTTGGATCTGAAATTGGCTTGATGTAGCTTGTGCTGTTACAGCAACAATGGAACAGTGTACTGTCTGAAAACAATTACCCATTTGGCAGGATATCACTGCACATTTCAAAATATAACGTTCCCATGGGAAAGTGAAACAAACCCATTACTGATCCTCCTTGGTAAATTGTCCTTTCTCCATATGTTTTTAGTTCTATAAGCTTCAGGTTTCAGATGTTTAGGAGAAAGAAAGTGCTTTAGCCATCAGCACACATCATATACCAGATAAACGGTATGAGCCTACATGTGTGACATATTTACAGTACTGCTCGTGAAGGACAAAAGATGGGGCTGAAGGAGGAGGTCACTGCTACTGACCCATTCTTGTGCTTTGACAATGCACGTGTAAATTCATTACTGTACAGCTCTAGCCACATTCAAGCCATTCATTTGCATTCAGTGCACAGAATCTCTCCACTAAACTCTTTCCATCCCATTAACTGGGCCATGTACACATCTTGGCTTCACTACCTACAATTACTATTGATCGCCTTTTCCCTTTATTTTTGCTTTTGGGAAATAAATGTTTTTTCTGCAGTCTTCCCACTAAGAAGTGTGTAGAGAAATATGATTATCTGAATTTGCTTTTGAATTAAAAAGATAAAACGTGACTGAGTAAAATCAGTCTTTTCTAGAAAGGCATAGGGATTGGATCAAGGTGCTTTTTAATAGAAAGTCCGTGATCAGGAAAAACATTTAAGCGTGAGCTGGGCTGGACAAAATGAATGAAGGAAGGGAATGGAACTTATCACATCCTCAGGACGTCCAACGTATTTCACAATCAAATATTTATTTTTGAAGTGCAGCCAGTGTTAATATAGGCAAATGCAGCAGCAGCCAACTTGCAAGCAGCAAGATCCCATAAACAGCAACTGAGATAAATGTCCAGTTACTCTGATTTTAATGGTGTTGAGTGGGTGAGGAATATTGGCCAACGTATCCAGATAATTTCCTGCTCCTTTATGAATAGTACTATAGGATTTTTAATTTCCACATGAACAGGCAGATGGGACCTTGAATATCTGAAAGATGGTGCCTCTGATGATGCAGCAACCCGTCTCTCAGTACTATACTCAAGTGTCAGTCTAGAATATGAAGAGTCTAAGCAGCAAGGGAGGAACACACATTCCAGCCACATAGGATGCAGAGCAAAGCAGTATTAAGCTTAGCACTGTATAAGCATTCACTTTTGGAAGACAATACAGTGGTGCAGCACCTGAATGTACCAATTTGCTATGACATGGAGTGGTGGTCTTACAGTATGACCATCAGCAGATGATGGAGAACATCACTTCTCCACAGAGTAGCAAATGACATCAGAGGCAAGTCGCCCAGTGATACTTTCACTTGCCTCCTAGAGATGATTATAGAGCTCTGGGAGGAGGTGATGAGCCAAAGAATAAAGAACATAAGAACAGGAGGAGGCCATTCAGCCCCTCCAGTCTGTTCCGCCATTCAATTAGATCATGGCTGATCTGTATCTCAACTCCATTTACTCGCCTTGGTTCTATAACTCTTAATATCCTAGTCTAACAAAAATCTATCAATCTCAGTTTTGAAATTTTCAATTGACCCCTAGCCTCAACAGCTTTTTGGGGAGAGTGTTCCAGACTTCCATTACCCTTTGCATGAAGAAGTGCTTCTTGACATCACCCCTGAACAGCCTAGCTCTAATTTTAAGGTTATACCCTCTTGTCCTGGACTCCCCCACCAGAGGAAATAGTTTCTCTCTATCTACCTTATCAACTCAATTAATCACCCTAAACACCTCAATTAGATCACCCTTTAACATTCTATACTCAAGGGAATACAAGCCTAGTCTATGCAACCTGTCCTCATAATTTAACCCTTTTAGCCCCGGTATCATTCTGGTGAGTTTGTGCTGCACCCTCTCCAAGACCAATATATCCTTCCTGAGGTGTGTGCCCAGAATTGAACGCGGTCCTCTAAATGATATGCAACATCACTTCCACCCCTTTGTATTCCAGCCCTCTTGAGATAAAGGCCAGCATTCCATTAGATTTTAAAATTATTTTTTGTACCTGTCCACTAGATTTTAGTGATTTCTGTACTTGGAGCCCTAAATCTCTCTGCTCCTCCACAGTTCCTAGCTTCTCACCAATTAGAAAATACTCTGACCTATCTTTCTTAGGTCCAAAGTGGATGACCTCACACTTCCCCACATTGGACTCCATCTGCCATAGTTTTGCCCACTCACTTAATTTATCAATGTCCCATTGCAACTTTCTGTTCCCAAATACACTAGTTACTAGCTTAATGTTGCCAGCAAACTTTGATATATGGCTCTCTATTCCACACCTTAGAAAGAATATATTGGCCTTGGAGGGAGTGCACCATAGGTTTACCAGAATGATAAAGGGTTAAGTTACGAGGAGAGATTACACAAATTAGGATTGTATGCCTAGAATTTAGAAGGTTAAGGGATGATCTGATCAAAGTTTTCAAGATATTAAAGGGAACAGATAGGGTAAATAGACAGAAACTATTTCCGCTGGTTGGGGAGTCTAGGACTAGGGGGTATAGTCTAAAAATTAGAGCCAACCCTTTCAGGAGTGAAATTAGGAAACATTTCTACACACAAAGGGTGGTCGAAGTTTGGAAATTATTTCCGCAAACGGCAATTGATGCTAGATCAACTATTAATGTTAAATCTGAGATTGATAGATTTTTGTTAACCAAAGGCATTAAGGGGTATGGGCCAAAGACGGGTATATGGAGTTAGGTCACAGATTAGCCATAATCTCATTGAATGGCAGAACAGGCTCAAAAGTCTAAATGGCCTACTCCTGTTCCTATGTTCTCTATTCCTTCATTCAAGTCATTTTTAAATATAGTGAAAAGCTAAGGCCCCAGTACAGATCCCTGGGGATCATCACTAGTCACATCCTACCAATTGGAAAACATAACTATTATCCCTACTCCATGTGCTCTCATTTTTATTAACAGCCTTTTATGTGGAACCTTGCTGAATGCCTTCTGGAAGTCCATATAAGTAACATCCATAAATACTCCCTTATCTACCTTTAGTTACCTCCTCAAAAAATTCAACTAGGTTCGTTAGACATGATTTACCTTTACTAATCCATGCTGGCTCTCTGACCAGTTCATGTTTGTCCAAGTGCTCAGTCACTCTGTCCCTAATAATAGATTCTAGTAACTTCCTCACAACAGATTTAAGACTAATAGGTCTATAATTTCCAAGTTTATCTCTCTTACCCTTCTTAAATAGTGGGATGACAGTGGCAAATTTCCATCCAAGGGAACAATTCCCGAATTGAGAGTTTTGGAAGATCATGACTAGAGCATCTACAATTTCCTCACCTACTTCTTTTAATGGATGGAAACCATCAGGTCCTGGAGATTTGTCACTCTTTAGTCTCATTATTTTCTCCATTGCCATTTTTTTACTTATATACTCAAGGGAATACAATCAGCTTAAAGCGTATGGCCTAGAAATTGGATATGGCCACGACATGGGCAGTGTTAAGGCCCAACGATGTTAAGCTATGCCAGGTCAAAATGGTCTAGGTAGCACGCAAAATTCGTGCTCAGTCCTCTTTAGCGTGATTATAGTCTTGATCGCAGCACTAAAACCGCTGCTCATTGGCTTACCAATCAACAGGTGGGCCAGTATGAGGTCCAGTCTAATTCCCAGTCATGTTTCGAACAGGCTTTATTCAGTGCTTAATGGGGAGGTGCATTGATGCTACGACACCTCATTTTCAGTCCACTTACAATTTTACCTGGAAGAAGACACCAGTGGAAGCACATGGCTGAGCCTCAGCACAGCGAGAGAGCTCACAGATTCTCAGACGCAGCTCTTGAAGTAACCATGGAGAAGAGGTGGCTGTTCACTTCCCAAACACTGGCAGGAGGTCCTCGCCACACATCTCTCGAAGCCTCTGGCAGGAGATAGCCGCCTATGTGACAGCCAGCACTGTGGTCCCCAGGTCGGCCATCCAGTGCCGAAAGTAGTTTAATGACCTCACATGGGTGGTCAAGGTGAGTGAAGGCTTCAGCAAATGCCATATCCCACCATCTGCACCGCAAGCCTCACACGCTGCTCAATGTACCCCCAGTACTCACCAACCTACAATCTCTACCTATCACCATTCAGACCTCGCAATCATAGCTTCACTTCACCCTCACAACCTTACCACTGCTGCAACACTCACACCCACATCTCACGCCTTGCACACACTGACAGCTATTCAACTATGGCAGACACATCACCCAAACACATTGCTCCACACTCACTCACACACATCCCTTTCTCTTGCAGGCCAAGGTTGCACATAACAGGAGGGAGTAGCGGCAGACAGGTGGGTGGCAAGCCGCCTCACCGACCTGGAGGGGAGAGTGCTGGAGATCATTGGGCAGCAGATCATGGAGGCCATGGCAACCGCCAGGGTTGAAGCCCTTGGAGACAACGACAGTATGCTCATTCCTGATCCTTCTTACATCCCACTTCCCCCTCATCCCACAATCACTTCTCACTTTCAAGCTGCTGATGCTGTATGCATGCATATCTTGCTTTCCGCCCCGCTCCCCTCACCATAACCCGACTTGTGCCTTTCTGCTTTCAGCTAATCAAGAACAAGCACCCGAGCAGCCGGTCCCCGAGGTGATGCAGGAGAGCGAGGGGGGAGAAGAAGACACAGCATCACTGCATCTCTCACTCACAGATACCAGCTTAGAAACTGGTACTATGCGTACTTTAGAGGCTAGTTTAGAAGCAGGATCTGCACAGGGTGAGGCACTGGGCACGAGTGGGCTGCAGCAAGGCCAGAGGAAAAGGGTAGCTCAGGGGCCAGCTCCTCGGAGGACGAGTTTGCGCTAGAGTTCTGCTGCACAGGACTCCGATGAGGACCTCGGTGGGGCAGCCTTCAGAAGAAGGGTGCTGGGCATGCACACTGAATTGCTAGGTGCAATGGCAAGCCTGCCAGAGAGCCTCTTGGCAATGTCAAGGAGCATGGAAGAGTCCACCTCCAACATTGAAGAGGCTTTGCGCAGAGCTTGGATACCAGGATTTCCAGGCTGGAAATGATGGAAACCTCCCAAAGAGACCATGTCGACCCAGATATGATGGTGCGTGTGATGGGCGATGTCGCGGCTGCCATTGCAGCACAGATGGAAGTGACCCAACGTCTTAGTGCTGCAGCGGAAGCACAGACCGCTCTCATGAACTCTCAGCTTGCTGCCACCCAAGCTCAGACTGCTGCCATCGTGGCTGGGTTTACTAGTGTCGACCGGGGCTTTCACGGTGTCGCAGCAGCCCAGCAATCTGTGCTCCAGCAGATTGCTAGGAATGCTGAGGTGCTGCCCCCGGGGGAGTGGCAGTGGGTCAGTGGAGCAGGACCCTGCTGTCCTCTCTCAGGATGACAGCATTCCTGTTCCCACCACTGCCAGTCCACCACTGCCCTTGCCGCTGACTGTCAGCCAGCCAGCTCAGACCTCTGCCGCCCATTGCCGAGGTGGTGCAGTCTACAGCCGGGCCTTCTCGGGCCAGAGCTGCTCGAGGTCGTTCTGCAATGGCCATCTGAAGGCTCCCCCATGGAAACTCAGCACCTTCCACCAGCCATGCTGCAGCACTGGGGGCGCACTGCTTAGGAGCACTAGATCAGGAACGGGCAACCCGAACGACAGGGCACTAAGGAATTGCACAAGGGGTGATTAGTTTATATCGTACTAGCTGGAGTGCCCGGCGGTGCCGAGGTGTTTTTGAGGGCATGTTGTTGTGAAGAGAGAGAGAGAGAGAGTACTGGGGGGAGAAGAGAGAGACTGGGGAGAAGAGAGAGACGGGGGGGAAGAGAGAGAGAGAGACTGCTGGATTTAGTTTGGATTAGGCTAGAGAGAGGAGGGGGGGGAAGGAAGCGCCTCAGGCCTGGCCCAATCGACCCCTGCGAAGAAGGAAGGAAGGAAGAAGGCGAGCTCATCTCCTGTCACTCCCCCTCACTCTTCCCTCCCTCCCCTTCTCCCTCCCTCCCCTCTCCTCACTCTCCCTCACCCCTCTCGTCTCCCTCCCTCCCCCTCTCCCCTCCTCCACCCTCTCTCCTCTCCCTCCCCTCTCCCTTCTCCTCTCCCTCCCTCCCCTCTCCTCACCCTCCCTTCCCTCACCTCTCCTCTCCCTCCCTCCCCTCTCCTCTCCCTCCTCTCTCTCCTCTCCTCCCTCTCTCCTCTCCCTCCCTCCTCTACCTCTCCCTCCCTCCCCTCTCCCTCCCCCCCTCCCCCCCTCTCCCTCCCTCCCCCCTCTCCTCTCCCTCACCTCCCCCCTCTCCTCCTCCACCTCCCTCCCTCTCCTCCCCCTCCTTCCCTCTCCTCTCCCTCCCTCCTCCCTCCTCTCCTCCCTCGCCCTCCCTCCCTCTCCTCCCTCCTCCCTCCCCACCCTCTCCCTCCCTCCCCCCCTCTCCTCTCCTCCCTCCCCCCTCCTTATCTCTCCCTCCCCCCCCTCCTCTCCCTCCCTCCCCCCCACTCTCCACTCCCTCCCTCCACCTCCGCGGATCAGCGCCTCAGGCCGGGCCGGTGCGCGGCCTAGCGCGTGAGGCCCGGCCGGACTCACCTTAGCTCTCTCCCTCCTCCCTCTCCTCCTCTCCTCCTCTCCCTCCCTCCCTCTCTCCTCTCCCTCCCTCCCTCCCCTCCCCCCTCCTCTCCCTCCCTCCCCTCCCCCCTCCTCTCCCTCCCCCCTCTCCTCTCCCTCCCTCCCCCCTCTCCTCTCCCTCCCTCCCCCTCTCCTCTCCCTCCTCCTCCCCTGCCGCGGATCAGCGCCTCAGGGCCGGCTGGTGCGCGGCCTAGCGCGTGTGAGCCCGGCCGGACTCACTTTAGCTCAGGTCACGCTCCGGGCCGACGTTGACACGCGCGCTGAACTCCCGCCCTCCAGCCACCTTTACTAAGATGGCGGCGATGGCTAACGCTCGGCTCAGTCCTTCGCCGCCAGCCTTTACCAAGATGGCGACGATCGCGGGGCGGGACGGGCGGTGCCTAGCTCGGGCGTGGCTGATTAGGAGAGGCCGAGGCTTCGAGGCCTGCAGGTGGGGTAAGCCTCCAAGGTTGCGGCGCCCGGCGGAGGTAGCGAGTCAAGAGGAAAAAAAGAGGGTGAAAGGTAGGAAAATTAATCAGCTTAGAAAAAATATTTACAAATTAATTTACTTTTTTTAAAAACAATTTCCTCTCCACACACACAGAAAGTGGGAAAAATAAATACACAGAAAGTGGGAAAAATAAATCGTTAGGAATCAAGATGGCGGCCACTCACCTCAGCTCAGAAGGATTAGGCCTGCCCACACACACAATGAAACACTCCCCGTGACGCACCAATTAGTCAACCATCAGGTTAATCCCCTGTACGATTGGTCAACCATCACGTCACTCAACGCTAATGAGCGGAATGTTGCAGTTTTTTGAACCTTTTTTGTATACTGTCTGAACAATTTTTGTCTGACCAAAAAGTAAATACACCTATTAGAGTCCCCTAACGATAAGCTTTCTTTTGATATAACATATGTGTAGGTACGCTCTATAACATTTAATTGTATAGCCGGACAGACAGACAAACAGAAAGACAGAAAGACAGACGGACCAACCGGTTTATATATATAAAATAAAGATAGATAGATGCGTCAATTGATTTTTGATAAATTTTGTTTGGAATCTTTTGTGGTGTCTCTCATTTCAGCTTTGTGCCCAGGAGGACGCTGTGATGTTCCATGACAGAGGGATGGTATGATGGGGATGCGGCAAGCAATAGGGATCTGAGGGATTCATTCATTGGAATCGGAGTTTGATGAGGCGTTCATGGGCAGCCCATCCGAAAGGGGGATTGGCTGCCTGTCTCCTCCCTCCCTCCTCGTCCTCTTCCTCTTGCGCATCTTCCTCTTCCTCCTGCTCTCCATTGTCCTGCTTTCCCTTGTCCTCCTCCTGAGGTGTCCCCCACAATCCCTGGTGGCAAGGGGTGTGCCCTCATGGTGGCCAAGTTGTGAAGCATGCAGCAGACCACTACGAAATGGGACACCCATTCTGCCCAGTACTGGAGGGCAAGGCCGCAGAACCATTACTTCAGTAGCCCAATGGTCTGCTCAGTGTTGTTCCTTGTGGAAACATGGATCTCCTTATAAGAGTGTTGGCACAAGTGATGGGATTGCAGAAAGGAATCATGAGCCAGGTGCAGAGCAGATAGCCCTGGTCTCCAAGCAGCCACCCTCGAGTTTCATGTGGTGGCTGGAAGAGTGCTGGCACAGGATGAAGGCACCATGGCTGCTGCCAGGATAGCGGGCATTGAACATCAGGAATCGCTGAGCGTGGTCGCACACCAACTGCACATTAAGTGAGTGTAGCCTTTGTGGTTACAGAAGATCTCAGGATTGTTATGCGGCGCCCACAAAGCCACGTGGGCGCAGTCGATTGCACCCTGCACCATGGGGAAGCCCCGCTGTCCTGGCAAAGCCACATGCAGCTCGTCCTGCTTCTCTCTGCTCAGAGGGAAGAAAAAATAAGTCCCTTCTCCTGCTGTGCTAAGGACCCAGCATTAGGTTCGAAGTTCAGCGTGGTGACGGTAAGTCAGCATTGCACACCGATTGCAATCACCATGCCACCATTTTTGTTTCAGGGCATTGCCAGTTACCGGCAGCACAAAGGGGAACACAAATTTTTCGTCATTTCATGGCGCTACGGAGTGGCGCTCAACAGATGAATTTCTAGCCCCTAATGCCTGTTTGAAGCTCCCACTCCAAGATTGGTTTGTCCTGAGCCAGCCAGCACCGGCTGCACTCAGCGAAACCAAACCTAGGGATCACCAGCTAATCCCAATCAAGAAGGTAAGTAACTCGCCTGAATGTGGAGATGGAAGGAGCAAGAGTGCTGTTCCCAA
Organism: Somniosus microcephalus; assembly: GCF_052327205.1. NCBI lineage: Eukaryota > Metazoa > Chordata > Chondrichthyes > Squaliformes > Somniosidae > Somniosus > Somniosus microcephalus. Next base: position 99,865,653 of record NC_140988.1, read on the forward strand.
CCCTCACATTAAAGGAACCAATCACCATTGCTCCCTCCTCCCTAATCAGCCCCGACCCCTGATCTCCCCAGCTTCTGGCCATGCCCTCTGATCTCCTGACCCCGACTCCCGATCCCCGGCCTTGCATTCCCTGGCACCCAATTCCTGCCCTGAGTTCCTCAACCCGACCCCCGGACTCACTGACCTGAGGGCTGCTGCAACACTAGCAGCAGCTCAAGTTTTCTCTACTCTTCGCTGGTGGGCTGTTGTGCCTCGCCAGCTCCATTATAATGAGGCCCAATAACTGGGGAGCTTCGGGCCTTTCCATTCAGGCACAGGGAATGCCCCCCGTGCGCACAGAAATGGGCATGCCCGCATTTCTGGGGCTATAACTGGAGAGCTTTCATAAAAGCATGAGAATGGAGCAATTGGAAAAGGCCATTCAACCCATCCACTCACTTCATCGTCAGTTCCTAATTCAAAACTTGATCTGACGTTTTCCACCTATTTCCTACTCCAAACCTGTATCTCTGGGGTACCCTCTGTAGCTTTGCTCGAAGCAAATTAAATCCAGTTTCCTTCTGACAACTGCAGTTGAATTAGTATTTGTTAAGCGATAGAAAGTCCATAAATTATTGATCAGGAATGATTCTGTGATCCCACGCCCCCAGTGTAGAGCCATGCTCGCAGGGACAGCAGGTTGGAGATTGGGCTACTAAATGGCATCCCTAAATTTCCAACCTGCGCACATTGTGAGCATGGTTCGCAGTATCACGGAATCACTCCAATCCGACAAAATGTAGTGAAGAGACGGCGGCCGCTGCTCTTTCGCCAGCTGGTGGCGGGTCCCGCGGCGTCCGCCATTTTTCGAGGTCTGGCAGCTCTGCTGATAAGAGCGAAGGCCCTGCAAATTTAAATTAGACAGGTGACGTGCACGGCGACTTAACGTCACCTCAGCGAACTTGGACCTCTGCGTTGAGTTCTGCGCTGGGTCCTAAGCTTGCCATGAAAACCCAGCGTTCAGCAGACTGACAGAGAGGCTGTCAGCACCTCTTAAAGGGACACACGCATCCATCTTTCAGGTAACTTTGCATTTAACCTTTTGGACTGGAATTTTTGGATTTTATTGAAGTAGTGGTTTGCTGCAATACATGTTAGAAGTTTCTTAAGTGTGCAGGGACTGCTGCTGGACGCTTGAAAGGCCTCAAATGGCAAAGAAAGGCCTCTGAGAAGACAGAAAATGCTCATACTCAACTCATACTCAATTGCAAATACTCAGCAGGTCAGGCAACATCCGTGGAGAGAGAAACAGAGTTCACGTCTCAGGTCGAGATGTTGCCTGACCTGCCGAGTATTTCCAGCATTTTATGCATTTATTTCAGATTAACAGCATCCACTCGCAGAGGGAAGAGGAAGACGCAGAAGAGGAGGAAGCATAAGGAAGGATGCAACCCAGATAGCCCCTTTCTGGTTGGGATATCCAGGATGGAATCATCCGCCTGCGGTACCAGTGACCACAGCCCCAATTCCCCTTTCAACATTGCTCCCACACCTTACCTTCCCTCTGTTACTGACCATCACAGCCTCCTCTTGGCCACAATGCTGAAATAAAAGCCACCACAAAGCAAACTTTCCAATCCAACTTTATACATCTCTCAATCCAATATGACATCAAGAAATCAACTCAACACCTTTATGCATTCCCTTAGTGACTGTCTTGTGTGTGCCTTTGCCTATCCTAGTGATGTCACGCAGTGCTACCCCAGTGGCTGCAGCATGGCTGGTGAAAGGCTGCTGACTTTCAGTGGGGGACACTGCAAATGGCCTTGCTGGTCGACCTTGAGGAGCTGGTGGCTGGGAGTGTGAAATCGAGCGATGGTTTTTCTTCTTCAATCTCCTCTCCCTCTTCTTGGTCACCATTGGCTCGGCAAGCTGCATGTCTTGGGTGTGTGAAATGAGGAAGGCACAAGGATGGAGTTGTGGTGCGGGGAGGGCGGGAAAGCAAGAGGTGCATGCGAGAGGGAAGATAACATATGAGGATACCAACATCTTGTATCCTTTCTGCCCCGCCCATGGCCAAGGGCTCAGCCATGCCCCTGCCAAGAATGGCCTGCACCGTCTCTTCCAAGGGGGTGAGATGAAGCTTGGGGAGGTGTGCCTCGTGATGGGTACAGATTGTTGGTAGGTGAGTGATGGGGGGGAGGAGTTGTGCATTGAGAAGTGTGTGAGGCTAGTGGTGTATTTGTACGAGACGGCTTTTGAGATGCATTCATTGACTTTTGACCAGTGGTCTGAGGCCATGAAGCTTCTTTGGGCCGCTGCCAGGTGGGGGCGACACTGCTGGCAGTGATGAGCCTCGGTGATCTGGTCCCACATCCTTCTTTTTGGAGGGCCTCCTGGCCCCTGTGGGTAGAGGACCTCTATTGCAGTGTTGATCCGCTGCACAAAGCTGGAGTGCTGCACCCGAGACCCTGGGTGCCCTTCCTTGGCTTGCTGAGCCATTTGTGAAGCACTTTTCCCATTTTTTGAGGTGCGAAGGAAATTCAGCTTTAAGAGCTGAAGACTCCCATTTGGGACTTTTTCATTTGAATTTGTTTTTAAAAAGGCTGTAAGGCTGAAAAGTACATTTTTTTACTTCATTTTTATTTTTATTCAGAGGCATTGCTCATTAATGTCCCACAATGCCTAGCAAACTCATTGCCTCGCTTCCAGAGGCTGTTGGAAGATGGAACACCGCTTCTGGACGCCAACTTCGCTACCGATGCCTGCACTAATGCCTCCAGGAGGGCATTACACGCGAGTTTAGCGCAGGGCTGAAAATCTTTAGTCCCCAGCGCAAATGTTTTTCTCCTACTGGCGCGATAATTTTTGGCGGCATTAACCCGGGCTGTGGTGACACCGTCAACTTTCGTGGCGGCCATAAATTTTTCGGCCTTATTCTTTAATTTCAATGCTTCTTCAGCTCATATAATCATTTTCTCTGGTTCTTCAGTCCATCTCATTAATTCCCTTCATGGTTTTAAAAGCTTTTACTATATCCTCCTGCCTTAATCTGCAGTTTACTGCTGATGGATGAACTTGCCTCGCCACATTCTTACATAAACTGGCCTACTTTCTATGTTATTAAGCTTAGCAACTTTTCCACATTTGCAGGAATCTGAACTGGAGAATTGCAATCTCTAACTTTCCTATCTGAGGATTTCAATTTCCCATGTACTGTATCAGTAGTTGCAGCATTATCTTGTCAAGAGAGAGCTAATGAAGTGGGGCTATAGTGATAGTGGAAGGTCACTATTAAAACTAAAGGGCCTAGAGAAAATGCTTGAAATCCCAGTCAGGTTGGTTGTGAAGAGAGCACCTATCTATATATATATATATATCAAAGAGTTTGTCTGTCTGTCTGTTGTCTGTCTGTCTGTCCGGCTATTTGTCTGTCTGTCTGTCCGGCTATACAATCTAAAGTTATAGAGCGTACCTACACACATGTTATATCAAAAGAAAGCTTATCATTAGGGGAGTTGAATAGGCATATTTACTTTTGGTCAGACAAAAATTGTTCGGACAGTATACAAAAAAGGTTCAAAAAAAGGGTAACATTCCGCTCATTAGCGTTGAGTGACGTGATGGTTGACCAATCGTGCAGGGGATTAACCTGATGGTTGACCAATCGGTGCATCACGGGGGGGCATTTCATTGCGTGTGTGGGCGGGCCTAATCCTTCTGAGCTGAGGTGAGTTGGCCGCCATCTTGATTCCTAACTATTGATTTCTTTTTCCCACTTTCTGTGTGTTTATTTTGAAATATAGATTTCCAGCAAAAAAAAGTTGGTTTAAAAGAAAAAAAATTCCTTTTGCAAAGGGGACTCGGGCTTTCCCCCCCTCGGCGGTCGATGAGCTGCCTGCAGGCCTCAGGCCTCGAAGCCTCGGCCTCTCCTTGCCAGCCACGCCCAAGCTAGGCACCGCCCGTCCCGCTGGGCCCACCCTGCGATCGCCGCCATCTTGGTAAAGGCGGGCGGGGCGGGACTGAGCTGAGCGTAACCATCGCCGCCATCTTGGTAAAGGCTGGTGGGGCGGGGAGACAGCGCGCGCGTGAATGTCGGCGGCGGCCCGGAGCGCGACCTGAGCTAAGGTGAGTCCGGCCGGGCCTCACGCGCTAGACCGCGCACCAGCCGGCCCTGAGGCGCTGATCCGCACACGGGGGCTTTGGGTCACCACGTCCGGGCTCTGAGGAAAGGGAGAGAGAGAGGGGGAGGGAGGGAGAGAGAGGAAATCAGGGAGAGACAGGGGGAGGAGAGGAGGGGGGGAGGGAGAGGAAGGGGGAGGGAAAGGACAGGGGGGAGGGAGAGGACGGGGGGAGGGAGAGGACGGGGGGGAGGGAGAGTGGGGGAGAGGAGACAGGAGGGAGGGAGAGGAGAGGGAGAGAGGGAGGAGAGGGGGAGGGAGCGAGAGGAGAGGGGGAGGGAGAGGAGGAGAGGGGAGGGAGGGAGAGAGAGCAGGGAGGGAGAGAGGGTGAGGGAGAGAGGGGGAGGGAGGGAGAGAGAGGGGGAAGGGGGAGGAGGGAGAGAGAGGGGGAGGGAGGGATGAGGAGAGTGGGAGGGAGGGAGAGGAGAGGAGGGAGGAGAGGGGGAGGGAGAGGAGAGGGAGGAGGGGGAGGGAGGGACAGGAGGGGGGAGGGAGGGGGAGTAGAGGGGCAGGAGGGAGAGGAGAGGGGAGGGAGGGAGAGAGAGTAAAGCAAGGGAGAGACAGGGTGAGGGAGAGAGAGAGGGTGAGGGAGGGAAAGAGTGAGGGGGTGGGAGAGGGAGGGAGAGCTCGCCTTCTTCCTTCCTTCCTTCCTTCCTTCCTTCCTTCGCAGGGGGTCCATCGGGGCCAGGCCTGAGGCGCTCCTTCCCCCCCCTCTCCCTCCAGGCTAATCCCGAAATAAATCCAGCAGTCTCTCTCTCTCTCTTCCCCCCCGTCTCTCTCTTCTCCCCCAGTCCCTCTCTCTCTCTCTCTTCCCCCCCCCCCCCGTCTCTCTCTTCTCCCCCCCCCCCCGGCTCTCCCTTCTCCCCCCAGTCTCTCTCTCTCTCACTCCTCCGTCCCTCTCTCTCTCTTCCCCCCAGTCTCTCTCTCTCTCTCTCTTCCCCCCAGTCTCTCTCTCTCTCTCTTCCCCCCAGTCTCTCTCTCTTTCTCTTCCCCCAGTCTCTCTCTCTTTCTCTCTCTTCCCCCCAGTCTCTCTCTCTTTCTCTCTCCTCCCCACCAGTCGCTCTCTCCCCCCCCCAGTCTCTCTATTCTCCCCCCAGTCTCTCTCTCTCTCTCTCCAACAACAACATGCCCTCAAAAAACCCTCGGCACCGCCGGGCATTCCAGCTAGTAATTAATATAGAAAATAGACAGAGAAAGAGAGAAAAAGATGGGGAAGAATTTATCAATGCAACTTGGCTGCTCCTGTGGCCCATGTGATAGATACAGCTTGTAACTGAAAAATTCACACTTAAGATTTTTTCCATGTCGACAGCTTTGGCTGTTGATGACTTTATATGCCAGAGAGCCTGCCTAATCATTTGTCTGCAATACAGTGAAATATATGCACAATTCCTTAAGTATATAAAAACATTCTTCAGGCTTTTTACACTATATAAACCTATGGGGGAAAAATTGAGTAGCGCCCCCTTTGGGGCGCTAACCTTCGCCGGGGCACTACTTTTAGCGCCCCGGAAAAAACTAGCACCCTCCGCGGCCGAAATTAATCGGTAGCGCCCCAAGAGGGAAGCGGGGTGCTACTGGAAGTGCCCGCCTTCCTCTTGGGGCACTGCGAGGGAATATCGCAGCGCTACGTGCCGTGGTACTACAGGCCTTCCTCCCCTTCTTAAAGGGAAGGGGCCTTGTGCAGCGCGACCCGGGGCCCAGCTGGGCCACTGGGATTGGAGTGCCGGCAAAAGAGCCCGGCACTCAAGAGAAGTGCCGGGCTCATGGAGCGCAGCCGACACTCCGCGGCGGGTGTGGGGGGGCGGCGATGCTCAGGAGACCAGGGATAGCAACGGAGGCAGGTGCTGGCAGGTGGTCAGCAACAAAAATGGCCGCCTGGCACCTCGCCTTTAATTAGCACCACCCCGGCTGCAGGCAGGCCCCCCTGACCCCGCCGGACATAGTGTCCGGCAGTAAGTCAGGGGGCGCTACTGAAGATCACGAGAGGGGCACGGCGCTGACATCATCGCCGGCAGTGCAGTGCCGTGGGGCGTGAACGGTTACCGCCGCCGCTAAGTTTCCGCTGAATTTCGCGGGAGGCGTTGGCGGCACCGCGCCCGGCACTAGTTGCTTTGTGCCCCTTAGGGTGCTAACGGGAGGCGCAAAGCAACCAAATTTCTCCCCCATGGTGTGGTGAAATATTCTGGGATTGTAGTGTGTCTTAGTTTGCCGGTTTCTAACAGATTACAACTCAATTATCACAGATCCTCTAACTACCACTCCAATAACAGGAACAACAATTGCACTTGCATTTATATAGCACTTTATCACATCTAAACATCTCAAAATGCTTCACACAAGTAGTTTTTTTAATATACAAAGACTTGTTATGTAGGTTTTGTGGCAGCATTCTGTGCAGCAACAATTCACAAACACCAATGAGGTTATATATGTTATTATTTATAAGGGAAATTGGAATGTATTTTTAAATTAGAGGTCTCTTCATAACCATTTCCCATGAAGCTGATATATAACTGTCATGTTTGGTATAAAACTACTCATCCGTGTTTTTAAAATGTTGCTAACCGACCACCCATGGCAATGCTAGTCGGAAGTATGGAGTCTGGAGAGTGTAAGGTGCAGCTGCTAAGCTGCCCCTTTAAGGCCACTGCTTTAGTGCTCCCAGTAAGGACGCGGTCTATATTGGTCCTAAGGTCAATTAGAGGTTGATTGTGGTGGTTGTTGTTGTTGTTTGAAGTTTCTTTATGTTGGCAGCTGTTTGGGGAGAGGCCGGGTTTATCTCTAGGTGTGCAGGAACTGACTGGGTTTCTTTCTTTTTTTGTATACTTTTTTTTTTTAAAAGACTGCTCAGTTATGATTTGATCATGTTTTTACACAAAGTGTGATGTCTGGAGTGTGGTGTCTGGAGTGTGGTGTCTGGAGTGTGACGGATGCTCTCAAAAATTTTATATAAATAGATTACATTTGAGCAATATTTATCCCCAGCAGAACAATGGCAATAAAATGATAGCACGGATACAGCTGAAAATCATCATGGTTATGCAGCTTGCAAGATGGATAGATATACAGATCGCTCCAACGCACTAACTTAGATGAATTTGTGTGACTGCTCAGAGTTCAGTATTTTGCACTGGAGTTATCAGCCAACCTTTTAGAGCATAATTTGATATAATTTGCAGCTGACAACTCGGCAGATGACCTTCTCACGCCCTGCTGACACAATGCTGTCTACACTGCTCAAGTGATAATAGGTGGACTTATCCAAATTGGATAGTGACCTGACCGCTAAGGATAGCAAACAAGTTAACAAAATCTATCTTTATTTTCTGCATCTCTTCATGCATTTCCAGCATTTTCTGTTTTTATTTCAGACTACCTGCGTTCAAAATGTTTCCTCTTCTCACAGCACTAGGCTTCCAATTAGTGCTGTTGTGCCATGTCAGTATTTAAAATTTGTCAAGTAGTTAGACACAATGGGCTAAAAAATTGAGTAGCACCCCCCTTTGGGGCGCTAACTTCGCTGGGGCGCTGGAAAAATTAGTGCCCTCACGATGGAAATTGAGTGGTAGCGCCCCAAGAGGGAAGCGGGGCGCTACTAGAAGCACCTCGCCTCCCTCTTGGGGTGCTGCGAGGGAATAATGCGGCGCTACGTGTTGCGGTATTGCAGGCCTTCCTCCCCTTCTTAAAGGGGAGGGACCTTGTGTAGCGCAACCCGGGGCCCTGGATCGGGAGTGCCGGCAAAATGGAGCGCAGCCGGCACTCCGTGGAGGGGCGGGTAAGGAGGCCGGGGCGGGAGCGGAGGCAGGTGCTGGCAGGTGGCCAGCAACAAAAATGGCCCCCCCGCACCTCGCCTTTAAATAGTGCCTACCCGGCTGCAGGTAGATCCCCCTGACCCTGTCGGACATAGTGTCCAGCGGTAAGTCAGGGGGCGCTCCCGAAGATCACGGCCGGGGCGCTGCGCACAGTGATGATGTCATCGGCGTGGGGCACTACCGGTTACTGCCACCGCTAACCTCCCGCTGAATTTCACGGGAGCCATTGGCGGCGTCGTGCCCAGGCACTAGTTGCTTTGCGCCCCATTAGCGCCCTCTCAGGGCGCTAACGGGAGGCGCAAAGCAACCGAATTTTCCCACCAATATATGCACTAACTACACGCTCTGCATTCATAATAATGCTTCTGGTATGCAGTTGGAGAAACAAAATACTAAATCATGGCATGACTGACGCTTCCAGTTTCTGTATGTCAGACAGACTAAGTAACCCGTAGTTTATATCTTCTCACCTTCCCACGGGGCTAATTTTTCACAGACCTGGATGTACAGATGAAGCAACTGCTGCTTCATCCTGTCAGACAAAATGAAGCAGTCACAAAACTCAGCAATCATCTTCATCTGTCTGGACTTAAAACATCAAGTGCTGACAATCCTTTATGTGTTTTAAATGACCATATGTTTTCTATTGTAACTTTCACAACTGTTTCTAGTAAATGATAATATAGTAAAACATTAAATCATCCTTGTACAATACCTGCACAAGAAGTCATTATCAGCCTGTAAATAGATTTACTGTCAGCTGTTCATAGTATCAGGAAAATGAATAGGCCATTCAGCTCATCGAGCTTGCTCTGCCATTTTGGTAACATTAACAGCTTCATCTCTCAATTCCCTGCCATTGCTCTTTATGTCCTAATACAATTTCTCCCAAATAGGTGTCTGGCTCCCTTTTAAATGCCTCAATTGTTTCTGTATCTATGGCCTTCTGGGGTAGAGCATTCCATACCCTCACAATTCTTTGAAGAAATTTTGCCTCAATCTACTTTTAACCAGCTTAGTTCTTATTTTAAGATAATGTCATAGGAACATAGGAACAGAGGTAGACCATTGAATCCCTTGAGCTTGTTCTGCCATTCAATGAGATCATGGCTGATCTGTGACCTAACTCCATAAACCTGCTTTTTCCCCATATCCCATAATACCTTTGGTTAACATAAATCTATCAATCTCAGATTTAAAATTGTAATGTATACAACATTGAAGGGACTACTTTGTCTTGCGGATGTATATCCTTAGTTGCGAGGGTATATAACAGACGCGTATCGATTTGTATAGTCAGTGCCGAAGTTCCAGTTACCCAGTAAAGATCACTTGAAGTTACTCTCAGTCTCTGCTGCTTTATTATTTTATGTAGTTGTGTATAGCGGTACAAACACATCAAATTGGCGACGAGAATTATGAACCTACGCCTTCCTATTCTGGCATCGCATCCAGAGGACACCGAAACTTGGAAGAAAGGAGCGAGAAGGCAGAGAAAATGGAGCACGCTTGCTAAGCTAGGCAGGGGATACGTAAGTCAAGTGAAAAGTGCACAGGACTTGCATGACGCTAGCTAACTAGTAAAGAAAGAAAAATGGGTTTGGAAAAAAAAAATGGCGATGATTGGCACAATTGCAGCATTTGATAGCAGCATTGAAGACTGGGCAACTTACATTGAAAGAGTGGAGTTGTACTGTGAGGCTAACGGAGTGGAGGTAGAAAAGAAAGCCACTGTTTTGCTGAGTGTTATGGGCACGAAGACATACGGGCTACTACGTAGTTTATTAACCCCTGAAAAGCCAGCAAACAAAACATTCAAACAAATAGTGGACACACTCCAAGACCATTTAAGCCCCAGACCACTGCTCATAGCCGAAAGATTTAAATTCCATAAACGGAACCAGAGCAAAAATGAAAGCATTTCTGAAACATAGAAACATAGAAGATAGGAGCAGGAGTAGGCCATTCGGCCCTTCGAGCCTGCTCCGCCATTCAATGAGATCATGGCTGATCATCCAAATTCAGTACCCTGTCCCTGCCTTCTCCCCATATCCCTTGATCCCTTTAGCCTCAAGAAATATATCCAACTCTTTCTTGAATATATTTAATGAACTGGCCTCCACCGCCCTCTGTGGTAGAGAATTCCACAGGTTCACCACTCTCTGGGTGAAGAAATTCCTCCTCATTTCAGTCCTAAATGGCTTACCCCTTATCCTTAGACTATGACCCCTGGTTCTGGACTCCCCGGCCATCAGAAACATCCTTCCTGCATCTAGTCTGTCCAGGCCTGACAGAATTTTATAGGTTTCGGTGAGATCCCCTCTCAATCTTCTAAACTCCAGTGAGTATAAGCCCAATCGACACAATCTCTCCTCATATGTCATTCCTGCCATCCCAGGTATCAGCCTGGTGAATCTTCGCTGCACTCCCTCCATGGCAAGAATGTCCTTCCTCAGGTAAGGCAACCAAAACTGCACACAATACTCAAGGTGCGGCCTCACCAAGGCCCTGTACAACTGTAGCAAGACATCCTTGTTCCTGTACTCGAACCCTCTTGCTACGAAGGCCAACATACCATTTGCCTTCTTAACCGCCTGCTGCACCTGCATGCTTACCTTCAGCAACTGGTGCACAATAACACCCAGGTCTCTTTGCACTTCTCCTTCTCCCAATCTATTGCCATTCAAATAATAATCTGCCTTCCTGTTTTTGCCACCAAAGTGGATAACCTCACATTTATCCACATTATAGTGCATTTGCCATGTTTCTGCCCAATCACCCAACCTGTCCAAATCGTACTGGAGTTTCACGACAACCTCCTCACAGCTTACCCTCCCACCCACCTTTGTGTCGTCTGCAAATTTGGAGATATTACATCCAATTCCCACGTCTAGATCATTAATATATATTGTGAACAGCTGGGGTCCTAGGACCGATCCTTGCGGTACCCCACTAGTCACTGCCTGCCACTCGGAAAACGACCCGTTTATTCCAACTCTTTGCTTTCTGTCCGCCAGCCAGTTCTCTATCCAAGTCAATACCTTGCCCCCAATCCCATGTGCCTTACTTTTGCACGCTAATCTCTTATGTGGGACCTTATCGAAAGCCTTCTGAAAGTCCAAATACACCACATCCACTGGTTCTCCCTTATCTATTTTACCAGTTACATCCTCAAAAAATTCCAGTAGATTAGTCAAGCATGATTTACCTTTTGTAAATCCATGTTGACTTTGTCCGATCCTGTCACTGCTTTCCAAGTGCTCTGCTATTACATCTTTTATAATAGACTCTAGCATTTTCCCCACTACAGATGTCAGGCTTACCGGTCTATAATTCCCTGCTTTTTCTCTACCACCTTTTTTGAATAGTGGGGTAACATTAGCTACCCTCCAATCCATGGGTACTGTTCCAGAGTCTATCGAGTTCTGGAAGATGACCAGCAATGCATCTACTATCTCTAAGGCCACTTCCTTAAGTACCCTGGGATGTAGACCATCAGGCCCTGGGGATTTATCAGCCTTCAGTCCCATCAATTTTCCTAACACCATTTCCCTACAAATACTGATTTCTTTCAGTTCCTCCCTTTCATCAGACCCTATGTTCCCCGGCATCTCTGGGAGGTTATTTGTGTCCTCCTTTGTGAAGACAGAACCAAAGTATGTATTTAGTTGGTCTGCCATTTCCTTGTTTCCCATTATAAATTCCCCTGATTTTGACTGCAAGGGACCTATGCTTGACTTCACCAATCTTTTTCTCTTCACATATCTATAAAAGCTTTTACAGTCAGTTTTTATGTTCCCTGCAAGCTTACTCTCATATTCTATTTTCCCTTTCTTAATTAATCCCTTTGTCCTCCTTTGTTGACTCCTAAACTGCTCCCAATCCTCAGGATTATTGCTTTTTCTGGCCAATTTATATGTCCTCTCCTTGGATCTTATGCTATCCCTAATTTCCCTTGTTAGCCACGGTTGAGTCACCTTTTTTGTTTTATTTTTATGCCAAATTGGGATGAACAAATTCTGTAGCTCATCCATTCGGTCTTTGAATGTTTGCCATTGCCTATCCACCGTCAACCCTTTGAGTGCCATTCCCCAATCAATCCTACCCAACTCGCTTCTCAGACCGTCATAGTTTCCTTTATTTAAATTGAGGACCCTTGTCTCTGAGTCAACTACTTCATTCTCCATCTTAATGAAGAATTCGATCATATTATGATCGCTCCGACCCAAGGGGCCTCGTACAACAAGATTGCTAATTAATCCTTTCTCATTACATAATACCCAGTCTAAGATGGCCTGATTTCTGGTTGGTTCCTTGACATATTGGTCCAGGAAACCATCCCATAAACACTCCAGGAATTCCTCCTCCACAGTATTGTTACTAATTTGGTTGGCCCAATCTATATGTAGATTAAAGTCACCCATGATGACTGCTGTGCCCTTATTGCACGCTTCTTTAATTTCCCTTTTAAAGCCATCCCCAACCTCCGCTTTACTGTTTGGAGGTCTATATACCACTCCCACTAATGTTTTTTTCCCCTTAGTATTTCTCAATTCTACCCATACAGATTCCACATCATCAGAGCTAATATCCTTCATTACAATTGTATTAATCCCTTCTTTAACCAGTAATGCTACCCCACCTCCCTTTCCTTTTTGCCTATCTTTCCTGAATATCGAATACCCCTGGATGTTGAGTTCCCAGTCTTGGCCATCCTTGAACCACGTTTCCGTAATCCCAACCAAATCATATTCGTTTGAATATTTGGCAAAGTTGCGCAAATTATCAGAACATTGCCAATTTGGAGTGGGCTTATCAGACGCATTGAGAGACAGATTTGTGTGTGGCATGCAAAATGAAAGCACACAAAAGAAGCTCTTGTCTGAAAAAGATCTCACCTTGGAGAAGGCTCTAAGTATTGCAATTTCAATGGAAGCAGCAGCACGTGGCGCTTTAGAAATTCAACAAAAATCCCTGGAATATTCCACTAACAAAATGTCACTGAAACAAGAAAAGAAGTGCTATCGCTGTGGTAAAATGTCACATGACCACAATGACTGTTGGTTTAAAGACAAAGATTGCAGACAATGTGGCAAACGAGGGCACATTGAAAGTGTCTGCATAGCAAAGAAGCAGAAAACTGATACAAAGGCACACCAAGTGACTGAAAACAAGAAACCTTTCAAAGATAGATACAAAAAGGTACACTACGTGACTGGAGACAGTTCAGATAAAGAAAAAAGTGACACAGACTCAGAGGAAGAGGATCTGGCTTGTCTAAAACTACACAGTGTGAAAGAAACAGAGGATCACAGAATAATATGGGTTACTCCAGAAGTGGCAGGAGTTAGGCTGAAAATGGAGTTGGACACAGGCTCAGCTTTAACAGTGATCTCTGTACATGACTACAAACGACTGTTTTCACACATACCGCTAAGGCCAACTAAAGTACTGTTAAAGACATGCAGAGGACAAAGAGTATGCCCCTAAGGTAAAATAAAAGTGACAGTGACATACAAAGAAAAAAAAATACCGCAATTGAACCTCTATGTAGTGGAAAATGAAGGACCACCATTGCTGGGACGCGAATGGCTCAGGAAAATACAGTTGGATTGGCACACCATCCAAGCACTGTTTGTGTCAGCAAAGGAGGACAGCAACGCCACTCCTGAGAGACTGTCACAAATACTCTCTGACTCTCAGGAAGTGTTCAAGAAGGGAATAGGAACACTTAAGGGCATGAAAGCAAAAATTAAGATTGAGGAGAACGCAAATCCAAAGTTCCATAAGGCCAGACCAGTGCCTTATGCAATTTGCCCATCAGTAGAAGCAGAGCTGGAGAACTTGGAGCAGTTAGGGGTCCTGTCCAAGGTGGATTGGAGTGAATGGGCCACACCTATAGTTCCAGTGATGAAGCAAACCTCCAGCACAAAACCAGGAAAGCCAAGAAAAGTGCGCATCTGCGGAGACTTTAAAGTGACTGGAGTACTGAATTTGGATGATCAGCCATTATTTCATTGAATGGCGGAGCAGGCTCGAAGGGCCGAATGGCCTACTCCTGCTCCTATCTTCTATGTTTCTATGTTTCTATGTAACCCAGTCCTCCACACAGTACAGTACCCATTGCCTCGCATTGAGGACATCTTTGCTTCCCTGTCAAGAGGGGAACGCTTCACAAAGATTGACTTGGCCCAGGCCTATCTCCAAATGGAAATTGATGATGCATCAAAGAAGTACCTGACAATAAACACGCACAAAAGCCTTTACCAGTACAATCAGCTGGTATTCGGAATAGCATCAGCTCCTGCAACCTGGCAAAGGGCAATGGACCAAGTCCTGCAGGGGATCCAGGTACTCAGTGTTATCTTGATGACATCATCATTACTGGCAAGAATGACAACGACCACCTTTCCAACCTTGAACAGGTGCTCATCAGGTTACGGGAGTGATGCACTATCAATTGCTACAAAAGACTGGAGATTGAGTAAGTAATAAACAGGCTTTTATTACCAAAGAACAGAGCATGCCTCTTGGGGTTGCCTGGTATCCAAAAGGGCCGGAGGCTTCTGAGCAGCGACCTTTATACCCAGCCATGAGGGTGGAGCCAGGGGCGGAGTCAGCTGAGGCATGCACAGACAAGTACAACAATACTAACAACAGTGGTTTACCACATTCACCCCTTGTTTAGAATTGAGTCCGGCGGGGTGAAGTGCACTAAAAATTCGTGTACTGAAGTCTATCAGGAGGCCTTGTAAGCCGTCCTGAGCGTCGCAGCAGCGGCGGTGATGGTGCAGCATCCAACGGTGAACCCGGTGTCTCGTTCAGAGGAGGTGTAGCAGGTGGCGGACCCTGGGGCTGCTGCATGCCGTCTACAGGGGTCAGAGCATGGGTAATGGGAGGTAGCGATGGTGGTCTCTCAGAGGCACCCGAAGGTGCGAGGTCTCGTGCGGGGACTGTGTCCTGGGGGTAGGCAGGAGTAGCGGTGGGTGGCGAAGAGGGTGTTTCAGGAGCACCTGCAGGTGCGAGGTCTCGAATGGAGACTGTGTCCTCCCGCCCGTCCGGGTACACCACGTAAGCATACTGCGGGTTAGCGTGGAGGAGGCTCACCCTCTCGACCAGGGGGTCCGCCTTATGGGTCCTCACGTGCTTCCGCAGTAGGACGGGACCTGGAGAAGTCAGCCATGTTGGTAGCGAAATCCCCGACGTGGACTTCCTGGGGAAGGAGAACATTCTCTCGTGAGGAGTGGCATTGGTGGGTGTACAGAGCAGCGACCGAATGGAATGGAGCGCCGCAGGGAGGACCTCCTGCCAGCGGGAGGTCGGAAGGCCCTTAGATTTTAAGTTTAAAAGGACTGCCTTCCAGACTGTCGCATTCTCCCTTTCCACCTGGCCGTTACCCCGGGGGTTGTAGCTGGTGGTCCTGCTTGTAGCAATGCCTCTCGCGAGCAGGTACTGCCGAAGTTCGTCGCTCATAAAAGATGAGCCCCTGTCGCTATGGATATAGCTAGGGAAACCGAACAAGGCGAAGAGGTCATTCAGACATTTAATGACCGTGGTACTGGTCATGTCCGAGCAAGGGATGGCAAACGGGAAACGGGAGTACTCATCAATTATATTGAGGAAGTACACATTGCGGTCAGAGGAGGGGAGGGGCCCTTTAAAATCGATGCTCAGCCGCTCGAAGGGGCGCGTGGCTTTGATCAGGCTCGCTCTGTCTGGCCTATAAAAATGCGGCTTGCACTCGGCACAGATCTGGCAGTTCCTGGTCATGGTCCTGACCTCCTCGATGGAGTAGGGCAGGTTACGGGATTTGATAAAATGGAAGAACCTGGTGACCCCCGGGTGGCAGAGGTCATTGTGGAGGGTCTGTAGCCTATCAACCTGCGCGTTGGCGCACGTACCACGTGATAGGGCATCTGGGGGCTCATTGAGTTTCCCGGGCCGGTACAAGATATCGTAATTGTAGGTGGAGAGTTCGATTCTCCACCTTAAGATCTTGTCATTCTTGATTTTGCCCCGCTGCTTATTATGAAACATAAAAGCCACTGAACGCTGGTCAGTGAGCAGGGTAAATCGTTTTCCGGCCAGGTAATGCCGCCAATGTCGCACGGCTTCCACAATGGCCTGGGCCTCCTTTTCGACAGAGGAGTGTCGAATCTCGGGGCCCTGGAGGGTCCTTGAGAAAAAGGCCACGGGTCTCCCCGCCTGGTTAAGGGTTGCAGCTAGGGCAAAGTCGGATGCGTCGCTCTCCACTTGAAAAGGAAGGGACTCATCCACAGCGTGCATTGTGGCCTTCGCAATGTCTCCTTTTATGAGAGTGAAGGCTGCACAGGCCTCTGCTGTCAGGGGGAAGGAGGCGGACTTGATGAGGGGTCGGGCTTTATCCGCATAGTTGGGCACCCACTGCGCATAGTAAGAGAAAAACCCCAGGCATCTCTTCAGTGCTTTCTGGCAGTGGGGGAGGGGGAGCTCCATAAGGGGGCGCATTCTATCGGGGTCTGGGCCGATGACTCCGTTCTCCACTACGCAGCCAAGAATAGCAAGGCGCGTAGTACGAAACATACATTTGTCTTTGTTGTATGTGAGATTCAGCCGCTGGGCCGTCCGGAGGAATTTCTCTAGATTAACGTCGTGGTCCTGCTGGTCGTGGCCGCAGATGGTGACGTTGTCTAGATATGGGAAAGTGGCCTGGAGCGCGTTCTGGTCAACCATCCGGTCCATCTCCCGTTGGAAGACAGAAACTCCGTTGGTGACGCCGAAGGGAACTCTGAGAAAGTGATAGAGCCGACCGTCAGCTTCAAAAGCTGTGTACTGGCGGTCCTCAGCCCTGATGGGGAGCTGGTGGTATGCCGACTTCAGATCAATCGTCGAGAACACCCGGTATTGTGCTATCTGATTGACCATGTCAGATATGCGGGGGAGTGGATATGCATCCAGCTGGGTGTAGCGGTTGATCGTCTGGCTGTAGTCAATAACTAGGCGCTGTTTGCCGCCAGCCTTCACCACCACCACTTGTGCTCGCCATGGGCTATTGCTGCTCTCGATAATCCCTTCCTTCAGGAGTCTCGCTACCTCGGATTTAATGAAACCCCTATCCCCGGCACTGTAACGCCTACTTTTGGTAGCGATGGGCTTACAGTCGCGGGTGAGGTTAGCGAACAAGGAGGGGGGGGAGACTTTAAGGGTGGAGAGGCTGCAAATGGCGCGCGGCGGGCGATTTAAAAACTGCTGGCTGCAGACTGTGAGAGGGGGGAGGGGTCCACCATACGCTAAAGTGACACTCTTAAGGTGGCACTGAAAATCCAACCCCAGTAGGACGGCAGCGCAGAGATGGGGCAGGACCAGAAGTTTAAAATTTTTGTATTCAGTACCCCGCACTGAAAGAGTCACCATACAGTAGCCACCGACGTCCGCTGACTGGGCTTTGGAAGCCATAGAGATGCGATGACGCGTCGGCAGGACCGGGAGAGAGTAACTGCGCACCGTGTCGGGGTGTATAAAACTCTCCGTGCTCCCGCTGTCAAAAAGGCAGGTAGTGGCGCAGCCGTTTACCGTAATATCCATCATGGACCTGGACAGTTGATGCGGGAGAGATTGATCCAGCGTCACGGAAGCCAGCGTATGTTCAAGCGTGTCGATGCGGTCGTCCGATGAGGCGGTGGTGGAGTCCGGGTCCCCCGTAACCAAAGTCGGAGGCGTCCAAGATGGCGGACAAAATGGCGGCGCCCACGGTCCCCACGCGGCTGGGGGAGCCCAAGATGGCGGACAAGATGGCTGCGCCCACGGTTCGCACGCGGCGCTGCTGGCGTTAGCGGTCTTCCCTTTGCAGGCGCTAACGTAGTGACCTTTCTTCCCGCAGCCGGAGCAGGTAGCATTCTTCGCGGGGCAGCGTGCTCTAGGGTGTTTAGCTTGGCCACAAAAATAGCATTTTTGTGCCTTGGACATCGCTGCAGCAGTTGGAGGTGGCGGTCCCATGGCCCAAGATTGCGGCGTCCACGGCGCGGGGTGATGAGGGGAGAAAGCGTCCATATTTCTGTGGGCCGCGTCGAGCGAGAGCGCGAGGGACACTGCCTTTGTCAGGTCTATTTCACCCTTCTCCAGCAGCCTCTGCCGGGAGTAGTCGGACCTTAGACCCGCAACGAAAGCGTCTCGTATCAGTCCCTCCGCATGTGCCGCGGCCGATACTTCCTTGCAGTCGCAGCCGCGTCCGAGTACCCGCAGTGCCCGTAGGAAGGCTTCCACCGATTCCCCGGGCTGCTGTCTGCGAGATCTTAAAAGGTGCCTGGCATAGACCGTGTTAACCGGGCGTGCATACTGCCCTTTCAGTAGGTCGATAGCCGCCGCGTAGGTCGTCGCATCTTGGATTAAAGTATAGACTTGGTGGCTCACCTTCGAGGCCAGGATTTTCAGTTTATTTTCATCAAGAGTCACGGTCGAGGCTTCCAGATACGCCTCAAAGCAACGCAGCCATTGTGCGAATTTAGTCGACGAACCCGCTTCTTGGGGGTCTAGGTCCAGGCATGTTGGTCTGAGGGCTCGCAGCAGCGCCTGCTGCTCAGCGTTTTGCGCCATCGGTTGATCAGCATCCGCAGCCAACATTTAACTTTGGTAATAAAATTGATGCACTATCAATTGCTACAAAAGACTGGAGATTGAGTAAGTAATAAACAGGCTTTTATTACCAAAGAACAGAGCATGCCTCTTGGGGTTGCCTGGTATCCAAAAGGGCCGGAGGCTTCTGAGCAGCGACCTTTATACCCAGCCATGAGGGTGGAGCCAGGGGCGGAGTCAGCTGAGGCATGCACAGACAAGTACAACAATACTAACAACAGTGGTTTACCACAGGGAGTATGGGCTCTGAGCGAACCGAGACAAGTGTGAGTTTTTCAAAAAGGAAATCTCATACTGTGGACATGTGATTGACAAGGACGGCTTACACAAGTCTCCAGACAAGATTGAGGCTGTGATTAATGCACCAACACCTGAAAATGTGTCTCAGTTGAGATCATATCTTGGACTGGTGAACTACTATCACAAGTTCTTGCCCAACCTATCCACAGTGTTACATCCACTAAATGCACTGCTACAGACAGGGTCACAATGGAAGTGGAGTGACAGCTGTGAACAAGCTTTTCAAGAGAGTAAAAGACTCATTACTTCAGAAAAGGTGCTAGCTCACTTTGACCCATCCTTACCTATTCGACTGGCATGTGATGCTTCACCCTATGGCATTGGTGCCATGTTGTCACATAAGTTCCCAGACGGCTCAGAGAGACCAATAGCCTTTGCTTCAAGATCATTGACGACAGCTGAACGCAATTATGCACAGATTGACCGAGAGGCCCTCAGCCTTGTGTGGGGAGTCAAGAAATTCAACCACTACTTGTATGGTCAACAGTTTACACTGCTAACTGACCACCAGCCTCTCGTTTCAATCTTCAACCCAAGGAAGGGCATTCCAGTGATGACGGCACAACGGCTACAGCGATGGTCACTCTTCCTAGGGGCTCACCTGTATGACATTGAATACAAGGGGACCAAGCAACATGGCAACGCCGATGGTTTGTCACGTTTACCACTGCCGACCTCAGAGAGAACTACAACAGTTGACTCAGCAGAGGTATTTCACACAACAATAGTTGAGCAGCAACCCGAACAGCAGCAGCAGCCACAGCCCGACAAGCCCAAATCCCCTGGGGAGAAGAAAGTCATCACAACAAAGGTTCTTGGAACAGTAAAGTGGTTCAACGTATGAAATGGCTATGGATTCATCAACAGGAATGATACAAAGGAAGATGTATTTGTACATCAAACTGCCATAAAGAAGAATAACCCACGGAAATATCTATGCAGTGTTGGAGACGGTGAAACTGTGGAGTTTGACGTAGTGGAAGATGAAAAGGGCGCAGAGGCGGCAAACGTCACTGGTCCAGGTGGAGTTCCAGTTCAAGGAAATCGTTACCGCCGCTACAACCCTTGCCGCCGAGGGCCACCACGTAATTACCAACAGAACATTGAAGGTGGAGAGATAAGAGTCTGGAGAGACGTTACCCAGAGAGGCAGAGGAGGCCTCCCCAGAGACTTGACTTGTAAAAGGGCTGTTGACAAAATAAAATGTTATGTTGGAATTTGAATTTTGTTACTTTTAAGAAAACAAAACGGTTACTGTAAAGACAGGCTCTATATGTTAATTATAGAAATTTTGCGTTAATATACTATTAAACTAAAGGGGGAGGAAGTGTAATGTATACAACATTGAAGGGACTACTTTGTCTTGCAGATGTATATCCTTAGTTGCGAGCGTATATAACAGACGCGTATCGATTTGTACAGTCAGTGCCGAAGTTCCAGTTACCCAGTAAAGATCACTTGAAGTTACTCTCAGTCTCTGCTGCTTTATTATTTTATGTAGTTGTGTGTAGCGGTACAAATACAACAAAAATTAACAACTGAAATAGCATCAATTGCTGATTGCAGAAGAGAGTTCCAAACTTCTACCACCCTTTGTGTGTAGAAATGTTTCCTAACTTCACTCCTGAAAGGCCTGGCTCTAATTTTTAGGCTATGCCCCCTAGTCCTAGATTCCCCAACCATCGAAAATAGTTTTTCTCTACGCTATCAGTTCCCCTTAATATCTTGAAAACTTCGATCAAATCACCTGTTAACCTTCTAAATTCCAAGGAATACAACCCTAGTTTGTGTAATCTCTCCTCATAATTTAACCCTTAGAATCCAGGTATCGTTCTGGTAAACCTATGCTGCAGTCCCTCCAAGGCCAATATATCCTTCCTAAGGTGTGGTACCCAGAACTGAACACAGTACTCCAGGTGTGGTCTAACCAGGGCTTGAAGCATGACTAATAACCCATTGTATTCTTGTCCTCTAGATATAAAGGCCAGCAGTCCATTAGCCTTTTTGATTCTTTTTTGTACCTGTCCATGACATTTTAATGATCTATATACATGGACCCACAAGTCTCTTTGGACCTCCACTGTTTCCAGCTTTTCACCATTTAGAGAAAGTACCCTGTTCTATATCCTTTTTAAGTCCAAAATGGATGACCTCACACTTGGCTATATTGAAATCCATTTGCCAGTTTTGCCCATTCACTTAATCTATTAATATCTCTTTGTAATTTTGTGTTCCTGTTATGGATTCCTCCACTGGGACAAAAAGTTATTCCCTGACAGTCTTGCTCATTCCTTTAATTATTTTAAACCCCTCAGTCACACCATCCTCAAACTCCTTGGGTCTGACAACCCACGGGTTTTTCAACCCAGTGTAAATGACAGGATCTGTCCATGACCACCCTCTGGTGCTGATCTTGCCAAGGAATGCCAAATCCCTACACCCTTGAAAGACAACGTGCCTTTTGTAAGGGGGCTAAAATAGCCCCCCAAAAATTTTAGCAATCGTCCAGGGCTCCCACCCGATATACCAGTCCGCAGATGCTCCGTGAAGCTGAGACACAATAACTCCCACATGAGAGTCCCCACCCCCAGCCATGCCCCCCTCTTACACTGGTGTCCTAGCTTGGAGTGGGCAGAGGTTCCACCAAGAAGGCCAACTGAAAACTGCTGGGGAAAGCCGGGACTCAATGTATCCTGGTAAATTTCCGTGAGTATTCCCCTGCCCGTCCACTGTAATGCAGCAGAAGAGCCGCAAAAACCATGGAAAAATTAAGTTTACAAAGTTTTTCTAGGGTGCCGTGACTTTTCTACAGAAGTTACGGCAGACCAGCGAAAGAACCCCTACCGAAATTCACTCCCTCACTTTCTCAGATGACACATGAAGACTAGCCACTTCAGAAAGGTATTGGAGGACATTCGCACCCATGGAACTGTACCTCAACTAACTACTTATCTTTTGCAGTGACCCTGGGCTTTTCCTCCAGATAGTTGCCTGATTGTTCACCACCATTCTTGACTGGTAGGGCTACAGAACGTTGCTCAGATCTGTTGGTCATTTACCTCTCAGCTCTGTCTATTATCTGCTGCTTTTGGTGTAGTAGCTTTAGCATATTGGCACCTCATTCTAAGGCATGCCTGGTGCTGCTCCTGGCATGCCTTTCTACACCACATTGAAACAGATTTGATCTCCCAGCTTGATCGAGATGAAGGAGTGAGGGCTGTGCTACGCCATGAGGTTACAGATTATAGTGATATATAATTCTGCTGCTGCTGATGGCCTATGGTGCCACATGGATGCCTAGGTTTGGGCTGCTAGATCAGTCCTTTTCTGTCCCACTTAGCATCAGACGACATGATGGAGGGTGTCCTCATTGTGAAGATGAGACTGTCTTCACAAGGACTGTGTGATGGTGGCTCCTAACAATGCTAATATTGACAGATGTCTCTGTGACAGGTAGGCTGGTGAAGACGAGCTCAAGAAGCTTACTCCCCAAAATTCGTTCCCTCTCCACCTGATGCAGGCCCTGTCTGGCAGCTATGTCCTCCGGAACTCAGTGAGCTCAGTCAATGCTGGTACTCCAAAGCACTTTAGGTGGTGGTCAGTAAAGTTGTCCACCCAGAGTTCATTCTGTGCCCTTGCTTACACTTCAGTGCTTCCTCTAAAAGGTGTTCAAAGTGGAGGAGTACTGATTATTCAGTTGCGGGGCGGGCGGAGGGGAGATAAGGGTAATCAGCAGAAGGTTTCCTTGGCCTTATTTGACCTGAAGCCATGAGACTTCATGGGTTCCAGTTTACATGTTAAGGAATCTCAGGGCCACTCTCACCCAACTGTATACCACCGTGTCTCCCTCTTTTGGGTCTGTGCTGTCTATGGGACAGGGTGTAACCAGGAACGGTGGTGGAGGAGTCAGGAATGTTGGCTGATAGGTGTAACTGTTTGAGTATGATTGTGTCAGGCTGTTGCATGACTAGTCTACATGACAGCTCTCCCAATTTGGATCCTAGTCCCTAATGCTACTGAAGAGGACTTTACTGGGTCATCTGGGCTGGGGTTGTTTGAGTCTAGTTCTGATCCAATGACTGGATCATATTTGCGTGCTTTCCAAAATGTTAATTCATGAAATGACTTTAATCGAGCAAGAAATGTTTGAAATACTAAGCACAATAATGTGTTGCACATGCTGATTTTGCAGTACTTTGCAACAGTGCCTCAGATTTGGACGGTCAGTTATGCCTTGCCCTGCAGCACTGGTGAGAGTGTAAATGAAGAAAATATGTTATATGATGTATTTTCACATTTAAATCCCATTATCATATTGTTGCCCACAAATGATGGACATATTATAGGGCTGCTACTGAAAGTGCCTAGGTTTCCGATGGGTTCAAAGAGGTACCGTTCTCTAGCGGATCCAGGTTTTTCCCCAAATTCTGTTTCCACCCTGTCCCCTCAGCTGGCAGTCCAACATGAAACCTCCCTTCCCAACCCCAAAAGTTTCCAATCCAGCAATTACATAGGCTGTCTTTGTTTCTACTTTACTAACTTCTTCATTGTTCAATTTCTTCAAAATGATGGATGCCTCATTTCCATTCTCTAGTAGACTCCTGGCTCTTTACCAAAATTGTCTTTTGCAACTTCTATAAATCTGCCTTTCTACCTCTTTTCTGACCTGGTGGTACAGTTGATAACTCTTCCAAAGGGAAAGCTGACTGTTTTGGTTCAATTTTCTCCTGTAACTCTAATCTCAATGATATTGATAAAAAATACTGAACCAGACAATAGATTAGCCCTCTAATAACGGGAGCCTATTAGATGACGTGCCTGACCTGGGTGGAAGGGAGCAACGAGCAGAGCCGATTCCCAGTGTGGAAAAGCCTAGTCCCTCTGATGTTAGAGGCCCTGATTGGAGCAGATGGAAGTTCCACCCGCCCAAGGCCCCACTGTAAATTGGCTGCCACGATTCCTATGGGTGGAGACGCAGTGTTTTTGTGAGCCAGCCGAATTTCTGACCTTTCTAGACCTCTAATGCCAATGTTACACTGCCATTATGTCAGTGGGCCCAAGGGTGGTCAGGTTCATTATTTTTAGCAATATCATTGAGATTAAAGATAGAGGAGAAAAGTGAACCAAAGAAGTCATCCTTCCTTTTAGAACAGCTAGCAACCATACATTACTGTGCATGATGGCACCAAGTGGCCATCCGGTGGTACGTTTCATGGCCACTGACGATACTTTAATTATATAACCCTGCCCTGATTCCAGATACTACGGTAGTACCCACTCTGCTGCACTTACGCCAGCGGAACAGGTCCAAGGATTTTTAGACCCAGTCCCTCTGCTCTGTTCTGCTCCACTTTCATGGCAGACAGAAAGTTTTATCACTGACAGGTCTGCTGAATTCTCCATTCTCTAAATTCCAATTAGACCTCCAATCCTAGAGATATCCCTCCCATCATCTTCAATATGTGTGACTCTTAACTTCGTCCTGTTCTTTACTGTCTCTGCAATCTCTCTTGCTTGTCTTTCCTTCTCATCGGAAATTTGGTTGTGTTCACCTGACACAAGGAAATATGATCCCGCTTATCCTTCCAACTGCTGCCATATTGCTTTTACGTCAGTGCTTTCTAAAGTACCGAAACTGTGTTAATTCACAAATGATCCATTATCTTGAAAGAACAGGTCTAATCCATGATTACCGGTATGGTTTCAGCATGGCCGTTCTACATCTTCTTTCCTATGTTACCTACCTCTGCAACTCTGCTCTTGAGAACCATCTATTATTGCCTTAGACATTGTTAAAATCTTTGACAGTGTCTGGTAACATGCATTTCTAAAGAAGCTAATATCACATGATCTCAACCAAGGCTATATTCACGGCTTTCTAATTTCCCCTCAAGTCCGACCTGGAGTTGATGGTTTATCCTCAGATTCTTTTTCCTTTCACTCAGCTTTTCCCAAAGCTCTAGCCTCTGTCCTACTCTGTTTCTTCTTCATATAAACGACCTCCTTAACTTATTATTCTATTCACTCTTTTGCTGATCACTCCACTCTACATTTTTCAAATTCTTTCAGATCTTATATTCTCACTGCACAAGCCTTCATTCCTCTGCAGAATGATTGCTGGATTATTACATCTTGACCCTTCAGCTGGGCAATGACACTCTTCTGTCTTTCAGTTCTTAAAAGAAAGAAAGAATGTGCATTTACAAAGTGCCTTTCACAGCCTTAGGATATCCCAAAGTACTTCACAGCCAATGAAATACTTTTGAAGTGTATTTATTGTTTTAATGGGAAATGTAGCAGCCAATTTGCACAGAGCAAGGTCACACAAACAGCAATGAGATAAGTGACTGGATAATATGTTTTGGTGGCGTTGGTTGAGGGGTAAGTATCGGTGAGGACAGTGGGGAACATCCTATCTCCTCTTTCAATAGTGTCATGGGATCTTTTACATCCACCTGAGAAGGAAGGCAGAAGGGGCCTCGTTTTAACATCTCATCAGTACTACACTGAAGTGTCAGCCTAGAATATGTGCTCAAGTCCTGGAGTGGGGCTCGAATCCATGCCCTTCTGACTTAGTTGTCAGAGTTCTATCACTGTGCCAGTTTTTCATGGCTGTTGCAACAGCTCCCCTTTGATGGTTCATGAAATCCTAGAATAATAAAAATCACACCATAGAAGGAGGCCATTCAATCCATGTGTCTGTGGTGATGTTATCTATTCAACTAGAGCTATCTACACTAATCCATAGTCCTTGATCTATCAATATTCTTAGCTCCACTATTTTCTCTGAACTTAAATAGAACTCCCACATCACTTCCATTGCTAAAGCTACCTCTAAGAAGCTTGGTTTTCTCTTTCATGTGAACACTTTTATTTCCCCTAATAAAACAATTCAGAACTTTCTATAAAGCTGAATACCATTCTACATTGCTCCTATAAATGGGGAGGCTCTTCTAAAACTCTTTTCACGTTCCTATTCTAACTCATTCTTTCCTCAAGACCGTGGAACTCCTTGCCTCCCTAGTTTTCCTTCCCCTTACAATCTTCATGCTTTTAAAACCTTGGTGCCGTCTAATCACTCATTCCTGATTTACCTCGGCCTAGAAATTGGGTTTTGGCTTAGCCAGGGCTTTAGCGCCGGAAGTTAGTGCCGGCGCTAAGTCCCCCTGCGCGCGCCAAAAATTCAGCAGGGCCGCGCCCAAACGGCTGCCGGCGTTACTGAAGGGTCTTTGCAGCGGTAAATCGGCGCTAACTGCCGTTTCGCGCCGCAATTCCGGCGCTGCGGCACCCGATGCGGTGCGGCAGGCTCGGGAAGTGCAGGCCTCCTCCTTCCGTTAAGGAGGAGCTGCCTGCACCCGGCCGCGGCCCGCGCAAATCTGTCTAAAAATGAGCCCGGCACCTCGGACAAGTGCCGGGCTTGCATCTGTTCCGGGGGGTGGGGGGGAGAAGTCCGGGGAGGGAGCTGCGGGCAGGCGGCCGGCGGGAAAGCGGCCGGCCGCCGCGGGGCCTTTAATGCGCCGGCGCAAACTCATGCAAGACTCTGTTGCCAGAGTCTTAGTTGCGGCTGCCACGGGCGAGGCGGCCGCAACTGAATTTCGGCGCTAGGGCCCGTCGGCATGGCAACCGGGACGCTGCGCACACCGATGACGTCATCGGTGCCGGCGCAGCGCTACCGGTGCAACGCCGATTTAGGGCCCCAGGGAATTTTTAAACTGGCCATAACTCTGGCGCTAGTCCCTCTAGCGCCTCAAAAGCGGCGCTAAGGCAACTGAATTTCTAGGCCCTCATCTCTTATTTTTTTCAATCTTGTTGGTATCTTACACTATTGATCTTCACATTGAGTTTCTTAATTTAATGGCTACCATTTTTACAATTCAGATTGTAATTTCAGATCTGAATTCAACATAATGCTTGTAATTATTTATAGACTTAATGCTTATGGTTAGATTTGAATACCATTGAATTTGATAACTCCTATTAATTTCCTTTTAATAATACCATTCCTGGTTATATCTGCATCTACATGACTATACCATTCTCCAGCTCTAAAGATGTGCACTAACCTGCACTAATCTGTGTAACAATTGCTCATTAAACATCCTGGCCCGCACTCACACATTGCCGCCACTATTTTATAATGTGCAACTGAGAGGAACAATGGTAATTTTGCTTGGGAAATGAAGGACTTTTGTTTAGTCTTGAGGATATTCAACCAGTCTTTTTGGCATCTGTGTAGAACTGAAGAGGTTTTGGGCTGAATTTCTTTTTCAATTATGCCATTAAACCAATGTAACCTGAGTGGACAGGTAGTCCTCCCTACCACTCAATGACGCTTCCGGGATTTCCCACCAGAAGTGACATTCAGCATGCACGTCCTCCCAGATATAGGTGGCTGTATTATAATTAGGCGCAAATGATGGGACTACGTCATATGACATATTTCCCATCATTTGTGCCTGAGCAACGCAGGGTGCTGGGAATGTTGATGTCAATCATTCATATGGGCTGTGGGAAGGGGAGGTCATCGGAGTTGGATTTTACAGGAAACTTTGACCAGCACAATCTCAGTAGTGTGGGTGGGCTGGAAGCTGCAATGGAGGGTCTTGAACAGAGAAAGGTGAGAGTGTAGTTGCAAGGTAATGATGCACTGCAGTACTTTAGAGAGAAATGGAGATTGGGGATACAATGGTAATTGAAGAGAAAGGAAGATTTGAATGTGATTTTTTTTGAGGACTGGTCAGTGCCAGAGAATAGAAATACATTGATGATTTTCGTGTTAGGCATGTGAATTTTGTAATATATAGACAAAAAGGCTACAGTCCTGTGTCTATATTAATAATGAATCCAAACTCCACATAAAGAATAAATGTTACATATACTCAAGACCAACACCTGAGGTTACAAACGATGCTTGCCATAGCAGATATGCACATTACATCGCAACCCCCCAGATGTCTCCCTTCTTTATCTCCCAACCTATGGCTATGATTTTACACCATTTATACTGTTTCTAGCTACACCATTCCATAGGGATCTGAATTTCATAATCCTTTACCCACTTTCAATCTCCATTCTGACGTCTTATGATCTCGGGTTGTACAGAAAAACATTGACGATTTAGAGTTGGCAAGGCATAAAAGGAGCCATGCTACCAAAAGAATGATATCGGCCATGATCTTGCTGGCACTCAGAGGGCGGGTTCGGAGGTCGGTCAGGTGTCAAAATGACAAAATGACAAATGACAGCGGGTAGGGAACTCGTTGTCCACCCGCCTCCACGCGAGTCTCCCAGGTGTCAGGTTAGTCGGCGCAAAACAGACCCGACACCAAGCGGCGGGGGAGGCAATTCAAAACATTAACTGGGTTGTTAACATCCAATTAACTGCTATTTTAAGGCTACATTTCAATTTTATGTGCTCTCCCATGGGTTACCTGCTGCTCGGGGAACACGTCAGCTCACCATGTCGTGAGTTGATTCTGCATTGTATTATCTGATTACCTGACAGCTGCAGAAGTTCTATAAAGGTTACCATGTTGCAGCTGTTCACTTTCAGAGCTCAGAAACTGTTGGTTACTGCATTTGGAAGACATATACAGCCTTGTGCAGCTTGCAAGTGTTTGGAGCCAACTCTCTATCCAGTTCCACCTCATTGGAACAACCTCGCTCAGCATTCACAGATTTGCTTCTGTCATCTCTCTGTCGCCTGCCATCTATTACATCAGAATGGGTACGGTTTACACTCTCTCACCTTGGTCCTCAGAATCTGACCACAAAGAGCCCCAACACCAGCAGAACCAGGCACCCCAGCAGTCACAACAACAGCCAGAGCACCAACCTTCACCTCAACCACCTGATGCTGCACAGGGCAGAGGGCATCAGCGCAGGGCTGGACTTCGCCATAGGCGCTACCCCCAACACAGGGTTTACAGGCAGAGGATGAGCTTCCTCAACATGACTGAGCAGCAGTGTCAACGGAGGCTTAGGCTATCGCGCCAGGACGTGGCGGACATTTGCAGATTGCTGGAGCAAGAGCTGCAGCCCAGAGGAGCGGGTGGACATCGCTTACCAGTAGCTGTGAAAGTCACCCTTGCCCTCAACTTCTTCGCCTCAGGCTCCTTCCAGGGATCTGCAGCAGACGTTTGCGGCATCTCGCAGTCGGCTGCACACAGGTGCATTACACAAGTGACCGATGCCCTATTTGACAAGTCAGCAAATTATATAAACTTTGCAACTGATGAAGGCAGTGTTACTGAGCGCGCAGTTGGCTTTGCAGCTCTGGCTGGATTGCCACGGGTGCAGGGCATAATCGACTGCACACATGTGGCTATCAGGACACCCCATCATAACCCAGCAGTGTTTATCAACGCAAGGGCTTCCACTCCCTCAATGTGCAGCTGGTCTGCAACCATAGGAAGATCATTCTCCATGTGTGTGTCAGGTTCCCTGGGAGCTGCCATGACTCCTACATCTCACGCCACTCCACCGTTCCTCAGCTCTTCATACCTCCAAACAGTCTTTCCGGCTGGCTGCTTGGAAACAAGGGCTATCCATTAAAGACGTGGCACATGACACCTTTGAGGAGGCTGAGGAACATTACAATCAAAGCCTGATCTCCACCAGAAGTGTCAGAGCAGACAATTGGGTTGCTTAAAATGTACTTCAGATGCCTGGACAGATCTGGAGGACTATTTCATTTCAATGCAGACTGGAGGAGACTGGTGGATGGAGAAGTTTGACTTTTTTTTGCGAAAGTAAGTGAATGGAGGAAAATATACTCCCGGGAAGATGTTTAGGCAGAGCACAGACAATGGGTTCATTTGACTACTTTGCTCTTATCTTTCAGACATCCCTTACAACAAACCAAGTTGGATTGTTGAGCCAGAGAACTACAGCTCTAAGGCAATTTGTCATTGTCAAACTTCTCCACCCGCCAGTCTCCTCCAGTCTGCATTGAAATGAAATAGTCCAGCCTGATTGTTGTTGTGCTTTCTCATTAAACCACAAGGAGCTCATAATCATTCAGGAAGAAAAACCAAGCTGAGTTTGCAATGTTCTGCTCTCCTTTTGCTTTGCTAATGACAGCATCAGTCTAATTTATTTTGAAAGAGCAATTATCAAAAGCAATAGTCTGACCAGACAAAGGGTTCATTTTATTTGTTTCATTTTAAAGAGGGAGCTAGTGTGAAGGTTTTAATTAAAGCCATAAAATGCATCAACAGTCAGTAAAATAAAATGCCATTCACCCAACATTCTAAAGTATTACATCTATAAAACCACAGAAGTTTACAATGCAGAAGCAGGCCATTCAGCCCATCATGTCTGTGCTGGCTCTACTAGAGGAATTCAGAACTAATCCCACTGCCATACTTTCTCTCTATAACTCTGTATTTTCCTGTGCATCAAATATTTATCTACTTTTGCAATAAAATATGCAATAGTCTCAACCACTCTGTGGCAAAGCAGTCCATGCTCCAACAACTTTCTGTGTAAAGAAAGTCCTTCCAATCCCTCACCTCCTAACCTCACTCCTCAGTCTCAGTGACAATTTTAAATTGCTGACCCCTTGTCACTGACCGCCCCCCCAGAGGAAATACCCTTTCCCTATTCACCATATCAAAACCATTCATACTTTTCCAAACCTTTATTAAATCTCTTTTCCTTCTCTGCTCCAGTGCAAATAGCCCCAGCATCTCAAGTCTCTCCTCATAAATATAGTTTCCAGTCCCTGCATCCCCTTGCTGAATCCCCTTACTGTCTGCTCTTTGGGGCTTTAATGTCCTTTTATAGGAAACCCAAAACTGCACAAAGTACTCCACCTGTGGGCTAACCACTGCTTTGTACAAATTCATCATAACCTCTTTGCTCTTGTACTCTATGCTCCTTTATATAAAACCCCAAAATCTACTGGGCTTTTTTGTGGCTTTATCTATCTGCCCTCGCACTTTCAAGGAATTATACGGAGGATTCATGATGTCACAGGAGAACAGTTCTACACAAAACACCTGCCCCAGTTTGCCTATGACCAGCAGTAAAACATGGTACAAGATACTAGTGAGTATACAGATCTCTCTCTGTATAGTGTCTTAGATCATGGGCATTTCAGTAAATCATACCTTTTAATAAGAACGTTTTCAGGTCAAATCTAATACTGTTCCCTTTAATAAGAATTTTAAAGGATGCACTGCAGTTTCCATGCCCTCCAGCTAGTCACACCCATTTTACACGGGATTGATACCAATGACTGCTCCAATGGATATGCAAATGACGCAGGAAACTCACATCTAAATACCTCTCCAGGCCATTGGTGTAACAGCGGCCGACTCAGCATGAGGAAATTCTAGGCCCATGGTGTTCTGCTCCAGTAACTCCTCCCGTTCTCTGGAGTAGTTTCTTTATAGTCACTGAATACAGCTGATAGTTGACTTTCACAGTACAGCATTTCATATACCTATGGCAGTAATCGAGCAGTAAGGGTGATTTTGTGAAGAGGTACACTCTTGAGCTCTTGTGGATTTTTTGGCCTGGTGCTTGAGTGAGACATTCCTGAATGATTGTGGATATGGAACAAATGCTGGCTAAGAGAACCCAGCCTCACAAAACCCAGCTTTGACACATTTACCTCTTGAATTTGAATGGACCTTTATAGTAGGCCTTGTTTCTGTCTACATAGATTCTTTTTCTTATTTAGGCGTGTGATTAAACAGCTGGGTAAAACCAGATGGAGAAAACTGATCTGTATAGCAATCAAAGTAAAACTGAAAGAACTTGATGGTCACTTTTTTCTAGCTAATATCAGCATAGAACAAGTTGTGACAGAAAACACACGAATCTGTGATGAAGAAAGAAGCTGGGTTTGTAATTATTATGTGCCATGGAATTGTTCTCTCTTCTCTTAGGCAGTCCCTTGGAACCGAGGATGACTTGCTTCCACATTAAAAATGAGTTCTCAGGTGACTGATGAGTCCAATGCGGGACCTACAGT
This sequence comes from Somniosus microcephalus, assembly GCF_052327205.1. Lineage (NCBI taxonomy): Eukaryota > Metazoa > Chordata > Chondrichthyes > Squaliformes > Somniosidae > Somniosus > Somniosus microcephalus. The sequence goes on from NC_140988.1 coordinate 99,897,521, forward strand.
CTCTGTCACAGGTGGGGCAGACAGTGGTTGAAGGGGCGGGTGGGTGGGGTGCTTGGGTTGTCGTGCGCTCCTTGCGCTGCCTGCACTTGGCTTCCGCTTGCTCCCGGCGAAGAGACTCGAGGTGTTCGGCGCCTTCCCGGATGCTTCTCCTCCACTTTGTGCGGTCTTGGGCCAGGGATTCCCAGGTGTCGGTGGGGATGTTACACTTTTTCAAGGAGGCTTTGAGGGTGTCCTTGAAGCGTTTCCTCTGCCCACCTGGGGCTCTCTTGCCGTGCCAGAGCTCCGAGTAGAGCGCTTGTTTTGGGAGTCTCGTATCGGGCATGCGGACAATGTGACCCGTCCATCGGAGCTGATTGAGCGTGGTCAAAGCTTCGATGCTGGGGATGTTGGCCTGAGCAAGAACACTGACGTTGGTGCACCTATCCTGCCAATGGATTTGCAGGATCTTGCGGAGGCAGCATTGATGGTACCTCTCCAGTGCTTTGTGGTGCCTGCTGTACATGGTCCATGTCTCTGAGGCATACAGCAGGGCGGGTATCACTGCTGCTCTGTAGACCATGAGATTAGTGCCGGGTTTGAGGTCCTGGTCTTCAAACACTCTCTTCCTCAGGCGACCGAAGGCTGCACTGGCACACTGAAGGTGGTGTTGGACTTCGTTGTCGACGTCTGCCCTTGTTGACAGTAGGCTCCCGAGGTATGGAAAGTGGTCCACGTTGTCCAAGGAATTGTTAATGGGTTAGTAGACTGCTGTTGTATATTTCTAACTTGGTTCATCATTTTCCACTAATCTGTTGTTTATATTGGCTATTTGTATGACCTGCATAGTCGCTTACCTTCCCTCAGGCTACCAATATCTCTCAGTGACCACTGATCGAGATCCACAGGGTGGCGATGCTGCTGAATAGCTACTTTATTTACCAGGCAGTCCGCAAGTGGTTCTGAATCACTTTGCTGCACATGACAGTAAAAGACCTGCGGCTGAAAATTCAGTAGCCTTAGCGCCTCATTTGAGGCGCTAGAGGGCCTTGCGCCGGAGTTATGGCCAGTAGTGAAATTCCCTGGGGCCCTAAATCGGCGTTGCTCCGGTAGCGCTGCGCCGGCACCGATGACGTCATCGGTGTGCGCAGCGTCCCGGTTGCCGTGGTAACCCGCCCGAACTCCGAAATTGAGTTGCGGCCGCCTCGCCCGTGGCAGCCGCAACCAGCGTTTTGTCAGAGGTGCCTTACTGCAGTTAGCGCCGGCGCATTAAAGGCCCCGCGGCGGCCGGCCACTTTCCCGCCGGCCGCCTGCCCGCAGCTCCCTCCCCAGACTTCTCTCCCCCCCCCCCCCCCCCCCCGGAACAGATGCAAGCCCGGCACTTGTCCGAGGTGCCGGGCTCATTTTTAAGCAGATTTGCGCGGGCCGCGGCCGGGTGCAGGCAGCTCCTCCTTAACGGAAGGAGGAGGCCTGCACTTCCCCAGCCTGCCGCACCGCATCGGGTGCCGCAGCGCCGGAATTGTGGCGCGAAACGGCAGTTAGCGCCCTTTTCCAGGCGCTAAGACCCTTCAGTAGCGCCGGCAGCCGTTTCGGCGCGGCGCCACTGAATTTTTGGCGCGCGCAGGGGACTTAGCGCCGGCACTAATTTCCGGCGCTAAAGCCCTGGCTAAGCCAAAACCCAATTTCTAGGCCCTGATTTTCAACATACTGCAGTACAGTTTTCTCTTGTAGCATAACATACAGCATAAAAAAATCTCTTTGCAAAGTTGCATACACTTCATTAACCTGCCCATAATACGCTACTTTAAAGTCTGGCATGTATTTGCAATATACAAATAGATTAGTTCTTGAAACCAGTTTTTATGGCTTGTTTTATATACAGTGTGATGAGCTGGAGTTTTTTTAATGGTTAAAATTGGCTTAAAATGAGATTTTCCCCCAATAATTATAATGTCCTGGTAGATCTCCTCAGGCATGGTCAGGTAGTCCCAAGATCTGGATTGCAGTTTCTGATGTTTGCAGCGTCCCTGTAGCATCTCAATGTGACAGCAGTTTGTCCATTGCTATAATCAGCAAAGTTTATTAAAGTAATATGTCACATGACTAAGAAAGTAAAAATATTACATGCCGTACTGACACTGAAAGTGTGCACCTCACAGATTGGTCATGATTATGGTACATGGTAAATTGTGAATGGTAACTTTGAACAAAAGAGAAATTTGATTGGTTGATCGTGTGGTAGTTGCTAGTTGTTGATTACTAGCTTTTCCTAATTCTCAATTAAATGCCACTGGATTTTTAATTGATTCCAGTTTAGTCAGTTGAATATTTAAGCCAACAGCATAATTAACTTAACAAATATTTGCACCGATCATGATTTGTTTGTGTTTTGAATGCATGTGGCTTTTAAGGTGTGATGTCTTGAACGGTGTAATGCTATGGATACACATTAGAGTTAAGGTTTTGAATCATCCATAAATATAATTGGCCCTCAGTAAATCAGGTGTGCACTCTGAACAAAAAACCACAATGCACTAATCAGAGTGATATGACCTGAGTTGTGTTCCAGTGCATTGGATCAGCCTCATGGCTCTACTCTGCACCGCCTCCAGTGCTTTTATGTTTCTCTCCCTTGTGTCTTGATGACCCGAACTGGATGTAGTAGTCAAGCTGTGGTTTGACCAGAGCACTGTATACGTTTGACATATTTAACTGTTTTGATTATATACTTCACTGCTTTATTGGCTTTGTTGATTGTTGCTTCACATTGATTGGACATGTTTAGCGTAGCGTCTATTAAGTGTTTAGAAGAATGAGAGGTGATCTCATTGAAACGGAAAACATTTTTACAGGGCTTGACAAGGTAGATACTGAGAGGTTGTTTCCACTGGCTAAAGAGTTTAGAACTAGGGGGCATAGTCTCAGGATAATGGGCCGGTCATTTAAGAGAAATTTTTTCACTCCGAGGATTGTGAATCTTTGGAATTCTCTACCCCAGAAATGCTCAGCCGTTGAGTATGTTCAAGATGGAGATCAATAGATTTTTGGACACTAAGGGGATCAATGGATAAGGGGATAGGGCAGGAAAGTGGAGTTGAGGTAAAAGATCATCATATTGAATGGTGGAGCAGGCTCGAGGGGCCTTATGGCCTACGCCTGCTCTTATTTCTTCAATATTTAGCTCTGTTTAATTGCTCACCTGTCCACTAGATCTTAGTCTCTTCCTAATAACTTTGCCTAGGCTGTACTTTATAAGCCTCAGGAAAGAAATCTCCTTTTAATTACTCATCACTAACTTTACCGTGTCCACTGAGAACTTGCACTGTTTGAAAGGCTCAGAACGAAGAAGCTCTGATTGCAGCAGATTATTTCCCTGATTCGAGTGCCCAAATACCTGTTTCAATAGCTCCTGATGGAGTCTATGCTCTATTATGTCTATCTGCTGCAAGTACAATTTTTATTAAAAGAGTGCCCCTTTAAAATGTGGGGGAAAAACAAACTATCCCAGTACGTTCAACACAGTGCACCACATGGAGGCACGTGCATTTACTAACTTACTTAACCAGGGCATTTTATCTAGGTCATCTTCTCAGTCAGGTAATGTTATCATAAAACAGAGATAGTTTGAGTTACTGTGGTTGAAATTGGTCATTTTGTTTGTTTTAGAGCATGTCAAATAGGATAGTGAAAAAAGCGCCAATAATTCTGAATACTGCTTCATTATTCAGCTTTTTTTTGTTCCTTTTTTCCCCTTATACTTTTATGAAGCGCCTTGGGATGTTTTTCTAAATTAAGGGCAAGTTTTTGTTTATTGGCTGAATGAACCCGAGTTCTATAAAATTCTGAACACAGTAAACTGAGAGCTGTATTTTTTTTTGCCAGGGACCAAGGTGATCATTGCTAGGATACACAGTGCTTATAGAGTCCTACACTAGCACTAGGGGCTGGATTTTGTCAATGGAGACGTGTTGGAGGTGGGACTTCCGGTTTCCGGGTTTCAGTCCCGCCCCCAGCGACGTCTGACCAACCCACACCATTTTCCCTTGATTGGCCTTGTTAAGCCGGCCCTGTGGGCTTACCGGCCAATTAAGGGAAAGCCGGTGACAGATGACGTCAGTGTATGATGCTTCATCTGTCGAAAAATTTTTGACAGATGATTTGTCAACGTTTGACAGCTTTGAGAAGCTGTCAAACACTGACAATCTCTGTTCTAAGGTGAGCCCTTGCACAGAAGGCTCTCCAAGACCTCTCTCCTCAGCAGAAAGCAGATGGCTGCTGCATCTGAGAATGCAGCAGCCATTCTGTCATCTCTGCCATTGAGATGAGGCATCTCAGGATCCTCAAAGGTTGAAGCCTGCAGAAAGAAGCAAAGGTAAGGACATTTTTCTCCAACACTTTACACTCACCTTTCATACTTACCTGTCCACACTTACACCCATCACTCACCTCTACAGCTGACATTTTGACCCCCTCACCCCCGCAGACCCACTGCTCGCCTTGCTGACCCTGGTGAGGTTCGCAGCCGTCGGAAGCCCGCAATTGCAGGCGTAACATGGGGAAAAGCCTTAAAACTGCCTGTTAAGATAAGAGTATAGTATATCTAGGAATTGAGATGTATGTGCAGTTTTGCTGCAGCTGTATTTCGTTGCACTAGATGTATTCAGGGCCATGCTGACTTTGTTATTTTCCAAGCACCAAAGGGGAAAAATGCTTCGTTAACTGGTTTCTGACCTAATAGTGACGACACTGTTCTATTGAATCACAGTTCACAGCTCACTGCGCAGGCAACATCCTTTGCTCCCAGTGCAGCCTTCACCGTACGTTCCTTGGCTGTCATAAGACATTTGCTGTGCACTAGCTTTGTAGCCAGCGCCACGTTGAGTTATTGGCAGCACGTAGAGTTCTAATGAGTTGCTTCTTTATTTGAATGCTGTGCTGATTTTTTTTCCAAATGGTAAAATGCAGGAACAAAGCACTGTAGGGGACAGGAAGGAGAGGCAGGCTGGGGAAAGGCGACTAATCATCCGTAGCATGATGTGTATGACCTAGAAAAATACATTTGATATATCTTGTACATCGGTGAGCTTTCAGTCGCAGTATAGATGGTGGGAGGGGAGACATTGCACAGCAAACGCCAAAAGCTCCTGTGTAATAAAATGGAAGCTGCTGCTGTATGACCTGCTCACAAGATTAGTGTCCTTGATACTAAAAAGTGGTGACTGTGCCTTTGTTACCGAAATGCAAAATTTCCCACATGCAAAATCAAGCTTTTACTTTGTATTTTGTAAATGTAAGCATGAATGGGGTTCGTTCTTCAGCGTGAACATCGCTGACCTTGATAAGAAAAAACGTTTTTTTTTAAGTTGCTTTTTATTTTTAAAGAAGTATTAGTTTAGCAATACCTGAGCATGAGATTCACAAAATACCACTCGGTTTGGTTGACTAGTCCCAGTGCAGGATGTGATGGGAAGGGACTGAAGCAGGATGGTATGAAAGCCTCATCAAACCTGCATGAACAATGTGAAGTCTGCACAGTTACAGCATTGCTACTTTTAATGGAGTGCAACAAAATGAAACCAAGCATTTACACTGATGCAGGGGGCATGAAAGTCATCAAAATGATCCATCTGATGTTGTTTGGTATTTGTTGTGTTATGTTTTTATGACAGAATGCGGGAGTGGTGTGTATGACAAGGATCCATACTTTAGGCTACCACACATGGGTTAAAGGCCCAACTGTTTTTCTACCATATTGAAGGGTACACGCATAACTGTGCACAGAGAAGTAGAGTTACAGACTTAATATTAAATAGCCTGAGGTGAGACTGGAGGTTTCCGTTTATAGTCATTGGACAGTAGGGAAACAGTAAGGAAACAGTCTTATATGCAAGTATAAAACTAACAGATTTTAGATTGGGGAATGCTCACCAGGCAGTCTTTCATTCTCTTTGCTTTAAAATGAAAAGGAATGTGTAAGAAGGTGTTGTGTATGTACCTTTAAGGGAATAACTGGTCTTAGACTGCAGTACCGGCAGTGACCACACCTGTATAAAAGGCCCTAGCAGGCTTCTGTAGTTTCAGTTTCAAGCTGCCTCTTGTTCAGTAAAGTACCTGTTAACTGTTCTCCCGAAGTCCGTGTATTATTGAGGCGCGGACTTTACAGTGGCGACGAGTAAGTTCGAACTCACCTGCAGTGTGGCATCATCTCACGGGGATCTCGCCTGAAAGGAAGGTCCTGGAAGGTCGTAGTCTGAGCAACGGGCGTCGACCGAGGGCAACCGCCCAAAGAATCCATCGGTGTTTGGAGAATTGCGGGAGAGACTGTGGTTCCAGCGAATCGTGCTGGTAGCGGGTAGCGCGCTGACCCTTCCGGACTGCGGCGGGCTCAAGCTCGATCGAGCGGCTCTACAAATCGGGCCACGCAGCGTCGCCGGGAAAAGAAAACGAGAGAGAGGGTGGAGCGCACAGGGCGCGGTCGGTGCTCAAGAACAGGACAGCGGAGAGAAACCAAACGGGGGGGAAGGAAAGCGAGACGCGCCGAAGCTGCGGGTCGCCGCCATTACCCCGTAGAACGCTAGGCGCAGCGTGGCAGTAAGGGGAAGAAGCAAAAGCGCGGGAGGCGCCATTTTATTCCATTGGGGAAGAAGCAAAAGCGCGGGAGGCGCCATTTTAAATCGCCCAAGATGCCGAAAAGTGGCAGTATCAGTGCTTTCGACAACGAGGTAGAAGACTGGACCACGTATGTAGAAAGAATCGAAGTGTACTGCAAGGCAAATGAGGTGGCCGATGGAAAGAGGGCGTCGGTATTATTAAATCTGATGGGTGCGAATACGTACGGCCTATTGCGGAATTTAATTACCCCAGCTAAACCAATGGAGAAAAGTTTTGAGGAGATTGTTCATATCTTACAGGAACACCTAAGCCCTACACCACTGCTGATAGCAGAAAGATTCAAGTTCCATAAAAGAAACCAGCACAAAGATGAGAGTAATGCTGACTATCTTACGGAACTACGCAAGTTATCGAAGCACTGCCAGTTTGGAGCAGGACTGGCAGTCACCTTACGGGATAAGTTTGTCTGCGGGCTCCAGAGTGAAGGAACCCAGAAACGACTACTTTCAAAAAAGGACCTGACGCTAGAACAGGCTTTCAGCGTGGCAGTGTCCTACGAAGCAGCAGCACGGGGAGCTGCGGAAATACAACAGAAACCACAAGAATACAGCGCTAACGAAATGGGTTATGGAGCCGAAAAGTGCTATCGCTGCGGCAGAACAACCCATGAGCAGAAGGACTGCTGGTTTAAGGACAAAATATGCAGGCAATGCGGGAAGATGGGACATATAGCAAGAGTCTGCAGGTCGGGATAGAAGACCAACAAGACAAGAACTACTAAGGAACAGTACAGGAAAGCAAAGAAACTGACAGATAGTAGTTCGGAAGATCAGGAGAATGATAAGGACTCTGGGAGCAGGCGACTAAGTTGTTTAAAGCTACACAACGTGATCGCAAAAGAAGATCACCGAACCATTTGGGTCACCCTCATGATAGCAGGGTCCCCAGTGAAGATGGAATTGGACACAGGATCAGCCCTAACTGTCATGAATTGACGAGACTATGAGCGGCTATTCTCACACATACCCTTAAAGGACACGTCCATTGTATTGAAGACATACACGGGGCAAAAGGTCTACCCCAGAGGAAAAATAAGGGTGCCAGTTGAATATAACGGAAAGGAAAGACAGAAACTATACATGTATATACTACCAGATGGAGGACCACCATTATTGGGACGTGAATGGATCCGAAGACTACAATTGGATTGGCATTCCATTCTGGCACTAACTGTGACTGACAAAAAAGATGATGACGTCGCACCTGGACGTCTGTCACAAATGCTATCTGACACGGAAGAGGTGTTCCAACAAGGACTTGGGACTCTAAAAGGAGTAAAGGCAACCATAAAGATTGAGGATAACGCAACCCCAAAATTTTTCAAGGCCAGACCGGTGCCATACGCGATACGCCCAGCTGTGGAAGCTGAACTGGAGAGTCTGGAGCGTTCGGGGGTGCTGTCTAAGGTGGACTGGAGCGAGTGGGCCACACCCATCGTTCCTGTAATGAAGAAAGCATTGAGCAGCACGCCTGGGGAGCCAAGGAAGGTTCGCATCTGTGGGGACTTCAAGGTGACTGTGAACCCAGTCCTGCACACAGTACAGAATCCGCTTCCGCGGCTAGAAGATATTTTCGCCTCACTATCTGGAGGGAAACGTTTTACAAAGATTGACCTGGCTCAAGCGTATCTACAAGTGAAGGTGGAGGAAGCGTCTAGGAAATACCTCACGATAAACACTCACAAAGGCCTTTACCAGTACAAGCAACTGGTATTTGGGGTAGCATCGGTCCTGGCTATGTGGCAGAGGGCAATGGAACAAGTCCTGCAAGGGATCCTGGAGACCCAGTGTTATTTGGACGACATCCTGGTTACGGGCGAAAATGACAATGAACACCTTGCCAACCTGGAACAGGTGCTCACGAGATTGCAGGAATATGGGCTACGAGCCAACCGTCCCAAATGCGAGTTCTTCAGGAGACAAATCTCGTATTATGGCCACATGATTGATGAGGAAGGGTTGCATAAGTCGCCGGACAAAATTGAGGCTGTACTCAAGGCTCCAGCACCAGAAAATGTGTCGCAACTGAGGTCGTTCCTCGGGTTGGTGAACTACTACCATAAGTTCTTGCCGAATTTATCTACAATTCTGCACCCACTGAATGCCCTGCTGCAAACTGGAGTAACATGGAAATGGAGTGATGAGTGTAAGCGTGCCTTTCAGGAATGTAAATGCCAAATCACTTCGAAAGAAGTATTGGCCCACTACAACCCAACACTACCGATTCGGTTGGCATGTGATGCGTCACCTTACAGCATTGGAGCGGTGCTGTCACACAAATTCCGTGAAGGTTCAGAGAGGCCAATTGCCTTTGCATCGCGCTCGCTAACCTCAGCTGAGCGTAACTACGCCCAGATTGACAGGGAGGCCCTCAGCCTGGTGTGGGGGGTGAAGAAGTTCAATCACTATTTGCACGGGCAGAAATTCACTCTACTGACTGATCATCAACCCCTGGTCTCAATTTTTAACCCAAAGAAGGGCGTTCCAGTGATGATGGCGCAACGGCTGCAAAGATGGTCACTTTTTCTAGGGGCACATCAGTATGACATAGAGTACAAAGGTACGAAACAACATGGAAACGCTGATGGGCTGTCGCGCGTACCGTTGCCTACGGCGGAAGAAGCACCTGCAGTGGACCCTGTGGAGATATTCCATGTGACCATAGTCGAATGTTTGCCTGTTACAAACGCAAGTATTGAGAAGGAAACCCAAAATGACCCGACACTCTCTCGGGTCTATGATTTGACGGTGAAGGGATGGCCAGCATATGGCGACTCACTGTTGCCAGCATTCTCGCCAAGGAGGGAACAGCTGTCAGTGTGCCGGGGAACCTTGATGTGTGGATCCCGAGTGGTAGTTCCACCCAAGTTGAGAGATAGAGTACTCAATGAGCTTCACGAGGGTCATCTGGGAGGGGTAAAAATGAAGAGCCTAGCCAGGGCGTTTGTGTGGTGGCCGGGAATCGATAAAGAAATCGAGGATATGACCAAGAGTTGCACAGGATGCCAGAAGGTCCAAAACGCTCCACCACAGGCCCCGCTACATCCATGGGAGTGGCCCTCATCTCCATGGCAACGGGTACACATTGATTTCGCTGGTCCATTTATGGACTCAATGTTTCTAATCGCTGTGGACGCCCATTCGAAATGGCCAGAGGTCATTAAAATGTCCTCCACCACCACGGAGAAAACTATTGCAGTCCTAAGGACCATCTTCGCCAGGAATGGGTTGCCAGAACAGATCTGTTACGACAATGGCCCACAGTTTGTGTCTGAGGATTTCCGGAGGTTCCTGAAGAATAATGGGGTGAAACATTACACATCTGCCCCATATCATCCAGCCACAAATGGATTGGCTGAGAGGTTTGTTCAGACCTTTAAAAAGGCCATAAAGGCAATATATAATGAGGACATACCACTGCAACACAAGGTGGATAACTTCCTGTTTGCTTACCGGAATGCGACACATGCAGTAACCAACCAAACTCCAGCCGTACTGTTTTTCAACCGGAGACTAAGATGTCGCTTGGATTTGCTCAAACCAAACATAAGACAAGATGTGGAGGATAAGCAGTTCCAGCACATAAATGAGAAGCCAACCAGGAGCTTCAAGATAGGGCAACTAGTCTTGGCCCGCGACTACCGAACAGAAAAATGGCAGCCAGGCATGATATGCACACAGCAGGGACCACTAATGTACACAGTGGACGTTGGAGAGAGCATCGTGAGACGCCATGCTGACCAGATTCTCGAGTCACAGGAACAAGCCAAACTTGTACCACAAGCATGTGCACCTGGTAATGAGCCCGAAGTACAGATTGCGTCTACCTCAGAAGCAGGGGTACTGGAAGCTGACGAACCAACCAATGAGAATGAGCCAGAATTGACTCCACCGCCAGAACAGGATACTCGAGAAAGGCGCTATCCAGTCCGGATCAGGAAGCCTCCTCAAAGACTGAACTTATAAATGACTATTTCAGTTGATGTATATATTATTGAGAAAATTGTAATTGTAATTAGTTATTATTTAGTTGTTAAATGAATGTTATGTACTGTTTATCTAAAAGGGGAGGAATTGTTGTGTATGTACCTTTAAGGGAATAACTGGTCTTAGACTGCAGTACCGGCAGTGACCAGTGACCACCCCTGCATAAAAGGCCCTAGCAGGCTTCTGTAGTTTCAGTTTCAAGCTGCCTCTTGTTCAGTAAAGTACCTGTTAACTGTTCTCCCGAAGTCCGCGTATTATTGAGGCGCGGACTTTACAGAAGGAAAATTGGAAATGACCTGTTAGCGCTACACCTGCTGACTACTTATTCTGTTGTGGCTGGGACTCGCTCTGTGTTTGGCTCCTACCTACGGCCATCTGCCTGCAGGCTCACTACTTGATGCACTAACTGTGCTTGTGATGCTGTATATTGTTGGGCCCTGTGTTAGGCCACAGCATCACAAGTATTGGAGTCAACATGCATACGGAGTGCAGTGAGTGGGAGCCAACCACAGAGTGAGTGCCAACCACATCATGAGTGGAAATAATCCTTTTTATTGTAAAGCCAACATAACTGAAAAGGAGAAGGAAAAGCTACCTGTATAAAGTACTCCCCAGCCTTCGAATACAGATGTATATTTTGTTTCACACTCTGCAGCGCGTGAAATTAAATTTCCCGTGTTGGTCGAACATGATGAACGATGGGGCAGCTTCCCAAAACACGAGAAGTTTGACTCTTTAATTTTGAAAGAAGGCTTCTTCTGTCATTGGAATCTAAAAAAAACACTGCCAACTTGCCTGGAACATAAAGGAAGGAGGGGGTTGTTGTTCATATATGGGTATATTTGGTAGAAAAAGTGTTTATGACGGAGTCGCTGATATGTGGAACAAACTCCCAGCAAAACAAAATTGAGGCTGAGAAGATTAACTTATTTAAAAAGTATCTGGATGACTATCTCGTGATTGGAAAGATAGGTATAGAATGAAATAAAGAAATATTCCGCAAGATACAATGGTGCTATGAGGCAAGGTGGTGATGTTGTCCTGGGTCTGAGCAATGCTGCTCTACAACCAACCAGTGGGCAGTCTGTGAGAGTAGCTCAGAGGTGATTTTAGCTCTCTCCCATGAGGAAGTGCCTGACCGTCACTTGACACCACAGCAAAGCTGAGACGAGGACATGCTGAGTATGGAATCACTGCTGTAGATGCTCATCCAATAGCACAGTATAGCACAGCACTAACACACCAGCCCTGATTTTAACTCAGTGTGGGGTGGTGGGGTGAGTGGCAGTCTCGCTCCAACTCGCCAGCGTGAGGCCAGTGGCATTTTCTTGCGAGACCAAAGGGAGTACTCCTCCTCCTCCTGGCCCACAAGAAAATCATCCAAAATTTACAAATTTTTACTTACCTGGGCCTCTACTGGCATGGGTGGAAGATTGGCTATCTAACAGAAAACAAAGAGTTGGGATAAATGGTTCATTCTCAGGATGGCAATCAGTAACTAGTGGTGTTCCGCAGAGGTCAGTGCTGGGACCCCAATTGTTTACAATCTATATTAACGATTTGGAGGAAGGGACCGAGTGCAACATATCCAAGTTTGCCGATGATACAAAGATGGGAGGGAAAGCAGTGAGTGAGGAGGACATAAAAAACCTGCAGAAGGACAGACAGGCTAAGTGAGTGGGCAGAGATTTGGCAGATGGAATATAGTATTGGAAAGTGTGAGGTTATGCACTTTGGCAGAAAAAAATCAAAGAGCAAGTTATTATCTAAATGGAGAGAAACTGCAAAGTGCTACATGATGCGCTATCAATTACTCATAAAAGACTGAGAGTTAAGAGAGTAACTAAAGGCTTTTATTAACAAAAGAATGAAGGTCTGCCTCGAGTGGTCGACCGGTCCAGAATACAAAGGGCTGGGGAGCAGTCACCTTTATACTAGGACTTGTGGGAGGAGTCAGCCGAGGCATGTCCAAGCATGTACACAGTGGAATACAAACAGTGGTTTACCACATTCACCCCTTGTTTAAAATTGAGTCCGGCGGGGTGAAGTGTATTAAAAGTTAGTGTATTGGAGTCTCTCCGGAGGTCTTGTCTGCCGCTGTGATCGGCGTGGCGACGGCAGGGGTAGTGGAGCTTCCGGCATCGAGTCCTGCGTAGGCTGTGGCACAGGCGTGTCGTCCTCGTAGATGTCGAGCGGGTCGCAGGGCCCAGGCCTGCCGTCTGCTGGGGCTGGATATCGGATCGTGGGGGGGGGTGGTAGTGAGTAGTGGGTTACTGCGGCCCCCGAGGGTGCAAGGTCTCTTATGGAGACTGTGTCCTCCCGCCCGTCCGGGTATGCAATGTAAGCATACTGGGGGTTGGCGTGGAGGAGGTCGACCCTCTCGACCAGGGGGTCCATTTTAGTAGGACCGGCCCTGGGGACGTCAGCCATGGCGGTAGCAATGTCCCCGATGTGGACTTCCTTGGGAAGACAAACATTTTCTCGTGAGGGGTGGCGTTAGTGGCAGTGCAGAGCAGTGACCGAATAGAGTGGAGCGCATCGGGGAGCACATCCTGCCAGCGGGAGGTTGGAAGGCCCCTAGACTTTAAGGCTAGCAGGGCGGCTTTCCAGACTGTCGCATTTTCTCTTTCCACCTGTCCGTTCCCCCGGGGATTGTAACTGGTGGTCCTGCTTGTGGCAATACCCCTAGTTAGCAGGTACTGACGGAGTTCGTCGCTCATAAACGATGAGCCCCGGTCGCTATGGATATAGCTGGGGAAACCGAACAGGGTGAAGAGGTCGTTCAGACATTTAATGACCGTGGCACTGGTCATGTCCGGGCAGGGGATGGCGAACGGGAAACGGGAGTACTCATCAATAATATTGAGGAAGTACACATTGCGGTCGGAGGAGGGGAGAGGCCCTTTAAAATCAACGCTCAGGCGCTCGAAGGGGCGAGTGGCTTTTATCAGGTGGGCCCTGTCTGGTCTATAAAAGTGCGGTTTGCACTCAGCGCAGACTTGGCAGTTCCTGGTCATGGTCCTGACCTCCTCAATAGAGTAAGGCAGGTTGCGGGCCTTGATGAAGTGGAAGAACCTGGTGACCCCCGGGTGGCAGAGGTCATTGTGGAGGGCCCACAGTCTATCGATCTGCGCGCTGGCGCAGGTGCCACGCGATAGCGCATCCGGGGGTTCATTGAGCTTCCCGGGCCGGTACAAGATCTCGTAATTGTAGGTGGAAAGTTCGATTCTCCACCTCAAGATCTTGTCATTTTTGATTTTGCCCCTCTGCTTGTTGTTAAACATGAAAGCAACTGAACGCTGGTCAGTGAGCAGGGTAAATCGTTTTCCGGCCAGGTAGTGCCTCCAATGACGCACAGCCTCCACAATCGCCTGGGCCTCCTTCTCAACAGCGGAGTGTCTGGTCTCCGGGCCTTGGAGGGTTCGTGAAAAGAAGGCCACGGGTCTCCCCGCCTGATTGAGGGTAGCGGCCAGGGCAAAGTCGGACGCGTCGCTTTCCACCTGGAAGGGGATGGATTCGTCCACTGCGTGCATGGTGGCTTTGGCAATGTCCTCCTTGATACGGTGGAAGGCTAAGCGGGCCTCTGCCGTCAAGGGAAAAGAGGTGGACTTGATCAGCGGACGGGCCTTGTCCGCATAGTAGGGGACCCACTGGGCGTAATAGGAGAAAAACCCTAGGCACCTCTTCAGGGCCTTGAGGCAGTGGGGCAGTGGGAGTTCCATAAGGGGACGCATCCGGTCGGGGTCGGGGCCGATGACTCCGTGTTCCACAACACAGCCAAGGATGGCGAGGCGGTTTGTGCGGAATATGCACTTCTCCTTGTTATATGTCAGGTTCAGGAGTTGGGCGGTGCGGAGGAATTTTTCGAGGTTTGCGTCATGGTCCTGCAAGTCACGGCCGCAGATGGTCACATTGTCCAGATATGGGAAAGTGGCCTGCAACGCATTTTGATCTACCATCCGGTCCATCTCCCTTTGGAAGACGGAGACCCCGTTGGTGATGCCAAAGGGAACCCTAAGGAAATGATAGAGGCGGCCGTTTGCCTCAAAGGCAGTATACTGGCGGTCCTCAGGGTGGATAGGGAGCTGGTGGTACGCTGATTTCAGGTCAATGGTCGAGAAGACGCGGTACTGCGCGATCTGGTTGACCATATCAGCTATGCGGGGGAGTGGGTAGGCGTCCAGCAGGGTGTAGCGATTTATTGTCTGGCTGTAGTCGATGACCAGGCGCTGCTTCTCGCCGGTCTTAACGACCACAACCTGGGCTCGCCAGGGGCTGCCCTCAATAATCCCTTCCTTCAGGAGCCGCTCCACTTCGGTTTTAATGAAAACCCTGTCCCCGGTACTGTATCGCCTGCTCTTTGTGGCGATGGGCTTACAGTCAGGGGTGAGGTTAGCAAACAGTGGGGGGGGGGTGACTCTGAGTGTGGAGAGGTTGCACCTGGTGCGCGGCGGGCAATTTGGGAGCTGCTGGCTGCGGACTGTGAGTGGGGGTAGGGGTCCACCGTACGCCATCGTAACACTTTTAAGGTGGCACTGAAAATCTAACCCCAGCAGGACGGCAGCGCAGAGGTCGGGCAGGACCAGAAGTTTAAAATGATCGTACACAGTCCCGTCTACTACGAGTGTCACCACGCAGTAGCCGCCAATGTCCGCCGACTGGGACTCGGAGGCCATAGAAATCCGCTGGTGCGCAGGCAGGACTGGGAGAGAGCAACGCCGCACCGTGTCGGGGTGGATGAAGCTCTCCGTGCTCCCAGAGTCAAAAAGGCAGATTGTATCGTGACCATTTACCTTAATGTCCATTGTGGAACTGGCCAGCTGGTGCGGTCTCGCTTGGTCCAGTGTAACGGATGCCAGCGTAGGGGTCGGTGTGTCGCTGCGGGTATCAGATGAGGCGGTGTTGGGGGCCTGCTGCGTTCCGGCTGTCGTCCAAGATGGCGGCGTCCATGATCCCCATGTGGCTGGAGGCGTCCAAAATGGCTGCTGTACCGGTGGTTCGCACATGGCCGGGGAGGCCCAAGATGGCGGCCCGCATGGCCCACACGCGGCGCTGCTGGGGTTCGGGGTGGCTTTGGCCCTGCAGACGCTAGCGTAGTGTCCCTTCTTCCCGCAGCCCGAGCAGATCGCGTTTTTCGCCGGGCAGCGTGCTCTGGGGTGTTCTGCCTGGCCACAGAAGTAGCATTTCTGGCCTTGGGGCACTGCTGTCTGGCCTTGGGACACTGCTGCGGTAGTTGGGCCGTTGCTGGGGTGTGGCTGGGGTGGCACGGCGCTATGAGGCGGTCCTACCGTGTCCCAGGCTGTCATTCCCCGCGGCGTCCACGGTGCAGAGGAGTAGGCTGCATCCAATGATAGTGCGAGTTCAGAGGCCTTGTTGAGGTCGAGGTCACTCTGCTCCAACAGTCGCTGTCGGGTGTAATTGGATCTGTGGCCCGCTACAAAAGCATCCCGGATAAGTTCCTCTGTGTACACGGCGGCCTTTACATCCTTACAACCACAGGCCCGGCCAAGCACAGACAGTGCCTGAAGGTATTCCACGGTCGATTCCCCAGGTTGTTGTTTACGACTCCCCAGAAGGTGCCTGGCGTACACTTCGTTCACTGGGCGTGTGTACTGGTCCTTGAGGAGCTTGATAGCGTCCGTGTACGAGGTCGCGTCTTGGATGACCGAGTACACTCGGTGGTTCACTTTGGAGGTCAGGACATCCAGTTTGTCCTCGTCCGATTTGATTGCTGCGGAGGCGGTCAGGAATTTTTCGAAACACTTAAGCCAGTGAGTAAACTTGGTGGATGAGTCCGCCTCCCGATGATCTAAGTCCAGGCATGCTGGTGTGAGGATCTTCTCCATTATAAAAATTTTGTTAATAAAATTGATGCGCTATCAATTACTCATAAAAGACTGAGAGTTAAGAGAGTAACTAAAGGCTTTTATTAACAAAAGAATGAAGGTCTGCCTCGAGTGGTCGACCGGTCCAGAATACAAAGGGCTGGGGAGCAGTCACCTTTATACTAGGACTTGTGGGAGGAGTCAGCCGAGGCATGTCCAGGCATGTACACAGTGGAATACAAACAGTGGTTTACCACACTACATTACAAAGGGATCTGGGGGTCCTGGTGCATGAAACACAAAAAGTTAGTATGCAGGTGCAGCAGGTGATCAGGAAGGCCAATGGAATCTTGGCTTTTATTGCAAGGGGGATGGAGTATAAAAACAGGGAGGTCTTGCTGCAGTTATACAGGGTATTGGTGAGGCCACACCTGGAATACTGCGTGCAGTTTTGGTTTCCATATTTAAGAAAAGATATACTTGCTCTCGAGGCGGTTCAGAGAAGGTTCACTCGGTTGATTCCAGGGATGAGGGGGTTGACGTATGAGGAAAGGTTGAGTAGGTTGGGACCCTACTCATTGGAGTTCAGAAGAATGAGAGGCGATCTTTTCGAAACATATAAGATTGTGAGGGGTCTTGATCGGGTGGATGCGGTGAGGATGTTTCCACTGATGGGTGAGACTAGAACTAGGGGGCATAATCTTAGAATAAGGGGCTGCCCTTTCAAAACTGTGATGAGGAGAAACTTCTTCACTCAGAGGGTAGTAAATCTATGGAATTTGCTACCCCAGAGAGCTGTGGAAGCTGCAACATTAAATAAATTTAAAACAGAGATAGACAGTTTCCTAGCAGACAAGGGAATTAGGGGTTACGGGGAGAGGGCAGGGAAGTGGACGTGAGTCTAGATTCGGATCAGCCATGATCCTATTGAATGGCGGAGCAGGCCCGAGGGGCCGTATGACCTACTCCTGCTCCTACTTCTTATGTTCTTATGTTCTTCTGGGCCTGGAGCCTACTAACACCAGCTTCCCCGGGCACTATCGGCACTGGGTGTGAGCCACACGGCCTGAGATTAAAATAGCATTGGGGTCTGAATGACGTTATCAGTGCCCAACCTTTGGACGATGCACAGCACGCTACCATGATCTTAGCCCCCTGCACACCCGTTCACATCGGGCGTGGTTGGTTAAAAGAGGGCTATAGTGTGTAAATACCCCCTTCTGATCTCACATTTTAAAATATTACGTTATTCTGCAAATGGGTGACTGACTGTGAAATCATTAAACATATTCTAATTTCTCTTACCCAAATAACTAACACTCATCAAAAACATTAATATTTAACCTCAGTTAACTGAATACCTTTGCTGAAAAATACAATCCATGTTGCTAGCCATTGTTGTCTCAGTAGAAGATTTGTATTATTGGTACAAAAAATTAATATGTCACAGCCAAACAGTTTCTGTCATCCGAATGGAGATTCGGGAGGGCGCGATCATCTGTAATAATGTACTAAATATGAATACAGTATTCAGGCTAGCTGCAATTGATTTATTGTCCCTAAATATTTTGGCTCATGTTTCTGCATTAAATCCACCTTTTAAAATTATTTTTCTTTTACTCTTGTGCCTACAAGATTTCTTTTCAGCAGCAATTTCAGCATACCGTAATGCTTTTTCCTTCATTTCATTTCACAAAACCTTTGTGCACTACCCTTTCGTGACCTTGCAGTATCCCACCAGATCCTGTTGCCATGGCCACATCCAAATTTTTTTTATAGTGAGGAGGGAATAATACATAAGCTGGAACCTGACCTATTTCCCCTGCACAGCTGACAGTGCGTCATCCTTGTCAGGTCTCTGTAGGTGCTAGTTGAAGCCACTGAACTGTGGACTTGGCTGTGCTCCTGATTGGCAGTACTGAACATCGTAAACATCTTAACAAGACCTTGAAGAATAGGCCTCATTAGCAATGCTGCAATGAATGCAGGTGCAGGAGAGGGATAACAGGAGATGTTTGAAATTAAAATGTAAAGTATTTCAGAGATGCTGATTAACGGTAAAGGCATTACATTATGCATTGCTAGTAGAAGCTAAATTTCTGTGCAGCAGGAAGGGACCTTGCTGCAAGCTCTGCGTTTGTCAATCAGTTGTAAAACATTATTGATATTCATCTGTTCAATCAGGCAGGTTTGATGATGTTTAACCACCTGATTTCACTGTGTTCGCATTATTGCTTTTTTTTCTCTCAATAGCTGAGAAAAATACATTTTTAGAAAATTCCATTCTTGTCGCTCAATCCATATTTTCATTTTTAGTTATTTAATTCCTCATTTTACTCCATATTTGCATTTTATGATTAGAAGCTGTATAGAACCTGTATATTTCCTAGATCTTCTGCAGCATTCTTCTTTCTGAGTTTGCTTTTTTAACATTAATTTCTTCCTTGTAACACAGATAGTTACAGTTTATTTCACACCTCTTACTCACCTTATCTATACTTTTAATTTTAAGGACAAATTATATCTATCACAATTTTACTGAGATACTGCAGCAATTTGGGGACCATATTCTTCATTTTTCCATTAAATGCACAAGATAATATTTGAAGCGGTTACTTATGCCACAAGTTTTAACAGCTGATTCCTAAATAACACAAATCAGTGATGACGTCAAGCTTTACTGAGCTCTTCCTCTGCATACTTAATACAGTATGACATGCTTAGGCTCAGAATTACATATTCTCTTATTAGTTAAATAAGAAATAAAAATGCTTTTCAATCTTAATCTCCCAGCAGCTGTATCATGGTGCACTTGCAGGGGCTATACAACAAATACAATAGGTTAGGCCACGAGCTGATGTTCAGAAAAAGGAAAGTCAGCGTCCAAATTCATGGAATAGGCAGTTTTCCTCTGCATTGCACCAATTTTGGGCACGATTTGGGAGCAGGGCACAGGCAAATCAGCCCTCGTGTGACATGGCAGAAATTCTGCTTCCTATTGACTAAACTCCACTGCTCGGCAATTGATGACAACCTGCAGGCCGTTCTGTGGATTGTGATTATTCATTGTGTTTAAAACAAGTGTTACGAAGCCCTCCAAAAAGAGGAAAGAAATACTTCTTGTAAACCTACAGCTGCTTGCCGAATTTGCTAAAAATAGCAGCAGGGTTCATTCACTATATCAGGGTTAGAGAAAGCTTCATAGCTCCTTGGCAACTGTTAGTCGTGGTGAAGGATGCTGTGGGTTCCATTTTCACTGGTGTAATATCTTAAGCACTGGAGCCATGAAACATCTGCTGAACTATCAGACCTACACACAGTAGGGTCCATCACATTCCGCTATCTCATTTTACACCGACTGATTGTGCTACTCGTTTGTGAAGAGTATTAAAAAGAGTGTTTAGGGACAGAAAGCAAACTAGGACAGTGGCAGTGATAAAGCCGGGCATCACTTCAGGCTTGTTCGTCTCCTGCTGGACAGGACCATAAGCTTTCATTAATTTCTGGTATAACTACATACGTGACCACGTGCTTTAGCCAGGATGATGTTCCCTGTATTTCACTAAAATGGCTGTCATCGCCTTGCTCAGCCCTGTTCACTGTTTGCAGAGCTGTTACTATTTCAGTAGCAGAAGCACACTGTGAGCATGCTCACATAGTCACATGTTGAAAGGATTGTGAGCACGCTTTTCATGATCTCTTATTGGCCTTACTTCGTATCTTGTATTTCTCCTCTTTGCTCCTTTACTCTAATGTGCAATAAACAAAGTTAGTATCTCTGGGGGTAATTTTAACTTTTATAGGTGAGCACAAAATGGGCGATAGCGAATTGGCCAACTGTTTTACACCTCACTCCATTTTCTTTACCATTGACTTCAGTGGAAAAGAAAACCAGGTGGAGGAAAACAGGCGCCGATTCCCGCTATCGGTCATTTTTCGCCCTGCAATAAAAGTTTAAATTACCCCATTGTGTTTGACAGTGCCAGTTCATCTTTACTGTATATTTGAAAAGATTTTTTAGAGTTTTCTATTCCTGATATTAAGGGGACACATTCCTTTTAGGAAATTAGGAATTAGCACAAAATTCTGATAGAGTTGGCCTCCCATAGGACAAAGTGGCAGCTCCAGTTGTTCAGTTATTTCTGTTAGATTTTGCGATGTTTACAGCATCAGGTGGTCAGACTGCAGAGACTCTCGGGCCATATTCCTGTTTTATTGTGATGAGGTGAAAGGAAAAATGTGTGAAAATATTGCTGCCATCAAGGTACATGGAAACTGACTGAGAAATACTAGAGAAACAAACAGATTGTGAAGGTCCCAAAAAGAGAACATTAAGGTCCAACAAGTGTGCCCATCCTGTGTTCAACAGCATCAGATATTTCTTAAGTTTCAAAGGTTTTTCATTAAATGCGTAGAATACACTGACTAATAACAGCACTCAGAGATCCTGAAAGCAGGTAATTGGCTGCTGATACCACAGTGGAAGACTCTTAAAGGGGAAAATTATATTTGCAGAGGAAATCCTTACAATGCAAACATTGAATATTTTAGTAACATATACTCCAGCACAGGAATTTTACAGTTCCCAACAATGCAGGAAATTATTCCTATTGCAAATGAGCACGCTGTTAACAGCATTAAGTCATACCTGTTATTTTCCTTTTAGGGGAGGGTTGAGTGAAAACCCCTTTATTTTCCCTTCAATTCCACTTTGTGTATTCAAACCATAGCTGGGATTCTCCTCTGCAGTCTCGAACAAAATCGGGCAGGAGAATAACGGACAATGTAAGCATGACACCTACCGTTACCTCACCGGCCTGACCGGAATTTCCTTCCATCCTCCCCTGCCAGAACTGCTGCTTCCTCATCCTTCCCCACCCGTTGCATGACAGTGGTGGCAGGGGTTGAGCCCCGGGTCCCCTGTGGATTTCTGTCCTGTCTGCCCCACTTATCTGCTTCCCGGGGCTGTCATGGGGAAGGTGGCAGTAGGCCCTGGAAAGCAATGGTAATGGCCCTGGCTTCCCCCAATGGAGGGAGAGGGCCTTGTAGCTGCCCCGTTCCATCCATTCAGGCCCCCACTTACCTTTTGTGTAGGCCTCTGACTCTGCAACCAATCTACTCAATTGCAAAGTGCACTGCTTAACACGGAGTTCTGAGGTATACATGTCAGCCAGATTGTCCATTAAAGACAAAGGGGGAGAAATTCCCAACCTTAACGCCACCCATTAGCGTGGCACAATGTCAAGAAAGCGGCGGCCACTGCTCCTCCGCCAGCTGGTGGCGGGTCCCGCTGCATCCTCCATTTTTGAAGTCCCAGAAGTGCTGCTGTTATGAAGTAGCGCCCGGCGAAAAAACATGGCGGAGTGGTGACGTGTTCGCCGACTTAACATCACCACGGCGAACTTCGACCCTAGCACTGAGTTCAGCGCTGGGTCCTAAGCACGCCAGGTAAACCCAGCATGCAAGCAGGCTGACAGAGGCGCTGTCTGCACCACTTAAAGGGACACACATGTCTTTCCGGTAAGTTTGCATTTAAACTGTTTGACTGGTTTAAAAAAAATTTTTATTGAAGTAGTGGCTTGCTGCAATAGATGTTAAAAGTGTTGTAAGTATGCAAGGGGGTGCTGCTGGATGCTTGGATGGTAAATGAAGGCCTCTGAGAAGACAGAAAAAAACTGGAAATTCTCAGCAGGTCAAGTAACACCCGTGGAGAGAGAAGCAGAGTTCACACCTCAGGTCAAGATGCTGCCTGACCTGCTGAGTATTTCCAGCATTTTATGCTGTCATTTCAGATTTACAGCATCTGCTCACAGAGGGAAGAGGCAGACACAGAAGAGAAAGAAGCCGAGGAGGAGGAAGCAGAAGATGAGGAAGCAGAAGGAAGGATGCAACCCAGACAACCCCTCTCTGGCCGGGATACCGGGATGGAATCATCCACCTGCGGTACCAGTGACCACAACCCCAATTCCCCTTTCAACATTTGTCCCACACCTTACCTTCCCTCTGTTACTGACCATCACAGCGTCCTCTTGGCCATGATGCTGAAATAAAAGCCACCGCAAAGCAAACTTTCCAATCCAACTTTATACATCTACCCATCCAATATGACATCAAGAAATCAACCCATCACCCTTGGAATATATAAGTTAGATGACATTATTGGAGGTGCCATCTTTTGGATAAAACGATTAACTAGGACTGCATATTCTGGTGGTTCAGGTGGACACTACAGATCTATGGCACCGATTGAAAGAAAAGTAGAAATTCTTCTGGTCAACATTTCTCCTTCAAACAGCACCACTAAAAACAAATGAACTGGTCATTCATGTTCTTTGCGGAACCTTACTGTAAGCAAAATGGCTGCAAAGCTTGCTTACAACAACAACAGCAACTTGCCTTTAATGCAGCAAAGCGTCTCAAGGCACTGCACAAAGGCGTAATCAGAAAAAAATGGATGGCAAGCCAAAGAAGGTGATATTAGGAAGGTCACAAAAAGCTTGGTCAAAGGGGTGGGTTTCAGGGAGGATCTTAAAGGAGGAGAGGGAGGTGGAGAGGCGGAGTGGTTTAGGGAGGATATTCCAGAGCATGGGGCCTAGGCATCAAAAGCACGGCTGCCAATGTAGGAGTGAAGGGAGGGCTTCACAAAAGGCTGTTGAAGGACCAAGAGTTTAGGAGGAATTGTAGGGTCAGAGTTAAAAGAGATAGGGAGGGGCGAGACCATGAAGGAATTTAAATTAGAGGATGAGAATATTAAGGTTGATGCATTGGGACCTGGTCCCCAATGGAGATCACGAGGATAAGGGTGACGGGTGAGCAGGATTTTGTGTGGGATCGGATACAGGGATTAGAGTTTTGGATGAGTTAAAGTTTATGAAGAGTGGAGGATGGGAAGCTAGCCAGTAGGGCTTGGAATGGTCGAGTCTCAAAGTGACAAAGGCATGGCTGAGGATTTCCGCGGAAGATGGACTGAGTTAGGGGTGGAGGCGGGTGATATTACAGAGGTGGAAGTAGGTGGCTTTTGTGATGGAGAGTTGGAATCGGACGCTCAACTCGGGGGTCAGATAGGATGCCGAGGTTGCAAACAGCTTACCTAAGAATCAATATAATTCAGAAGTAATTAATTATAATTGATAGATGTGATCAACCATTCATCAAATGCACGTCTTTTTTTCAGTCACAGTGCAACCTGTTAATGGTTACTTATAGTGCTCAGCAATCATAGAGTATCCTGTTAATGGAACCAGACAATACCCACCAGTGAATAGCCACCCAGTTAATGGAATTATACATTCTAAGGCACTAATTGATCACTAATCCATTTTACAGTGTTTTCTTCAAAGAAATTTCTGAGCACTTGGAACATTCTGTCATAGAAATGATCCCATTAAGAGGCCTGTACAGTGGAAGGCTTGGCTAGTAACAGTTTTTGCGGAACTAATTTAAATGTTAATGTTCATAAGTCCATTACATTTCTGGAACTACTTGCAAATGGCAGGTATCAACAAAAGTTAGGCTCTCATGCAAAGCAAATCACAGTAAAAGTGTCTATAGATGGTGAGGGTTAACATATTGCACGTTTCTGTAACATGCCTCGCAGACATCCCACTTTGCTGTCGAAAACCACTATTGTCAGGAAATCTGCCAAGTGCACTGATTTAATGTGGCGGTTTAAGGTGTACATGCTGTGAACCAGATGGTAAAAATGTAAAATAATATACAAATTATTATTTTTATAGAATTTTGCCAAGACATTAACTTCCATGGGAGGCATTCAAGGAGAAGATAGTGAGGGTTCAGAGCAAATACGTTCCCACAAAGTAAAAGGGTGGGACTCCCAAATCTAGAACACCCTGGACGTCGAGGGGCATACAGGGTAGGATAAGGCAAAAAAGGGACGCTTACATCAGATACCGAGAGCTAAATATTGCAGAAAGCCTAGAAGAGTATAGAAAGTGCAGGGGTGAAATTAAAAAGAAAATTAGAAAAGCAAAGAGAGGGCATGAAAAAATATTAGCAAGTAAGATCAAGGAAAACCCAAAGATGTTTTATAAATTCATAAAGAGCAAGAGGATAACTAAAGAAAGAGTGGGTATAGTTCTTAATGAAAACTTTGCATCTGTCTTCACACAAGAGAGGAACAATGCAGACATTGTAGTTAAGGAGGGGGAGTGTGAAATATTCGATGAGATAAACATAGTGAGAGAGGAAATATTAAGAGGTTTAGCATCTTTGAAAGTAGATAAATCGGCAGGCCCGGATGAAATGTATCCCAGGTAGTTAAGAGAAGCAACGGAGGAAATAGCGGAGGCTCTGACCATCATTTTCCAATCCTCTCTGGCTACAGGTGTGGTGCCAGAGGACTGGAGGACTGCTAACGTTGTACCAATGTTTAAAAAGGGAGGAAGGGATAGACCGAGTAATTACAGACCAGCCAGCCTAACCTTGGTGGTGGGCAAATTATTGGAAAAAATTCTGAGACACAATATTAATCGTCATTTAGAAAGGCATGAGTTAATCAAGGACAGTCAGCACGGATTTGTTAAAGGAAGGTCGTGTCTGACTAACTTGAATTTTTTGAGGAGGTAACAAGGAGGGTTGATGAGGGAGTCTACATGGATTTTAGCAAGGTTTTTGAAAAGGTCCCACATGGTAGACTGGTCAAAAAAGTAAAAGCCCATGGGATCCAAGGGAAAGTGGCACATTGGATCCAAAATTGGCTCAGTGACATGAAGCAAAGGGTAATGGTCGACAGGTGTTTTTGTGACTGGAAATCTGTTTCCAGTGGGGTTCTGCAGGGCTCAGCAGGAGGTCCCTTGTGGTATATATCAATGATTTAGACTTCAATGTAAGGGGCATGATTAAGAAGTTTGCAGATGATACCAAAATTGGCCGTGTGGTTGATAGTGAGGAAGAAAGCTGTAGACTGCAGGAAGATATCAATGACTGGTCAGGTGGGCAGAAAAGTGGCAAATGGAATTCAATCCGGAGAAGTGTGAGGTAATGCATTTGGGGAGGGCTAACAAGGCAAGAGAATACAGAATAAATGGTAGGATACTGAGAAGTGTAGAGGAACAGAGGGACCTTGGAGTGCATGTCCACAGATCCCTGAAGGTAGCAGGACAGGTAAATAAGGTGGTTAAGAAGGCATATGGTATACTTTCCTTTATTAGCCAAGGCATAGCATATAAGAGCAGGGAGGTTATGCTTGGATTGTACAAAACACCAGTTGGACCATAGCTAGAATACTGCGTGCAGTTCTGGTCAACACATTACAGGAAAGATGTGATTGCACTAGAGAGGGTACAGAGGAGATTTATGAGGATGTTGCCAGAACTGGAGAATTTTAGCTTTGAGGAAAGATTGGATAGGCTGGGGTTGTTTTCTTTGGAACAGAGGAGGCTGAGGGGAGACCTAATTGAGGTGTATAAAATTATGAGAGGCCTAGATAGAGTGGATAGGAAGGACCTATTTCCACTAGCAGAGATGTCAATAACCAGGGGGCATAGATTTAAAGTAATTGGTAGAAGGATTAGAGGGGAATTAAGGAGAACTTTTTTCACCCAGAGGCTGGTGGGGGGGGTCTGGAACTCGCTGCCTGAAAAGGTGTTAGAGGCAGAAACCGTAATCGCATTTAAAAAGTACTTGGCTGTACACTTAAAGTGTTGTAAGCTACAGGGCTATGGACCATTGGCCGGAAAGTGGGATTAGGCTTTTTCAGCCAGCATAGACATGATGGGCCGAATGGCCTCCTTCTGTGCCGTAAATTTCTATGATTCTATGAACAGTTGCATCTCCATTTGGCAAATGAAATCATAGCCTGAGATTTAGGGGTCGATTTTCCTGGAGCCGTCAGGCAGGGTTTCAGGCGTGTGGGGGGGGGGAAATCCCGAATTCGGGGGTCCTGACACCATCCCACCCAAAACCCGCCTCCACGTAAGTTTCAAAGGAGGCGGGTACCCACCCCGCACTGGGACCCGCCGACCTGAGGCGGGAAGGGATTAGTGCCAATTAACTGCCTGTTAACAGGCAGTTAACAGGCAGTTTTTAGCCTAATCCCTATTTTGAGGGGTGTCGTGTGGGATTCCCGATGGCTCCAAACCATGCCAGGTTAGAGCAGGCGGGCCGTCTGGTTGAAGGACTTGGAGGGGTCGCGATGTCGGTGTTCAGGTGAGTGATGGGTGCATGAGTGCAAAGGTAAGTGTGTTTGGTGTGTCTAAAGTGTGTAAAGAAGTTTAAATTACCTGTACTTACCTTCACAGCCTTTCTTCCTCTAGGCTTCGGGAGTCCATCACTCAGCGGCACTGAAAGCAAAATGGCTGCGAGCTGTCAAAAGTGACAGCCTTCAGCTTTGAGTGCCGGTGAGAGTTCTAACTGAGTCTGTGTAGAAGGACTCAGGTTAGAAGTCAGACTGTCAGTGTTTGACAGCTTCAAACAGCTGTGAAACACTGATATTTCATCTGTCAAGAACTCTTGACAGATGAAATTTCAGTCTGTGACATCACCTGTTGCCGGGTGGCCCTTAATTGGCCTGCTGAGCCCACTGGGCGGGCTCAACAAGGTCAATCAAGGGAAAATCGCGCGGATTGGCCGGACGTCGATGTAGGCGGGACTAAAACCCGAAAGTTGTAGTTCCGCCTCCTTCCCGACAGCTTACTGAAAATCGACCCCTTAGTGTGTTGTTTGCTTTCTGTGATTGCTCTCTGGATGTGAATGATAATCTCACTTCCACAGAACTGCCAGTCACTCATGTGATCTGACACTGAAAGATCTTCAGCAGTACTTGCTGCTGCTGAATTTATTTAAAGAGGCAGTAATTAAAATTCAGTAGAGATTCAATAAACATCATTAACCAGCCAGGACAGTGCCTTTAAAGTGGTGGTGCTTCTAGTGTCAGTATCCTGGACTGAGAAGGATGCTGGTTTGAACTCGTGCTCTGCAGCCACTCACTGCTGGACCTATGCTGATGTCAGATGAGTGGCTTCTTGCCCGGATTTCAGGACTGGTTTCATAGAACCTACTAGGCTGCTGCCAAGGGATGAAAATTAAGTTTTATTTTAACAAGTAAGAGAGCTCTTTGGGCCTTGATATTAACCCCCTCATCCCTCCACAACAGGTGGGAGAGGGGATTAAAACGTGAAATGTGCTGAACGCGACCCCAGCCCACTACGCATATGACAGCGGATATCAGGGAGTCCGAGTGACCTGCCATGGAGAGCCGGGATGCTTACTAACATATTTAAATTGGGCTCCTACATTGCAATTGGGAGCCCGATTTGAAATTTACCGTTGCTGCACGTGTTCCCCAGAGCTGAGGGTCCGCAAGCTAAGTGCCTTTTACAGCACTTCTTTGTGGGCCAGGAGGAGCAGGAGTGCTCCCCCAGGCCCTTCAAGGAAGCCTTCAGCCTTCCCCAGCTTTGATTACCAACCTCCCTTTCCCCCAGCCCCAATCAGCAGCCTCCCCCACCCCCCACTCCTGATTGACAAATGCCGAAATCCCCCCCCACCCCACTCCTGATTGACAAATGTCCGAATCCCCCCCACCCCACTCCTGATTGACAAATGCCCGAATTCCCCCCACCCCACTCCAGATTGACAAATGCCGAATCCCCCCCACCCCACTCCAGATTGACAAATGCCCGAATTCCCCCCACCCCACTCCAGATTGACAAATGCCCGAATTCCCCCCACCCCACTCCTGATTGACAAATGCCCAAATCCCCCCATCCCATTCCAGATTGACAAATTCCCGAATTCCCCCCACCCCACTCCAGATTGACAAATGCCCGAATCCCCCCCACCCCACTCTTGATTGACAAATGCCCAAATCCCCCCCACCCCACTCCAGATTGACAAATTCCCGAATTCCCCCCACCCCACTCCAGATTGACAAATTCCCGAATTCCCCCCACCCCACTCGATTGACAAATTCCCGAATTCCCCCCCACTCCAGATTGACAAATGCCCAAATCACCCCCCCACTCCAGATTCACAAATGCCCAAATCCCCCCCCACTCCAGATTGACAAATGCCCAAATTCCCCCCACCCCACTCCTGATTGACAAATGCCCAAATTCCCCCCCACCCCACTCCTGATTGACAAATGCCCAAATTCCCCCCACCCCACTCCTGATTGACAAATGCCCAAATTCCCCCCCCACCCCACTCCAGATTGACAAATTCCCGAATTCCCCCCACCCCACTCCAGATTGACAAATTCCCGAATTCCCCCCACCCCACTCCTGATTGACAAATCCCCAAATCCCCCCCCACCCCACTCCAGATTGACAAATTCCCAAATTCCCCCCCCAACTCCAGATTGACAAATTCCCGAATTCTCCCCCACTCCAGATTGACAAATGCCCAAATCCCCCCCCCACTCCAGATTGACAAATGCCCGAATACCCCCCACCCCACTCCAAATTGACAAATGCCCAAATTCCCCCACCCCACTCCAAATTGACAAATGCCCAAATTCCCCCCACCCCACTCCTGATTGACAAATGCCCAAATTCCCCCCCCCACCCCACTCCAGATTGACAAATTCCCGAATTCCGCCCACCCCACTCCAGATTGACAAATTCCCGAATTCCCCCCACCCCACTCCTGATTGACAAATTCCCCCCACCCCACTCCTGATTGACAAATTCCCCCCACCCCACTCCAGATTGCCGGGGACCATCCCCAAGGGCCCCTGGCTGCGGCCCCCTGCCACTAGTCTTCCCTCCCATCCGCTGGCCAGGCTGTCCATTTGGCCGGCTGCCAGGTGGGAGGTGAAACTACAAAATGTTAAGATCATCAGGATCTCTGTGTCCTCGGCCTTGCTGGGTTCTTCGACCATTTTCGGCCTCACCCCACCCCCCCCCCCCCCCCGTAAATATCCAGGCCTTCGTATTTTTTTCTTCCAAATATATGGAAAATACTTCCTTCTGCAGGGATACTTGCCTAAGTATTAAAGAACTGCAGCAGACATAATGTAGATCCTCTTAACCGGGACTGTCTTTGCTGTCAGTGCTAATTAATGTCTCAGTGCTCCACCTCTGTCAGCCAAGAGGCTAACATCTCAGCTGCCAAGCAAATCTTCGAGACTCGTAACCGCTTTGTGACCCTGTCTAACTCTTGACTTTATGCTCGCTGAGGCAACATATTTTCTACCTGTCTTCAACTATAGAATCACAGAAATTATAGCATAGAAGGAAGCCTTTGTGGCTGTGCCGGTGCTAGATTTTCCACTGAAGCCATCCACTGTAATCCCATCTCCATCCTTTTATATTCTTAATTTGTGGTAAAGCATTCCATGTTCTAATAACACTCTGTGTAGAAGACGTTTTTTCTAACTTCCAACTTCGTTCTCCTAGTGATAATCTCAGGCTATGCCCCCTTTTCACTGATTCACAAACCAGTTGGAAAAAAACGTTTACCCTCTCAAGACGTTTCATAATTTTGAAAATCCCTATGAGAAATCTCATTACCCTCCTTTGGTCCAATAAAAAAGCCCCACTTTTTCATGCATTTCTTTATAATTATAGAGTTAGAAATTGTTGCGTGTTTCACAGATGTAAAACAGGCACAATGAGGGCCAGCTTCAGGGGGCAATTTTGGGGACCACTGCCCCACATCCCCAAGTACGCCTGAACTGTGTCCGAACCGATATTGGGTCAGGCCATTTTACAGGCGTCCCTGGCAGCTGCCTAAAGCAGGCGTTAGGACCCTTACATATGTGAGGCCCCCTCTACCAAATTCGATACCGATGAACGGACCAGGAGTCGGGCCTGCTCCACTCAGGATCCTTCGGTGGCCTAAGCAGCGGTTGCCACCAAAAGGTTAGATTAAAAGAAAATGTTTTTTTAAACTTTACCGTGGAGCCAGGAGGAGCAGGATTGCTCCCCAGATAGCACAGTATCCTCCCCTCCCCCCCCCCCCCCCCCACCACCAATTGCCATTCTCTGCCCTCCTCCTAGGACTTACCTTCGGACCACTGCATGAAATTCATCTTTTTAAATTGATCTGCCAGTGGAGGCCCAACTAATGTTAATGAGGTTCGAGGCGCAATTAGGCCCAAACAATTTCCACCCCATAATCTCTCATTGTTGATGTCTTTCTATGGCTCTAAAATACTTTCTATAATAGGGTGCCCAGGAACTCCACATAATACTTGAACTGCAATCTAACCAGTGTTGTGTGCAAATTCAATGCTCATGTCCTGATTTATGTAACCTAGAGCAGCTTTTGCTTTTTATGGCATATTCTAACTGAACTTGCTAGACTTTGTAGTTGTTTTTTTTCCAACTTAATGTTTTCCAGGTAAATAATAGTAATAAAGAATGGTTCATGAAAAAAGGAGCAAATAACGTCCAATTAATGTAATGGTAGGCCTTAAGGGATGAACTAGAAGTGTGACGTCATCCACTTCAGATCCAAGAAAGACAAATTTGAGTATTTTCTTTATGTTGAGAGACTAGGAGCTGTGGAAGAGCAAAGGAATTTAGGTGTCCATCACTAAAATCTAGTATACTGGTATAAAAAGTAATCAAAAAGGCTAATGGAATATTGGCTTTTTTCTTAAAGGGGTTGAATACAAAAGTGAGGAAGTTATACTTCAGTTGTACAGAGACTTGGGGGGTGATTTTGCCAACCCTGGGGAGGCGGGTTTGGAGGCGGGACTGCTGGGAAAATGGCAGAATCTGGGGACGGGTACCCATCCCGCCTCCATGCCATCTTCCCAGGAGGCGGGTAGCCGACCTGCGCCGGGTCCCATCTCCTGGAGGCAGGAAGGGGATTACAGCAACTTAACTGCCTGTTTACAGGTAGTTAACAGGCAGTTAAGAGGATTATCTCCATTTTTCCACCAGAGGTGCGGGCTTCCCGACGTCGAGAAACCCCCCCCAGGGTCACCGAAGCGAGCAGTGGGTCTGCGGGGTGCAAAAGTGCGCTGTGGAGGTGAGTGATGGGTGCAAGTGTGGAGAGGTAAGTATGTGAGGTGAGTGAAAAGTGATAGAAAATGTTTATTTACCTTTGTTTCTTCCTGCAGGCTTCAACAGTTGGAGATGCGGAGACTCTCGCATCTCACCGGCAGAGATGACAGAATGGCTGCCGCATTCTCCGATGCAGCAGCCATCTGATTTCTGCTCAGCAGATAGGTTTGATGAGTCTTGGATACAAGGACTCATCAAACAACAGAGAATGTCAGTGTTTGACAGCTTCACAGAGCTGTCAAATGATGACAATTCATCTGT
This sequence comes from Somniosus microcephalus, assembly GCF_052327205.1. Taxonomy (NCBI): domain Eukaryota; kingdom Metazoa; phylum Chordata; class Chondrichthyes; order Squaliformes; family Somniosidae; genus Somniosus; species Somniosus microcephalus. The sequence goes on from NC_140988.1 coordinate 99,929,213, forward strand.
CAAAAATTTTTGACAGATGAAACGTCATACGCTGACATTCTCTGTAACCGGCTTCCCCTTAATTGGCCTGCTAAGCCCACTGGGTGGGCTTAACAAGTTCAATCAATGGAAAATAGCGTGGGTTGGCCACAAGTAGATGGAGGTGAGACTAAAACCTGACAAGTAGCAGTCCCGCCTCTAATGCACCCCCATTGGCAAAATCACCCCCTTGGTCAGACCCCATCTGGAGTATTGTGTTCAGTTTTGGTCACCAAACCTCAGGAGGGATATATTGGCCTTGGAGGGGGTGCAGCGCAGGTTCACCAGAATTATACTGGGACTTAGAGGGTTAAATTATGAGGACACGTTGCATAAACTTGGTTTGTATTCCTTTGAGTTTAGAAGGTTCAGTGGTGATCAAATCAAGGTCTTTTAAATCATAACGTGATTAGATAAAGATAAACTATTTCCTTTGGTGAGGGAATCCAGAACAAGGGGGCATAATCTTAAAATGAGAGCTAGGCCATTTATGATTGAAATTAGGAAGCAGTTTTTCACACAAGGGGTAGTGGAAATCTGGAACTCTCTTCCCCAAAAGCTGTGAATGTTGGGACAATTGAAATTTTCAAGACCGAGATCGATGGATTTTTGTTAGGTAAGGGATTCAAGGGATATGGAGCAAAGGTGGGTAAATGGAGTTAAGGTACAGATCAGCCATGATCTAATTGAATGGTGGAACAGACTCAAGAGACTGAATGTCCTACTCAGTGCCTTTCCTGCACTGGGTGCTCTGTTTTATGCTGTTTTTTGTCATCTTCATCTCTTTGCTCCTCTTATCCCATGGATTATTGTTGTTGTCTCCAACCACAACTGTTATGGTTTTTTTCAGTTTATTTTACTGTTTTTGCTCGTTATTTTGGCTTCTGTCTTTCAGATTACTTTAATAGGTGAAACGCAGCTCCCTAGTTCCTGGAGAGCATTTTCCCTTGTCCTGATATCTAGGTATAATTCGTACCATGCCTGGGTAGTGAACAGAGAACCCTTTTTAGGTGATTTCAGTTACTAGTTCTATCCAGTGCCTTCATGGGCTCCTCCGTATCTTCAGAAAGTGGCAGTATAACATTACACTAGATTTTGTCTTGGGCTTCAACTGCCAAATAAATGTATTAAACTGTAATAGAACGAGGAAATAGTAGCAGCAACATAACAGATTTTCACAGCTGTTGCTGTGCTTAACTGGCTGCTCCATGTAATCGAAAATAATTAGTAGTTTGCAACTTTTTTGCTGAACTATGTTGTAATTGATATTCTTACTGAGCAGTTCTTTTTCCCTTTTCTCACCAACTACAGAAGTTATCTAGCTTAACCTAACTCTCTTCAGAGTTTCTACATTAACTCAATTCGAAGGCTCTCTTCCAAAGCTCCAGATATTCTCTCTCATAAAAAAGAGACTAATATTTTCAAGATGGTGACTAGGACCTTGCAGAATTTAAATGATACGTTTTAAAATAGGTGCCAATCAAATACCTATTTGACTAAATCATACAAAATGTGTGTATTTGAATCTCATGGCTCCCCTCCTTCCCCAATCACTTGTCTTCAGTTAAAGCAACTTTAGCAATAAAATATAATAAAATAGGCTGGAACATTCGTCTGTGAGTGAAGTTAATTTTCAATCATTAATGTACCATAACTAAATTAAAGCAGCCAATTCTATGCAGTCTTAGACAAAAATTATTCACTTTTATCACTCAGGTTTATTACTCTTGCCATGACTGTCCTCTGCAGCATGTAGCGTCATTCTGCCAGCTGTCTGTAGGGCACATTATAGAGCAGCCCCAATGCACTCCAAACATCAAAACCATTGTTTTAACATTTCGAATGTTTGTTTGGCGAGGTTCCTGCCTCTCACATGTGCATCATTGTGGGTTATTTTTGCTGAGCTGTATAAGGGTTGTGTAATAGTGTCATCCAGGTATCCCAGAACTCCGAAGAGCTAAGCATTCCACCTGTTAACACCCTAGAATATGTGCAGAACCCATGATTCTCAAGATATGGGCATTGTGGACATTCCTTGGAAACTGTGCATTGACACACAGAGCTCTTTGCTGGTGGCCATACACCATTTGTATGTTCCTAAAGTGGCAACCTTTTCAGTTGATAAACACCATGATGTGTTGCACAGGTGCTTGAAAGGCTATGTGGGTAAATTCAATGGCTCCCTGTACCCTGGGAATTCCACATCTTTCCAAAACCTTCTGCTGAGGGGTCATTAACCTGAAACGTTAACCCAGCCTTCCTCTCTCCACAGATGCTGCCTGACATGTTGAGTGTTTCCAGCTTTTTCTCTTTTATTTCAGATTTCCAGCAGTATTCTGCTTTTTATTTCCAAAACCTTGCGCGCCACTACTGTTCTTGCTGCATCCTAGTGCTGAACTTAATGTAGTCACCCGGCATGTCGAAACAGGGCACCTGTGCCCTGGATAATGCCACTGTTCTGGACCGATGGACATTATGTGACATTCTCGACATTTTTACATGCAATAGCACCCTCTGGTGGTGGTTATTGTGTTAACAGTTTGTAAGCTGGAAAGGTCATCTGTTCCTTTCTTCCTGTGTGAGGTCATTTGACCTTTGTTCCTTTCTTCCTGTGTGAAGTCATTTGACCTTCTTACCTTTCTTCCTGTTGACCCCAGGAAGCAGTTTTGCCAGGAAGAACCTGACTTGAGTAATGGAGAATTTGCTATGAGAGGTTCCATTACAATCCAGTGTAATCTGACTTCATATGTTAGGCCAAGCGCAATATCTGTGAGTATCTTTAGTTCTTAACATAATAGCAATGTTGTTAGAGTGATATTTTGATAATACTATGTTTATAAAAGGTTAATATTTAATAGTTACTGAAGTTAGTTCAAATGTTAGTTAGTTATACAATTAGTCTATTCTACTGTTGTAAATATGTTTATATCTTGTGTAATATCGAATGTGTAGTACTCAGTTTATGTACAAAACATACTTTGTCTTTGTTTACAGTTTCACAAATTTGTTCAAGTAAAAGCTTCAAAACAGCAAACGGCTTCAGGAAGAATTATTTTGAATGAGTGTTTAACTTGCTGGATAGCTAGATAGGAGCACGTCTAGCGCGGCCAGTACAGTGAAAAGATAGCAATACGGCTAGCTGTGAAGATCAGAGCAGGAGGAACCCAGAGTAAACCTTAACCTCGTAGAGCACATCTACCTCACATCAACATGTCAGAAGATAATAACGAAAATGCTTTGCAGCAAGTAGAAGACCTTAAACAGGCAGACGAAACTGTAGAACGTGACAATCGGTCTATAAGCACCGGTTACTACAGATCGCAAGTTGGTTCACGGTCATCGGGTGGTTCTAGAGTAAGCATAGCCATCGCCAAAGCATGGGCTAAACTAGTAGCAGCTCAAGCCAGAGCTGCGCATACGGACAGTGAAATAGAAATAAAAGTAAGTCAGGCCCGTCTCCAAGCTGAACACCAAGCAGAACAGGCCGACTTCAAGCTGAATCCCAAGCAGAACAGGCCCGACTCCAAGCTGAATTCCAAGCGGAGCAGGCCCATCACCAAATGGAACGCCAGGCTGAACAGGCCCGTCTCCAAGCCACATTAGAGGCTCTGCAGCAACAAAAAGAGATAGATGCTGCATTAGCCGAGACACAAGTATTCGAGGCAATTTTGGAGGGAGCTGATCCTGAGACAGCTTACAAACCTTTAATTCCCGTTCCATGGCAGAGTCCACGACAGCGCACCATAGATTACGTGAGCGACCGTGCCGACATACAGTTTACAGGAGAAAGGGATGGAGGCCCGCACATCTCTACAGACGCAAACACTTCGTATAACATGCCACAAGTTGCCAACCAAGGTCAAAGCAGACGGCGTGCCTCAAGCCGCAGAGTCTCCCCCAGCAGAACGGAAGACACGGTGCAAAGGAATAGGACGCCGAATAGAGAAAGTCAGAGGCAAATCCCCTCTCGGTCCCTTGAGACCCCCAACAGAGCCCCTAGCCAAGGCAACCCTGGCACAGGTCCCAGCACCTACGACCTTGCCAAATATCTTGCACGCACCCAGCTGGTGACTACAGGGTTAACCAAGTTCGATGACAGGCCAAAGAATTATCGGGCTTGGAAGTCCTGCTTCCACGATGCCATATCGGGCTCAGACCTGTCGGCAGGAGAAGAGCGCGGCCTCCTTATCAAAGAAGCCAAAGCCAGGAACGACCCCAGCTTCAACTTCTTCTCCTCCCACCCAGCACTTGCCAGAAGAGACAAGTTCGACAGACATGGAAAGACACCAATATCTGTCCACAGAATGCAAGTGTCCTCAACTGAGCACACAAAGATTCAGAAGAAACTTGAGGATATGAGCAAACAATGCCCTATCCACAACAAGCCCCATCCTTTAAAGAAGTGCAGAGGCTTCAGGGAGATGTCCCTGGAAGATCGGAAACAATATCTTAAAGAGAACTCTATATGTTTCAGGTGCTGCTCGTCCACGAGCCATCTCGCCAAGAACTGCAAGGTGGATGCAAAATGCACTGAATGTGAAAGTGATCGGCACGTTTCAGCACTACACCCAGGCCCAGCTCCTTGGAAGTCAGAGACGCCTCCTCCCGCATCAGAGCATGGCGGGGAGAGAGAGGGAGCTGCTGGTCCAGAGATTACATCCAGGTGCACCGAGGTGTGTGGAGAAGGAGTGAGCGCAGGAGCATGCTCCAAGATGTGCCTCGTTGATGTGTACCCTGTAGGACGTCGCACACTAGAGAACAAGCCATCTCAGGTGAGCACACTCAAGACTTCCATCTTGGAGAATGGTCGTAAAGCTACCTTACCCCATGCAGTAGACAGATCCACGTGGTGTTTGACACCAGTGCACCATATCAGGGCGTCTCTCTCAACGACGTACTCCTCACAGGGCCTGATCTTAACAACAGCCTCTTGGGAGTGCTCATGAAATTCAGGAAAGAGCCCGTCGCCATCACTGCCGATATCCAGCACATGTTTCATTGCTTCGTGGTGAGAGAAGACCACAGAGACTTCCTCCGCTTCCTGTGGTATCGGGACAATGACCCTAATAGAGACATTGTGGACTACAGAATGCGTGTCCATGTCTTTGGGAATAGCCCATCCTCTGCTGTCGCCATATACGGACTAAGGAGGGCTGCCAAGGAAGAAGACGACGACTTTGGCAGTGATGTGAGAGGGTTCATCGAACGAGAGTTCTACGTCGACGACGCACTGAGTCATTCCCGACCGAAGCAGAGGCCATCAGTACCCTCGGACGAGCCCAGGAACTACTTGCACTATCCAACCTCAGGCTGCATAAGATAGCCTCTAACAGACCAGCAGTGATGGAGGCATTCCCCCCTGAAGATCGTGCTAAGGACGTCAAGGACCTAGACCTCTTCACTGATGACCTCCCCCTACAGCGTAGCCTAGGGGTGTCGTGGAACATAGCAACAGACACGTTCACGTTCCAAGTCCTAGATGCCAAGAAACCCTTCACACGTAGAGGAGTGCTCTCTACAGTCAACAGCCTATACGACCCTCTTGGCTTCTTAGCCCCTGTCACCATACAAGGCAGGCTGCTCCTCAGGGAATTCTCCACACGCGCTGAAGAGTGGGATTCACCTCTCCCTGAAGAGATGGAAGCAGAGTGGGACAGATGGAGAGACTCACTCCAAGACTTACAGGAGATCCGAATACCTTGCTGCTATTCGTCTTTCTCTCCCTTAAATGCCCAATTCAAAGAGCTTTGTGTCTTTGCAGACGCATCCGCTAAGGCCATTGCAAGTGTGGCTTATCTGAAGGTCACCACTCAAGAAGGACAAAGCAAAATCGGCTTCGTTTTTGATAGAGGCAAGTTGGCGCCCCAGCCAGACCTCACCATACCCAGATTGGAACTGTGCGTAGCAGAACGCAACCTACCCCCTCACAGCAGTCTACGGAAGCTGCATCCTATCATCGACATCGACGCACCGTCTCTGAGGTGGGTCTTCTTTTGTCGCCAGAGGACTCCAGTGACAAGTAGAGTTCGGACTATGTGGAGCCGTTCATGACCCCAGACGGGGAGTGTTCTGGACCGATGGACATTATGTGACATTCTCGACATTTTTACATGCAATAGCACCCTCTGGTGGCGGTTATTGTGTTAACAGTTTGTACGCTGGAAAGGTCATCTGTTCCTTTCTTCCTGTGTGAGGTCATTTGACCTTTGTTCCTTTCTTCCTGTGTGAGGTCATTTGACCTTCTTACCTTTCTTCCTGTTGACCCCAGGGAGCAGTTTTGCCAGGAAGAACCTGACTTGAGTAATGGAGAATTTGCTATGAGAGGTTCCATTACAATCCAGTGTAATCTGACTTCATATGTTAGGCCAAGCGCAATATCTGTGAGTATCTTTAGTTCTTAGCATAATAGCAATGTTGTCAGAGTGATATTTTGATAATACTATGTTTATAAAAGGTTAATATTTAATAGTTACAGAAATTAGTTCAAATGTTAGTTATACAATTAGTCTATTCTACTGTTGTAAATATGTTTCTATCTTGTGTAATATCGAATGTGTAGTACTCAGTTTATGTACAAAACATACTTTGTCTTTGTTTACAGTTTCACAAATTTGTTCAAGTAAAAGCTTCAAAACAGCAAACGGCTTCAGGAAGAATTATTTTGAATGAGTGTTTAACTTGCTGGATAGCTAGATAGGAGCACATCTAGCGCGGCCAGTACAGCCACTGATCCCTACCAAGTCTTCTGCTGTTGCCTGGAAGAATCCTGTGGCAAAAAAGCTTGAGTGTTGTCACCACTTTTACCATTACTGGCAGATCAATGCTTATGTTGCTGCTTGGAAATAGACTTTGAGAACTCCTGGCTGCAGGTCTGTTTCCAGGAAATAGCACAATTCATCTGTGGCTTTTTTGGTGAACCATAACCAACTCAAATAATACTCTTTGGTATTATCTTCAGTCGGCATCCTGCCCAGGGTAGTAGTGGCCCCAAGTTGTCCTCCTCCTATGGGCTCAGGTCTCCCTGGCCCTTCCCTGCTGTTTCTTCTCCTGCGACATATCAAGCAGAATGAGACTTCCCGATGCACCCATGTTGCTTTGTCAACAGAACACTTGAATCACTCCTTTCTATGTCTCTTTTTCCATATTAGACCCCTAACTCTCAAATTCAAATTCAAATTCAAATCGCTTTATTGGCATGACAAGGTACATCTTATGTTGCCAAAGCATCGAAAAACATTCATGGTTGTACACAAAAATACAGATCTACCCATACAGTGTATAAACAGATATATCCCTGAGTGTATAAATATACATTCATATAATTTGTATATACTCTTTTCTTATATTTAGTGGTTGTCCCTCTGTTTATGGCAAGCTGTAACATAGTGTGCCGTTAATGTTACACAATTTCTCTCTTCCCCTAGTAGGTATGGGAGTTTTTGGTCGTCATTCAAATTTCTGAATTCCGGGCATATTTTTGTGAATTTTGGGTAGAAATTCTCCCTTATGCCCTGATATTTTCTACAAGCTGTGAGGAAGTGCATCTCTGTCTCCACCGCTCCCTGACTGCAGTGAGAGCATATCCTGTCCTCCCTTGGTAGCCGGGTCTGCCTGTGTCTACCTTTTTCGATCGCCAGGCTATGTTCACTAAGTCTGTACATTGTCAAGGTTTTTCTCAGTTTGCTATCCTTTACCATGGTCAGGTAATCAGCCATGTTGTATTGTCTGTTTAGGGCCAAGTAGCAATTGAGTTTGCTTTGGGTTTTTGTTCTCTCCACTCCCTTAATGCTACCTTTTATGCAAGTCTCATTAACACAATGAATTGAGGGGAGCCTGAGTAAATTTGTATGTTCACTGGTAATCGGTGCTTACCAAGTCAAAGAAACAGTGTTAACAAGTTGAACTGGATTACTCTCTGGAACAATCTTAGCACTGATGTCAAAAGAATTAGAGATTGCTACATTAGTTCTGCGTACAAAGTTACTGCATATTAATGTACAATTTGTGCATGTGTTTGGTTCACTGCCCAGAGGAATTTCACCCCCAAAAGTCTTGTAATTTTGAGTTTGGATGCAATTATTATCTTTTTTTAAATGACTGACAACTTCAAATAGAGAGGCAATTCTCCCAATCTTCCCCTCAATGTCAAGACTGAAATCTATCAATAAATTATATCTAGTTCCAGTAAAGTCTGGAATTTAATTTAGCATTCCTATTCACTTCCGTGATATACAAGTCTGGATCCAAGCGATATGTTTCTTGGCAAGTTTGTTAGGTAGTTTATCAGGATTTAACTGAGCGTGAAAGCAGGGATATTTTACAACTGGTGCAGGCACAATGGGATTCATAGGTTGGGCTGAGTTTGTACAAAGAGGGAGAAATTCGGGAGCGCCCTGTTTGGGGCGGTAAATTTTGAAATCCTGAAAAATTAACACCAGGCGCTAATGATTCTCAGCTTCCACGAAATTGGCTGTTAGCACTCCAGGAAGGAAGTGGAGCACTGAATCAAGCGCTGCCGCTTCCCGTAGAGCGCTAAAGCCGGCAGGAGGGACGGTAGCGGTGCAGCACTGCCCAATGTCGAGAGCAGCGCTGCTGGGAATGGAGGCTCCTTCCTCCCTCAAAGGGTAGGGCCATCGCTGCAGGCTCTGCAATGAAAAGAGGTCCCTCATCGCCGCCAGCATCCGCGAACCGCCACGATCAGCCCCAAGCACTCTAGCAGAGTGCAGGGCTGATCGATCGCGGCCCAAGTAAATAATGAAAAATGAATGCTAGGCTTCATGAAAAAATTCCCCCCCACCCACAACCATCATCCCCTTTAAACAGCGCTCCCGAAGCGCCCGGCCTCCGGAACAATGCCTCCCGCAGCTGTCAGTGTTGTCACCCGGCGATGCTGCAGGGGGCGGAACTGATTTTCTGATCCGGGGCGATGCGCAGGACGATGACGTCACGATCTCCGGGCGCAGGAGATCGTGCTGCTGGGGGTTACCATCATCGCAAACCTCCAGGTGAATTTAATGGAGTCGTTTCTTTCACCGTGCCCGGGCGGTAAGTCATTAGCACCCCGTTATTGCCCCCTGGAGGCGCTAACAGGAGGCACAAAGGAGGCGAATTTCCAGCCCTTTGTGTTTAAAAGGGCAAAAGCAAAATACTGTTGATGCTGGAAATCTGAAATAAAAACAGAAAATGTTGGAAATACTCAGCAAGTCAGGCAGCATCTGTGGAGCGAGAAACAGAATTAACGTTTCAGGTCGATGATCCTTCGTCAGAACTGAGCATTGCTTTCTCCTCGATCTACCTTTCCAGACATATTGCTCGATTGGTAAATGGAGAGCGCAATGATATCATTGCTGCAAATGTCTTTCATAAGAAAGTAAATTAAATGTTAAAAACAGCAAAAATCAAAAAAAGTGTTCACAAAAATATCATTGTAGTGGGTGATGAATTTCTTGCAGCACAAACTCATCCAACTCTTGGGGCGTTCGGGTGAATTAGACTCTGCCTGTAAACCTCTTAGCAAGGTGCCAGTGTGCTTATGTGCTTAAGAAGACCAGCTGGTGAGATATGGTAGTCTGTGTGGTGGCCTATGACATTGAGCTGGCCAAGATGATGAAATCTGTACAGCCTTCTAGAGAGTGAAATTCCCTCCGTCAGTAATTTAAAGAAAAATAAAAGAAGTTTTCTTACAAGCAACTGAACAGATAGGAGTCTAGAAATTACTGTCGGAGATATAAGTGGCCAAATGCTTAACATGTTCGTCTGGCATTTCTCAGTTCACTATCTCAATGGAGACATTAATTAAGAATATCATACAAATGTATTAAAATTCATCCGTTATTATCACCAAGAGTAATTTCTGAACTATGGTTCATAAACCATGGAGTTCTTCCTTTTCAATGGACACATCTGCTGACAAACAACAGGCAAGAAAGGTTAACATTTGAAAACAAGCAAAATGCACCTTTTTATCATCATAGTAACCTTTTCTGATTGGCAGTTTTAATTAACTAATGAGGTGCACAGATAAGTACTATATTTAGCTGCTATGATGTGCTGTGAACATTTTGTAGACACAGTAGTAGCAACTTAATAGGTCAGAATTCACAGTAGACTAAAGCAGAGGAGTCAGGCCTTCATGCTTGATGTCCTATAATTCTGCGATGTGATTAGATCCTAAGTACTTGTGGCAGGAACCTTTTTTTAATACTTTGCAAGTTTGAAAAGGATGCGGGGAATACATTTTAAGAACAGGAACAACTGGGAGGTAAACATGTGCATCCTGAGGGATGGGATAAGCTACAGAAAGAACTACTTTGGATAGAAATCTCTGATGTGAAGAGAATCCAAACTAACAGTAGAGGAATACTACAGACCACCAGGTCAACACAACAAGCACAGTGTGCTCTACAAAGAGTGTGTGAGGACAGGAAAGTTGTTTTAATGGGTTATTTCAATCAATGCCATATAAATTGGGAAAATACAAGTGGTCTAGAGTCAGAAGTGCTAAAAGTAACGCAGTGTTTATCTTGACCTAGTATTTGTAAATGACCCAGCCCAACGTTCAGGAAATGAGGGCCAGTAACCACAGAATGATCAAATGAGCTGGTACCCAATTAAACCTAATACAATGAGCAAAGTTTGTAGCTTTAAAAGAACCAGATTCCAAGAGATGAGTGAAGATTTAAAACAAATGGATTAGAGGAGGATGTTCAACAACACTTCAGTAGAAGACTTTCTTTCAAAGAATAAGGCAGGACATGTACCTGCTGAAGATCAGCAAGCTCAGACTAAACAAACATGACCCTAAATTGAAGCATAGAAACAGGAGCAGACCATTTAGTCCCTCGAGTCTGTTCTGCCATTCAATGAGATCATGGCTGATCTGTGACCTAGCTCCATATACTCGTCTTTGGCCCATATCCCTTAATACCTTTGGTTAACAAAAATAGATCAATCTCAGATTTAAAATTGACAATTGATCTTGCATCAATTGCCGTTTGCAGGAGAGTTCCAAACTTCTACCACCTTTGTGTGTAGAAGTGTTTCCAAATTTCACGCCTGAAAGGTCTGGCCCTAATTTTTAGACTGTGCCCCCAGTCCTAGATTCCCCAGCTAGCGGAAATAGTTTCTCTCTACCTACCCTATCTGTTCCCCTTAATATTTTGAAAACTTCGATCAAATCACCCTTTAACCTTCTGTGGTAAACCACTAATCTGCCTGTACAGAACATGTCTGGGCATGCCTCAGCTGGCTCCGCCCCTGGCTCCACCCCTAAGCCCAGGTATAAAGGTGATTGACCTCCAGTCCCCCTGGCTTTAAGGATCGGTCTACCAGCAGAGGCATGCTCGTATTCTTTTGTTAATAAAAGCCTACTTGTTATAAGTTTAACTCTTAGTCTTCTGGAGTTATCGATGGCGCATCACCTTCTAAATTCCAGGGAATACAACCCTAATTTGTGTAATCTCTCCTTGTAATTTAACCCTTGGAGTCCGGGTATCATTCTGGTAAACCTACACTGCACTCCCTCCAAGGCCAATATATCCCTCCTACGGTGTGGTTCCCAGAACTGCTCACAGTACTCCAGGTGTGGTCTAACCAGGGTTTTGTACAGCTGCAGCCTAACTTCTACCCTCTTGTATTCTAGTCCTCACGGATTAATAAACAAATTAAAAGAGAAACAAAGAGAAGAAATGATCTCTGCAAATCCTACTGGGAGAAAGCAGAAGTGTCTCACTGGGGTGAATATGAGATCATGCAAGAATAAGTTAAAAGGGTGATGAGAGACCTAGGAAAAACATTTCTGCAAAGACGAAACATAACAGTACAAAATTCTTTCAATAGTACAATAGCAAGGGGGCAGTCAGAGAAGAGGTGAGAACTTTAAAAGATGCAAAGTTGCTTGAAACTGAGGACAAGCACAATATAATAAACATTCTGAATAATTACTTCCTCCAAGTATTTACAAGGGAGATGTTCAAGTGCTGGAGACATGCGCAGAGAAGCCTTGAGGCTGATCCCTAGGGGTATAGGTCAATTTTGGTGGAGTTGTAAAACTGGCGGGATTGGATTAAACATCAGTTATACACCCCGCCCAATTTTCCTTTCTATTGACTTCAATGGGGAAAAAAACCCGAAACGGGGTGTGTAACGGACGGCTGATCCAAAACCTCCAGTTTTACATCCCCACCAAAGTTGAAAATGGCTCCCCCTGGTATCTGAGGTCTCAGTTATGAGAAAAAACTGGAGAAACTTGACAAGGAGGCATCTGAGAAGTGATCTTATGGAGGTATGTAGGATTGTAAATCCTATGGGTAACGTTAATCTGGAATACTATAAATTAAACAGTGAGAATAGGACAAGGAGATACAGGTTCAAACTAGTAAAAAGCAACTTTAAGACTGTTAATCGGGAAGTTCTTCACACAGTCAGTGATCTACCCTTGGAATGGACATCTGGGCAGAGCGGTGGAGGCAAAAACCCTGGAATCATTTAAGAAACAATTAGATGCAGCAATGGGGGGAGTGCAGGGTTGTACTGGATGGACGAATGAAAACTGACCAAATGGCCTTCCAGATCCACATCTTGTGTGATCCTGTGAGAAGGAAATACCAACACGCTGATTAAAAATGGCTTAAACTACATAGGTTCCCTCAGGTTTTGCATTTCATTGAATACTCACTTATGGTTGAATGTAGTTGAGTTTAGCTCTATAAATGATTGTCATAAACAGAAAAGAGTTTAGATGACATGACAATATGATATACCACATGTAAAACAAATAATGATCATGCTGTCTGCTTTTCCTCTCTTGTACAGCTGGAAGTAAGTAAACATTTTCTTTCATTTAAACAGTGCTGCGTTTTAAGCTATAAAGATTTACGGTAAGATGTTTCAGTTCTGTATCATCATTCTTACAGAATATTTTTAGAAGCCTTATATGGAATTCAAAAGGGGAACATAGTTTGCTAACAGAAAATGATGGTCTGCACTCAGTAACTTGTAATAAATATTGGAAGACAAATTTCTTTCATTTGTTTTTAATGGCTGGTGTGCCATGTCAGATTATGTCAGGTTAGTAACAAAACTTTCATTCATGACTGTCTATAGTTCAAGCTGGATAAACCACAGCATTGTAAACTCTCATTTGTTTTCCTTTTTGCTCTAGATCCCCATGTGGATAATACTTGGGGAAGTGACACTGTAAACATTAACAGGGCAACTTCCATTGTTCACTATTTCTAAAAATGTAAACATGCTTTTTTTTAAAACAAGTTTTAAGATTTTGCTGGAAGGTACATTCAGAGCCAACCATCCTGCTATGTTTACAATATTGCTAACAAATAGTGACCAGAGCAAATCCTCCCCAATCCCATATTACATCTATTTAACTAGAAGTGTCACATAAGAAATAAATATATCGTACATACAAACCAGTTGCTTCTAAAATTCTCCCAAAAGCCAATTATAAAAATGAGCAATTCCATAATAAACACTCCTCCAATATTGTGAATGCTGACAGCTTTGTCACCTGAAATGGAACATTGGGCAATTAAGGCATTCGCAAGAATTGAAAACCAGATTTATTTCAAATTCCTTGGGGGTGAAATTGGGTGCCTTTGTGCCTCCTGTTAGCAACCCCGGCGATCACTAACGGGGCGCAAATGGCTTTGTGGCTGAAAGCGGCACTGACATCGACTCCCACTATATTCGGCGGAAGTTTTGTGGCAACGCTACGGTGTTGCGCCCCGATCTCCTTTGCCCGGAGGTCATGACGTCATCACCGTGCACATCGCCCCAGTAGCGCCCTGGACCCGAAATTGATTTCCGCCCCCAGGAGCAGCGCCGGTTGAAAACACCGACAGCTGCAGGAGGCGTGCATCGGGCGGCCGGCCGTTTCGGGGGCAATGATTAAAGGCGAGGTAGCCGAGGTAAGTAAAAAAAAACTTACCTTTCCTGTTCCAGTTTTTTTTGCGGGTTCCTGCGCGCGATCGATCAGCCCGGCACTCTGCTAAAGTGCTGGGTTGATTGCATGGGATCGCGGCTGTCTTGGTAGTCCAGGCATTTTTTATATTGCAGAGCCTGCAGCGATGGAGCCTTTGAACGCGGCAGCACTGCACGGCCCAGCGTGCAGCGCTGCTGAAGTCTCCACCCTGTCTGCTGCCAATTGTGCTCCAAGAAAGAAGTGGAGTGCTTGATTTAGCGCTCCACTTTCTTCTTGGAGCACAAACGGCGAATTTTTCAAAAGTTTGAAATCGTTAGTGCCTGGTGCTAACTTTTCAAACTTTTAAAAATTAGCGCCCCAAGCGGGGCGGTAGTGATTTTCTCCCCCACTAAGTCTGGTTTCTGATTTAAAGCCAGCCATGTGTGCAGTGCAGTTTGACAAATAGCTCCATCTACAGCTGAGGCAGAACAAAGAGAATAAAATAGGGACAAGAGCATCTGGAGAACCTTCTCTTTGCCAAGTTCTTAAAGGAGGTATACATTTAATTTTGGCTTGGACCACATGGAAATAAGAGCAAAAATCTTTGAATTATTGATTTCCTAACAGCAGCTGATTATATCTTCAATTAGCATTGACCAAGCTGATGGGAGATAGTGAGGGACTCAAATTTCAAATCTAGATACAATGATAGTGCAATCACTCACAGTATCGTACAACTCCAGTGTATTAGGAGTAATTCCACCCAGTGTACCAGGAGTAATTCCACAAGCAGGCACATTAATTGGAATGGACAGAAATTCACAGTCTGTGTGCCCAAAGTTTCCCGAGATGCAGTCCGTGTGAGCGTTGCTAGCACCGGATTATTGAATAACACATTTAACATGTCGTAGTGAGTCCCTACTCTCGGCCATGACGTCATGGAGAGATAATAAGCAGAGGGCACTCCTACTCCATTGGGAAGGATGGAAAATCAGAGCTACTGTCACACTTTCTACCAGCTAATTGCAGTGTAGCATTTACAGGGACGGGGAACGTCATCCCGGCCTTGTGTGGTGTGTGACAGGGAAATTAAAAAGAGGAGATGGGATCATAAAGAAGCAAATCAAAATGTAACTAAAGAAATCCATGGGGGGGGGTTGCGGGGGGAGTTGACTTCCATCCGAAACAGGCGTGAAGTTGGTGGAGCAGCTACACCGCCCACACAAAGCCAGCATTGGGCACCTGGACCATGTTCAGGTTTAGGCTTTAGCCGGTGAGTTGCAAGCGCCAAATGGGGTGCTCCGCTTCAGCTTGCCGATTATGTGTGTGTGTGTGTGGGGGGGGGGGCGGGAGGGGAAGGCCAGTAGGCTGCGAGGGGGTGCCGATCTCAGAGATGGCCAAACACGGGCTGGCAGCAGACTGCAGCATTTTTGTGGAACCAGGAGGAGTCTTGCTCCTCCCGGGCCTCACAGGAAGCCCCACCCCACAAAAATTACGGGCCTTTTGTACAGCGGCCACCAGCAGTCCCTTTAAGGCACGCCAGTTAAGCCGCTCAATGCCTGGTATGAACAAGCAGAGAACCCCCAGGACATGTTTTGCCCATTTGTACCTGTAAAATTGCAATCAGGGGCCTACTGGCATAGGATCCTGATTTATATATTGAAGCAGTCTCCCTTGCGAAAGAGCTCGGCATGCTGCTCGTCCATTTGTACGCCTGCCTGAAAATTGTATTAGGCAGCCATGGGGCAGCTGAGGTACCACCCCCTCCACCCAAATCGATCTTTCGATTTTCAACTACCAGACTCCAGATTTTAAGGTAATAAACTGGCAGCCAGAAGTTGAAAATCGCCCCCATATGTTAGTTTTTATGATGTGTAATCTTTGAATAAAAGTCAAGAAATGCTTTTCTACTCTCACAAACCGAAGTCTGACCTTACTTCCATAACAGCTGGTAATGTAGCATTGCTCAGTGGTCAAACAGAAACCCTTGTTATTGCATTTAGCTTCGTAGAATTTGAATGGCAGTAGAATAGACACTCTCAGACTACATGATGTAGGGTAGAAACTACGAAATGCGTTCATTAACAGTAATAGAGTAGCAAGAGATTGTAGCATTTTTGTTTAACTTTTAACTCCCTCCCCATCTCTAATTGCCCTTGAGAAGGTGGTGGTGAGCCGCCTTCTTGAACCGCTGCAGTTTGTGTGGTGAATATACTCCCATAGTGCTGTTAGGGAGGGAGTTCCAGGATTTTGACCCACCGACAATGAAGGAACGATGATATATATCCAAGTCAGGATGGTGAGTGACTTGGAGGGTAACTTGGAGGTGTTCCCCTGCGCCTACTGCCCTTGTCCTTCTAGGTAGTAGAGGTTGCGGGTTTGGAAGGTGTTGTCGAAGAAGCCTTGGCGAGTTGCTGCAGTGCTGTACTGGCAGTACTAATTCTGACTATCATAACTCTTAAACAAGCAGATTCATAATGCCCAGGGACCTCCACGAGTCTATCTCCACATGAGAGGCGACACAGTGATACATGAAAAACCCATGAACTGGGAGCACACTGCCTGGAATATATTTTATGTCTCTCTCAATTGCTTTGAAGTTGAAAATTGGGATGCAAAAAAACAAATTGCGCTTTCCATAATTGCTTCCTGAACTCCACCCAGATGCAAGAACCAACACATCACTTGATTGATTTCAAGACAAAGCAAACAGCCTTTGTTAAATTGTTTCCACTTGCTTTGCAATCAAAACATAGTTGCATTCTAATAATGCTTTTGAAGTGACATATTGCATACCAGACAGTGATGTATATCCTCTTCAGCAAAATCTCACAAATAGGTAATATAAATGACTGCATATAGTGACAGCTCTAGTCCAGGCCAGAATGGAGATGGTTGGGTAATTCCCCCGTCAATCACGCCTAGAGACTGGGATTGATTTTACGCACATAATTTGTATTATGTACCTACCCTCCACTCACTGCCTTTTGCTGGAGAAATTTACTGTGCTTTTATTGGGAGAAGTTGCTGCAGTTTTGGTCATGCATGAGTTCTGTTTGCAGCTGCAGTCGGTAGAGACTCTTTTTAAATGGACTCTGTAAATAGACTTTGCTTTGCTGTTTGCTGAATAAATGAACTTTGTTTGCTTGTAAAATACACTTGTTTGGTGTAAGTCCTGCCATAAGTCTGGCCCTGCCTCCAACTCATTGGCTGACACAGTGGTGTCAATGGACACTCCAAATAAAAATATATAGAGGTGAAATTGGTCTTCAGCGAAAACGTGAAACGGGTGATAGCGAATCGGCAGCCCACCACACCCAAGTTTCTTTTTCATAAACGGCAATGGGCACGATTCAGATTACAATGGACTGGAGACAAACCAGAAGTATGAGAAGTAATCTGAGTGCAAGCAATTGTGTGTGCAGGACCACTCTTTATCTTATATAAAGGTTGATTCTTTTTAGTGTTAGATATAGTGCTCATCACTGTTAATGTTGGAGAATGGACTGAAGCATATTGTTGGTGTTGTGTATGTACCTTTAAGAGAAGAACTGATTCTATACTGCAGTACCGGCAGTGACCACCCCTGTATATAAAACCATAGCAGGCTTCTGTACTTCAGTCTTGAATTACTCTCTGTTCAGTAAATACCTGTTTTATTGTTCTCCTGCAGTCTGAGTATTATTGATCCTCGGACACTACACTGGCGACGGGCAGGTTTGAACTCACCTGCAGTACTGCATCACCTCACGGGGATCTTTTCCCTGAAGGGAAGCTTCTTGGAGGTCGAAGTCAGAACGGCGGGCGTCGACCGCGGGCAACCGCCCAGGGATCCATCGGAGAGTTGCAGGGGAGGCTGTGGAGAGCTGGGCCTGGCTCCCCAGTCGAGGTGTTCCAGCAAGTCGTGCTGGTAGCAAGTAGTGCGCTGACCCTTCCGGACTGCGGCGGGCTCGGGCTCGATCGAGCGGCTCTGCAAAGGGGCCGTGCAGCGTCGTCGGGAGGAAGAGAGAGAGAGAGAGGGTGGCGCGCACAGGGCGCGGTCGGTGCTCAAGAACAGGGCAGCGTGGAGAGGATAGAATGCGGGGAAGGAAAAGTGAGACGCGCCGAAGCCGCGGGTCGCTGCCATTACCCTGTAGAACGCTAGGAGCAGCGTGGCAGCAAGGGGAAGAAGGAAAAGCGCGGGAGGCGCCATTTTATTACATTGGGGAAGAAGAAAAAGCGCGGGAGGCGCCATTTTAAATCACCCAAGATGCAGAAGAGTGGCAGTATCACTGCTTTCGACAACGAGGTAGAAGACTGGACCACGTATGTGGAAAGAATTGAAGTGTACTGCAATGCCAATGAGGTGGCCAATGGAAAGAAGGCGTCGGTATTATTAAATTTGATGGGCGCGAGAACGTATGGCCTATTGCGGAATTTAATTACCCCAGCTAAACCGATGGAGAAAAGTTTTGAAGAGATTGTTAATATCTTCCAGGAACACCTAAACCCTACACCGCTGCTGATAGCAGAAAGATTCAAGTTCCATAAAAGAAACCAGCACAAAGATGAGAACAATGCTGACTATCTTACGGAACTACGCAAGTTATCGAAGCACTGCCAGTTCAGAGCAGGACTGGCAGACACCTTACGGGATAAGTTTGTCTGCGGGCTCCAGAGTGAAGGAACCCAGAAACGACTACTTTCGGAAAAGGATCTGACGCTAGAACAGGCTTTCAGCGTGGCAGTATCCTACGAAGCAGCAGCACGGGGAGCTGCGGAAATACAACAGAAACCACAAGAATACAGCGCTAACGAAATGACGTATGGAGCAGAAAAGTGCTATCGCTGCGGCAGAACAACCCATGATCAGAAGGACTGCTGGGTTAAGGACAAAGTATGCAGGCAATGCGGGAAAATGGGACATATAGCAAGAGTCTGCAGGTCGGGAAAGAAAACCAACACTACAAGAACTACTAAGGAAAAGTACAAGAAAGTAAAACAAATGACAGACAGTAGTTCGGAAGATCAGGAGAGTGATAATGACTCCGGGAGCAGGAGACTAAGTTGTCTAAAGTTACACAACGTGATCGCAAAGGAGGATCACCGAACCATTTGGGTCACCCTCATGATAGCAGGGTCCCAAGTAAAGATGGAATTGGATACAGGATCAGCCCTAACTGTCATGAATCGACGAGACTATGAGCGGCTATTCTCACACATACCCTTGAAGGACACATCCATTGTATTGAAGACATACACGGGGCAAAAGGTCTACCCCAGAGGAAAAATAAGGGTGCCAGTTGAATACAACGGCAAGGAAACACAGAAACTGTATCTATATATACTACCGGATGGAGGACCACCACTATTGGGACGTGAATGGATCCAAAAAATACAATTGGATTGGCATTCCATTCAGGAGCTAACTGTGACTGATAAAAAGGATGATGACGTCACACCTGGACGACTGTCAAAAATTCTAACTGACGCAAAAGAGGTGTTCCAACAAGGACTTGGGACTCTAAAAGGAGTAACGGCAACGATAAAAATCGAAGATAACGCAAACCCAAAATTTTTTACGGCCAGACCAGTACCTTACACGATCCGCCCAGCCGTTGAAGCAGAGCTGGAGAGTCTGGAGCATTCGGGTGTGCTGTCCAAGGTGGACTGGAGCGAGTGGACCACACCCATCATTCCTGTAATGAAGAAATCATTGAGCAGCACGCCTGGGGAACCAAAGAAGGTTCGCATCTGTGGGGACTTCAAGGTAACTGTGAACCCAGTCCTGCACACAGTACAATATCCACTTCCACGGATAGAAGATATTTTCGCCTCACTATCTGGAGGGAAACGCTTTACAAAGATTGATCTGGCCCAAGCGTATCTACAAATGGAGGTGGAAGAAGCATCTAGGAAATACCTCACGATAAACACTCACAAAGGCCTTTACCAGTACAATCGACTGGTATTCGGGGTAGCATCAGCCCCGGCTATTTGGCAGAGGGCGATGGAACAAGTCCTGCAAGGGATCCCGGAGACCCAGTGTTATTTGGACGACATCCTGGTTACAGGCGAAAATGACAGTGAACACCTTGCCAACCTGGAGCAGGTGCTCACGAGATTACAGGAATATGGGCTACAAGCCAACCGCCCCAAATGCGAGTTCTTCAGGAGACAAATCTCGTATTGTGGCCACATGATTGATGAGGAAGGGTTGCATAAGTCGCCGGACAAGTTTGAGGCTGTAGTCAAGGCTCCAGCACCGGAAAATGTATCGCAACTGAGGTCGTCCCTCGGGTTGGTGAACTACTACCATAAGTTCTTGCCGAATTTATCTACAATTCTGCACCCACTGAACGCCCTACTGCAAACTGGAGTAACATGGAAATGGAGTGATGAGTGTAAGCGTGCCTTTCAGAAAAGTAAATGCCTAATCACTTCAAAAGAAGTATTGGCCCACTACAATCCAACACTACCGATTCGGTTAGCATGTGATGCGTCTCCCTACGGCATCGGAGCGGTGCTGTCACACAAATTCCTTGACGGTTCAGAGAGGCCAATAGCCTTTGCGTCGCGCTCGTTAACCTCAGCCGAGCGTAACTACGCCCAGATTGACAGGGAGGCCCTCAGCCTGGTGTGGGGGGTGAAGAAGTTCAATCACTATCTGCATGGGCAGAAATTCACCCTACTGACTGATCATCAGCCCCTGGTCTCCATTTTTAACCCAAAGAAGGGCGTTCCGGTGATGACGGCGCAACGGCTGCAAAGATGGTCACTTTTTCTAGGGGCACATCAGTACGACATAGAGTGCAAGGGTACGAAACAGCATGGAAACGCTGATGGGCTGTCGCGCCTACCGTTGCCTATGGTAGAGGAAGCACCTGCAGTGGACCCTGTTGAGATATTCCATGCGACCATAGTCGAATGTCTACCTGTTACAAACTCAAGTATAGAGAAGGAAACCCGAAATGACCCGACACTCTCTCGGGTCTATGATTTGACGGTGAAGGGATGGCCAGCACATGGCGACTCACTGTTGCCAGCATTCTCGCCAAGGAGAGAACAGCTGTCAGTGTGCCGGGGGACCTTGATGTGTGGATCCCGAGTGGTAATTCCACCCAAGTTGAGAGATAGAGTGCTCAATGAGCTTCATGAGGGTCATCTGGGAGGGGTAAAAATGAAGAGCCTAGCCAGGGCGTTTGTGTGGTGGCCGGGAATCGATAAAGAAATCGAGGATATGACCAAGAGATGCACAGGATGCCAGAAGGTCCAAAACGCTCCACCACAGGCCCCGCTACATCCATGGGAGTGGCCCTCATCTCCATGGCAACGGGTACACATTGATTTTGCTGGTCCATTTATGGACTCAATGTTCCTAATCGCTGTGGACGCCCATTCAAAATGGCCAGAGGTCATCAAAATGTCCTCCACCACCATGGAGAAAACTATTGCAGTCCTACGGACCATCTTCGCCAGGAATGGCTTGCCAGAACAGATTTGCTCCGACAATGGGCCACAGTTTGTGTCCGAGGATTTCCGGAGGTTTCTGAGGAATAATGGGGTGAAACATTACACATCTGCCCCATATCATCCAGCCACAAATGGATTGGCTGAGAGGTTTGTTCAGACCTTTAAAAAGGCAATAAAGGCAATGCATAATGACGACATACCACTACAACACAAGGTGGATAATTTCTTGTTTGCTTACCGGAATGCGACACATGCAGTCACCAACCAAACTCCAGCCATAATGTTCTTCAACCGAAGGCTAAGATGTCGCCTGGATTTGCTCAAACCAAACATAAGACGAGATGTTGAGGATAAGCAATTCCAGCACATAAATGAGAAGCCAACCAGGAGCTTCAAGATAGGGCAACCAGTCTTGGCCCGCGACTACCGAACAGAAAAATGGCAGCCAGGAACGATATGCACACAGCAGGGACCACTAATGTAAACAGTGGACGTTGGAGAGAGCATCGTGAGACGCCATGCTGACCAGATTCTAGAGTCACAGGAACAAGCCAACCCCATACCACGAGCAGGTGCACCTGGTAATCAACCCGAAGTACAGATTGTGTCTACCTCAGAAGCAGTGGTATTGGAAGCTGACGAACCAACCAATGACAATGAGCCAGAATCAACTCCGCCGCAAGAACAGGATACTCGAGAAAGGCGTTATCTAGTCAGGATCAGGAAGCCTCCTCAAAGACTGAACTTATAAATGATTATTTCAGTTGATGTATATAGTACAGAGAAAATTGTAATTGTAATTAGTTATTATTTAGTTGTTAAATGAATGTTATGTACTGTTTATCTAAAAGGGGAGGAATTGTTGTGTATGTACCTTTAAGAGAAGAACTGATTCTATACTGCAGTACCAGCAGTGACCACCCCTGTATATAAAGCCATAGCAGGCTTCTGTACTTCAGTCTTGAATTACTCTCTGTTCAGTAAATACCTGTTTTATTGCTCTCCTGCAGTCTGAGTATTATTGATCCTCGGACACTACAGTTGGGACAGATTAAAATAAGCTTTACATCTAACCATCCTACATGCTATGAGCACTGCAATGGTCATGTTGCACAGGTAGATGCACAGTGCCAGCAAAATGCACCAGCTTCCACCTCAGAACAGCACTTCCTACTGCACCATTGTGACATTTTTCCATTTCCTACCATAAGCACTCTGTGGCTTTTCTGGATGAGATTGCCAGTTTAGTGTCTGTTTTGTACTCTGGCCCATAGCCACCAGCAACTGACTGAGAATCCCCAACTTATTTTATGTAAGACCTTTATAACCGTCAGACTGAGGATATTTTCATCCCATCAGTCTGAGTTGTCTCAAGTCCAGTGACCAATCCACTGCACAAGCCATTCCCTCTCTCTACTGATACCTATTTGCAAGATTAAGTTAAACGGTGCATGAACCCTGCTTGCATATGGGAGATTCATGCATCGGGATTAGAAAAAAAATCAATATAATAGGGCAGCTTCATGTGTCAGGAGAGCATATCAAGAATTTGGGCAAAAAGTTCAGCTGGCCCCATAGAATTTAGCATTCATTCAAATTAATGGTGGAATGCTCCTATTTCTTATGTTCTTATGTAAGATGCTGTGGTGTGCCTTGACTTCCATGCTTGAATTCCCAATATGCGCTCCTGTTGTGGGAAACTCTGCACTGGAAGTGCAAAAATCATACAATTTACTTTAATCTTGCCTGTTGTACCTCATTTGAAGGAGGAGTGCTTGTGTGCCTTCCTGTAAATGAATTGTTTTTTGTCTTTGTCATTGTTGCTGCTAATCTTTGACTATCACACTTAACAGCAGAGCAAGTGACTTATAGCGGCACAACATCCTGCAACAAATCCCATGAGCTTCTACACTTGCTTCGTGTTGTGTGATTTTCTGCCTCTGAATTGCAATTTAGCAGGTCCTGTAGGCAATAAAAAAACTGCAGATTTATGGGATGACCTCAACAATGTAAGGGATAGCAAATCACTTGCCCTACATATTGGGGTTGTAACAAGACATGTACAAGTTAATTATCGCCACCCATCTGTGTTACATCAGATTTTCATTTCTTGTAAGGGCCGATTTTCCTAGTTTATGCTGCCAACGGGGAGGCTCTCCCTGGCAGCTGCAAATATCAAGAAATCATCGGTGTGCTGACCCCGATGTTCCCTTATTGGGGTCAGAAAACTGCAAGTGCCACACCATCATTTCCCGATAATGGTGGCTGGTGGGTGAGGCTCCCCACTGACAGCATGAACATTGGTGCTGTCCTTCTTTACACTTAGCAGTCGCCATTGCAATGTCTTCTCTGTACTTTGCCTCTGTTAACTTATTTGAGAGTTGGATCACTTTGGAGTTTCTCTGGCCCATATATTCTGATAAGATTCCCAGGGTTTTTTTTTGCTAGAACAAGGCTGGCCTTGTATCTGGTACCATGGTTTCCATCACTTGCAGTACTTATTTCATTCAGAGGTGCCAAGTTTTATCAATCAAATATTGGACTAAAGCTTCTGTCTCTGTCTGCAGTGTCACCAGCCAAGAAGAGGAACTGAGGACAAGTCAGGAAAATTGTCTGCTATTCAATTTCCCTTCCCTCCTGGGAGGTGCTTGGCCTCTGCTCAGCTCCTGCTCTGATACCACAACTGGGATGACGAGCTCACTGTATGTAGGATGCAGGGGCTAAGTCTACATGTTAGCAATCTGCAGCACTATTATATGCTCACAGTTACATTCCCTACCAGAAAGTCTTGTCGCCAAAGAAAATACATTAATGTAGCTTCATCCTATCTTGCCCTCTTGTGCCTAATTGCCCCTTCTTAATGCACCTAGTGTCAACACATTTAGTCAATAAATGGTGTTGAACCAGCTGGAAGACAGGCTGAGAAAGATCTGGGAAAGTTAGTGGACTCAACACTTACCATGTCCAGTCACTGCAGAACAACAATCAACAAAGCAAACAAAGTGTTGAACTATATTGTTAAATCAGTAGAGTATATATCTGAGGGCAGCATGCTGAAAATGTGTAGCGCCTGAGTCAAGCCATATCTTGAATACTGTGTTCAGTTCTAGTCACCAAGGCACAAAGGAAATATCCGAGCCCTAGAAGTGGTGCAGAGAAAGGCATTGGGATTGATCTCTAATGTCAGTGGACTTTGTTATGAGGAAAGGCTAGAAAAACTCAGACTTCTGGCTCAGAAGGAGGCAAATGAAAGGGGACCTTATAAAGGTACAGAGTGAAATTGAAAATATTAATCCAGAGCATATTTCAAGTTAAACATGACGGTAGGACCAAGCAGATGTCTGAGAAGCAGCCAGAGGCAGTGGAAATGTCAATAGAGGTGGTGAAGCTGAGGAGCTGTGTGTCGTTGGTGAATATGTGGATGCTGACTCTATTTCTGCGGATGATGTTGCCATGGTACAGCATGTAGATGAGGAGAAGGAAGGCGGCAAGGGTAGGAGGTAATGATGCACAGGAAGAAAGAGAAGCTGTTGCTGAAGATGCTCCAGCTACAGTCGGATAGATAAGAGTGAAACCAAGCAAGGACAATTGCACTGAGTTGGACAATGGAGGAAAGGCATTGCAGGAGGATGGTGTCGCTTGAACGTGTCAAAGGCTGCAAAGAGGTCCAGGAGGATGAGCAGGGATAATACATCACGGGCAAAGTCACTGAAGATGTCTTTTGTGACTTTGGTTGGGGCCATTTTGGTGCTGTGGCAGAGTCAACGGGGAGTTTGACAGGTAGGAAGAATGGAAAAGCAGAATATTTTTTAAAAGGTGAGAGACTAGTTAATGTTGATATTCAGCATTTGGGGGTTCTTGTACACGAATCACAGAAAGTTACAGGTACAGCAAACAATTAAGAAGGCAAATGGTATGTTAGTCTTTGTTGCAAATGTGTTGGAGTATAAGAGTTAGTAAGCCTTGCTGCAATTATATAGGGCTTTGGTGAGACCACACCTGGAGTACTGTGTACAGTTTTGGCTCCTAATCTAAGGAAGGATATAATTGCCATAGAGGGAGTGCAAAGAAGGTACACTAGATTGATTCTTGGGATGAGTGGGTTGTTCTATGATGAGGGATTGAGTAGATTGGTCCTATACTCTCTGGAGTTTAGAAGAATGAGAGGTGATCTCATTGAAACGTATAAAATTCTTAGAGGGCTTGACAGGGTAGATGCTGAGAGGCTGTTTCTCCTGGAGAGTCTAAAACTAGGGGTAATAGTCTCAGGATAAGGGGTCGGCCATTTAGGACTGAGATGAGGAGAAATTTCTTCACTCAGAGGGTTGTGAATCATTGGAATTCTCTACCCCAGAGGGCTGTGGAGGGCTGAGTGTATTCAAGACTGAGATTGATAGATTTTTGGGCACTAAGGGAATCAAGGGATATGGGCATAGGGTGAGAAAGTGGAGTTGATGTAGAAGTTCAGTCATGATCTTATTGAAAGGCGGACCAGGCTCGATGAGCCGTATGGCCTACTCCTGCTCCTATTTCTTATGTTCTTAACTGTATTGGGACCGATGCCTGGTACACAAGTACCTGATGTGTTGAGTCCACTGGTGCCAGTTGACACCAATCCTCTGATCCCAATGCACTTAACACCTCGTATAATTCACCTTCAGGATCACATAACCCTGCTGATTTCAGCTCCTAATCAACAATAGATCTGAGTTAAGTTTAACAGGTCAAGTGTACAAGATGTGAAATGAATGGTGATTGGAAAAACTGACAAATAATGGAGATTGGCGTCAACTGACAGAATCAAGGGATATGGAGATCGAGCGGGGAAGTGGAGTTGAGGTCGTTGATCAGTCATGATCTTATTGAATGGCGGAGCAGGCTCGAGGGGCCATATGGTCTACTCCTGCTCCTATTTCTTATGTTCTTATGAATTCAGAATCAGAACACCAGGTATTGGTGCACTAGGGACTGATTACCTGTCATTTACCACCTAGCTTCATCACTGGGCTAGATTAATAGGCCGATTAAAAGGCATAAAGTGGGCCTCCTGCTGTCGAGCTCGGGACAGGGTGCTAACTGCCTTGGACCTCACTTACATACATCTTTCCCCAAGTTAAAATCAGGGTTTAAAAGTCAGGTGAGACAGCTAGGTGGTAAATGGCAGCTTTACTGTAAACAGTTAAGCACCACATGGGGAATCAAAGACTAACCACACTAACAGTTTTTAGCACTGTTTTTACACAGTATTTAAAAAATAATTATATTGAGCTGTCTCCAAACCATGAACAGATTTGTTGCAAAATTTAGTTGGGCTTGCTGTGACAATTAGCCTGAAAGTACAGCAGAAATCTAAGGGAGAGTAAATACGTACCTATGGCGTATGCTGTCCGGGCCTGATACAATATTGCATGCAATAAAAATTGTCAGTATTTTCTGATTAAAAACAAATTGTTTATGTCAGATTTGAAAGGGAAATAAACTCCAGAAGATATCATAGTGGAGTTGATGATGAAATTCCCACGCTGTATGTACAGTTCTCTGAATCACAAAGCAAGAGATCCATAAACTAATTGAAATGTGTTTCAAGTTCAGATAATATTTTGAAGGATTATTTGCCTTATAAATCCATTAATGCTCAGTTAGCCCTATCATGTGGCTCTGTTTATAGTAGCAATTGTGTAAACAAAGAATTATGCTTTCCTCCTTCAGCCTCTGCATCGAGCGACTTCTCACCCTCGGTGATTTCAACCTCCATCTCAACTCATGCTCTCTCTCCTACCCTCCCTTAATCTCTCCTTCCATATAACCTCCCCTACCCATATTCACGGGCGACCCTTTGACCTTGCTATCTCCCGTGGCCTCTCTACTCTCATCGTGTCAATCACAGACAAGGCCACCTCTGATCACTTCCTTGTATCTCTCTCCACTCACATCCCCCTTTTTATCCTCCCAACCCCACTTCCTCATGTGTCTGTTCTGCTTTCCCAGTTTCCACCCTCCATAAACTTGAACTTAGCCAAAGCTCTGCTGCCCGTATCCTAACACCCACCAAGTCCCGTTCACCCATCACCCCTGTGCTCACTGACCTACATCCGGCAACGGCTCAATTTAAAAATTCTCATCCTTGTTTTCAAATGCCTTCATGGCCTCGCCCCTCCCTATCACTGTAACCTCCTCCAGCCTCACAACCCTCCGAGATACTGCGCTCTGGACTCTTGCGTATCCCTGATTTTAATCACTCCAGCATTGGTGGCCGTGCCTTCAGCTGCCTGGACTCTAAGCTCTGGAATTCCCTCCTTAAACCTTTCCACGTCTCTACCTTCTCCCCTCCTTTAAGATGCTCCTTAAAACCTACCTCTTCAACCAAGCTTTTGGTCACCAGTCCTAATATCCCCTTATGTGACTCAGTGTCAAATTTTGTTTGATAATGATCTTGTAAAGCGCCTTGGGATGTTTTACTACGCTAAAAGCGCTATATAAATGCAAGTTGTTGTTGTTGATGGATTTTCAGTGCAGAGAATATAAATTCTAGGGCATTTGCATCTTTGGTTGCTAAGTGTTAAATCTCAAGAGTTTAATAACCTTGCTTGTATAACAATTAAAAGAGCACGCAGGAGACAGAGTTCAGTTAACAGCCATGACTTTCCAGAATCTTCTCCACTTCATGCACTCTATTTCCCATAGTGCATTGCACATCACAACTACGGTAAGCTATGTGGGACAATTCAAATACAACATTCAAAATACACAACATCTCCTCCCCTCTTACATTAGATGTCCCAATAGAACCACAAAATTTAAAAACACAATAATAATTCAAAATTTTTAAAACACAATAATAACACAATAAAACACAGATAAAGGATAAGCCTCTGAACTATAAGTTCAAACGTATAGGGGGCCGCCACTCTCTGGTAGGATACCGGCGGTCAACCTGGCTCTCCAGTTCATTGTCTCTCACAGGTGACGTCAACACAGGTGTAGGCGGCTGAGGTGCCTGTATACAGGTCTCCCTTGCTGATGAGATAGGGGCTGAAACGGCTGCTTCCTCAGAAGGTGAGCCTCTCGGTGTAGAAGGCAGATGACCCACAGCGTCACCCAATGGCAGATAAACTGCTGTTGGTGGTTCAGTGGGTGTTGCTGCACTTCGTAGAAGCTGATCGGTGTGTCTCTTCCAGGCAATGTCCTCGGGTGTCTGTACAGTGTAGGATACTGGACCAGTCTGTGCAATTGTAAGAAATCACACAACAGCAGGTTATAGTCCAACAGCTTCATTTGAAATCACAAGCTTTCGGAGCGCTGCTCCTTCATCAGGTGAAGTGGAGAGATGCATAAAAACACAGCTTATATAGTCAGAGAATAATGTCAGATGTTTACAGGTAATCTTTCTAACTGCCACTTATCACACCTCGGCAGAGAGATAATCACAGCAATCAAAGGTGTAAATGGTGTCCAAACAGGTCAGTCAGGAAAACATTACATCAAAGAACAATGAGGTGGGGTCACAAGGGGTCAAATGTTACAGATGCTGGGGTCTGTATGAAAAACAAAAAGACAAAAAACATTTTTTTTGCTGCAAATCACAGCAGGTCCGGCCGCATCTGTGTGGAGAGAACAAGCCAACGACGACTCGAGTCTGTATGACCGTACGTCAGGTGGGGTTACATGTAGCGTGACATGAACCCAAGATCCCGGTTGAGGCCGTCCTCATGGGTGCGGAACTTGGCTATCAGTTTCTGCTCGACGATTTTGCGTTGTCGTGTGTCTCGAAGGCCGCCTTGGAGAATGCTTACCCGAAGATCGGAGGCTGAATGTCCTTGACTGCTGAAGTGTTCCCCGACTGGGAGGGAACACTCCTGCCTGGCGATTGTTGCGCGGTGTCCGTTCATCCGTTGTCGCAGTGTCTGCATGGTCTCGCCGATGTACCATGCTCCAGGGCATCCTTTCCTGCAACGTATGAGGTAGACAACGTTGGCCGAGTCACATGAGTATGTACCATGTACCTGGTGGATGGTGTCCTCACGTGTGATGATGGTATCTGTGTTGATGATCTGGCATGTCTTGCAGAGGTTGCTGTGGCAGGGTTGTGTGGTGTCGTGGTCGCTGTTCTCCTGAAAGCTGGGTAATTTGCTGCGAACGATGGTCTGTTTGAGGTTAGGCGGCTGTTTGAAGGCGAGTAGTGGCGGCGTGGGGATGGCCTTAGCGAGGTGTTCGTCATCATCGATGACATGTTGAAGGCTGCGAAGAACATGGCGTCGTTTCTCCGCTCCGGGGAAGTACTGGACGACGAAGGGTACTCTGTTGGTTGTGTCCCGTGTTTGTCTCCTGAGGAGGTCTATGCGATTTTTCGCTGTGGCCCGTCGGAACTGTCGATCAACGAGTCGAGCGTCATATCCCGTTCTTACAAGGGCGTCTTTCAGCGTCTGTAGGTGTCCATCGCGTTCCTCCTCGTCTGAGCAGATCCTGTGTATTCGCAGGGCTTGCCCATAGGGGATGGCTTCTTTAACGTGGTTAGGGTGGAAGCTGGAGAAGTGGAGCATCCTGAGGTTGTCCATGGGCTTGTGGTAGAGTGAAGTGCTCAGATGTCCGTCTTTGATGGAGATTCGTGTGTCCAAGAATGAAACCAATTTTGAGGAGTAGTCCATGGTGAGTTTGATGGTGGGATGGAACTTGTTGATGTTATCGTGTAGTCTTTTCAGTGATTCTTCGCCGTGGATCCATAGGAAGAAAATGTCGTCGATGTATCTGGTGTATAGCGTTGGTTGGAGGTCCTGTGCAGCGAAGAAGTCTTGCTCGAACTTGTGCATGAAGATGTTGGCGTATTGGGGTGTGAATTTGGTCCCCATGGCTGTTCCCTGTGTTTGGGTAAAGAACTGGTTGTCGAAGGTGAAGACATTGTGGTCAAGGATGACAGTAACAGGAACCCACTTAGGTCCACCACTGTAGTTCCGTGCCAACACATGTTCACCTGGACTGAAGACTCTGTCTTTGGAGCATTGTTCACATCGCTTGATCTGCTTGTCCTGCTGATACTGTACCACGTCTTTCACCTTTGACGGTTTCAGCAGGTCAAAGTTGGTTCGTAGCTCTCTTTTGAGCAGTAGAGTGGCAGGTGATGCTTTTGTGGTCGCATGTGGTGTGTTCCTGTAACTCAACAGGAAACTATTCAGGCGCTGATGAAGCGTTCCCTGGCCTTGCGATGCCTTTAGAGATTGTTTCATGGTCTGAACAAACCTCTCAGCTAGACCATTGGTCACAGGGTGGTATGGTGCAGCCCTGATATGTTGTACGCCATTCACCTGCAGGAATGTAGCCATTTCTTGTGACACCCACTGTGGACCGTTGTCTGAGACAAGTTGCATCGGAGATCCAAATCGGTGGAACACCTCACCTAACTTCTCGATGGTCTTCTCAGCGGTGGTGGACCTCATTATAACAACCTCTGGCCACTTAATGTGTGCGTCAACAGCCACCAGTAACATTCTCTCCTTGAATGGACCTGCAAAGTCTACATGAATGCGGTGCCATGCTTCCTCCGGAAAGTCCCAGGGGTGAAGAGGTGCGAGTTGTGGCACATTACGAACTCTCTGACATGAGGAACAGGTTTTAGCTTTGTCCTCAATCTGTCCATCCATACCCGGCCACCAGAAGTAGCTCCTCGCTATTTCTTTCATACGAACCGTTCTGCCGTGTCCGGAGTGTAGTCGCTGTAACACTGGTTTCCATAGCGATGGTGGAATAACCACTCTCCTCCCCCACAGCAAACATCCAGACTGCACCGACAGTTCGTTTCTCCTTAAGAGATATGGTTTCAGGTTTGGGTCATCGCTGTCAAGCTTGCCCCTGACGATAACGTCCAGCACTGTAGACAACACTGGGTCATTTCTGGTGTTACATCGGACCTGTGTCGAAGTAACAGGCGCGTTCTCCACCTGCCTAAAATAGCAGATGTCCATGCTACGCGTCATAGGCTTGGTGACAGGCAGCGGCAACCTGGAAAGACCGTCGGCGTTGCCGTGCAGGTCAGACTTACGATATCTAATGTCAAATGTGTGTGCAGACAACAGCAGCGCCCACCTTTTGCATTCTGCTCGCAGCAAGTGACGGAATCCCTGTATGTGGCCCGAAGATGGTCGTGAGAGGACGGTGATCTGTTAGTAGGGTGAACTGTCTCCCGTACAAATATTGGTGAAACTTGCGAACGCCAACAACGATGCTCAGTGCTTCTCGTTCTTTTTGGGCGTAGTTAGTTTCAGCTCTGTTCAAAGTTCTAGATGCGAATGCAATCGGCTTCTCTTCTCCGTTTGGCATGATATGAGAAACGACCGCTCCCACACCATATGACAATGCATCGCAAGCTAACTGTATTGGTAATGAAGGGTTAAAATGCGTCAAAGCCTCTGACTTTCGGAGCGTGTCCTTTGCTGTCATGAACGCCTCCTGGCACTTGTTAATCCATTCCCACTTCTTGTCTTTACATAGCAACCAATGCAGCGGCCTCAGCATTGAGGCTAGGTTCGGTATGAACCGTCCATAGTAGTTCAGTAACCCAAAAAAAGAACGCAGCTGGCTGATATTTTCAGGTGCTGGGGCATCCACGATGGCCTTGGTCTTGGACGGTGCCTTGTGAAGGCCTGTGGCATCGATCACATGACCGAGGTACTCAACTGATGCCTGAAAAATTGCATTTATCCCTGCGAACTCTGAGTCCGTAATCCCTCAGTCTCTGTAGCGTTGCGTCCGAGTTACGCAGATGGTCTTGGTCATCACACCCAGTAACTAATATATCATCTAAGTAGCACTGGACTCCAGGCAATCCACTAAGGATCTGGTCCATAGCACGTTGGAAAAGCGCTGGAGCTGATGTAATTCCGAAAGGAAGTCGACGATACCTAAATAGGCCCTTGTGCATCACAATCATCAGCATTTCTCGTGACTGTTCATCCACATGCATTTGCAGGTAGGCTTGACAGAGGTCGATTGTGCTAAACTTCTGGCCCCCAGCAAGTCCCGCAAACAAATCATCAATATGGGGGAGCGGATATTGCTCCACTGACAATACAGGGTTAACAGTTACTTTAAAATCTTCACATATCCTAACTCCACCCCCTTTCTTGAGCACTGGTACGATGGGCATTGCCCATTCACTCACGCTGACTGGTTCTAGTACTCCGCTTTCAACTAGGGCTTCTAAGTCAGCCTCGACTTTTGGTCTGATGGCATAAGGTACGGGTCGTGCCTTCATGAACTTGGGTTTGCTATCCTGCTTAATACGAAGCTTCACAGTAATATCTTTCATGCTACCCAGTTCTCCATTAAAGACTTCTGCATGTTTCTTTAAGATGGTGGGTAAGCCTGGATCATTGTGTGACATCATGTAGACTGATAACCAGTTTAATTTTATTCCCTCCATCCACGAACGTCCCAGCAGGGAGGGGTAGTCTCCTTTAACTATGTAGAGTGGTAACTTCCTAGTTTGTCCATTCAACTGAACTGTGACCTCAGTGATACCTCTCACGGTTACTCTTTCACCAGTATATGTCTTTAATGCTATGTTAGCTGGCTGAAGTGGAAGGTGCTTTAATGTCTTTTTGTAGACTGTCTCTGACATAAGAGATACTGCTGCCCCGGTATCGATCTGCATTCGCACAGGCTGCCCCTCTAGCAAGGGTGAGACCCAGTAGCCATGCGAATCCCCAGCTACAGTCAGCACGTTCAGTGATAGTTCCTCCTCTGAAGTGTCACTTGCTTCTGTTTTGTCCTGTTCTACAGAGCGGACATGCTTCTTTGTCTTTTGTCTGAATGTTTTTTTTCTTCCTTCCGTCTTTGACGTTTTCTCTGTGTTCTTTTTATTTCTGCATGCGCGCTGAATATGTCCCTTTTTACCACAGCTGTGGCAATCTATGTCCACACACCAGCATGCAGACGCAAGATGCCCCGTTTTGCCACAACGGAAGCATGGCCCTTGGCTCTCTGTTCTTACTTTGTGCACTTTTTCTGTTGCACCCAACTGTTGAGCTTCCTTAGCTGCCAATTCCATGGAAATACTGATTTCAGTGGCCTTTTGTAGAGTCAGATTACTCTCCGTTAATAGTCTCTTCTGTATGGCTTCAGTTCTCATACCACACACTAGCCTGTCTCTTATAGTATCATTTAGCACGTCATTAAACGCACAGTGCTCTGATAGTCTTTTTAGTGCAGCTACAAACATGGTCACTGTTTCTCCTTCTTCCTGGTTACGCCTGTGGAACCTAAACCTCTCAGCTATGACTAGGGGTTTGGGTGAAAAATGCCCTTTTAGTACCACAATTTCGCTATATTGTTTAGTCCCTGGTTTATCTGGATGCACTAAAGTACACAAAAGATTGAAAGTCTTTGGTCCCATCACACTTAACAATGTAGGTACTACTTTGTTCCCTCCAATGTCATTTGCTTGTGTGAAGTATTCAAATCGTTCTGTGTATGCGCTCCATTGTTCGACATTCTCATCAAACGGTCCAATGTTACCGATAATTCCAGCCATTTTCCTTCTCTCAGGCTCCTAATTATCATTCACTAAGGATCCTTCCAATGTTGAACTCAACTAAAATCACTATCAGTTAGTTAGTGCTTCAATTCACAGATCGTTTCACAGTTGAATAAATGTCCTTCCCGATTTACTCACTGTTTTTCCTCCCCTTCCTCAAGTCGTTAGTACCTTATACGCCGTCTCGTCTTCCCGCCATTTCAAGCTCTTCTATCCTCGAGCCAGCCTCACTTTAATTAACTGTCCACGGCAAAAATAACAGTTTTAAACACGTAAAACCCGACTATCTTCCGCACAGCAGAGCCACGTAAGTTCAGACGTCCTCGTCGCCACTTTTGTTAAATCTCAAGAATTTAATAACCTTGCTTGTATAACAATTAAAAGAGCACGCAGGAGACAGAGTTCAGTTAACAGCCATGACTTTCCAGAATCTTCTCCACTTCATGCACTCTATTTCCCATAGTGCATTGCACATCACAACTACGGTAAGCTATGTGGGACAATTCAAATACAACATTCAAAATACACAACACTAAGCAAACAGTTTTGCTGCTGAATAGTGTATAGTCCTGCAGCATGTAGCAAGCACTTCATTTGCATGTTGTGTGACTTTACATTGCAAGAAGCACCAGCCCTTCAAAGTGATGATGGGACCACTTACAGTACTTGCAGTGGTTTAGTAACCCTTAGATTGTCAGTAGGTAAAGAAATTGCAAGCTCCCTGGGTCAGTCTTTTGTTTAGATTTTCAGCTCCCGAAGATTGACACTACAATATGCACTAATGTCGGGGCTAGCATTATTACTGTAATATTAAGCTTGGCCTAACGTAACAACTTAAAAGTAATGTAAAACCAAATTTTAAATGTTCATTCTCTTGTCCCTTTCCCTATTCTCTCTTGTTTCCTGTTTACTCACTCATAATTTTATTTTAATATTTTTCAAGCTAATATAAGGTACTCTAGGTTTTCAAATTGTTTTTAATTAGAAATAAGAATGCTTAATATTTTTGTGCCCCACTGGGGGGAAATAATTTTGGAACAATTGGCACCTAATTGGCTGTCAGGCAACTCCAAAGGCCAATTTTTCAGCCAAAACTGTAGAGATTGACCTCGTCCCATCATATAGGGAACCAGGTCAATCTTTGACATTTCTCATAGCATCAAACAGAGATCACCATAGGAAAGATTATTTGCCTCTAGTACTTATGGCCTAATCGCGTATAGATGAGACAGCTCATTCATGGGATTGGAAGGCCTCTTTATTTTTCCTTGTTGAGGAGGGGGAAACAGTACAACTGAATATAATTTTTGTCATGATGGAATCAGGCATACATAACATCATGGTGCATTTTGGCAGATGTGTGAATGAGCTTAAAGATATAGGTTAGCTTCGCATCATATTGCTGTTATTAAGGATCTGCTTTAAGAATACAGTCACATGTAGGGAAATTTCTATTTCAAATAAATGTGCAGAGCCGATTTTCATTGTTACAACATGTAACAGGTATTTAATTTTGTAAAAATTTAACTTAATATCAGACTTTATTTTATGAAGATTTTAGATAATTGGTCCTTTGTGTCAGGTCCCAGTTCAGATTGTGAGTTCACTCTAGTTTTTTTTAATTACTTGATACCAGTATTAAATATACTGCCATTTTCCGAATTTAGGCAAGAATGGTAATGAAAAAAAAATAGTTTAAGTACACTGGCTGGGGTGTTTGATAGAAGTAAAAGTAAATTGTAATTTCATTGTCTGTTTAAATGTTGCATATTTTGGTAAAATTTTGCACTCAAAAGTGAGTGTCAAGGCTGGCGAATGGAATACTTTCCTGTCCAGTGTCAGCATCAGTCGGTCCCAGTCAAGTATTGCAAAAGCAGATGCAGAGTATATCTCTTTACTCCACTCTTAGGAGAGTATCCCTCCTGCATCAGCATGACTTCCCACTCCCTACAAAGGCAATCTGCATAAGACCGACAATTTAATGCCAATTGATGATCAGATTTAAACCCACGAGAAATTGAGTTGAGTTTACACAAACTCATTTTATATCAGAACCAGTAGAAGGAGACTTTTATTTCTACTCGGGTCTTATAGGTACAAGGATAAGATTGTAAGCCATTACACAACATTTTGAATTTTGTTTAAATTGATCCACAAGGAGCTGAATAATGATGGGAGAAGATGATGTAAGCCTGTCGCACTGCGAAAACATTTTACTTTTTTAAAACAAGTTTGTTAAAAGAATTATTTCCATTCTTAAAAAAAGATACCATCACCACCTGGGCAGTAATCTGGTGGAGGCAATCACCCGCCCGTTAGAGAACCTCCCTCCCCAGCAGTGAAGGTGAAAATGGCCTCCAAGATGCCTGTTATTAATGAAGACAGTAATAAAAGTAGGAATATTTATGTTGAGATTGGGGAATAGCCTCTTAACTTAGAGATTAGATTAATTATTGTTCCCTCATGCAGCTCCCATTTAAAGCTGTGCTTCCAGCACACACAATGGCCCAGAAATTCGGGTCGGGGGCTTCCCGTGGGTGCAAGCCCCCGACCTGCACTTACCTAGTGCGCCGGCCGTTGAGCTGTGGGCCCGTGTGGGATTCCGATCCTGGGCCTCCTCCAACTGCCGGCACGCAGTGCTTGCGTATCCCAGGGGCGCAGTTAGTTCGATGTGTCCCCTGGGATCACGTGGGCCATGGAGAGCCAATGGTAGCAGGGAATGTTTCATTCATAAGTTTGACAGGAAGAGCTGTTAAACCTATAAATAATATAAGCCCCAAAACATCACTAAAACTTCAAATACATTTTAAAAAACATCACATTTTTAAAATAACTATAAATTACATGAAATAACTATTTTAAACAATAATTTGAATTTTTGAAAAAATTAATTACATTTTCTACCGGGGCTAAAAATAAACTTACCTTTCTTTAAAGTATTTAAAAATAATAAACCTGTGGAAAAAATGTTTTAATTTTAATTAATTCACCACTTACCTTGTTAAAAGCAGGCCTTACGCCTGCTTTTTAAAAGTGTACCTGCTGGAGACTTACCCTCCCAGAGAAACCTGAAAAAAAAACGTAAGTTCGATGCGCACGCGCTGCCTCTCCGGCGCACGCGTTCCACCTGTCAACCCCTTCTTTCAGTGGAACAGAAGTGCCCTGAATTTCTGGGCCACTATTAAGTCAACAACCCTCCACAAAATAATAACTTATAAATGTTTTTAAAATCTATGCAACTTTCCAGAAATTTGTTCAATTAGGAGGATGTCATTGATTGCTGAAGGAAGGAGCTGGATGTTGAAGTTCGGGAACCCATTATTTCAAATAGTCCCAACCAGAATCACAGCTAGATGCTAAAATGAATGCCTGGTAGTGCCACCGGGAGAATCCGTCTGGGACCTGGAACCTGGGCCCCCCCAAGGGCTATTTGCATGCAGCGGGTGGAGAAGGAGCAACCAGGGTGGGGGGGAGGTGGGGAGAGATCCAGGTCGGGTGATGAGGTGGTGGTAGGCCTCGTCCCAGAATTTTCCCTCATTTTTAGCTCCTATTGTGCCCCATTTAGGGCAGGATCTTGGAGGATAATCCAGCCCTTAGTCTCTTGTTCCCCCTTTCTCTCTCTTTCTATTTCATTGCACCACTCTCTCTCTCTCTTTGTTTCATTCTCCCTGTTTGGATACTTTTCTGTTTTCTTTTGCTTTCAAATTTTCCTCATGTAGAATCATTTTGTTGATGTGAAATAGCATTAATATTCACTTATCAATGTCATCACGCATGAAAACTATAATGTGCAGTGTCAGGCAGAGACACGAACACAGCTGAATTATACAATAAAACAATCGACACCATATTGTACAAAAACGGTAGATACAGGTAGTGAGCTCAAAGCCATGTTACAATTTTGAGGTTTAAATGATGGTTTTAAACGACTTGCCCTTTGCTGTTGTAGTTTATGATGTAACCTTAACTCCTCAGTTGCATCCTAGTCTTGCCCGTTACTAACAGGCATCCAATATCCTCTGTGATTCAATGTATAATTTTATTGTATCTGAGAAAACAATTAACTTGTAATGAGTGCATGGGTGGCTGAGATTTACACAGAAACAACCTTGATTCAATGTCAATAGGATCATTCAAAAATGAGACAACAGTATCACAAAATAATGCATCATGAAGCAACTTTGCTCTAAAGCAAAGCAGCAACCCCTATTCAGCTCAGTGGTGTTGGCTGAAAAAAGGAATGGGCATTTGTATGCAGTTGAACAATGATGAAACAAAGCTTTAAAGTGTTTACTATCAATCCAAGGCTACTAATTAGTCATCTGGACACCACAATGCCACCAATTGAGGAAGCTGGAAATCTTCAATGTGGTGAATATAATGCCTCTATGTAAAAAGTTTCCCCATCTCAGCCACCATTGCACTCAGGCTCTCATTACAAGTTCATTGTTTTTTCCAGTTTGATAAATGAAAATGTGGAACAGAACAGAAAGAAAAGATTCTTTCACCACAAGGGACAGCATGGCGAATGTGAACAAATATTTTAAGTTGTAGCCTTGTATTCTGCTGAAGATTGCTTATTGTGTGACTTTGATGGGTCTCAAGAAATACCTGTGTCCATGAGAAAGCAGTTGATGGTCAGTTAAAGTAATGCTGGACGTGATAGGAATCCATATGTAGAACATGCATCCAGTCAGTTTTCCTTCATGCATTATAGCTCCTAGGCATGCAATGGAAGGGCATCCTTTGACCCAGGTATAAGATCCGAGAACAAGCAGTGAGGTGGTCGGGAGTGGGGGGAGGATTTAGAACCCAAATGTTGTTTAGTGCAGTGGGGGAGGTGTTTCTAGTCTGGCACTATGTACCAGGGCTGAGCCTGAGAAATCCAGTTAGTGGGGAGGGGAGCCCGGGCCGGGAATTGCTGTCATTTGGTGGGGTGCTGCAAAAAGAAGAAAATGCAGCACAAATGGCCGGCAACTGAAGCCTGCAAGTGACATTACTAGTGCAGGGTAGAGAGGCTGGCCAGAGCAGAGGGGGCCGGACTGCCTGCTGGCTGAAAACATCCGGGGGCCTTTGAGGACGAAGACCCTGAGTTTTTGGCGGGCACTGATTAGGCTGACAGAGGGGGGAAGGCCCAGGTTTCGGCAGTGTCGACAGCAGGGCTGGCAACTGGAGCGAGGGCGGAGGCCTTTGGACCCAGGGCCTAGCAGGAGTAGGGAGATAGCATTTCAAGAGGGCTGAAGCTGGAAGGAAGGGCTACGAGGAAAGACAGTTTGCTGGGTTGGAGCTTCAGGAAGCCTGGAAGCGGGGTGGGGAATTGAGTGTACATGTACAAATTCCTTCGTACCTCCTTTATTTTACCTATACCAAAAAGGCTTATGACTGATAAAATGGAGGCTCAGAGACTTAGGGTGCTCCAGAGTGACACTCGTTGGCCAGAGACTGTAATTGCAGGCAGACGCAACCAATTTCTTTTTACAGTTGACTTTCAGTATACAGCACTATTGCAGCTAATGTCACATGACATCGATAATCCGCACCATAGTGCCACCTACAGGTGTAACAGGTACTATCAGTAAATGTTGACACTTTTAAAATGTGTTTCCCCATTTATTAAGATTGACATAGAATTTTTCAATGTATTTTGGGATGGAATGTTGTAAGCCATTAGTAATTAGGCCAGATTTTGCTCTCAGCGGTGAACGAATGGGACCAGCCGTTCGTTACACTTGCTCTTGCCCGCAGGCTTTCTATGGGATTTTGCACTAGAACGTACTGTAAGTTAGAGAGCCAAAAAGCGCAGCGCCCTCTACATGGGATCTGGGACCTGTGTGAAGAGGGCAAGCACTGGGGTATCTCCTTAACCAATCTGATTGAAGAATCATTAATGAGCTGTGCAGAGTCTGAACCAGAAAGTGTTAGTTAGAATATTTAATTCAATGTCAAATCAGGTACAGAAAGTGAAATAAAGAGGGGGAAAGAAAGATGTGATTTAGAGAGAAAAAAGTAACAGAAAGAAAAAGTTATTTTTTTAATTTTTTTAAATCTCCAACAATAATTAAAATCTGAAGAAATGAAACTCCACACTTTTAAAAGTCAATTTTCAGTGCCAGAAAAGTTGTTTGGCAGTAATTAAGACTTATCACATCGTTAAAAGGGTACTTAAACTGGAATGGATAAGCCTTGACCTTTTAGTGGCAAGTTTAGTGCGTATCTATCACGTAATTACCGCACCTTCACGCTGTTACATGTATTTCAATGACAAGTCTCTCGGCACAGATTTTGGAGGAGCAGGGCATCTCGGAGAGCAACTTCCTGATTTCTGCATTTAACTGCACAGGTGCGGTCGCTGGAAGTTGCTGTCCGATTTACACGTTAATAATGGTGAATGCTGTTAGCCTCACTGTTATTTTTACCACAAAATCCGGCCCAATATACAATAGATAACTAATATATTTTTATATATGTTAAAAATGTCATTAATAATGTTCGTCAAGGGGAGGAGTCTCGTCTTTCTGAAAAACCTAGGCCTTGAGCTAATGGGGTTCTCAGAAAGAAAGACTTGCATTTATCTATCTATCTATCTATCTATCTACTATCTATCTATCTATCTATATAAAAGGATCGATCTGTCTGTCTGTCTGTCCTTCCGTCTGTCTGTCCGGCTATACACTCTAAAGTTATAGAGCGTACCTACACGTGCGTTACATCAAAAGAAAGCTTACGATTCCAGAACGGTCATAAGCGTATTTACGTTTCGGCGAGACAAAAATTGCGCCCGCGGTATCCAAAAAACTTTCAAAATTCCGCTCATTATCCGCTCATTAGCATAGAGTGACATTAAGGTCGACCAATCGTACGGTCGAGCGACCCGACGGTCGACCAATCGCTGCGTGGCGGGGGCGGGTTCATCGCGCGTGCGGGCGGGCCCTCCTAGAGTCGAGCGACAGGACGATTGACCAATCCTACGCTTCGGTGACATGACGGTCGACCAATCGTGTGTGGGCGGGCCTTATCGTTCTGAACCGAGGTGAGCGGCCGCCATCTTGATTCCAAACTGTTTTTCCCGCTTTCTGCGTGTTCTTTTCAAATCTACATTTCCAGTAAAAAAAAATTGCTTTTATTAAATTGTTTTAAAAAAAAGTTAATTCATTTGTAAATTTTTTCTCTAACCTGATGATTCTTTTTCCTACCTTTCCCCCCCCCCCATTTTTCTAAGGCCTCAAAGCCTGGGCCTCTCCTGCCCAGCCACGCCCGAGCTAGGTAATTGTCCCACGGCTTGTGGTAAGCTCCTCACCCCCCCCGTCTCCCCCGTCACGTTACCCGGGGCAACGGCGTCGGCCGCGAGGGACACGGGACAGGCACAGGGTGTGCGCGCAGCAGGCGACGCACAGAGCGCGGGAAGCCAGCAGGTCAGATGCGGCGTCTCTCTCTCTTCCCCGCTTGGCGGTCTTGAAGCCGGCTCGGGCGGGGGGGGGCGGGGCTCAGAGAGCGGGAAGGGTTACCCCAGCAACCGGGCCCGCTGGCCGTCTCTCACAGCCGCAATCGGCGGTCTTGAAGCCAGCTCGGGAGGGCGGGGCCATGTCAGTGCGTGGGGCGGCACGGAGCTCCGCGGAGCCATCGCCAGCGCTGGGCTCGGGTGCTTTGTGGCCTGCAGCCGAACGGCGGCTGCGCAGCTCCAGCTGACCGGGGCGCTGGACTCGGCTGGGCCATGTCAGTGCGGCTGTTCGCCTCGGCCAACAGCATCAGGGTGACGGCCGAGGCCGCCAAAAGCATCCAAGGGAACGCGTTCATCCAGGTGCCGAGGCCCGGGCCCCGGGGCGGAAAGAGGGATTGGAGCGGGGGATGAGGGTTCGGGCAGGGGAGAGGGAGGGAGGAGGGAGTGGGAGGAGGGAGCGGGGGGAGAGAGAGGGAGGAGGAGGGGAGGGGGGAGGGGAGGGGGAGAGGGAGGAAGGGGGGAGGGAGGAGGGGAGAGAAAGGGGGGAGAAGGAGGAGGGGGAGAGGGAGGGGGAGGAGGGGAGGGGAGAGGGAAGGGGGAGGGGGGAGGGAGGAAAGGGGGAGGAGGGGAGGGAGGAGGGAAAGAGGGAGGAGGGAGGAAGAGGTAGGAGGGGAGGGGGGAAGAGGTAGGAGGGGGAGGGGGGAAGAGGTATGAGAGGGAGATGGGGAAGAGGGAGGAGGGGGGGAAGAGGGGGGAGGGAGTCGGGGCTTCATCAATTAAGGGCATTTCCTAATTAAGAAAAAGTCACAGAAATGGATACAGATTTATTGGCATCATTCGAACAACCAGCAAAGAGTCAGCATCAAACTATGTCTGAGTTTCTGCTTCACACAGGCGGTCAGAAGCTGCAACGTAAGACTTCAAGCATTACTAACTACACCCTGGATCCCAAATATTAACCAGAATTATATTCAATGTTAGAAGTATTTTAAACTACATAAAATTTAAATGTGGAACAAGTAACAGTATTTTGCAATTATTAAATTGCAGATTAAAAGCCTTAAGGAAGTGGCTCCTGATTCCTCCGGTCAGAGGGTAGCTGGCTTCATTGTCCTATAACACAGTCATCGCAATATAACCCACGGTCACCGCGGCTGGGCTCTAAGTCCAAGCCCTTCCCCGCGGTCTCAACCGTCCCGCCGACCTCACAAAATGGCGGCCGCCCTTCACCCACCGGGCTCTGAGCCCAGCCCCTTCCCTCACTCTCACCTTCCCTCTCTCTCTCTGTCTCTCTCTCCTTCCCTCTCTTTCTTTCTCTCCTTCCCCCCCTCTCTCTCCTTCCCCCAGTCTCTCTCTCTCTCCTCCTTCCCCCCAGTCTCTCTCTCGCTCTCTCCTTCCCCCCAGTCTCTCTCTCGCTCTCTCCTTCCCCCCAGTCTCTCTCTCGCTCTCTCCTTCCCCCAAGTCTCTCTCTCTCTCTCTTCCCCCCAGTCGCTCTCTCTCTTCCCCCCAGTCGCTCTCTTCCTTCCCCCCAGTCGCTCTCTCCCTCTCTTCCAACAACAACATGCCCTCGAAAAAGCCTCGGCACCGCCGGGCACTCCAGCTAGTATATTATATATGGAACTATTCTTTGTCAGCTGAAGAGACATGGAGATAGCACACTGTATCTCCCAGCATGCATCTGTGCCGACAGCTCTCACGATTTGATTGGCTGGCTTTTCATAGGGTGTATACATGCCAAACATCCATGTCTTCCACAGTCAGACTTTCGAAACAAGTCTCTGTGTTTCCACACATTATGATGAAAAATAGCTGATTTAAACCTCCTGCAGATTGACACTAGGGGCAGGATTTTCATTGGGCCGTGGAGGCGGGATTGGAGGCGTGTGGGGGGTTAAAATCCCAAAATCGGGGGGCACGAACCCATCCCGCCTCCATGCCAGTTTCAAAGGAGGCGGGTACCCAACCCGCACTGGGACCCGCCTCCCCGAGGTGGGAAGGGCATTCATTCCAAATAACTGCTTGTTAACAGGTAGTTTTTAGCCT
Source organism: Somniosus microcephalus (assembly GCF_052327205.1). Taxonomy (NCBI): domain Eukaryota; kingdom Metazoa; phylum Chordata; class Chondrichthyes; order Squaliformes; family Somniosidae; genus Somniosus; species Somniosus microcephalus. Next base: position 99,972,608 of record NC_140988.1, read on the forward strand.
AATCCCTATTTTCATTGGTGAAGTGTGGGATTCCCGACGGCTCCAAACCACGCCAAGTTAGCGAGGCGGGCCGTCGGGATGAAGGGCTTGGAGGGGTCGAAATGTCTGGTGTTCAGGTGAGTGATGGGTGCATGAGTGCAGAGGTAAGTGTGTTTGGTGTGTTTAAAGTGTTTAAAGAAGTTTTACTTACCTTTACAGCTTTCCTTCCTTCAGGTCTCGGGAGTCCCTCATCTCACCAGCACAGAAAGCAGAATGGCCACGATCTGTCAAAAATTGCAGCATTCAGCTTTCTGTTCCGGAGAGATCTCTAAATCATCCTGAGAGGAAGGAATTAACTTAGAGTACAGATTGTCAGTGTTTGACAGCTTCAAACAGCTGTCAAACGCTGATATTTCATCTGTCAAAAGGTCTTGACAGATGAAATATCAATCTGTGACATCACCTGTTGCCGGGTGGCCCTTAATTGGGGGCTCAACAAGGTCAATCAAGTCAAAATTGCATGGGTTGGCCACCACTCGATGGAGGCAGGACTACAACCCTGAAAGTTGTAGTCCCGCCTCCTACACACCTCCTCAATGAAAATCCAGCCCCAGGAGTTTGTCACCTTGCTTTGCATTCAGCAAGACAGAAAAGAGGTTCCAAAAACATAGTTGCAATGTATTGAAACATAGCAACATAGGAGATGAACAGAAATCATGACAAAATATAATTTAGTATTGTGGCGGAGCCACCAAGGGTCTCAGAACAATTGGTAATAATCCCTTTAACTACAGTGTAGTGCAGCCGCGGACTGCACCTTTAAACTGCCTGTTAACTGTACTGCATTGTGTTTTCCTGCACTCCACGTGATGACGTCATGACGCCGATCACGTGACCACCAGTGGCGCGAAGAACGCGATGACGTCATGACGTCAGCTTCCAGAATCTTCCAGTAGTCGTCGAGTGCCCAGCAAGCTGTATAGACCTGTGTACCGTTTCTCCTGTAGTTTCCCTGTTAACTTCGTTGTTCATTAAAACCTGTTGATTTGATTCATCAAGTCGAATACCTTATTCAGATAGGAACCTCCGTTCCTACATTGGTGACCCCGATCTCGTCGGACAACTTTCGTCGAGGATGAACACGAACGCCGTCGCCCTTAAACTGCCGCAGTTCTGGGAACAGCAGCCAGCAGCATGGTTTTTCCAGGCAGAAGCACAGTTCGCTCTCCGGGAGGTCACAGCGGATGCGACCCGTTATTATTATGTGGTTGCCGCTCTCGACAGTGCCACGGCCTCGCGGGTCGTCAGCATCCTTGGAAGCCCACCGGAGGAGGGCAAGTACGAAGCACTTAAAGCCCGTTTGCTACAGGTATTTGATCTTAATAAGTCAGAGCGGGCACGCAAGCTTATTTCCATGCCCGGCCTCGGGGACTCAAAACCATCAGAGCTGATGAGTCAAATGCTCACGCTGTTGGGCGCGGAACCCCAATGCTTTTTATTCCGTGAGCTTTTCCTCTGCCAGCTACCCGAACCGGTTCAGGCGTCATTGGCCAACACTGCCATCACAGATGGTGCTGAACTCGCTGCAGAGGCAGACAAGATATTTACTGTTACTCAGCAATGTTGTGCAGCCACGAGGTGCCTTTCCCCCACGCGAGCGAAGCCCAGCCCTCCCCCAGCAGGATGGTGCGCGTACCACGCCCGTTTTGGCGCCAAAGCTCGATGCTGCCAGCCTCCTTGCAGTTTCCCTCAAGAAAAAAAAAACTCCAACAAGCCCACGTCCTCCCGGACGGACGACAAAGTCTAAAAAGCACAGCAAGTTAGCTATGGCGGCGGGCTCAGCGGGCAAACTCATTTACATTACGGATTCCGTTACGGGCCGACGATTCCTGTGCGACACTGGTTCACAGTGCAGCATCCTCCCAGCTTCAAAGCTGGACCTACTATCCGGCGGCCAGGGGCCTTCCCTCGTGGCAATAAATGGCGCTGCCATGCGTACGTTCGGGAAACGGACGGTGAACTTAACCTTTTTGTCAGCGTTTTGTCTGCGACTTCATTACAGCTAAGGTCTCACAGGCCATCCTGGGTGCTGATTTTTTCTGTGCCAATGGTCTGCTGGTCGACGTCCAACACTGCCGACTCACTAATGCGTCCACTTTCCACGCAGTGCCCTGCCACCGCAGCACCGCCGTGTCCTGGTCGGTGGCCTGTGCGGTTCCGTCACAAGACGGGTTTACGCGCCTGCTCGGCGAATTCCCGGAGCTCACCAGGCCTACGTTTTCGGCTGCAGGCACACGGCACGGGGTGGAGCACCATATCTCCACGACCGGAGCACCCGTTTACGCTCGGGCGCGGCGATTAGAAGCCGGCAAGCTGGCAGCCGCAAAGGCTGAGTTCCAGACCATGGAGCGCCTCGGGATCATCCGGCGTTCGGACAGCCCTTGGTCCTCCCCACTGCATATACTACCCAAACCAGGCGGCGGATGGCGACCTTGCGGGGATTACAGATGCTTAAACGACGCCACGACACCGGACAGGTATCCTATTCCCCACATCCAAGATTTTTCGGCACATCTGGCTGGCAACGCTATATTTTCTAAAGTGGATCTCGTTCGTGGATATCACCAAGTTCTGGTGCACCCTCCAGACGTCCCCAAAACGGCAGTCATCACTCCGTTCGGCCTTTTTGAGTTCCTCCGCATGCCATTCGGTCTGAAAAACACAGCGCAAGCATTCCAGCGGTTGATGGACTCTGTCTTACGGGACCTGCCCTTCATTTTTGTATATTTGGACGACATCCTAATAGCCAGCAAAGATACGACAGCTCACATGGGCCATTTACGTACACTTTTCACCCGACTCAGCCAACACGGCCTTATTGTCAATCCGGCTAAATGCACGTTTGGAGTATCCAGCATTGATTTCCTGGGACACAGGATTACCCCAGAAGGCGCCGTCCCGCTAGCCACCAAGGTAGAGGCAGTTAGCGCATTCCCGCGGCCTCACATGGTCAAACCCCTACAAGAGTTCTTGGGGATGGTAAATTTTTATCATCGTTTCGTCCCCAAGGCGGCCCGGTTAATGCAACCACTGTACGAAGCACTAAAAGGAAAGTCGGGCAAGGATGTTCTCACTTGGACACCGCAAATGGACCAGGCGTTCCGCGATACCAAGGCGGCGTTGGCGGATGCAACTATGCTAGCACACCCACTCCCGGGCGCGACGGTTGCCCTCACTATGGATGCCTCCGACTACGCCATCGGAGCGGTTCAAGAGCAGTGGGTCGACGGGGGTTGGCAGCCGTTAGCCTTTTTCAGCCGCCAACTGCGCAAGAACGAGCAAAAGTATAGCACTTTCGACAGAGAGTTGCTAGCCCTGTTTTTGGCCATCCGGCATTTCCGTTTCCTCCTAGAAGGCCGTCCGTTCACCGCATTCGTGGACCACAAGCCGCTCACCTTTGCCATGGCCAAAACGGCTGAACCCTGGTCAGCTCGTTAGCAGCGCCACCTCACGTTTATCTCCGAATTCACAACGGATTTGCGGCACGTGTCAGGCAAGGATAATCTCGTGGCAGATTGCCTTTCCCGGGTTCCAGTCCAGGCAGTCCACCTGGGCATCGATTTCGTCGGACTGGCAGAGGATCAACTGGCAGACCCAGAGGTACAAGCGTTTAGGACCACACCTTCCAGTTGGCAGGTTGCAGACGTGCCGTTGCAAGCGGCAGGAACCACGCTCTTGTGCGACACATCCATGGGTGTGCCCCGGCCCATTGTGCCGGTCGAATGGCGCAAGAAAGTATTCCAGGCAATCCACGGGTTATCTCACCCGGGGATGCGGGCTTCTCAACGGCTACTGTCCCGCAAATTCGTTTGGAAAGGCATGCATTTGGACGTCCGGGACTGGACAAACAATTGCGTCGATTGTCAGAAATCCAAAGTCCACCGTCACGTCAAGGCTCCGGTGGCCAACTTCCCGGTGCCTGAGCGCCGTTTCGACCACGTTCACGTGGATTTAGTAGGTCCCCTTCCCAGGTCGCGTGGATTCACACACCTCCTGACGGTGGTAGACCGGACCACCAGGTGGCCAGAGGCGATTCCCTTGGCCGCTACCACCGCAGCAGACGTCGCCAGGGCATTTCTTTCGTCGTGGGTGGCTCGGTTCGGGGTGCCATCGGACATCTCTTCGGACCGCGGTCCGCAATTCACATCAGAGCTGTGGAACGCAGTGGCACAAGGCCTGGGTACCAAGCTGCACCGTACCACCGCGTACCATCCGCAGGCAAATGGCTTGTGCGAAAGGTTCCATCGGTCTCTCAAAGCGTCCCTCCATGCCAGCTTGAGGGGACCCAACTGGGTGGACAGGCTCCCATGGGTGATGCTGGGCCTCCGGACAGCACCAAAGGAGGATCTTCATCGGCTGAGCTGGTTTATGGCCAGACACTCAGAGTACCGTGTGACTTTCTCCCTCCACACACCGAACCATGGTCTGCAGCTCAACAGCTCCTACTTCATCAGGAGGCAGCTAGGAATTTCCTGCCCATCCCAACCTCGCAGCATGACCTGCAGAGGCCTCACGTCCCGACAGAGCTCTTGAGTTCGGACTATGTCTTTATTCGACAAGACGGTCACAGAGACCCACTCAAGCCGCCGTATACCGGACCTTTTCGTGTCATCTCATCAGGGGAGAAGTTTTTCACAGTCGAAGTCGGTGGAAAGTCTGATACCATCTCTATCGACCGGCTCAAACCAGCCCACCTGGATCGGAGTGAGCCTGTCGTGGCTGCCCAACCGCCTCGCCGCGGCCGACCGCCGTTAGCCGCCAGACCAGCCGTGCACCAGCCCGCCGTCGACAGCCCGATTCGGCCTCTGACGCGCCTGCACCTCTGACTACCGTTTCTGCCTCGCCCGGGACGCCGCTTCTGCCGCAATCCGGCACTGGTTCTTCTACTAACGCCCCGTTTCATCTGCCTGAATTTCGTCGCCGTTCAGCCAGGATCATTAAGCCTCCTACTCGGTTGACAATGTCCGTTAAAGTGGATTCTGGGGGGGCGCCTGTGGCGGAGCCACCAAGGGTCTCAGAACAATTGGTAATAATCCCTTTAACTACAGTGTAGTGCAACCGCGGACTGCACCACCAGTGGCGTGAAGAACACGATGATGTCATGACGTCAGCTTCCAGAATCTTCCAGTAGTCGTCGAGTGCCCAGCAAGCTGTATAGACCTGTGTACCGTTTCTCCTGTAGTTTCCCTGTTAACTTCGTTGTTCATTAAAACCTGTTGATTTGATTCATCGAGTCGAATACCTTATTCAGATAGGAACCTCCGTTCCTACAGTATACCACATACCAAGAGCCCCAGGCTGATGAAATCCATTGAACATCTGTGAGACCCACATAGGCTTAACTTGGGATCTCACATTGAGATGATTTTGTGCATCTGCGTCAGTAAGCTCTAGCTACTGATGTGGTTGAGAACTCGGAAAGCCATTAAAAGTATTAATGATTGTGAGTAGGATTCAGATTTGAGCCCACTAGATAGAAGTCTACTGCTGTGGTAAAGGGATACTCTCACATACTGTAGTATTTTATACATTTATTACAAGAAGAAGGATGTGTTGCGGTGGATATCTTGTCCTGTTGTGTTACATTCATCCCGCTTTATGCAGAGAAGACATCAAATACAATACAGCATGAGAGAAATTAAAAATTGATCCTTTTGATATAATAGAATATTTAATCTAGCTCTGTTAATAATATCCTTTAATATTGTTTTGGTAAAACTTAGTAGCAGTATACAATGAAGATGAAATGAATAAAGGAAACCATTTATATTGTAAAACATCTCACAGTAAATACAGTTAATATTGTAGTATTGCAGAACTACCACCATATCTATAGCAATATGTGTGAAGACAAGTTTAGAATTAGGGAGTTATTATACAATTTAATCCCTCTCCCTGGCCACTGTCTGTGGCTGATCTAGATTGTTCGCAACCTTGGCGTGCTATTTGACCCTGACTCCATATCCGTTCCATCAACAAGACCGACTACTTTCATCTCTGTAACATCGCATGTCTCCACCTCAGCTCACCTGCTGCTGAAACCCTCACCTATGCCTTTGTTACCTCTAGACTTGACTATTCCAATGCACTCCTGCCCGGCCTCAAATCTTCCACCCTTCATAAACTTTGAGCTCATCAAAACTCTGCTGCTGGTATCCTAACTCGCACCAAGTCCCGTTCACCCATCACCCCTGTGCTCCCTGACCTACATGGGCACCCGGTCCGGCAATGCCTCGATTTTAAAATTCTCACCCTTGTATTCAAATCCCTCCATGGCCTTGCCTCCCCCTATATCTGTAATCTCCTCCAGCCCTAGAATCCTCCGAGATCTCTGCGTTCCTCCAATTCTGGCCTCTTGTGGATCCCTGATTTTAATAGCTCCACTGTTGGCGGCCATGCCTTCAGCTGCCTGGGCCCTAAGCTCTAATTCCCTCCCTAAACCTCTCCACCCCTCTGTTTTAACATGCTCCTTAAAAACGTACCTTGTTGATCATGCTTTTAGTCACCTGTCCTAATATCTCCTTATGTGGCTCGGTGTCACATTTTGTTTGATAACGTTCCTGTGAAGCGCCTTGGAATGTTAAAATATGTTAAAGACGCTATACAAATGCAAGTTGTTGTTGTTATTGGTGGCAAGGAAGCTCAGCTGCTGCCAGCACAGGTCGGTGTGAATATCAATTCAGGTGTCCGCATCCACAATGGTCAGAAAATCATCGGTAACTAGCGCACAAATGTTCGATCTGGGCTGCTGGCAGACGAGGCTCCTCGCAGGTAGCGTATACTTGCAAAATCAGCCTTTTATCTTTTACTTGAAAGCTCCTTTTGAATCACATTTTACAAAATCACCTCCCATTAAGTGTCAGTCTGTTTTAACTATTAACCCCGTTGGCTGACGTCTCATCACGTGCATGACAGCAATAGGGCAAAACCGCACTGTGCAATAATAGCATACAAATGTGTATGTATGAAACTTATATGTCTGCTCTTTTATCAGAAACATTGACCTGCTTTAAATGGGTTAACATCTTCATTAAATTAGGAATTTATGCATATGCATTAACGTGCTTGTATAGTAATATTGCATAGCGTGATTTCACCTCAGAAGTCTCTATCAGCTGTTCTTTTTGAAGAGACGTTCAATTATCCAGGCCTGTTAAAAACCTGAACTATTAATTTTTGTTTTTTGCCTGGATCCTGCTGAGTATTGCTACTATAATTGTTGGACTCTGGAGTCATGCCATACTTCATTGCTGTACCAACTAAGTTGCCTTGTATTAGTGCCTGTTTGAGAACAACCCACTGAGAACTGGTATTTTTCAGCATTTGAACTTAGTTACGATCTTGTTCAAATAAAACCAGAAAATACTGGATATATACAGCAGGTTTTCAGCAATTAAAAAATGATAGTTTAACATTTCAAGGCTAGAGCCTTCTTCTGAACTGGAAGTTCAAAGATAAGTGAACCTCTTTGTAGTCCCGAAGAACACAAAGGTTGAGGAAGAAGAATAGGTACAATTCCAGAGTCAGGTAGGCGGACTATTATCACAAAGATGCAATGAATGTGTTTACTAACTTAATTTGTTCATATGACTGTTTAAGTGTACAATGGGACTGATTTTCACTGCCTTTGCCTGGCATTAACGGGGCTGTACCAACCTCAAAATGGGGTCAGTAGCCTATTTGATCCACAGCTGAGCTTCCAACCCCATATTCTCTCAATCTCCAAAGATCGTCTCCTTCCACCACCATAACATTGACCACCTTTGCCCCACTTCAGCCCACATGCTGCCGAAACCTTCATTGTGCCTTTGTCCCCTCGAGACTCAACTATTCCAATGCCAGCCTCCCATCTTCCACCCTCCAGAAATTTCAGCTTCTCCACAACTCTGCTGCTCATAAGTGGTCCTGCTCACCCATCACCCCTGTCCTCACTAAAATACATTGGCTCCAGATCCCCCAGTGCCTCAGATTTACAATTCTCATCCATGATGTTTAAATCTTTTCATGGCCTTGCCGCTCCCTATTTCCAACAAACCTATAAAACTCCAACCCCCCACCCCAACCCTCCATTCTTCAAACTCTTGTGCATCCTCCCATCCCTGCATACTGTTATGTCCGTGTATCTTAATGTTGTGTCCTTCAATAATCAGACAACAGATTGCAGGGAACGATTCAACAGGTGTTTACTGAATGAGGGTTACTCTAGAACTAACTGTACAGATCACTACTCAGGGTTTATATACAGGTGTGGTCACTGCCGGTACTACAGTATACAGGAGCTGTAAAAAGTAGTTCTCTCCCTTAAGGTATATATACATTGCATACATTACAATTCCTCCCCTTTTAGATTAACAGTACCATAATACTCATTTAACAATTAACGTTTTTAATATACAATGTTATATGAAAATAGTCCATTCATATATTCAGTCTCTGGGGAGGCTTCCTGATTCTTTCTGGATAACGCCTTTCCCGAGTGTCTCGCTCTTGGTGCGGAGGCGATTCTAGCACCCTGTCGTCAGTTGATTCATCAGCTTCCAATGCTATTGTTTCTGAGGTAGATGCGACCTGTACGTCGGGTTCCTCACCAGGTACGTAGGGCCGAGACATGGGGTTGACTCGTTCCTGTGACTCTAGGATCTGGTCAGCATGGCGTCTCACAATGTTCTCCCCAACATCCACTGTGTACATTAGTGGCCCCTGCCGTGTGCATATCGTTCCTGGTTGCCATTTCTCTGTTCAGTAGTTGCGGGCCAAGACTGGTTGCCCTACATTGAAGCTCCTTGTCGGCTTCTCATTAATGTGCTGGAATTGCTTACTCTCAACATCTCTTCGTACATTTGGTCTGAGCAAATCCAGACGAGATCTCAACCTTCGGTTAAAGAACATCATGGCCGGGGCCTGGTTGGTGACTGCATGTGTCGCATTTCTGTAGGCTAACAGGAAATTGTCAACCTTATGCTGCAGTGGAATGTCGTCATCGCACATGGCCTTTACTGCTTTTTTAAAGGTTTGTACAAACCTCTCAGCCAATCCATTTGTGGTTGGATGATACGGGACGAATGTGTAATGCCTTACCCCATTCCTTTTCATAAATCTTCGAAACTCGTCGGACACAAACTGTGGTCCGTTATCAGAGCAAATTTGCTCTGGCAAGCCGTTCCTGTCAAAAATGGTCCGTAGGACTGCAATAGTTTTCTCCGTGGTGGTGGAGGACATTTTGATCACCTCAGGCCATTTCGAGTGCGCATCCACGGCTATTAAAAACATTGAGTCCATGAATGGACCAGCAAAATCAATATGCACCCGTTGCCATGGAGATGAGGGCCACTCCCATGGGTGTAGAGGGGCATGCGGTGGTGCATTTTGGACCTTCTGGCATCCTGAGCAGCTCTTTGTCAGGTCCTCGATTTGCTGATCGATCCCCGGCCACCACACATAAGCCCTAGCAAGGCTTTTCATTTTCACCCCTCCCAGATGACCTTCGTGAAGCTCATTGAGCACTCTCTCCCTTAACTTGGGTGGAATTACTACTCGGGATCCACACATCAAGGTCCCCTGGCATACTGACAGCTGTTCTCTTCTGGATGAGAATGCTGGCAACAGTGAGTCGCCATGTGCTGGCCATCCCTTCACCGTCAAATCATATACCCGAGACAGTGTCGGGTCATTTCGGGTCTCCTTCTCTATACCAGCGTTAGTTACTGGCAAGCATTCAATTATAGTCGAATGAAATATTTCGACAGGATCCACTGCTGGTGCTTCCTCCGCAGTAGGCAGTGGCAGGCGTGATAGCCCATCAGCGTTTCCATGCTGTTTTGTGCCCTTATACTCGATTTCATATTGGTGCGCCCCTAGAAAAAGGGACCATCTTTGTAGCCGTTGCGCAGTCATCACCGGAACGCCCTTCTTTGGGTTAAAGATGGAGACAAGTGGTTGGTGGTCAGTCAGCAAGGTGAACTTCTGCCCGTGCAGATAGTGATTGAACTTTTTCACTCCCCACACTAGGCTGAGGGCCTCCCTGTCAACCTGGGCGTAGTTACGCTCGGCTGAGGTTAGTGACCGAGACGCAAAGGCTACTGGCCTCTCCGAGCCGTCCGGGAATTTGTGCGACAGCACCGCTCCAATGCCATAGGGTGATGCATCACACGCCAACCGAATTGGTAGTGCTGGGTTGAAATGAGCCAACACCTCTTTTGATGTGATCAATGCTTTGCTCTTCTGGAAAGCTCGTTTACATTCGTCACTCCACTTCCATGGTACCCCCGTTTGCAGTAGGGTGTTCAGTGGGTGTAGTACGGTAGACAAATTCGGCAAGAACTTATGGTAGTAGTTCACCAGCCCGAGGAACGACCTCAGTTGTGACACATTTTCTGGTGCTGGAGCTTTGACTACTGCCTCAATCTTTTCAGGGGACTTATGTAACCCCTCTTTATCAATAACGTGGCCACAATATGAGATCTGCTTCTGGAAAAACTCGCATTTGTGGCGATTAGCTCGGAGCCCATATTCCTTCAATCTAGTGAGCACCTGCTCCAGGTTGGCGAGGTGATCACTGTCATTTTCGCCCGTGACCAGGATGTCGTCCAAATAACACTGGGTCCCTGGAATCCCTTGCAGGACTTGTTCCATTGCCCTTTGCCAAATAGCCGGAGCTGATGCTACCCCGAACACCAGCCGGTTGTATTGGTAGAGACCTTTATGAGTGTTGATCGTGAGGTACTGTTTCGAGGCTTCTTCTACCTCCATTTGCAGGTACGCCTGGGCCAGATCAATCTTAGTGAAGCGTTTCCCTCCAGATAGCGAGGTGAAAATATCTTCAATCCGCGGAAGCGGATATTGTACAGTGTGAAGGACTGGGTTCACTGTCACCTTAAAGTCCCCACAGATGCGAACCTTCTTTGGTTCCCCAGGCGTATTACTCAACGACCTCTTCATTACAGGAACGATGGGTGTAGCCCACTCGCTCCAGTCCACTTTGGACAGTATTCCTGAACGTTCCAAACCTTCCAGCTCTGCTTCGACGGTTGGGCGGATCGCATAAGGTACCGGTCTGGCCTTAAAAACCTTTGGGCTTGCATTTTCCTCTATTTTGATTGTCGCTGTTATGCCTTTTAGTGTTCCGAGTCCCTCCTGGAACACTTCTTTTGCGTCAGTTAGCATTTTTGACAGTCGTCCAGGTGTGACGTCGTCATCTTTTTTGGCATCTACAGTCAGTGCTTGTATGGAATGCCAATCTAGCTGTATCTTCCGGATCCATTCACGTCCTAGTAGTGGTGGTCCTCCATCTGGCAATACATATAGGTCCATTTTTGGTGTTTCCTTGCCGTTATATATAACGTTCACCCTTAATTTTCCTTTGGGGTAGACTTTTTGCCCCGTGTACTTCTTCAAGACAATCTTTGTATCTCTCAAGGGTATATGTGAGAATAGCCGCTTGTAGTCCCTTCGGTTTATGACTGTTAGGGCTGATCCTGTGTCCAATTCCATTTTCACTTGGACTCCTGCTATCTTGAGCGTGACCCAGATAGTTTGGTGATCCTCCGTTTTGATCACATTATGTAGTTTCAGACAACCCAGCTCCTTGCTTCCGGAGTCTGTATCACTCTTCTGTTCGTCTGAACTACTCTCCATCACCTTATGTACCTTCTTGTACTTCTCCTGTGGAGATTTCTTGCTGCTGGTTTTCTTTCCCGACCTGCAGACTCTTGCTATGTGTCCTACTTTTCCACACTGTCGGCACACTTTGTCCTTGAACCAGCAATCATTATGGTCGTGTGTTGTTCTGCCGCAGCGATAGCACTTCACTGTTCCGTATGACATTTCATTTGTGCCATATTCTTGCGGTCTCCGTTGTATCTCTGCAGCGCCCCGTGCTGCTGCTTTGTGTGATACTGCAATGCTGAAAGCCTTGTCCAGCTTAAGATCCTTTTCTGATAGAAGCCATTTCTGGGTTCCTTCACTTTGAAGCCCACACACAAACTTGTCCCTTAAAGTATCTGCTAGTCCCGTTCCAAACTGGCAGTGTTTCGATAGCTTGTGCAGTTCCGTTAAATACTCAGCATTACTTTCATCTTTATGCTGGTTCCTTTTGTGAAACTTAAATCTTTCTGCTATCAGCAGCGGTGTGGGGTTTAAGTGGTGCTGTAGGATTGACACTATGTTTTCAAAATCCTTTTCTACTGGCTTCTCTGGGGTTACTAGGTTTTGTAGTAAGCCATACGTTTTTGCACCCATTGAATTCAACAATACCAGCGCTTTCTTGTCATCTGGCACTTCATTCGCCTTGCAGTATACTTCTATGCGTTCGACATATGTCGTCCAATCTTCGACTTCATTGTCGAACACTGTGATACAGCCACTCTTCGGCATTTTTGGGTGTGGTTAGACTGGCTTAAAATGGCGTCTCCCGCGCTTTCCTTTCTTCCCCGCTGCGACTTAAAATGGCATCTCCCACGCTGCTGCCAACGCCGCTCTCGGCGGTCCTCGTGGCAAATGGCGACGCCCTGTGGGTTTCGTGCGCTGCTCCTGCGCTGCTGCCAATGCCGCTCTCTGCGGTCCTCATGGCAATGGCAGCGCCTCGCGTTTTCCTGCGCGCCTCTCTCCCCCGTTGACGCTGCTCGGCCCTTGGCCACCGGCTGCGCTCTGCTCTCTCTCGTCTCTCTCCCCCGTTGACGCCGCTCGGTCCTGAACGCCGGCTGCGCCCTGTGCGCTCTGCCCTCTCTCTCTCCCCCGTCGACGCTGCTCGGCCTTTTTCTGTGCCGCTCGGTCCGGCTCTAGCCCACCGCTGTCCGGGAAGGGTCTGCGCAGTACCTGTTGCCAGCCCATTTCGCTGGACCACCGTGACTGGACAGCCAAGCCTGGCTCTCGACAGCCTCCCCTGCGATGCTCAAATCTCCGCTTTATGACTGGGCGGTTGCCCGTGGTCGACGCCCGTGCTTCTGGACTCGACCTCCTTCCACTGTTCTCCAGGAGCGAATCCCTGGGAGGTGATGCAGAGTTGCAGGTAGGTTCGAATCTGCGTCGTCGCCAATGTTACGTCCGTGTATCTTAATGTTGTGTCCTTCAATAATCAGACAACAGATTGCAGGGGACGATTCAACAGGTGTTTACTGAATGAGGGTTACTCTAGAACTAACTGTACAGATCACTACTCAGGGTTTATATACAGGTGTGGTCACTGCCGGGACTACAGTATACAGGAGCTGTTAAAAGTAGTTCTCTCCCTTAAGGTATATATACATTACATACATTACACATACCACCATTGGCATTTGCGCCTTCAGATACCTAGGCCCAACACTCTGTATTCCCTCTCCAAACCAGTCTGCCTCTCCACCTCTCTCTCATCCTTTAAGATCTTCATTAAAACCTGTAATGTATGTAATGTATATATACCTTAAGGGAGAGAACTACTTTTTACAGCTCCTGTATACTGTAGTACCGGCAGTGACCACACCTGTATATAAACCCTGAGTAGTGATCTGTACAGTTAGTTCTAGAGTAACCCTCATTCAGTAAACACCTGTTGAATCGTTCCCTGCAGTCTGTTGTCTGAGCATTGAAGGACACAACATTAAGATACACGGATATAACAAAACCCACCTCTTTGACCAAGTCTTTGATCATTCCTCCTAATATCTTCTTCTTTAGCTCAGTGTCCAATTTTGTTGATTATGCCTCTGAAGCGCCTCGGGATGTTCTCCTACGTTAAAGGTACTATATAAATGCAAGTTGTTGTTGTAGTAGTTATATAAAACTATAGCTAAATTAGAGTGAGTAAATTAGAGGATTCAGATAACATTCACAAACCACTTGACCTTTGATCTTGTAATTTATAGTACTCCATACAACCTGTGGTAATCGTCTCATAAGAACATAAGAAATAAGAGCAGAAGTAGGCCATACGGCCCCTCGAGCCTGCTCCACCATTCAATAAGATCATGGCTGATCATCGACCTCAACTCCACTTTCCCGCCCGATCTCCATATCCCTTGATTCCCCTAGAATCCAAAAATCTATCTATCTCAGCCTTGAATATCCTCATATTTAGATATAACTTTTCTAAACTATTAAAGTTGCAAAAAAATTAAAATGGACCTTTGTTCGTTATTGTAAACAATCTAACCTTTTAATTTAGCACTTCAAATTGTGTCCCTGCCCCACAAAAAACATTCTTTACAGGCTTTGACCCACAATCTTGATGCACAGCAAGCATTGAGGGATATAGCTGTAGACCAGCGTCACACACTAACTTTTTGTTAAGGGTCATAATCACAACCAGTGCCTCGCTTGAGAGAGTGGCTCCAGCACACTGCCACCAAGGCTTGCAGGGTCTGCGGTTTTCCACAGAGTGAGCTCTTCATTTCAGTTGTGCCACTGGGCAGTTGCCAAGTGAAGTGCTCACGCACTTTAGGGATCTTGCTGTTCTTTGTCACCCTTCAATTTCTTTCTATTGAGTGTATACTCTCATTCTTTGGGTTTTTTTCTCCCACTTATCCACATTAAATCTGCCCATTCTGCTATCCTGTCTGTTCTCCTCAAGTCATCCGCAGTCCTCCTTACTCTTTGTCAGACCTCCTACTTTTGTTTTACAAAAACCTGAGAATATTTTGTCCCAAAAATTGGGGGGGAAAGTGTCTGCAGTTTTAGTACACATAGTAAATATATTGAGATTGTTGACTGATACAGTACAGGATTGATTTTACCTCAAAGTTGCCACTTTGGTTAATGTTGTCAGCTAGTTGCTGAATATGATAAAATTGGGAGTTTCTGAGGGTGGGCAGACCAGCGCCAGCGTTACTTGAAACACTTGCAGCCAGTTGAAATAAGAGTTAACAGTATAACTTGTTTATAACAAATACTTTCATGAGTATACAATCACGAGCTTGATAGATTTTTGTTAGGCAAGGGTATTAAGGATTACGGAACCAAGGCGGGTAGATGGAGTTAAGATACAGATCAGCCATGATCTAATTGAATGGCGGAACAGGCTTGAGCGGCTGAATGGCCTCCTCCTGTTCCTATGTTCCTGTTCACAGTTCACAGAAACCCCACAGTGCAGATAGAGGCCATTTCGGCCCATCGAGCCTGCACCGACACATATCCCACCTGATCCCCGTAACCCCTACACCAACACATATCCCACCCTATCCCCGTAACCCCACGTATTTAATCCCCCTAACACTAAGGGTCAATTTATCATAGCCAATCAACCTAACCCGCACATCTTTGGACTGTGGGAGGAAACCGGAGCACCCGGAGGAAACCCACGCAAACACGGGGAGAATGTGCAAACTCCACACAGACAGTCACCCGAGGCCGGATTCGAACCCGGGTTCCTGGCGCTGTGAGGCAACAGTGCTAACCACTATGCTTGTTCTTAAGTTCCTATTTCATTAAGAGTGCATCAGCATTTTTGAACATCAATAGCTGTATTTTTGAATTTACCTGTAATAAATATTTGTGAGAAGAGGATGTGTTATTGATGTAACAGTAATTGGCCTTAATTATGACCCAGCTGTGATGCTTAGGACTGCATAGCAAATTTTATTAATTTTTTTGCTGAGGTTATTTGGCTGCAAAATATCAAAATTGAGTGAATTTGATCTGAGCATGTTTATAGAACAAACAGGCATTTAATGATGTGTTACTGGTATAAGTTGGAACTCGACTTTAAATGACTAGCCAGCTGCAGTCAGCCAGTACTGAGGTTGTAGGAGTGGCTCCAGTGATGTGGAAACATAACTTTATGTGCTATATCTATTAAAATGTCAGTTGTGGCTCAGTGGGTAGCACTCTCACCTCTGAGTCAGAAGGTTGTGGGTTCATAGTCCCACTCCAAGGACTTGTGCACTAAAATCTAGGCTGATACTGCAGTGCAGTGCTGAGTGAATGCTGCGCTGTCGGAGGTGCCTTCTTGCGGATGAGACGTTAAACCGAGGCCCCGTCTGCTATCTCAGGTGGTTGTAAAAGATCCCATAGCACTATTTTGAAGAAGAGCAGGGACGTTATCCCCAGTGTCCTGGCCAATATTTATCCCTCAATCAACATAACAAAAACAGATTATCTGGTCATTATCACATTGCTGTTTGTGGAAACTTGCTGTACGCAAGTTGACTGCCGCGTTTCCTACATTACAACAGTGACTACGCTCGAAAAAGTACTTCATTGGCTGTAAAGCACTTTGGGACGTCCGGTGGTCGTGAACGGTGCTATATAAATGCAAGTCTTTCTTTTCTTTATTTTATCTCTGTCCTCCTGCAGCGACAACTAAACTCTTCTGTGAAGCAATGCTAAAATCAAGAATTTGGCAGTGCTGAAAATATCGGTAGGCGTGAATGTAGGCCTTGTTATTCTTTTGTAGCCTACTGAGTGCCTTGCTGGAAAAAGGGAGAAGACAGGTTGTCAACATTAATGCTGCAATAATTACTGGAATCAGAAAGTGCAACGCCACACCGTCATTAGTTCACTCCCCAGCTGTTGTCATTAGGCGGGTAGAGTTCCTGTGAATTGCGTCCAAATTTACGCTAGTTTTTCTCTAGTTTCTGTTCAAACTCATTTGCCTATTACCAAACACAAAATCTGCCATGGATCAGCGCAATCGGCTACGTTTTAGAACTTTAAAAAAAAATGTTTTGCTTTAAAAAATGTTCCTTGATATATTTGAGCGGTAACTTGGTGCAGTTTTATTAATACAGCTGAAAATGGGTTTAATCACAAAAAATAAGCATTCTTAATCAAAGGGGTGAAATTGGGTGCCTTTGTGCCTCCCATTAGCATCCCGGGGGGTGGCGCGCTAACTGGCGTGAATGGCTTTGCGACCTGGCGCAGCACTGACATCGACTCCTGCCATATTCGGTGGGAGTTTTGTGGCGGTGCTACGGTGTTGCGCCCTGATCTCCCTTGCCCGCAGATTGTGACGTCATCGTTGTGCGTATCACCCTGGACCCAAAATTGACTTCCGCCTCCTGCAGTAGCACCGGTCGAAAACACCAACAGCTGCAGGAGGCGTGCATCGGGCGTCCGGCCGCTTCGGGGGCGATGATTAAAGGCGAGGTGGCCGAGGTAAGTGGAAGAAAAGCTTATCTTTCCTGTTCTAGTTTTTTTTGCGGGTTCCTGCCCGCGATCGATCAGCTCGGTACTCTGCTTGAGTGCTGGGCTGATCGTGCGGGATCGCGGCTGCCTTGGTAGTCCAAGTAGGTACTTTTTAAATTGCAGAGCTCGCAGCGATGCCCTTCCCTTTAAGGGAAGGAAGGAGCCTTTGAACACAGCAGTGCTGCGCGGCCCAGTGTGCAGCGCTGCTGAAGTCTCTGCCCCGCTCTCCAATGTTAGCGCCCTAAGAGGCGTGTGTAGCGCTTGATTTAGCGCTCCACTTCCCTCTTGGGGCATTAAAACTCAATACTAAAGTTAGTGTTGATGTTAGTGCCCCAAAATGGTCGATACCGAAATTTTCCCCCCAAAGTGTCTCGTCCAGCACCTGAGTAACCCAATTTTAAATAACTGAAAATGACTTTAAAAAACTATACAGATCCATTTGTCAGTTATATTGGTGTACAGTAGTCAGTTTCTTAGTAAATTAAAAACAATTATATTCAGAAGCTTTTAAAACGTGCCTGTTAGTGTCCTTGCACCCAAAACAACCAGCTTAATTTTAAGAGCCTCCTCGAAGGCCCGCAAACGGGCGCAATTAGCGGAAACTCACCATGGTGATTAATTCAATCTGTGGGCGTGGCCAGTTTTGTGGGCAAGTCCAGCCTCTAGCATGATGTTTATTAAACTAGCGCAAAAGAAACTCAAATTGCGCTGGTTGTAATTTGCACTTGAAATTCTGCAATATTTTGCGCTGTTTTAGCTAATTCCGGGTGAGTAGAGCTGAATAAAACAGCACAACCTAGCGGAAACATTAGGCCAGGAGTGTAATCAACATCCTGGACCTCGGCGAAGTGAAAAATACCTCCCTTCCCCCCAAAATTACTTTAAAAAACACATTTAGACAGGACACATGAGGACACATCCACCTTTCTCTTTCAAGCATTTAGGATTGGGTTAGGGTTAACTCTAACCCTAACCCTAAATGCAGCAGTTTACATATGTTGGCACATCCTTGTTGCTTCTTGTTAACACTCTTGGGATTAACAAACAAGTTTCCTTTTTAACTTCATGTTGATGCTTCAAAGATGGTCCAATGTTACTGATTGTGTTTGACTCGTAAGGAAGGATTGTGTACAAATTAAAGGCAGTGGGGGTCATTTTGACTTTGGGTGACAGTTTAAAAGGGGCGATATCGATTCAGAAATGAAAATGGAGATGTATAATGAACACTTGAATTGATATTGCCCGTTTTACACTATCGACCAAAGTCAAAATGAACCCTCCTCCCCTCCCCCGGTGACTCCTATTTCCAGCTGGTGTATCTGTACAAAAGCGATTTGCATCTGTAAAATAATCATGTTTTCTGTAGGTATTAGTATAAAACCCCTGGTTACAAAGGTAGGTCTCCCACTCCTCCACTAAAGAGTGCTCGCAGTACAATAATACCACTGGGTTTCCGCTAGGGCTGGTGCTCCAATCCATCTGGGAAGGGGAAGAGAAGGTAGGACTGGAACAGCCAAGTGTCTAATTTTTCCCTGCAGCAGAGGTCATTAATGCATCAATATGAAAGCTTGTGTTATCTCTAGTCTGGAACCGATTATTATAAAATTCGGGCCTGCAATGTTAGTTTATAGGGGTGATTAAGGCCAGAATTGTTATATTAGTCAATTTTATCACTTGCAACTGCAAGGAGGCAGTTTCCCTCTTTTGTGCAAATTGTGTCCAGGAGGTGTACCATTTTTATTGGCCTCTAGCTCGATGATAGGCAGGAGTTTTATTAACCAATCAGCGTATGCTTCTGCCACTCTCAAACAGAGAATGGATTGTAGCTGTGCGTTAATGATATTGAAATGAGATTAGTTGCTGCAGGCTCCTGACAGACTGGCGCTGCGAATGTAAATTAGAGGGAATGAGAAAAAAGGTTCTGGTTTGGCAAACTATCTTCACATTCCCTAAAGAATGTATAGCAACATAGGATGGTCAAGGTCTGGCTTAAAAAAGTGAATGAGCCAGAATTTACTGGAGCAGGGCATCAGTTAGTTAGAATTTTTCCTGCACCCTTCAGCTCAAAAATGTTTTGCCCTGTAAGTTGCTGGAAATGCGAGCTGTTAACGGCACGGTGATGGCAACAGGGCATCTGGGACCATGGTAAACAGTGGGAAAAACAGTGTTTCTCCTAAAGCAATGAGATTAAAGGATTGAGAAATAAACAGAGGAAGGACTGAGAAGGAGGGTGAGTTAGAGTGGGTGAATTCAATGTCAAATCAGGTACAGAAAGAGAAAGAAAGAGAGGAAAAGAAAGATTGGATTAAGAGAGAGAGAGAAAAGAGACAGAAAGGAAAAGTAAGATTGTTTTTAATTTAAATATTGACATTGTTAAAATCTCCACCAACAATTCACAACCTGAAGGAATGAGACTCCTCACTTTCTGGGCCAGAGCTTGATTGGCAGTTATTAACAATTCTAATGTTGTTAAAAGGGTGCTCACACTATTAAATACTAAACTTAACTTTCTGTGGTGTGTTTAATGGGCAATTAATGTTCAAATGCAGCAACTTCATGAAACGCACAGGGAAGTTAAGGACGTGATGCCAATTTGTGAAGCTAACGGCGGAGCGGCGCAAATCATCCAGCAACTCACGGGGTATCGCTTCCTCGCCACTAGTTGCTGGCTGATTTGCACATTAATAAGGGTGTGTGTTCCGATGCTGTTATTTTTTCAGCATATTCCGGCCCATTATGTGCATTTTCCAACATACTTTTGGAAAAACGATCATTAATAATGTTCGTTAGAAAAGCATGATTAATATATAGGGCAGGATTTTCATTGGGCCATGGAGGCAGGATTGGAGGCGTGTGGGGGGTTAAAATCCCGAAATCGGGGGGCATGAACCCATCCTGCCCCCAACCCGCCTCCATGCCAGTTTCAAAGGAGGCGGGTACCCGACCCACGCTGGGACCCGCCTCCCCGAGGCGGGAAAGGGATTAGTGCCAATTAACTGCCTGTTAACAGGCAGTTTTTAGCCTAATCCCAATTTTCATTCTTGACGTGTGGGATTCCTGACAGCTCCAAACCACGCCAAGTTAGCGAGGCGGGCCATCGGGATGAAGGGCATGGAGGGGTCGAGATGTCCGGTGTTCAGGTGAGTGATGGGTGCATGAGTGCAGAGTAAGTGTGTTTGGTGTGTTTAAAGTGTTTAAAGAAGTTTTAGTTACCTTTACAGCCTTCCTTCCTTCAGGTCTCAGGGGTCCCTCATCTCACCAGCACAGAAAGCAGAATGGCCGCGATCTGTCAAAAATTGCAGCATTCAGCTTTCTGTTCCGGAGAGATCTCTAAATCATCCTGAGAGGAAGGAATTAACTTAGAGTACAGATTGTCCGTGTTTGACAGCTTCAAACAGCTGTCAAACGCTGATATTTCATCTGTCAAAAGATCTTGACAGATGAAATATCAATCTGTGACGTCACCTGTTGCCGGGTGGCCCTTAATTGGCCCGCTGAGCCTGCTGGGCGGGCTTAACAAGGTCAATCAAGTCAAAATCATGTGGGTTGGCTACAACTCGATGGAGGCGGGACTACAACCCCAAAAGCTTTAGTCCCGCCTCCTACCTGCCTCCTCAATGAAAATCCAGCCCATAGTCTTTACACATCTCAAAATTAATGTATCTGTTTCTAAGAAGACAGATGACTAAAATTTACATGGGGGTTTCTGCCGATCTTCTGCCGAGGTTACAGCAGGAAATTGGAAGAAATTTCTAATTTTAATCCAATGTGTATGTTTTCCACTTTTAATTCTTGGAGCATTGAAATCCCTATTTTCTGGGTTTATTCCCACAGGGAATTTCTTCCCTGCGAAATCCTCCTTAATTTCTCCCAGTTGCAGTCTTTTGCCACTTTGGTGATGGTGTTAATACCACAATTCTGGTCAATCCAGATTTAACTCTGATGATGTTGGTTTGTTACTTCTCAAGTAATTAGCAGACATTTAACCAGTATATGCAAAGACTAGCAATTCCATGGCTATGTCTCAGCTGTAGCCAAAAAAAACGCACTTCATTGACAGGTTTCTGTCCAAATATGTAGACGTAGTCCTGGGGAGAGCTTATTTTCATCTCACCAGGCATTATAATTTGGCTTTTAAACACCATTTTTCTGACAACCATTTTACCAGACTCCTCTTGTGTCACCATCCCCCTCGTGAACCAGGAGTGCATGTGTTAAGGTGAGTAACCCAGAGCTAACTGGCAGCCTAGTTGTTATGGTACTGGACTAGTACCGCAGAGGTAGTGCGGGCTAAATTGGGCCGCGTTGCGCCCGTTTTTTAGGCGCCAAGCGGCCACCAAATGCTTGAAAATGGGGTTCGAGATGCACACGCGACACTTCCAACGGGAAATGCACAGGACTCCATCTTGGTAAAGGGGTTTGCGTGCACACACCTAACGACCACTGGCAGCTTGCTGAGCAGGCAGATCATGACGTCAATCAGTGTGCAACGCTGAATTGACGCCAGTGCTGCCATTCTCCATCCATTTCACCAAGGAACAAGCACGTGTCACGGCGCGTACGGTTGGATTAGCTAATCTGGCAGGCTTTCCAAGGGTGCAGGACGTCATTGACTGCACACATGTGGCCCTTAAGGCACCCCATCGCAATCCAGGTATTTTTGTCAACCTAAAGGGCTCCCACTCCCTTAACGTTCAGCTGGTGTGTGACCACAAGAAGGAAATGTTGCATGTTTGTGCCAAGTACCCTGGCAGTTGCCATGACTCCTTCATACTGCGCCAGTCTAGTGTGCCTCCGCTATTCAGTCCGCTAGACCAACTTAACGGATGGCTACTTGGAGACAAGGGCTATCCCCTGAAGACGTGGCTAATGACGCCATTGAGGAGCCCATCCAACGAAGCTGAGGAGCGCTACAACTCAAGCCATATTTCCACCAGATCCATAATCGAGCAAACCATCGGTTTGCTGAAGATGCGTTTCAGATGCCTGGATAGATCAGGTGGAGCCCTGGAGCCAGGGTCTCCAGAATCGTCGTGGTTTGCTGTGCACTTCACAACATGGCACAGCGTCATGGCTTGCAGATTCCTGAGGACCAAGTGGCTCGTCACATATCCTCCTCAGATGAGGAGGAGGAGGAGGAGAGCGAAAACGAACATCTTGCAAAGGTCCATCAACCAGCGGCAGCAGTACGCGAGAACATTGCTGCCCGGGATGCAAGGAATGCGCTCATCTTGGTCAGATTTGCTTAGCCTAGCCAATCAAGCACTTTTGCCTCACAGCTTCTTACCTGAGCATTGACAATGGTCAAGGACCAGCGGATTCCTAGCAGTTTGACCACCATACTGACAATTGCAAGTAATCCTAAGCCCTCAATGTGAAAGTCCCATTCACGAAATGACACACGCCACAACTACATCAATAGCCATCAGATTTTTTATTTACATTATTCATCTGAAAGCTTTTTCACAGAAAACATTAAATTTCACCCAAGTGACTATCCTTGTGACTATTTGTGCAATATCTTTCTCTTACGCGTGCTCCGACATGGTGCTTCCCCTGTGGCTTCAGCAGATGTGGAGGTCCCTTGCTCACTTTCCTGCTGCTCCTGTCTCGACACCTTTGGCGGGCATCCTCTGGGGTTGCGAACCTGTGAGGGCTCGGCAACAGTCTGCTGCTCCTACGGCTGTGCAGGGGTTGAGACGCCGATCTCAGTTGGGTGAGGACTCTGGTGGGGCTCTGACCGAGGGCTCTGCAGTGGCATGGAAGTGTGAGCGCTTGGAGAGGAGCCCCCACTTCCTTGATGTCTGCCACTAACTTC
Organism: Somniosus microcephalus; assembly: GCF_052327205.1. NCBI lineage: Eukaryota > Metazoa > Chordata > Chondrichthyes > Squaliformes > Somniosidae > Somniosus > Somniosus microcephalus. The sequence goes on from NC_140988.1 coordinate 99,995,562, forward strand.
CCTATCATGGGTCAGGTCCCCCTCAGTGCTTGCAAGTGGCTTGAGAGCACCTTGCTGCACATCAGGGGGGCCATGGGAGCCCGTATCTGCACTGGCAGTCCTACTCAGAAGGACTTCCATGAAGGTCTGGTTTCTCTGTTCAATAGATGACCATCGCTCCTCCAGAGATGTCATTCTACTCTGAACACTCACCATGTTTTTTGCACTCTGGCGACTTATCACCTCCATGGAGGTTGCCATCCTTTCCATGGTGATGCGTTCATGCGCCAATTACTCCACAAAGGCTCTGCTCATGTTCACGATGGACTCCTCCATTCGCTCCACACTCGCAGCGCCCCTGGAGACAAAACCTGCCAGAGACACCTGCATCTGTTCCTGGAGTTCCAGCACCGCTGATCTTATGGATTGTCCCAGAGGCAGAGGGTCGACATGCAGCTGAGCCGAGCTGGGACAGTCCTGCCCCTCCAACTAGGACTCTCCACTGCTGTCCCTGTCTCCACAATCTGCTGATGTTCACTTGTGAGCTGTGATACACCAGGTGACAACACTACCCTATGTCCCGAAGGTCCCACCGAGGTGTGAGTGTCTGCGCTGGTGCTGGGTGCACTGAATTTTGCTGACACTGCGCCCTCAGAGGTTGTAGCTTCCTCCGAGGAGTCTTGAGGCTCATGCTCATCCTCCTGGCTAGTGGGGACGGGTGCTTGCGATGGTCCTGTGGGGGAGTAAGGGAAAGAGTCAGAAATGTGATGCCAAGGTTACATGCACATTGCATATTGCAGATGATCATAAGTCGATCTGTTAGAGCTTCAGAATCATTATCAGCGACTCATGCAATGTCAATGAGAGAGATGGAAAACTATTCTGTCACCAGCTTGCTGTGATGCACCCCTCTGTCCATCCCCCACTTGCACATCTTCCTCCACTCCTACGATCTCCAGGACCACCTCCTCCCAGGGGGTGAGGTGGGCTACTGAGGGTGGCCCTTCGCCTGTCCTCGCTCTTTCTCGCTTATTGTGAGCTCTCTTTTCCTGCAATGAGGGAGACAAGTGGAGGTTGAGTGAGAATGAAGGAGTGAGTCTAGAGGTTCCATAGCATAGATACTTAGAAGGACACAAAGATGGAGTGAGGTGGCAAGACCAAGGGCCCTCCCTGTGTGTTGTCAGTTGTTTTCATAGCATCAGAGTGATAGGGAGTGTGAGGGCTGCATAGTCGAATAGTTAGGTGAATGTGACCATAGAGAGAGAGGGAATAGGTAAGGGTGCATGGATGTCAGTGTCAAGTCGGATGTGGAGGAAGAGATTGCTAAAGCTGAGTGCTGGTGAGGAAAGGCAATGGTGATCAGATTGAAGGTGATGGGAAATTCATACTCACTTTTCCAGTGCGCAGAAGGTCATGAAATCTCTTCCTGCACTGAATCCAGGTTCTGCGGGTTACTGATAATGAGTTGACCTCCTCTGCCACCTGGATCAACACAGCCTTGGTCTGCTGGGGAGGCTTCCCTGAAGAAGGGAAGAGCACCTCTTTATGAGCTCTTGCTCCCTCAACTAAAGCCTGCAAGGCAACGTCATCAAACCTGGGAGCAGACCTAGGTCTATCGCTGGTCATTCTGCCTCCAGGTCCCTGTAGCATGAAAGGCCAAAAGGTTGGCAGTCTGCAGAAGAAGCAAGGCTTGTTGCAGACCTTAAATGCAGTAGCAATGATGACGACATCTGAGGCGACTTTCAGACTGAAAAAACTCATTTGCCATGGGTTCCCAGATGTTGGAGCTCAATTGGCCAATTAAGTTTAAATCGCATCAATCTCACACATCGATTTAGATTCGGGTGGATAACACAAAATGCGGATTACACAACCCCAGCCCGCCTCCGAATTAAAATCTAGCCCATAGAGTCATAGATTTATACAACACAGAAAGAGGCACTTCGGCCCATGGTGTCCGCGCCGGCCATCAAGCCCTGTCTATTCTAATCCCATTTTACAGCACTTGGTCCGTACCCTTGTATGCTATGGCGTTTCAAGTGCTCATCTAAATGCTTCTTGAATGCTGTGAGGGTTCCTGCCTCTACCACCCTTTCAGGCAGTGAGTTCCAGATTCCAACCACCCTCTGGGTGAAAAAGTTTTTCCTCAAATCCCCTCTAAACCTCCTGCCCCTTACCTTGAAACTATGCCCCCTGGTTATTGACCCCTCTACCAAGTGGAAAAGTTCCTTTCTATCTACCCTATCTATGCCCCTCATAATTTTGTACACCTCAATCAGGTCCCCCCTCAGCCTTCTCTGCTCTAAGGAAAACAACCCCAGCCTGTCCAGTCTCTCTTCATAGCTAAAGCGCTCCAGCCCAGGTAACATCCTGGTGAATCTCCTCTGCACCCTCTCCAATGCAATCACATCCTTCCTATAGTGTGGCGACCAGAACTGCACACAGTATTGCAGCTGTGCCTAACTAGCGTTTTGTACATCTCCATCATAACCTCCCTGCTCTTGCCTTCATTAGCCGAGGCATAGAATATAAGTATCCCACATGCCTTTTTAACCACCTTATCTACCTGTCCTGCTGCCTTCAGGGATCTATGTACATGGACACCAAGGTCCCTCTGATCCTCTGTCCTCCCTAGGATCCTACCATTCATTGTGTATTCCCTTGCCTTGTTAGTCCTCCCAAAATGCATCACCTCACACTTTTCAGGGTTAAATTCCATTTGCCACTGTTCTGCCCATCTGACCAACCCACCTATATCGTCCTGTAGTCTGAGGCTTCCCTCCTTCCCTTTACCACTCCACCAATTTTCGTGTCATCTTAGAACTTACTGATCATATCTCCTACATTCATATCTAAATCATTAATGTACACTACAAACAGCAAAGGACCCAGCACCGATCGCTGCGGTACACCACTGGACACAGGCTTCCAGTCACAAAAACAACCTTCGACCATCACCCTCTGCCTCCTGCCACTAAGCCAATTTTGGATCCAATGTGCCAAATTGCCCTGGATCCCATGGGCTCTTACCTTCTTGACCAGTCTCCCATGTGGGACTTTGTCAAAAGCCTTACTGAAGTCCTTGTAGACTACATCAACTGCACTACCCTCATCCACACACCTAGTCACCCCCTCGAAAACTTCAATCAAATTGGTCAGACATGATCTCCCCCTGACAAAGCCATGCTGACTATCCTTGATTAATCCTTGCCTCTCCAAGTGGAGACTAATTCTGTCCCTCAGAATTGTTTCCAGTAATTTCCCTACCACTGATGTTAGGCTCACTGGCCTGTAATTCCCTGGTTTATCCCTACTACCTTTCTTGAATAATGGCACTACGTTAGCAGTCCTCCAGTCCTCTGGCACCTCCCCTGTGGCCAGAGAGGTTCTGAAAATTTGTGTCAGAGCCCCTGCAATCTCCTCCCTTGCCTCACACAGCAGCCTAGGATACATCTCGTCTGGGCCTGGGGATTTATCCACTTTTAAGCCCACTAAAACCGCTAGTACCTCCTCCCTCTCAATACTAATTTGTTCAAGTATATCACAATCCCCCTGCTTGATTTCTATGCCTACATCGTCCTTCACCATAGTGAACACAGATGCGAAATATTCATTTAAAACCTCACCCACATCTTCCGGCTCTACACACAGATTGCCACTTTGGTCCCTAATGGGCCCTACTCTTTCCCTGGTTATCCTCTTGCCCTTAATGTACTTATAAAACACCTTGGGATTTTCCTTTATTTTGCCCGCCAGTGTTTTTTCATGCCCCCTCTTCGCTCTCCTAATTTCTTTTTTAAGTACCCCCCTGCACTTTCTATACTCCTCTAGGGCTTCCACTGTTTTTGGTCCTTTGTATCTGCCAAAAGCCTCCCTTTTTGTCCTAATCCATTCTTCGATATCCCTTGACATCCAGGGTTTCCTGGGCTTGTTGGTCCCACCCTTGACCTTTACGGGAACATGTTGGCGTTGTACTCTCTCAATTTCCTTTCTGAAAGACTCCCACTGCTCTGAAGTGGATTTTCCTACAAGTAGCTTATCCCAATCCACTTTGGCCAGATCCTGCCTTATATTAAAATTGGCCTTCCCCCAATTTAAAATCTTTATTTCTGGTCCATCTTTGTCCTTTTCCATGACTACCTTAAATCTCACCGAATTATGGTCACTGCCACCAAAATGCTCTCCTACTGATACTTCTACCACTTGCCCGGCTACATTTCCTAGAATTAGGTCCAGTACCACCTTCTCTCTTGTAGAACATGCTGGCTCAAAAAGCTCTCCTGGATGCACTTTAAGAATTCCGCACCCTCTAAGCCTTTCACACTCTGACTATCCCAATTAATACTGGGGAAGTTGAAATCCCCGACTATTATTACCCTATTATTTCTACACTTCTCTGAGATTTGCCTACATATCTGTTCCTCTATCTCCCCCTGACTGTTTGGGGGCCTATAGTACACTCCCAGCAAAGTGCTTGCCCCCTTTTTGTTTTTAAGTTCTACCCATATGGCCTCATTAGTGGAACCCGCTAAGATATCATCCCTTCTTACAGCAGTAATTGACTCTTTGATTAATATTGTGACACCACCCTCCTCTTTTACACCCCCCTCTGTCTCGCCTGAAGATTCTATACCCCAGAATATTGAGCTGCCAGTTCTGCCCCTCCCTCAACCATGTCTCTGTGATAGCAACAATATCATACTCCCATGTGTTCATCAACACCTTCAATTCATCTGCCTTACTCGCAAGACTCCTTGCATTAAAATAAATGCCATCCAGCCTTGCCATACTCCCTTGTGCCGTTACATGTGCGCCATTTTCTTATTATCATTGACAATATCACCGATATCAGTTTTCAAGGGGCCAGCATTGCTCCTGACCACCCTCTTCCTAATACGTATAATGGTAAAGACTTTTTGTGTTGATTTTGATAACCCTTGCAAGTTTCATTACATACTCCCTTTTTGTAGCTCCTACTGTCTGTTTTGTCACCCTTTGCTGTTCTTTGTATCTCTCCCATTTGCCAGAATCTGCTATTTTTTGCATTTTTTATGCTTTTTCTTTTAGTTTTGTGTTGTCTCTTATCTCTAGCATGGGTGGTGGAAGGCTGCTGACATTGAATTGAGGAGACTGCAGATGACCTTGGAGGACGTCCTCGAGCAGCTCTGGGCCTAGAGGGCCCGGTTTCAGACTGCACCATCCGGCCTGGGTTGTAGCAGTCTGGGCTGGCTGGCTGACAGGCAACAGCAAGTGCAGTGGCGGAGTGGTAGGGGTGGGAACAGGATTGCTGTGATCCTGTTCGATGGAGCCACTGCCACTTTCCCAGGACAGCTCCTCAGCAATCCTGCTGATCTGTTGGAGAACAGATTGATGGACTGCTGTGATGCCCTGGAAGCCCCTTTGAACAGTGGTATCCAGAGCCAAGATGGCAGCAGTCTGAGCTTCCACTGCAGCACTCAGACCGTTGATGGAAGCTGTTTGTGCTGCAATGGAAGCTGTGACATCGGCCATCAGATGCTGCATTATGGTGGGTTCCACAGGTGTGCTGTTGGAGGTGACCATCCATTCAATGTTGGAAAGGATTGGCTACAAGCTCTGCGTAAAGCCCTGTGCAAGGTTGGTGCTGGACTCCTCCTTGACATTGTGCGTAGGCTTTATGCAGGCTTTCCAGTGCAACAAGTAGTTGTTTATCTACACCCATCAGCCTTCTACTGTAATAACAACAGAAAATGCTGGAAAAACTCAGCAGGCCAGGCAGCATCCGTGGCGAGAGAAACAGAGTTAACGTTTCAGGTCGATGACCCTTCGTCAGAACTGGAAAAAAGCAGAAAATGGAAAGCAAGTTTAGAGGCTGGGAAAAGGGGGAGGGGATGAAAGAACAAAAGGGACGGTCAGTGATAGGATAGAAAGCAGGAGAGATTAAGAGACATTGGCCTAGAAATTCATTAAGGCGCTGCCAGCTTTGCGGCCAGTTACCGCCTAAAGAGGGCTTCTGCGCCAAAAATGAGTTTGCGCTGATATTCAGCGCAGCGGTATTGGCGGCGGTAGCCGTTAGCGCTGCGCCGGCACCGATGACATCATCAGTGTGCGCAGTGCCCCGGTTCCGCCCCGAAACCGGCCCGATCCCCATATTTAGTTGCGGCCGCCTCTTCCGCAGCGGCCGCAAACAGCGACCAGAAATCGGGGCCGTATTCTAGCCTTAGTGGGGCGCTTTAAGGTGGAGGTGCGGACGGCCGCTTTTTCGGCGGCCGCCTGCCCGCACCTCCTTCCCCGGCCTCCTCCCCCCCCCCCCCCCCCCCCCCCGCGGCATTGCCGGCTGCTTTCTGCGAACCCGGCACTTCTCCGAGGTGCCGGGCTCATTTGCCGGCACTCTCCAGCGGCGATCTCCCCGTTGCAGGCAGCTCCCCCTTAAGAGAAGGAGGAGGCCTGCAGTACCGCAGCCTGCCGCTCCGCAGCGGCTGGCGCAGCGGCGCCAAGAGCGCTGAAAGCGGAGGTGGGCACACCCTGGAATAGCGCCCGGTTCCGGATTGGGGCGCAGAAGACGAATATCTGACGGTCGCAAATGGCTCCGCGCCCAGCGCTAACTTTTGGCCGCTAGCCAGCTGGCCGCCCCAAACTGAATTTCTAGGCCATTGAGAGACATTAAGAGATATTCAAGGCAAGAGGAGGTGGTAATGGGGCAGGTTAGGGAACAAAGGATGGCTCTAGATGAGGTGTGAATTGCGCTGGCAGAATGAAGGACAGCTGCCTTGTGGGAGGGAAGAAAAAAAGGGAAAAAAGCCTTCTACTGTAGCCTCATCTGACTCCACTGCAGTAGAACTAGTGTGCGACCTCACCCTCTGGCAACATAAGAACATAAGAATTAGGAGCAGGAGTAGGCCATAGGGCCCTTCGAGCCTGCTCTGCCATTCAATAAGATCATGGCTGATCTTCGACCTCAACTCCACTTTCCTGCCTGATCCCGCAGCCAACACAAGAAAAATGTCCCAGTGTAGCATGACAGGGGAATCGGGGAACATGCTGTCAATCACTACTGCCGCTATACTCATAGGCCTAGATATTCAGTGTGCCGTGAGGCGGGCTTTTAGGTGTGCGGGGGGCTAAAATCCCGAATTCGGGGGTCCTGACACCATCCCGCCCAAAACCCGCCTCCACGTAAGTTTCAAAGGAGGCGGGTACCTGCCCCGCACTGGGACCCACTGACCCGAGGCGGGAATGGATTAGTGCCAATTAACTGCCTGTTAACAGGTAGTTAACAGGCAGTTTTTAGCCTAATCCCTATTTTGAGGGGTGTCGTGTGGGATTCCCGACGGCGCCAAACCACGCCAGGTTAGAGCAGGCGGGCCGTCGGGTTGAAGGACTTGGAGGGGTCGCGATGTCGGTGTTCAGGTGAGTGATGGGTGCATGAGTGCAAAGGTAAGTGTGTTTGGTGTGTCTAAAGTGTGTAAAGAAGTTTAAATTACCTGTACTTACCTTTACAGCCTTTCTTCCTCTAGGCATTGGGAGCCCATCACTCAGCTGGCACTGAAAGCAGAATGGTTGCGATCTGTCAAAAGTGACAGCCTTCAGCTTTCAGTGCCGGTGTGAGCTATAACTGAGTCTGCGTAGAAGCACTCAGGTTAGAAGTCAGACTGTCAGTGTTTGACAGCTTCAAACAGCTGTGAAACACTGATATTTCATCTGTCAACACGTCTTGACAGATGAAATTTCAGTCTGTGACGTCACCTGTTGCCGGGTGGCCCTTAATTGGCCTGCTGAGCCCGCTGGGTGGGCTCAACAAGGTCAATCAAGGGAAAATCGCGTGGATTGGCCGGACGTCGATGGAGGCGGGACTAAAACCCGAAAGTTGTAGTCCCGCCTCCTTCCCGACTGCTGAATGAAAATCCAGCCCATAGTATCAACGCTCCTTCTTCCTCAGAGAGCAGATATGTTACTACCTCGCATCATCCTCCTGCTCTGGTGCCTACTAATCATTGATGAAATTTGGTATGGTGGGGTGGAGAGTGTATTTATTGTGATGTACAACGCATCACAATTGTGTGGGACAGGTTGGATGGAACAGGTGGTCTTTTCCTGTCCGTCATTGTTCGTATGTTCATAACTGAATGTTGATGTCTCTGTCAAAAAACAATGTTCTGTAGCATGCCCGCACCATCACTGCTTTGGTCAACTTTTAGGACATACATGCCAGAGCAGTCTAAGTACATGAAGCATGCCAAAGGATTAGACCATAGCTGCGAGCAGCCAGCCATTGGCCCTTCTGTCCCCTTGGAAAATCTTGTTGGATTGGCGTAGGTTGTATGAATTGCGAGTGCTCCTGGGGAATTGGACATAATTGGCTTTCTAGCACCAGGGTGGGCATTGGTTGAGGGTGTGGTGAGGATATAGACATACTGTCATCCTGAGAGGGCAGCATGTTCCATTCCCATTGCCTGACTGCTCTGGTATTGGACTGTAGCTCTGCCCCTACTGACCTGCGGAAGAGCAGACTGTAGAGGATCTGTGATCTGACTGAGCGCCCCTATCCATTCAGTCTCCCAGCTTGTCCAAGGCAGAGGAGATGTTGGAGCCCGGAGTCTACATAGCCCCAGTGTGACCATTACTGAGAGATGCTATTACTGGTGCCACAGAGTCCTGCCAGGAGAGCCCAGCTACAGCATTCATTAAGATGACCACATGCTCCATGATTGACTGCAGTGTCCATGCCATGTGCCAGAACTGCACACAATCTCCAGTATGTGGCGGTAGTTCCTTCGCAGGCAGTCCAGTTCAAAAATGCAGGAAGCATTTATTGTAAAGGCGGGGCTCCTAAAGTCTGCAACTCTGTCCTTGACAGCAGAGCCAGGACCCAAGCTTTTTTTTAAATTAATTCCTGGCACGTGTGCATCACTGGCAAGGCCAGCATTTATTGCCCATCCCTAATTGCCCTTGAGAAGGTGGTGGTGAGCCGCCTTCTTGAACCGCTGCAGTCCATGTGGTGAAGGTACTCCCACAGTGCTGTTAGGGAGGGACTTCCAGGATTTTGACCCAGCGACGATGAAGGAACAGCGATATATTTCCATGTCAGGATGGTGTGTGACTTGGACGGGAACTTGGAGGTATTAGTGTTCCCATGCGGCTGCTGCCCTTGTCCTTCTCGGTGGGAGAGGTTCTGGGCTTGGGAGGCGCTATTGAAGAAGCCTTGGCGAGTTGCTGCAGTGCATCTTGTAGATGGTACACACTGCAGACACGATGCGCCGGTGGTAGAAGGAGTGAATGTTTATGGTGTGGATGGGGTGCCAATCAAACGGGCTGCTTTGTCCTGGATGGTGTCTAGCTTTTTGAGTGTTGTTGGAGCTGCACTCATCCAGGCAAGTGAAGAGTATTCCATCACACTCCTGACTTGTGCCTTGTAGATGGTGGAAAGGCTTTGGGGAGTCAGGAGGTGAGTTACTCGCCACAGAATACCCAGCCTCTGACCTGCTCTTGTAGTCACAGTATTTATATGGCTGGTCCAGTTAAGTTTGATGGTGGGGAATTCGACGATGGTAATACTATTGAATGTCAAGGGGAGGTGGTTAGACACTCACTTGTTGGAGATAGTCATTGCCTGGCACTTGTGTGGCGCGAATGTTACTTGCCAAGCCTGAATGTTGTCCAGGTCTGGCTGCATGCGGGCATAGACTGCTTCGTTATCTGAGGAGTAGCGAATGGAACTGAACACTGTGCAATCATTAGCGAACATCCCCATTTCTGACCTTATGATGGACGGAAGGTCATTGATGAAGCAGCTGAAGGTGGTTGGGCCTAGGACAGTCCCCTGAGGAACTCCTGCAGCAATATCCTGGGACTGAGATGATTGGCCTCCAACAACCACACCATCTTTCTTCATGCTAAGTATGATTTCAGCCAGTGGAAAGTTTTCCCCCTGATTCCCATTAACTTCAATTTTACTGGGGCTCCTTGATGTCAAGGGCAGTCACGCTCACCTCACCTCTGGAATTCAGCTTCCACTCTGCTGAGCTGATTCTTGGGCTGTCAATTCCACTTGCAACTGATTCTGCTCACTTGTGCTCTGTGCAGACCCCTCCAACTCACTATTCCTTCACTCCAGCTGCAGATTTGTGTGCCAGTACTTGGAAGGGTGTGAGCAAGTGAGGATGCATATTTGGGAGGGTTCTTCCCCTCTGGCTTTTCAGTTGCAGGGACCAACTTGTCTGAAAGACTTTAAAAAAAGGCAGAGGGACAAGGGTTAGCAAGCGTATGCAGTATCAGATGAGTAGCAGCCCAATGCAGCACCAGTCTGCCATGGTGTGTGTGTGTGTGTATGTGTGAGCAATAGAGTTAAGTAGAAGAGAGGGAAGGTAAAAATCCCAAATTCCCTGCTGTGTCCGGCCTCCCGCCTCGCTATCTCCAATGCTGCGTGCCATGCCCTCTCTCTGCCAATGATGTTGATGGCCATGTCCTGCATTGGTGTCAAAATTTGCAATTTAGCAGACCCTTTCCTGTTCTTGAAGTCTCCCTTCATATGTGTGCCAACTTCTCCTACAAGAAAAGTGGGAGTGGGTTAATGTGTGCGCTGTTGCAGTGCTTTGAAAATGTGTGAACCAGCTTAACATATTGGCCCAGAAATTCGGGTCGGGGGCTTCCCGCGGGTGTAAGCCCCCGATCTGCACTTACCTTGCGCGCCGGCCGTTGAGCTGTGGGGCCCTGTGGAATTGCAATCCTGGGCCTCCTCCAACTGCCGGTGTGCAGTGCTTGCGTATCCCAGGGGCGCAGTTAGTTCGCTGCGTCCCCTGGGATCACATGGGCCATGGAGAGCCAATGGTAGCAGGGAATGCTTCATTCATAAGTTTGACAGGAAGGGCTGTCAAACTTATAAATACTATAAGCCCCAAAATATCACTAAATCTTCAAATACATTTTTTTTAAATCACATTTTTTAAATAAACTATAAATTACATGAAATATTTTAAACAATAATTTAAATTTTTGAAAAAATTAATTTTATTTTCTAACAGGGCTAAAAATAAACTTACCTTTCTTTAAAGTATTTAAAAATAATAAACCCGTGGAAAAAATGTTTTAATTTTAATTAATTCACCACTTACCTTGTAAAAAGCAGGCCTTGCGACTGCTTTTTATATGTGTAACTTCTGGAGACTTACCCTCCCAGGAAAACCTGCAAAAAAAACGTAAGTTCGATGCGCACGCGCAGCCTCTCCTGTGCACGCATTCGACCCCCGAACCCCATCGTTCAGGGGAATGGAAGTGCTGGTTTCCCGCGCATGCGCAGTGCATGCCTGAAACCGTCACTTCCATTGGGCTTACGGGTGAGTACCCCGTGCGTACTCATCCGTGGTGACCCGAATTTCTGGGCCATTATGCATGCTGAGAGGAAGAAGAAACAAGTATGGGAAAGAGGGGGAGGGAGAACCCCTGCAGAAATTCTACCCCTAAATTTCTTCCCGTGCCTTTGCCAGGTCCTAGGAACGATGCTGCTGGCACTGACCTGCTCAGTCACCTCCCTCCACTGCTGCCAGCTAATTTCCCAGGGAATCAGTCTCCTGTCTTAAGGAAAATAGATGTTCTTCCCATTCCTCACTTGCACCACAAGCAAACTTAATGAATTGCTGACTATGTTTATTATGTGATTAATATGCTGATTTTGGGTTGATAGCTATTTACAGCACTGACTGATTTTTTTAAAATTGCTGAGAGGACTGTATGAATTTAAGGAATGCCTTTTTGAAAGTGCATTACATTGCAGACAGTAATTAGTAAAGAATGTAATAATTGGCTGGTTTTATTTATTACTTTCACCCACTGTCACTATTCCAGATGAACTGCTGCTGGCTTCTCTCGGGTAACCACTGCTCAACTCCAAATACACTTTATCCACTCCTAACTTGAACATTCATGGTGGCCAGATGAAACTGTTCTGCAGGTCACACGTTTGATACCACTGCAAGCGGTTTGTTCACTCCTAGATTTATTGAACTCCAAGGTAGCACTCACAAGACTACCTGGGTTCAAATTCCATCAAAGAGAAATTTTAACTATATAAACTGTTGTGTTTTTGGTCAGCCAGGTGTCTGACATTTGTGGTAACCCTTCACCGTGAATGTGTCTCCAAACCGAATCACTGTGAAATCTAGCTAGTAGTGTTTCGTTTTGCCTCATTAGGAAAGCATATTCTGTCTGTAGGGATTAACCCCAATTACCCAAGACCAAAAGAATTAGGCAAGTTTGGCAAAAGCCAAGGTTTATTGACTACCTAGTGTCTGTAGAGGTCTTTTGGAGTTTAAACCTCACACAATAAAGAGCACTGGTATGCTTCTGCTGCTTCTCCAGCCTGACCACCTTTAGACATTGGCTTTCAAGGTTATCTAGAGTTGAGTATGAAGAATTACTTCCACCAGTAGCAGGTCTATCCTTCCAAGTCCCATCAATGAATCAGGTTGGTCAGGCTCAGGTTTAAGATTACCAAGTCTGCCAGAGAAGATTAATCGGATTCCAATCTCCCTTTACCATATTGGAGACAACTGAGCCGTCAACAAGATTCTGCTTTTTCCTCTCGGGAAGGTAGACACTGGTCATTAGACAACTGGCAAGTGTGGTTTTGAGCCCTTGATAGGAGGATAATAGATACTGAGTCTTCTCCTGAGTGGTGTAATGAGCAGCAAAACTGATCATAAAATGTGAGTGCGTTGCCATGATCCGGTGGTGACAGAATTGACAAACATCATAATCCATTAAATAGTAATCTCACCAGTTAGGGATGAATGGCTTTAGGAGCAACTGCCTGCCTCTCTGCAACAAGTTCATCCAGAACTGTTTCCAGCATCTTCATCCTTACAAAGTCTTGTTTACCCATTACTCCAGTCCTCGCCAACTCCACTCCCCATCTTCCAACAAATTGATTTCAAGATGCTTGCCCTCATGTACAATTCCCTCCATGGCCTCTCTCCACCCTACTTCTGTCAGCTCCTCCAACCCTATGACCCAGCTCATTCCCTCTGCCCCCCTGAATTTGGACTACAGTGCATCCCGTTCCCTTTGCCCCACCATTGGTACCAAAGCCTTCCGCCATCATGATTCTGCCGTCTGAAATTCTCTTCCACCTTGCTGTATCTCTCCACCTTCAAATGCCTTTTCAAACCCTACTTATGCAACCATGCCTTTGATTACTCTTCCTAGCCTTCTCCCTTTTTCCTGCTGAGTCTCCTGCCTGCCACTTTGGGAGGTATCTTGGGAGATTTTGCTACATTTAAGGTGCCATGTGGGTGCAAGTTGTTGTCATTGACCATAATTCAAAGCAACAGAATATGTGATTGTAACAACAACAACAAATAAGCTTCAGATGGGAGAATGTTGTCACCATGGCCTCCTTTGCTGCTCCCAGTACTGATTGGTCATGAGTTGAGGTGAACAGAGCCTTTTGTCCTTGGCATTGCAATTGTCATCCTGCCTGTGAACTATCCAAACTCACAACTGAAGCAGTCAAATCAGAGTGTTGGGCAACCCTGACTCTTAAAATTAACACTGTCATATTATGTATATTAAAGCACTGTTATTATTGATAATAGAGTACCAGAGTACACCTTTATTTTGTGATTTATGCACTTTGTCCAACAGATGTTTACTATCTAACATTTTCTCTTTCAGATCATTTGCCTGCAGGATTTTTTTGGGGACGATGATGTCTTTGTCGCATGTGGTCCAGAAAAGTATCGCTACGCCCAAGATGACTTTTTGCTGGACAGTAGTGGTAAGATTCTGTGGCTCATTCTGTATATGATTCAGACTGAATCTCCCTCTCTCCTACAAAGGAGAGTTAAAAAGACAAGGAGATTTTCAATTTGGCTGCATCGGAGGAGTCATTAATTGCCTTTTTAACAGCAATGAAATTGTTTGCTTTATTTGAAGTTCTGCTAAGCTGTGTGAATTTTTCCATAAAAAATTGCTACTTGAATTCTAACCGGATTGCCTTTATTAACCCAAATGCCTTCAAAATTGATCAGTTACAACGCATTCAAATAATCCCCTTTACATCTCCTCAGATAGGCTCAATTTTCATTTGTTTGAATAGTTTATTTAGATTAGAAATGCAGAGCACATAGCATTTATCTGAAATTGTTTGAAGTCTAAGAAGGTCCCACATTGAAAGCCGGTCCGTGCTGATGTCTGAGTTGGCAGCAGGGCTGCTCCCACTATGCTGCTAGAGAGGGGTAAAGCGGCCAGGGTTCCTTGTCTTGACCTTTATCCAGTGCCCATGATGGAAGTCTATTATTTGTCATGTTAGGTAAGTATAGGCCTGGCTGTGATGCCTAAGGAGTTGAATATCCTTTCAGCAATATTATCATGGCTCATAAATGGATAGTGGCTACTTATGTGAGGTACCAGAGGAAGATTGGCACCCATGGAACTTTACCCAAGCAAGGAGATGACTCCTTCAGGCGAGGCAAAGAGGAGAAGAGAAACTTGACCAGGAAAAGAAGAGTTTTTATTTAAACAGCAAGAGTAACCAGCTACTGTATTTTTTTTAAAAACTGTTCAATCATGGTCCAAATATTGATTAATGGACAGCTTGTTATTGTCAGAGTTAAACAGACTGCACATCGATTGGTCTTAACTCATTTAAAACAAGTGGTTTCACAGTATTAAAATAATGCCACAGATAATCTAAGCCTGATTGTAACTCGTGGCAGGAGTATGACAGTCAGTAGCCGAGGCAGGAGGGCAATCCCCATAAATTCGTATTAGGGAGGCCCGGGCCATTTTACTCCCAGGCCTCATTATCATCCCGCTGGACGGACTCCCGCCTGAACCCATTGGGAACGGCGAGGAGGCCAGCAGGCACGAGCAGCATTTTGGGCATCAGGAGGCCGCTGCTAGGGACTCGTGGGAATGGTCTCAGGCATAAGGTAAGTTGGGAGCGGGGAGGTCCAGAGGTGAACGCGATCGGGAGAAGGGGAGGGAAGCCCTGGGCAGGGGAGGCCCAAGGTTTCTTTGTGGGCCCTTGAGGAACATTCCTGCTTCTCCTGGCCCTCAAGGAAACCTTAAAAAAAAGTAAAACATTCAACTTACCTGGGCCTCTTCTGACCACAATCAGCTTTCACTGGTGGTTCCGGCACTATGGACTCCACTGCATTTAAATCGGCAGTTAAAATTGCGACAGAGTCCGAATTACATCATTGGACCCCGGGATTTAAATATTGATGAGGCACCTTTGGCAGACGTTTTCCTCATGATCAGAATCGGTGGAGTTAAAATGGGGACAGATGGGAACATGTCAGGAACGCAGCGAAATTGCCAGCTGAGCAAGGTTAAAATTGGGACTCTAGTCTTTACATTTGTAATCAATTCAAAGTTGCTGTGCTCTGAGGTTCCTTAAATCTGTTTTATTGTAACCGCCTTTGTTTTATATGGTCTCTCCAAAAAGCTGCACACTTTAACAAGCTGTTTAGTAACTATTTCATTTGAAAATTAATGTCTGGATTTTTAAAAGGAACTGAATATTACATGTAAACAAAGCAAAAGGTTTGACTGCTGACTGCTCAGATTAACAGTGTTCTGCGTTTCTTGTCAAAAAAAGGACACTATTTGTCTATATGTTCCATACATTTCAAATTTGAGTGTTGAAAGGGTCACATTAGATGGCTCACTAGTCTTCTGATGGGAAGAAAAAAATCAGATTATGCAGCTCATACCCACATTGAGATTCAAATTCTCTGAATCATTCTGCCTAAATTGCTTGACTAGTTGTATAATGGCAAATTGTAAAGAGCACTCGGGAAGACAGGGAGCCCGAAGACAAATTCATTCTGATGTCAGGTGCACAGTAATAGGATTTAATAATCATTTCTACCTATATTGATCTAATGTCACCTATCAGATTTTCTCTACATATTTATTAAATCCTGTAGATGTCATTGATGATCCTTGTACCAAGGTGTCAGCTGTGGCTCAGTTGGTAGCACCCTCGCCTCTGTCAGAAGGTTGTGGGTTCAAGTCCCACTCCAGAGACTTGAACACAAAATCTGGAATAAGACATTAAACCGAGGCCCCGTCTGTCCCCTCAGGTGGATATAAAAGATCCCATGGCATTATTCCGAAGAAGAGTAGTTGTGTTCTCCCCAGTGTCCTGGCCAATATTTATCCCTCAACCAACATCACTAAAACAGATTATCTGGTCATTATCACATTGCTGTTTGTGGGAGCTTGCTGTGCGCAAACTGTGCATTTCCTACATTACAACAGCGACTTCATTAGCTGTAAAAGCTGAAGGCACCATATAAATGCAAATCTTTCTTTAACAGACTCACAGGCCACGATTTTGCCGGTGCTCAGATTTGGAGGCAGGTCAAGAGTTAAATCCAAAATGATTTATGGTGGGTTGCGAACCCGCCTCCATGCGACTTTCCAAAGTGTCGGGTCTGTGACTCCTGATCAGACCCGACACCAAGCGGTGGGAGAGGCAGTTAAGGTATTTAACAGCTTGTTAATTACCTGTTTAACGCTATTTTGAGAGGGCTTTTCAATTTTGCAACATTTTCAGCGTGTTCCACGGCGTTCCAGGAACACGCCTGCTGATTGTGTCGGGTGATCCAACAAGCTGAATAGTTCACAGCCGCAAGTGCAGCATTAAAGCTAACCTGCCACAACAGTTCAATTTCAAAAGATAGAACTTTCTGATTTCAGGATTTGGAAGACATTTTTCAGGTGTATTGAGGTTGTAAGTGTGTGTTGTGAGATCTATATGCACTGTGACCTCCTTGGAATAACCTCTCTCCACTTTGACTGAGCGCTTATAACATTTCATCCTCAAGTGACATTTTCACCAGCAGAATGGGAACCATTTATACTCACTCATCATGGTCCTCAGCTTTGGAGGATGAGCAGCCGCGGCAGCAGCAGAACCAGGCACACCAGCAGCACCGACAACAACAGCACCAACCTTCTCAGCCACCTGATGCTGCACAGGGCAGAGGGCATCAGCGCAGGGCTGCACCGCGCCGCAGGAGATACCCCCAACACAGGGTTTACAGGCCAAGGATGAGCTTCCTCAACATGACTGAGCAGCAGTGCCAATGGAGGCTGAGACTTTCACGAGAGGTAGTCGCAGACATCTGTACAATGCTGCACCGAGACCTGCAGCCCAGAGGAGTGGGTGGACACTCCTTACCAGTGGCTATCAAAGTCACCACCGCCCTCTACTTCTTTGCTTCAGGGTCCTTCCAGGATCAGCAGCAGACATCAGCGGCATCTCCCAGTCAGCTGCACGCAGATGCATCACGCAGGTTACCGATGCCCTGTTTGGCAAGTCGGCCAATTACATCCACTTCTCAATGGATGAAGCAAGTATTACCATGTGGGCGGTTGGCTTTGCAAATATGGCAGGCTTCCCACAGGTGCAGGGCATCATTGACTGCACACATGTGGCCATCAGGGCACCCCATCATAACCCAGCTGTATTTGTGAACTACAAGGGCTTCCACTCCCTTAACATCCAGCTGGTGTGTAACCACAGGAAGAACATTATGCATGTTTGCGCAAAGTTCCCTGGCAGTTTCCATGACTCGTTCATCCTGCAGCAGTCTACTGTGCCTCAGCTCTTCAATCTGCCAACCCAACTTTCCAGATGGCTACTTGGAGACAAGGGCTATCCCCTGAAGACGTGGCTAATGGCACCGATGAGGAGGCCATCAAACGAAGCTGAGGAGCGTTACAATGAGAGCCACATTTCCACCAGAAGCATCATAGAGCAAACCATTGGATTGCTCAAAATACAATTCAGGTGCCTGGACAGATCTGGTGGAGCCCTACAGTATGCACCAGCCAGGTGTCCAGCATCATTGTGGTCTGCTGTGCCCTGCACAACATCGTACTGCAGCGTGGCTTACTGCTGCCTGAGGAACAAGTTGCACAGCACACAACCTCCTCCTCAGGATGAAGAGCTGAATGATGCTGCAGATGAGGAACACCTGGCGAAGGCGACTGACCCAGTGCTACCAGCACGCGACTCCATTGCTGGCCATGAGGCAAGGGATGGACTAATCCATGCCAGATTCGCATAACTTCACGCTGTACATACATGTGGCTGGCACATGCACATGAGGGTTGGCAGGACCTCCATTCCACACAATACAGCATCTGAACAATGAACTGTGCATTCCTATCACTCTCCCCACCATCACTGCAGATGAAAAGCACCCTCACCCCTCACTGTGCCACTTCCAATTCTGAGCACATATAGGGCAACGCATTGAATCACTGACATCGCATTACTTTAATATACCAGAAATAAACATCACAAACGTAAATTGGTATGATATGAAATCACCCAAGTGACTTCCCTTGTGACTATTTGTGTTTTAGCTTTCTCTTATGCGTGCTTTTACGTGGTGCTTCCCCTGTGGCTTCAGCAGATGTGGAGGCACCTTGCTCACTTCCCTGCTGTGTCTGCTTAGACGCCTTTGGTGGGCGTCCTCTGGGTTTAGAAGCCTGGGAGGCCTCCGCAAAAGTCTACTCCTCCTGCGGCTGTGCAGGGGCAGAGACGGCCATTTCAGTTGGGTGAGGAATCTGGGGCTCTGACCGAGGGCTTCGCAGTGGCATGGGAGTGTGAACGCTTGGAGAGGAGCCCTCACTTCCTTGTTGTCGACCACCAACATCCCTTTCGTGGGTCAGCCGCACTTCACTGCTAGCTAGTAGCTGGAGAGCACCTTGCTGCCCATCAGTGGGGCCATGAGGACCCATTACTTGCTGACATTCCTCATAACAAGGACGTCCATGAACCTTTGGTTTCTCTCCTCAATAGATGCCCATCTATTCTCCATAGATGACCATCTATTTAGAAGTGTTACCATGTTCTCCTGAGTCTGGCGATTTATGTCCTCCATGGAGGTTCCCACCCTTTCCATGGCAGTACCTACATTCGCCAATGCGTGCACCATGGCATTGCTCAAGTTTCACATGGATTCCTCCATTCTCTGCACACTTGCTGTTACCATGGTTGCAAACCCAGTCAGAGCCACCTGCACTTTTTCCTTAAGCTCCAGCACCGCTCTCTTTCTGGATGGCCCCAGAGGCACAGCGTCTACATGCAGCTGAGCAGAGCTAGGAGCGCCCTGCGGCCCCCGACGAGGACTCTCCACTGCTGTCCCTGTCTCCACCATCTGCTCATGCTCACTTGTGAGCTGTGATACACCAGGTGACAACACTACTGTATCTCGCGAATGACCCACCGAGGAGTGCGTCTCTGCACTGGTGCTGGGTGTGCTCATTTCTGCTGACGCTGCTCCCTCAGAGGCTGCAGGTTCCTCTGAGGAGTCCTCCGACTCTTCCTCATGTACAGTAGGGAGGGGGGCTCGTGATGGTCCTGTGGGGGAGTAAAGGCATGAGTTAGATATGTGATATTTAGGTAGCAGAAACATCCCATTGTGCAGATGATCAGAACTCAATTTCTATGAACATCAGGTGCCATATCAGTCACTCATGAAAGCAGAATGATAGGGTTGCAAATCAATTCTGTCACCAGCTTGCTGTACTGTGCCCGTCTCCCTGTCCCCCATTTCCAGCTCCTCTGCACCTCATCTCCAGAGCTGCCTCCTCAGCGTTCGTTCGATGCCTCCTCCTGTCCTCCCTCTCTCCCTCTTATTGTGGGCTCTCTTTTCCTGCAATGAGGGACACAAGTGGCGTTTCAGCGAGATTGATGGAGTCAGTGTAAAGAATGGATAACATAGACGTTTAGAAGGAGACAAAGATGGAGTGAGGTGCCAATACCAAGGTCCCTCCCTGTGCGTTGTTAGGTGTTGTCATTGCATAACAGTGAGATTGAGTGTGAGGGGTGCATAGTTGGATGGTGAAGTGATTCTGTACATAGAGCGAGAGGGATGGGTGAGGGTGCAAGGGATATTAGGGTAAGTTGGGATGTGCAGGAGTCGTTTGCCAATGCAGAGTGATGGGGATGAGAAGAGATGGGAAGCAGATTGAAGGTAAGTGTGATGTTATAATCACTTTTGCTGAGCGTAGCAAATCATTGAGCCTTTTTCTACACTGAACCCAGGTGCGCGCACACACCGGCCTTGCACTGACCTCCTCAGCAATTTGCAGCCAGGCTGCCTTTGTGTGCTGAGGAGGCTTCCTCCATCCATCGGAAGGGAAGAGGACCTCCTTTCGTCCTCTTACTCCCTCCACAAGAGCATGGAGGGAGTCATCATCAAAATGGGGAGCAGCCTTGGACTGTTGAGCTGCCATGCCTGCAGCAACCAGCATTCGGAAGCAGAAGAAAGCAAATAAAAATCAAAGGGGACATGGCCCCCTTAAATATTCAGGTTCCTAGCACATCATTAAGCGCGATCAGCCGACCCGCACCCACCAATTGGGCCGGCTAGCGTGCACGTCGGCCGTAATTAGGTCAATCTAGGGAAAATCCTTAATGGCTGCAACCGGGAGCGGGATCGGAACCCACAGAACAATGAACTCGCCACCATCCTGCCTCCGGGTGGAAAATCCAGCCCACAGAGTGGCAACATTAGAGTAAGTCACCATTATAATAAAACAGTAACTCTTCTTTTGATTTTAAAAGCAACTCACTGAATTTTTTGTCTAAAAATGGAGTCTTCCTAAGAATAAATTTGCGAGGAAATTTTTCCACTCCAGTAGGATTTGATCTTAAGAGAAATGTTGATAGAAATTCCAGTGTGCAGGAATGGTACCACCAGCATTTTCCGTTGTGATCTTGCTGGATTCACATTTGAATTTGCTCCTTTAGAGTTCCTGCCTTTTGGGAATATGCAAGAACACAATTATGTTCGTTGAATACAGTTAAATGAGAGCATTAATATTTTGTCCTCTATTTTCTGAGTTTTGGGTGTAGGTCTCACCCAGCATTAAGTTTTCCTATTCAAGGTAGACATTTAAAGGCAAGCTGGATTCCTGCAAGTGGGTTAGGAATTCTTAAAGGATCACAACTTTTTCTCGTGATGGCAATTTTACATGAAATTTATTGTTTGTTTTCCCCTACCACAGATTTTAATGCTTGAAAGTAGAACAAAGAACTTCCAGTTAAACTGCAATGAGACAAATGACCAAATGAAAAGGATATAGAGACACTGGAAAAGGTGCAAAAAAGATTTACAAGGATGATACCAGAACTGCGAAGTTATACGAACATACGAACTAGGAGCAGGAGTAGGTCATTCTGCCCCTCGAGCCTGCTCTGCCATTCATTAAGATCATGGCTGATCTGATTACTCCACATTCCCGCCTACCCCCGATAACTTTTCACCCCCTTGCTTACCAAGAATCTATCTACCTATGCCTTAAAAATATTCAAAGACTCTGCTTCCACTGCTCTCTGAGGAAGAGAGTTCCAAAGACTCACGACCCTCTGTGAGAAAAAATTTCTCCTCATCTCTGTCTTAAATGGGCGACCCCTTATTTTTAAACAGTGACCCCTAGTTCTAGATTCTCCCACAAGAGGAAACATCCTCTCCACATCCACCCGGTCCAGACCCCTCAGGATCTTATATGTTTCAATCAAGTCCTCTTAATCTTACACTTTTATTCTCCAGCGGATAGAAGCCTAGCCTGTCCAACCTTTCCTCATAAGACAACCCGCCCATTCCAGGTATTAGTCTAGTAAACCTTCTCTGAACTGCTTCCAACGCATTTACATCCTTCCTTAAATAAGGAGACCAATACTGTACACAGTACTCCAGATGTGGTCTCACCAATGCCCTGTATAACTGAAGCATAACCTCCCTACTTTTGTATTCAATTCCCCTCACAATAAACAATAACATTCTATTAGCTTTCCTAATTACTTGCTGTATCTGCATACTAACCTTTTGCGATTCATGCATTAGGACACCCGGATCCCTCTGCATCTCAGAGCTCTGCAATCTCTCACCATTTAGATAATATGCTTCTTTTTTATTCTTCTTGCCAAAATGGACAATTTCACATTTTCCCACATTATACTCCATTTGCCAGATCTTTGCCCACTCACTTAACCTATCTGTATCCCTTTGTAGCCTCCTTATGTCCTCTTCACAATTTACTTTCCTACCTATCTTTGTGTCATCAGCAAATTTAGCAACCATACCTTCGGTCCCTTCATCCAAGTCATTTATATAAATTGTACAAAGTTGAGGCCCCAGCACTGATCCCTGTGGCACACCACTCGTTACATCTTGCCAATCAGCAAATGACCCATTTATGCCTACTCTCTGTTTCCTGTTAGCTAGCCAATCTTCTAGCCATGCCAATATGTTACCCCCTACACCATGAGCTTTTATTTTCCGCAATAACCTTTGATGTGGCACCTTAACAAATGCCTTCTGGAAATCTAAGTACAGTACATCCCCTTTATCCACAGCACATGTTACTTCCTCAAAGAACTCCAATAAATTGGTTAAACATGATTTCCCTTTCACAAAACCATATTGACTCTGCCTGATTACCTTGAACTTTTCTAAGTGCCCTGCTATAACATCTTTAATAATAGCTTTTAACATCTTCCCTATGACAGATGTTAAGCTAACTGGCTTGTGGTTTCCTGCTTTCTTTCTCCCTCCCTTTTTGAATAAAGGAGTTACATTTGCTATTTTCCGAATCTAGGGAAATTTGGAAAATTAAAACCAACGCATCAACTATCTCACTAGCCACTTCTTTTAAGACCCTAGGATGAAGTCCATCAGGACCCGGGGACTTGTCAGCCTGCAGCTCCAACAATTTGCTCCGTACCACTTCCCTGGTGATTGTAATTTTCTTGAGTTCCTCCCTCCCTTCCATTTCCTGATTTACAGCTATTTCTGGGATGTTACTTGTATCCTCTATAGTGAAGACTGATGCAAAATA
The DNA here is from genome assembly GCF_052327205.1 of Somniosus microcephalus. Taxonomy (NCBI): domain Eukaryota; kingdom Metazoa; phylum Chordata; class Chondrichthyes; order Squaliformes; family Somniosidae; genus Somniosus; species Somniosus microcephalus. The sequence continues at coordinate 100,018,386 of NC_140988.1, forward strand.
CCTGTTCAATTCAACTGCCATCTCCTTAGTTTCCATTATTAATTCCCCAGACTCACTTTTTATAGGACCAATGCTCACTTTGTTAACTCTTTTCTTTTTTAAATATCTATAGAAACTCTTACGATTTGTTTTTATATTTCTAGCTGGCTTTCTCTCATACTCTAATTTTTCTCTCCTTATTAATCTTTTAGTCATTCTTTGCTGTTTTTTATATTCTGTCCAATCTTCTGACCTGCCACCCAGCCTTGCACAATTATATGCTTTTTCTTTACGTTTGATACTATCTTTAACTTTTTTAGTTAACCACGGATGGTGCGTCCTCCCCTTGGAATTTTTCTTTCTTGTTGGAATGTATATATTCTGTGTATTTTGAAATATCCCCTTAAATGTCTGCCACTGCAACTCTATTGACCTCTCCCTTAACCTAATTTGCCAGTTCACTTTAGCTAGCTGTGCTTTCATGCCCTCATAATTGCCCTTATTTAAATTTACAATACTAGCCTTGGACCCACTCTTCTCTCCCTCAAACTGAATATAAAATTCAATCATGTTATGGTCGCTGCTACCTAGGGGCGCCTTCACCATGAGAACATAAGAACATAAGAAATAGGAGCAGGAGTAGGCCATTTGGCCCTTCGAGCCTGCTCCGCCATTCAATGAGATCATGGCTGATTTTCTGCCTCAGCGCCATTCACCGGCCCTATCGCCATATCCCTTGATGCCCTTACTAGTCAGAAATCTATTGACTTCTGTTTTGAATATACCCAATGACTGAGCCTCCACAGCCCTCTGGGGTAGAGAATTCCAAAGATTCACCACCCTCTGTGTGAAGAAATTTCTTCTCATCTCAGTCCTGAATGGCCTATCCACTATCTTGAGGCTGTGGACCCTGGTTCTAGACTCCCCAGCTAAGGGAAACATTCTCCCAGCATCCATCCTATCAAGCCCTGTAATAATTTTATATGCTTCAATGAGATCCCCTCTCATTCTTCTGAATTCAAGGGAATACAGGCCTAGTTTACTCAATCTCTTCTCATACGACAGTCCCGCCATCCCAGGAATCAATCTCGTGAACCTTTGTTGCACTCCCTCTATGGCAAGTACTCCAGGTGTGGTCTCACCAAGGCCCTATATAATTGGAGTAAAACTTCTTTACTCCTGTACTCAAATCCTCTTGTAATGAAGGCCAGCATACCATTTCCCTTCCTAATGGCTTGCTGCACCTGCACATTCACTTTCAGTGACTCATGTACAAGGACACCCAGGTCCCTCTGAGCATCTGCATTCCCCAATCTTTCACCATTTAGGAAATACTCTGTGACGTAAGAAAACTACTAGGCACTTGGTCTAAGTGTTAAACAAAGCTTTAATCAACTGTTTTACAACATGGAGGTCTAGTTGTGTCCTTCACTAGTTCCTATTAAGAATGTCCTGCGCAAGCTGGGCCCGTGCCCGAGTATTTATACTCTCCCTGGACAGCGCCACCCGTAGGCCGCTCAGTATTATTTCATAAGTCTTTCTTTCATAAATGACTGATTCATGTCACTCTGCCTTTCTGTTTTTTCTGCCAAAGTGGATAACTTCACATTTATCCACATTATATTCCATCTGCCATGTTCTCGCCCACTCACTGAGCCTGTCGAGATCCCCTTGAAGCCTCTTCACATCCTCTTCACAACTGACACTGCCACCTAGCTTTGTATCATCAGCAAATTTGGAAATGTTACATTTAGTCCCCTCATCCAAATCATTGATATAGATTGTGAATAGCTGGGGCCCAAGCACCGATCCTTGCGGTACCCCACTAGTCACAGCCTGCCATTCTGAAAAAGACCCGTTATTTCCCTACTCTTTGTTTTCTGTCTGTTAACCAATTCTCAATCCATGCTATTATATTTCCCCCAATTCCATGTGCCCTAATTTTGTTCACCAACCTCTTGTGTGGGACATTATCGAAGGCCTTCTGAAAATCCAGATACACCACATCTACCGGTTCCCCTTTGTCTACTCCACTAGTTACATCCTCAAAGAACTCCAATAGGTTTGTCAAACAGGATTTCCCTTTCATAGATCCATGTTGACTCTGCCCAATCTTACTATTAGTTTCTAAGTGCCCAGTTATTGCATCATTTATAATAGATTCCAGCATTTTCCCAACTACTGATGTGAGGCTAACAGGTCTGTAGTTCCCCATTTTCTCTCTCCCTCCTTTCTTAAATAGCAGGGTTACATTTGCTATCCTTCAATCTGCAGGAACCGTTCCAGAATTTATAGAATTTTGGAAGATGACAACCAATGCGTCCACTATTCCAATGGCCACCTCTTTCAAAACCCTAGGATGTAGGTCATCCGGTCCTTAGGATTTGTCGACTTTTAGTCCCATTAATTTTGCTAATACTGTTTTTTTGCTAATAATAATTTCTTTAAGATCCTCATTCTCATCACACCCTTGGTTTTCTCTTATTTCTGGGAGGTTTTTTGTGTCTTCCTCCATGAAGACAGAAACAAAGTATTTATTTAATTTCTCTGCCATTTCCTCATCCCCCATTATAAATTCTCCCATCTCTGACTGTAAAGGACCTACATTTACCTTCACCAGTCTTTTCCTTTTCACATACCTATAGAAGCTTTTACAATCTGTTTTTATGTTTTTCGCTAGTTTGTGCTCATATTCCATATTCCCTTTCTTTATCAATTTCTTGTCCCCCTTTGCTGATTTCTAAAAAGATCCCAATCCTCAGGCTGACCGCTTTTTCTGGCAACTTTATAAGCTTCCTCCTTTGACTTAATACTAGCTTTAATTTCTTTTGTTAGCCATGGCTGGATCACTTTTCCTTTTGGGTTTTTATGCCCTAGAGGAATATATGTTTGTTGCAAATTATGCATTATTTCCTTGAATGTTAGCCATTGTATGTCCACCTTCATACCTTTTAGTGTAGTCTCCCAATCTACCATGGCCAACTTGTCCCTTATACCCTTGTAGTTTCCTCTGTTTAGATTGAAGACCTTAGTTTCAGATTGGACTACATCACTCTCAAACTTATTGTAAAATTCAATCATATTATGGTCACTTGTCCCTAAAGGCCCCTTTACCACAAGATTATTGATTAGCCCTTTCTCATTACACAGTACCAGATCCAGAATAGCCTGTTCCCTGGTTGGTTCCTCCACATCCTGATCCAAGAAACCATCTCGCATGCATTCTAAGAATTCGTCCTCCACACCATTAGTGGTAATTTGATTTGCCTAGTCAATATGTAGATTAAAGTCCCCCATGATTACCGTATTGCCCTTGTTACATGCACTTCTAATCTCTTGATCGATACTGTGCCCTACATTACCATTACTGTTTGGTGGCCTATACACAACTTCCACCAATGTTTTCCACCCTTTGCTGTTTCTTAGCTCCACCCAAACTGATTACAATTCTACATCACGATCTGCCAAGCCAAGATCTTTTATCTCTACCGTACCTATCTTATCCCTTATTAACAGCACCACACCACCTCCTTTTCCTTTTTGTCTGTCCTTCCTAAATGTTGAGTACCCTGGGACATTCAGTTCCCAGCTTTGGTTACCCTGCAACCATGTCTCTGTAATGGCAATTACATCATACCCATTTACTTCTATTAGTGCCATTAATTCATCCACCTTGTTGCGAATGCTACGTGCATTTAGATAAAGTGCCTTCAACTTTGCCTGTTTAATATTTTTCTGCACTTTGACCCTCTTTACTGTTGGCCTTTGTTTCTGCTCCCTACTAGTTTTGCTGACTACTTTTCTAACTTGCACTTCCCACTTTGTTTCTCTCCATTCTGGGCCCACACTTAGATTCCCAGCCCCCTGACAAACTAGTTTAAATCCTTCCCAACAGCACTAGCAACCCCCCCTGCGCGGATGTTGGTCCCGTTTCTGCCGAGATGTAACCCGTCCAGCTTGTGCAAGTCCCACCTTCCCCAGAATCGGCCCCAATGCCTCAGGAATTTTAATCCCTCCCTCCTACACCATCTCTCCAGCCACGCATTCATCTGGTCTATTCTCCTATCTCTGCTCTCGCTAGCACGTGGCACTGGGAGCAATCCTGCGATTACTACCTTTTGAGGTCCTGCTTTTTAATTTATTTCCTAGCTCCCTATATTCTGCTTGCAGGACCTCGTCCCTCTTTCTACCTATGTCGTTGGTACTGATATGGACCACGACCTCTGGCTGTTCACCCTCCCCCTTCAGAATGTCCTGCAGCCACTTAGTGACATCCTTGACCCTGGCACCAGGGAGGCAACATACCATCCTGGAGTCATGTCTGCGGCCACAGAAATGTCTATCTGTTCCCCTTACGATAGAATCCCCTATCACTATTGCTCTCCCACTCTTTTTCCTCCCCTCCAGTGCAGCTGAGCCACTTAGTGCCACGGACTTGGCTCTTGCTGCATTCCCCTGAGAAACCATCTCTCCCAGCAGTATCCAAAATGGAAAATCTGTTGGAGAGGGAGATAGACTCAGGGGACTCCTGCACTACCTTCCTAGTTCTTTTACTCTGTCTGGCCATTACCCATTCCCTGTCTGCCTGTGCACTCTTTACCTGCGGTGTGACCACCTCGTTAAATGTGCTATCCAAGAAGAACTCAGCCTCGCGGATGCTCCACAGTGACTCCAGCCACAGCTGCAGCTCCGAAATGCGAATTTTGAGTAGCTGCAGCTGGAGACACTTCCTGCACACATGTTCGCCCTGGACACCGAAAGTGTCCCTGACTTCCCACATAGCACAGGAGGAGCACTCCACGCTGCCGAGCTGCCCTGCCATGTCCTACCCTTAATTTACTCCCTTTACCTCCTTTAAATTAAAGAATATTAAATACACTAGGGACCTTACTTCACTTTAAACACTACTTACTCTAAACTAGAGACTTTACTTTTACTTTAACGACTGGACTGTAGAAATACTCACCAGGTCCTACTTACCAATCAGCTCCTTCCCTTGTGCCGACATCACTTTTAATCTCTGATGTCACTTTCGACTGTTGCCTGTTTTGGTCTGCTCTCACTGCATCTCCCAATAGCTCGGTCTGGGCCTCTTTGGTCCGCTCTCACTGCATCTCCCAATAGCTCGGTCTGGGCCTCGAACCTCGGGCTTTATTTCCTCGCTCCTCCTTCGCCTGTTCTCTCACTGGTCGGTCCGCTCTTGCTGCTGCTCCCAATAGCTCAGTCAAGGCCCCGAGCCTTGGGCTTTATTTCCTCGCTCCTCCTTCACCTGTTCCTTCACAGGTCGGTCCGCTCTCGCTGCTGCTCCCAATAGCTCGATCTGGGCCTCGAGCCTCGGGCTTTATTTCCTCACTCCTCCTTCACCTGTTCCCTCACAGGTCGGTCCGCTCTTGCTGCTGCTCCCAATAGCTCAATCTGGGCCTCGAGCCTCGGGCTTTATTTCCTCACTCCTCCTTCGCTTGTTCTCTCACAGGTCGGTCTGCTCTCGCTGCTGCTCCCAATAGCTCGATCTGGGCCTCGAGCCTCGGGCTTTATTTCCTTGCTCCTCCTTCGCCTGTTCCCTCACAGGTCGGTCCGCTCTCGCTGCTGCTCCTAATAGCTCGGTCTGGGCCTCGAGCCTCGGGCTTTATTTCCTCACTCCTCCTTCGCCTGTTCCCTCACAGGTCAGACCGCTCTCGCTGCTGCTCCCAATCAGTGAGGTCATTAATTAATCCTATCTCATTGTACAATACCAGGTCTAGTATAGCCTGCTCTCTGGTTGGCTCCAGAATGTGCTGTTCTAAGAAACTGTCCCAAAAACATTCTATGAACTCCTCATCTAGGCTACCTTTGCCCATCTGATTTTTCCAGCCTATATGTAGATTAAAATCCCCCATGATTATTGCGCCATACCTTTCAGGAAAGGATGGATAGGCTGGGGCTTAAGAGAAGGCTGAGGGGCGGCCTAATAGAGGTCTTTAAAATTATGAAAGGTTTTGATAGAGTGGAGACAGAGAGAATGTTTCCAGTTGTCGGGAAGAGCAAAACTAGAGGCCATCAACATAAGATAATCACCAAGAAATCCAATAGGGAATTCAGAAGAAACTTCTTTACCCAGAGAGTGGTGAGAATGTGGAACTCGCTACCACAGGGAGTGGTTGAGGTGAATAGTATAGATGCATTTTATAGCGTTAGATGAGGAAGGATGGAAGGAGGCTTGAGTTGAACATAAACGCCGGCATGGTCTGGTTGGGCTGAATGGCCTGTTTCTGTGCTGTATGTAATTTTATGTAATTCATTTTAGTGATGTTGGTTGAGGCAACAATGAACTCCCCTGTTCTTCTTCAAGTAGTGCCACGGGATCATTTATATCCACCATGAGTTTAACCTCTTATCCAATAGTTGACATCTCCGACAGTACAGCATTCCGTCACTATGGCACTGAAGTGGCAGCCTAGATTACGAGCTCCAGTCTCTGGAGTGGGGCTTGAACCCACAACCTTTGGACTCACAGGCAAGAGTGCTACCACGGAGACAAGGCTTTTACTGTATAGATGCCATTCACATCTTCATGATGTCCCAAAGTGCTTCACAATCAATGAATTACTTTTGAATCATTGTCACTGTCGCTTTGTAGGAAACTTATCAATCAACTTGTGCACAAAAAACAACTGAAATAAATGAACAGTTCACCTGTTTTTCATGGTGTTGGTTGAGTGGTGTAAGTTGGCCAGAACACCAAGAGAACTCCCTGCTCTTCTTTGAATTGTGCCGTGGGATCTTTTACACCCACCTGACACACACAGACGGGGCCTCATCTCATGTGACAGACGAATTATTCATAACTTCACGGAAAATCGGCGGAAATCCCAGAGAAATAGTGTAAATGTCCATGTACACCGTTTCTCTGGGGTTTTCACTGATCATCTGCCAAAGTTATGACAGGAGATTGAAGAACCCCCTATGGAAATTCTACCCAATGTTCTCAGGAAAGGAGGGGAAATATTGGCAAGAGATAGGAAAAACAAATGACAAACGAGGGCTAAAGTGTGTTGAGAGATTTTGTCGTATTTGACAATTAACACTAATGTGTCCCGTGGAAGACAATGATAATGGCCCAGAAATTCGGGTCGGGGGCTTCCCATGGGTACAAGCCACCAACCTGCACTTACCTTGCGCGCCGGCCGTTGAGCTGTGGGCCCGCGTGGCATCCCGATCCGGGGCCTGGTTCAGCTGCCGGCGCGCAGTGCTTGCGTATCTCAGGGGCGCAGTTAGTTCGATGCGTCCCCTGGGATCACGTGGGCCATGGGGAGCCAATCGGAGCAGGGAATGCTCCATTCATAAGTCTGACAGGAAGACCTGTCAAAACTTAGAAATACTACGGGCCCTTTCTTCTTACAAAACATCACTAAATCTTCAAATAATTTTTTTTTTAAATCACATTTTTAAAATAAACTATAAATTAAATGAAATAACTATTTTAAACAATAATTAAAATTTTTGAAAAAATTAATTTTATTTTCTAACAGGGCTAAAAGTAATCTTACCTTTCTTTAAAGTATTTAAAAATAATAAACCTGTGGAAAAAATGTTTTAATTTTAATTAATTCACCACTTACCTTGTAAAAAGCAGGCCTTACGCCTGCTTTTTACATTTCTAAATTCTGCAGGCTTACCCTCCCGGAAAAACCTGTAAAAAAAAACGAAGTTCGATGCGCGCGCGCAGCCTCCCCCACGCACGCGTTCGACCTCTGAACCTCTTCGTTCAGAGGAACGGAAGTGCCGGTTTCCCGCGCATGCGCAGTGCATGCAGGACACCAGCACTTCCATCAGGCCTACGGGTGAGTACCCCGTGCGTACTCACCCGTGGAGACCCGAATTTCTGGGCCTATGCAAACAAAATGTCATTCCTGTTCCTTTTGAAACCATTGAGTTACTGTTCTGTTGAGGATAACGACAATAATTTGCATTTATATAGCATCTTTAATATAGTAACCCATCCCAAGGTGCATCACAGGACGTTATCAGAAAAAAATAGATACCAAGCCAAAGAAGGAGACATTAGGACAGGTGACCAAACGCTTAGTCAAATAGGTAGGTTTCTCTGGGATTTTCACCAATCATCTGCCAAAGTTACGGCAGGAGATTGAAGAACCCCCCATAGAAATTCTACCCTGTGTTCTCAGGAAAGGAGGGAGGTGGAGAGGCGGAGAAGTTTGGGGAGGGAATTCCAGAGCTTAGGGCCTGGACGGCTGAAGGCATGGTCACCAATGGTGGGGCAAAGGAAGTGCGGGGTGGCAAGAGCCCAGAGTTGGAGGAACACAGAGATCTTGGAGGGTTATTGGGCTGGAAGTGGTTAGAGAACGAGGGAGATAAATCTTGCTGGGAAAATTGTAGACTTGTGTAGACTTCTGGCACTCTAGTTCTCAGCCAAAAAAGCAACAGCAGCTCAGGGACCAAGCAAACAAAAATCTGTAGTAAAAGGCAGCAATAGATCAAAATATAATATCAATGTGTGCGTTATAGGATTTACCTTGAACTAAATTAAAGGAGCATTGTGCCAAATTTAATTTGTTAAGAAAATAGTCTAGATTTGCTTGAAACCAAACCTTTGTGCTTCTGAAGGGTAGAAATTCTGCTAAGTATCTGTGGGGCTCCTGTGTGGAATGGAGGTATAATTTGCTGTGCTAGAAGTGCAGGACACTGTTTGCCTTCCTCAAGCTTCAAGGGGCTTGCGTCACCAGGAATGTTTGGCTTGCAAGGCAGACGTACCTGGTAGAAATGAAGTGCCAGTTTGGCAGTCTGCAAGGTAACAGTTTATTTACAGTTATTGTAATTTATTATTCAGTAATGCCAGTTAGGGCCAACCTGCAAACTCCACCCGACACAAACTCCAACTCACCCAGAACTCCAGCGCTCATTCTGAGTCCTGCACACATATAGGAGCCCGATTTTGCCAGGCCCGAGGAGGCAGGAATGGAGGCGTGTGGGGTGATAAAATTGCAAAAGGTGGCGGGCGGGCCCAACCCTGCCTCCATCCCACCTCCAAGCAATTTTCCCAAATGCGTGGTTTCTGATCCCATCTCTGCCCCGCCTCCAAGAGGTGGGAAAGGCCCTTAAGGCCCTTAACAACCACTGAATTGCCTCTATAATCCCATTTTGAGAGGCCTTTCTGATTTTAACACTTTTCCCACATGATGCACCCCTCCTCTGAAACACGACGGTGAAACCTGGCGGTAGTACAATTGGATTGCTGACTATCAGCTGCAGCTCCACAATTAAATAGGAGATTTGATCAGTCATCATTTGCAGGTGGCAGGACTTTGTTGTCTCAGGTCTAGGGGAACTTTTAGCAGGCATAACCATAGCTGTGGAAGTTTGGAGCCTGACACCCATCTCCAGTGTGACCTCCTGGGAAACCCCTCTCGCCACCTTGACTGAGCGCTTCCTCAACTGAGGCATATACCAGAAGCATGGGAACCATTTATTTCCTTTCCTCCTGGACATCAGATTCGGACGAAGACCAGCCGCGGCAGCAGCAGAACCATGAACAACAGCAGCACCAACAGCAGCAGCAAAACAGGAGCACCAAGCTGCTGCTCACCCACCTGAAGCTGCACAGGCCAGAAGGCGCCAGCGCATGGAAGCCCGTTGGCGCAGGAGATACCCCCCAAACAGGGTCTACAGACAGAGGTTCAGCTACCTCAACATGACTGAGCAGCAGTGCCAAAGGCGGCTCCGACTTTCGGGAGAGGTAGTGGTGACATCTGCGCAATGGTGCAGTAAGACCTGGAGCCCAGAGGAGCAGGTGGACATCCCTTACCAGTGGCCGTCAAAGTCACCACAGCACACAAACTGTTGCCTCAGGCTCATTCCCGGGATCAGCAGCAGACATCAGCAGCATCTCCCAGGCGGCCGCACACACTTGCATCACGCAGGTAACCGATGCCCTCTTTGCCATCGCGCACAATCACATCCATTTCTCCAAGGATCAAGCAAGTATCACGGCACGTGCGGTTGGATTAGCTGATCTGGCAGGCTTTCCAAGGGTGCAGGGCGTCATTGACTGCACACATGTGGCCCTTAAGGTACCCCATCACAATCCAGGTATTTTTGTCAACCGCAAGGGCTTCCACTTCCTCAACATGCAGCTGGTGTGTGACCGCAAGAAGGAAATTTTGCATGTTTGTGCCAAGTACCCTGGCAGTTGCCATGACTCCTTCATACTGCGCCAGTCTAGTGTGCCTCCGCTCTTCAGTTCACCAGACCAACTTAATGGATGGCTACTTGGAGACAAGGGCTATCACCTGAGGACGTGGCTGATGCCACCGTTGAGGAGGCCAGCCAACGAAGCTGAGGAGCGCTACAACTCCAGCCACATTTCCACCAGATCTATTATCGAACACACCATCGGTTTGCTGAAGATGCGCTTCAGATGCCTGGATAGATCAGGTGGGGCCCTGCAGTACTTAGCAGCCAGGGTCTCCAGAATCGTTGTGGTTTGCTGTGCACTTCACATCATGGCACAGTTTCGTGGCTTGCAGATTCCTGAAGACCAAGTGGCTCCTCACATATCCTCCTCAGATGAGGAGGAGGAGGAGGAGAGCGAAAACGAACATCTTGCAGAGGCCCATCAACCAGCGGCAACAGTACGCGAGAACATTGCTGCCCGGGATGCAAGGAACGCATTCATCTTGGCCAGATTTGCTTATCTAGCCAATCAAGCACTCTTGCCTTGCAGCTTATTACCAGAGCATCGACAATGGCCAAGAACCAGTGGATTCCTAGCACTCTGACCACCATACTGACAATTGCAAGTAATCCTTAGCCCTCAATGTGGAAGTCCCATTAGCGAAATGACACATGCCACAACTGCAACAATGGCCTTCATAATTTTTATTTACGATAACCAACTGATGGTTTTTCAACATTAAACATCAAATTTCACCCAAGTGACTACCCTTGTGACTATTTGTGCAGTATCTTTCTGTTACGCGTGCTCCTACGTGGTGGTTCCCCCTTGGCATCAGCAGATGTGAAGCTCCTTGCTCGCTTTCTTGCTGCTCGTGCTTTGGCGGGCGTCCTCTGGGGTTGCGAACCTGTGAGGGCTCGGCAACAGTCTGCTGCTCCTGCAGCTGTGCACGGGTTGAGACGCCAATCTCAGTTGGGTGGGGACTCTGGTGGGGCTCTGACCGAGGACTTGGCAGTGGCATGGAAGTATGAGCGCATAGAGAGGAGTCCCCACTTCCTTGTTCTCTGCCACTAACATCCCTCTCATTGGTCAGTTCCACCTCAGCGCTTGCAAGTGGCTTGAGAGCACCTTGCTGCACATCAGGGGGGCCACGGGGACCCGTATCTGCACTGGCAGTCCTACTCAGAAGGACTTCCATGAAGGTCTGGTTTCTCTGTTCAATAGCTGACCATCGCTCCTCCAGAGATGTCAGTCTATTCTGAAAACTCACCATGTTTTCTACATTCTGGCGACTTAGCTCCTCCATGGCCATAGCCATCCTCTCGTCTACTGTAGCCATCATTTCCACAGAGGTTGCCATCCTTTCTGTGGTGCTACGTTCATGCACCAATGACTCCACTGTAGTGTATGTACCTTTAAGAGGAACTATGTTTTTGAAGCCCCTGTATACTGTAGTACCAGTAGTGACCACTCGGGTATATAAGCCTGTGTAGCGTCTTGTGTTGTTAGTTCGACTTTGTTCAGGAAACACTTGTTAAATCAACTCCTGCATTCCGTGTCTCCATTAACACACGGATCTAACAGTGGTGACGAATTAGAAACGAACTTACCTGCAATTCGACAGCACCTCAAGGGGATCGATTCCTCAGACGAAGGTCGAAGCCAGAAGCAAGAAAAAAATAATAATAACTCGAAGAAACTCGAAAACGAGGGCCAGGCTTGGTCTCCAGTCTGTGGTTTCCCCAGCTAAACGGGCTGGTGGCAGGTAGTGCACTGATCCTTCCTGGGCTGCGGCGGGCTAGAGCTCGATCGGGTGGCTCTGTAACGGGGCTGGGCAGCGAGTCGGGAAGCAGAAGCAAAGAGAGAGAGAGGGTGGAGCACTCAGGGCGCGGCCAGTGCTGCAAAGCAGGTCGGCGTTCGGACTGAGCAGAGGGAGGGGAAAGTCCCAGAGGGTCCGCTCCACGACGGGAACGGTTCTCCAAGTAACGGAGAAACTATAGAAGCGATATATAAAAAAAATAGAAATACCGTGAAAAGCTGCAGGCCGCAACGGGAACCGTGGAGAACAGCGTTGGCAGCAGCGATTGGGGAGGCGCAAAGACCATAGTGCGTCGCCATTTAAAAAAAAAAATTTTTTTTTAATTAATCGCCAGCAACAGCGTTGGCAGTGGCGGGAAAGCGCGGGAGGTGCCATCTTAACTCAGCGCGGAAGAAAGAAAAGCGCGGGAAGCACCATTTTAGATTTTCAAGATGCCAAAGACTGGCAATATTACTGCTTTTGATAGTGATATAGAAGATTGGACCACATATGTGGAAAGAGTGGAAGTATATTGCAAGGCGAATGAAGTAGCGGATGATAAAAAGGCATCGGTACTTCTAAATCTGAAGGGCGCAAGGACATACGGGCTGTTACGAAACTTGATCACTCCAGCCAAACCGATGGACAAGAATTTTAAGGAGATTGTTGATACCTTACAGGAGCACTTAAACACAACACCGCTGCTGATAGCGGAACGATTCAAATTGTTCAGGAGGAATCAGCACAAGAATGAAAGTAAAGCTGATTACCTCACCGAATTATGAAAGCTGTCAAAGCGCTGCCAATTCGGGGCAGGACTGGCAGATTCTCTGCGAGACAAATTCGTCTGCGGTCTCCTAAGCGAAGGAACCCAGAAAAGACTACTTTCTGAGAAAGATTTGACACTGGACAAGGCTTTCAGTATGGCTGTATCATGCGAAGCAGCAGCAAGAGGAGCTGCAGAGATACAGCAAAAGCCACAGGACTTCAGCACCCATGAAATGACACAGGGTTTCGAGAGATGTTATCGCTGCGGCAGATCCACCCATGACCAGAAGGACTGCTGGTTCAAGGACAAAGCATGCAGGCAATGCGAAAAGATGGGACACATTGCACGTGTATGCAGATCTGGAAAGAAATCCGCTGACAGTAAAAAGGTCAATAAGGAAAAGTACAGAAAGGTACAAATGATGACGGACAGTAGCTCCGAAGACCAGAAGAGCGATAGCGACTCCGGAAACAAGAGACTAAGCTGTCTCAAATTACATAATGTAATTGCCAAAGAAGATTACCAGACCATTTGGGTTACCCTCACGATAGCGGGGTCCCCAGTCAAAATGGAGCTAGATACAGGATCAGCTCTGACCGTCATGAGTCGACGGGATTATGAGCGGCTATTTCCGCATATACCTTTGAAAGACACATCCATTGTCTTGAAGACATATACGGGGCAGAAAGTATACCCCAGAGGGAAAATAAGGGTGCCTGTTGTATACAACGGCAAGGAAATACAGAAATTGTATTTATACGTTCTGCAAGATGGTGGTCCACCGTTGTTGGGACGTGAATGGATCAGAAAGATACGTTTAGACTGGCACTCCATTCAAGCACTGACGGTGACCAGTAAGAAAAAAAACGATGATGACGTCATACCTGGACGATTAAAAGAAATCTTGGCTAACGCCAAAGAAGTGTTTCAACAGGAACTAGGAACCCTGAAAGGCGCCACCGCCTCAATAAAAGTGGAAGATGCGGCAATTCCCAAGTTTTTTAAGGCAAGGCCGGTGCCATACATAATTCGTCCAGCCGTCGAGGCAGAGCTGGAGAATTTGGAAAAAGCAGGCGTGTTATCCAAGGTAGATTGGAGCGAGTGGGCAACATCCATCGTCCCGGTCATGAAGAAAACATTGAATAATGATAAATCTGAAGAACAGAGAAAAGTTCGCATCTGTGGGGACTTCAAGGTGACTGTAAACCCAGTTCTTCACACGGTACAGTATCCTCTTCCGAGGATAGAAGATATTTTCGCCTCACTATCCGGAGGGAAACGTTTCACCAAAATTGACTTAGCACAGGCATATCTACAGATGGAGGTTGAGGAGGCCTCTAAAAAGTATCTCACGATAAACACACACAAAGGCCTGTACCAGCACATTCGACTGGTTTTCGGAGTGGCATCAGCTCCGGCTATCTGGCAAAGAGCTATGGAGCAAGTCCTGCAAGGGATTCCAGGGACTCAATGCTACCTAGACGACATCCTTGTAACAGGAGAAAACGACAACGAGCACCTTGCCAACTTGGAGCAGGTGCTCACGAGGCTGAGAGAACGGGGCCTACGAGCAAATCGCCCCAAATGCGAATTTTTCCAGAAACAAATATCATATTGTGGCCATGTCATTAACGAAGAAGGGTTGCATAAGTCACCTGAAAAAATTGAAGCAGTCGTAAAGGCCCCAGCGCCTGAAAATGTCTCACAATTAAGGTCGTTCCTGGGATTAGTAAATTACTATCATAAATTTTTACCAAACTTGTCGACGGTTCTGCACCCGCTTAACGCACTGCTACAAACGAGAGTAGTTTGGAAATGGAGCGAAGACTGTAAACGTGCCTTCCATAAATGCAAAGGCTTGATCACGTCCAGGGAAGTGTTGGCTCATTACAACCCATCACTGCCAATCAGACTGGCGTGCAATGCATCCCCTTACGACGTGAGAGCGGTATTATCGCATAGATTCCCTGATGGCTCGGAGCGGCCGATAGCTTTTGCGTCGCGCTCATTGAACTCAGCTGAGCGTAACTATGCCCAGATCGACAGGGAGGCACTCAGCCTGGTGTGGGGGGTGAAGAAATTCAACCATTACCTACACGGACAAAAGTTTACCTTGTTGACTGACCATCAACCCCTCGTCTCCATATTCAACCCTAAAAAGGGCGTTCCCATTATGACAGCGCAAAGGCTACAGAGGTGGTCCTTTTTCCGAGGGGCACACCAATATGACATAGAGTACAAAGGAACAAAACAGCATGGGAATGCTGACGGGTTATCGCGCCTACCGTTGCCAACGGTGGAAGAGGCGCCTACAGTGGACCCAGTGGAGATATTCCACTCGACCATAGTGGAATGTCTACCGGTGACAAATTCTACCATTGAAAAGGAAACGCGAAATGACCCGACTCTCTCACGAGTCTACGATTTAACGGTGAAAGGATGGCCAGCACATGGCGAACCACTGTTGCCAGCATTCTCGCAAAGAAGAGAACAGCTGTCAGTGTGCCGAGGAACCTTGATGTGTGGACCCAGAGTGGTGATTCCACCCAAACTCAAGGACAGAGTGCTAAAGGAGCTTCACGAGGGGCATCTGGGTGTAGTGAAAATGAAGAACTTAGCCAGAGCGTTTGTGTGGTGGCCAGGTATCGATGGAGACATCGAAGAAATGACCAAGAGCTGTCTAGGATGCCAGAAGGTCCAAAACGCCCCACCACAAGCCCCTCTACATCCATGGGAGTGGCCCGCATCTCCATGGCAAAGGGTACATATCGACTTTGCTGGTCCATCTATGGACTCAATGTTCTTAATCGCGGTGGATGCACACTCCAAGTGGCCGGAGGTAATAAAGATGTCCTCCACCACCACGGAAAAAACCATCACAGTATTAAGGACCATATTCGCCAGGAATGGGCTGCCTGAACAGATCTGTTCTGATAATGGACCGCAATTTGTATCCGAAGAATTCAGGAAGTTCTTAAAAGACAATGAGGTTAAGCACTACACGTCCGCCCCATACCATCCCGCCACCAATGGATTGGCTGAAAGGTTTGTCCAGACCTTCAAGAAGGCCATAAAGGCCATGGGTAATGAAGACATAAATCTACAACATAAGGTAGATAACTTCTTGTTTGCGTACAGGAATGCAACACATGTGGTTACAAACCTGTAGTGTATGTGCCTTTAAGAGCCCCAGGTGTGCTGTAATGCCGGTAATTGCCACTCGGGCTATATAAGCCTGTATATTGTGTATATCCGTTAGAACCCCCCCCAGACTTTGCTTAGTAAACACCTATGAACCAACTCCTGTCTTCAGTGTCTTTATCAACACACGGACACTGCAGTGGCGACGAAGTGGAAACGGACTTACCTGCAATTCGGCAGCACCTCAAGGACATCGATTCCTCGGGCGTCCAGAAGACTCAAGAAAGTGAGAGAAGCTGTGGTTTCACCAGCTGGCCAAGCTGGTGGCAGGTACTGCGCTAATCCTTCCTGGGCGTCAGGCTGGGGCTCCAGCGGCTGGCTCTACAGCTGAGACAGGCAGCGAAATCGGAGGCAAGCAATAACGGACTGGGAGGGAGCACTCGGGAGACGGCCGGCGCGGCAAGCAGGTCAGTGTTCAGACCTGGAGAGAAAGTCCGGCGGGAACGAGTCTCCAACTGTAAATAAATAAATAAATAAATAATTTTAAAAAAAGAACGGAAACCGCGGGAAACAGCGTTGTCATCGGCAGCAGCGGCGGGAAAGCGCGGGAAGCGCCATATCTTTGCTGCAGAAAAGAAAGAAAAGCGCGGGAAGCGCCATATCTTTTCTGAAATACCTAAGTCTGGCAATATTGATGCTTTTGATAGCGAAATAGAAGATTGGACCACATATGTGGAAAGAGTAGAGGTATATTGCACTGCAAATGGAATAGAAGATGAAAAAAAAGCTTCAGTACTGCTGAACCTAATGGGCGCAAAGGCATACGGGCTGTTACGAAATTTAATCACTCCAGCCAAACCAAAGGACAAGAATTTTAAAGAAATTGTTGATACCCTGCAGGAGCACTTAAACCCAACACCGCTGCTGATAGCGGAACGATTCAAATTCTTCAAGAGAAATCAACACAAAAATGAAAGTAACGCTGATTACCTAACTGAATTGAGAAAGCTATCAAAGTACTGCCAATTCGGGGCAGGACTATCAGATTATCTTCGAGACAAATTCGTTTGCGGTCTCTTAAGTGAAGGAACACAGAAAAGGCTGCTTTCTGAAAAAGATTTAACATTGGACAAAGCTTTCAGTATGCTGTATCCTACGAAGCAGCAGCAAGAGGAGCTGCAGAGATACAACAAAAGACACAGGACTTTGGCACCCATGAAATGACACAGGGTTTCAAAAGATGTTATCGCTGCGGCAGATTCACCCATAACCAGAGGGACTGCTGGTTCAAGGACAAAGCATGCAGGCAATGCGGAAAGATTGGACACATTGCACGGGTATGCCGATCTGGACAAAATAAATCCACAGACAGAAAAAAAAAATCAATAAAGGAAAGTACATGATGACGGACAGTAGCTCCGAAGACCAGAAGAGCGATAGCGACTCCGAAAACAAGAGACTAAGCTGTCTCAAATTACATAATGTACTTGCCAAAGATGATTACCAAACCATTTGGGTTACCCTCACGATAGCAGGGTCCCCAGTTAAAATGGAGCTAGATACAGGATCAGCTCTAACCGTAATAAATCGACGGGATTACGAGAGGCTATTTTCGCATATACCTCTAAAAGACACATCCATTATCTTAAAAACATATACGGGGCAGAAAGTATACCCCAAAGGAAAAATAAGGGTGCCTGTTGTATACAACGGCAAAGAAATACAAAAGTTGTATTTATACATTCTACAAGATGGTGGTCCACCGTTGTTGGGACGTGAATGGATCAGAAAGATACGTTTAGACTGGCACTCCATTCAGGCACTGACGGTGACCAGTAAGAAAAAAAACAATGATGACATCATACCTGAACGATTAAAAGACATCTTGGCCAATGCCAAAGAAGTGTTTCAAGAGAAACTAGGAACCTTGAAAGGCATCACCGCCTCAATAAAAGTGGAAGATGCAGCAATTCCCAAATATTTTAAGGCAAGACCGGTGCCATACGCAATTCGTCCAGCAGTCGAGGCAGAGCTGGAGAATTTGGAAAAGGCAGGCGTATTATCCAAAATAGATTGGAGCGAGTGGGCAACACCCATCGTTCCAGTCATGAAAAAAGCATTGAATAATGATAAATCTGAAGAACAGAGAAAAATTCGCATCTGTGGGGACTTCAAGGTGACTGTAAACCCGGTCCTTCACACAGTACAGTATCCTCTTCCGAGGATAGAAGATATTTTCGCCTCACTATCCGGAGGGAAATGTTTCACCAAAATTGACTTGGCACAGGCATATCTACAGATGGAGGTTGAGGAGGCCTCTAAAAAGTATCTCACAATAAACACACACAAAGGCCTGTACCAGTACAATCGACTGGTTTTTGGAGTAGCATCAGCTCCAGCTATCTGGCAAAGAGCTATGGAGCAAGTCCTGCAAGGGATTCCGGGGACTCAATGCTACCTAGATGACATCCTTGTAACAGGAGAAAACGACAACGAGCACCGTGCCAATTTGGAGCAGGTGCTCGCTAGGCTGAAAGAACGGGGCCTACGAGCAAATCGCTCCAAGTGCGAATTTTTCCAAAATCAGATATCATATTGTGGCCACATAATTAATAATGAAGGGTTGCATAAATCACCTGAAAAAATTGAAGCGGTCATAAAAGCCCCAGCACCTGAAAATGTTTCACAATTAAGGTCGTTCCTGGGATTAATAAATTACTATCATAAATTTTTACCGAACTTATCAACTCTTCTAAACCCTCTTAATGAACTTCTACAAACAGGAGTGATTTGGAAATGGAACGAAGACTGTAAACGTGCCTTCCATAAATGCAAAGACTTAATCACATCCGAAGAAGTTTTGGCTCATTACAACCCATCACTGCCAATCAGACTGGCGTGCGATGCATCCCCTTATGGCATAGGAGCAGTAGTATCCCATAAATTCCCTGATGGCTCAGAACGGCCGATAGCTTTTGCGTCACGCTCATTAAACTCAGCTGAGAGTAACTATGCCCAAATCGACAGGGAAGCACTCAGCCTGGTATGGGGAGTGAAGAAATTCAACCATTACCTACACGGACAAAAATTTACCTTGTTGACTGACCATCAACCCCTCATCTCCATATTCAACCCTAAAAAGGGTGTTCCCATTATGACAGCGCAAAGGCTACAGAGGTGGTCCCTTTTTCTAGGGGCACACCAATACAACATAGAATACAAAGGATCAAAACAGCATGGGAATGCTGACGGTTTATCGCGCCTACCGTTGCCAACGGTAGAAGAGGCACCTACAGTAGACCCAGTAGAGATGTTCCACTCTACCATAGTGGAATGTCTACCAGTAACAAATTCTGCCATTGAAAGGGAGACGAGAAATGACCCGACTCTCACACGGGTCTACGATTTAACAGTGAAGGGATGGCCAGCACATGGCGAACCACTGTTGCCAGCATTCTCGCAAAGAAGAGAACAGCTGTCAGTGTGCCGAGGAACCTTGATGTGTGGATCCAGTGTGGTGATTCCACCCAAACTCCAGGATAAAGTGCTAAAGGAGCTTCACGAGGGGCATCTGGGTGGAGTGAAAATGAAGAACCTAGCTAGGGCGTTTGTATGGTGGTCAGGTATCGATGGAGCCATCGAAGAAATGACCAAGAGCTGCCTAGGATGCCAGAAGGTCCAAAACGCTCCACCACAAGCCCCTCTACATCCATGGGAGTGGTCCTCATCTCCCTGGCAAAGGGTGCATATCGACTTTGCTGCTCCATTTATGGACTCAATGTTCTTAATCGCGGTTGATGCACACTCCAAGTGGCCGGAGGTAATAAAGATGTCCTCCACCACCACGGAAAAAACCATCACAGTATTAAGGACCATATTTGCCAGGAATGGGCTGCCGGAACAGATCTGTTCTGATAATGGACCGCAATTTGTGTCCGAAGAATTCAGAAAGTTCTTAAAAAACAATGGGGTTAAGCACTACACGTCCGCCCCATACCATCCCGCCACCAATGGATTGGCTGAAAGGTTTGTCCAGACCTTCAAGAAGGCCATAAAGGCCATGGGTAATGAAGACATAAAACTTCAGCACAAGGTGGATAACTTCTTATTCGCATACAGGAATGCAACACATATGGTTACCAACCAAACTCCCGCCATGATGTTCTTCAATAGAAACCTAAGGTGCCGGCTGGATTTGGTCAAGCCCAACATCAGAAGGGACGTGGAGAACCGGCAGTTTCAAGGCATGAATGAAAGGCCAACTAGAACCTTCCAGATAGGTCAACAAGTTTTGGCCCGGGACTACCGTACCGAGAAATGGCAGCCTGGAACTATCTGCACACGACTAGGACCACTGATGTATACCGTGGACATCGGAGAAAGCATAATACAGCGCCATGCTGACCAAATCATAAAGTCATCCGAAAAGGGACAACCTACACCACAACTCTATACATCTAACGATAAAGTAGAGATACCCATATCTACCTCCGATCCGGTGATGCTGGAACCCGATGAACCCGACACTGGCATTCAAGCCGAATCAGCCTTGCCAAAAGAACCTACTACACCACCAGAAACTACTACACCCCTGAGGCGTTATCCGGACCGAGTCAGGAAGCCTCCTGAGAGACTGACTTATAATTAATTAACTACAGCAATGTGTATATTATTTTTCTTATAACATGTAATTAATAATTACTTAAAATATGATGTACTGGTTAGCTGAAAGGGGAGGAATTGTAGTGTATGTGCCTTTAAGAGCCCCAGGTGTGCTTTAATGCCGGTAATTGCCACTCGGGCTATATAAGCCTGTATATTGTGTATATCCGTTAGAACCCCCCCCAGACTTTGCTTAGTAAACACCTATGAAGCAACTCCTGTCTTCAGTGTCTTTATCAACACACGGACACTACAAAACCAAACCCCCGCCATGATGTTTTTCAATAGAAGACTAAGATGCCGGCTGGATTTGGTCAAGCCAAACGTCAGAAGGGACGTAGAGAACCGGCAATTTCAAAGCATGAATGAAAGGCCAACTAGAACCTTCCAGATAGGTCAACCAGTTTTGGCCCGGGACAACCGTACCGAGAAATGGCAGCCTGGAACTACTTGCACACGACTAGGACCGCTGATGTATACCGTGGACATTGGAGAAAGCATAATAAGGCGCCATGCTGACCAGATCATAGCCATCTGAAAAAGAACAACCTACACCACAACTCTATACGCCTAGTGATGAAGCAGAGATACCCATAGTATCTACCTCCGATCCAGTGATACTGGAACTACATAAACCCGACACTAGCATTGAAGCCGAATCGACCTTGCCAAAAGAACCCACTACACCACCGAGGCGTTATCCGGACCGAGTCAGGAAGCCTCCAGAGAGACTGAATTTGTAATTGATTAACTTCAGCAAATGTGTATATTATTGTTCTTGTAAAAATGTTATTTAATGATTACTTAAAATGTTATGTACTATTTATCTAAAAGGGGAGGAATTGTAGTGTATGTACCTTCAAGAGGAACTATGTTTTTGAAGCCCCTGTATACTGTAGTACCAGTAGTGACCACTCAGGTATATAAGCCTGTGTAGCGTCTTGTGTTGTTAGTTCACCTCCAGACTTTGTTCAGTAAACACTTGTTAAATCAACTCCTGCATTCCGTGTCTCCATTAACACACGGATCTAACATCCACAAAGGCTCTGCTCATGTTCGCGATGGACTCCTCTATTCGCTCCACGCTCGCAGCGACCCTGGAGACAAAACCTGCCAGAGAATCCTGCACCTGTTCCTGGAGTTCCAGCACCGCTGTTCTTCTGGATGGACCCAGAGGCACAGGGTCGACATGCAGCTGAGCCGAGCTGGGAGAGTCCTGCGCCCTCCGACTAGGACTCTCCACTGCTGTCCCTGTCTCCACAATCTGCTGATGCTCACTTGTGAGCTGTGATACAGCAGGTGACAACACTATATCTCGCGATGGTCCCACCGAGGTATGAGTGTCTGTGCTGGTGCTGGGTTGGCTGAATTCTGCTGACTCTGCGCCCTCAGAGATTGCAGCTTTCTCTGAGGAGCCTGGAGGCTCAGGCTGTTCCTCCTGGATAGTGGGGACGGGTGTTTGCGATGGTCCTGTGGGGGAGTAAAGGAAAGAGTCAGAGATGTGAGGTCAAGGTTACATGCACATTGCATATTGCAGATGATCATAAGTCCATCTGTTAGAGCTTCAGAATCATTATCAGCGACTCATGCAATGTCAATGAAAGAGATGAAAAACTATTCTCTCACCAGCTTTCTCTGAGGCACCCGTCTGTCCGTCCCCCACTTGTGCATCGTCCTCGAGTCCCACGATCTCCAGGACCGCCTCCTCCCAAGGGGTGAGGTGGGCTACTGAGGGTGGTCCTCCTCCTGTCCTCGCTCTTTCCCTCTTATTGTGAGCTCTCTTTTCCTGCAATGAGGGAGACAAGTGAAGTTTGATTGAGAATGAAGGAGTGAGTGTAGAGAATCCATAGCATAGATGCTTAGAAGGAGACAAAGATGGAGTGAGGTGGCAAGACCAGGGGCCCTCCCTGTGTTTTGTAAGTTGTTTTCATAGCATCACAGTGATAGGGAGTGTGAGGGCTGCATAGTCGAATAGTTAGGTGAATGTGACCATAGAGAGAGAGGGAATTGGTAAGGGTGCGGGGATGTCAGTGTCAAGTGGGATGTGAAGGAAGAGGTTGCAAAAGCTGAGTCCTGGTGAAGAGAGGCAATGGGGATCAGATTGAGGGTGATGGGAAAGTCATACTCACTTTTCCAGTGCGCAAAAGGTCATGAAACCTCTTCCTTCACTGAAGCCAGGTTCTGCGGATCAGCGACAACGAGTTGAACTCCTGGGCCACCTGGATCCACACAGAATTCGTCTGCTGGGGAGGCTTCTTCCTCCCTGATGAAGGGAAGAGCACCGCCTTATTAGCTCTTGCTCCCTCCACCAAAGCTTGCAGGGCAATGTCTTCAAATCTGAGAGCAGACTTAGGTCTCCCGCTGCTCATTTTGCCTCCAGGTCCCTCTCACAACAAAGGCCAAAGGTTGGCAGTCTGCAGAAGAAGCAAGGCTTCTTGCAGACCTTAAGTGCAGCAGCAATGACGACGTCATCGGAGGCGAGTTTCAGACTGAAAAAACTAATTGGGCCACGGGTTCCCACACGCTGGAACTCAATTGCCGAATTAGGTGAAAATCGCATTTGGAATCGGGTGGATAACACGAAAAGCGGATGACATGACTCCAGCCCGCCCCAATGACAAAATCGAGTCCATAATCTCTATCGGTTCTGTATCCCTTAATGTATTCATTTTCAAATCCTCAGTTACAAATTCCCCTAAGGCTCCCACCCACTGGACCTTCCCAACTCGGTTACCTGCCCTAACTCTCCTCCCAATTCCTGCTCAGTATCCAAATTCTTCCCCCTCGCCACCCCCACAAACACCAGGTGAAGCATTTTGGGATGTTTCACTGCAAGTGTAAGATGTTGTAGTTCTGAAACTTTTACAGAATGTGATCTACTTATAAGGTGCTTTGATACCGTGCAAGACCCATGCAAATGTCGGTCATGTGTTGGAAGTGTGGGTCTTGCACAGGCAGCTGCAAGTCAAATGTAATGCTGTTGGAATTAATTTTTGTTTGTACTTAGCGGGCCACAAATTCCTTTGTGTGCGACCTTTTTGTCTGTGAGCAAATTTTACAGCAACTACTTTTAGAACAACAACAGCAACTACAGGAAACTTTTGATTAACCAGCCCCTAAATAACCGGAACGCTCTATCCACCGGCAAAATTCAGGAGTCGGTTCAGATAACTTTTTTATTACTTTTTTTACTCCATTTGTTGCTGTGCAAGGGTATAGCTGAAGCTGTTGCTAAGCTACAGAGACGCTTGCAACTTGTGCCGATTGTTTTGAAGCTGTTAGGGTTTGTTGCTTTATACGGAGCTCTGAGCTCCGTATCTTTTACTATCGCGTTCGGTTATCCGGAATTGTTGATGAACCGACAACACGTCGGTTCCGTCCGTGCCAGATACCAGAAAGTTTCCTGTACTTAAAAGCATATATACTGTAATGCCATACTGCCACCCCACCATCTTAAATCATGAGACAATCAGACAAACTCTTAAAAATCATGAAATCAGTTGCTTTTTCTTGGGTTATAAACCTCATTAGCGGCTTTATTTAATCTCTAACATGTCACAGCTCTTACAAAAACTATATTACACGTGTCCCGTGTTAGAATTTGCTCTGTCAGGTGTCCCATCAAAGTTAATCATAACATCTCGGGGTCATTGTCCGATTAGAATATGCCAATATTGGAATTTAGTCAGGGCAATGGTGGAGCAGGACAAAACAGACGGGTCAGCAACATCCCATGTGAGGTGTTAATAGCAGATTGGCCAGAACAATGGAGGCACCGATGCTAACACATTAGCAAATATTAGCAAGGTCACATTAACTATTTGAGATTGTCCAGGTCATCTCCTATTCCTTTGTAAATTCAGACAGGAATCATCAGGTTAAATTGATTAGCAGTTAAACCATCAAGATGGCCATTATGTCAAGGTCTGGAGGTTTGGTGAGAAGGAACCTCGCTTCAATATACATTCTGGGCAAAGTCTCACACATCCCATGCTATCTCAATCAGCTAGTCAGACACGATTTGCCTTCAACAAATCCGTGCTGGCTGTCCATTATTAATCCATCTGAACCACAGGAGCAGATTTAACGTCTCATCCCAAAAACACATAGACTGGATATTGTTGGTGGAAGGAAAACATTTGATGAACCAAATGACTTGTTACGTTAAGTTTTATTATTATTACACCAGACATTAGCAATAACTTTGTTTCCAATATTTGTTGGGAGGTGGTAAGAAACTAAAGCTGGAGTTAATGTGCACTCAGTGCAAACATAAACCCGTATGAGACTCGTGCCTCACGCCTTTAGTACCCTCAATTATCTCTTAGGTTACATCACCACTTTTTCATTGACGTGCACCCGAAACCACTTTCCATGGGAGCAAAAGCATTTGTGGAACTGCGGCCTAATTTAAGATTAAAAAGTGCTTCCCTCCCTCTCCCACCTCAGTATTGTTCAGCTTTAATCAGACACTCATTCACATCAACATTTCCAGTTCAGCACCGTCTTCTTGGGTTACACATCCACAACTCACATTTGTCTGCATTATACTGCATGAATTGAAACGTGAAACATAAAAAAATGTTTTGCCTGAAGAGGTTCACCAAGACACTCACTGTCTAGAGATTGAGATAATTTTTTTTTTAAACGTTAACCTAAAAATAAATACATTCCAAATAAAAGATAATAAAAATATAACTGTATTTACTTTCCTGCCCGCCGCGCACATTGAGGTCCTTAACTTTCCCTGACCAATAACCAGCTTCCGCGGTGTGTTGTTCCAAAATGTAGCCGGAGACCGCCTTCCTGCGCAGAGCATGGGAGGAGCAGGTCCAGGAAACTGAGCGGGGGCGAGCGCAGGCCTCAGCAACGCCGAGTTCGCATTTCAGGCCCCGAATCAGAGCCGCTGGGATCGGCGGACGTGTGGCCAGGGACCTGGCTTCATTAAATCGCTGCTCCAGCGCCTCCCCCATCCCACCAGGTGCTTCCTGGTTTCTTCACCGGTTTCCACCGAGTCCGACTCATTCCCTCTTTTGAGAATGCACTGCGGCCCTGGGGAGCACGTGCGCTCTCAGCAGGGAAATCAGCGTGGTGGATAGAGCGGTTGCTGGGACGCAGAGAATTGTGGGTCCTGCAGCCACCATTAGTCAACAGCTGTCCAAGACAAGGCTCGCCAGGTTCCAGGACTCCGTATGTTAGCAAACGCCGTTCCAATTCAGATCGGCTCTGTGAGGTCCCAAACGACTCCCCCTGTGAGGATTCCTGGGCCATTCTCTCATCGCTATGACTTTTTCCCGCTTGTTGGGTATTGGGCCCCATCCCCAGCTTCAGCTGTCCAGCTCACTGCATGGCCTGTGAATTTGAGTGCACAGGACCTTACAGATCGCTGCGCAGCCACAAACCTTACAGGGAACATTGGTTGGAACTCCCTAACATCATTTTTAGTGGGTCTTCTAGGTGTCGGTCTCTGAGTCCCATTAAGTTTAGTTTTGGTTTGCAGCCGAATGTGTGAGACCCATGCTTCTGGTACCCAGTGACACGAACACAATATAAAAGCACCTGTAGAAGCTTCTACTGTAAATAAGCCTGGAGAGTTTAACTTTTCAGGGAGAGCATTACTGTGAAGGTCCCCCACATTTACAGTACCTCATACAATTGAAAGATAACAAAATACAAAGCGTTTAATCCATTGATAACTGAAGTTAATCCTTCTCTTATATAGTTATAGCTGAAACGTGTGCTGCCATATTCAGATATGAAGCCGTAAGTCCATGTTAAAGACACCACAGTCAGAGACGTGACAAATATGCAACCGCATCGTAATGTAGTTAATATGCATTTTACCACCAATAAAACATATTAAAAATGTGAAATCCATTTATTAGTCAAGACTGAAATGCAAAAGCTAGAATAACAGGGCTCCTTTCTTTTCAGAGTGTCGTGTGATGAAATCGTCCTACTCACGTTCTGGTAGTACCTCACGACATTCCGGATCAAAAAGTCCGGGGCCATCTCGGCGAAGCAGGTCTCCTGCATCAGGTACAGATTTTAAAACGGCAGTAAAATAAAAACACCAGAAAAAAGTGAAGGACTACTTTTAACAAACCCTTGTGGGAACTGCGTATGTGAATGAGTTGGCAGTCAGATAACTTGCCCGTGTGCACGAAAAGACTCTCCTATTCCTAATGTATTATCTTGTGTCTAAGCTTTTCTCTGTGTGACCATTTCTGATCTTTATCCTTCACCTTCACCTCCTGTTTACATGAAAGGCTTTTGAAGGTTTCTCAAAGTATTGTAAATAAGTGTATTTTATCCCTGGCTGGTTGGCAGAAAAATCACGCAGATATTACAGATTCAAGGGGGTATATAATATTTATTATGAACTGGAGACTTTGTTAGACATTTAACCCTTGGAATTTTAGAACTCACATAGCACTTTAGGGTTACTTTGCCTCACGTTTCTCCGATACTCGCGCAGTTTCCTTTCCCAGCAAACAACACGCTGGTGGTCATTTTAACTTTGGACGATGCTAAGAAATGGCCGAGATTAAGTTAGCTGCGCATTATACACCAGCTGGATTTTCCTTTCAATTGCAAAGGTTACTCAGGCGGGATATATAACGAGTGACCAATTCGATATTGCAATTTTACACCATTGCCCTAAGTTAAAATTACCTCCCCCCCCCCCATTTACCTGCCAGCTGCAAATATATTCTTTCATACTACACCAACAAAAAGGCACCTGCATGTTTGAACTTATCCATGCAGCAGAAAAAACGTGTTTTTAATGTAAATAACACACTCTGGGCTAGATATTCATCTACTTAACCACCACTCCATAGCGCCATGAAATGGCGGAAAAAATGGTGGCCGCCGCTCTTTCGGCAGTTGGTGGCGGGTCCCGCGGCGGCCTCCATCTTCCTCTATCCCTTTGCGTGCCGGTAGCTGGCAGTGCCCTGGAACAAAAAAGGCGGTGTGGTGACGTCAATCAACATGCGACGCCGACTGAATGTCAGCACTCCGAACTTCGACCCTAGCGCTGAATTCAACACTGGGTCCTAAGCATGCCAGGTTAACCAGGTATGCAAGCAGGCTGACAGAGGCGATGTCTGCACCACTTAAAGGGACACACACATCTTTCAGGTAAGTTTAGATTTAAGCTTTTGGACTGGGTTTTTCTGATTTTATTGAAGTACAGGAAACTTTCGATTTACCGGCACCTCAATAACCAGAAACCTCGGTTAACCATCAAAATTCAGGAGTAGGTTCAGGTAAGTTTTACTTCATATTCTACTTGCCTTCCTCGATCTGTTGCTGTGCAAGGGTGTGGCTGCAGCTGTTGCTAAGCTACAGAGACGCTTGGAACTTGTGGCTATTGTTCTGAGCCTGTTGCTAAGCAACAGGGTATGTTGCTTTATACGGAGCTCTCAGCTCTCCGTATCTTTTACTATAGCTTTCGGTTATCCGGAATTTTTGATGAACCGGCACCACGTCGGTCCCGTTGGTGCCGGATAAAAAAAAGTTTCCTGTAGTGGCTTGCTGCAATAGATGTTAAAACATTTTTTAAGTGTGTAGGGAGTGGTGCTGGATGCTTGCTGATTTACAGTATCAGCTTGCAGAGGGAAGAGGAAGACACAGAAGAGGAAGAAGCTGAAGAGGAGGAAGCAGAAGGAAGGACAGCCCTTTTCTGGCCGGGATATCCGAAATGGAATCATCCACCTGCAGTCCCAGTGATCACAACCCCAATTCCCCTTTCAGTATTTGTCCCACACCTTACCTTCCCTCTGTTACTGACCATCACAGTGTCCTCTTGGTCACTATGCTGAAATAAAAGCCACCACAAAGCAAACCTTCCAATCCAACTTTATACATCTATCCATCCAATATGACATCAAGAAATCAACTCATCACCGTTATGCATTCTCTTAGTGACTGTTTAGTTTGTGCCTTTGCCTATCCTACTGAGGTCAGGCAGTGCTATCCCAGTGGCTGCAGCATGGCTGGTGGAAGGTTGCTGACTTTCAGTGGGGGACACTGCAAATGGCTTTGCTGGTCGACCTTGAGGAGCTGGTGGCTGGGAGTGTTTTTGCTTCTTCTACCTCTTCACTCTCCTCTCCCTCTTCTTGGTCAACCACTGGCTGGGCAGGCTGTATTTCTTGGGTGAGTAAAATGAGGAAGGCACAAGGGTGGAGCTGTGCTGAGGGGAGGGCAGGAAAGCATGAGGTGCATATGAGAAGGAGGATAACGTATGAGGATACCGACGTTTTTATCCTTTCAGCCCCGCCACTGGCCAAGGGCTCAGCCATGCTCCTGCCAAGAATGGCCTGCACCGTCTCCTCCAAGGGGGTGAGGTGAGGCTAGGAATGGGAGATGTGCCTCGTGATTGGTGCAGATTGTTGGTAGGTGAGTGATTGGGGGTGGTGGTCGTGCATTGAGCAGTGTGTGAGGCTAGTGGTGCAGTTGGTAGGAGACGGCTTTTGAAGATGCAGTCACTGACCTTGGCCAGCGGTCTGGGGTCATGAAACTTCTTTGGGCACTGGAGCCATGTTGTGGGGGTGACACTGCTGGCAATGACGGCCTCAGTGATGTGGTCCCACATCGTTCTTTCTGGAGGGCCTCCTGGCCTCTGTGGGTAGAGGACCTCTCTTGCAATGTTGACCCCCTGCACAAAGCTGGACTGCTGCGTGTGAGACCCTGGGTGCTCCTTCCCTGACTTGCTGAGACATTTGTGTTAGTGCGGAAGCATTTTTCCCATTTTTTGAGCTTCAGAAGAGAATTCAGCTTTAAGAGCTGAATAATCACTTTGGGACTTCTTTTTAATGTTAATTTTTTTTGAAAGGCAGTAAGGGCTGAAAACTGCATTTTTACACTGCATTTTAATTTGTATTAGTTCTGAATGCCCTTTTCATTCATAGCCCCCTTTAATTGCCCACAATTCCTTGCGAGCTCCACAGCCTCACTCCCAGAGGCTGTGCGAAGCTCGACGCCACTTCAGGACAGGAACTTCGTCTTGGAGGTCTCCACTAACACCTCCAGGTTAGCGCTGCGCCGCCAATCTCCAGCCGCCCAGACAAATTTCTTCTTCTTAGCAAAGCAGCCATTTTCAGCGGCCGTTAACTCCGGCAACTTTTGTGGTGAACACAAATTTCTAGGCCTCTAAATCTTTGAATAGAAACACAAAGCCTTATTTTCACACAGTTGGCTTGCAGTCATTTTTAAACTATTCTGCTTCAGATCTGTTTCTCCAAATGCCTTGATTCTATTTAAGAAAATTGTGTCCCCCGAGCCTATCAATGCAATGGACTGTGCCCTGTGTGTGATTGTATATTTGTGATCTTTGATATGTCTTCATCTCCTTATAGTAGTCTCTGTTACTCAGCTAAATGTTGTCCATTATTGTACTAGTTCCTCTATGTCTTTAACCCTTCTTGTGTTTTGGATTTGATACTCTGTTCTATTTATGATTGTGTGGTAACATCTCTCCTTAATGTTTTCTCCTTCTGCTTGTGTGTTAACTGAATGAGTACAGTTAAAAGAGGAGGTTACTACACAGCTTATTCTCCGGTCAAATCCCCAGGTGAGCCCCTCTTTTCATACAATCCCATCTCACACTTTGTTATGATCTACCAGGCAGGTTTGTCTAAACAAAGATAATTTTCCCTTCTCAGCAGTTAGCTTGTGGCTGAGAGGAGGAGGAGTGCTGTCCACATAGTGTTGGGGTTGATGCTACGATCACCTAGACTTTACCCGCATTATCCTGTTGCTGGTATAATTACAAATGGCAGAAATAATACCAAAGCTGTTCTTTGTGTGTAAACCCTATTTAATATTTGAAACCGCCTGGGGTGAAATTGGTCTTCGACAGTAGCGCAATACGGGCAACAATGAATCAGCAGCCTTTTAAACCCCAAGTATTGTAAAAGAAAACAGGGTGCGGTGTAAAACAGGAGGCCTATTGCAATTGCCCATTTTGCGTGACTGCCCAAGACTGGTTCCACCCCTCTGCATCTTCCAAATACCAACCATTTTAACAGGATAGAACTCATGTCTCTGTTGCCATGGGAACTCAGGTGCTGAGCCCAATTTTTCATACTTGCAGCTGAAAGATTGGCAACTGAAATACCAAAATATAAATCGAATAATAAGTTTGCAGGGTGCACTGCAAGTGGTAATATTGGCGTTAACTCCCTTGGCTTATTGCTGCAGAATTGGATCCAGTAATAGAAAGGGGAAACAGGGCCCAGTTCTGGGATTAAACTGAGTATTAAGGATGACTCGGAAATGAGTCAAAAACTAAAATGAATCCAAACATCTGGAGCATACAGGAGCAAGACTTTGCTTTGATATTCCAGATAGTAGTTCCTGTTTTGTAATCCCTTTGTTTCCCTTTTCACTTCTCAGTGCTTGGCACTGGAACGTGAAGTTTTGCAACTAACACCAACACTGTCTTTTGAGGATGCAGTAAGTCCTGTCAGTGGGATGGCTGGACATGAAAACTCTTCACCAGAAGGATGAGAATAAGAGGCACTCCCACCTGTCTTTGCATATGGGATAAAAGGAGGGAAAAGAACAGAGATAGCAGGAAAGAAATAGAGGCAGAAAGAAAAATGAAGTCATAGAAAGCTAATTTGTGACTGCACTTTTGCCTCCCTTTTTGAAGGTCCAGTTTTAATGGGGTGATTCTATCTTCCGGCATTCCCAGTGGGAAGTCGCACTCGTAAGGAGCACACAGCCTGTGGTTTTCCATCTGGTAATGGGACATAACCGCGATTTCCTGAGATACGATCCCTGTGAGTGCTGCTGCCCAGTAGAACGTCAAATCACCCCTTAAATTCCATCCTTGATTATCAGTCGAATTTCCTAAGTGTAGAATGCTTCAGTTGAGAAGGGAGTGAGGGAATAGAAGGAAAACTGTAGGGAGAAAGCTCATTCTATTAGCTAACGTGTATTGCTGCTGACAACATCATGAAGACGTACATAGCCCAAACTATACCCTGAAGGGAAATGAATAATCAGGCAATGCCATTTGAAGGGAGGGCATACAGCAATGTTGCGCTTTACTTTCCAATATAAAAAGAAAGTTCTACGAAGATATAAAAAGGCTGGATTTTCCACTTCAGCAGAAAGTTGGTATGGTGGGCTTTGCATCCGCTCGACTTCTCCGCCGCTGACTCCAGTGAATCTTGAGGGCTTCGTCCCAATGAACACAGTTTTGGCAGGTTCCTAATAGGGTTTCAGGCTGTACTGGGGCAACCAACATTCGTGGGGATAGGAAAAGGCTGTTGCATGTCTCAGGAGCCTGCAGCAGCAGAGCTGGCTGCTTCTAGTCTGGCTCAAGGGGAGGGCCAAACTGGTCAAAAACATTTTGACCAGCAATTGGCTACATTCCTTGATGGAACCTTTTAAAATTTAAATCCACTTCCACACAGCCTAAGCAACTCTAGACACTAGGACCGTGCTGTCATGCTTTGCAACCAGCAATAATGATGTAAAATCTGAAAGTCGATGCCACTCTGTCATTCCCATACAATTTGAATGCACCTGGCTATATATGGGTGGACATAGTCAACAGCCATCGTCACTTCTGGCAGAAAATCCCAGAGATGACAGCTATCAGCGGGCAGCCAGTGGAGCGACTGATTTCCCGCCCCAGATCTGTCCAAAATTGGGTGGAATCTGAGCAGAAAATCCTGGCTACAGTGTTGATAATGTAGCTTTTCAATAATCAGTGCTTGCCTTGATAGAATTACCTTTCACTTAAATCTCATTTTAATGCTGCTAATTTAAGAAAGAGTTAACTTGACATGGGTGGTCTGATTTGTGTAGAATTAACTGGACCCTTATGTAAGCAAATGTTTATTTACAAATGTTTTGATCCATAAAATATTTATTAGGAAGTATAGGATTCCTGAGTGAATCCCACTGACATGAGTATTTAAACTGTACAGTATTACACAATTAAACAATCAGCAGTATCCAATATCTTTGTAAATAAACTTTAATTAAAAGGTACAAGTCAAGGATAAATTGTGATTTTTATTTTTTATTTGTGATATTGTGGAACAGTCGAGCACATCGTCTTTAATTAATTAATACCTTACCATATATCGGCAAATGGATATTTTATCTTCCATGATGGCAAATTTGCGCGGAAGGATTTGAAGAGCGAGGCCTAATAAATGTCGCGGACATCAAGCTACTCCAGCATATATTTTATTTCATTATTTTGCAGTGGACCAGGGACGAGGCAGATGTGTATTCTATATATATAAAAGGATACTTCTGTCTGTCATTCCGTCTGTCTGCCTGTCTGTCTTGAATTAACTCGAAAGTTATAGAGCGTACCTACACGTGCGTTACGTCGAAAGAAAGCTGACGATTCCAGAACCGTCCTAAGCGTATTTACGTTTCGGCCGGACAAAAATTGCGCCCGCGGTATCCAAAAAACGTTCAACATTCTGCTCATTATCCGCTCATTAGCATCGAGTGACGCCGAGGTCGACCAATCGTACGGCGGGTTCCTGGCGCGTGCGGCCGGGCCCTCCTACAGTCGAGTGACGGGACGATTGACCAATCCTACGCTTCGGTGACCTGACGGTCCACCAATCGGTGCCTGTGTGGGCGGGCCTTATCGTTCTGAACCGAGGTGAGTCGCCGCCATCTTGATTCCAAACTTTTCATTTCTTTTTCCCGCTTTCTGCGTCTTTAAAAAAAAAAGTTCCTTTTAAAACAGAAATTCTTTTTAAAAAAAGTTAATTACTTTCAGAAATTGTTTTAAAAAAAAGTTAATTACTTTCTAAATCTTTTATCTAATCTCATTAATTTTCCTACCTTTCCCCGTTTTTGCAGGTAGGCCTCTAAGCCTGGGCATCTGTTACCAGCCATGCTGGACCCTAGGCAATTGTTTTGTGGCAAGCTCCTCCCACCCCTCACCCCCCCCCCCCCCTTCGGTCTCCCCATCATGTGATGGTTGACCAATCCTATGGCGTGTGTGGGCTGGGCCTGATGCTTAATAAGACAGAATAAATAAAAGTTACTTTAGTCTTCGCGAGCACTGGAGTGACTGCAGCAACTATTGCAACGTAAGTGAAGAGATAGAGAATAAATAATTCAGTTTTTATATCTTCTAACTTTATATCTTCTTTCCTTAAAAACTTTCGGCTTTTGTATATCTTCTAACTTTATATCTTCTTTCCTTAAAAAACTTTCGGTTTTCAAAAGGCGAAAGTTTTTTAAGGAAAGAAGATATAAAGTTAGAAGATATACAAAAGCCAAAAGTTTTTAAGGAAAGAACATATAAAGTTAGAAGATTTCCGATTTTGTACCTTGCAGCTACTTTTTTTAAAAGTAAAGAAATTTTGCAGTTTTTAATTAAGAAAAAAAAATTTCCGTGCTTCCAACCGACATGAGAAAATGGCCGCCGGCTTCTTCACGCACCTTCAAGGCTGGCCGCACCCGCCCTGAAGGCTGGCAGACAGCTTTTTTTTCTTTCTGCCCCCGCCCCCTATCCCCTCTCCCCCCCCCTCTCAAGGGTTAACCCGGCAACCGGCTCTGGAGATCGGGAGGGGAGGAGGGTTACCCCGGCAACTGGGCCCGGCCATCTTTCATCCTGGCAGCAGTTCAATGCAGCGACACCACAGCGCCATATTTGATCCTGGCGGCACGGCAATTTCCTGTTGACGCCATCTTTGATCATGGCGGAACTTCAATGTGGGCCCGAACAGCGCCATCTTTAGTCTGGGCTGCCCGGTTTCTTCCTCCTTCCCTCTCTCTCTCTCCCCCCCTCCTTCTCTCTCCCTCCCCTCCCTCTCCCTCCCCCCCTCTCTCCCTGCCCCCCCTTCCCTGCCCCCCTCTCCCTCCCCCCCTCTCCCTCCCTCCCCCCCTCTCTCCCTCCCTCCCCCCTCTCTCCCTCCCCCCCCTCCCTCCTCCCCCCCCTCCCTCCTCCCCTCCCCCCTCCCCTCCCCCCCTCGCCCCCCCTCCCCTCTCCCTCCCCCCTCCCCCCCACTCCCTCCCCCTCCTCCCCCCTCACCCCTCTCCCTCCTCCCCCTCCCTCCTCCCTCCCCCCTCTCCCCTCTCCCCCCTTTCCCCCCTCCCTCCCCCCCCCATCTTGCCCCCAGTCGCTCTCTCTCTCTCCCCCCCCCAATCGCTCTCTCTCTCTTCCAACAACAACATGCCCTCGAAAAAGCCTCGGCACCGCCGGGCACTCCAGCTAGTTACTTAAGTGTATTGATAGCGAAAATAAATGTTAAACACAGTTTCTGCATCAACATTTTGTACTGTCGCTGTTTAATAGCAAAAGTGTAAATATATAATTTAAAATATCTACTTGTGGAACTCAGTGAAGCATAATGATCAGAGCGGGAATAAACCAGTGTGGTGCAACAGAAATTGCTGACTATGTGGCTACAGCGACACTGTTTTAGACACTTGCACTAATTTTAGTAGAAAACATCTTACAATGTAATTTCTACCGGATTCCTCCTTTACTGGCAGGATGAGACATCTGGAATGGGACTGTGTGTATGGCAGCTGCAGTGCCTCACCTGTAATTGGCCAACGGGAGATGTATTTCTGGCAGTTTGCAATAGTCCTGCTAGAATTCCCTCCTCTCTGCTGCCATGAGCTGCTTCATGTAACAGTCTGTCTGAGAATAGGTAAAATCCATACCGTGGTGGAAGCCAAATTTGAATGTTGGTGACAGCTCGGACAAAGTAATGACTGACTGTCTGAGATGCCCTACCCTACTGCCCATAGATAGAAGTTTCCAGCAGAAAACTGGAAAGGGACTAAACAACAGTTGCAAAATATAGTCTCAAAAATTCTTCCAATACTATAACAGCAAGATGGGCAGTCAAGGGTGATTCCCCCATGGTATGGCCTCTTTCTTTGCCCCTTCAGGCCCAAGGGGCACAGACATGAGCGTAGCTGGCGCACAACTGCTTTAGCCATCCATTACCAGATGTGGCTGAACCAAATCAAGCGATATTGAGCCTCACTCCCTTTCTACCAAAACCAGCGGCTACTCCAGGATGATCTCAGACAGCAAAGGGTGGCTGCGTAATACTTGTCAATTATAGACCCAGCAGCATGACCTCAAATAATTGGAAAACTAATCGAAGCAATAATCGGATACAATAGAAGAGGCTGTTCCCAAAGTTCTAGGAATTAACTTTTGATGAATGGAGTTTGGGTCAGTCAGATTTAAGTTATGGAGAGCAATACAAACACAATTCATATGTATTTTGAATCTGAATACATTGGGTTTTGATATTTGAAACTTTGGTTTTGTTGAGTCGAACCAACTGAGAAAAACAAAAGTTCAGATTAAATTCTGCTTCTGCCAATTTGCCTCAAGTCAGAGCTGTCAAAATTGGACAAACCCTTGGCCACGAGCCATATACCCGAGGTGTTGATTTACGCCAAAAACATAAACATGGTTAAAAATCTGGGGCTTGCAGAACAGACAAGCAACATTAATGTAGCCTTCTCTCCTGTTTGTTTTTCTTTTTCTCTCTTCGCAGCCTGCTTGGCTGTGAGATTTGCGAGTATCTTCTGCCGCTGAAGATCATCTAAATTAATGGTCAGAAAATCATGTGCAGCCCACTTTTAATCTCCAGTATGCACTGCCAGTGGGTGGAGCTCCCTGCCAAGATTACCCTTAAAGTACAATGCGATACCCACCATGACCTCTTGTCTCCTTTGAAAGCTGGAAAATGCTAGACATCAGATCAGTGTGAACCGGCTAAAATTAATAGATATAGTTACAGATTAAATAATAGACACAGCAAGATACTAAGTATACAATCCTTAAAAACAATTAAAAAAATAGACAGCGCACAAGAGGTTAAAATACCCTTTGTTTGTACACATGGAGGGGAATTTTAACCCCCACATGATGGGCAAGAGGGGGTCCAGGGGGCGTTAAATCGCCAATTTCGCGAAACTCGACCCCAACCCACCACAATTGCGCCTGTTTCCTTTTTAACTACGTCTAGTTCAGGGGCGTTTGAGTAACTTGCTCTGGAGAGGCAGGTTTGTTATTATAATATTTAAATAAGGCTCCTTTCCAGAAATTTGTGCCAGCGATTTCAACTTAACGTCTCCTGCAAAACAAGATTGAGCAGCACTTCGTGGGGTAGGTTAAAGGTCACATGTCCCAATATGAATAAAGGGTCAGTGCTCACAACTGCTTTCTCAGTCCCCTCTGGAAAACGGTTATTTATACAGTTTGGAGGTGTTCACACAGAGAATATCACAATGGGTGGCACCATGGCTGCTTTTGATTGGACTTCAGATAGGGAAGACAGCATCATCAGCAGTAAGGGCGTATTGTGGAGGGAGCTGCTGGTGGCCAGCAGAAAAGGGAGCAACAGACGGGTCAAGGATCCATGAGGTCATGGAGTTCACACTTCCAAGCCCCCTTTTGCCATCATTCCTCTCCTGGCCCAGGGCACATCACTCCTGCCTTTCCGTGGGAGAGCAACCTGCAGTAGATCAGTGACTCCTTGTAAGCCCACAGCCAATGTATCTGTTATCCTGTTTAAGGCGGCAGAAATGTTGGCATCCACAGTTTGCAAGGCCATGTTCAGGCCTGCAGGGACTGATTAGTGTGCTGTGATTCAAGCTCCACAGAGGAGGCCACTCTATCCATGGAAGACATCCTTGCAATGGCCTGTGATATCAGTCCACAAATGGTTGAGCTGGACTCTTCCATCCTCTGTGCTACTGTGGATGTGTGCCTGGCACGACTGGCGTTCCTCGCACATTTGCTGCTGGCGCTCTATCATTCTCGATTTCATTGATGGCCCCAGGGTTCAGAATCTGTGTCGAGCTTGGATAGGACTGTGCCCTCTGACACGGACTCTCCACAGCTGTTCCTGCCACTACTCTCTGGTTGTGCTCACTTGTGAACTGTGATTCACCAGGTGAGATCCCACCTAACTCTCTAACAGAACCCGCCAAAGTGCTGGTATTTGTGCTGGTGCCTGGTACACATGTGGCCTGTGACAGTGCACCCTCAGAAGGAATCAGCTCTTCTGAGGAATGGTTAACTAAAAGGGGCACACGCTGCTGTTCTTCGCGTGTTGGCCCTGGAGGAGAGAAGAGACGGATATGATTTAGTCATGGGAACATAAAAATGTTGAAATTCAGCATGATTAAGGTGTTGAAATCAAGCCAACATGACTTAGTTTTGTATGAGATGTGGGTCGGAGACATTTAATGCTGTCACAATGCAACAGTGAAGTCCAAGTCTCACCATCTCTGATAGCCAGGGACTCTGATACCTGATTATCTTCAGGGTCTCTTCCTCTGCAGATGTCAACTCCACGATCTGTGGCGGCCCATCTCCAGTCCTCTCCCTCTCCCTTGTATTTTGGGCTCTCTTCTGCAAGGGGGCACAAGAGACCTGAGTGTCTGTAAGGCATGTGTGCATCCGATGGATGCAGTGCATTCGGTGAGGGTGACTATCAGGCAGGTGCATCATGCATGCCACTGGCATGCATTTGAGGACATGTACTGAACATCGGGGGAGCTGACTGAGGTGGGATCACATTGCATAAGGATTGGGGTGAGTGGCAGTGGTGGATGGAGAAAGGGGGAGGCGAGGAAGTGCATCGAAAGGGAACAATGGGTGCTGCTGAAACTTAAGTAAGTGTGAGGAGTGACGTGATGGAGTACGCTTAACAAGACAGAGTGGTGCGGGATGGTGGGGGCGGGTGCACTACAGGATGTAGGTTAATCTGCAACTGTGCTCACCTTTCCTGACCTGGTTAGGTCATTAAACTGCTTCCTGCACTGGATCCAGATATGGGGCACTATACTCCTGTTGCTGACCTCCTCAGCCGCCTCTAACCAGGTCTTCTTGGTCACCGCAGCAGGTAGTTTCTTGCTGTTGCTGGAGAACAGTACTTTCTTCCTCGCCCTTACTGCACCTACATCAAGTGACACCTCATTGAAGCGGGGCTCAGCCTTTGACCTTCCTGACTCCATCTGTTCATTTTCTCCTCTCTCTTAAAATGCTCCCAACTCCTTCAAAATCCATCTTTGCATTGGCCCTTTAAATAGTCGAGGTGAAATCGCATCATGCGGCTGCACATCACGCCGCTCATGCGCATTGGAGACGCGAAACCTGGAAGTAAAATGATAATGAGGCATCCATGTTGAAATCACACATTCCCACACATCTCACGATCTTATATGTTTTGTACCCGCTATCGCCCCCCTCTGCTCAGATACCACTTCTGCGTTATTATCAACACCATTGATTTGGGGCTTTTGGGTGAAACAGTCTTTTGTAGACCTTCACAATGCAATGTTTTCAGTAACACAAATTTCCAGTTCCTCGTGGAGTTCCGATCTTCAGTTGGAACTAAAGAAATAGGATAATTTTGTACTTACAGCCCAAAGACTTCTGAAATCAGAGTTGTTTAACCATCCCTAATTGCTGATGCAGTGTTGTGACCTAATATATAGATGCTGATGGGCAGATGTTTCCATATCATCCTAGTCTAACACACCGTTTAATGCTTTGGCCATGTATAATTTGATTAGCACTAACAATAAAATCGCTGGATGAGAAATTCAACTCACAGCCGCCCGCTTTACATTTCCGAACCAGGCAGGGGCACCTTGACCACCCCTTTGATGCCCAAGGCCCACCCGATGCAATATTCAGGTGGGCCTACAAATGGGTGAGCAGCCCGCTCTATCTGAAACAGGCATAAAGCTGCTTAAATATGCTAATCTGGGTTCTTTGCTGTTTGTAGGGCCATGAGTGCAAGATTCAAGTACAAATGGACGGAGCATGTGCCATGCAAGCTCCACCCAGAGGCGGAACCAGGGTTCCTTAAAGGGACAACTAGAGGCCGCACAAAAATGGCCCAAGAGAGGGCAGATAGGGCCTTGGTTTAACATCTCATCCGAAAGACGACACCTCTGACAATGCAGCACTCCCTCAGTACAGTACTAAAGTGCTCCTTATGGGCGCATAAATAAACTCCAAATTTATTTATGACTATGGTTGTTTATCTTTATTGTGATGTTATGGCTCATTTATTCATTTATTCCAGGAATGCCACCATGACTAAACATTCGAGCCCCCCACCCCGCCCCGGAATTGATTCTCCCCCCAGACCTGACCTGCCGGCTGGCTTAACCGGCCGAAATTCCTGCCCTCCCACAACCGCCGAGCTGCAGCAGGGTGCCCATAGCTCACCAGCAGTATTTAAATGCGGCCCAAACCCAAAATTGGATTGGGCTACGTGTCGGCATGATGGGCGTGTGGAGCAGCCGCTCTGCCGACTCCGTGCCTGTCACGGACAGAAGTCGGAATTCTCAGCCACTGTATCCTGACTCATTTTCAGAACAAACAACATGGCTTAGGCCCTGCAGACAATTCTTCTCCAAGCCTCCATTTTGAAATTGGTTAAGGAACGACAGCTTCCACTATAGCTCCAGCTATCTCAGAGCTGTATGAGAGGAATTGCCCGCTTTCATCACATTATGCTTTCAATTCCCCATTTGCTGAGTTCTTCATCTTGGTTGTGCTGTTAAGCGAAGATACTAAATGTGTGTTCGGCACTTCAGCACAGAAAGAGAATAAAGCTGGAGAATGGATCACTACAAGCCAGCTGTAAAACAATATTTTTAGATGAATGATGAACTGTATATCCCCTGGGGAGATCAAATAATGGGGAACAGAAGATGCCTTAAAATTGGGTGGGTTGGAGGAATTCTTGGTTTCAGTAGCTGGACATTGAATAATGTTAAATTAACTAAGTGTCACATATGCATGAGAGGAATCCACCTCTCACCTGTAAGTATTGCAGTATCATTGGGCCCACTGCTTCTGTGTGGACGTTACAATTGATTCCAAGCCTCCATTTTGAAATGTGCTGCTCTACTCCCCACATTGATTATCAAAGAGCCTGTTAATGCCCCAGCGAGCAGACTCATTACCAGCAATCCCAACCTTTTGCCCTATCAGAACTATTAAGCCTATTTAAGTTTATTTATGACTATGGCTGTTTATCTATTATTATTGTGCGGTTATGGCTCATTTATTCATATATTCCAGGAACTGCACCATTACTAAACTTTTAGAATGTAACACGGCAAAGCAATGCAGTCATTAAAATGGACAAAATGTTGTTGTTATATTTCAAGTAAACTGAAGAAACTAGATTCTCTGTGATGGTTCTGGCTCACACAGGTTGCTGAAATAACTTTGCAGAATTTGCGGTCAGCGGTGAAGGAATTCGCCATTCATCACGCTGAGAGCTGCCCACAGAGTTTTCACAGGCTTTTGATCAGAGACGTGCTGTTATTGGGCATCTAGTCCGGTGCAGCGTCCTCTACAGGGGAACTACAGCGTGTGTGAGCATGACAAGCAACAGCGAGGCTCTTCAACCAATCAGATTGAGAAATCCTCACTGAGACACGCAGGGGGGAATTTTAACCCCCAAAAACGGGGTCGGCTGAGATGTGAAATTTTAAAAACCTCAAACCCTACCCCAACTGGCCCACTTCCAGTTTTAACGGATGCAGGATAGGGGGGGCAGGCAACCAACCCGCTCCCAGGAGGCGGGTTGGTCGTTTAAAGATTATAATGAGGCACGTGCCTCAGAATTAACCTGTCTTCCAGATTTAACCCTGGCTGGCCAGGTTTCCCAGGCAGTTAAAGGGAGGTGAGGATTGCTGTGTGGAACAGGTAAGTGCCTCTCCAGCACTGCTTGTGAGCCAGAAGGAGCAGCAGTGCTTCCCCCCCTGCCCACCAAGTAAACCTACTTCACTGCCCGCAATCAGCGACCCGCCCCGATCAGATCCTCCCCGCGATCACCGACACCCCCCGCGATCACCGAGCCCCTTCCCCGCAATCAGCGAGCCCACCCCGCAATCAGCGACCCCCCCGATCAGACCCTCCCCGCGATCACCAAGCCCACCCTGCAATCAGCGACCCGCCCCGATCAGACCCTCCCCGCGATCACCGACGCCCCCGCAATCGCCGAGCCCACCCCGCAATCAGCAACCCCCCCATGATCAGACCCTCCCCGCGATCACCGACCCTCCCCGCGATCACCGAGCCCCTTCCCCGCAATCAGTGACCCCCCCCGATCAGACCCTCCCCGCGATCACTGACCCCCCCGCAATCAGCGACCCCCCCCGATCAGACCCTCCCCGCGATCACCGACCCTCCCCGCGATCACCGAGCCCCTTCCCTGCAATCAGCGACCCCCCCCGATCAGACCCTCCCCACGATCACTGACCCCTCCCGCAATCAGCGACCCCCCAATCAGACCCTCCCCGCGATCACCGACCCTCCCCGCGATCACCGAGCCCACCACGCAATCAGCGACCCTCCCCATGATCACCGAGCCTCTTCCCCGCAATCAGCAACCCCCCCCCGATCAGACACTCCCCGCGATCACCAACCCCCCCCCGCAATCAGCGACCCCGCAGATCAGACCCTCCCCACGATCACTGACCCTCCCCGCGATCACTGACCCTCCCCGCGATCACCGAGCCCTCCGCGATCACCGAGCCCACCCCGCAATCAGCGACACCCCCCCCGATCAGACCCTCCCTGCGATCACCGACCCTCCCCGCGATCACCGAGCCAATTCCCCGCAATCAGCGACCCCCCCGATCAGACCCTCCCTGCGATTACCGACCCTCCCCGTAATCACCGAGCCCCTTCCCCGCAATCAGCGACTCCCCCGATCAGACCCGCCCCGCGATCACCGACCCTCCGTGCGATCACCGAGCCCCTTCCCCGCAATCAGTGAAACCACCCGATCAGACCCTCCCCGCGATCACCGAGCCCACCCCGCAATCAGTGACCCCCCCGCGATCACCGAGCCCACCCCGCAATCAGTGATGCCCCAGCGATCACCGAGCCCACCCCGCAATCAGTGAACCCCCTGCGATCGCCGAGCCCACCCCGCAATCAGTGACCCCCCCGCGATCACCGAGCCCACCCCGCAATCAGTGATGCCCCCGCGATCACCCGAGCCCACCCCGCAATCAGTGACCCCCCCGCGATCACCGAGCTCACCCCGCAATTAGTGACCCCCCCACGATCACCGAGCCCACCCCGCAATCAGCGACCACCCCGCGATCACCGAGCCCACCCCGCAATCAGTGACCCCCCGCGATCACTGAGCCCACCCTGCAATCAGCGACCACCCTGCGATCACCGAGCCCACCCCGCAATCAGCGACCCCCCCCGATCAGACCCTCCCCGCGATCACCAACACCCCCGCGATCACCGAGCCCACCCCACAATCAGCGACCACCCCTGTTCAGACCCCCCCATGATCACCAACCCCCCCGCGATCACTGAGCCCGCCCCGCAATCAGCGACCCCCCGATCAGACCCACCCCGCGATCACCGAGCCCAACCCGCAATCAGTGACCACCCCCGATCAGACCCTCCCCGCGATCACCGACCCCTCCACGATCACCGAGCCCACCCCGCAATCAGCGACCCCCCCAAATTACATCCTCTCCGCGCTCACCGAGCTCCCCACGATCACCGAGCCCACCCCGCAATCAGTGACCCCCCCCGATCAGACCCTCCCCGCGATCACCAACTCCCCCGCGATCACCGAGCCCACCCCGCAATCAGTGACCCCCCCGATCAGACCCACCCCGCAATCAGCGACCCCCCCAATCAGATCCTCTCCACGATCACCGAGCCCAACCCACAATCAGTGACCCCCACGATCTGACCCTCCCCGCGATCACCGAACCCCCCACGATCATCGAGCCCACCCCGCAATCAGCGACCCCCCCTCAATCAGTGAAACCCTCCGATCAGACCCTCCCTGCGATCACCGATCCCCCCGCGATCACCGAGCCCACCCCGCAATCAGCGACCCCCCCCGATCAGTTCCTCCCCGCGATCACCGAGTCCCCCGCGATCACCAAGCCCACCCCGCAATCAGCGACCCCCCCCGATCAGACCCTCCCTGCAATTACCGACCCCCCCACAATCTGTCTCAAATTATAACATTTATAAATTGTTTTCTGTTAACTGCTTTCTGAAAGTTCCCTTTTGTATAGGTGTGGGTGTGGGTACTATGCATGTTTTGACGGAAATACTATGAGCATTGCACGTTAATGCCAACAGAAATTCTCTCCCAGCTGTGAAAGATTTTGATTCACTCAATGGCTTTTGAACTATACATTATCAAATTGTGGATCCTTTGAAGGCAATGGTTATTTTATTTTGTACGTTACAAACAAACAGTTGTCAGACAATGTGAACTTATAGGGCTCGATTTTGCCAGGCCCAAGGAGGCGGGTTTGGAGGCGTGCGAGTTGTTAAAATCGCCAAAACTGGCGAGCGGGCCCAATGCTGCCTCCATCCCGCCTCCGAGCAATTTTCCCAAATGCGTGTTTTCTGACCCGCTTTCCATCCCGCCTCCGGGATAGGCATTTAAGGCCCTTAACAACCACTTAATTGCCTCTATCATCCCATTTTGAGAGGTCTTTCCAATTTTAACACATTTCCCCCATCCTACACGTTTC
The DNA here is from genome assembly GCF_052327205.1 of Somniosus microcephalus. Taxonomy (NCBI): domain Eukaryota; kingdom Metazoa; phylum Chordata; class Chondrichthyes; order Squaliformes; family Somniosidae; genus Somniosus; species Somniosus microcephalus. Next base: position 100,062,438 of record NC_140988.1, read on the forward strand.
CTCTGGAACACGCTAGTTAATCCTGGCGGCCTCACTAGTGGATTGTTTACAAACAGCTGCAGCTCCACCATTAAAAAGGAGTTTTCACCGATCATCATTTGCAGGTGGCAGATCTTTGTTGTCTCAGGTCTGGGGGATCTTTTAGCAGGCCTACTCATTGTTGTGGAAGTTTGGAGCCTGACACCCATCTCCAGTGTGACCTCCTGGGAAACACCTCTCCCCACCTTGACTAAGCGCTTCCTCAATTGAGGCATATACCAGAAGCATGGCGACCATTTAATTCCTTTCCTCCTGGACATCAGATTCGGATGAAGACCAGCCGCGGCAGCAGCAGAACCATGAGCAACAGCAGCACCAACAGTAGCAGCAACAACAGGTGTGCTAAGCTGCTAGTCACCCACCTGAAGCTGCACAGGCCAGAAGGCGCCAGAGCGCAAACATATTGCTGCCCGGGGTGCAAGGGATGCACTAATGTTGGTCACATTTGCTTAGCCTGTACAATCAAAAACTTTTCCCTCGCAGCTTCTTACCAGAGCATTGACAATGGACAAGAACCTGCAGATTCCTATCACTCTGACCACCATAATGACAATTGCAAGTCGCCCTAAGCCCTCAATGTTGAAGTCCCATTAGCGAAATTACACAGGCCACAACTTCAACAGTTTAGCATCAGAATTTTTTATCACAACAAGCAACTGGTGGCATTTCAAAAATAAACACAACATAACACCCAAGTGACTACCCTTGTGACTGCTTGTGCATTATCTTCCTCAGACAGAGTAGTAGGCGCAGGCAGGTAGTGCAGGGGTCCCCTGTGGACATCCCCCTCTCAAACAGATATACCACTTTTAATACTGTTGAGGGGGATGGCTTATCAGGGGAAGGCAGCAGCAGGCAACTTCCTGGCACCAGGGGTGGCTCTGCAGCACAGGACGGGAGGAAAAAGACGGGTAGAGCTATAGTAATAGGGGATTCTATTGTAAGGGGAATAGATAGGTGTTTCTGCGGTCACAAACAAGACTCCAGGATGGTGTGTTGCCTCCCTGGTGCAAGGGTCAAGGATGTCTCAGAGCGGCTGCAGAACATTTTGGAAGGGGACGGTGAACAGCCGGTTGTCGTGGTGCATATAGGTACCAACGATATAGGTAAAAAACGTGATGAGGTCCTAAAAGCTGAATATAGGGAGTTAGGAGGTAAATTAAAAAATAGGACCTCAAAGGTAGTAATCTCAGGATTGCTACCAGTGCCATGTGCTAGTCAGAGTAGAAATAGAAGGATATTTCAGATGAATACGTGGCTAGAGGAATGGTGCAAGGGGAAGGGATTTAAATTCCTGGGACATTGTAACCGGTTCTGGGGGAGGTGGGACCAGTACAAACCGGATGGTTTGCACCCGAGCAGGGCTGGGACCGATGTCCTAGGGGGAGTGTTTCCTAGTCCTCTGGGGGAGGGTTTAAACTAAAATGGCAGGGGGTTGGGAACCTGAGCAGGGAGACAGAGGAAAGGGAAACCAGGATAAAAGCAAAAGATAGGAAGCAGAAAAACAAAAGTGGCAGTCAGAGAAATCAACGGTTTAAATCAAACATGGCTACAGTAAATAATAATTCTCATAGGTCTAAGAGCGTTAAAAAAACAAGCCTGAAGGCTTTGGCCTAGAAATTCACTAGCCTTAGCGCCGCTTTTGAGGCGCTAGAGGGACTAGCGCCAGAGTTATGGCCAGTTGAAAAATTCCCTGGGGCCCTAAAGCGGCGTTGCACCGGTAGCGCTGCGCCGGCACCGATGACGTCATCGGTGTGCACAGCGTCCCGGTTGCCATGCCGACGGGCCCCAGCGCCGAAATTCAGTTGCGGCCGCCTCGCCCGTGGCAGCCGCAACTAAGACTCTGGCAACAGAGTCCAACATGTGTTTGCGCCGGCGCATTAAAGGCCCCGCGGCGGCCGGCCGCTTTCCCGCCGGCCGCCTGCCCGCAGCTCCCTCCCCGGACTTCTCCCCCCCCCCCCCGCGGAACAGATGCAAGCCCGGCACTTGTCCGAGGTGCCGGGCTCATTTTTAAACAGATTTGCGCGGGCTGCGGCCGGGTGCAGGCAGCTCCTCCTTAACGGAAGGAGGAGGCCTGCACTTCCCCAGCCTGCCGCACCGCATCGGGTGCCGCAGCGCCGGAATTGCGGCGCTAAACGGCAGTTAGCGCCCTTTTCCAGGCGCTAAGACCCTTCAGTAGCGCCGGCAGCCGTTTGGGCGCGGCGCTACTGAATTTTTGCCGCGCGCAGGGGGACTTAGCGCCGGCACTAACTTCCGGCGCTAAAGCCCTGGCTAAGCCAAAACCCAATTTCTAGGCCTTTGTGTCTTAATGCGAGGAGCATTCGTAATAAGGTGGATGAATTAGCTGCGCAAATAGAGGTAAACAAATATGATTTGATTGGGATTATGGAAACATGGCTCCAGGGTGGCCAAGGCTGGGAACTCAACATCCAGGGGTATTCAATATTCAGGAAAGATAGGCAAAAAGGAAAGGGAGGTGGGGTAGCATTGCTGGTTAACACAATTGTAAGGAAGGATATTAGCTCTGATGATGTGGAATCTGTATGGGTAGAACTGAGAAATACCAAGGGGCAGAAAACGTTCGTGGGACTGGTATATAGACCTCCAAACAGTAATGCGGAGGTTGGCGATGGCATTAAAAGGGAAATTAGAGAAGCGTGCAATAAGGGCACAGCAGTCATCATGGGTGACTTTAATCTACATATAGATTGGGCTAACCAAATTAGGAACAATATTGTGGAGGAGGAATTCCTGGAGTGTTTACGGGATGGTTTCCTGGACCAATATGTCGAGGAACCAACCAGAGATCAGGCCATCTTAGACTGGGTATTATGTAATGAGAAAGGATTACTTAGCAATCTTGTTGTACGAGGCCCCTTCGTTCGGAGCGATCCTAATATGATCGATTCCTTCATTAAGATGGAGAATGAAGTAGTTGACTCAGAGACTAGGGTCCTGAATTTAAATCAAGGAAACTACGATGGTCTGAGGAGCGAGTTGGGTAGGATTGATTGGGGAATGTCACTCAAAGGTTGATGGTGGATAGGCAATGGCAAATATTCAAAGACCACATGGATGAACTACAGAATTTGTTCATCCCAGTTTGGCATAAAAATAAAACAAAAATGGTGACGCAACCATGGCTAACAAGGGAAATTAAGGATAGCATAAGATCCAAGGAGAGGTCATATAAATTGGCCAGAAAAAGCAGTAAACCTGAGGATTGGGAGCAGTTTAGGATTCAACAAAGGAGGACAAAGGGATTAATTAAGAAGGGGAAAATAGAATATGAGAGTAAGCTTGCAAGGAACATAAAAACTGACTAAAAGCTTTTATAGATATGTGAAGAGAAAAAGATTGGTGAAGTCAAGCGTAGGTCCCTTGCAGTCAGAATCAGGGGAATTTATAATGGGGAACAAAGAAATGGCAGACCAATTAAATACATATTTTTTAGTTCTGTCTTCACAAAGGAGGATACAAATAACCTCCCAGAGATGTCGGGGAACATAGGGTCTGATGAAAGGGAGGAACTGAAAGAAATCAGTATTTGTAGGGAAATGGTGTTAGAGAAATTGACGGGATTGAAGGCCGATAAATCCGCAGGGCCTGATAATCTACATCCTAGGGTATTTAAGGAAGTGGCCCTAGAAATAGTAGATGCATTGCTGATCATCTTCCAACATTCAATGGAATCTGGAACAGTACCCATGGATTGGAGGGTAGCTAATGTTACCCCACTATTCAAAAATGGTGGTAGAGAGAAAACGGGGAATTACAGACCGGTAAGCCTGACATCGGTAGTGGGGAAAATGCTAGAGTCCATTATAAAAGATGTAATAGCAGAGCACTTGGAAAACAGTGACAGGATCGGACAAAGTCAACATGGATTTACAAAAGGTAAATCGTGCTTGACAAATCTACTGGAATTTTTTGAGGATGTAATTGGTAAAATAGATAAGGGAGAACCAGTGGATGTGGTGTATTTGGACTTTCAGAAGGCTTTCAATACGGTCCCGCATAAGAGATTAACGTGTAAAGTTAAGGCACATGGGATTGGGGGCAAGGTATTGACTTGGATAGAGAACTGGTTGGCAGACAGAAAGCAAAGAGTTGGAATAAACGGGTCTTTTTCTGAGTGGCAGGCAGTGACTAGTGGGGTACCGCAGGGATCGGCCCTTGGACCCCAGCTATTCACAATATATATTAATGATCTGCACAAGGGAACTAGATGTAATCTCTCCAAGTTTTCAGACGACACATGTGAGGAGGATGCCAAGAAACTCCCGGATGATTTGGACAGGTTGGGTAATTGGGCAGAAGCATGGCAGATGCAATATAATGTGGATAAATGTGAGGTTATCCACTTTGGTGTCAAAAACAGGAAGGCAGATTATTATCTGAATGGCAATAGATTGGAAGAAGGGGAAGCGCAATGAGACCTGGGTGTCCTTGTGCACCAGTCGCTGAAGGTAAGCATGCAGGTGCAGCAGGTGGTTAAGAAGGCAAATGGTATGTTGGCCTTCGTAGCGAGAGGGTTTGAGTACAGGAACAAGGATGTCTTGCTGCAGTTGTACAGGGCCTTGGTGAGACCACACCTTGAGTATTGTGTGCAGTTTTGGTCGCCTTATCTGAGGAAGGATGTTCTTGCCATGGAAGGAGTTCAGCGAAGATTCACCAGGCTGATACCTGGGATGGCAGGAATGACATATGAGGAGAGATTGGGTCGATTGGGCTTATACTCGCTGGAGTTTAGAAGAATGAGAGGGGATCTAATTGAAACGTATAAAATTCTGACAGGACTGGACAGACTAGATGCAGGAAGGATGTTCCCGATGGTCAGGGAGTCCAGAAGCAGGGGTCACAGTCTAAGGATAAGGGGTAAGCCATTTAGGACTGAAATGAGGAGGAATTTCTTCACCCAGAGAGTGGTGAACCTGTGGAATTCTCTACCACAGAAGGCAGTAGAGGCCAATTCATTAAATATATTCAAGAAGGAGTTGGATTTATTTCTTAAGGCTAAAGGGATCAAGGGATATGGGGAGAAAGCAGGAACAGGGTACTGAATTTGGATGATCAGCCATGATCGCATTGAATGGCGGAGCAGGCTCGAGGGGCCGAATGGCCTACTCCTGCTCCTACCTTCTATGTTTCTATGTTTCTTACGCGTGCTCCTACATGGTGCTTCCCCTGTGGCTTCAGCAGATGTGGAGGCCCCTTGCTTATTTTCTTGCTGCTCCTGTCTCGACACCTTTGGCGGCCGTCCTCTTGGGTTGCGAATCTGTGAGGGCTCGTCAACAGTCTGCTGCTCCTGCGGCTCTGCAGGGGATGTGACGCCCATCTCAGTTGGGTGAGGACTCTGGTGGGGCTCCAACTGAGGGCTTTGCAGTGGCATGGTCGTGTGAGCACTTGGAGAGGAGCCCCCACTTCCATGTTCTCTGCCACCAACATCCCTCTCATGGGTCAGCCCCACTTCAGAGCTAGCACATGGCTTGACAGTACCTTGCTGCACATCAGGGGGGCCATGAGGACCTGTTTCTGCACTGGAAGTCCAACTCCAGAGGGCTTCCATGAAGGTCTGGCTTCTATGCCCTATAGCTGACCATCGCTGCTCAAGCGATGTCAGTCTATTCTGAACAATGACCATGTTTTCTACACTCTGGCGACTTAGCTCCTCCATGGCCACAGCCATCCTTTCCTCTACTGTAGCCATCCTTTCCGCGGAGGTTGCCATCCTGTCTGCGGTGATGCGTTCATGCGCCAATGACTCCACAAAGGCTCTGCTCATGTTCGCGATTGACCTCTCCATTCGCTCGACACTCGCAGCGACCCTGGAGACAAAACCTGACAGAGACTCCTGCACCTGTTCCTGGAGTTCCAGCACTTCTCTCCTTCTGGATGGACCTGGAGGCACAGGGTCGACATGCAGCTGAGCCGAGCTAGCAGAGTCCTGCGCCCTCTGCTGAGGACTCTCCACTGCTGTCCGTGTCTCCACCATCTGCTGATGCTCACTTGTGAGCTGTGATACTCCAGGAGTAAATTGGCACAGTAGGCAGTGGAAACCAGTTGTCTAACCAATCAGCAGGGGTGACTCATTTGGCTGTAAACAAACAAACAGTATAAAAGACCAGTCCTAGTGCGAGTCAGCAGAGGGTGCTGTGAGTTTGGGTAAGTGTGAGTTAGGGTAAATGGGGTGTTAGGTGCTCTTTTCAAACTTTAACTCTGTGGGTTGTAGTTAATAAGGCCTTTCTGGTGCAGAGTGACTGTTGGTAAACCATTTAACTGGTGTAATTAGAGGGATTGATTTAATTTAAATCCAATTAATTAAAGGGGATACTAGCATCTAAAATCAGGCAGAGGGTGTCCATAACTAACAATAAAAAATGTATTTGATTACATAGAATGGAGCAGGTGATGTGTTACTGTTGCGAGATGTGGTAGCCGATGGACCCCATTGAGGCTCACGGTGATTACGTCTGTGACAAGTGTCTGCTGCTACAGGAACTTCAGCTCCGTGTTGATGAGCTGGAGTCTGAGCTTCAGACACTGCGACACATCAGGGAGGGCGAGAAGTACTTGGACTCTGTGTATCAGGAGGTGGTCACACCTATGAAGTTAATTAATTCAGATGTAGCCCATGGTCAGGGACAGGATGGTGTGACTACGAGTGAGGCAGGTACGGGGATCCAGGAGGTAGAGCTGGAGGAGCCGCAGCCCTTGCTCTTGTCCAACAGGTTCGAGGTTCTTACTCCCTGTGGGGACAGGAGCAGGGACTGCAGGGAGGATGAGCAACCTGGCCACAGCACCGTGGAACGGGGGGCCATTCAAGAGGGGGGAGTAAATAGAAATGTTGTAGTGGTAGGGGATAGTATTATTAGGGGGATAGATAGAATTCTCTGCAGCCGAGAGCGAGAGTCCCGAAGGCTGTGTTGCCTACCCGGTGCCAGGGTTAAGGACATCTCCTCTGGGCTGGAAAGAAACTTGCAGTGGGAGGGGGTGGATCCAGTTATCGTGGTCCATGTTGGTACAAACGACGTAGATAGGACAAGGAAGCCGGTTCTGTTAAAGGAGTATGAGCAGCTAGGGGTCAAATTAAAAAACAGAACCTCAAGGGTAAAAGCCACGAGCAAATTTGGCTAGGACAAATAAAATTAGAGAGTTAAATGCGTGGCTCAAAGACTGGTGTGGGAGAAATGGGTTTTGCTTCCTGGGACACTGGCACCAGTACTGGGGCAGGAGGGAGCTGTTCCGTTGGGACGGGCTTCACTTGGCCAGTGCTGGGACTAGAGTCCTGGCGGATCATATAACTAGGGCTGTAGAGAGGGCTTTAAACTAACTAGTGGGGGGGAGGTTCCTAGAGAGCAAATAATAAAAATGACAACAGAGAAGGTCATAGACTTAGGTAGCAGTGGGGAAATTAAAAACCATAGCGTGTCAGGAAGGGGCAGAAGGTATGGAGTAAAAGGTAAAGTAATAAAAAGGGCAAAAGCAGGAACTAAGTGTCACACAACATTTGAAAGTTCTCTATCTGAATGCACGTAGCATTCGTAACAAAATAGACGAGTTAATGGCACAAATAACTACATATGGGTATGATCTTGTGGCCATTACAGAAACATGGCTGCAGGGTGACAATGCCTGGGAATTAAACATACCAGGTTATTTAACGATCAGGAAGGACAGGCAGGAAGGAAGGGGAGGTGGGGTGGCTATGTTAATAAAGGAAGGAATCACTGTAATACAGAGAAATGATATTGGGTCAAAAGATCAGGATAATGAAACAGTTTGGGTGGAGATAAGGAATAATAAGGGGAAAAAAACACTAGTGGGCATAGTCTATAGACCTCCGAACAGATGCAACTGTGTTCGACGGAGTATCAATCAGGAAATAGTTGAGGCTTGTAATAAGGGAACATCTATAATTATGGGGGATTTTAACTATCATATTAATTGGACAAATCAAATTGGGCAGGGCTGCCTTGAGGATGAGTTCATTGAGTGTATTAGGGATGGGTTTCTTGAGCAGTATGTAACTGAACCGACCAGGGGCAAGCAACCTTAGATCTGGTCCTGTGTAACGAGACAGGATTAATTAAAAATGTCCTAGCAAAGGATCCCCTTGGAATGAGTGACCATAACATGGTTGAATTCCATATTCAATTAGAGGGTGAGAAGGTTGGATCTCAAACAAGCGTGCTAAGCTTGAATGAAAGTGTAGCAGGGACTGTTGGTAAACCAGTTAACTGTAGTGTAATTAATGGGATTGATTGATTTAATTTAAATTCAATTAATTAAAGGGTAAGTCATGGCAGGACAGCCGGGCCCCGTGATCTGCTCCTCCTGCGATATGTGGGAACTCAGGGACACTTCCTGTGTCCCTGACAACTACATGTGCAGGAAGTGCATCCAGCTGCAGCTACTGACAGACCGCATTGCGGCGCTGGAGCTGCGATTGGACACATACTGGAGCGTTCACGATGCTCAGCACAACGTGAATAGCACATTTACGGAGTTGGACACACCGCAGGTAGAGGTTGGACAGGAAGAAAGGGAACGGGTGACCAACAGGCAGAGTACTAGGCGCAGGCAGGTAGTGCAGGGGTCCCCTTTGGCCATCCCCCTCTCCAACAGATACACCACTTTGAGTACTGTTGGGGGGGATGGCTTATCAGGGGAAGGCAGCAGCAGCCAACTTCCTGGCACCAGGGGTGGCTCTGCTGCACAGAATGGGAGGAAAAAGAGGGGTAGAGCTATAGTAATAGGGGATTCAATTGTAAGGGGAATAGATAGGCGTTTCTGCGGCCGCAAACGAGACTCCAGGATGGTGTGTTGCCTCCCTGGTGCAAGGGTCAAGGATGTCTCCGAGCGACTCCAGAACATCTTGGAAGGGGAGGGTGAACAGCCAGTTGTCGTGGTGCATATAGGCACCAACAATATAGGTAAAAAGCGGGATGAGGTCCTAAAAGCGGAGTATAGGGAGTTAGGAGATAAATTAAAAAACAGGACCTCAAAGGTAGTAATCTCAGGATTGCTACCAGTGCCACGTGCTAGTCAGAGTAGAAATAGAAGGATACTTCAGATGAATACGTGGCTAGAGGAATGGTGCCAGGAGGAGGGATTCAAGTTCCTGGGACATTGGAACCGGTTCTGGGGGAGGTGGGACCAGTTCAAACCGGACGGTTTGCACCTGGGCAGGGCTGGGACCAGTGTCCTAGGGGGAGTGTTTGCTAGTGCTCTGGGGGAGTGTTTAAACTAAAATGGCAGGGGGTTGGGAACCTGAGCAGGGAGACAGAGGAAAGGGAAACAAGGATAAAAGCAAAAGATAGGAAGGAGAAAAACAAAAGTGGCAGTCAGAGAAATCAACGGTTTAAATCAAACATGGCCACAGTAAATAATAATTCTAATAGGTCTAAGAGCGTTATAAAAACAAGCATGAAGACTTTGTGTCTTAATGCGAGGAGCATTTGTAATAAGGTGGATGAATTGGCTGCGCAAATAGAAGTAAACAAATACGATTTGGTTGGGATTACGGAAACGTGGCTCAAGGAAGGCCAGGACTGGGAACTCAACATCCAGGGGTATTCGATATTCAGGAAAGATAGGCAAAAAGGAAAGGGAGGGGGGGTAGCATTACTGGTTAAAGAAGGGATTAACACAATTGTAATGAAGGATATTAGCTCTGATGAGGTGGAATCTGTATGGGTAGAATTGAGAAATACTAAGGGGAAAAAAACGTTAGTGGAAGTGGTTTATAGACCTCCAAACAGTAAGGCGGAGGTTGGGGATGGCATTAAAAGAGAAATTAAAGAAGCGTGCAATAAGGGCACAGCAGTCATCATAGGTGACTTTAATCTACATATAGATTGGGCCAACCAAATGAGTAACAATACTGTGGAGGAGGAATTCCTGGAGTGTTTACGGGATGGTTTCCTGGACCAATATGTCGAGGAAACAACCAGAGATCAGGCCATCTTAGACTGGGTATTATGTAACGAGAAAGGATTAATTAGCAATCTTGTTGTAAGAGGCCCCTTGGGTCGGAGCGATCATAATATGATTGAATTCTTCATTAAGATGGAGAATGAAGTAGTTGACTCGGAGACGAGGGTCCTCAATTTAAATAAAGGAAACGATGATGGTCTGAGGAGCGAGTTGGGTAGGATTGATTGGGGAATGGCACTCAAAGGGCTGACGGTGGATAGGCAATGGCAAACATTCAAAAGCAAAAGATAGGAAGGAGAAAAACAAAAGTGGCAGTCAGACAAATCAACGGTTTAAATCAAACATGGCCACAGTAAATAATAATTCTAATAGGTCTAAGAGCGTTATAAAAACAAGCATGAAGACTTTGTGTCTTAATGCGAGGAGCATTTGTAATAAGGTGGATGAATTGGCTGCGCAAATAGAAGTAAACAAATACGATTTGGTTGGGATTACGGAAACGTGGCTCAAGGAAGGCCAGGACTGGGAACTCAACATCCAGGGGTATTCGATATTCAGGAAAGATAGGCAAAAAGGCAAAATGGATGAACTACAGAATTTGTTCATCCCAATTTGGCATAAAAATAAAACAAAAAAGGTGACCCAACCGTGGCTAACAAGGGAAATTAGGGATAGCATAAGGTCCAAGGAGAGGGCAAATAAATTGGCCAGAAAAAGCAATAATCCTGAGGATTGGGAGCAGTTTAGGATTCAACAAAGGAGGACAAAGGGATTAATTATGAAAGGGAAAATAGAATATGAGAGTAAGCTTGCAGAGAACGTAAAAACTGACTGTAAAAGCTTTTATAGATATGTGAAGAGAAAAAGATTGGTGAAGTCAAGCGTAGGTCCCTTGCAGTCAGAATCGGGAGAATTTATAATGGGGAACAAAGAAATGGCAGACCAACTAAATACATATTTTGGTTCTGTCTTCACAAAGGAGGACACAAATAACCTCCCAGAGATGCCGGGGAACATAGGGTCTGTTGAAAGGGTGGAACTGAAAGAAATCAGTATTTGTAGGGAAATGGTGTTAGGAAAATTGATGGGACTGAAGGCCGATAAATCCCCAGGGCCTGATAATCTACATCCCAGGGTATTTAAGGAAGTGGCCCTAGAAATAGTAGATGCATTGCTGGTCATCTTCCAGAACTCGATAGACTCTGGAACGGTACCCATGGATTGGCGGGTAGCTAATGTTACCCCACTATTCAAAAAAGGTGGTAGAGAAAAGGCGGGGAATTATAGACCGGTAAGCTTGACATCGGTAGTGGGGAAAATGCTAGAGTCCATTATAAAAGATGTAATAGCAGAGCACTTGGAAAGCAGTGACTGGATCGGACAAAGTCAACATGGATTTACAAAAGGTAAATCATGCTTGACTAATCTACTGGAATTTTTTGAGGATGTAACTGGTAAAATAGATAAGGGAGAACCAGTGGATGTGGTGTATTTGGACTTACAGAAGGCTTTCGATAAGGTCCCGCATAAGAGATTAGCGTGCAAAATTAAGGCACATGGGATTGGGGGCAAGGTATTGACTTGGATAGAGAACTGGTTGGCGGACAGAAAGCAAAGAGTTGGAATTAACGGGTCGTTTTCCGAGTGGCAGGCAGTGACTAGTGGGGTACCGCAAGGATCGGTCCTAGGACCCCAGCTGTTCACAATATATATTAATGATCTGGACGAGGGAATTGGATGTAATATCTCCAAATTTGCAGACGACACAAAGCTGGCGGGGAGGGTATGCTGTGAGGAGGATGTCGTGAAACTCCAGCACGATTTGGACAGGTTGGGTGATTGGGCAGAAACATGGCAAATGCACTATAATGTGGATAAATGTGAGGTTATCCACTTTGGTGGCAAAAACAGGAAGGCAGATTATTATTTGAATGGTAATAGATTGGGAGAAGGGGAAGTGCAAAGAGACTTGGGTGTTCTTGTACACCAGTCACTGAAGGTAAGCATGCAGGTGCAGCAGGCGGTTAAGAAGGCAAATGGTATGTTGGCCTTCGTAGCAACAGGTTTCGAGTACAAGAACAAGGATGTCTTGCTGCAGTTGTACAGGGCCTTGGTGAGACCGCACCTTGGAGTATTGTGTGCAGTTTTGGTCGCCTTACCTGAGGAAGGACGTTCTTGCCATGGAAGGAGTGCAGTGAAGATTCACCAGGCTGATACCTGGGATGGCAGGAATGACGTATGAGGAGAGATTGTGTCGATTGGGCTTATACTCACTGGAGTTTAGAAGATTGAGAGGGGATCTCATCGAAACCTATAAAATTCTGTCAGGCCTGGACAGACTAGATGCAGGAAGGATGTTTCTGATGGCCGGGGAGTCCAGAACCAGGGGTCATAGTCTAAGGATAAGGGGTAAGCCATTTAGGACTGAAATGAGGAGGAATTTCTTCACCCAGAGAGTGGTGAACCTGTGGAATTCTCTGCCACAGAGGGTGCTGGAGGCCAGTTCATTAAGTATATTCAAGAAAGAGTTGGATATATTTCTTAAGGCTAAAGGGATCAAGGGATATGGGGAGAAGGCAGGGACCGGGTACTGAATTTGGATGATCAGCCATGATCTCACTGAATGGCGGAGCAGGCTCGAAGGGCTGAATGGCCTACTCCTGCTCCTATCTTCTATGTATCTATGTAAAGGAGACTATGAAGGTATGAGAGCGGAATTGAGTAGAGTGGATTGGGAAAATAGATTAAAGGGTAAGACGATACATGATCAGTGGTGTACATTTAAGGAGTTATTTTACAACTTCCAAAAAATATATATTCCACTGAGAAGAAAAGGGTGTAAAAGAAAAGACAGCCATCCGTGGCTAAGTAAAGAAATTAAGGATAGTATTCGACTAAAAACAAGGGCATATAAGGTAGCCAAATCTAGTGGGAGGATAGAGGATTGGGAAAACTTTAAAAGACAGCAAAAAATAACAAAAAGATTGATTAAGAAAGGGAAGATAGATTATGAAAGTAAATTAGCAAAAAATATAAAAACAGATAGCAAGAGTTTTTATAGTTATATAAAAAGAAAAAGGGTGGCTAAAGTAAATGTTGGTCCCTTAGAGGATGAGACCGGGAAATTAATGGTGGGAAATATGGAGATGGCAAAAACACTGAATGAATATTTTGTATCAGTCTTTACAGTAGAAGACACTAAGGCCTAGAAATTGGGTTGGGGTGCCAAAGTGGCGCAAAAGTCGCCTTAGCGCAGGATTTAGCGCAGCGATCGGAGTAATTCCGATTGCCAGAAATTCAGTTTCAGTGCCGCTCGAGGGACACGGGGCGAGGCTCAAGGCGCTCCACGTCCCTCTTAGGGCGCTGAAACTGATTATCGCAGCGCAATGTGCCGCAGCGCCACACGCTGCGGCACGGCACGCTGCGGTACTGCAGACCTTCCTCCCACTGTTAAGGGGGAGGTGCCTGCAACAGCGCGATCCCCGCTCGCGAGTGCCGGCAAATGAGCCCGGCACCAAGGAGAAGTGCCGGGCTCTCGGGAAACAGCCGGCAATGCCGCGGGGGGGGCGTTAGGAGGCCGGGGACGGAGGTGCTGGCAGGCGGCCGCCGAAAAAGCGGCCGCCCCGCACCTCCACCTTAACTTGCGCCGCTGCCGGCACAGTAAGGCCCCGTGAACCGGGCGCTACAGCCACTGACTGCCTCTTTAGGCGCTAACAGGTGGCGCTACTCACCCAATTTCTCCCCCTAAGAATATCCCAACACTGGACAAACAGGGGGCTATAGGCGGGGAGGAGCTAAACACAATCAAAATCACTAAGGAAGTGGTACTCGGTAAAATAATGGGACTCAAGGCGGATAAATCACCTGGACCTGATGGCTTACATCCTAGGGTCTTGAGGGATGTGGCAGTAGGGATTGTGGATGCATTAGTAATAATTTTCCAAAACTCCCTGGACTCAGCAAAGGTCCCGGCAGACTGGAAAACTGCTAATGTAACACCCTTATTTAAAAAGGGCAGTAGACAGAAGGCTGGAAACTATAGACCGGTTAGCCTAACATCTGTGGTAGGTAAAATTTTGGAGTCCATTATTAAGGAGACAGTAACAGGACATTTGGATAATCATAATTTAATAGGACAAAGTCAGTATGGTTTTATGAAGGGGAAGTCACGTTTGACAAATTTGCTGGAGTTCTTTGAGGAAGTAACATATAGGGTGGATAAAGGGGAACCAGTGGACGTAGTGTATTTAGACTTCCAAAAGGCATTTGACAAGGTGCCACACAAAAGATTATTGCTTAAGATAAAAAATCACGGGATTGGGGGTAATATTCTGGCATGGATAGAGGATTGGCTATCTAAAAGAAGGCAGAGAGTTGGGATAAATGGTTCATTCTCAGACTGGCAATCAGTAACTAGTGGTGTTCCGCAGGGGTCAGTGCTGGGTCCCCAACTCTTTACAATCTATATTAACGATTTGGAGGAGGGGACCGAGTGTAACATATCAAAGTTTGCAGACGATACTAAGATGGGAGGGAAAGTAGTGAGTGAGGAGGACATAAAAAACCTGCAAGGGGACATAGACAGGCTAAGTAAGTGGGCAGAGATTTGGCAGATGGAATACAATACTGGAAAGTGTGAGGTTATGCACTTTGGCAGGAAAAATCGTAGAGCAAGTTATTATCTTAATGGCAAGAAACTGGAAAGTACTGTAGTACAAAGGGATCTGGGGGTCCTGGTGCACGAAACTCAAAAGGTTAGTATGCAGGTGCAGCAAGTGATTAAGAAGGCCAGTGGAATGTTGGCTTTCATTGCTAGGGGGATAGAATATAAAAATAGGGAGGTATTGCTTCAGTTGTACAAGGTATTGGTGAGACCGCACCTGGAATACTGCATACAGTTTTGGTGTCCATACTTAAGAAAAGACATACTTGCTCTCGAGTCAGCACAAAGAAGGTTCACTCGGTTAATCCCGGGGATGAGGGGATGGACATATGTGGAGAGGTTGAGTAGATTGGGACTCTACTCATTGGAGTTCAGAAGAATGAGAGGCGATCTTATTGAAACATATAAGATTGTGAAGGGGTTGGATCGGGTGGATGCGGGGAGGATGTTCTCGATGATGGGTGAAACTAGAACTAGGGGGCATAGTCTTAGAATAAGAGGCTGCTCTTTCAAAACTGAGATGAGGAGGAACTACTTCACTCAGAGGGTGGTAGGTCCATGGAATATGCTGCCCCAAAAAGGTGTAGAAGCTACATCATTACATAAATTTAAAACAGAAATAGACAGTTTCCTAGAAGTAAAGGGAATTAAGGGTTACGGTGAGCGGGCAGGAATTTGGACATGAGTCTAGGTTCGGATCGGACATGGCCCTGTGGGGAGCGGAGCGGGACCAGGAGCCGTGTAGCCTGATCCTGCTCCTATTTCGTGTGTCTAATTCTGTTAGATTCAGGAGATGGTTCTGTGATAGTAGATTGGCGGTTAGGATCAGATCAGCCATGATCTTATTAAATGGCGGAGCAGGCTCGAGGGGCCGATTGGCCTACTCCTGCTCCTATTTCTTATGTTTTTATGTTCTTATGTAACACTACTCTACCTCGCGAATGTCCCACCGAGGTGTGTGTCTGCGCTGGTGCTGGGTGCTCCGAATTCTGCTGACGCTGCGCCCTCTGAGGTTGCAGCTTCCTCTGAGGACTCTAGAAGCTCAGACTCTTCTTCCTGGACAGTGGGGACGGGGGCTGTCGATGGTCCTGTGGGGGAGTAAAGGAAAGAGTTAGAGATGTGAGGTCAAGGTTACATGAACATTGAATAGTGCAGATGATCATAAGTCAATCTGTTAGAATATCAGATTCATTATCAGTGACTCATGCAATGTCAGTGAGAGAGATGCCAAACCATTCTGTCACCAGCTTGCTGCGATGCGCCCATCTGTCCGTCCCCCACTTGGGAATCCTCGATCCTGGCGATTTCCAGGGCCGCCTCCTCCCAGGCGGTGAGCTGGGCTACTGAGGGTGGCCCTCCTTCTGTCATGGCTCTTTCCCTCTTATTGTGGGCTCTCTTTTCCTGCAATGAGGGACACAAGTGGAGTTTGAGTGAGAATGAAGGAGTGAGTGTAGAGAATCCATAGCATAGATGCTTAGAAGGATACACAGGGCCCTCCCTGTGTGTTGTAAGTTGTTGTTGTCATGGCATCACAGTGATAGGGAGTGTGAGGGCTGCATGGTCGAATAGTTAAGTGAATGTGACCTTAGAGAGAGAGGGAATGGGTAAGGATGCAGGCATGTAAGTGTCAAGTGGGATGTGGAGGAAAAGGTTGGCAAAGCAGAGTGCTGGTGAGGAGAGGCAATGGGATCAGATTGAGGTTGATGGGAACGTCATATTCACTTTTCCTGTGCGGAGAAGGGCATGAAACCTCTTCATGCATTGCAGCCAGGTTCTGCGGCTCAGTAAAATGGAGTTGACCTCCTGGGCCACTTGTAGCCCACACAGCTTTTGTCTGCTGGGGTGGCTTTTTTCTCCCTGTGGAAGGGAACAGCACCTCCTTATTACAGCTGGCTCCGTGCATCAGAGCTTGGAAGGAGGGCTCATCAAATCGAGGTGCACACTTTTGCTTGATCGTGGACATTGTCGGGAAATCAACTCCCCCTTCATACAATTTGCAGAGCCTTTGCAGTCTCCAGAAGAAGCAAGGCTGCTTGCAGGTCTTAAATCCAGCAGCATTGATGACGTCATCGGAGGCGACTTTCTGTATGAAAAGACTCATTTGGCCAGGGGTTCCCACACGCAGGAAATCAATTGCCCAATTAGGGGAAAATCTCACTTTTTCAGCACTTCACTTAGGAGTCAGGGTCCTGACACGATTTCCACCTGACACGCCCCAGCCCGCCCACACTGACAAAATCCAGCCCATAGACTCGATTCTCTTAACAGCTGGAGCACTAAAACATAGATTCTGCACAAAACGAAGAAAGTGGTGCTTCAGTTGGATAGAGCCTTGGTCAGACCCCATCTGGAGCACTGCATTCAGTTCTGGGTACCGCACCTCAGGAAGGACATATTGGTCTTTGGAGGTGGTGCAACGCAGATTCACCAAACTTGGCTTGTATTCCCTTGCGTATAGAAAATTGAGGGGTGAACTGATTGAGGTGTTTAACATTTAAAAGATTTGATACGGAGAAACTATTTCTCTGGTGGGGGAACCAAGAACAAGGGGACATAATATTAAAATTAGAGCTAGGCCATTCAGGAGTGAAATCAGGAAGCATTTTTTCACACAAAGGGTAGTAGAAATGTGGATCTCTCTCCCCCAAAAGTCTGGGTCAGTTGGAGCTTTGAAGACTGAGATAGACAGATTTCTGTTAGCTTAGGATATTGAGGAATATGGAACAAAGGCAGGAAAATGGAGTTGAGGTGCAAGTCAGCCATGATCTAACTGAATTGACTAATTATAGCAATCAATCTCCATCAATTCGTCTACTACAGACCCAGCCTAGGAAACCCCCAGTGGTGGAAAGCTTTGGAAACCATAGGTCCAAAGTCATGTGTTCCTGCCAAGCATGCTACACTTACCACACATCCATGTCTCAAATTACTAATATTAGTCATGAGATATAAGTGGCAAGTTACATAGCAACATTGTCAGAGGCTTAGGAGAAGGTTTCATTCTGGGCAATAGTGTGTAATGCAGGACAAAGTAAAGCAGATATGGGAAGAAAATGAATGAAGTGCATTAAAAGACTAAAGAAAAAGATGCCAGGGAAGTGAAGTGTGATTAACATTGATAAATCTAAAACAACATTCCCTTTAGAATGCTTCGAGAGCCATCAACATCATGTAAACCTGATCAATATTTTTCCTTTTGTGGAATATAGCCACAAATCAATAACAACATGGTATAAGTTTGCTTCAGCAGAGAAAGGCGCTGCTGTTACAGGAGTCGACATGGGATTGAAATCAATTTAACAACTTAAACCAGGATGTAGCAAAGTCTATGGACTGAGAGTACGCCGTCATACCACCTTTAAAATGGCCCACAAGTTCGGGATTTCATTCATTTTCGGGATTTCCCGAACTTGCAATCATCCACACGGCCCAAGAAAAACCAGTTGCTGGTGCAGAGTTGGGCTATTTGCCCACCAACTGCCCAGCAATTGCGTACGAAAACTTTACAGTTGATGCAAACAGACACAGGGCCTGTTTGCATCAGCGTAAGGTGATACCTCAGAAATATTTTAATCATTTTCATCTCGGAAATCAGATAGTTTAATTGTATCAAATGAGTTTTTCTTCTTTCTTCAAAGATTGGGGTTTTAATGATGTCGATAATTATTATCAGCAAAATTAAATTTTTACTAACAACCAAGATGTAGTGAAGTTGGTGGAATGAAGCTAATTAGGAATTAAATTCCAATCCTGTAAAGTAATTTTAATTAAATCTGATTACGGGATTCCCTTCTGAAATGCTGTAAAATCTAATTCTGTTTCCTGATTGGAGGACCAGGCCCACGTGATCCCAGGTATGCTTCTGCTCAGACTGCGTCCCTGGGATCCGTGGGCCATCATGTTGCCCTCCATTATGCAGCGTCAGAGAGTAAGTTTATGAAGGGGGGCTGCCATCAGGTAGGTGCGTATTCTTTTCGCTGGTCCGCGGCGTACTCTGGAGCTATGCCACGGACCGCAATTTTTGGGCCAGTAGCTTTCAAGGATCACTGCGGGGTTGGGGTGCGTGGAATCAGCTTGTCATTCCTCATAGTAACTGACTGAAATAAACTATAAACTATAGAAGGTAAAACTGAGTGTTTTGAATTGATTCATCAACGGTTACTGTGTTTTCCTATGTTTATTTGGTTTTCGTTAACATTCTGCTTTATAGCACCGCTTCTTTTAACTTATTAAAAGACAAACTAGTCATAACCTCTGCAGTGTAAACTTCTACCTTGTAATTTTTATTTCAGTTTTTTTAAACTTTTAAACTTGTAAAGGGCACTAGTTAGTGAGTGGAATACACTGTCCATCTACTTATATCATTGCAATATGAGCCTGGTACCATAATCTCACATGACAGATTACTGATGGATATTGATGGTTAGCACTGTTGCCTCACAGCGCCAGGGACCCGGGTTCGAATCCGGCCTCGGGCGACTGTCTGTGTGGAGTTTGCACATTCTCCCCGTGTTTGCGTGGGTTTCCTCCGGGTGCTCCGGTTTCCTCCCACAGTCCAAAGATGTGCAAGTTAGGTTGATTGGCTATGATAAATTGACCCTTAGTGTTAGGGGGATTAAATACGTGGGGTTACGGGGATAGGGTGGGATATGTGTTGGTGTAGGGGTTACGGGGATCGGGTGGGATATGTGTCGGTGCAGGCTCGATGGGCCAAAATGGCCTCTATCTGCACTGTGAGGTTTCTGTGATTCTGTGATTCTGTGATATTACCTTGTTATGTGGCTTCCATTTGATTCATGGAAAGCTAGGGCAGAGTCTTGTTCATTTCTGGTGTTACAAAATTGTGTTTGTGCTCTGTGTTATCATACATTAATTGATCTCTCATGGCTTTGGTCAGGGACAAAAAATGTAACAAACTATCTCTCTGAATCCGTGTCTCTGGGTGGACTGACAGCGAGGGACATACAGGCAGAAAACCAGGAATCAAGTAGACGGGGAGGGGCAGGCACAAGGCTGGGAAGCAGGTAGTTAGGTTGAAAAGTCAGGCAGAGATAATTTTATAAAACCACAGTCCGGGCGAAGAACAAGGCCTGTCAGGATTGCATAACGGGAATTTGGGCACATGCTCCCTATGGCTTTCTGTCCATTAATTTCAATGGACGGACAATTGTGTGGAGAGTATTTTCTGTCCATACATTTCAGTGGATGGACAAAAGAAAGAAAGAAAGACTTGCATTTATATAGCACCTTTCATGACCACCGGACGACCAAAAGCGCTTTACAGCCAATGAAGTACTTTTTGGAGTGTAGTCACTGTTGTAATGTAGGAAACACGGCAGCCAAATTGCGCACAGCAAGCTCCCACAAACAACAATGTGATAATGACCAGATAATATGTTTTTAGTGATGTT
Organism: Somniosus microcephalus; assembly: GCF_052327205.1. NCBI lineage: Eukaryota > Metazoa > Chordata > Chondrichthyes > Squaliformes > Somniosidae > Somniosus > Somniosus microcephalus. The sequence continues at coordinate 100,082,490 of NC_140988.1, forward strand.
GATTGAGGGATACATATTGGTCAGGACACCGGGGATATCTCCCCTGCTCTTCTTCAAAATATTGACATGGGATCTTTTACGTCCACGTGAGAGAGCAGACGGGGCCTCGATTTAACGTCTCATCTGAAAGACGGCACCGCCGACAGTGCAGCACTCCCTCAGCACTGCATTGGAGCGTCGGTCTAGATTTTTGTGTTCAAGTCTCTGGAGTGGGACTTGAACCCACAACCTTTGTAGAGAGAGCAACTTAATTGTCGATATGCAGTTCCAGCAGGTGATACAGCAGGAGTGTGGATTCACAAAATTATGCTTAGAATGTGGCAGGGTAGATTATTAGGAATTAGGTGGGCAAGCAAGGAGAGGCAAATTAAATGTGTCTTAATCTCCCTTCCCCAGTGTGTCACTCCAGTCAATGCCTATGATTTCAAAGACTCTCCTCTGTACTGTGCAAAAAAATGCTATTTTCCTTGTAACATACACAGAATAAATTGTGGAAATGGGAAAGGTAACTATGGCAACCTCATAGCCTATGGACAATAAAGGCTGCTGCCTTATGTAAATGAAGTAAACTTAAAAGAAAATGTTCCAGAAAGTCAATGGTCTTCGCCAATAGCGCAAAATGGGCTTGTAGCAAATCGGCAGCCTGTTTTATACCACGTCTGATTTCTTACCCATTGAAGTTAGTGCAAAAGAAAATCAGGCACAATGTAAAACGGGCTGCCAATTCACAATGAGCCCATTTTAGCTGATGGCAAAGAACAAAAATGTTATTTGAAGAAAACAGACAGTACTGCTTTCAGTTTGTAGAATTCAAAATAAATCCTGGTTGTCACTCACTATAAAATTTGGTGATTAGCATAGCAAATATAAATGTATTCTGTTTTCTTGAGTAAAGAAAAAGGCCTTGTTGTTCTGCAGTATTTAGCAATATGAAGTCTGCCACCATTCAAAAATGTATTGGTTTTCCATCATGCTGATTATGTTCTGGTACTTCCTTGTGTTCAAATTTTCATGTTATTTAAATTTTATTTTCCTCTGCACAGTGAATGGAACCCCAAGCAGTCAGCTGTCAACACCCAAATCCACTAAATCGTCCAGCTCCTCCCCAACCAGCCCTGGCAGCTTGAGAGCTCACAAGGTAAAAAAAATCTTTCTGTCAGCATATTCATAAAAGATTGGCATTTGCTGAAATTCTCTGCAGTGTCCTAAAATAACAAATGAGAGCAACGGATGAAGAAGGTATGGTTTCTAAAAGTTGTCACCCATATATAGTGCAGTCCTGTAGTTGATGCATACATGGTGTTCCACTGCTTCTTAGGGGTCTGTATGACTTGCCATGTCTTTCTTGATTGTCACACTCCTTTTGTCATGCAAGTTCTCTGGACAAGAAAAACCAAAAAGCTTTTCCCAGACCTCCAAGAACTCTTCTCCATAGCTGGCTACTAGAAGGTGACTGAGCATGGCCATGAGTGACTTGCCCTCTAATTATCCTCTTGTTTTGTACCTCTCACTATTGGCATGCGCCGGAAACTGGGCGCGGGGGCAGCTAAAATTGGCCATTTGTCCTAGTCAATGATAATCTACTGGGATTGGGAGTGAACAGGCCTGGGAGTCATATATTCAGCAAGTTTGAATCGTCAAACTTAGCCAATAAAATAAGGATCAATGGGTGGTTGGGATGGAGTATTTTCATTTGGTTATACATAGTATCCAGTGACTGCAATAGAAATAAAATAGCTTTTAGGCAATGGTAGTAGTGACGTGGAGTTAAGGTTGTTGCTACACTTTTTGAATTGCTGAGGTTTGCTGTTATCCTGTTTGAGTTTGCCGACTATTATTGGATACAAGTATCGGCAATCAACACTCAGGCTAAACATGGAGAATCACAATCATGCAGATGGGATAAAGGCAGCAACAATGCAGAATTAAGAAAATGACTCTAAAGTGAAACCGGTTATCTTGTTTTAAAAGCCATCATTGAAAGTGATTATGGAACACATTATTACCAAGAAAAGGATAATGGACATTAAGGTAGGTTTTACACTAAGATCATTGCTTCCTGTGACATGATACTAGATGTGAAAACCTAATATTGTAAAGGTGATACCACTCTCTGTCTTGTCACATGATATAAACAACTCAAAACACAGAAACCCACACAGAAGATGAGAAAACAGCAACAGTCATCTTATTTGAGCAAGGCACAGGTGAACAGAGGACAGAACTGAAGGACATGATACAAAATGAACAAGCCTGAAACAAGAGTAAAGTTTAGAAGATGATTTTCCCCAAAGAGTAGTGGGGATGTGGAATAGACTCCCCATGCACACAATTGACATTAAGTTGATTAACTCTTAAAAATAGGAAATGGATTAGAAGGTTATAAGAATTAGTCTACTGCTGATAATTCAAAGTCATTTTTTGCATCAATAATTTGAATTACTTCAAATGGCAATGTTAAAAAAGTGCAAAAGAATGTGAATTATTCAGTAATTCAAATGAACTGACTTTCAATTAAGAGGCGATTGTAACTAAATAGAGAAATGGTCAAAGAATACCATCTGTAGAGCAACTGGCCACATTTGAATAGCATAGGTTGAAAGGTTAAATTGATATTCTGAAGTTTTGCTTAACTACCTTAGGATGGTGGTGGTGGGAATTTGTCCATTCAGGAGATTAAATAAGTTGGGCAGAGTCCATTACAGACTGCACGATGCATGGTAAATGAAACTCTTCAGTTAGGTGATAAAACAATCTCAATATTTCAAATAATGCTAATAAACTGCTCTGGTTTATCACAGTTAATGATGTCACCTGAGCCCTTTGACTGCACCGTAGGTTTGTCACACACTATTATCCATATGCTACAAGGTTGATCTGACATTTACATCACAATTTCTTTTATTCTTTTTACACACGAGAGCTGTTTCACCAAAACAGTTATTTGAAAATACAGCAAACACTAGAATCAAGACAAGACATCCTGCTGCCATGTCTTAAAACTGAGGCAAAGGAGCAGCACATAGTTAAATGTCAATACTAATGAATGTTCTCACTGATAATAACATGTTTCCAGTTTCCCGAGCTGTCACTTTCTAGGTTTACATTTCAAACCCAATTGTTTTCGGTCAGATGGATGTTATTCTTGGAAGGATCACCATGCACTATAATAAGTAGTTGTAGTGCTGTGTAATTCAGTACACTTTGAAGAACAGTTGAATGTGACACTTTCACTGTTGCTTTCAATCTATGAACTCTTTAAACACTGAGTCATTTGCAATTTGCAACTAATGCCCCCATTACATTCAGTGCTGCTATCAGTGGCAGCCCAGATTTCACTCACACCACTGTAATGTAACGGAGTGGCACTGCTGCCTCTGGAAATGGTCTTACTGGATTCCTCTGGAAGCAGCAGCACAAAGTGGCAAATATAAATGCTGCGCTCACTCAACAGAATTCCCTATGCAGCAGTTACTGATCAGTGGTTCCATTCCCTGGTGCAAGGGAAGACCAGAAATACTGGGGGAGCAATTTTGTCAATGGGGGCGCGTTGGAGGCGGGACTGCTGTTTGTTGGGTTTTAGTCCCGCCTCCATCGACTTGTGGCCAACCCACGCTATTTTCCCTTGATTGACCTTGTTAAGCCCGCCCAGCGGGCTTAGCAGGCCAATTAAGGGGAAGCCGGTTACAGAGAACGTCAGCGTATGACGTTTCTTTTGACAGATGAATTGTCATCGTTTGACAGCTCTGTGAAGCTGTCAAGCACTGACATTTTCTGTTGTTTGATGAGTTCTTGTATTCAAGACTCATCAAACCTCTTTTGTGAGCAGAAATGAGATGGCTGTTGCATTGGAGAATGCAGCAGCCATTCTGTCATCTCTGCCGGTGAGATGCGAGAGTCTCCGCATCCCCAACTGTTGAAGCCTGCAGGAAGAAACAAAGGTAAGTAAATATTTTCTATCACTTTTCACTCACCTCACACACTTACCTCTCCACACTTGCACCCATCACTTACCTCCACAGCGCACTTTTGCACCCCTCTGACTCCCGCAGACCCACTGCTCGCCTCGGTGACCCCGGTGGGGTTTCCAGACGTCGGGAAGCCCGCGCCTCTGCTGGAAAAATGGGGATAATCCACTTAATTTCCTGTTAACATGCAGTTAAGTGGCTGTAATCCCCTTCCCGCCTCCAGGAGACGGGACCCGGTGCAGGTCGGCTACCCGCCTCCTGGGAAGATGGCACGGAGGCGGGATGGGTACCCGCCGCCAGATTCTGTCATTTTCTCGGCAGTCTCGCCTCCAAACCCGCCTCCCCAGGGCTGGCAAGATTGCACTCTGGGTTTCACAGGGATGAAAATCAACAGCAAAATTTTGCACACTCTCTACCCAGATCAGAGATGAACCCGGAGTTTCCGCTTATGAGCTTGCCAGGTTTTCTGCCCGTTAAGATGAGGTGGGTGGAAAATCATGGGCTCGTGAGCGCAGGCAGGGGGAGAACTATAAAGTGAATTTATATTCCTGATCTATCCTGTAAATTTTTGTATGTTAATTGTAATTCACACTGAGGACACCCTCCATTGTGCTGTGTGGCACTACTACCGTGCTAAATGGGATGGATTCAGAGCAGATCTAACAGCTCAAAACTCGACATCCATGAGGTGCTGTGGGTCATCAGCAGCAGCAGAATTGTATTCCACCACAATCTGTAACCTCATGGCCCAGCATATCCCTCACTCTACCATTACCATCAAGCCAGGGGACCAACCCTGGTTCAACGAAGAGTGTAGCAGAGCAAGCCAAGAGTAGCACCAGGCGTACCTAAAAATGAGGTGCCAACCTGGGGAAGTGACAGCACAGGTCTACATGCATGCTAAACAGCGGAAGCAGCATGCTATAGACAGGGCTATGCAATCCCACAACAAATGGATCAGATCAAAGCTCTGCAGTCCTGCCATATCCAGTTGTGAATGGTGTTGGACAATTAAACAACTAATGGGAGGTGAAGGCTCCATGAACATCTCCATCCTCAATTATGGTGGAGCCCAGCACGTGCATACAAAAGACAAGGCTGAAGCATTCGCAACCATCTTCAGCCAGAAGTGCCAAGTGGATGATCCATCACAGCCTCCTCCTGAGGTCTCCACCATCACAGATGCCAGTCTTCAGCCAATCGATTTACTCCACGTGATATCAAGAAATGGCTGAGTGCAATGGATACAGCAAAGGCTATGGGCCCCGGCAACATCCCGGCTGTTGTGCTGAAGACTTATGCTCCAGAACTAGCCACGCCTCTAACCAAGCTATTCCAGTACAGCTATAACACTGGCATCTACCCGACGAAGTGGAAAACTGCCCAGGTGGGTCCTGTCCACGAAAAGCAGGAGAAATCCAATCCAGCCAATTACCGCCCCATCAGCCTAGTCTCAATCATCAGCAATATGATGGAAGGTGTCATCGACAGTGCTATAAAGCGGCCCTTACTCACCAATAACCTGCTCACCGATGCCCAGTTTGGGTTCTGCTTGGATCACTCGGCTCCAGACCTCATTACAGCCTTGGTCCAAACATGGACAAAAGAGCTGAATTCCAGAGGTGAGGTGAGAGTAACTGCCCTTGACATCAAGGCAGCATTTGACCACGAGTGGCATCAAGGAGCCCCGGTAATATTGAAGTCAATGGGGATCAGGGGGGAAACTCTTCACTGGCTGGAGTCATACCTAGCACAAAGGAAGATGGTTGTGGTTATTGGAGGCCAATCATCTCAGCCCCAGGACATCGCTGCTGTGGTTCCTCAGGGCAGTGTCCCAGGCCCAACCATCCTCAATTGTTTCATCAATGACCTTCCCTCCATCATAAAGTCAGAATTGGGAATGTTTGCTGATGATTGCACAGTGTTCAGTTCCATTCACAATTCCTCAGTGCATACCCACATGCGGCAACACCTGGACAACATCCTGGCTTGGGCTGATAATTGGCAGGTAACATTCACACCACAGAAGTGCTAGGCAATGACCATCTCCAAAAAGAGTCTAACCACCTCCCCTTGACATTTAATGGCATTGCCATCATTGAATCCCACACCATCAGAATTCTGGGGGTCACCATACACCAGAAACTTAACTGGACCAGCCGCATAAATACTGTGGCTACAAGAGCAGGTCACAGGCTGGGTATTTTGCAGTGAGTGACTCACCTCCTGGCTCCCCAAAGCCTTACCACCATCTGCAAGGAGCACTAGTTAGGAGTGTGATGGAATACTCTTCACTTGCCTGGATAGGTGCAGCTCCAACAACACTCAAGAAGCTCAACACCAACCAGGACAAAGCAGCCCGCTTGATCGGCACCCCATCCACCGCCTTAAACAATCACTCCCTCCACCACCGGCGTACCGTGGCTGCAGTGTGTACCATGTACAAGATGCACTGCAGCAACTCGCCAAGGCTTCTTCAGCAGCACCTCCCAAACCCGCATCCTCTTCCACCTAGAATGACAAGGGCAGCAGGCGCATAGGAACACCCCCACTTTCAAGTTTCCCTCCAAGTCACACACCATCTTGACTTGGAAATATATCGGCGTTCCTTCATCGTCACTGGATCAAAATCCTAGAATTCCTGGAACTTCCTAACTAACAGCACTGTGGGAGTACCTTCACCACACGGACTGCAGCGGTTCAAGATGGTGGCTCATCACCACCTTCTCATGGGCAACTGGTGATGGTCAATAAATGCTGGCCTTGCCAACGATGCCCACATCCCATGAATGAATTTTTAAAAATCCTCATCAAGAGGCATCTGAATTTTGGGTCTCAAAGCTGTTGCTTGAGTAGAGTGATGCAGTATCTCTGGCCTTGCCAACGATACCCACATCCCAGTTTAACATTTTCACGTTAACATTTTGTTTCATCCACCTGAAAATCCAATCTTTGTCAATATATTTTTGCATTATTACTGTATAATTTTTTGCAACAGTAATTACAGTGAATTATAACGTGAGCTTCTAGCAGTAATTATTTTTGAAAAAGCAGCTAAATTAAGATATCACAAGACAGTGTAATTTTAAACTTATTTGCATAGTTACTTTTCTATTGCTCCAGCTGCTGTAGAAACTACTTTTCCATTTCTACATCACCTGATACACTATTGGAGGATTATTTCATTTAGGAACTGAATTCTCAAAAAGTGCTTTTATATCACAGAACTGCTTCAAGAAACAGTTCTGCAGTAGTACCACATAGTCCCAGTGACATGGCATCTGCCCTGATTTTGCAAAGGGGCCATTTCTGTTGGGCCTTGTTTCAGCTGTTATGCCCATATTCTAACTTGCACCAAGTCCCATTCACCCATCACCCTTGTTCTCGATAATGTACATTGGTTCCAAGTCCAGCAACATCTAGATTTTAAAATTCTCATCCTGGTGTTCCAATTCCTCCATGGCCTCACCCCATGCTATCTCTGTAACCTCCTCCAGCCCCACAACCCTCCGAGATCACTGCGTTCGTCCAATTCTGGCCTCTTGCGCTTCCCTGATTTCCTTCACTCCACCAGTGCCAGCCACGCCCTAAGCTCTGGAATTTCCTCCCTAAATATCTTTGCCTCCCTACCCCATCTCCTCCTTTAAGTCGCTCCTTAAAGCCTACCTCTTTCACCAAGCTTTTGGCTACCTGTTCTAATATCAAATTTTGTCTGATTACAAACCTGTGAAACACCTTGGGACGTTTTTACTACATTAAAAGCATTCTATCAATGGAAGTTGTTGTTGTTGTTGTTGCCATCATGGACTGCTATTGGCAGCAGTGTGGTAAAGTAAATGCTGCATTAAATTCGTCAGATTTAAATGTTTATCCCCTGATTTCTATACAGATGCAAAGTGTGAGCTGAAGGCTGTAGCACTATCACTGAGGTGTCACTGCACAACTGGGATTAATTATCGCATCTAGTTTATGATAGCAGGAAAACTGACATCTTCAATTAAATGTGAGAAAAAAAGACATCTGCACTAGTACTGAATTAAACAGCTTTAACACTTCTAATGAAACACCTTCTACATTGTGTTTCAAGACTAAAAAGTCATTATCGTGTCTAGATTTGAAATTAGAGTGAAGGAAGAATGAACAATTAACCATTGCCTTTGCCCCTTGTCCTTTTGAAGTAATTTGTTCTTTAAACAGTAATGGGCACGTGAAGTCGTTTATTTTAGAACTGTTCACAAAGACTCCACATTTGGCTTTGTTCAGATGAATGCCTATTTAGTGACATCAGTCTCTCGTTTCAAGGTATTTTGTTTTTCAGTTTTGTGTTTTAGCACAGTGAAAAGGGAACACAGCGGCCGCGATTTTGCCGGTGCTCAGAGGGCGGGTTTGGAGGCGGGTCTGGAGTTAAAATCAAAATGATTGACAGTGGGTTACAAACTCACCACCATCCCGCCTCCACGCAACTTTACAAAGTCCATCCCGCCTCCACGCAACTTTACAAAGTGTCGGGTCTGCGAGTTCCGACCAGACCCGACACCAAGCGGCAGGAGAGCCACTTAAGGCAGTTAACAGCTTGTTAACTGCCTACATAATCCCATTTTAGCAGGTTCTTCCCATTTTACTACATTTTCAGCGTGTTACACGTCGTGTGACAAACACACCAGCTGATGGTGCCGGGTTCAGCAACTCGCTCAATACTTGACAGTTGCTCCTGCAGCTTAAAAACGGACCGGTAACATGGCTGACTTTCAGATGCCTAAACTTTGTGTTTTGGAACACATTTTGCAGGTCTATTGAGCTTGTAAGTGTTTAAGCTGAGATCCATATGCACTGTGACCTCCTTGGAAAACCCTCCCCCCACATTGGCCCAGAAATTCGGGTCCCAACGCGTGAGTACGCACGGGGTACTCACACGTGGACCCGATGGAAGTGCCGGTTTCTTGCATGCACTACGCATGCGCGGGAAACCAGCACTTCCGATCCTCTGAATGAAGGGGTTCAGAGGTCGAATGCGTGCGCGCAGGAGTCTGCGCGTGCGCTTTGAACTTACATTTTTTTGCAGGTTTTTCCGTGAGGGCAAGTCTTTAGATTTTAGAAATGTAAAAACCAGGCGTAAGGACTGCATTTTTAAAGGTAAGTGGTCAATTAATTAAAATTTAAACATTTTTTCCACAGGTTTATTATTTTTAAATACTTTAAAGCAAGGTAAGTTTATTTTTAGCCCCGTTTTTTTATAAAATTATTTTTTTCAAAAATTTAAATTATTGTTTAAAATAGTTATTTAATGTAGTTTATAGTTTATTTAAAAAGTGTGATTTAAAAAAAAATTTGTTTGAAGGTTAACTACTGTTTTGGGCCCTCAGCATTCATATGTTTTGACAGGTCTTTCTGTCAATCTTATGAATGGGCTTTTGCCTCCTCTGATTGGCTGCCCATGGCTCACGTGATCCCAGGGGACGCATCGCACTAACTACGCCCCTGGGACACGCAAACACAGCGCGCCGGCCTCTGGGCCAGGCCCCGGAGAGGAATTCCACGCCGGCGCGCTAGGTAAGTGTAGGTCGGGGGCTTGCACCCATGGGAAGCCCCCGACCCGAATTTCTGGGCCATTGACTGAGCGCTTATAACATCTTTTCCTCAACTGAGATATATACCAGCGGGATGGGAACCATTTATACCCTCTCACCCTGGTCCTCAGAATCAGAGGAAGAGCAGCCGCGGCAACAGCAGAACCAGGCACACCAGCAGCAGCAACAACAGGAGCGCCAACCTTCTCCTCAGCCACCTGATGCTGCAGAGGGCATCTTTGCAGGGCTGCACCGCACCGCAGGAGATGCCCTCAACACAGGGTTTACAGGCTGAGGATGAGCTTCCTTGACATGACTCAGCAGCAGTGCCAAAGGAGGCTGAGACTTTCAAGAGACGTAGTCGCTGCCATCTGCACAATGCTGCACCAACACCTGGAGCCCAGAGGAGCGGGTGGACACTCCTTACCAGTGGCTGTCAAAGTCACCACCGCACTCAACTTCTTTGTGTCAGGGTCCTTCCAGGGATCAACAGTAGACATCAGCGGCATCTCCCAATCGGCTGCACACAGTTGCATCACGCAGGTTAGCGATGCCCTCTTTGCAAAGTCACACAATTACATCCACTTCTCCACGGATGAAGCAAGTGTAACTGCGCGTGCGGTTGGCTTTGCAAATATGGCAGACTTGTGAAGGGTGCAGGGCATCGTAGACTGCACACATGTGGCCATCATGCACCCCATCACAACCCAGCTATATTTGTGAACTGCAAGGGCTTCCACTCCCTTAATGTCCAGCTGGTGTGTAACCACAGGAAGAACATTATGCATGTTTGCGCCAAGTTCACTGGCAGTTGCCATGACTCGTTCATCCTGCGACAGTCTACTGTGCCTCAGCTCTTCAATCTGCCAACCCAACTTTCCAGATGGCTACTTGGAGACAAGGGCTATCCCCTGAAGACGTGGCTAATGACACCGATGAGGAGGCCATCAAACGAGGCTAAGGAGCGCTACAATATGAGCCACATTTCCACCAGAAGCATCATAGAGCAAACTATCGGCTTGCTTAAAATGCAATTCAGATGCCTCGACAGATCTGGTGGAGCTCTACAGTACGCACCAGCCAGGGTATCCAGAATCATCGTGGTCTGCTGTGCCCTGCACAACATCGCACTGCAGCGTGGCTTAGTGCTGCCTGAGGAACAAGTGGCTCAGCGCACAGCCTCCTCAGAAGAGGAGGAAGAGGAGGAGGCAACAGATGAGCCACTTGTTCCTCAGACAGTGGTAAGCCACGCTACTGTGCGATGTTTGCAGAGACAGATGTGCCAGTTCCACCAGCACGTGAGCACATTGCTGGTCATGAGGCAAGCGATGTACTAATCCATTCCAGATTCGCGTAAGTTTATGCATCAAACACATGTGGCTGGCACATGGAAATGAGTGTCTGCCGGACCTTCTTAACACACCATACAGCATCTGTACAATAAACTGGTTTCCTATCACTCTCACCACCATCATTACAGATGAAAGGCGCCCTGACCCCTCACTGTGCAACTTCCATTTCTGAGTACACAGAGGCCAACTCTTTGAATCTTTGCCATCGCATTTCTTTAATACAATTGAAATCACAATGAGAAACGTAACATTGTATTAGATAAAACACCCAAGTGACGTCCCTTGTGACTATTTGTGTGATAACTGTCTCTTGCGCGTGCTTCTACGTGGTGCTTCCCCTGTGGTTCAGCAGATGTTGAGGCACCTTGCTCACTTCCATGCTGCACCTGCTTCGACGCCGCCTTTGGTGGGCGTCCTCTGGTTTTGGGAGCCTGGGAGGGCTCCGCAACAGTCTGCTCCTCCTGCAGCTGTGCTGGGGCTGAGATGGCCATCTCAGTTGGGTGAGGAATCTGGGGCTCTGACCGAGGGCTCCGCAGTGGCATGGGAGTGTGAGCGCTTGGAGTGGAGCCCCACTTCCTTGTTGTTGACCACCAGCATCCCTCTCATGGGCCACCCGCACTTCACTGCTAGCTAGTAGCTGGAGAGCACCTCGCTGCACATCAGCGGAGCAATGACGACCAGTCTCTGTACTGACAGTCCTCATAACGGGGACGTCCATGTACCTCTGGTTCCTCTCCTCAATAGATGCCCATCTATCCTCCATAGCAGAGCATCTATTTAGAAGAGTCACCATGTTGTTTTGAGTCTGACGATTTATGTCCTCCATGGAGGTAGCTGTCCTTTCCATGGCAGCACCTACGTTCACCATTGAGTGCACCACGGCATTGCTCATGTTTAACATGGACTCCTCCATTCCCTGCACACTCGCAGTTACAGTGGTTGCAACCCCTGTCAGAATCCTGCACTTGTTGCTGAAGTTCCAGCACCGCTCTCTTTCTGGATGGCCCCAGAGGCACAGCATCTACATGCAGATGAGCAGAGCTAAGAGCGTCCAGCGCCCTCCGACGAGGACTCTCCACTGCTGTCACTGTCTCCACCATCTGCTGATGCTCACTTTTGAGCTGGGATACATCAGGTGATAACACTACTCTATCTCGCGAATGACCCACTGAGGTGTGCATCTCTGCGCTGGTGCTGGGTGCGCTCATTTCTGCTGACGCTGCTCCCTCAGAGGCTGCAGCTTCCTTTGTGGAGTCCTCCAGCTCTTCCTCATGGACAGTGGGGAGGGGGGGCTCTCAATGGTCCTGTGGGGGAGTAAAGACATGAGTTAGACATGTGATATTAACGTAGCAGACACATCCCATTGTGCAGAACTCAATCGTATGAACATCAGATCTGAGCGAGAGCGGAGGCGAGCAAATAACCAGCGCGGCAGAGGAAGGCCCGAGAGCAGAGCAGCGGACCTGACAACAAAACAAGGATTGACGTCACAGGAAAGCAGGGAAGTGATTGGTTAGTCAGTATTTCTCTCTTTTCTTGGGCATTGATTTAAATTAAGAGCCGGGATTAAAAACTAAATGTTCAAAACTTATACATCTAATTAATTAAATACATTAGAGATGGCAGGGCAGGCGACGGGTTACACCATTGAGGTCCACGGTGACCACATTTGCAGTAAGTGTTGGTTGCTCGAGAAACTTCTGATCCATGTTGATGAGCTGGAGTCCGAGCTTCAAACACTGAGACACATCAGGGAGGGGGAGAGTTACCTGGACGCTGTGTTCCAGGAGGCAGTGACACCCCTTAGATTAATTAATTCACATTAGGTCCATGGTCAGGGACAGGTGGGTGTGACTACGAGCGAGGCAGCTACGGGGAACCAGGAGGTAGTGGTGGAGGAGCCTCAGCCTTTGCTCTTGTCCAACAGTTAACGAGGTTCTTACTCTCTGTGTGGGCGAGAGCAGCGACTGCAGTGAGGATGAACAAACTGACCACAGCACCGTGGTACAGGGAGCCATTCAAGTGGAGGGAGCAAAAAGGAATGTGGTAATGGTAGGGGACAGTTTAGTTAGGGGGATAGATACTGTTCTCTGCAGCCGAGAGCGTGAGTCCCGAAGGCTGTTTTGCCTGCCCGGTGCCAGGGTAAAGGACATCTCCTTTGGGCTGGAGAGGAACTTAGAGTGGGAGGGGAAAGATCCAGTTGTCGTGGTCCATGTAGGTACCAACGACATAGGTAGGACAAAGAAAGAGGTTCTGCTGAGGCAGTATGAGCAGGTAGGAGCTAAATTAAAAAGCAGAACCACAAAGGTAATAATCTCTGGTTTACTACCTGAGCCATGTGCAAATTGGCATAGGGTAAATAAGAGAGATGAACGAGTGGCTCAAAGATTAATGTGGGAGAAATGGGTTTCGATTCCTGGGGCACTGGCACCAGTACTGGGATAAGAGGGAGCTGTTCCATCGGAGCGGACTTCATTCGTACCAGGCTGGGACCAGTGTCCTGACGAATCGAATAACTAGGGCTGTAGATGGGGCTTTAAACTAAATAGTGGGAGGTAGGGATACGCTGAGCGGAAATTAAAAAAGTCAAAGAAAAATGAGAAGACAAAAGTGCAGGGTAGCAATAGGGGTGACAGGAAGGGACAGAACGTATACACGTAAGGGTGCATCAGAAAGAGGGGTCAGAGTAGGAAAAAATGATAAAACGACAAAATTAAAAGCTCTATATCTGAACGCACACAGCATTTGTAACTAGATGAGTTGACAGCACAAATAGAAATAAATGGGTATGTTCTGATAGCCATTAGAGAGACGTGGTTGCAAGGTGACCAAGGCTGGGAACTGAAAATTATGGGGTATTTGCCATTTCGTAAGGATAGGCAGAAATGAAAAGGAGGTGGTGTAGCTCTGTTAATAAGGGATGAGATCAGTGCAGTAATGAGAAATGACATTGGCCTAGAAGATCAAGACGTAGAATCAGTTTGGGTGGAGATCAGAAATAGTAAGGGTAAAAAGTCACTGGTGGGCGTGGTCTACAGGCCCCCAAACAGTAGACACACTGTAAGACAGAGAATAAATCAAGAAATAATAGAAGCTTGTATGAAAGGTATGGCTATAATCACAGGAGATTTTAATCTTCATATTGATTGGACAAAGCAAATTGGCAAAGGTAGACTTGAGGAAGAGTTCTTAAAGTGTATACGGGATGGTTTCTTGGAACAATATGTTGTGGAACCAACCAGGGAGAAGACTATTTTAGATCTGGTAATGTGTAACGAGGCTAGATTAATTAATGATCTCAAAGTGAAGGATCCTCTTGGGAAGAGTGATCATCATAGCATGGTAGAATTTCAAATTCAGTTTGAGGGTGAGAAAACTAGGGCTCAAACTAGTGTCCTGAACAAAGGTAATTACAAAGATATGAAGGCAGACTTGGTTAAAGTGGACTGGGAAAATATATTACAGGGTGTGATAAAAATAATAACTTCCGGGAAGTTATGTCATCACTTCCTGTGAACTATGAACTATGAACTGTGTACATACCTCACTTCCTGTCATATGTCACTTCCTGTTGGACTGGTATAAATACTGGTCTGTTCAGTATTGTAAGAGGCTTCTACCAGAGGCATGGTAAAGACCTCTCTTGTATATAGTGTGTTTTTAAGTTACTTAAAGCTTACTTTAAAGTTACTTGATGGTAAGTCTCCTTTTTCTTACATCAATTTAAGTAACTTAGTATTTACACTGACAAATACTAGACCTTCAGACAAACTCGGAAGTTAAGGATCCAGGGAACCACCCATCATGGAGAAAATCCTTAGACCTATTCGTCTGGACTTGGACCCGAATACACCAGCAGCTGGCAGGGTATGGAAGCATTGGTATCGTACTTTTGAGAATTTTCTGGATGAATGTAAAGCGGATGCTCCTGCTAAATTGAAGATACTTGTCAATTATGTGACCCCAAAAGTGTCCGAATATGTTGATGAATGGGATAATTACGAAGAGGTGATTCGGGCACTTGAGAAACTGTATGCGAAGACCCCAAATGAGGTCTATGCTAGACATCTACTGGCCACAGCCCGACAAGGACCAGGGGAATCAATTGACGAATTCCTGCAAGAACTTCGCAGGCTCAGCGTAGATTGTAACTTTCAGGCAGCCTCAGCTGAGCTGTACCGCCAAGAAATGATTCGTGATGCTTTCATCTGCGGGATTGCCTCTCCATTTATACGCCAGCGTCTACTAGAAAGTAAAATACTTGAGCTACAAAAAGCTTTTGACCTAGCTTGTTCACTGGATTTGGCAAAGAGAAATGCAGACCTCTATCAGCTGCCCAGATCTCGATCTGCTGCTGTAGCTGCAACCAGACAATTCAAGCGGTCTCAGGTGAACCCTATCATGGGGGAATCTAATTCTGATAATTCTGATGAAGAAGAGGAAGACAACCCCACTTTAGCAGCCTCTTGGCAATCTAGGAAGGAATGCTTCTTTTGTGGAGATGCTTTTCACCCTAGGAAAACCTGCCCTGCTCGCAATGCAATCTGCAGTTATTGCGGGAAAAAAGGACACTTTGCTAAAGTTTGCCTATCAAGGGCCTCTACGAGGGCCAATCCAGCTAAGGCCTACCGAACTGCCCCAATTAGGGCCTATCAAGATGCTCCAGCTAGGACCTATCAAGCTTCCTCTCGAGCTCTCTCCCGAAGAAGCACACCGAGAGTTTTAGCCACTCTCTGTGCAACGACACCAATTACAGCTGCTTGCCCACAGAACCTGTCTCATGCAGCCACAAAAATTTCAATTAAAGGGCATACCTTAGATGCCTTAATTGACTCAGGAAGTACTGATAGTTTCATTAAGGAACAGATTGTTGCGAAATTGAAACTACATGTCTTCCCATCGGACCAGGCAATTGCGATGGCCCAGTCATCACTTAATACCAGAATCTCCGGCTTTTGTGTTGTTGATATGACACTTCATGGTCGTATGTGTCCCTCCACCCGACTTTCGGTGCTCAAGGACTTATGTAGTGATCTCCTCTTAGGGCTGGACTTCCAAAAACAGCATAAGAAACTCACCATTGAGTTTGGTGGATCCAAACCCGGACTTACTATTTCTAATATACCGTCTAAATTACCATTTTGTGCATTATCAGCAGCTTCACTTGATGAACCCTCATTATTTGCCAGTATTCCGCCTCAATGCCAACCGATAATAACGAAATCGCGGCGCTTTAATCAGGAAGACCAATCTTTTATTGCGGCTGAAATCTCTCGACTTCTAGCAGAGGATATCATTGAACCATGTTCGTCGCCCTGGCGGGCTCAAGTCGTCATTGTCAAGAACCCTCTAAAACCTCACAAACAGCGACTATGCATCGATTATTCGCAAACCATCAATCAATATACCGACTTGGACGCCTACCCATTGCCACGCATTGATGATATGGTTAATAAACTGGCCGAATACAAAGTGTTCTCAACTTACGATTTAAAAAGTGCCTATCATCAGTTACCCTTGAAGGTCTCAGATAAGCAGTACACAGCCTTTGAGGCTAATGGACGGCTGTACCAATTTCTTCGCCTCCCATTCGGGGTTACTAATGGAGTGGCTGTCTTTCAACGGGCAATGGATGGCCTGGTTAAGCAGGAAAACCTAAGGGACACTTTTCCCTATCTTGATAACATTACCATTGCAGGTCACGATCAACAGGAACACGACTCCAACCTCCAAAAATTTCGGGATGCCCTCCATCGCCGTAATTTGACCCTGAATGAATCCAAATCTGTTGAGTCGCAACCGACCATCAACATCCTTGGCTACTGCGTAGGCAATGGTATCATTAAGCCAGACCCAGAAAGACTTCGCCCGCTCCAAGAGCTCCCGTCACCTAAGAATCCGGCTTCTTTACGTCGGGCTCTCGGTCTGTTTGCATACTACGCGAAATGGATTCCTCATTTTTCGGACAAAATCCAACCCTTGCTGCATGCTAGATCATTTCCACTGGGAACAGCGGCTGTTGCAGCCTTTAACCTTCTCAAAAAACAGTTGGAGAAAGCGGCTCTTCACTCCATTGATGAGAATCTCCCTTTCGTGGTTGAATGTGATGCCTCGGAGGTGGCGATCTCGGCTACTCTGAATCAGGAAGGTCGTCCTGTAGCATTTATGTCCAGGACCTTACAAGGTGCCGAGCTACATTATCCTCCGGTTGAGAAAGAAGCCACAGCCATCATAGAGGCAGTACGGAAGTGGAACCATTTTCTAGCTCGCCAGCACTTTACATTGATCACGGACCAACGATCAGTCGCCTTCATGCTCGATAATCGAAAACGAACCAAAATTAAGAATAATAAAATACAACTTTGGAGGATGGAACTGGCCTCTTTTGGTTATACCATTCTCTATCGGCCTGGCAAGGAGAATGTGGCCCCGGACACCCTCACACGGGCATTCTGCTCCACTATGTCATCCTCCACTCTCATGGATGTCCACAATGGTTTGTGTCATCCTGGCATTACGCGCATGCTACATTTCGTACGGTCACGGAATCTCCCTTTTTCCACTGGAGATGTAAAGAAAATATGCTCAGAATGCCGGCTTTGTGCGGAATTAAAACCTCAGTTCTTCCGCCCCTCAGATGGTATACTCATACATGCAACCCAACCGATGCAACGACTTAGCATCGATTTTAAGGGCCCAGTGCCCTCTTCAACTCGGAACACATATTTGCTCACCATGATCGACGAATATTCACGTTTTCCGTTTGCCTTCCCCTGCTCCAATATGCTGGCGTCCACAGTAATCTGCTGCCTTGAGCAGGTATTTTCTCTCTGTGGCATGCCGGCTTATATTCACTCAGATCGGGGTCCATCCTTCATGTCAAGGGAACTCAAGGACTACCTCTCAGAACGGGGAATTGCTACAAGCAAAACAACACCATACCATCCCATCGGAAATGGGCAGGTAGAGAGGTATAACGGTATCATCTGGAATTCCGTACGTCTCGCTTTAAGATCTCGGGGCCTACCAGACCAGCAATGGGAAACAGTGCTTCCGGATGCATTGCACTCTATACGGTCCCTGCTTTCTACAGCCACAAATACTACACCTCATGAGCGGTTCTTTGGATTCCAGCGTCGCTCATCTCATGGGACATCACTCCCGTCATGGCTAACTACTCCTGGACCTGTATTACTCCGAAGATACGTTCGGACGTCTAAAAATGACCCTCTTGTAGACGAGGTCGAACTAACCGATGCCAACCCCACCTATGCAAACATACGATATTCCGACGGCCGAGAATCTACCGTATCATTACGGGATCTGGCTCCCTGCCCACCAGGACCTAGTGGGACATCGGGTGATGGCATTTCACCAGGAAACTCTTGGGACCTATCGGGTGCCCCTCTCCAGGATCCTGATCGGACACAACTAGCTTGGTGCCGGTAGAACCCCGTGCTCAAGGTTGCGACCCTCCCAGTACCGCGCATGAAAGTACTGATCCGCCACAGACCAGCTCTGCACCTCCCTCTGAACAGAGGCAGTCCGACTTTGAACCTATTGGGGCTCGTACTCGAAGCCATGATCTCCCCGACCCTTCACAGGGCAATCCAGGCCACACAGACTCTGACCAATGGCCAACCGCATGTAAGCGGACCAGCGACCCTCTACGACGGGAATCCAAACGGGTGCGACTCTTCCTTGTTCGGCGGCTGCGGACCAAAAGGTAGACCACAGCCTCCTAATCCTGCAGGAGGGAAGAATGTGATAAAAATGATAACTTCCGGGAAGTTATGTCATCACTTCCTGTGAACTATGAACTATGAACTGTGTACATACCTCACTTCCTGTCATATGTCACTTCCTGTTGGACTGGTATAAATACTGGTCTGTTCAGTATTGTAAGAGGCTTCTACCAGAGGCATGGTAAAGACCTCTCGTGTGTATATAGTGTGTTTTTAAGTTACTTAAAGCTTACTTTAAAGTTACTTGATGGTAAGTCTCCTTTTTCTTACATCACAGGGTAAGACTATAGAAAAGCAGTGGCAAACATTTAAGGAGATATTTCATAACTCTCAGCAAAGATATATTCCAGTGAGAAAGAAAGACTCTAAGAGAAGGATGAACCATCCGTGGCGAACTAAGGAAGTAAAGGATGGAATCAAATTGAAAACAGAAGCATACAATGTTGCGAAGAATACTGAAAGGCCAGAAGATTGGGAAATTTTTAAAAAGCAGCAAAGGACGACTAAAAAAAATGATAAAGAGAGAGAAGATAGTTTATGAGAGTAAGCTAGCAAGAAATATAAAAACAGACAGTAAGAGCTTCTACAGGTATATAAAAAGGAAGAGAGTAGCTAAAGTAAACATTGGTCCCCTAGAGGATGAGTCTGGGGAATTAATAATGGGAAACAGGGAAATGGCGGAGACCTTGAACAAATATTTTGTATCGGTCTTCACGGTAGAAGACACTAAAAGCATCCCAATAATGGATAATCAAAGGGCAATTGGGGTGGGGAGGGAACTTAAAACAATCACTATCACAAGAGAAAAAGTACTAGGTAAACTAATGGGACTAAAGGTGGACAAGTCCCCTGGACCCAATGGCCTGCATCCTAGAGTCTTAAAAGAGGTGGCTGCAGAGATAATGGATGCATTGGTTGTAATCTACCAAAATTCCCTGGATTCTGGAGAAGTCCCAGCGGACTGGAAAACCCCTATTTAAGAAAGGAGGGAGACAGAAAGCAGGCAACTATCGACCAGTTAGCCTAACATCTGTCTTTGGGAAAATGCTGGAGTCCATCATTAAGGAAGTGATAGCAGGACATTTAGAAAATCATAATGGCCCAGAAATTCGGGTCGGGGGCTTCCCGCGGGTGCAAGCCCCCGACCTGCACTTAGCTTGCGCGCCGGCAGTTGAGCTCTGGGCTCCCGTGGAATTCCGCTCCGGGGCCTGCTCCAACTCACGGCGCGCTGTGCTTGCGTGTCCCAGGGGCATAGTTAGTGCGATGCGTCCCCTGGGATCACGTGAGCCATGGGCAGCCAATCAGAGGAGGGAAAAGCCCATTCATAAGATTGACAGGAAGACCTGTCTAAACTTATGAATATACGGGCCCCAAAATAACAGTAAACCTTCAAATAAATTTTTTAAAAGCATCACACTTTTTAAATAAACTATAAATTACATTAAATAACTATTTTAAACAATAATTTAAATTTTTGAAAAAAATAATTTTATAAATAAATGGGGCTAAAAATAAACTTACCTTGCTTTAAAGTATTTAAAAATAATAAACCTGTGAAAAAAAGTTTTAATTTTAATTAATTGACCACTTACCTTTTAAAATGCAGGCCTTACGACTGGTTTTTACATTTCTAAAATCTAAAGACTTACCTTCAAGGAAAAACCTGTAAAAAAAACGTAAGTTCAAAGCGCACGCGCAGACTCCCGCACGCACGCGTTCAATCTCTGAACCCCTTCGTTCAGAGGAACAGAAGTGCCGGTTTCCTGCGCATGCGAAGTGCATGCAAGAAACCGGCACTTCCATCGGGTCCACGCGTGAGTACCCCGTGCGTACTCACGCGTTGGGACCCGAATTTCTGGGCCAATATAGTCAAGCAGAGTCAGCATGGTTTTATGAAAGTGAAATCATGTTTGATAAATTTGCTGGAGTTCTTTGAAGATGTAACGAGCAGGGTGGATAAAGGGGAACCAGTAGATGTCGTGTATTTGGATTTCCCGAAGGCATTTGATAAGGTGCCACTTAAAAGGTTACTACACAAGTTAAGAGCTCACGGGGTTGGGGGTAATATATTAGCATGGATAGACGATTGGCTAACTAACAGAAAACAGAGTTGGGATAAATGGGTCATTTTCAGGTTGGCAAACTGTAACTAGTGGAGTGCCACAGGGATCAGTGCTGGGGCCTCAACTATTTACAATCTATATTAATGACTTGGATGAAGGGACTGAGTGTAATGTAGCCAAATTTACTGATGATACAAAATGCAAGGTTATCCACTTTGGTAGGAAAAATAAAAAAGCAAATTATTATTTAAATGGGGAGAGATTACAAAATGCTGAGGTACAGAGGGATCTGGGGGTCCTTGTACATGAATCACAAAAAGTTAGCACGCAGGTACAGCAAGTAATTAAGAAGGCAAATGGAGTGTTGGCCTTTATTGCAAAGGTGTGGAGATGCCGGTGTTGGACTGGGGTGGACAAATGTAAGAAGTCACACAACACCAGGTTATAGCCCAACAGTTTTATTTGAAATCACAAGCTTTCGGAGCGCTGCTCCTTCGTCAGGTGAAGTGGAGAGATGCATAAAGACACAGCTTATATAGTCAGAGAATAATGCCAGATGATTACAGGTAATCTTTCTAACTGCCATTTATCACACCTCGGCAGAGAGATAATCACAGCAATCAAAGGTGTGAATGGTGTCCAAACAGGTTAGTCTCTGACTATATAAGCTGTGTCTTTATGCATCTCTCCACTTCAACTGACGAAGGAGCAGCGCTCTGAAAGCTTGTGATTTCAAATAAAACTGTTGGACTATAACCTGGTGTTGTGTGACTTCTTACATTTATTGCAAAGGGAATGGAGTATAAAAGTAGGGAAGTCATGTTACAGCTGTACAGGGCGTTGGTGAGACCACACCTGGAGTACTGTGTACAGTTTTGGTCTCCTTATTTAAGGAAGGATATACTTGCATTGGAAGCAGTTCACGAGGTTTATTCCGGAGATGAAGGGGTTATCTTATGAAGAAAGGTTGAGCCGGGCCTATTCTCATTGGAGTTTAGAAGAATGAGAGGGGATCTTATTGAAACATATAAGATTCTGAAGGGGCTTGACAGGGTAGATGCAGAGAGGATGTTTCCCCTCATGGGGGAATCTTGAACTAGGGGGCATAATTTCAGAATAAGGGGGCACCCTTTTAAATCGGAAATGAGGAGGAATTTCTTCTCTCAGAGGGTCATGAATCTTTGGAATTCTCTTCCCCAGAGAGCTGTGGAGGCTGGGTCATTGAATATAGTTAAGGTGAAGATAGACAGATTTTTGAATGACAAGGGAGTCAAGGGTTATGGGGAGCGGGCAGGGAAGTGGAGGTGAGGCTAAGATCAGATCAGCCATGATCTTATTGAAGGCTCGAGGGGCTAAGTGACCTACTCCTGCTCCTACGTCTTACGTTCTTATGTTCTTATATCAGTCACTCATGCAACCTAAATGAGAGGGTTGCAAATGTATTCTGTCACCAGCTTACTCTACTGCACCCGTCTCTCCATCCCTCACTTCCAACCCCTCTGCACCTCTGACGATCTCGATAGCAGCCTCCTCAGCGGTGGTTAAGTGCGCCATGGAAGGTGGCCCTCCTCCTGTCCTCCCCCTCTTATTATGGGCTCTCTTTTCCTTCAATGAGGGAGACAAGTGGAGTTTGAGTGAGAATGTTGGAGTGAGTGTAGAGAATCCATAGCATAGATGCTTAGCGGGAGACAAAGATGGAGTGAGGTGCCAAAACCTCCCTGTGCATTGTTAGTTGTTGTCTTTGCGTAACAGTGAGAGCGAGTGTGAGGGGTGCATAGTGGAATGGTGGAATGATTCTGTACATAGAGAGAGAGGAATGGTTAAGGGTGCAAGGGATGTAAGGGTAAGTTGGGATGTGCAGGAGTAGGTTGACAATGCAGGGTTCTGGTGATGAGAAGAGATGAGGAGCAGATTGAAGGTAAGTATGATGTTATACTCATTTTTGCTGAGTGTAGCAGATTATTGAACCTTTTACTGTACTGAACCCAGATGCGTGAACACATAGACCTGGCGCTCACCTCCTCAGCAATTTGCAGCCAGGCTGCCTTGGTTTGCTGAGGAGGCTTCCTCCATCCATTGGAGGGGAACAGAACCTCCTTGCGCCCTCTCACTCCCTCCACAAGAGCATGGAGGGAGACATCATCAAATCTTGGAGAAGCCTTTGTCAGGGTTGGGGAGCCACGGGGCCGTATAGATACGGGGCCGTGCCCTCCGGGCAAGGTAGGTTCTGGACCCAAGTGCAGAAACCAGGCTAGAGGCAGGTATACAATCTTAAGGAACAGTACTTTATTCATTACTTAACTAGATTAACACATAACTAGATTCATACAAGAACACAACAGCATACGTAAGAACTCGAGACAGGAAAACACATCATACATAGAACTCGAGAGAAGAACAATATACATAGAACTCAAGACAAAGTGACAAAACGGCTAGTCAAGAGTAGGGACTCAGGACAGCTTCCATGAGGCATCATACTTGTCCATTATGAGCTGGGATAAGCTTACCACAAGCGCAACCAGCTTGCCGAGACGTGACTCGAGACAAGCTATCACGAGGGGCTGCCGCAGGGGTAACAGGCTTCTCAAGAGCTCAAGACAAGCGCCAGCATGGCAACACGCCAGTCCAAACAAGCACCTTATCAAGACTAAGAACAACAAGAACACAAAGTTAGTTACATCTTAAATACAGAACTCGAGAATACATCTTAAATACAAAGCTCGAGAGAACTATGGCAACCAACTAGTTAAAGTCAGGAGCCACAGAGCAAGGGCTAGTCCCCCCGGTTACCCGGCTAGGACTGAGCAAAGAGTGAAATAACCATAGAACTTATATACCAAGAAAACCAGGTGCAACCCATGAACAGCTAACAGGCCGTTAAGCATTAACACAGGAAGCTAGGAATAATTAACAAAGGGCTGGAAAACAAACAAGTGAAGGTGCCATCTAGAGGTTACAGAAGGAACTGACTGGCACCCTCACAGCCTTGGCTCTTGAAGCAGTCATCTCGCTATCACGAACACAGAGAAGCATCAGAATGTGAAGGAAACACCACAAGACTGCATGAGCCCCTTAAAAGCAACTGAATGGAAGACGTCAGCAGAGGCGAGTGTAACATTTGCATATTGAATTATCATTGGCCTGCAGGCATCTGTAAGGACTACTATTGTTTTGGAAGACCCAGGCTAGGGGTCCTAACTCCATCTTGTCCCCACTGTGCTGTATGATTGAGATCACAGACCTGATGCTTCATAAAAGAGTTTAAACTGTAATACTCTGTTGTCCTGCAATTTATTATTTTTGTACAAAGTGTGCAAAACAAGACATGGTGTCAGAACAGGAATTTGAAATGGACATCGTTGGAGCTCCCTTACCCCGAATGAATTGGGAATCTTTGAACTTACCTAGAGAATGGAGCAAGTTCAATCAACACGTGGAGTTGATGTTCTCGGGTCCGCTGAAAAGCAAAGGGGAGGAAGAAAGATGCAGCTACCTACTCCTGTGGATCGGAGAAAAAGGGAGAGACATTTTTAACACATGGTCTCTCACTGCGGATGAAGCAAAGGTACTGAAAAGTTATTTTGACCGTTTTGAAGCATATGTGATGCCCAAGACAAATATGATATTCGCTAGGTACAAGTTTCAGGAGAAAGTACAAGGAGCTAGTGAGTCGTTTGAACAGTTCGTGACTGAGTTAAAACTGCTGGTAAAAGACTGTGAATATGCCAACAAAGATGAGATGGTCAGAGACCGCATCGTGTTTGGAATACATTCAGCCAAAGTGAGAGAGAAACTTTTGAATGTTGGGTCCGGGCTAACGCTGGACAAAGCTATGGACATAGCTAGATCGCATGAGATAGCCCAAGCACAGTTGAAAACCATCACCGGCGCCACGAACAGCTCGTGTAAACAGACAGTGCACGCAGTTAATAGACACACACCAAAGAACACTGCCCAGAGAGCATGTTTCATAACAGAAAGAACAGAGAGAGTTCTAAAAATGGGCGACATAGACATAAAACGCTTCAAAAACTGTGGATATTGTGGAAACAACTGGCATGGAGAAAAGGAGCAATGCCCTGCCAAAGGAAGGCAATGTGCTAAATGTGGTAAACGGAACCACTTTGCTAAAGTTTGCAGGACTGTTTTTGGATATGCAGTACACACAGTGAGTGACAGCCAAATGCCAGATAGGGAGCCAAATGCAGAGGAACTGTTTATTGATTCTGTGTCACAGAAAAAACAGATTTCAGAGACTGAGCAAGCCTTTGCCGATATTGAGATAGGAAAAAAGGGCACAGAGCTTAGGTTTAAACTAGACACTGGAGCTCAGGTTAATGTAATTCCTCTGAGTGAGTATCACAGCTTGAAGGATGAGTGTGAGCTACAGCCCACCTCACGCAGACTGACCGGCTATGGGGGTGAGCAGCTCATTGTAAAAGGCACATGCGTACAAAGAAAGCAACATGATGTTGGATTTTTACATTGTTGACATTCGAGCACCTCCAGTGCTAGGTCTAAAGGCATGTTTAGACATGGACCTCATCAAGCTAGTGCTATCATTGACAGCACCAGTTGAGAAGCAGACAGTCATGGAGGAGTTTGCTGACGTTTTCAAAGGAATCGGACTATTCCCAGGTGAATGCACTATTCACCTTGACCCAGCAGCAACCCCTGTGGTTTGCCCACCGAGAAGGATACCCCTTACTCTACATAGTCACCTGAAGGAGGAGCTGCATAGCATGGAGAATACAGAAATCATCGTCTGGGAAACAGAACCGACAGAGTGGGTCAATGCGTTAGTAGTGGTTGAGAAACCACGTACAGGCAAGCTCAGAGTCTGTCTTGACCCCAGAGATGTGAACAAGGCTATCAAATGCCCTCACTACCCTCTACCAACACTAGATGACATCACACCCAAGCTAGTGGGAGCACGTTACTTCAGTGTAATGGACGCACGATCAGGATACTGGACTATCAAGCTCACAGAAGAGTAATCTAAGCTAACAACGTTCAACACACCATTTGGACGCTACCAATTTCTGCATTTACCATTTGGTCTTATCTCAGCTCAGGATGAATTCCAGCGGAAGATCGACAAAACCTATGAAGGCCTCGACAGAGTAGTCGCAATCGTAGACGACATCCTCATCTACGGCAGGAATAGAGAGGAACATGACAGGAACCTCCGTGCGATGCTACAAAGATCACGGGAGAAAGGTATCCGGCTCAACCCCGAGAAAAGCATAATCGGATCCACCGAGATCAGTTATTTCGGGCATCGCCTCTCAATTGATGGCATTAAGCCGGATCCAGAGAAAATCTCCGCCATCAAGAAGATGGAGCCACCGAAGAACCGCGTAGAGCTAGAGACAGTACTAGGCATGGTTAACTACTTAGCCAAGTTTGCCCCGAGCCTCTCCGAAATCAACGCACCCACGCGTCAGTTGCTCAAACAATCCAATGAGTTCCTGTGGGACAAACAACATGACACAGCATTTCAGAAAATGAAAGACCTAATCACCAGAGAACCAGGACCAGTTCTTGCCTACTTCGACCCCAACAAAGAGCTCAGACTACAAGTGGACGTGTCAAAGTACGGACTAGGCGCAGTATTACTGCAAGAAGGAAAGCCCATCGGCTACGCTTCCAGATCTCTCTCAGACAGTGAAATCAACTATGCTCAAATCGAGAAAGAGCTATATGCAATTCTGTTTGGATGTAAGCATTTCCACCAGTACGTTTATGGCCAACAAGTCATTGTGGAATCCGACCACAAGCCCCTCGACTCAATCATGAGGAAACCACTAGCCGCAGCCCCACCAAGGCTACAGAGAATGATCCTTCAGCTACAGAAGTACGACTTCACAATCATTCACCGTCCAGGCAAAGACATTCCTGTCGCAGACACGCTCTCTAGAAAGTCTCTTAGCTACCAGGACAGCAGCTTCAGTGAAGGCATGGATATGCAGGTGCACATGGTGTACAACAGCTTACCTGTGAGTGACTCAAAACTGAAGGAGATCCGAGCAGGAACAGGGAAAGATGCACAACTCACACTGCTGAGCAAAGTCATACATGAAGGATGGCCTGAGGAAAGGAGGAAATGCCCTCAGAGCACATCTGAATTCTGGAACCACAGAGACAAACTGTCACAAATCAACAGAATCGTCTTCAAAGGGGAGAAAATCATCATTCCTACCAGTCTCAGAGAAGAGATGTTGACAAAAATTCATGCTGGACATATGGGCATGGAAAAATGCAAACAAAGAGCACGTGACATTATGTTTTGGCCTGGAATGTGCAAACACATTGAGGACATTGTCGGAAAATGTTCCATTTGTCTAGAACGCCGCCCATCAAATGTCAAAGAGCCCATGATACCTCACTGTATCCCAGACAGGCCCAGGCAGGTCGCGGCAACGGATCTGTTCACATGGAACAACGAGGACTACATAGTGACTGTTGATTACTACAGCAGATTTTTTGAACTGGACAAGCTTCACAGCACCACATCTGCAGCTGTGATCCACAAGCTAAAGGCAGCCTTTACCAGACATGGCATGGTAGAGACTTTAGTCTCAGACAATGGCCCCCAATACAAATCAAAAGAGTTCGAGTCATTTGCCAAGGAATGGGATTTCACACATGTCACATCAAGCCCACATTACCCTCAAAGTAATGGCCTTGCTGAAAAACTGTCCAGATTGCAAAAACACTCATGGACAAAGCCAAAGCGGACAAAAGAGACCCCTACATCAGTCTCCTTGAGTACCGCAACACTCCGGTTGACAACTTCAAGTCACCAGCACAGCTATTGATGAGCCGCAGACTTCGCTCAATCCTTCCAAGCACCAGCCAGCAGCTGCAGCCAGAGGTCAGCTGCAAGCAAGTGCATGCAAAACGTGTACAGAGACAGCAACACCAAAAGAGATACTATGACAGGTCAGCTAGACTACTGCCACCGCTGCACAATGGAGAATCTGTCAGAATCCAGGAGCATGACTACTGGAAGCCAGCAGTCATCATCCAGCCAGCTGACACTGAGCGATCGTATCACATCCGCACCCCAGAGGGACAGGTGTACTGCCGCAATCGCAGGCACCTCCTGAACACCAAGGAACAACACCTTCATTCCGACGAGAGGATCAGTTCAACAGAGTGTGATGAACAGTGCAATACACAAAACACATCATACTTACCTAAACCTGAACCTAAATAACAACAGAAAATGCTGGAAAAACTCAGCAGGCCAGGCAACATCCGTGGAGAGAAATTTGAGTTGACGTTTCTGGTCGAACCTTTCTTCAAAACTGGAAAGAAAAGAAAATAGATCGAAGGCAGGGCTGCGATCGGACAAAAGAAGTGAAAGAAACAAAAGAAGTAAAAGAGACAATAAAAGGTATTCGAAGCTAGACGAGATGGTAATAGGCTGAGATTAGGTGTAAAGTGTACTGGCAGGGCAAGAGATAGCTGCCAGGTGTGAGAGAGAAACAAAAGGAAAGGGGGGGGGAAAGGAGTGGAAAAATTACAAGAAAAAATGTAATAGGGGCCGAGGTTATGATCTGAAATTGTTGAACTCGATATTGAGCCAGAAGGCTGCAGAGTGCCTAATCGGAAGATGAGGTGCTGTTCCTGGAGTTTACGTTGCGCTTCCGTGGAACAATACAAGAGGCCAAGGACGGTGAGGTCCGAGTGGGAATGGAGCGGTGAATTAAAATGACAGGCGACCGGAAGCTCGGGGTCACCCTTACGGACTGAACGGAGGTGTTCCGCAAAGCGGTCACCCAATCTGCGTTTGGTCTCCCCAATGTAGAGGAGACCGCATTGTGAGCAGTGAATACAGTATACTAGATTGCGAGAAGTACAAGTAAATCGCTGTTTCACCTGGAAGGGGTGTTTGGGGCCCTGGACAGTGGGAAGGGGGGAGGTATAGGGGCAGGTGTTACATCTCCTCCGCTTGCGCAAGCGGAGGAGATGTAACACCTGCCCCTATACCTCCCCCCTTCCCACTGTCCAGAGCCCCAAACACCCCTTCCAGGTGAAACAGCGATTTACTTGTACTTCTCGCAATCTAGTATACTGTATTCGCTGCTCACGATGCGGTCTCCTCTACATTGGGGAGACCAAACGCAGATTGGGTGACCGCTTTGCGGAACACCTCCGTTCAGTCCGTAAGGGTGACCCCGAGCTTCCGGTCGCCTGTCATTTTAATTCACCGCTCCATTCCCACTCGGACCTCACCGTCCTTGGCCTCTTGTATTGTTCCACGGAAGCTCAACGTAAACTCGAGGAACAGCACCTCATCTTCCGATTAGGCACTCTGCAGCCTTCCGGACTCAATATCGAGTTCAACAATTTCAGATTATAACCTCGGCCCCTATTACATTTTTACTTGTAATTTTTCCACTCCTTTCCCCCCCCCCACCCTTTCCTTTTGTTTCTCTCTCACACCTGGCAGCTATCTCTTGCCCTGCCAGTACACTTTACACCTAATCTCAGCCTATTACCATCTCGTCTAGCTTCGAATACCTTTTATTGTCTCTTTCACTTCTTTTGTTTCTTTCACTTCTTTTGTCCGATCGCAGCCCTGCCTTCGATCTATTTTCTTTTCTTTCCAGTTTTGAAGAAGGGTTTGACCCAAAACGTCAACTCAAATTTCTCTCCACGGATGTTGCCTGACCTGCTGAGTTTTTCCAGCATTTTCTGTTGTTATTTCTGATTTCCAACACCTGCAGTATTTTGCTATTGTACTAAACCTGAACCTGATTTGTTGACCGATTCAGGAGCATGCTCAGTTCCATACCACACAAGGTCGGGACGAGAGGTCAAGCCTAGAGTTATCCTTGACTTGTGAACTGTCAAAGGGTGTCGGCGGATCGCTGCCCTAAAAAAAAACTGTACATCTTTATTGAAACGTTGAGATGTTTTCAGCGCTAGTTAAATGCTGAGTTTACTTATATGTTTATGCTACTGAGAATATTAGGTAGAAGAAAGGTTTAAAAGTAATGCATAACATTTTTCTTTTAAAAGAAATGGGATGTAACATTTGCATATTATCATTGGCCTGCAGGCATCTGTAAGGAATGCCTATTATATTCACATGTGATCACATGCTGCGTTGTCATTGGCCTGCAGGCATCTGTAAGGACTACTGTTGTTTTGGAAGACCCAGGCTAGGGGTCCTAACTCCATCTTGTCCCCACTGTGCTGTATGATTGAGATCACAGACCTGATGCTTCATAAAAGAGTTTAAACTGTAATACTCCGTTGTCCTGCAATTTATTATTTTTGTACAAAGTGTGCAAAACAAGACAGCGAGCAGCAGACTGATTGGGTAGGGTAACGCGCACAGCGGGCTTAATAAGCCCAGTTAAGTAAAAATAGTTATTTCCGTGCGGCTGAAACCGGCAGCAGGACCGGAACCCGCCCTCCAGCCAACCCGACGCGAACCCGCCTGCTATGGCAAAATCGCGGCCAGCAATTCAGTACACAGACAATTATTAAATGAAGAGTAGAGGGATGTAAGAGGAGTAAGTTCGTACACATCAGTTAAGGTAGGCTACTTATTTATGATCGACGCACTTAAGTTCAAGCAGGTGTGCTCATTTGACCTGTGAGGACTGTCGGTTTCAGTTGGGACCAATCACCATTTAGTCATTCGGAGCAGTAAGTGTTTTTCCTCATAATAGGCAAAGGAGCATACACAGTGGAGGAGAAGAACTGTATGGAAAAGGTTAAACTAAGCGATGGGGGAGGCTTGCTATTGCAGGCAGAGGAGCGGAATCTGGGGAGCAACAATTTCTGCGAGGTTAAGAACAAGGAGAATGGTTCTAAGGGACCCTAGCTCTATGGTCAGGTTTAATCTTCACTTGTGGTGTACCCAATTTTCAACAAAATCATAAGTACCCTGCCCTCAACCACTCACTATTAGCATAAGAATGGAGTAGAAGAACTTGGATTGGCTTGACTGACGGAAGCACATTCCCAGTTAGTCTGTTTTTGGTTAATCTGTTTTCCACAGCTTCTGATCATAATAACAAAACTGTAAAGTAAAAAGGAAAAACTGCACATGCTGGAAATCCAAAATAATTGGGCACCTGTGAAGAGAAAGGCAGGTGATTGATGTTCCGGGTGTGCAACCTTTCATCAGAACCGAAGATTGAAAGACACAAGCATTTTAGTAGGGTTAGAAAAATGGAGAGGAAATGGGGAGCAGGAGGAGGAGAAGAAAATCAGTAGATGCACCAATGACAGAGAGGGACTTAATTGGTTACATGACCTGTATCTAATGACCTAAAAACCATCAGTGAGATGATGCAGTAATAAAAAGGGCTGAACAGACACGAGAGGTCCATACAAAAAGCAACATGAGAAAATAATAAAAATAAGAGGGTTAACACCAATCTGAAAATGCAGCAGATATGAAATTAAAGCAGGAAATGCAAGTGAAATATGACACAGCTGCCAATTACGATAAGTGGGTAAACACAGGTCCATACCATGAGCTTAGCCTCCTGCTAGCACTGTGATCTGATAAATCGCTTCTTTGTGATGTGGGGTGGGTCCATAATTGTCTGAGGGGAGAGGAAGGAGATTAATTTCACATCTGCCTTCTCGTCCCTCCTCCTCCTCCCTCCAATCACTCCCTTCTCCTCCTTCAGTCCCTTTCTCCCCACCATTTCCCCCCACTCCCCACTCCCCTCTTCCTCCTTCCCCTTCTCTCTTCCGCGCTTGCGCCCTCTACCTCCCCCCTCCTATTCCTCCCCACCCCTCCACCCTCTTCTCCTCTCTGCCTTCCCCCTCCTCCCCTGATTCCCTTACCCTCCCTCCCATTCATTGCTCTTCCCACCTTCCTCTGCCTTTCATGCTCCTCCTCCCTCCCTCTGTACTCCAATTGTACCCTCTAAATTCATTTGACCTAAAAATTATATTTGGCATTGATTCCCTGGCCCCGATATTTACAGGAATGCGGGGAGGGTGCGGGGCCACGTGTTTGAGGTGGGACAGGGGAAACCCAGAAATGCCGGGGATGGGGAGGTCCTGCTGAAATTAACGGCAGGACCTCATTATCATTTTTCTACTTAGTTTCCCGCCCGGCAGCTGGCCAGCCTGTCAATTTGGTTGGCGGTAGAAGGCCACAACCCCGGTAACAGGGAAGCATCACGGGTTGGCGGGGGGGTCGGACCGGCAAACAGGAGGGGGGGGGGCTACCGGGAAACATTGCAGTTTGGTGAGCAGGGAGTCGGACCGGCAATTGGGAGGGAGGGGGAACCGGCAAAGGTCATGGGGTTGGAGCGAGAGGCGGCCGATCGCAGCAGATGATTTGTTTGAGCGGTGGGGGGAAGCACTCCTGCTCCTCCTAGCCTACAAGCAGTGCTATAAGAACATACTTACCTGCTGGATCTGGCAGCTCATGCCTCCCTTTAGCTGCCGGGTTTCCCGAACCCTGGGAAACCCAGCCAACCAGCATTAAATTCAACTGTCTGCCAAAATATCAGCAAGGGAGCCTTATTTACATATTATAAACACAGACCCGCCTCTCCAGAGCGGATTACTCAGAAACCTCCACACCCGCTGTGGTTAACATAGAAGCCGGAGCCTTCGCGGCGGGTTGGGGACGGGTTTCACAAATTTGTCGATTTAAACTCCCCTCCCCGACCACCACTTACTCTCGCCCATTGTTGGGGAATTAAAATTCCCTCGTTATGTCCAACATCATAGAAGAAAAACAAGTGGGTAAACTTGGTATCCGACAATAGCACAGAACATGCCTTGGAGAACCGGCAGCCCGTTTCACACCACATACAATTTTATTTTCCATTGAGGTCAGTGGTAAAGAAAATCGTGCAGAGTGTAAAACAGGCTGCTGATTCATTGGGGCAGTAATTCCTCCCCAAACGCGTGAGTACGGAAGGGGTACTCACGCGTCTGGCCGGAGGAAATGCCGGTTTTCAGCATGCACAGCGCATGCGCTGAAAACCGGCATTTCCTCTCCTCTAACCCAAGAGGTGAAGAGGCTAGCGCGTGCGTCTTGGATTTCCTCTGTTTTGGGGGATTTGCGCATGTGTAAAGGCCTCCGGTCTTTACGCTTGTAAAAAGCACACGTAAGTATTTATTTTTACAGGTAAGTGGTGTTTTAGTGCAATTTAGAAAAAAAAATTCCACAGGTTTATTATTTTAAAGAATCTACAATAAGGTAAGTTTAGTTTTAGACCCTTTTTATTAAAAATTTATTTTTTTCAAAAAAAAAATATTGTTTAAATTATTTTTTTTAACTTATTTATACTTAATTTAATGATTGGGATGTTTTTAAAATTTTTATTTAAAGTTTAAATAGTGTTTTGGGCCCCCGTAGTTTTCATGAGTTTGACAGCTATTACTCTCAAACTCATGAATGAACCTTCCCCTCCCCTGATTGGTTGTACAGTGCTCACCTGATCCCAGCCGGCACATCGCACTAACTACGCCGCTGGATCAGGTAAGCACTGCGCGCTGACATCTGAAACGGGCCAGGGACAGGAAATGCAAGCAGGCCCGGGCTTCAGATGTCAGCCCACCGGGTGAGTGCAGATCGGGGGCTTGCACGCGCGGCAAGCCCCCGATCCTAATTTCAGGGCCAATATCTCCCATTTTGCGCTATCGCCGAAGACCAATTTCACCCTACTATTTAAAAAAAAATATGGGCGAACAAAATATCCCCATGTAATAATAATACTGTTTTCATCTGCTGCGAGAACATTCTCATCATCCTTGTGTCTTCTGGCCGAGGCAGGTCTTTGCTTACAAAAAATTGCCTTGGATCAGAATATGTAATTTCTGATGCTGCGGTGGGGAGTGAGTAATCCAGTGAATGTTGGTCTAGCAGGCTTTCGTACCTGGCCTTTTAAACATGGCATCCAATTTCTTACAGTCTAAGTAGACATTCAGTCCCTGTTACTCTGCGTGTCTGATCACTGGCGGTCTGGTGACAGTCTCGCTTGCTGAGCTTAGCTACTACTTTCCAATTCTTCGGGGGCTGAGGTTAGGGAGGGATGGTTGACGGATTGAGATTTAATGAGCTCCCCGGGAGACTGACGTTCTGAGTGCAGCCTGCGGGGGCTGAGTAGCTTTTTTAATACATTCTCAACGCTGTTGATTTTCCATGAGATTTGAAAAAGTACATGTGAGAATGTGACAGAGCTTCAAATACAGACGTGTGATCGCGCGGGGATTTGGCAGCTGCTGAATTGATCTTTTCAAGCAACGTGAACTGTAAGTAGTCCACCACAAAGCAGTTACTGTAATCTATGTGCCTCTTAAGACATAGTTGGTGACGCACTAAAATATTTATTAACTCGGCCCTTGAAAGTTTATCCTCGTAGTTTCAAAAAAAAAAGCAGTTGCATTCATACAGTGATTCTTCATGTCACCAAAATGTCTGAGTGTTTCGCACATTGAGTTACTTTATGGACTGTAATGACTGCTGTTTTCTGAGAACTTGTGTGCTTTAATAACCAAAACATATTTTTCTTTTGCATTTAAAAATGCTCCAGAATTTGTAATCATACCCTGTTGCTTCTTTTTCCCCAATGTATTTGGTTTTCTCTAACAATGCCTCGCATCCATTTTGGCCTCTCTTTTTGCTTTATTTTTCATTCTTTCATATATTTCCCATCAGCTTTCCTTCTCGTGTTGTATTTTTCCATTATAGGTTTTCCCCTAGTGGTTGTTACATAGAACATAACAAAGCATGGAAGTAGAAATGGCCATTCATCCCACTAAGCTATTTCCTCTACAATGCAGTCTGCTCTGTCGTGGACTATACCCATCCTATTCCATTTCCTGAGAGAAAGTTCTGCAGAGTTTCTTCTTGCCCTTACACCCTCCCCAAATGCAATTGAATCAAAGCTCTGGAATATGTATCTAACCTTACATCCTACTTTATACAGATTACTGAGCTGCATGCTCCCACCAGGTCAGGAACCATAATGTTCCATACAGCAACTGATTTCCTTTTTCTATGCTTATAACTTTTAAGTTCCATTCATAAATATCTATTTATCCATTACTTTTTCAAAGCCAAAGGCCTTCATCAACACAATAGGAATTGCTTTATCTGAGAATTCATTTCACATACCCATGGCACTGTGGGGATGGGGAGGAGAATCTTGCTCTTTGTTTTCTGGTGGTGTTATTTTTGCAGATTATTCTTCCATACAGCCAATTTAAAGGATGACAAGCTGCTGGTGTTTCTGCCTTCATGCAGGAACAGAAGCGGGCAGTCCTCAGACAACTCAAGTGACAATCGAAGTAACCTCTTTTGCACATTTAGCACTCGTGCAAACAGTACCCAGGATGGTCGGGACAATCCTCACCAACACCTAACAAGATCTAACTTGTCAACTTCCCACTCCCTTGTGTACCTTTCAAAGCCACTCTCCCTGTACTTTCTTAACACCCTGCTTTCATATTAAAGTTATTAAAGTTTTACTCCTCATTCTGCTATTAAAGTCATGATCCTCATTCTGTACTAAAGGCCAGCTCCCCATTCTTTTATTAAAGTGCAGGAGGTTAAATTGGATAACCCCCGAAAACAGGCATGGGAATCACGGTGCACGATTAACCCACGCTCGTTCATTGTGCTGCAGGCAACACGTTAAATTGGTGCTGCCTGCTGTTGTACATGATTGCTGTGTACAGCCAGTGCCACCCATGCTGTTCATTGGGTATATCCATTAGCAAGGGGCCCGATATCACGGGTGGCTAGTGCTACTTAAAGGCAGCCTGCAACTCTTAAAGGGGAGGTGCATTGTGGCTGCAAGAAATGGTGGGAGTCCTTTGTGAACTGAATCAATGCCGTAATATATTGAAGAATGGCTGAACATGCGAGAGAGCCAAGTATAGGAAACCTCCATAAAACGTGTATAATTGCACCAGCAGCCAGACGAAATAACCCAGCAACTAACCTGTAAGTACTTCATGATCCCTTTCAATAGCGCTGGTGGGGGGATGGGGGTGGGGTCCTTCATTCCATTTAACATCATGTTCAGCTGTGCAAGGTTAAGACAGGGCATTGGCTGAAGTGCGGAGTTGCAAAATGGCAGCAGTGGCTTCAAATCAGCGTTGTACACTCATTCGTGGCATCATCTCGCTGCTCTGCACGCTGCTGGTGGTCGTTAGGCATGCGTGCAAATCCATTTACCAAGATGGCACCCTGCACACTTCCCATGTATGCGTTCGCGTCTCAGACCCTATTTTCGAGTCTTAGTTGGCCGCATAGCACCTAAAAAATGGGTGCTGCACTGCCCAATATAGCCCCATACTCTCCGTTCTATTAAAGACAAGGGGGTCGATTTTAACTCAGGTGCGGGGAATTGTCGGGTTCCCCGAATTTGGTGTTTCCCACACAAATCTAAATGGGTGTGTGAGATTGATGCAATTTTAACTCAATTGGCCAATTGATTTCCAACATGTGGGAACCCTTGGCAAATGAGTATTTCCAGTCAGAAAGTCGCATAATATGACGTCATTATTGCTGCTGCATTTAGGGTCTGCAACAAGCCTTGCTTCTTCTGCAGGCTGCCAACCTTTTGGCATTTGCTGATACACTGAGCTGGAAGCAGAATGGCAAGAGAAAGACTGAGGTCTGCACCCCGTTTTGACGATGTTGCCCTGCAGGCTTTAGTGGAGGGAGCAAGAGCTCACAAGGAGGTGCTCTTCCCTTCATCAGGGAGGAAGATGCCTCCCCAGCAGACAAAGGCTGCGTGGCTGCAAGTGGCAGAGGAGGTCAACACCTTATCGGCTACCCGCTGAACCTGGATACAGTGCAGGAAGAGATTTCATGACCTTCAGCACACTGGAAAAGTGAGTATGAAGTTTCCATCACTCTCAATCTGATCTCCATTGCCTCTCCTCACCAGCACTCAGCTTTAGCAATCTCTTCCTCCACATCCCACTTGACACTGACATCCATGCACCCTTACCCATTCCCTCTCTATGCTCACATTCACCTAACTATTCGACTATGCAGCCCTCACACTCCCTATCACTCTGATGCTATGGGAACAACTGACAACACACAGGGAGGGCCCTTGGTCTTGCCACCTCACTCCATCTTTGTCTCCTTCTAAGCATCTATGCTATGGATTCTCTACACTCACTCCTTCATTCTCACACTCAAACTCCACTTGTCTCCCTCATTGCAGGAAAAGAGAGCTCACAATAAAAGAGAATGAGCGAGGACAGGAGGACGGCCACCATCAGTAGCCCACCTCACCCCCTGGGAGGAGGCGGTCCTGGAGATTGTAGGACTGGAGGATGAGGCGCAAGTGGGGGACGGACAGACGGGTGCATCACAGCAAGCTGGTGACAGAATAGTTTTCCATCTCTCCCATTGACATTGCATGAGTCACTGATAATGATTCTGAAGCTATAACAGATGATCTATAACCTATGATCATCTGCAATATGCAATGTGCATGTAACCTTGACCTCACATCGCTAACTCTTTCCTTTACTCCCCCACAGGACCATCGAGAGCCCCCATCCCCACTGTCCAGGAGGAAGAGCCTGAGCTTCCAGACTCCTCAGAGGAATCTGCAACCTCTGAGGGCGCAGCGTCAGCAGAATTTAGTGCACTCAGCACCAGCGCAGACACTCACACCTCGGTGAGACCTTCGGGACATAGAGTAGTGTTGTCACCTGGACAGCAATGGAGAGTGCTAGTCGGAGGGCGCAGGACTCTGCCAGCTCGGCTCAGCTGCATGTCGACCCTCTGCCTCTGGGTCCATCCATAAGATCAGCGGGGCTGGAACTCCAGGAACAGATGCAGGAGTCTCTGGCAGGTTTTGTCTCCAGGGTCGATGTGAGTGTGGAGCGAATGGAGGAGTCCATAGCGAACATGAGCAGAGCCTTTTTGGAGTCATTGGCGCATGAACGCATCACCGTGGAAAGGATGGCAACCGCCATGGAGGAGATAAGTCGCCAGGGTATGGAAAACATGGCGAGTGTTCATAATAGAATGACATCTCTTGAGGAGCGATGGGCATCTATTGAACAGAGAAACCAGACCTTCATGGAAGTCCTTCTGAGTAGGACTGCCAGTGCAGATACGGATCCCCATGGCCCCCTGATGTGCAGCAAGGTGCTCTCAAGCCACTTCCAAGCGCTGGCCCCTTCTGGCCTGTGCAGCTTCAGGTGGGTGAGCAGCAGCCTGGCGTTCCTGTTGCTACTGCTGTTGTTCCTGGTTCTGCTGGTGCCATGGCTGGTGTTCGAGCTCATCTAATGCCCAGAAAGGAAGGAAATAAATGGCTCCCATGCTTCTGGTATATGCCTCCGTTGAGGAAGCACTGAGTGAAGGTGGCGAGCGGGGTTTCCCAGGAGGTCACACTGGAGATGTGTGTGAGGCTCCAACCTTCCACAGGTGTGGTTAAGCCTGGTAAAAGTTGCCCCAGGCCTGAACCAACAAAGTCCTGCCACCTGCAAATGATGGCTGATCAAATCTCCTCTTTAACTGTTGACCTGCAGCTGATAGTCAGCAAGCCAATAGTGTTCACGCCAGGTTTCACAGGCGTGATCTCCACCAGGCGTGTTTTACATGGGAAAAGGGTTAAAAATGCAAGGGCCTGTTAAAATGGGATTATAAAGGCCAATTATTGCTGATTAAGCGACTTATCTCCTCCATGGAGGTTGCCATCCTTTCCATGGTGATGCGTTCATGCGCCAATGACTCCACAAAGGCTCTGCTCATGTTCACTATGGACTCCTCCATTCGCTCCACACTCACATCGACCCTGGAGACAAAACCTGCCAGAGACTCCTGCATCTGTTCCTGGAGTTCCAACAAAACTGTTGGAGGCGGGACTGATTCGGGACCATCAGACACGCCTGGGTTAAAATACCAGGCGGGGGGGGTCCCGACCCCCAGTTTTAGCGATTTTAACCCCCCACACGCCTCAAAGCCCGCCTCACGGCTGAGTTAAAATCGAGGCCAAGATCTCAATTCTACTGAAGTCTAGCTCTTCATTCTTTTATTAAAGTCTCACTCCCTGTTCTCCATGGGATAGAAATCCGATTGCGTTTCGCCCAGTTTCCGGGTGCTAAATTGACGTTCCACATATCACTTTCGCAGTGGGACGTCCCGCGTTGGAAGTGACCACAAACTGCGGCCGACACCATATTTCTTTTTTTTATTCGTTCATGGGATCTGGGTGTCACTGGCAAGACCAGCATTTATTGCCCATCCCTAATTGCCCTTGAGAAGGTAGTGATGAGCCACCTTCTTGAACCACTGCAGTCCGTGCGGTGAAGGTAATCCCACAGTGCTGTTAGGTAGGGAGTTCCAGGATTTTGACCCAGCGATGATGGAGGAATGGCGATGTATTTCCAAGTCAAGATGGTGTGTGACTTGGAGGGGAACTTGGAGGTGATGGTGTTCCCATGCGCCTGCTGCCCTTGTCCTTCTAGGTGGAAGAGGTCGCGGGTTTGGGAGGTGTTGCCAAAGGAAGTTAGTTAAGGTGTTCCTTAGGTGTCCCTGGTGGCTGCCTAAAATGAATGCTGAGCTTATTCAAATATTTACCGAAGGTTCCTGCGCTTGTATTAGGACCCTTTTGGGAAATTTGTTCCTGGGAGCATTTGATTCGATCATTCTTAAGCCCATTGCTCTCCAGGATGATCCTAGAGCAGTGGGCGGTTTTGGCAGAGGAGAGTGAGAGCCAGTAGAGCTTGATGAGTTCCAGCCAGATGAAGAGCTTGAAATGTTTGCGATTGTACGCAACATCCTTTCTTTCAATAGTTAATTAATGCTTCCAATCACTATAGTAACCTGTCATTGTTGAGAAAATAATGCTGAATTTAACATTACAGAAATATTATGGCCTAGAAATTCGGTGGGCTGCGCCACCAGTTAGCACTTAAAGAGGGCACTCAGTGGCTTTAGCGCCACTGGCCGCGCCTCCCGCGATATTTAGCGGGGTACTAATGGCGGCATTAGCCTGTAGCGCTGTGCCGCCACCGATGATGTCATTGGTGTGCGCAGCGCCCCGCTACCACCCCGATCGCGATATTTGGTAGCGCCCGCCTCTGTAACGCCGTTCGCAAATCGCGCCCGGTTCACGGGGCCTACCTGTGGCGGTAGTGGCGTAAATTAAGGTGGAGGTGCAGGGCAGCCATTTTTTTCGGTGGCCGCCTGCCAGCACCTCCGTCCCCGGCCTCCTGATCCCCCCCCGGGCAGTGCCGGCTGTGTCCCGAGAGCCCAGCACTTCTCCTCGGTGCCGGGCTCTTTTGCTGGCACTCGCGATCGGTCATCGCGCTGGTGCAGGCCCCTCCCCCTTAAGAAGGGGAGGAAGGCCTGCAGTACTGCAGCGCGCCGTGCCGCAGTGTGTGGCGCTGCGGCACGTTGCGCTGCGATATTCAGTTTCAGCGCCCCAAGAGGGACGCGGGGCGCCTCGAGCAGCGCCCCGCGTCCCTCTTGGGGCACTCAAGCTGAATTTCTGGCAGGCGCAATGGCTCCGATCGCAGGGGTAATTCCGGCGCCCAGGCGAGCTTGGCGCCCCGTTTGGGGCTCCACCAAATTTCTAGGCCTATGAGTTTAAAAAAACCAGCTCAAGCAAAAAAATAAAATAAAGTTCATTACAGCAGTAAATCCAATCAAGGTTGTAGGTCTGTGATTCTACTACCAGGATAAGAGAGCTAGATTGAGCAGTGCAAATGCTGAAAGTCAGCCCACAGATCCCAGACACTTGGCTCAAAACTAAATAATTATCAGTGTAAAAGTACCTTTAATGCTGCCCAGTGCCCCTGAACTTTTATGTATTGGAATTTCAAGTGTTCTGTTCATTAGAATGAGAATTCAGGCAGGGTCAGGGAGGCATTAAATTCTGATTCCCAGAAATGCTTCTTGCTGTACTTACTCTGTGGTGACAACAGAAAAAAATTTGGACCTTTCAAATTTTTTTAATTTTCAGTAATTTTCTGACGGTGAATGGTTTAAAATGGAATGCAAAGAAATAACTTGCACTTATACATCACACCAACCTCATAAACACTTCACCAACAAAGAATTCCTTTGAGGTGTCATCGTTATTGTTATGTACGAGGTGGCAGCAGCCTGTTTGTACACAGTGAGATCCCACAAACAGTGGTGGTTGAAAGTGAGGACACTGAGAGATTCCATGCTCTTTGTTGAATAGTGCCATGGGACAATGCAGCACTCCTTCAGTATGACACTGGTGTCAGCCTGGATTAGTCAGTGCTGAAGTCCTGGGGCTGGATTTTACCAACCTCGGCGGGTCCAGAGCGGGCGACGCCCTTGGGGAGTCCTGACCCCGCAGTTGTGTCTATCCGGGCCTCCGACATGATTTTACGATGACTTGGCTTGTTAAGCCCACCCTACGAGGTTCTCAGCCAATTAAAAGGAAGCGGGTCTGATGATGTCATCTGATGAGGCGTCATCAGCCGGTTTCCTTAAAGGGGCCATGTCCACATTCATTTTGACAGTTGTGCTGTCAGTGGTCTGCAGCATTGAGGTGCTGCAAACACTGACGAGCACTGCACAAAGGTGCAGGCTGCACCCAGGCTCTCCCATGACTCCCTCCATATGCTTATGAAGGAAGTCACAGCACGCAGGGAGGTTCTCTTCCCTTCCAATGGGTGGAAGAAACCTCCCCAGGAGACCAACGCAGCCTGGTTGCACATTGCACAGGACACAAGCAGGGATGTCGTCAGGAGGACCAGGCTGCAGTGGCGCAAGCCTTTCAATGATCTCAGTAGATCACAAAGCCTTACTGCAAATCCACACTCAGCCTCATCCCGCTGTGCCACTCATCACATCCACATCACTCTGCCTTCCCTACCCTACTCCTGCACACCCTTACTCACACCAACTTACCTTGCACCTCCATCCATCCCTCTCTATCTACATTATCACTTCCCCATCTCACTAGCCACACTCCTCACTCACCCTCATCCTTGTCCAATCATACCAACTAACAACACACAAGGGTAGGCAGTTGGGTGTTATCGCCAATGTTCATGTAAAGGTTCTGTTAATGTGTTATCAAACATTGAAATTGAATGGTGATGAGTGTGAAAGGAATGGTGATGAGTGTGAAAGGAATGGCTTGGGCATTGTAGGGATGCTTTATGGTGTTGGTGTGGGGTGGTGCCAACCTGGCGCATCATGTGACAGCCATGGTGTACAACATCAAGTGAAGTAAATCTGGCCATGTTGAGGCCATCTCTGGCCTCCCGGGCAGCAATGTGCTCGGGTGCTGATGCCCTGTGTCCTGTGCAGCATCAGGTGATTGCGGAGAAGGTTGGTGCTGTTGTTGGTGCTGCTGGTGTGCCTGGTGATGTTGGTGTTGGAGCTGATCTTGGTGGGATTCTGAGAAACAAGGTGAGATTTTTTCAAGGGCACCGATGTTGCTGGAATAGATGGCAGCTGAAGTTGAGGTGACAGAAGCGATCTGTCAATGGTGAGAGAGCTTGCTCCAAGGAGGTGACAGTGGATAGAGAGTTTGCTCCAAACACTTTACACCTCCATAAAGCTGAAAAGTGTATTCCAAATCCTGAAGGCTCCAGCTTCTCAGGTTGGAAATTGAACAGCTGTGAAATGGTAGCTTTTATACCAATTTTGCAGCTGTCAACTATTCACAGCAATGGAGAGTCATTGAGAACCCGACACACTTACCTGACGTGATCCCCGAGCACCAGGAACCTCGTAAAAAACAGGGAAAAATCGTTAGGACCTGGTAAAATGCTGCTTAAATACTTTTAAGCAGCTTCTTAAGTATCTCAATTGCCTGACCCGCCACTTAGTCTGCAAACCACAGGCAGAGCCGGCACTTGGGTAATTAACAAGGAGGCGGGTTTAGAGCGGACTTCCGCCCCACTCTCAATCACTGCTATTTTGACAGCAGACCCGCCTCCAATCTCGCACTCGCAGCGCCAGTAAGATTCCGACCCTGGAGTGGGATTTGAAACCACAACCTTCTTACACCAAAGCAAGATGAGCCAGGCTGACACTTCAGGGTCGATTTTATCTCAGGTGCGGGGAATTGGCGGGTTCCCCAAATTTAGTGATTCCCACACGATTGTAAATGGGTCTGTGAGATTGATGCAATTTTAACTCAATTGGCCAATTGATTTCCAACGTGTGGGAAGCCTTGGCAATTGAGTATTTCCAGTCAGAAAGTTGCAGAATATGACGTCATCATTGCTGCTGCTTTTAAGGTCCACAGCAAGCCTTGCTTCCTCTGCGGGCTCCCAAACTTCACCATTAAGATGGCACAGGAGCCTGCAGGAGCAATGGCCAGCGGGAGGGCCAGATCTGCCCCCAAATTTGATGATGCTTCACTCCAGGCATTACTGGATGGTGCGACTGCCCACAGGGAGGTCCTGTTCCCTTTTTCAGGGAGGAAGAGGCCTCCCAGTCAGACCAAGGCTGTGTGGCTACAGGTGGCTGGTGAAGTCAACTCCTTGGGGCTCACACGGCGCACCTGGATGCAGTGACGAAAAAGATTCCATGACCTTCATTGCACTGGAAAAGTAAGT
This sequence comes from Somniosus microcephalus, assembly GCF_052327205.1. Lineage (NCBI taxonomy): Eukaryota > Metazoa > Chordata > Chondrichthyes > Squaliformes > Somniosidae > Somniosus > Somniosus microcephalus. Next base: position 100,125,721 of record NC_140988.1, read on the forward strand.
ACTGTATGAAGTTTCCATCACCCTCAATCTGATCCCCATTGCCTTTCCTCACCAGCACTCAGCTTTAGCAATCTCTTCCTCCACATCCCACTTGACACTCACATCCATGCACCCTTACCCATTCCCTCTCTCTCTATGCTCACATTCACATAACTATTCCACCATGCAGCCCTCACACTCCCTCTCACTCTGATGCTTTGTACACAACTGACAACACACAGGGAGGGCCCTTGGTCTTGCAACCTCACTCCATCTTTGTCTCCTTCTAAGTATCTATGCTATGCAATCTCTGCACTCACTCCTTCATTCTAACCCTAGCTCCACTTGTCTCCCTCATTGCAGGAAAAGAGAGCTCACAACAGGAGAGAGCGAGCCAGGACAGGAGGAGGGCCGCCCTCCTTAGCCCAGCTCACCCCCTGGGAGGAAGGCGTCCTGGAGATTGCTGGGGCTGACCGAGATGCGGAAGTTGGGGAAGGACAGACAGGAGCATCCCGCAAGCTGGTGACAGAATAGTTTTCCATCTCTCTCATTGGCATTGCATGAGTCGCTGATAATGATTCTGAAGCTACATTATATGGACTTATGATCATCTGCAAAATGCAATGTGCATGTAACCTTGGCATCACATCTCTAACTTTTTCCTTGACTCCCCCACAGAACCATCGAGAGCCCCCGTCCCCAGTGTGCAGGAGGAAGAGACTGAGCAGCCAGACTCCTCAGAGGAATCTGAAACCTCTGAGGGCGCAGCATCAGCGGAATTCAGCGCACCCAGCACCAGCACAGACACTCACACCTCGGTGGGACCTTCGGGACATAGAGTAGAGTTGTCACCTGGTGTATCACAGCTCACAAGTGAGCATCAGCAGATTGTGGAGACAGGGACAGCAGTGGAGAGTCCTCGTCGGAGGGCGCAGGACTCTGCCAGCTCGGCTCAGCTGCACGTCGACCCTCTGCCTCTGGGTCCATCCGTAAGATCAGAGGTGATGGAACTCCAGGAACAGATGCAGGAGTCTCTGGCAGATTTTGTCTCCAGGGTCGCTGCGAGTGTGGAGCGAATGGAGGAGTCCATAGCGAACATGAGCAGAGCCTCTGTGGAGTCAGTGGCGCATGAACGCATGAACACGGAAAGGATGGCTACCTACGTGCAAATGATTGCTGCCTCCATGGTAAGGCTGGCTACCATAGAAGAGAGGATGGCTACGGTAGAGGAGAGGAGGGCAACGGTAGAGGAGAGGAGGGCTACGGCCATGGAGGAGGTTAGGCGCCAGGGTATGGAAAATATGGTGAGTGTTCAGAATAGAACGACATCTCTTGAGGAGCGATGGTCAGCTATTGAACAGAGAAACCAGACCTTCATGGAAGTCCTTCTGAGTAGGACTGCCATTGTAGATACGGGTCCCCGTGGCCCCCCTGATGTGCAGCAAGATGCTCTCAAGCCACTTGCAGGCACTGTGGGGGACCTGACCCATGAGAGGGAGGTTGGTGGCAGACCTCAAGGAAGTGGGGGCTCCTCTCCAAGCACTCACACTTCCATGCTACTGCAGAGCCCTCGGTCAGAGCCCCGCCGGAGTCCACACCCAACGGAGATAGAGGTCTCAACCCCTGCACAGCCGCAGGAGCAGCAGACTGCTGGCAAGCTCTCAGAGGCTCACCACCCCAGAGGACGCCCGCCAAAGGTGTCGAGACAGGAGCAGCAGGAAAGTGAGCAAGGGGCCTCCACATCTGCTGAAGCCACAGGGGAAGCACTACATAGGAGCATGCGTCTTATGTTCATTAATAAATAGACATTCTTATTATGAACACAGCTAGCTTTTGCTAGACACTTTATTGAGCACATGTGGACTAGGTACAGTATCTGTAGAGGCATCCATCTTGACTGCTGCCTTCTGGGTAGCCTAGTGCCTCATGGGTAATGTAGCCTTACTATATATACAGCTGGGTAGTGTAGTCTTATATACATACAGCTATATACAGCTCTACACAGCTCTACAGCTCCACCTAGTGTCCACTATAGAATGACATGTTATTGATCATTACATCCCCCTTTCTTTGAGGTTTAACAAAATCAATATCAATCAACTTTCAAGAAAACAATAAAGATAATATCAGTAACACTTTTGTTAGTGCTCTATAAACATAAACATTTTCAAAACAGTCAACACATTTTCAAAGCTTTACATTGTACTGAAAGATTAAGTCTATCAGGCTTTTTTACTTTACGTGTGGATCTTCTCAACACGGGTAAGTCTGATGTGTCTTCATGAGATTGTTCTGGCGGTGAATGACAAGATGCAGTTGTGGCATTGTCATCAATCTGGTCTTGACTAGTCTCTTGTGTTTTTAGGAGGGAACGGCGGTTCCTCCTGAGAATCTGTCCTTCCTCAGTTCTAACAGTGTATGACCTTGGTCCTACTTCCTCAAGAACTGTAGCTTTCCTGTTCCATGCATCTGGATCCTCAATCCTGAAACATCATCCCTTGTCAATGGTTTTAGAGTTTTGGATGACTTGTCATTGTATGATTTCTGTTTCAGCTTTAACAGTTGAAGTCTCTGTCTCAGTTCCTCACTTTGCTGTTCTTTTGCACAGCAGGGTAGCGTGGTGCGCAACTTGCGACCCATTAGTAGTTCAGCAGGTGAAGAACCACAGTCTAAAGGTGAGGCTCGGTAGCTCAGCAGGGCAAGATAAGGATCAGACTTGCTTTCTGTCGCTTTCTTCAGTAGCTGCTTGAGAACTTGAACACCTTTCTCTGCCTTACCATTTGACTGAGCATACAAAGGACTGGATGTGATGTGCTGAAAGTCATAATGTGCTGCAAACTGTTGCCACTCCTTACAGTTGAAGCACGGACCATTGTCGCTAACGGCAATCTTGGGAATTCCATGTCTGGCGAAGATGGATTTCACATGCATTATGACACTGCTTGCTGTGGTGCTTGAGAGCAGCGCCATCTCAGGATAGTTAGAATAGTAGTCAATCACTATTAGATAGTCTTTACCATTTAAATGAAAAAGGCCCATACCAACCTTTTGCCATGGTGCTGTTGGTATGTCAGCTACTATCATTGGTTCCTTTGCTTGTTTGTTTTGGTGTTTCTGACATGTGTCACATTTGCCTATCATGTTCTCAATGTCCTTATTTATGCCAGGCCAATAAACAGTGTCTCTTGCCCTCCTTTTGCATTTTTCAATTCCGAGGTGTCCCTCATGAATCCTTTTGAGCATGTCTTGACGTAGAGCCTGTGGAATGACTATTCTGTTCTGTTTGCGACACTCAATTCTGATCTTATGTGAAAATAGTTTGGACAGGAACCTTTTGGCCAGCCATGATGAATGTGCTCTATTACTGTTTGTAATACTGTATCTTTTACTGTTTCTTCTGCTATTTGCTTTTGTAGTGTATGTACCTTTAAGAGCCCCTGTGTACTGTAATACCGATAGTGACCACTCGGGTATATAAGCCTGTATAGTGTCTTGTATCTGTTAGTTCACCCCCAGACTTTGTTCAGTAAACACCTGTTAAACCAACTCCTGCATTCCGTGTCTCCATTAATACACGGATACAACAGTGGCGACGAATTGGAAACGGACTTACCTGCAATTCGGCAGCACCTCAAGGAGATCGATTCCTCAGACGAAGGTCGAAGAAAAAAAAACTGTGGTTTCACCAGCTAGCCGGGCTGGTGGCAGGTACTGCACTAATCCTTCCTGGGCGGCGGGCTGGGGCTCGATCGGGTGGCTCTGCAGGGGGGCCGAGCAGCGAGTCGGAAGGTGGAGGCAAACAGAGACGGAGGGTGGAACACTTGGGAGACGGCCAGCGCTGCTAAGCAGGTCGGCGTTCGGACCAAGCAGAGGGAGGGAAAAATCCCAGAGAGTCCGGCGAGAACGAGTCTCCAACTATTAAAAATATCTGTGTAAATAAAAACCGCGGAGAACAGCATTGTCAGCAGCGGCAGCGGCGGGAAAGTGCGGGAGGCGCCATTTTTTCTCGGCAGAGAAGAAAGGAAAGCGCGGGAGGCGCCATTTTGATTTTCAGGATGCCTAAGACTGGCAATATTACTGCTTTCGATAGTAATATAGAGGATTGGACCACATATGTGGTAAGAGTGGAGGTATATTGCAAGGCGAATGAAGTAGAGGATGATAAAAAGGCATCGGTACTTCTAAATCTGATGGGCGCAAGGACATACGGGCTGTTACGAAACTTAATCACTCCAGCCAAACCGATGGACAAGAATTTTAAGGAGATTGTTGATACCCTACAGGAGCACTTAAACCCAACACCGCTGCTGATAGCGGAACGATTCAAATTCTTCAGGAGGAATCAGCACAAGAATGAAAGTAACGCTGATTACCTCACTGAATTAAGAAAGCTGTCAAAGCACTGCCAATTCGGGGCAGGACTGGCAGATTCTCTACGAGACAAATTCGTCTGCGGTCTCCTAAGTGAAGGAACACAGAAAAGGCTACTTTCTGAGAAAGATTTGACACTGGACAAGGCTTTCAGTGTGGCTGTATCATACGAAGCAGCAGCAAGAGGAGCTGCAGAGATACAGCAAAAGCCACAGGACTTCGGCACCCATGAAATGACACGGGGTTTCGAGAGATGTTATCGCTGCGGCAGATCCACCCATGACCAGAGGGACTGCTGGTTCAAGGACAAAGCATGCAGGCAATGCGGAAAGAAGGGACACATTGCACATGTATGCCGATCTGGAAACAAAAAATCCACTGACAGAAAAAAAATCAATAAGGATAAGTACAGAAAGGTACAAATGATGACGGACAGTAGCTCCGAAGACCAGAAGAGCGATAGTGACTCCGGAAACAAGAGACTAAGCTGTCTCAAATTACATAATGTAATTGCCAAAGAAGATTACCAGACCATTTGTGTTGCCCTCACGATAGCGGGGTCCCCAGTTAAAATGGAGCTAGATACAGTATCAGCTCTGACCGTCATAAGTCGACGGGATTACGAGCGGCTATTTCCGCATATACCTTTGAAAGACACATCCATTATCTTGAAGACATATACGGGGCAGAAGGTATACCCCAGAGGGAAAATAAGGGTGCCTGTTGTATACAACGGCAAGGAAATACAGAAGTTGTATTTATACGTTCTGCAAGATGGTGGTCCACCGCTGTTGGGACGTGAATGGATCAGGAAGAAACGTTTAGACTGGCACTCCATTCAGGCACTGACGGTGACCAGTAAGAAAAAAAATGATGATGACGTCATACCTGAACGATTAAAAGACATCTTGGCCAATGCCAAAGAAGTGCTTGAACAGGAACTAGGAACCTTGAAAGGCGTCACCGCCTCAATAAAAGTGGAAGATGCGGCAATTCCCAAGTTTTTTAAGGCAAGGCCGGTGCCATACGCAATTCGTCCAGCAGTCGAGGCAGAGCTGGAGAATTTGGAAAAGGCAGGCGTGTTATCCAAGGTAGATTGGAGCGAGTGGGCAACACCCATCGTCCCGGTCATGAAGAAAACGTTGAATAATGATAAATCTGAAGAACAGAGAAAAATTCGCATCTGTGGGGACTTCAAGGTGACTGTAAACCCGGTCGGTCCTTCACACGGTACAGCATCCTCTTCCGAGGATAGAAGATATTTTCGCCTCACTATCCGGAGGGAAACGTTTCACCAAAATTGACTTGGCACAAGCATATCTACAGATGGAGGTTGAGGAGGCCTCTAAAAAGTATCTCACGATAAACACACACAAAGCCCTGTACTAGTACAATCGACTGGTTTTCGGAGTAGCATCAGCTCCAGCTATCTGGCAAAGAGCTATGGAGCAAGTCCTCCAAGGGATTCCGGGGACTCAATGCTACCTAGACGACATCCTTGTAACAGGAGAAAATGACAACGAGCCCCTTGCCAATTTGGAGCAAGTGCTCACTAGACTGAGAGAACGGGGCAAATCGCCCCAAGTGCGAATTTTTCCAGAAACAAATATCATATTGTGGCCATATAATTAACGAAGAAGGGTTGCATAAGTCACCTGAAAAGATAGAAGCGGTCATAAAAGCTCCAGCACCTGAAAATGTCTCACAATTAAGGTCGTTCCTGGGATTGATAAATTACTATCATATATTTTTACCGAACTTGTCAACTGTTCTGCACCCTCTTAACGCACTGCTACAAACGGGAGTAATTTGGAAATGGAGTGAAGACTGTAAACGTGCCTTCCATAAATGCAAAGGCTTGATCACGTCCAAGGAAGTGTTGGCTCATTACAACCCATCACTGCCAATCAGACTGGCGTGCGATGCATCCCATTATGGCGTAGGAGCGGTATTATCGCATAGACTCCCTGATGGCTCGGAGCGGCCGATAGCTTTTCCGTCACACTCATTGAACTCAGCTGAGCGTAACTATGCCCAGATCGACAGGGAAGCACTCAGCCTGGTGTGTGGAGTGAAGAAATTCAACCATTACCTACACGGACAAAAATTTACCTTGTTGACTGACCATCAACCCCTCGTCTCCATATTCAACCCTAAAAAGGGCGTTCCCATTATGACAGCGCAAAGGCTACAGAGGTGGTCCCTTTTCCTAGGGGCACCCCAATATGACATAGAATACAAAGGATCAAAACAGCATGGGAATGCTGACGGTTTATCGCGCCTACCGTTGCCAACGGTAGAAGAGGCACCTACAGTGGACCCAGTGGAGATGTTCCACTCAACCATAGTGGAATGTCTACCAGTAACAAATTCTACCATTGAAAAGGAAACGAGAAATGATCCGACTCTCTCACGAGTCTACGATTTAACGGTGAAGGGACGGCCAGCACATGGCGAACCACTGTTGCCAGCATTCTCGCAAAGAAGAGAACAGCTGTCAGTGTGCCGAGGAACCTTGATGTATGGCTCCAGAGTGGTGATTCCACCCAAACTCCAGGATAAAGTGCTAAAGGAGCTTCACGAGGGGCATCTGGGTGGAATGAAAATGAAGAACCTAGCCAGAGCGTTTGTGTGGTGGCCAGGTATCGATGGAGACATCAAAGAAATGACCAAGAGCTGTCTAGGATGCCAGAAGGTCCAAAACGCCCCACCACAAGCCCCTCTACATCCATGGGAGTGGCCCCCATCTCCATGGCAAAGGGTACATATCGACTTTGCTGGTCCATTTATGGACTCAATGTTCTTAATCGCGGTTGATGCACACTCCAAGTGGCCGGAGGTAATAAAGATGCCCTCCACCACCACGGAAAAAACCATCACAGTATTAAGGACCATATTTGCCAGGAATGGGCTGCCTGAACAGATCTGTTCTGATAATGGACCGCAATTTGTGTCCGAAGAATTCAGGAAGTTCTTAAAAAACAATGGGGTTAAGCACTACACGTCCGCCCCATACCATCCCGCCACCAATGGATTAGCTGAAAGGTTTGTCCAGACCTTCAAGAAGGCCATAAAGGCCATGGGTAATGAAGACATAAATCTACAACATAAGGTAGATAACTTCTTGTTTGCGTACAGGAATGCAACACATGTGGTTACAAACCAAACTCCCGCCATGATGTTTTTCAATAGAAGACGAAGATGCCGGCTGGATTTGATCAAGCCAAACATCAGAAGGGACGTAGAGAACCGGCAATTTCAAGGCATGAATGAAAGGCCAACTAGAACCTTCCAGATAGGTCAACAAGTTTTGGCCCGGGACTACCGTACCGAGAAATGGCAGCCTGGAACTATTTGCACACGACTAGGACCACTGATGTATACCGTGGACATTGGAGAAAGCATAATAAGGCGCCATGCTGACCAGATCATAGAGTCATCTGAAAAGGGACAACCTACACCACAACTCTATACGCCTAATGATGAAGCAGAGATACCCATAGTATCTACCTCCGATCCGGTGATACTGGAACCAAATGAACCCGACACTGGCATTCAAGCCGAATCGACCTTGCCAAAAGAACCTACTACACCACCGAAAACTACTACACCACCGAGGCATTATCCGGACCGAGTCAGGAAGCCTCCAGAGAGACTGACTTATAATTGATTAACTGCAGCAAATGTGTAGATTATTGTTCTTGTAAACATGTTAATTAATGATTACTTAAAATGTTATGTACTAATTATCTAAAAGGGGAGGAATTGTAGTGTATGTACCTTTAAGAGCCCCTGTGTACTGTAATACCGGTAGTGACCACTTGGGTATATAAGCCTGTATAGTGTCTTGTATCTGTTAGTTCACCTCCAGACTTTGTTGAGTAAACACCTGTTAAACCAACTCCTGCATTCCGTGTCTCTATTAATACACGGATACAACAGCTTTGATTTTGTGTCTGACACGGGCAGCGCAGCAGTGACCATACTCACATGAACATCCACGTCTTCTTCAGTAGAGCTCACATGACTCATTGTGGGTGCTCGGGACAGTGCATCTGCTAACACTATGTATTTGCCTGGTGTGTAGATCAGTTCAAAGTCATATCTTTGCAGCTTCATCATGAGTCGTTGAATCCTTGGAGACATCTCATTCAGGTTTTTTTTTATGATGGCAACCAGAGGGCTGTGGTCTGTCTCAACTGTGAGGGTGGGAAGTCCATATATGTAGCCATGAAACTTTTCTAGTCCAACTACCAAGCCTAGACATTCCTTTTCAATCTGGGCGTATCGACACTCAGTATCAGTCATAGACCTGGAGGCATAGGCAACAGGCTTCCAATCTTCACCCTCTGCTTGTAGCAAGACCGCACCTAGGCCATCTTTTGATGCATCCGTTGACATTTTGATTCTTTTTGTTGGGTCAAAGAAGGTGAGTACAGGTGTGGTTGTCAGCACTGTTTTGAGGTTTATCCACTCTTGTTCATGTCTTTCTGTCCATGCGAACTCATTTATTTTATGTAGCAGGTCTCGCAGACAGGCTGTCTTGGCTGACAAGTTAGGAATGAACTTTCCAATGAAGTTTATCATACCCATGATGCGTAGCACTCCTTTTTTGTCAGTGGGTCGGGGCATTTTGAGTATGACGTTTACTTTTTCCATATCTGGCTCTATTCCTTTACCAGATAGATTATCTCCTAGGAAAGTGACTTCCTGGATGCCAAACTGACACTTGGCTTTGTTGAGCTTCAGTCCATTCCGGCGTATGCTCTGTAGCACTTTAGTCAGTCTCTCATTGTGTTCTTTCAGTGTGGAGCTCCAGATGATGATGTCATCAACATAGACCCGAACTCCTTCCAGACCTTCAATTATGTGTTCCATCGCTCCATGAAAGATTTCAGATGCAGATATTATCCCGAAAGGCATTCTGAGGAAACAGTACCTGCCAAATGGTGTGTTGAAGGTACAGTATTTGCTGCTCTCTTCATCCAGTTTTAGTTGCCAAAATCCTTGTGAGGCATCGAGCTTTGTGAAGTATCTGGCACCTGACATTTCACTGGCGATTTCTTCTCACTTGGGAATCTGGTAGTGTTCACGTTTTATGTTTGCATTTAAGTCCTTTGGATCCATGCATATTCTTAGATCATTGTTCTTTTTCTTTACACATACCATGGAGTTAACCCAGTCTGTTGGCTCTTCGACTTTCCTGATGACTCCTAGTGTGGTCATTCTGTCCAGTTCATTCTTGAGCCGGTCACGCAGGGGTGCTGGAACTCTTCGTGGAGCATGTACCACTGGCTGAGCATCCTCCTTTAGCTGGATCTTGTAAGTGAATGGTAGAACTCCAAATCCTTTGAACACATCCTGGAAATTATTCATTACAGAATCCACCGAGTCATCTGGTCTGCTTATGGCACAGTTTATACTGGAGACTCTCTTGACCAGTTCTAAGTCCTCACAAGCTTTGTCACCCAGTAGTGAATCAAGTCTTTCAGCCACAACAGAAAACATGAGATGATGCACTTTGTCTTTGACTGTCACTTTAAGTCTGCATACACCTAAGCTATCTATTTTCTGTCCATTATAGTCCTTCAGTAGTACTGACTTTTTCTGTATTTTGGGCTTTTCTTTCATATTGTTAATGTCACTCATACTGATTAAGTTTGCTTTTGCTCCAGTGTCTAGTTTCAAGATAACTAATGCTCCATTTACCTGCAGTGGGATCATCCATTTGTCCTCTTTTACTGCATTAACTTTATGTTCAGCATTGTCCATTTCTGAGGGCTGCACATTTTCTGTATCCTTTTTGATATTGTCACATGACACCATTCCTACAAAAAATGTCTCACTTAAACCAGTGTCCTCAATTACATTAACTCGTTGCCCTTTCTTAGTTTTTACTTTTGAAAAGCATTGCTTGGCAAAGTGATTCTTTCCATTACACTTTGTGCACATTTTTCCAAACGCTGGGCATTGTCTTAACTGGTGTTTGTAACCACAGCATTTACAATTTAAAATTTCATCCTCCGATTGCTTTTCATTTCTGTTCTGCCCACGTTTCTTCCCCTTGTAGGACACAGCACCGACAGCAGCATTATCACTCATTACAATCGCATCATTATTGATTTCACTGAAAGTCTTCGCGTGCTTTCGAGCTAGCTCGCTGGCTTGGCATATTTTCACTGCATTTTCCAAATTTAGTTCGGTTTCTCTCAACAGACGGTCCCTGACTTTTTTTATCATGAATACCAAACACAATCTGGTCACGAATCATGGATGCTTTGAGCTCAGAGAAATTACATGTCTGTGCTTTCAGTTTCAGATCAGTTATAAAGCTATCAAAAGTCTCATTTTGCTGCTGTGTCCGAGAACGGAAGATGTATCTTTCATAGGTCTCATTCTTTTTGGGAGAGCAATGTGCAACAAATTTTTTTAGCACATCTTCTAATTTTTCTCTGTTCTCCTCTGGATTAAATACAAATGTATTAAATACCTCTATCGCCTGTGGGCCTGCAACCATAAGCAGCAACGCTATCTTCCTTGCGTCTGGCTTCGTACCGAATCCGATGGCTGCAATGTAGAGTTCGAATTGTTGTTTAAAAGTCTGCCAATTGTAGTCGATATTTCCTGTGAGTTTCAAACGCTCTGGTGGCTTCAAATTCTCCATGTCGCTTTTCACAATTTTCAGCAGATCTTCACCAATCCTGGTACCATCTTATGTTCATTAATAAATAGACATTCTTATTATGAACACAGCTAGCTTTTGCTAGACACTTTATTGAGCACATGTGGACTAGGTACAGTATCTGTAGAGGCATCCATCTTGACTGCTGCCTTCTGGGTAGCCTAGTACCTCATGGGTAATGTAGTCTTAATATACATACAGCTGGGTAGTGTAGTCTTATATACATACAGCTATATACAGCTCTACACAGCTCTACAGCTCCACCTAGTGTCCACTATAGAATGACATGTTATTGATCATTACAATGCGTAAGAGGAAAATAAAGCACAAATAGTCACAAGGGTAGTCACTTGGGTGAAATGCTGTGTATTTTGTAAAAATGCCATCAGTTTGTTTTTCATAAAAATTCTGATGGCAACTTCTGCAGTTGTGGTGTGTGTCATTTCGTGAATGGGGCTGGAGGTCCTCTAAGGCCAAGAGGGGAAGGAAAAAAGGCCTCCCATGCTTCTGGTAGATGCCTCAGTTGAGGAAGCGCTGAGTGAGGGTGGCGAGAGGGGTCTCGCAGGAGCTCACACTGGAGAAGTGTGTGAGGCTCTAACCTTCCACAGGTGTGGTTAAGCCTGGTAAAAGTTGCCCCAGACCTGAGACAACAAAGTCCTACCACCTGCAAATGATGGCTGATCAAATCTCCTCTTTAATGGTTGACCTGCAGCTGATAGTCAGCAAGCCAATAGTGTTCACGCCAGGTTTCACAGGCGTGATCCCCACCAGGCGTGTTTTACATGGGAAAAGGGTTAAACAGGCAAGCGCCTGTTAAAATGGGATTATAATGGCCAATTAGTGCTGTTTAAGGGCCCTAAAGACCAGTCCCGCCTGTTGCAGGCGGGACTGATACAGGTCCATCAGACACTCCTAGGTTAAAATGGCATGGAGGCGGGAACCAGGCGGGGGGGGGTCCCGAACCCCAGGGTTTGCGATTTTAACCCCCTACACGCCTAAAAGCCCGCCTGTCGGCTGCATTAAAATCGAGCCCTTCTACTTTAAAGTGAAATGTAGAGAAATAAAGTAAATTAAAGGACCTTAAAGCTATAGATCGCATGCAGCAAAGAGAATTTCCTACATTACAACAGTGACTACACTTCAAAAGTACTTCATTGGCTGTAAAGTACTTTGGTATGTCCTAAGGTGGTGAAAGGTGTTATATAAATGCACGTTCTTTCTTTCTTTAGATGCATCAGGATGCCAAGGTTGAGAAACTAAAGTTGTGATGGAAAGACTTGAGATACAGGTGCTGAATTTCTGTGGAGACCAATCTAAGCTGCCTGCATGCATGGCCGCGCGGTGATCTGCAAAGTCCCACACAGGCCGCTCACTGGCTTTTACAGTGCAAACACCGCGCATGCGCAGAAATTTAAAGGGACCGCGCATTGAAAGAAACAGGCCGCACAGAACAAAGCACAGTTTACAGGGAACGTCGGTGGGGACTCTCCTGATCTCCTGTATAACTCCGGTGGGAGGTTGGCAGAATCCTGGGGGAAATGGTGTAAGATGGTGAAAACAACCATTTGCGTAGCTTCTGCGGGGTTCAGCCGATCTCCTGCTGAAGTTACAGCAGGAGACCAGGAGAACTGCAGAAATTCAGGGTCATTGTGACAACTTCCACAAGAGCAGAGAAGAGTCAGAAGAGATTGAACAGAGGTTTTTAAAAAGATGAAGGGTTTTGATAGAGTGAATAGGGTAAGAGTATTCCCTATAGCTGGGAGTCAGTGACAAGGGGTCATCAATTTAAACTTGTCGCTGAGGAAAGAAGTTAAGAGAAATTTCTTTACACAGAGGGTTAGTGGAGCATGGAATGTTTTGTCTCAGGATTGAGGGATGAGACCATTGTATGTGTTTAAGGAAAATTGGATAAATATTTGAAGCAGAGGATGATACAGAGCTATGGGGAGAGAGCAGGCCAGTGGGATTAGGTTTGGATTGCTTTAACTGGCACAGACATGATAGGCTAAATACCTTCCTTTGGTGCTGTAACTTCTATTGATAGCATTCTTGGACTAGAATGTAATCCTGTTGATTTTGGTGCAGGAATGCTGTTGCAGATCTGCCAGGATTAAGGGGGTGGCCCAGTTTTGGAGCCAGTGGGCTTGATTTTGCCATTGGGGCGGGCTGGGGGCGTGTCAGGTGTTTTTCGAGTCCTGAACCCGACTCCAGTGTGATGTGGGAAAAAAGTGCGATTTTCCCCTAATTGGGCAGTTGATTTCCAGCGTGTGGGAACCCCTGGCCCAAATAGTCTTTCCATCCTGAAAGTCGCCTCCGATGACATCATCAATGCTGCTGGATTTAAGGCCTGCAAGCTGCCTTGCTTCTTATGGAGACTTTAAACTTTATGCCCATTGCTGTGATCGCTTCATTCAGCAACTATGTCCAGCAGTAGGCCAAAGTGTGCTCCACGGTTCGATGACGCCACCCTGCAAGCTCTGGTGGAGGGAGCAAGAGCAAATAAGGAGGTGCTCTTCCCTTCCTCAGGGAGGAAGAAGCTTCCCCAGCCGACTAAAGCTGTGTGGATGCAAGTGGCCCAGGAAGTCAACTCTATGTCTATGTGCCGCAGAACCTGGCTGCAGTGCAGGAAGAGGTTTCATGACCTTCTGCACACAGTAAAAGTGAGTATGACTTTCCCATCGCCCTCAATCTGATCCCCATCGCCTCTCCTCACCAGCACTCAGCTTTGACAACCTCTTCCTCCACATCCCACTTGACACTGACATCCCTACACCCTTACCCATTCCCTCTCTCTCTATGGTCACATTCACTTAACTATTCTACCATGCAGCCCTCACACTCTCTATCACTGTGATACAATGACAACTTACAACACACAGGGAGGGCCCTTTGTCTCCTTCTAAGCATCTATGCTATGGAATCTCTACACTCACTCCTTCATTCTCACTCAAACTCCACTTGTGTCCCTCATCTCTCTCATTGACATTGCATGAGTCACTAATAATGAATCTGATGCTCTAACAGATTGACTTATGATCATCTGCGCTATTCAATGTGCATGTAACCTTGACCTCACATCTCTAACTCTTTCCTTTATTCCCCCACAGGACCATTGACAACCTCCGTCCCCACTGTCCAGGGGGAAGAGCCTGAGCTTCCAGACTCCTTCGAGGAAGTTGCAACCTCTGAGGGCGCTGCGTCAGCAGAAATAAGCGCACACATCACCTCGGTGGGACCTTCGGGACATAGAGTAGAGTTGTCACCTGGTGTATTACAGCTCACAAGGGAGCATCAGCAGATGGTGGAGACAGGGACAGCAGTGGAGAATCCTCGTCGGAGGGCGCAGGACGCCCTCAGCTCAGCTCTGCTGCATGTCGACCCTGTGCCTCCGGGTCCATCCAGAAGGAGAGCGGTATTGGAACTCCAGGAACAGGTGCAGGAGTCTCTGGCAGGTTTTGTCTCCAGGGTCGCTGTGAGTGTGGAGCGAATGGAGGAGTCCATTGCTAACATTAGCAGAGCCTTTGTGGAGGCGTTGGCGCATGAATGCATCACCACGGAAAGGATGGCAACCTCCGTGGAAAGGATGGCTACCTCCATGGTAAGGCTGGCTCCCGTAGAGGAGAGGATGGCTATGGTAGAGGAGAGGATGGCTACGTCCATGGAGGAGCTTTGTCGCCAGGGTATGGAAAACATGGTAACTGTTCAGAATTGACTGACATCTCTTGAGGAGCGATGGTCAGCTATTGAGCAAACAAACCAGACCTTCATGAAAGTCCTCGGGAGTCGGACTTCCAGTACAGAAACGGGTCCTCATGGCCCCCCTGAAGTGCAGCAAGGTGCTGTCAAGCCACTTGCTAGCTCTGAAGTGGGGCTGACCCATGAGAGGGATGTTGGTGGCAGAGAACAAGTGGGGGCTCCTCTCCAAGCACTCGCACGACCATGCCACTGCAAAGCCCTCGGTCAGAGCCCCACCAGAGCCCCCACCCAACTGAGATTGGCGTCTCAACCCCTGCACAGCCGCAGGAGCAGCAGACTGTTGCCGAGCCCTCACAGGTTCGCAACCCCAGAGGATGCCCGCCAAAGGTGTTGAGACAGGAGCAGCAAGAAAGTGAGCAAGGGGCCTCCACATCTGCTGAAGCCACAGGGGAAGCACCACGTAGGAGCACGCATAAGAGGAAGATACTGCACAAGTAGTCACAAGGGTAGTCACTTGGGTGTAATGTTATGTTTAATTTTGAAAAGCCATCAGTTGGTTATTGTCATTAAAAATTCTGATGGCAAACTGTTGCAGTTGTGGCGTGTGTCATTTCGCTAATGGGACTTCCACATTGAGGGCTTAGGATGACTTGCGATTGTCAGTATGCTGGTCAGAATGATAGGAATCCGCAGGTTCTTGGCCATTGTCGATGGTCTGATAAGAAGGTGCGAGGCAAAAGTGTTTGATTGTGCAGTCTAAGCAAATCTGGCCAAGATGAGTGCGTACCTTGCATCCCGGGCAGCAATGTGCTCGCATGCTGCTGCCGCTGGTTGATGCGCCTCTGCAAGCTGTTCGTTGTCACTCTCCTCCTCCTCCTCCTCATCTGAGGAGGCTATGTGATGAGCCACTTGTTCCTCAGGCATCTGCAAGCCACGATGCTGTGAAGTGCACAGCAGACCACAACCATTCTGGAGACCCTGGCTGCTGAAGCACATCTTCAGCAAGCCGATGGTTTGCTCTATTATGGATCTCATGGACATGTGGCTGGAGTTGTAGCGCTCCTCAGCTTCAGTGGATGGGTTCCCCAATGGCGCCATTAGCCACGTCTTCAGGGGATAGCCCTTGTCTCCAAGTAGCCATCCAAAAAGTTGGTCTGGCGGACTGAAGAGCGGAGGCACACTAGACTGGTGCAGGATGAAGGAGTCATGGCAACTGCCAGGGTACTTGGCACAAACATGCAAAATTTCCTTCTTGTGGTCACACACCAGCTGTACGTTGAGGGAGTGGAAGCCCTTGCGGTTGACAAAAATACCTGGATTGTGATGGGGTGCCTTAAGGGCCGCATGTGTGCAGTCAACGATGCCCTGCACCCTTGGAAAGCCTGCCAGATTGTCGAACCCAACTGAACGCGCAGTTACACTGGCTTGATCCTTAGAGAAATTGATGTAATTGTGCACGATGGCAAAAAGGGCATCGGTTACCTGCGTGATGCAAGTGTGTGTGGCCGCCTGGGAGACGCCGCTGATGTCTGCTGCTGATCCCTGGAATGAGCCTGAAGCAAAAAAGTTGAGTGCGGTGGTAACTTTGATGGCCACTGGTAAGGGGTGTCCACCTGCTCCTCTGGGCTCCAGGTCTTGCTGCACCATTGCGCAGATGTCACCCACTACCTCTCCCAAAAGTCTGAGCCTCCTTTGGCACTGCTGCTCAGTCATGTTGAGGTAGCTGATCCTCTGTCTGTAGACCCTGTTTTGGGGGTATCTCCTGCGCCGACGTGCTTCCATGCGCTGGCGCCTTCTGGCCTGCGCAGCTTCAGGTGGGTGAGCAGCAGCTTGGAGCTCCTGCTGTTGCTCCTGTAGTTGGTGCTGCTGTTGGTCAGGGTTCTGCTGCTGCCGCGACTGGTCTTCGTCCAAATCTGATGTCCAGGAGGAAAGGAAATAAATAGTTCCCATTCTTCTGGTATTTTTTGCGATTTTACCACCTCACACGCTGCCAATCCCGCCTCCTCGAGCCTGGCAAAATCGCGCCCTTTGTGTTTTGTTTGTCCTCTCGTCATCCTAATATCCGAATATCATTAAAGCTGCGGCTCGGCCAGCTTTAAGCTTAGTTGTGAGCCTGGCTTTAAATAAAAACAATAAATGAAAGTGTTGGCACAGTTCATACTGCTTGGCTCATGGCCAGTTTACTGGTGCAGATTGGGTTTTAAACCGCGAGGGCTGCAATTTATTTTTAGTGCTGAGATTCTTCCTGCAAATATGATTAAGTTTTAAATTCTCGGTGAACTGCAATTTTTCGATGCAGTCTGAATAAATGTCTCCATCAGCGTCAGGATGCGAATTGCAAAGTTGTTTAATTTACTTGTACAGTATCTGCTCATTTGTCAGTGTCAGGAGCCTGGAGAGAGTGCCTATGACTTAGACTCATGGTGACAATATTCATTTTTATTGGGATAGAATTAAAAGTGCAAGGAAAATTGTGAAGGTCATGACCGGCTTTACATTAAAGAGGCACTGGACCTGCTGACGGAGGTGTGGTAGATTGGAACTCCCAGCTGCCCGTGGTGCCCACTGTAGACCCAGTACCAATTTGCAGGGAAGGAGTCATCAACACACTTGGGGTGGGCTCTTGGCACTTGTAAGGCCACATTAGTACCCCCAACCCAACGGGGCCCCGAGAAGTCAGAGCGAGGCCACTGCGTTCCGATGGCGCGTGGGAGGAGCCTCCCCAGACACAGGGCGGCCTAACTCTGCAGCTCCCAAAAGAGCTGTGGGGCCATCTCTGGAAGGTAATCCATCCCCTCTGGGGTCAATTACCTGTGGCTTCCTGTATATTGAAGCCTTCATAATGGAAATGAAAATCAGGCGAGGTGTAAAGCGGGCTGACGATTCATATCACTTGTTTTTCACCCAGCGATAAAAGTTAAAATGACCCCCCATATGAGTCCCTCCCGACAGGAAAGGAAGGCGTATGAAATTTGGAGGAGGCCACTGTGTTTGTGAAAAAGCATTTGTAAACTCTTTTCACCTTTAAACTAGTACAAGACACAGTGACATAAATTGCATTGAAATGTACCAGCACATCACTCTCAGGTGGACGTAAAAGATCCCATGGCACTATTCGAAGAAGAGCAGGGGGATCTCCTCTGTGTCCTGGCCAACATTTATCCCTCAGCCATCCCCACTTTAAAAAAAAGCAGGTTTATCTGGTCATTGTCTCATTGCTGTTTGTGGGAACTTGCCTTGTGCACATTATCTGCAACGTTCCCAACATCACCACAATGACTACACTTCCAAAAGTATTTCATTGGATGTAAAGCACTTTGGAACATCCTGATATCATGAGAGGCACTATATAAATAGAAGACGTTCCTTTTTCTTTCTATACAAACGATGGTATTCTGACAAAAATGACAAGCGGCTCTGTGACACCTCATCGGACAATTTTCATGAAGACAGCACGTTGCCATGGATGATACATTTACCACTTCCTCTCCAGCCCTGGTATCATTGATCATGAGGATCCTCCCATCTTAGATGTGCTGAGATTGCAGCTTAGGTTTCCTTCCCATTTACCATCTTTTTTTATGGTGGATTTGAAACAGATGGTGGGGTAAAATGGGATAATTCTCTTCCACCTCTCCTCCCAGACCTTGGTCTTCCTTTCCCAGTGCTCCCAAACATATTACTGCCCGTCCCAGTGCTGCCACATCACACAATCCCCCTCTTCGGTCTCTTAGACACTTGCACCCCGCAATGCTCTCATACCCCATTATTCTCACTTCCAAACCCCAGGACTATCCTCCCCAAATTACCACGGCACACAGTACACCATAAATCCCCACTATTGCTATACACAGTTCATACAACCTACCTACTTGGAATAATTTCCCTATAACCTTCCACTATACCCATGGCTTTTTAAAAAATTAAGAGATAAAATGAACTACATAGTTAAACAAACATTTAAAAGTATTCAAGGCCACTGATTCCAAGTTTCAATGCAAATGTACCCATAATCGTAAAACTTGAGCCTCAAAATATCGCTAACATTCCTATAATAGTCTGTACTAAGAATGCAGTTTGACGTATTAAAGCATTGGCCTCTTAATATACTGTGCATTACAAAGCATAAAGAGTCGTATCCTCCGACTCAACATGCAGAGCACCAGGGCAGTCCATTATGGTTCAATAAAATATGATGGGCTTAAATGACCAATTTTCTGAGTTTGCGCTGCTAGCGGAGAGCCTGCCCACAATTTCCCAGTGTGTGTGTCTAGCGGGTGAAGCTCCAAGCCAGCAGCACAGACTCACAAAGTTACCCTCTGCGTACAATCAGAGGGGATCACGTGTTGCGCCTACAAAATCCTGTTTGTTAGTACACATTTGAAATCTTCAAGCTTGTTCATTGGGATGACATCTCCTTTACAACATTTAAAAAAATAGAAGTGTAGACATTGTGAGCTAAAGAAAGATGGATGGGATTCATTGGCAGACCACTTCTCCCCTGAGAGATAATTGACTGCGGTTAGTACGACAGCCAAATCATCAATGTGGTGCAAGGAGAGAGTAAATTAGTGGTGAGATTTACAGACCAAGGACTTGAATAAAACATTGAAGTGGTGTCTGCTAATCAGCGAGACTGACAGAAGAATTGACATTTAATTTCAGCTTGCAAACTAGGATTAAGCTGGTCTCACACCTATGAGAGAATCATTAGTACTAATGGCTCTTTGTTTTTACTATAAGCACCCTTATTTACACCAGAGTGCAAAAATGCTGATTGTTTTGTTCATCATAGTGCTATTTATATATGAAAATGATGGTGATATGTTGGCTACAGAGTACTCAGGAAGTTCCAGGATGAATCCAGATTGTGGCCCCGTGCTGGATTGCCACAGGGGCACAGTCATCTTGAAGCCATCAATAATATTAGTGGAATAGCAAAATACTGCGGATGCTGGAAATCTGAAATAACAACAGAAAATGCTGGAAATACTCAGCAGGCCAGGCAGCATCCGTGGAGAGAGAAACAGAGTTAACGTTTCAGGTCTGGGACCCTTCATCAGAACTGGAAAAAGCTGGAGATGTAACAGATATTAAGCAGGTGCAGAGACAGGGGGGGGGGAGCGGTAGGAGGGGAGGAAGGAATTGAAAGAAGATCCTGTACTTTTGTAAGAGGCAGGAAAGATAAAATATTGCAAATGGGAATGGCAAAAATCATACTGCATGAAAAATGGGGGCAGGGATAATTATCTGAAATTGTTGAACTCGATGTTGAGTCCTGCAGACTGCAAAGTGCCTAATCGAAAGATGAGGTGCTGTTCCTCGAGCTTACGTTGAGCTTCATTGGAACAATGTAATAGGCCGAGGACAGAGAGATCAGAGCGGGAGTGAAGCGGTGAATTAAAGTGACAGGCGACCGGAAGCTCAGGGTCACCCTTACGGACTAAACGGAGGTGTTCCGCAAAGCGGTCGCCCAATCTGCGTTTGGTCTCCCCAATGTAGAGGAGACTGCATCGTGAGCAGCGAATATACTATATTAAATTGCAAGAAGTACAAGTAAATCACTGTTTCATCTGGAAGGGGTGTTTGGGGCCCTGGACAGTGGGAAGGGAGGAGGTAAAAGGGCATGTGTTGCATCTCCTGCGCTTGCACGGGAAGGTGCCAGGTGAAGGAGAAGGGCTGTTGGGGGTGATTGAGGAGTGGACCGGGGTGCCACGGAGGGAGCGGTCCCTTCGGCATGCTGAAAGGGGAGGTGAGGGGAAGATGTGTTTGGTGGTGGGATCACGTTGGAGGTGGCGGAAATGACGGAGGATGATCCGTTGAATGTGGAGGCTGGTGGGGTGAAAGGTGGTTCTGGGAGGGAGGGGAAGGGGTGAGAGCAGAAGTGCGGGAAATAGAACGGACACGGTCAAGGGCCGTGTCAACCACAGTAGAGGGGAATCCTCGGTGGAGGAAAAAGGAAGACATGTCGGAAGCACTGGTATGGAAGGTGGCATCGTCAGAACAGACGCGGCGGAGACGGAGAAACTGGGAGAATGGAATAGAGTCCTTACAGGAAACGGGGTGGGAGGAAGTGTAGTCCAGGTAGCTGTGGGAGTCGGTGGGCTTGTAGTGGATGTTTGTCGAAAGCCGATCGCCAGAAATGGAGATGGAGAAGTCAAGGAAGGGAAGAGTTGGAGATGGACCATGTGAAGGTGAGGGAAGGATGGAAATTGGAAGTAAAGTGAATGAACTTATCTAGTTCAGGGTGAGAGCAGGAAACGGCACCAATACAGTCATCAATGTACTGGAAAAAGAGGTGAGGAAGTGGACCTGAGTAGGACTGGAACAAAGAATGTTCCACATATCCCATGAACAGGCAGGCATAGCTAGGGCCCATGCGGGTCTCCATAGCAACACCTTTAATTTGGAGGAAGTGAATGGAGTCAAAGGAGAAGTTGTTCAATGTGAGAACAAGTTCAGCCAGGCGGAGAAGGGTGGTGGTGGATGGGGACTGGTTGGGCCTCTGTTCAAGGAAGAAACGGAGCGCCCGGAGGCCGTCCTGGTGGGGGATGGAGGTGTAGAGGGATTGGACGTCCATAGTGAAAAGGAGACGGTTGGGGCCAGGAAACTGGAAACTGTTAAAGTGACGGAGGGCGTCAGAAGAGTCGCGAATGTTGGTGGGAAGAGACTGGACAAGGGGAGAAAAAATAGAGTTGAGATAGGAAGAGATAAGTTCCGTGGGGCAAGAACTGGCTGAAACAATGGGTCTAATAATATTTATCTAATTATCTAATAATATTAGTGGATTTCACTTGCACCGTTGGCTTACGTTATAATACAAAACACTGTGTTGGAATGCACCAGTAATAGTGGATTCCCAGTGTTCTCTCGTGACTGATGCGATAACTCACAACAGATAGAAGTACCAGAGAAAGGACAATAGGAATGGACCCTAACCTACTATGAACTTCTACTGATTCCAATAGTGATAATGGAATCGTTCAGAAATAAAGAATGAACTTGCATTTCTATAGCGCCTTTCACGGCCTCAGGACCTCCCAAAGCACTTTACAGCCAATGAAGTGCTTTTTGAAGTGTAGTCACTGTTGTAATAGAGGTATCAATACAGCTCATAATAAAATTACATCTTCAGTGGAACAAAGTACCATAGGTGAAGTTGGTGAAAATGCTAGTACCCCAATAATCCAGACATGCACTACTTTTAAAGCCCAGTTTTTTCCTCCCATCATCTGAAGGTTCTGACTCATGCCGAGGTACATATCCACAGTCATGAACTGCCCTCTGGTTCCTTACCCAAGTGACCATTCTTCATGTGTGAGCCCAGAGTTGCTCAGTTTTTCCGGTGGACTCCGTACGCTTGGCGGGCATCAGCGTTCCAACAGCCGCAAAATTGGCTGAGACCCGGATTCACCCGCTTCCAGCCACAGGGTCTAATTTCTGGAATGGCCTCATAGGGATGGAGTCTCTGCATGTGCCTACGAGATCATCATTGTAAAGGGGGACAGGCCTGAAGTGGTGGACCTCCCTAAGCCAGGAGTTCCTGAACCCCAGGCTTTAGTCGGCACCTGTCATGGTCTCGGTGCATGTACGCCTGGTCTCACTAGGTGTCTGCCACCGAAACCAGCAGAAGTGGGCCCATTTGAGGTCCAGGCCAGGACTGAGGCCGAATCCACCGAAAATGGGGGCAGAGTGTTGTGTTACATCTTTAAAGTGGCCCCCTGACATAGGGAGCTGCTAGGGTCAGCAGAGTCGATTTTCCGAGGGCGGAATGGCATCCCTCTTCAGGCAAGCAAGCTTCCACCAGGGTTTCTTCGGTGGGGGGATACCTCATGTGCGCCTGTACTCTGCCAAAGACCTGCTGGTCGAAGCCCCTTCCCTGACCCTGTGAACTCCAGCGAGTTCGCCGAAGCATTAAGTGGCAGGTGTGATCCCACTGTAGCTGCCGGATCCCCATCACTGTGGATTTTCTGCGCCTGAGTGTCAATAAGCTGTTTAACCATAGACAGCATCACTGCTGAGTCTGTTCCTGTCCTCATGCATCATGCACAAACATGCACTCCCAACAGGATCACTAGAGAGTGGACACAAGAGGGAATTCTGGCTGATATTGTCCCCCCTCTCTAGACAAAATGCACTGAGGTTTAATGCTAGCATTCTGAGTGCCCTGGCTGAGATTAGCCGATTCAGCAAAGACTAAAGTTTGAATTTGAAGCCTGTCTAGTTTGTTTGACTCAGTATCACACCGGGTGGTGCCTTTATCCACTGAGCCACCATCAACCCTCTCTGATAAATATTGAACAAATAGCTTACAGTTATAAAATGAACATTAAATGAGAATATTACTGTAGGGGACAAGTATTTTGAATGTAAAGTTTTTCCCTCCCCTTAATTGGGAAAACAAAATAATTAAATAAATCTCTAGATACGTAGGGGAAGTCGTTGTCCTTAATCTCCTTATTCATAGCACCTGGATATCTGCCATGTTGGCTCGGAGGCATAAAAGCATGGATTGGAAAATTGCCAATGTCACTCCACTATTTAAAAAGGGTAACAGAGATAAACTAGGAAATTGTAGACCTATTAGTCTAACGTCAGTTGTGGAGACTAGAATCTGTTATTAGGGACAGAGTGACTGAGTATTTGGACAAATAGAGCTGATCAGAGAGAGCCAGCATGGATTAGTAAAAGATAAGTCATGTCTAACGAACCTAGTTGAATTTTTTGAGAAAGTAACAAACCTAGTAGATAAGGGAGTGTCTATGGATGTTATTTACATGAACTTCCAGAAGCAATTCAGCAAGGCTCCACATAAGAGACTGTTAACAAAAATGAGAGTGCATGGAATTAGTGGCAACCTATTGGCTTGGATGGGGAATTGGTTAGGAGGTAGGAATACGGTAGTGGTTATGTTACTGGACTAGTAATCCAGAGGCCTACACTAAAGATCTCAGAGACGAGAGTTCAAATCTCACCGGCAGCTGGGGAATTTAAATTCGGTTAATTAAATAAATCAGGGAAAAAAAAGCTAGTATGGTGACCATGAAACTACCGGATTGTTGTAAAAACCCATCTGGTTCACTAATGTCCTTTAGGGAAGGAAATCTGCTGTCCTTAGCTGGTCTGGCCTATATGTGACTCCAGACCCACAGCAAGCCATTCAGTCGTACCAAACTGCTACAAAGAAGCATCATGGTGGTTCAAGATGGTGGGCAATTAGGGATGGGCAATAAATGCTGGCCTTGCCAGCGATGCCCACATGAACGGAAAAAAAAAAGATAGGAGGTAGGGATAATGGGATAGGGTACTCAAATTGGTAGGATGTGACTACTGGTATTCCCAGGGATTTGTATTGGAGCCTCAGAATTTCATATATTCATAAGTGACTTGAATGAAGGTATAGAGAGCCATATATCTAAGTTTGCTGATGACACTAAGTTAGGTGGCGCAGAAAATAGTATAGATGGGAGCAAAAAGTTGCAATGGGACATTGATAGATTAAGTGAGTGGGCAAAACTGTGGCAGATGGAGTTCAGTGTGAGGTCATCCACTTTGGACCTAAGAAAGATAAATCAGAGTATGATCTAAATGATGAGAATCTAGGAACTGTGGAGGAGCAGAGAGATTTAGGGCTCCAAGTACAGAAATCACTAAAAGCTAGTGGACAGGTACAAAAAATCATTTAAAAGGCTAATGGAATGTTGGCCTTTACCTCGAGAGGGCTGGAATACAAAGGGGTGGAAGTGATGTTACAGCTGTACAGAGCTCTGGTTTCACCCCAGCTGGAGTACTACAGTCACTTCTGGGCACCACACCTCAGGAAGGATATACTGGCCTTGGAGGGGGTGTAATGCAAATTCTCCAGAACAATACTGGGGCTAAAAGGGTTAAATTATGAGAACAGGTTACATAGACTGGACTTGTATTCCCTTGAGCAGCGAAGATTAAGGGGTGATCTAATTGATAAGTTTAAGATGATAAAAGGAGTTCATAGGGTAGACAGAAACTGTTTCCTCTAATGGGAGAGTCCAGAACAAGGGGGGGGGCATAACCTCAAAATTAGAGCTAGGCTGTTCAGGGGTGATGTCAGAAAGCACTTCATCACATAAAGGGTAGTGGAAATCTGGAACTGTCTTCCCCCAAAAAGCTGTTGAGGCTAGGGGTCAATTGAAAATTTCAAAACTGAGATTGATAGATTTTTGTTAGACTAGGATATTAAGCGTTAAGGCACCAAGGCGGGTAGATGGAGTTGAGATACAGATCAGCCATGATCTAATTGATTGGTAGAACAGGCTCGAGGGGCTGAATGGTCGACTCCTGTGTTCCTTTATGCACAATGGCCTAGAAATTCGACATTGCTAAAACCCTTCCGGTGCTACCGTGGGCCGGTGTTAACGACCGCCGAAATTGAAGGCGCTGGCAGGACCGGTAATTTGGCGCTGGTGGCTAATTAACATTAGCCCAGTGCTAAACTTACCGGGCAAGGCCGTTTTGGTGGTGTTAGTCCGGCAGGAGGCCCCAATGTAGTGTGGCTGTAGCGCCACTGCAACAAGAACAGCCTTCTCTTAAAGCAAGGCTGTCATTTCAGAAAGCAGTGCAGTCTCTTAAAGGGGAACTGCCTTCCGAAATGAAAAAAATAAAGATCATATAAAAATAGGCAGTTTTTAGCCCTTACAGCTCAACTGCCTTCTGAAAAAAAAATTAACATTAAAAAGAATTCCCAAATGGGAGTCTTCCGCTCTTAAAGCTGAATTGCCTTCCACACCTAAAAAAAATGCAAAAAATGCTTCTGCACTAACACAAATGCCTCAGCAAGCCAGGGAAGGGGCAACCAGGGCCTCACACGCAGCACTCCAGCTTTGTGCACAGTGTCAACACTGCAAGAGAGGTCCTCTACCCACAGGGGCCAGAGGCCTTCCAGAAAGAAGGATGTGGGACCAAATCACCAAGGCCGTCACTGCCAGCCATATCATCCTTACAAACTGCTCCAGTGCCCAAAGAAGCTTCATGACTTCAGACCAGTGGTCAAGGTCAGTGAATGAATCTTCAAAAGCCGTCTCCTACCAACTGCACCATTAGCCTCACACACTTCTCAATGCACAACTCCCGCCCCCCCCAATCACTCACCAACCAAACAAGTCTTCTATAGGCATATAAATAGTAAATGGGTAGTAAGAGGAGGGGTGGGGCAGATCAGGGACCAAATTGGAGACCTACGCATGGAGGTATAGGGCATGGCTGAGGTACTAAATGAGCACTTTGCATCTGTCTTTAACAAGGAAGAAGGTGCTGCCAAAGTTATAGTGAAATAGGAGGTAGTTGAGATACTGGATGGGGATAAAAATTGATAAAGAGGAGGTACTAGAAAGGCTGGCTGTACTTAAAGTAGATAAGTCACCAGGACCGAATGGGATGCATCCTAGAATGCTGAGAGAAGTAAAGGTGGAAATTGCGGAGGTACTGACCATAATCTTCCAATCCTCCTGGGATACGGGGTGGTGCCAGAGGACGGGAGAATTGCAAATGTTACACCCTTATTCAAAAAGGGTGTAAGGATAAACCCAGCAACTACAGGTCAGTCAGTTTAACCTCGGTAGTGGGGAAGCTTTTAAAAACGATAATCCGGGACAAAATTAGCAGTCACTTGGACAAGTGTGGATTAATTAAGGAAAGCCAGCACGGATTTGTTAAAGGCAAATTGTGTTTAACTAACTTGATTGAGTATTTTGATGAGGTAACAGAGAGGGTTAATGAGGGCGATGCAGTTGATGTTGTGTATATGGGCTACCAAAAAATGTTTGATAAAGTGCCACATAATAGGCTTGCCAGCAAAGTTGAAGCCCATGGAATAAAAGGGACAGTGGCAGCATGGATACGAAATTGGCTAAGTGATGACGCGTCATCTGCCAGTTTTCTTAAATGAACCACGCACAATTTTTTTTTCACAGCTCATTTCTCAGTGTTTGACAACATTGAGGTGTTGCAAACACTGACAATCACTGTTCAAAGGTGAGCTCTTGCACCCAGGCTCTCCAGTGACTCCCTCCATAGGCTGGAACAGATGGCAGCTGCAGGTGAGGTGACAGGAGTGATCTGTCACTGGTAAGAGAGGTTCTCCCAATGAGGTGGCACTAGACATCATTTGCAAAACTTGTTACCTAAATAAATGTGTAAATGCTTTAAAAATGATTTTCCCAACATTTTCTTACCTCTGAGACTCACCAGTGTACCATTGGATCCTTCACACCGCTTCTGCAGCTGCCATCAATGCAGTAACATTACAGCAGACTCACAACATGCTACACTTACCTGGCGTGGTGTCCGGACGTCGGGAAGCCCGAGGCAGAAGTGGCAAAATTTAAAAATAGCCTGTTAACTACTCTCAGCTACCTGTTAACAGGCAGATAAGTGGCTTTAATCCTCTTCCCGCCGCTAGGTGCCGGGTCCATGCACAAATCGGGGACCCGACACTTGGGAAAATTATTTGGAGGCGGGTTGACGGTGGGATCGGACCCCACCGTCAATCAAAATTATTTTAACCTTTGACCCGCCTCCAAACTCGCCCTTTCAGTGCCGATAAAATGGCGGCCATAGAGTACAAAAGCAAGGAAGTTATGACGAACCTTTATAAAACATTGGTTCGGCCTCAACTGGAGTATTGTGTCCAATTCTGGGCACCGCACTTTAGGAAGGATGTGAAGGCCTTAGAGAGGGTATAGAAAAGATTTACAAGAATGGTTCCAGGGATGAGGGACTTCAGTTACATGGATAAACTGGAGAAGCTGGGGTTGTTCTCCTTAGAGCAGAGAAGGTTGACAAGAGATTTGATAGAGGTGTTCAAAATCATGAGGAGTCTAGACAGAGTAGATAGAAACTATTCCAATTGGCGGAAGGGTCGAGAACCAGAGGATACAGATTTAAGATGACTGGCAGAAGAACCAAAGACAACATGAGGAAAAACCTTTTTACGCAGTGAGTGGTTATGATCTGGAATGCACTGCTTGAAAGGGTAGTGGAGGCAGATTCACTCAGCTTTCAAAAGGGAATTGGATTAGTACCTGAAGGAAAAATATTTGCAGGGCTACGGGGAAAGGGTGCGGGAGTGGGACTAGCTGAAATGCTCTTGCAGAGAGCCGGCACGGGCTCAACAGGCTGAATGGCCTCCTTCTGTGCTGTAACCATTCTATGATTCTATTCTATGATTCTAACACGAGGCACACCTCTCATTCCTAGCTTCACTTCACCTGCATGGAGGAGATGGTGCTGGCCATTCTTGGCAGGGACATGGCCAGTGGCAGGGCTGAAACAATACAAGATGCTGGTATCCTCATACTTTAACCTCCTTCTTGCATGCACCTCTTGCTTTCCCGCCCTCCCCTCACCACAACTCCACCCTTGTGCCTTCCTCATTTCACACACCCAAGAAATGCAACCTGACCAGCCGGTGGCTGACCCAGAAGAGGGAGAGTAGAGTGAAGAAGAAGGAGAAGAAACACCATCACTCGATTTCACACTCCCAGCCACCAGCTCCTCAAGGTCGACCAACAAGGCCATTTGCAATGTCCCCCACTGAAAGTCAGCAGCCTTCCACCATGCTGCAGCCACTGGGGATAGCACTGCGTGACATCACTAGGATAGGCAAAGGCACACACAAGACAGTCACTAAGGGAATGCATAAGGGTGATGAGTTGATTTTTTGATGTCATATTGGATGGAGAGATGTATAAAGTTGGATTGGATAGTTTGCTTTGTGGTGGCTTTTATTTCAGCATTGTGGCCAAGAGGACGCTGTGATGTTCAGTAACAGAGGGAAGGTAAGGTGTGGGACAAATGTTGACAGGAGAATTGGGGTTGTGGTCACTGGTACCGCAGGCGGATGATTCCATCCCGGATATCCCAGCCAGAAAGGGGTTGTCTGGGTTGCATCCATCCTTCTGCCTCCTCCTCTTCTGCGTCTTCCTCTTCCCTCTGTGAGCGGATGCTGTAAATCTGAAATGATAGCATGAAATGCTGGAAATACTCAGCAGGTCAGGCAGCATCTTGACCTAAGATGTGAACTCTGATTCTGTCTCCATGGATGCTGCCTGACCTGCAGAGTATTTCCAGTATTTTCTGCCTTCTCAGAGGCCTTCCTTTACCATCCAAGGCCTTGCAAGCATCCAGCTGCACACCCTGCACACTTTAAAAACTTTTAATATGTATTACACCAAGCCACTACTTCAATAAAATTTTAAAAATCCAGTCCAAAAGCTTAAATGCAAACTTACACAAAAGATGTTTGTGTCCCTTTAAGAAGTGCTGACAGCGTCTCTATCAGTCTGCTGCAAGCTCGCTTTTCAGAGCAAGTTTAGAACCCAGCACTAAACTCAGCGCTAAGGTCCAAGTTCACAGAGCGTGACGTTAAGTCAGCATGCACATCACGTTCTCCATGTTTGCATCTCCAGGGCCAGCGCTGCTATCGGCTGCGATCAGGCCCTCACCAAAATGGCAGCCGCTGGGTCCCGCGCCAGAGAAGGGCGTTTAGAGTGACGGCCACCATTTTTTGCTAGGATTGCTGCGCTAACTCGTGACGGTAAGGTTTCTGAGCCAATGTTCATTCAATCATTCAGATAGTACCTGGCAATGGAGAGGAGAGAAGAGGAGCACAGCAAGAGTAGCAGCAAAAGCTGGGGTTTCTTGAATGAGTGAAGAAATTAGATTTAAAATTAGGCTTTAGAAAGAAGCACATGAAAAATCTAGGGAGTGTGATACAAAAGAAAATCAAGCCAAATGTAGATAATATAAAGGAAAAGCAAAAAAAAAAAAGAGATTAGAAAGGATAAGAGGAGGCATTGAGAATGATTGGCAAGTAACATTAAGGGAAATACTAAACATATAGGTGCTGAAATCCATGGGGAAGAATGCATTCTAGTGTAAGTTTGAGATGCACCCTCCTGTGACCTCCACTGCTAACCCCACCAAAGTTCACTGACTCAGGTGAAGGTCTCTTCATTGGAATGGTATGTGCCCACAGCACTAGGGGTGTATCTAGGTGGGGGCCCACTCACTGGAGAGGCTGGAAAGTCCAGTGAAAGAATGGCCGCCCTCAGGGTTGGGCCATGGGGTGCCAAGGCCACCCTGGAAATAACGTGCAGCTGCTCTAAGTGGTCCACAACAGGCCAATCGGATACTTTGACTTAAGGCTGCAACCCAACATATTGGCAGCATGGGTAGGAAATTTGTTTAAGGACAGAAAATGGAGAGTAGCAGTTAATGGATGTTTTTTGGACTGGAGCCATGTAAGCAGTGATGATCCCTAGAGGTTACTGTTAGAACAGTTGTTCTTCTCAACATGGCCTCCTTTTGTGTTGTAAAATTCTATGGGGGTCATTTTGACTTTGGGCGATGCTGTAATACGTGGGATATCGGATTAACTGCCTGTTATGTATCTGCCTGATTTTCATTTCCATTGACTTCAATGGATGTGAATATCAGGAGAGATGTATAACGGACGGCTGATCCAGTATAGCTCATTATACACTTTTTACACTATCACCCAAAGTCAAAATTACCCCCATAACTCAAATCACAGTGGCAGGACAATCAGACACTGCAGCAATATAAACAGGATCACAAGCAGTACAGTTTGATTTTTATTTTGCCCTAAAATGTGGAACATGTTCCTGCTCCTCTATGACCTGCTGGCATCAAATTCAAATTCCAGTACCAAATTCCAGATTTCAGGCAATAAATCACATTCCTACGAATAAGACGAAATGGAAACTCAGTAATCTTGTGAATGTCCATCCACTCAATGCACTGTGCTGACATACTGGAGAATCCATTTCGTCTCGAAGTAACAGTTTACTAGTTCCCACATGTTACAACTATACAGACACGTAAGAGCC
The DNA here is from genome assembly GCF_052327205.1 of Somniosus microcephalus. Lineage (NCBI taxonomy): Eukaryota > Metazoa > Chordata > Chondrichthyes > Squaliformes > Somniosidae > Somniosus > Somniosus microcephalus. Next base: position 100,156,336 of record NC_140988.1, read on the forward strand.
TCACCCATCAGGAGCTCATATCAGAGAAACGTGGACCCCTGCCCATGATTTTACCATCCAATAGAGGAAGCTCACCTGTGCTTTTCTGATATACACTCCAGAAGGCAAAGCTCTGCACAAGGAGCCTGCATTTGAAAAATCAGCCCTATATAGTAAGCACTAAATTACAGGGTACTTAGACGCATATTGACCACTTTATTGCCACTGTATACCAGTCACATACTCACCACTAGACTAGACCATTAGGGTGTACAGTTATATACTGACCATTTCTATTTTCTTCATGTGGTTGCAACAATCAATGGCAAATGCTTTTCAACATCGTGTCAGAATTTTTTTATTACAGAGCGACATTTTGTTAATTTGCTGCCATCTGTTGCCATTTTTCTAACAAAAACCTTATAACCATGCCCAAATGGATCCGAGTTGGAATTTAATTTGTTTGCCACTCACCCCTGCAGTAATCCAGGAAAGAGTGGAGATAATTACGGGAACGAAATGGCCTTTTCCTGCTCGAAATACTGTGTGAACCTTAGACTTACTTTGTGCAGCCTATAGATTCTTTAAGGTGTGATTGTTGAGAACTCTGTAACTATCTAATGCTGTTAATCATTATTATCTTACAGATTATTCACCAGATAGGTCTGTCCACCAATGTGAATGGAGTACCTCAACAAGCCAATGGCATCAGCCCTGAAGGTAAGTGGACCTGCTTTGGAACAGTCTGCCTGTTGGTTGACTTTACTACACAATGAGCTCCTAACGGTGCAGTTGAGAAATGTTGCTTTGGCGAATCAGCGGAAACTTTTTTATGCATTTGGCCTCTGCTGTGCCTGACCAGGGAATACTCAATATTGTAAATGCGTAAAATGGATCCCAATCTCAACATTGAGGATCCCATATTTTAATAAGTGAGAAGATACATATGTTAAATAATTATGCCTTTAAAAATGTTCTTATGGACTGGCCAAAGGGTTGAACTAGTAAGTTTCTTAGGGGGTGAAACTCGATTAAACTGAAAAACGTGAGCGGGGAGCATGAAGCGTGATCTGTCCGCTCCAGTTCAAAGTGGTGGAGGCAGCACGCAAAATTCATGCTGCCTGCTCATTATGATTGGACGCTGATCTCATAAGAATATAAGAATTAGGAGCAGAAGTAGGCCGTACAGCCCCTTGAGCCTGGTGTGCCATTTAATAAAATCAGGGCTGATGTTCGACCTCAACTCCACATTCCCGCCCAATTTCCATATCCCTTGATTCCCTTAGAGTCCAAAGATCTATCGATCTCAGCCTTGAATATACTCAACGACTGAGCCTCCACAGCCCTCTGGGGGAGAAAATTCCAAAGATTCACAACCCTCTGAGTGAAGAAATTTCTCCTCATCTCAGTCCAAAATGTAAAAAGTCACACAACACCAGGTTATAGTCCAACAGCTTTATTTGAAATCACAAGCTTTCGGAGCGCTGCTCCTTCTTCAGGTGAAGTAGTGCACCTGAAGAAGGAGCAGCGCTCCGAAAGCTTGTGATTTCAAATAAAGCTGTTGGACTATAACCTGGTGTTGTGTGACTTTTTACATTTGTCCACCCCAGTCCAACTCCGGCATCTCCACACCATCAGTCCTAAATGGCCAACCCCTTATTCTGTGACTGTGACCCTGTGTTCTAGACTCTCCAGCCATGGGAAACAACCTCTCAGCATCTACCCTGTCAGCCTCCCTCAGAATCCTATATGTTTCACTGAGATCACCTCTCATTCTTCTAAACTCCAGAGTATAGGCCCAATCTACTCAATCTCTCATCATAGGACAGCCCTCTCATCCCAGGAATCAACCTAGTGAACCTTCATTGCACTGCCTCCATGGCAGGTATATCCTTCCTTAGGTAAGGAGACCAAAACTGTGCACAGTACTCCAGGTGTGGTCTCAGCACTAAACGTGCTGCTGGTTGTCTTAGCGCTCAACAGGGGAGCCAATATCGGATGCAGTCTACTGACCAATAAAATTTTGCCTAAACTCTCTGCACTACTTAAAGGGAGGTGCTTTGTTGCAGCAGCATTTCATTGTCACTCTGAAGCCATGGCTCAACAGGGAAGAGAAAGGGCAAGGAGGTTCTCAGATGCAGCACTGGAGGCCTTGTTCCTGGGGGTGCACAGAAGACGACAGGTCATCTACCCGCAGGGGGGCAGGAGGCCTTCCAGACAGCATGCCAGAAGGCAGTGGGAGGAGATAGCCCAAGCCGTCAGTGCCATGTGTGTTCCCCCCAGAACCTGGATGCAGTGCCGCAAGAAAGTTAATGACCTCACACGAGTGGTCAAGGTGAGTGAATGCCATATCCCACCAACTGCACCACTAGCCTCACACACTGCTCAATGCATCACACCCCCATCACTCAGCTACCAACAATCTCTACCAATCACCACTCATACCTCACAATCATAGCTTCACCTCACTCTCACACCACTGCTGCAAGACTCACACCCACATCCCACACCTTGCACACACTGCCAGCTATTCAACCATGGCAGACACATCACCCAAACACATTGCACCACACTCACTGACACACATCACCCAAACACATTGCACCACACTCACTGACACACATCACCCAAACACATTGCACCACACTCACTGACACACATCACCCAAACACATTGCACCACACTCACTGACACACATCACCCAAACACATTGCACCACACTCACTGACACACATCACCCAAACACATTGCACCACACTCACTGACACACATCACCCAAACACATTGCACCACACTCTGACACACTTCACCCAAACACATTGCACCACACTCACTGACACACATCACCCAGACACATTGCACTACACTCACTGACACACTTCACCCAAACACATTGCACCACACTCACTGACACACATCACCCAAACACATTGCACCACACTCACTGACACACATCACCCAAACACATTGCACCACACTCACTGACACACATCACCCAAACACATTGCACCACACTCTGACACACTTCACCCAAACACATTGCACCACACTCACTGACACACATCACCCAGACACATTGCACTACACTCACTGACACACTTCACCCAAACACATTGCACCACACTCACTGACACACATCACCCAAACACATTGCACCACACTCACTGACACACATCACCCAAACACATTGCACCACACTCTGACACACTTCACCCAAACACATTGCACCACACTCACTGACACACTTCACCCAAACACATTGCACCACACTCAATGACACACTTCACCCAAACACATTGCACCACACTCTGACACACTTCCCTTCCTCTTGCAGGCAAAGGTGGCACACAACCACTGGGAGCACCAGCAGACAGGTGAAGGGGAAGCCAGACTTCAGAACCTTACTGAGCTGAAGGAGATAGTGCTGGAGATCATTGGCGGGACCATCACTGAGGCCGCGGTGAGCGTCCAGGTTGAAAGCATTGCTGATGATGGTATGCTCATACCTAATCCTTCTTTTCACACCCCACTTCCCCCTCATCCCACAATACCTTCTCACTTTCAAGCTGCTGATGGTGTAAGCACGCACATCTTCCTTTCTTACCACAACCCTACCCTTGTGCCTTTCTCCTTTCAGATACCCAAGAACTGCCACCAGCCCAGTCTGTCCCTGACGTTGTGGAGGAGGAGAGTGATGGAGAAGAGGCACCATCACTCGATCTGACACTTCCAGGCACCAGCTCAGAAAATGGCACTGCATGTAGTTTAGAGGGTAGTATAGAGGCGGGATCTGCACGTGGTGAGTAACCCGGCACGAGTGGGCTGCATCCAGACCAGCAGGAAAGGGTATCTTGGGTGCCAGCTCCCCGGAGGGCGAGTGCACTCACAAGTTCTGCTGCACAGGACTCAGATGAGGACTTCAACGGGGTGGCCTTCAGAAGAAGGGTGATGGGCACGCATACAGAAATGCTTGGTGCAATGACAGACCTGCCAGAGAACCTCTTATCAGTGTCAAGGAGCGTGGAGGAGTCCGGCTCCAACGTTGCACGGGGCTTTGCGCAGAGCTTGGAGTCCATGATTTCTAGGTTGGAAATGATGGCCAACTCTATTAGGACACTTGTGGACCCAACCATGATGCAGGGTCTGATGGGCGATGTCGCAGCTTCCATTGCAGCACAAGTGGAAGCGACCCAATGTCTCAGTGCTGCAGTGTAAGCTCTAACTGCTCTCATGCAGTCTCAGCTTCCTGCCACGCAAGTTCAAACTGATGCCATCATGGCTGGGTTTACGAGTGTGGAAAGAGGCTTGCAGGGTCTCACAGAATTCCAGCAATCTGCACTGCAACAGATGGCTAGGAATGCTGTGGCGCCACCCTGGGGGGAGGGGCAGTGACTCCATGGAGCACGAACCTGTGTCCTCTCTCAGGATGACAGAATTCATCCTCCCACCACTGCCATTCCACCAGTGCCCTTGCTGCTTACTCTCAGCCAGCCCAGACTGCTGCCACCCAAGTCGAGGTGGTGCAGTCTACAGCCAGGCCTTCTAGGCCTAGAGCTGCTCGAGGTGGTCCTGCAAGGCCATCTGCAGTATCCCCCCACTGAAAGTCAGCAGCCTTCCACCAGCCATGCTGCAGCCACTGGGGTAGCATGGCATAGGAGGACGAGATTATGCAAAAGAACACGAAAGACAGACACTAAGGGAATGCACAAGGGTGATTAGTTGACCTTGTGTAGTTTTGCATTGATTAATTTATAAATGCAGTTTGAAATGTTTGTTTTGTGGTGGTTCTCATTTCAGCTTTGTGCTCAAGAGGACGCTGTAATGTTCCATGACAGGAATGGATGGTAAGGTGGGGAAATGGGTATCTGGGGTTTAATTTAGGAGAACCAGATTCTAATGAGGTGCTTACGGATGGCCCATCTAGCCAGCCTGCCTCCTCTCTTCCTCCTCCTCCTCCTCCTGAGGTGGTCACGGAACCCGTGGTGGCAAGGGCTGCGCCCTCATGATGCCCAAGTTGTGGTGGATGCAGCAGATCACCATGAAATGGGACACCCGCTCCGCTGAGTACTGGAGGGTTCCTCCCGAGCGGTCAAGGCAGCGGCACCATTGCTTCAGCACCCCAATGGTCTGCTCGATGAGGTTCCTCGTGGCAGCATGGCGCTCTCATTATATAAGTACTGGCCACAAGTGGTTGCAGAGGGGAGTCATCAGCCAGGTGTAGAGCGGATAGCCCTTGTCTCCAAGCAGCCACCCTCAGATTCGACGTGGTGGCTGGAAGATTGCTGGCACACCAGACTGGCACAGGATGAAGGCATCATGACTGCTACCAGGATACCGGTCATTCACCATCATGATGTGCTGGGTGTGGTCACACAACAACTGCTCATTAAGTGAGTGGTAGCCTTTGAAGTTGCAGTACATCTCAGGATTGATAAGCGCTGCCCACAAAGCCATGTGTGTGCAGTCGATGGTGCCCTGCACCATGGGGAAGCCCAATATCCTGGCAAGCTCGTTCTGCCTCTCTCTGTTCAGAGAGAAGACAATGAAGTCCCTTCTCCTGGAGTATAGAGCCTCTGTGACCTCCCGGATGCAGTGATGGACGGCGAACTGCGAAATTTTAGCTATGTCTCCTGCTCCAGACTGGAAGGAGACAGTGACGAAAAAATTGAACTTGCGGGCCACTGGGAGAGCCGTGGTCACCCTGCTCTGAGGCTGCAGGTCTGGTTGCAGGAGGTGGCAGAGTTCCGTAACCACCTCCTTGGTGAAGCAGAGCCTCCTAATACACTGCTCCTGGCTTAACTGCAAGTTGGAGAAGTGCTCCCGGAAGACCCTAGGTGGGTAAGGCCTCCTGCTGAGAGCCCTCCTGCCCCTCCTCTTCCTCCCTCAGCAAGCATCGTGTTGTAGGAGTGCTTGAACTCCTAACGAAAGTACTGAGACTGAAACTAGCAGTTAACCAAACGTGGTTTAATGCACGAGTAAAAGTTACAAACAAAAACGCAGGAGAAACTCTATACAGGTCTGTACACCAACTGGTTCCACGAGGACAGAGGGGGAACGCCTCTCCCCTCTGACATCATGACGTCATCACGTTTCCCGCCGTTGGGAATGTCACGTGACCTGCGTGATGACGTCATCGCGCTGGATCGCCCTTTTACCGAACCCGCGCTGTTTATACAGAGCAAACACTTAAAGGTAACAAGCCCCTGTAAAAGGCAATTATATACATTACTGCAAGAGTCTCTTGGTTGCTTTGCCACAGTGTCCTCTTTGCTGCCTCGTCTCCATCTCCCTGTCATACTCCAGCACGAGGGCGACTGCAAGTAGAGCCTCCATGACTGGGATCAGCTGGTGTGAGCAGAACCCTTTAAATCAGAAGCAAGACATTCTCCACTTGCAGCAACACTCCTTGTCACCTCACCAACTTTAAACAACTCTAGAAAGCTCCAAACAGTTGCACAAACTTACACACAGCCAGTAGAAATCCAAAAGCAAGTCAGCTGCAAGTTGTTGCTGACCCTTTAAATAGCACTGGTGGGGGCAATGTTACCCCTCTTTTTTTTGTAGGGTGCATGGCCCATTCAAAGTTTCGCGCATGTGCGAAATTTCACATTTGAAAAGTTGGTCCCGGGCTGCCCCGGACCGGCAGACAGCTGCGCAGACACGCAGCTTAGAGGGAACGTTGGTGGGGGTCCTTCTCGCTGCTGAACGTGTGTTCAGCTGTTCGTGATGGAGAGGGCATTGAATGGTGGAGCGACGTCGAAAATGGCAGGTTGTGCATAAAATCGGCGTTACACACTGATTAACATTATGATCTGCCTCATTATCATTTTGTAGCAAGCGCAGGCAACAGCCGTGCTGCCGACCTGCCCAAAATGGCAGCCTCCGCGGGACGCACTGGAAGTGGGCAGAAGTGAGGCAGCCGCCATTATTTGCTCCGAAACCGGCCTTATCAGCCGGCGTTAAGGTGCTGAATATCACGGCCTTAGTCTCTCTGAACAGCTGCATTTTATTTCTTTAATCCTTGCTGACTTTCCCATAGAACATAAGAATATAAGAAATAGGAGCAGGAGTAGGCCATTCGGCCCTTCGAGCCTGCTCTGCCATTCAATGAAATCATGGCTGATCATCGACCTCAATTCCATTCACCGGCCTTATCGCCGTATCCCTTGATGCCCTTACTAGTCAGAAATCTATCGACTTCTGTTTTGAATATACCCAATGACTGAGCCTCCACAGCCATCTGGGGTAGAGAATTCCAAAGATTCACCACCCTCTGTGTGAAGAAATTTCTTCTCATCTCAGTCCTGAATGGCCTACCCTTTATCCTGAGGCTGTGGCCCCTGGTTCTAGACTCCCCAGCCAGGGGAAACAACCTCTCAGCATCTACCCTGTCAGTCTCCCTCAGAATCCTATATGTTTCACTGAGATCACCTCTTATTCTTCTAAACAAGGGAAACATTCTCCCAGCAGCCACCCTATCAAGCCCTGTAATAATTTTGAATGCTTCAATGAGATCCCCTCTCATTCTTCTGAATTCAAGAGAATACAGGCCTAGTTTACTCAATCTCTTCTCATACGACAGTCCCGCCATCCCAGGAATCAATCTTGTGAACCTTCGTTGCACTCCCTCTATGGCAAGTATATCCTTCTTTAGGTAAGGAGACCAAAATTGTACACAGTACTCCAGGTGTGGTCTCACCAAGGCCCTATATAATTGGAGTAAGACTTCTTTACTCCTGTACTCAAATCCTCTTGTAATGAAGGCCAGCATACCATTTGCCTTCCTAATGGCTTGTTGCACCTGCACATTCACCTTCAGCGACTCATGTACAAGGACACCCGGGTCCCTGTGAGCATCTGCATTCCCCAATCATTCACCATTTAGGAAATATTCTGCCTTTCTGTTTTTTCTACCAAAGTGGCTAACTTCACATTTATCCACATTATATTCCATCTGCCATGTTCTCGCCCATTCACTGAGCCTGTCGAGATCCCCTTGAAGCCTCTTCACATCCTCTTCACAACTGACACTGACACCTAGCTTTGTATCATCAGCAAATTTGGAAATGTTACATTTAGTTCCCTCAAGCAAGTCATTGATATAGATTGTGAATAGCTGGGGCCCAAGCACCGATCCTTGTGGTACCCCACTAGTCACAGTCTGCCATCCTGAAAAAGACCCGTTTATCCCTACTCTCTGTTTTGTTTGTTAACCAATTCTCAATCCATGCTAGTATATTACCCCCAATTCCATATGCCCTAATTTTGTTCACCAACCACTTGTGTGGGATCTTATGAAAATCCAAATACATTGGGCAGGATTTTCATTGGGCCGTGGAGGCAGGATTGGAGGCATGTGGGGGGTTAAAATAGCAAAAGCAAAAACTGGTGGGCGGGCCCAACCCTGCCTCCAAGCAATTTTAAATAATTTGTGTCTAGTGGTCCCGTCTCCGTCCCGCCTCCAAGAGGCGGTATAGGCCATTAAGGCCCTTAACAACCACTAAATTGGCTCTATAATGCCATTTTAAAAGGCCTTTGTGAGTTTAACCCTTTTCCCACGTGAAACACGCCTATTCTGAAACACGACGGTGAAACCTGGCGGGAGCACAAGTGGATTGCTGACTATCAGGTGCAGCTCAAACATTAAAGAGGAGATTTGATCAGCCATCATTTGCAGGTGGCAGGACTTAGTTGTCTCAGGTCTGGGGGATCTTTTAGAAGGCATAACCACAGCTGTGGAAGTTTGGAGCCTGACACCAATCTCCAGTGTGACCTCCTGGGAAACCCCTCTCGCCACCTTCAATCAGCACTTCCTCAACTGAGGCATATACCAGAAGCATGGGAGCCATTTATTTCCTTCCCTTCTGGGCATTAGATGAGGAAGAAGATCAGCTGCAGCACCAGCAGAACCATGAACAACAGCAGCACCAACAGCAGCAGCAACAACAGCAGCAGCACCAACAGGAGCGCTGAGCTGCTGCTCACCCACCTGAAGTTGCACAGGCCAGAACGAGCCAGCGCATGGAAGCCCGTTGGCGCAGGAGATACCCCCCAAACAGGGTCTACAAACACAGGGTCAGCTACACCAACATGACTGAGCAGCAGTGCCAAAGACAGCTTCGACTTTCGCGACAGGTAGTGGGTGACATCTGCGCAATGCTGCAACAATACCTGGAGCCCAGAGGACCAGGTGGACAACCCTTACCAGTGGCCGTCAAATCACCACCGCACTCAACCTTTTGCCTCAGTTTCATTCCAGGGATCAGCAGCAGACATCAGCGGCATCTCCCAGGCGGCCGCACACAGTTGCATCACACAGGTAACTGATGCCCTCTTTGCCATCGCGCACAATCACATCCATTTCACCAAGGATCAAGCAAGTGTCACGGCGCATGCGGTTGGACTAGCTAATCTGGCAGGCTTTCCAAGGGTGCAGGGCGTCGTTGACTGCACACATGCGGCCCTTAAGGCACCCCATCGCAATCCAGGTATTTTTGTCAACCGCAAGGGCTTCCACTCTCTTAACGTTCAGCTGGTGTGTGACCACAAGAAGGAAATTTTGCATGTTTGTGCCAAGTACCCTGGCAGTTGCCATGACTCCTTTATACTGCGCCAGTCTAGTGTGCCTCCGCTCTTCAGTCCGCCAGACCAACTTAACGGATGGCTACTTGGAGACAAGGGCTATCCCCTGAGGACGTGGCTAATGACGCCGTTGAGGAGGCCAGCCAACGAAGCTGAGGAGCGCTACAACTCCAGCCACATGTCCACCAGAGCCATAATCGAGCAAACCATCAGTTTGCTGAAGATGCGCTTCAGATGCCTGGATAGATCAGGTGGAGCCCTGCAGTACTCAGTAGCCAGGGTCTCCAGGATCGTCGTGGTTTGCTGTGCCCTTCACAGCATGGCACAGCGTCGTGGCTTGCAGATTCCTGAGGACCAAGTGGCTCCTCACTTATCCTCCTCAGATGAGGAGGAGGAGGAGAGCGAAAATGAACATCTTGCAGAGGCCCATCAACCAGCAGCAGCCATACGCGAGAACATTGCTGCCCGGGATGCAAGGAACGCACTCATTTTTGCCAGATTTGCTTAGACTAGCCACTGAAGAACTTTTGCCTCGCATCTTCTTACCTGAGCATCGACAATGGCCAAGAACCAGCTGACTCCTAGCAATTTGACCACCATAATGACAATCCTAGGCCCTCAATGTGAAAGTCCCATTCGCGAAATGACACACGCCACAACCACAGCAATAGCCATCAGATTTTTTATTAGCATTATTGATCTGATGGCTTTTTCACATAAAACATCAAATTTCACACAAGTGACTACCCTTGTGACTATTTGTGCAGTATCTTTCTCTTAAGCGTGCTCCTACGTGGTGCTTCCCCTGTGTCTTCAGCAGATGTGGAGGCCTCTTGCTGACTTTGCTGCTGCTCCTGCCTCGACACCTCTGGGGTTGCAAACCTGTGAGGGCTCGTCAACAGTCTGCTGCTCCTGCGGCTCTGCAGGGGTTGAGACGCCGATCTCAGCTGGGTGTAGACTCTGGTGGGGCTCTGACCGAGGGCTCTGCAGTGGCATGGAAGTGTGAGCGCTTGGAGAGGAACCCCCACTTCCTTGATGTCTGCCACCAACTTCCCTCTCATGGGTCAGGTCCCCTCAGCACTTGCAAGTGGTTTGAGAGCACCTTGCTGCACATCAGGGGGGCCATGGGGACCCGTATCTGTACTGGCACTCCTACTCAGAAGGACGTCCATGAAGGTCGTTTCTCTGCTCAATAGATACCCATCGCTCCTCCAGAGATGTCATTCTATTCTGAGCACTCACCATGTTTTCTGCACTCTGGCGACTTATCACCTCCATGGAGGTTGCCATCCTTTCCTTGGTGATGCGGTCATGCAACAATGACTCCACAAAGGCTCTGCTCATGTTTGCGATGGACTCCACCATTCGCTCCACACTTGCAGCGACCCTGGAGACAAAACCTGCCAGAGACTCCTGCATCTGTTCCTGGAGTTCCAGCACCGCTGATCTTGTGGATGGACCCAGAGGCAGAGGGTCAACATGCAGCTAAGCCGAGCTGGCAGAGTCCTGCGCCCTCCGACAAGGACTCTCCACTGCTGTCCCTGTCTCCACAATCTGCTGATGCTCACTTGTGAGCTGTGATACACCAGGTGGCAACACTATGTCCCGAAGGTCCCACCGAGGTGTGAGTGTCTGCGCTGGTGCTGGGTGCGCTGAATTCTGCTGATGCTGCACCCTCAGAGGTTGCATCTTCCTCTGAGGAGTCTGGAAGCTCAGGCTCTTCCTCCTGGACAGTGGGGATGGGGGCTCTCGATGGTCCTGTGGGGGAGTAAAGGAACGAGTTAGAGATGTGAGGTCAAGGTTACATGCACATTGCATATTGCAGATGATCATAAGTCCATCTGTTAGAGCTTCAGAATCATTATCAGCGACTCATGCAATGTCAATGAGAGAGATGGAAAACTATTCTGTCACTAGCTTGCTGTGATGCACCTGTCTGTCCGTCCGCCACTTGCGCATCAGCTTCCACTCTGATGATTTCCAGGACTGCCTCCTCCCAGGGAGTGAGCTGGGCTACTGAGGGTGGCCCTCCTCCTGTCCTGGCTCTTTCCCTTTTATTGTGAGCTCTCTTTTCCTGCAATGAGGGAGACAAGTGGAGTTTGAGTGAGAATGAAGGAGTGAGTGTAGAGATTCCATAGCAAAGATACTTAGAAGGAGACAAAGATGGAGTGAGGTGGCAAGACCAAGGGCCCTCCCTGTGTGTTGTCAGTTGTTTTCATAGCATCAGAGTGATAGGGAGTGTGAGGGCTGCATAGTCGAATAGTTAGGTGAATGTGAGCATAGAGAGAAAGGGAATGGGTAAGGGTGCATGGATGTCAGTGTCAAGTGGGATGTGGAGGAAGAGATTGCTAAAGCTGAGTGCTGGTGAGGAGAGGCAATGGGGATCAGATTGAAGGTGATGGGAAATGCATACTCACTTTTCCAGTGCGCACAAGGTCATGAAATCTCTTCCTGCACTGAAGCCAGGTTCTGCGGGTAACCGTTAAGGAGTTGACCTCCTCTGCGACTTGCAGCCACACAGCCTTGGTCTGCTGGGGAGGCTTCTTCCTCCCTGATGAAGGGAAGAGCACCTCCTTATGAGATCTAGCTCCCTCAACCAGAGCCTGCAGGGCAACGTCGTCAAACCTGGGAGCAGCCCTAGGTCTGTCGCTGGCCATTGTGACTCCAGGTTCCTCTAACAGTAAATGCCAAAAGGTTGGCAGCCTGCAGAAGAAGCAAGGCTTGTTGCAGACCTTAAATGCAGCTGCAATGATGACGTCGTAGGATGCGACTTTCTGACTGGAAAAACTCATTTGCCAAGGGTTCCCACATGCTGGAACTCAATTGGACAATTAATTAAAATAGCATTAATCTCCCACATTGATTTATATTCGTGTGGATAACACGAAATGCGGATTTTACGACACCAACCCGCCCCTGAATTAAAATCCAGCCCATAGACTTCAGAATGTTTTCTAATAAATGGCAAACAAAATTTGGGCAAAACTACTGTTCCTTAGTGGAGTGGAAAATTCTCATGTGTTGTAGTGCTCTGCCTCCCTATAGCCCTTATGGTTCCCAGTTTTTAAGACTCATTTGTTAACTTTTTCTGGCCTTAATCATGTAAATGATAAGAATGCAGTAACATTACAGAATATTTTCTCAAGCTTTCTATTTAATCTGTTCAATTTTGGATAGGACACTGATGTTTCAGTAGTGGGTTTTCTGGTAGCTTCTAAAATAAAAACCTGAAAGCAAGGCCAGAATTTTAATGTGGAGGCAGGTAGGGAGCAAGGTGGGGGTGGGGTGGGGTGGGGGGCCGGCGGGGGGTGGGCGGCGTGGGGGTGGCTGGAATGCGGATGGGAAACCCGGGAGAATTGGTTTCCCTCAGGCCCTACCGAATTTATCGGCAAGGCATGATTTACATTTTTTTATCTGTTTCCCACCTGCAGCCAGTCAGATTGAGAGGCTGGTACACAGAAGGTAGGTACAGAGAAACTATTTTCTCTGATGGGGAAATCAAGAATGAGGGACATAATTTTAAAATTAGAGTAGGGAAATCAGGAAGCTCTTTTTCGATAGATTTTTGTTAGGTAAGGATATCAAGGGATATGGAGCTAAGGTGGGTAAATGGAGTTGAGGAACAGATCAGCCATGATCTAACTGAATGGCGGAGCAGGCTCGAGGAGCTGAATGGCCTACTCCTGTTCCTATGTTCCTATCTCAATTGGTCAAAGAAACTGGATCAATATCTGTTGAGAAGTGAGATTGAGGATTATAGAGATATTTAAAAACTGCTTATTTTTCTCAGGGGAGTTAGGGGAAAGAAATGAGTGTTTTCTACAGCAGGGGATTAACAAGTGATTTTGGTGAGAAGTACATGACAGAATAATAACTCACGGGCTCTGGATGGACTGAGCTTGATGGGCCCAATGACTATTTACACTCAGGATTTTCTTATCATTCCATTCTTAGTATCATGTGAGTCAAATTCAGGACAGAGAAATCAAACTGAACATCATTATTTCTGCAGGCTTGTGTTACGGGGATACTTAAAAAAAGGGAATAATATGACCAAATAAGGTGGAAAATATGTATAAAGAAAAATGTTATTGTAAAGAGACATCAGTTTTAAAAAGTTCAAATTTTAATGCTAGCGTTGAGAAATCATAATTCATTTTTGAAGGTTAAAATATCAGCTTGCCAAGTGAAAATTTATTATTTCTGTAGAGAAGAGATAGGCTCACAGCCAATGTGCTTAGTCAGTGGATCACTAATAATGTAAAGTTATTCCTCAGTTAAGTGGTGTGGAGGATACTCCTGGAACAGTTAGGCCTGAGAATGGTGATGGATTCTCTTCATTCTTTCCACAGGTGTGAATGGAAATAGATCCTTTTCAGCTTCAACTATTCTTGATAAATATAAAGTTGGGAAAGTGATTGGAGATGGGAATTTTGCAGTTGTTAAAGAATGTGTGGAGCGGTAAGTCTGCATATCATCACCAGTGAAAACCTTTTCAGTCCTGCAAGAAACAGCTCTGATGTGATTCAGTCCACAGGCAAATTTGCACTTAACACTAATAACTGAAGTTTTCTTCGTATCTATAGTTATAATGAAAACTCTTGTCTATAGCATGTCATACACTAAATGTGTTAGGTTGGCACGCTGTCAGCCGTGGCTCAGTGGTAGCATCCATGCCTCTGAGTTAGAAGGTTGTGGGTTCAAGCTCCACTTCAGAGACTTGAGCAGAATCTAGGCTGACTCTCCAGTGCAGTACTGAGGGAGTGCCACACTGTTGGAGGTGCCAACTTTCAGATGAAACAGTAAACTAAGGTCCTGTCTGCCCTCTCAAGTGGAGGTAAAAGATCACATGGTACTATTTCAAAGAAGAGCAGGGATTCTCCCCGGTGTCCTGGCATCCCCCAACTAACATCACTAAAACAGATTATCTGGTCATTATGTGGGGTTTTGCTCTGCACAATATGGCTGCCGTGTTTCCTACAGTACTTCAGTTGACTGTAAAGCACTTTGGGACGTAGTGCGATTGTAAAAGGTGCTATATAATAAACTGCCGGATATTTTTGGTTGGCTCCAATAAGGAATGTAACCACACTGATTCACTTCAATAAAGATCAGGATAAATCTCGCAGAATGGCAACCAATTCAAATATTGCAATTTGAACCCAGCAGTTCGCTTATCTTATTTTTTCAAAATGGTCCTAGCTGGTATTTTGTTGTCATACACAGCTGAGCATTTAGCCATATAGGTAACATCTATAGCATAAAACACATAAAAATTAAATAACTTGTGCTAAAATCATTAACCCTATCCTTAAAGTTAGTTATTTCATATTGGAAGTCCCTACGTGGAGACTTCCAGCTTCTATGGACAAATTGTGTGCAGGAGAGTGGTGTAGGAGAGTTACGGTTTTTCACCCTGCTCCAATGGAACCACAGTGCCCTATGTGCACAATGCCAATCCATGACATGACAATCAGGTGGTAAAATATCCTTCGACCTGGCAGATATTTCCAACTCCTATTGATTCATTCTGTGTGAGAGAGATGAACCATGGGAGTTCCTAGTTTTCACTCAGCTCCTGTCGAACTGCAGTATTCACAGTGCCCTAGAACAGACCATGTCATGTGTCAAGCAGGCCAAAAAAATTACAAATTAAGGTGGGGGGTGGGAATCAAAACTAGGGTAAATTTTACAAATTAGTATTCCCGATGCAGAGTTCATAGAAAATCATGCAGGCCGTGCCTGCCTCCTTGTTCCCCATATCTGTTTCAGTGATACAAAACCATAGGGGTTTACAAAAACATAGCCAGGAGCACAAATTCATAAAATTTACCCTGTATCATTCTATCATCATATAAATAACTGAGAAGTTTTGGGTGGAATTAACAGAAGTTTTCTAAAATGTTATGTAAATGGTATTGCAAATATATCTGTGAGGCTGCTTTCTTTCACTAGCAATACAGTGCTTACTATTTAATATACTTTGTGTCAATTATTGCTTCAGTAAATTTGCCACAGTGATGAGCAAACTGCTGTTATGTTTAGGTTGTCGGGGTCTGTGATAAACAACAGAAATGGTGCTGTAGGTTGACAAGGTTCCACACAAAAGATTACTGATCAAGATAAGAAATCACGGGATTGGGGGTAATATACTGGCATGGGTGGAAGATTGGCTATCTAACAGAAAACAAAGAGTTGGGATAAATGGTTTGTTCTCGGGCTGGCAATCAGTAACTAGTGGTGTTCCACAGGGGTCAGTGCTGGGAACCCAACTCTTTACAATCTATATTTACGATTTGGAGGAAGGGACCGAGTGCAACATATCCAAGTTTGCCAACGATACAAAGATGGGAGGGAAAGCAGTGAGTGAGGAGGACATAAAAAAAACCTGCAAAAGGACATAGACAGGCTAAGTGAGTGGGCAGAGATTTGGCAGATGCAATATAATGTTGGAAAGTGTGAGGTTATGCACTTTGGCAGAAAAAATCAAAGAGCAAGTTATTATCTAAATGGAGAGAAACTGCAAAGTGCTACAGTACAAAGGGATCTGGGGGTCCTGGTGCATGAAACACAAAAAGTTAGTATGCAGGTACAGCAGGTGATCAGGAAGGCCAATGGAATCTTGGCTTTTATTGCAAGGGGGATGGAGTATAAAAACAGGGAAGTCTTGCTGCAGTTATACAGGGTATTGGTGAGGCCACACCTGGAATACTGCATGCAGTTTTGGTTTCCATATTTAAGAAAAGATATACTTGCTCTCGAGGCGGTTCAGAGAAGGTTCACTCGGTTGATTCCAGAGATGAGGGGGTTGACGTATGAGGAAAGGTTGAGTAGGTTGGGACTCTACTCATTGGAGTTCAGAAGAATGAGAGGCGATCTTATCAAAACATATAAGATTGTGAGGGGGCTTGATCGGGTGGATGCGGTGAGGATGTTTCCACTGATGGGTGAGACTAGAACTAGGGGGCATAATCTTAGAATAAGGGGCTGCCGTTTCAAAACTGAGATGAGGAGAAACTTCTTCACTCAGAGGGTAGTAAATCTATGGAATTTGCTACCCCAGAGAGCTGTGGAAGCTGCAACATTAAATAAATGTAAAATGGAGACAGACATTTTCCTAGCAGATAAGGGAATTAGGGGTTACGGGGAGAGGGCAGGGAAGTGGACGTGAGTCTAGATTCAGATCAGCCATGATCCTATTGAATGGCGGAGCAGGCCCGAGGGGCCGTATGGCCTACTCCTGCTCCTATTTCTTATGTTCTTATGTTCTTATGTTGTGGCCTACCCATGAGTAATGCCATGGGAGACCTATTGGTTTTTATTAGAGATACTTCTTTCCTCCATATTTTATGTATGTGAAAGTTTTATGCAGAGGCAGTTGCCACGCTATATAAAGTACATGAACATTAGATTAAAATCAGGCTTGACCAGGTACAGGCTGTAGGACAGTACAGCACACATTAGTGAATGCAAGGCATTAATGGGATGCAGGACATGGGACGGGAAGCATTAGCAGCCACAGGAAGCTGAGAGTTATTACATGAAAACTCCAAGCTTCAAGCAATCCCTATTTAACACACTGGACATTCCTGAAATTTCTATTTCCTAGCACTGGTACACTTTCATCATTTCACCTAAACAGGAAAAAGACATTTAAAAATGAATACTATCCATAGTGATGGTCGCCAGGGTAACAAATACTGACTTGCATGATGTAGTGATGCTGATGGCTTCTATTCTTGTAGGTCATGGCATTGAGGGAGCATGTATAATAGAACCTTACAGCACAGAAGGAGGCTATTCAGCCCATTATGGCTGTGCCGGCTCTGAAATAGCTAATCAGTTAGTCCCACTCGCTCACTCTTTCCACGTGGCCCTGCAAGGGCTCATGTGGGTACAAATTATATCCCCATGACTTTCAGGAAGACTGCCACTGTGTACCATTTCACGGCCTCTCTTGCTGCTTGTCCACAGGGAAGGAAATGAACTGTTTGGCTCAAGTAAATGATGCACTTGTGACATGCTTCACACATTGATCCACAGCTGATTGGCCGATGCTCGCAGTGCTCCCAGTGGCAGCTTGAAATGACCTCAGTGTAACTGTGACTGTCACTGATAGCACTGTACCTGTGGTGGACTTTGGATGCAGGTTTGCTTGCAGCAAGTGGCATAATTATGTCACAGCTTTCCTGGTTAATCAAATCCTCCATAAACTCTGCTTCTTGGACAAGGAAATACAAAAAAAAGCAGCACCACAAAGCCTCTTCAATGACCCCAGGGGAAACATTTTAAAAAAGTGAGCAAATCTTCAGCAATGGCATGGCAATGTGGCAATCGAATTTACTGTAAGCAGATTTCAGTCTGGAGCTCAGTGCTTCACAACTCTGAACATCCAGTTAATGTGGGCTGAGAAATGACAGAGTGTTAAATGACTGGCAAGGACGATAAGTATAGTGAATTGCATAATTAGACACTAATTTGCTAAATGTTTCCCAAAGTCAGCAGGTGTCCGATTGGAAAATCAGATGGGACGAAAGTAGATGGAGATCTAACTTACAGTTTTGAAATCAGGTTCTCCCAATTTCCACTCAGAAATCAAGTGAAGCCGTTCAGAAAATCTAGGCCTAGAAATTGGGTTCTGGTCTTGCCAGGGCTGTAGCGCCAGAAAGTTTGCGCCAGCGGTAATGCGGCAGCGCGCGACGAAAATTCGGGTGCGCCGGGCCCAGACGGCGGCGGGCGCTAAAACCCTCCTTTAGCGCCTCAAAACGGGCGTGAACTTGGGTTTCCCGGCGCTAATCCCCCGCTGCGGCACCCGATGCGGTGCGGCAGGCGGGGGAACTGCAGGCCTCCTCCTCCTGTTAAGGAGGAGCTGCCTGCAGCCGACAACTGTCCGGCGGATTGACCCGACATCTGAGCCCGGCACCTCGGGGAAGTGCCGGGCTCGCATCAGACACTGATCAGGGCCGCGGGGGGGGAATGCAGGAGTCCGGGAAGGGAGGTGCGGGCAGGCGGCCGCCGGGAACGCGGCCGGCCGCCGCTCCACCTTTATGCGCCGGCGCACACTGGGGGAAGACTCTGTTGCCAGAGTCTTAGTTGCGCCTGCCACGGGCGAGGCGGGCGCAACTGAATTTCGGCTTGGGGCCGGGTTACCACGGCAACCGGGACGCTGCGCACACCGATGACGTCATCGGTGCCGGCGCAGCGCTACCGGTGCAACGCCGATTTAGGGCCCCAGGGAATTTCTCAACTGGCCGTAACTCCGGCGCTAGGCCCTCTAGCGCCTCAAATGCGGCGCTAAGCCTACCGAATTTCTAGGCCCTACTCTCTTCCTTATTGACAGGGGCGGGTTTTCCTAGCCGGAGGGAAGAAGGGTGGATTTTGGTCAGGCCCTGCATGCTGTGGAGCTTTGACTCCACAGTGTGCAACTTTTTTTAAACAGGATCCCGCCCAGATGTCAGCCTGGTTGACAGGCTTGGCTTCCAGTCGAGCGGCGAGCACTCTGGAGCAGGCTGCAGCAAGAGGGTGGGGGGGGTGGTGTCTGATCCTCGACTCCGGGAGGGTCCAATTCTGGGGGGTCCGATACCCGACCCTGGGAGGGTCTGATCCTGGGGGGTCCGATCCCCAACTCCGGGAGGGTCCAATCCCAGGGGTGTCTGATCCCAGGGGGCGAGGGAGGATCCTTCTTTTGGATGGGGGATGCAATGCCAGAGAAGCAGGTAAGCTTGGGGGGCCCAGGGGGGTGCACTCCTGCTCCTCCTGACACACAAGCAGTGCTGTAAAGGCACTAACTTTTTCCTTAACCCGTCCTCGCTTCCCTTGAGCTTCCAGCTTAAACCTGTAAAGCAGGTTAAACATGAGCGCCCTGCCTCATTATAATATTTAAATGGCCAACCTACCTCCTGGGAGTGGGTTGGCTGCCCGTCCCCTGTCCCGCCTCTGTTAAAACTGGAAGTGGGCGGGTTAGAGGCAGATTGGGGTCGGGTTTGAGAATTTTAACATTTTACCTGACCCCAACCCACCCGTTTTTGGGGGTTAAAATTACCCCCAATGAGTCCGAAAATCCACAAGTCTTTCCAGTGCATTCCCACATGTCCACCAGGGATGTAGAGGAAGGCCCGGGATGCAGATTGTGCCTCTGCAATACATTTCTTGGATTTTTGGGGGGGCAGAACCTACATCCATCCCGAACATGCCCCCCTATATGAGAGGAGGGGTCTGTGGCTGGGGTTGGAATTCCCAGTGAAGGACTTACCACAGCCCGGGTATGAGTTGCGTCGGGCAGCCTGTATGCCAAGAGAAACGAGGCAGCCTGGCCTCCCGGCTTGCATATGTGGAGCTCACCTGGGGGTCTTGGCGTGGTTCTTGGCCGGGATTCCTGAAGACAGGTCTGTCATTGGGCCTGATTGACCTCCTTTACAAGGCCCTTTCAACTGATATTTCAGCTTGGGGATGCAGCAAACCCAATGAGGGGCTGCCCACCCCTGCTTCTTCTGCGCCCACCCCCCACCCGCTCTGGTGGATGCCCATTGTGTCCTGCCCATTTAGGAAGCTCCTTCTCACCCCAGATACTCCAGCAAAGTCTGCAGTGGAGGTTCCCAATGGGCATATCCCAGCACTCACACCAGGATTGATGACCCTCAAATTTTCAGGCCTAGTAACTTCTGCCCCAGTGATACCATCATCATTTACTCTACATTTTAAAAAATCAGCAAATAAAAGGATGTTAAAGTCCCTCGTAATGTAACCGGAATATCACACCATTTTCCTCATCCAAAAGAATGACAATGCTGCACACACTCATGGTGGAGTTCCCAAACACAACATCACTGTGAAAAGCTTACCTGTTGTCTGAAAAAAATGCCTATGTATGCAGGGGTCACTGGCTGCTTGGTGTTATATTTAGCAAACTAACTAGCACAGCCATTTAATAAACAAAATTGCAGCTGAAATATTTGCTGTTTCCATGAAAGAGATTTGGTTCTGCAGACATCCTAAAAGTTGTTCCTTTCTTTGTTGCCCTAGGACTTCAACCTTGTTTACCCATCAAGTAAAAATTATTTGCAGAGGACTAGATGTCCTCTGACGTGTTTTCTTTGACCTTCACTTACGAACGCAGGAAAGTTATGGACAGGAGAAAGCAGCTGTTCCATCGAGCCTGCCCCACACAGTTGTGATGCCTTAAACATCATGATTCACAACACCCCCACCCTCTAGCAGTCCTGCAATCTCCTGGGACAGGCAACAAATAAGATGAAAACCCCAAGGCCAATTTAGGGAGGAAAAAAATCTGGAAAATTCCTCTCCGACTCCCTTCGGCAATCAGAACTAGTCCAGGAGACCACATTGACATTACTTGGTATTCCACCTATCTTTTGTATGTTGTGATCTCCACCCGAGTCTGGCCTTTTGAAGGTATGCAGCAAATCCACACTGCACAAGCAGGCAACATATTCCATAGGGTCTACGATCCTCCTTGTGTGTGGGTTGGATCAACTATGCTCGCCCATCTTAGATCCACTGCAATTGTCTCTAACTGCCATACTGCCTCCTTCAGCCTGGCTTAAGGATTTTTCCACAGCTGCGCCATAACTTGCTGACAGACATGAACTTTTTAGAATGGGCGAGACC
The DNA here is from genome assembly GCF_052327205.1 of Somniosus microcephalus. Taxonomy (NCBI): domain Eukaryota; kingdom Metazoa; phylum Chordata; class Chondrichthyes; order Squaliformes; family Somniosidae; genus Somniosus; species Somniosus microcephalus. Next base: position 100,177,525 of record NC_140988.1, read on the forward strand.
ATGTGTGCTTTTCTTCCCCCTGTTTGCTACTGTGAAGTGCTACACATAAAGCACTATCTTCAGAGCTATTGACACTCATCCAAAGAAGGACTGCAAGTTTGGATGTCCGACAAGACTATTTGATTTGAACCTACATCCAGTGCTGAAGCTCCCAAACTGCTTCCTCTAATCCTGTTTTCAAGTTACTATTTGTATACAAGTTACATTTATATAGCGCCTTTCATGACCTCAGGACATCCCAAAGTGCTTTACAGCCAATGAAGTACTTTTTGAAGTGTAGTCACTGTTATAATGTAGGAAATGTGGCAGCCAATTGTGCACATCTGAGAGAGCAGATGGGACCTCAGTTTAACGCCTCATCCGAAAGACAGCACTTCTGACAGTGCAGCGCTCCCTCAGCACTGCACTGGAGTATCAGCCTAGATTTATTGTGCTCAAGTCTCTGGAGTGGGACTATGAACCAACAACCTTCTGACTCAGAGGCAAGGGTGCTACCTACTGAGCCACTGCTGACACAGCATATACAGGAAGGGTGAATCTGCAATGTTGTACTCCCAGTGGGGAGTCAGACTTGAATTTGGAAGCTGCACTCATGGGGAGGACAGGACAGAGATTCTATATCTTGCGAATGTGGCTTCACTGCTAGAACTGCAGGATCCAAGAATTACTCCTTGTATGTCATACTTTAAGGAGAACTCTCTACGTATTACCTGTAGGTTGATGGTTAGGATGTTGTCTTCATGTTCATACAGTGACACAGCTGCCCGGAGCTGATAAATATTTGAGTGCAGCAACCACAATTTTGTCAATTAGTGCAACTTGGGGCTTCTCGTAGAATCAGAGCTTCTCATCCCATGAGCCTCTAGTGCTGAGCTCACACATAGGGCTGGATTTTGTCAATGGGGACGTGATGGAGGCAGGACTCCCACTTTTTGGGTTGTAGTCCCGCCTCCATCAACTTGTGGCCAACCCACGCTATTTTCCCTTGATTGACCTCGTTAAGCCCGCCCAGCAGGCTCAGCAGGCCAATTAAGGGACACCTGGTTACTGGTGATGTCAGTGATTGACATTTCCTCTGTCAAGAGTTTTTGACAGATGAAAAATCAGCGTTTGACAGCTCTGTGAAGCTGTCAAACACTGACAATCTGTCTTCTAACTTGAGTCCTTCTACCCAGACTCAGTTAGAGAGCTCTCCAGACCAGAAAGCAGAATGCTGCAGGTTTTGACATTTCAGCGGCCATTCTGCTTTCTGTGCCGGTGAACTGAGGGACTCCCGAGAACTGAAGGGAGGAAGCCTGCAGGAGAAAGTAAAGGTAAGTAAAACTTATTAAAACACTTTACACTTAACTCACACACTTACCTCTGCACACATGCACCCATCACTCACCTGCACAATGGGCATCTTGACCCCTCCAACCCCTTCTGACCGACGCTCTGCCTCGCTAGCTTGCTGTGGTTCGGAGCCGTCAGGAAGCCCACACTTCAGGCCTAAAAATAAGGATTATGCAAAAAACTGCCTGTTAACAGGCAGTTAATTGGCACTAATCCCCTTCCTGCCTTGGGGAGGCGGCTCCCAGCACAGGTCGGATACCCGCCTCCTGGGACAGTGGCACGGAGGCGGGTTGGGGGCGGGATGGGTTCGTGCCCCCCGATTCTGCAATTTTCCTACCACTCCCGCCTCCAAACCCGCCTCCACGGGGCTTGGAAAATCCAGCCCATAAAGTCTGTTAAAACGACAAGAGTGTAAAAGCCACATGCCTGCCCTCACAGCTAAAGAGAACAGTATGTCTTTGGGTAAATAGAGTCACGGAGCTTTGGATTGTGTAGTTTCCACAAATGTGTTTTTATGAAAATCCTCCTGTAAAATTCTATCATTTCCCATAGAGTAGCGACCATGGATCAGTAACTGTTGGTTTGCAATGGACCAGATCAGAACTCAAAAAGTCAACATGACGAAATTTGACTGTGTTGGTTCCTCTGCTGAAAATAATAATGTGAATATATAGCTTGGTGGGAGGGTGGGGTGGGGTACCACTGTGAAAGAGAAAAAGTATTTCAAAATACTTCTTAGAGAGTGAAAATGATATTGGCACCACAAAGAAGCTACTTATTTATCTGTATTTTACTTAGATCCAATGGCAAGGAGTATGCACTGAAAATAATTGACAAGGCCAAGTGCAGTGGTAAGGTAAGAAGATTTCTTGCTGACTATTGTTTTTCTATGATATTTGACTCAGCTCTGGAATGTGTGACTGATATTCCTCATGCAGTAACACAGGCGGCGATAAGCATGGAGTCAGCACTATCATTAAGGGAATCAAGGGATATGGGGATAGTGCAGGAAAGTGGAGATGAGGTAGAAGATCAGCCATGATCTTATTGAATGGTGGAGCAAGCTCGAGGGGCTGAATGGCCTACTCCTGCTCCTATTTCTTATGCTCTTATCCAAAACTTAAATGCTTCAGCCTATCCCCACCTCAAAAAAAAAATAGGCTGGAGCATGAGGGACAAAGGTCTTATCTCCAACCATGAAATTAGTTAGTGATGAAATGTAAGTACCGACTTTATGAAATCATGCTTCTGGCAGATGCCTTGCCCACTGGGAGAGCATGTCATGAATTCAGATATACGCTCCCACAATTTTATGCACGTATCTAAATTGTACCAATATGCAGTCTCAGTGGCAATGTTCCCTTTAATTTTTATTTTAGGTACACGGTCCCTTTAAATTTGCGCAGCAGCCGCACATGCGCCATACCTTTTCCAGCGTTACAGCTGGTGAGCAGCCTGCATGGGACCTCCCGATCGCTGCGCGGCTGTGCATCTTAGGGGAAACGTTGCTCAGTGGGCGATATATCTCAAGCAGAGCATACTGTTTACAAAAGCAAAATACTGCAGATACTGTGGATGCTGAAAATTTGAACTAAAAACAGAAAATGCTGGAAATACTTAGCAGGTCATCTGTGGAGAGAGAAACAGAGTTAACGTTTCAGGTCGATGATCTTTCATCAGAACTGGAAAAAGTTAGAGATGTAACAGGTTTTAAGTAAGTACAGAGGCAGGGGGAGGGGAGGGAACAACAAAAGGGAAGGTCATTCAAAACTCGGCTACCCGTGTCCTAACTCGCACCAAGTCCCTTTCACCCATCACCCATGTGCTCGCTGACCTGCATTGGCTCCTGGTTAAGCAACTCCTCAATTTTAAAATTCTCACCCTTGTTTTCAAATCCCTCCATGGCGTCGCCCCTCCCTATCTCTGCAACCTCCTCTAACCCCACAAACCTCCGAGATCTCTGCGCTCCTCCAGTTCTGACCTCTTGAGCATCTCCAGTTTTAATTGCTCCACCAGTGACGGCCGTGCCTTCAGCTGCCCAGGCCCTAAGCTTCGGAATTCCCTCCCTAACCTCTCCGCCTCTCTACCTCTCTTTTCTCTTTTAAGACACTCCTGAAAATCTACCTCTTTGATCAAGCTTTTGGTCATCGGCCCTAACATCTCCTTATGTGGCTCAGTGTCAAATTTTGTTTGATAACGCTCCTGTGAAGAGTCATGGGATAACAACAGAAAATGCTGGAAAAACTCAGCAAGTCAGGCAACATCCGTGGAGAGAAATTTGAGTTGACGTTTCGGGTTTGACCCTTCTTCAAAACTGGAGAGAAAAGGAACTAGGGATGTTTTACTAAGTTAAAGACGCTATATAAATACAAGTTGTTGTTGATAGGGTGGAACGCAGGAGTGATTAAATTACAAAAAGGGATGATAGTGCAAGGCAAAAGGGGGTGCTAATGGGGCAAGTAAAGAAACAAAAGATGGGTCTAGAGGAGCTGTAAATAATTACCAACAGCTGCTGTCCGAAATAATGGGAGCAGTAGTAAAGTGTATAATCGAAAGATGTGGTACTGTTCCTCGAGCTTCCGTTGAGTTTCATTAGAACAGTGTAAGAGGCCGAAGACAGAGGTCAGAGTGGGAGTTGGGTGGAAAATTAAAATAACAAATGACTGGAAGCTCAGGGTCACGCTTGCAGACTGAACGGAGGTGTTCTGCAAAGTGATCACCCAATCTGCGTTTGGTCTCCCCAGTGTAGAGGAGACTGCATCGCGAATACAGTAAACTAAATTGCAAGAAGTACAAGTAAATCGCTGTTTCACCTGGAAGGAGTGTTTGGAACCCTGGACGGTGGGAAGGGGAGGGGGTTTTGAGAGTAATTGAAGAGTGGACCAGGGTGTCGCAGAGGTAACGGTCCCTTTTGAATTCTGAAAGGGGAGGGAAAGATGTGTTTGATGATCCCATCATGCTAGAGGTAGAAGAAATGGCGGAGGATGATCCGTTGAATGTGGAAGCTGGTGGGGTGGATGGTGAGAACAAGGGGAACCATATTGTGGTTCTGGGAGGGAGGGGAATGGGTGAGAGCAGAAGTGCGGGAAATGGGACGGACATGGTGAGGGTCCTGTGGTAAACCACTGTATTGTATATTGCCACCTCTGGGTGGCGCTGTGTATGGAGGCATGCCTCAGCTGACTCCACCCACCACTGTGTGGGTTTCGTTCAGACTTGTTCAGTCACTCACGAAGAAGCATGGTCTCTTCTTAGCTAATAAAAGCCTTATTCATCTCTTCTTTCGACTCATCATCTCTTCTTCGACTCATCACCTTTTATGAAGTAATTGATAAGCGTATCAATTTTATTAGCTAAAAGTTAAATGGCGACACCTGAGGAGCAACAACAGCAACGGATACAGCAGACATTGCTGAGAGCCCTCAGACCACCACGCCTGGACCTCGACCCTCAAGATGTGGGTGCATCAGCCAAGTTTGAACACTGGCTGAGCTGCTTTGAATCCTTCCTCGCAATCTCACAGGTTACAGAGGAGGATCACAAACTGAAAATTTTGACCGCCCAGGTGAGCCATCAAGTATATATGCTAATCCGGGACTCTAATACGTACGTGGCGGCCCTCGAGCTACTAAAAGGGCAATATACGCGCCCAGTGAACACAATTTACGCCCGACACCTCTTGGGATCCCGCAGGCAGCAACCGGGAGAATCGGTAGGGGCATTTGCACGGGCGCTACTGGCACTCTGCAGAGACTGCGATTGTAAAGCGGTAACGGCTGTGGAGCACGCGCAGGGACTCGCCTGTGATGCCTTCGTCAGGGGCCTCCAGTCAGACCACACCCGGCAGAGACTGCTAGAAAGCAAGGAACCCGACCTGAAGACGGCCATTGCCCTTGCGCTCTCGTTAGAGGAGGCCCACCGAAACCTCGAGGCATACCCCCGTAACGGCGCCGAGACATGGCAATCGAAACCGTGGGACACGGGACCGCCGCCCCCGGCACCAACCGCTGCAGCGACCCAACCGAGACAGCAGCCTCCGGTAAGAACTGCTTCGATGCCCAGTAACCAGGCCCAAAAATGCTATTTCTGTGGCCAGTTAAAACATCCCAGAGCGCACTGCCCAGCTAAGACAGCTACCTGCTCGGGCTGCGGGAAGAAAGGCCATTACGCTAACGCCTGCAAGGGGAAGCCAGCCAGCAGCGCAGCGTGCGGGCCGTGGGAGCAGCCATCTTATCCGCCATTTTGTGTACCCCCGGCCGCATGGCATCCGCCGCCATCGTATCCAACGCCCTCAACCGCCATTTCATCACCGGAACCGACCACCGTCTCGGCGGATGACTATAGTGACTCACTAAGCCACATACTGGCCTCCGTGACGCTGGATCAAGCCCTCCCTCACCATCTATCCAGCTCCATGATGGATATCGCGGTAAACGGCCGCGCCACCAGTTGCCTGATCGACAGCGGGAGCACAGAGAGTTTCGTCCACACCGACACGGTACGTAGCCACTCCCTCACGATTCTGCCAACGCACCATCGCATTTCTATGGCGTCCAAGTCCCAGTCAATGGACATCAGCGGCTACTGTGTGGTGACCCTGTCAGTAGGGGGCACTGAATATCAAAAATTTAAACTGCTAGTCCTGCCCCGTCTTTGCGCTGCCGTCCTGCTAGGGTTGGATTTTCAGTGCCACCTTAAGAGTGTCACACTAGCATACGGTGGACCCCTCCCCCCACTCACAGTCTGCAACCAACAACTTTTAAATCGCCCGCTGCAAACCACCTGCAGCCTTTCCACATTAAAAGTCCCCCCCCCTCCCCTGTTCGCTAACCTCACCCGCGACTGTAAACCCATCGCTACCAAAAGCAGGCGGTACAGTGCCGGGGACAGAGCTTTTATCAGCTCTGAGGTGGAGCGGCTCTTGAAGGAGGGCATTATCGAAGGTAGCACTAGCCCCTGGCGAGCCCAGGTTGTAGTCGTTAAAACCACTGCAAAACGCCGCATGGTAATCGACTACAGCCAAACCATAAACCGGTACACCCAGCTGGACGCGTACCCCCTCCCTCGCATATCTGATATGGTCAATCAGATTGCGCAATACAAAGTATTCTCCACCATCGACCTTAAGTCAGCGTACCACCAGCTGCCCATCCGCCATGAGGACCGCCAGTATACTGCCTTCGAGGCAAACGGCCGCCTCTACCACTTCCTTAGGGTCCCCTTCGGCGTCACCAACGGGGTTTCGGTCTTCCAAAGGGAGATGGACCGAATGGTTGACCAGAACGCGCTGCGGGCAACCTTCCCCTATTTGGATAACGTCACCATCTGCGGCCACGACCAGCAGGACCACGACGTTAATCTAGCAAATTTCCTCCGTACGGCCCAACGGCTGAACCTAACGTACAATAAGGAAAAATGTATGTTTCACACCAAGCGCCTGGCCATCCTCGGCTGCGTGGTGGAGAACGGAGTCATCGGGCCCGACCCCGACAGAATGCGCCCCCTAATGGAGCTACCCCTTCCCCACTGCCAAAAAGCACTGAAGAGATGCCTGGGGTTTTTCTCCTACTACGCCCAGTGGGTGCCCCTCTATGCAGACAAAGCCAGGCCCCTCATCAAAGCCACCTCCTTCCCCCTGACACCAGAGGCGTGTGCAGCCTTCACTCTTATCAAGAACGATATCGCGAAGGCCGCAATGCACGCGGTGGATGAGTCCATCCCCTTCCAAGTGGAGAGCGATGCCTCCGACTTCGCCCTAGCCGCGACCCTTAACCAGGCGGGCAGACCCGTGGCCTTTTTCTCAAGGACCCTCCAGGGCCCCGAGACGAGACACTCCTCCGTCGAAAAGGAGGCCCAGGCTATTGTAGAAGCGGTGCGTCACTGGAGGCATTACCTGGCCGGGAAACGATTTACCCTGCTCACTGACCAGCGTTCAGTAGCTTTTATGTTTAATAATAAGCAGAGGGGTAAAATCAAGAACGACAAGATCTTGAGGTGGAGAATCGAACTCTCCACCTACAATTATGATATCTTGTATCGGCCAGGGAAACTCAATGAGCCCCCAGATGCCCTATCACGTGGTACATGCGCCAACGCGCAGAGTGATAGGCTGCAGTCCCTCCACAATGACCTCTGCCACCCGGGGGTCACCAGGTTTTTCCATTTTATCAAATCCCGTAACCTGCCCTACTCCATCGAGGAGGTCAGGACCATGACCAAGAGCTGCCAAATCTGCGCCGAGTGCAAACCGCACTTCTATAGGCCGGACAGAGCAAGCCTGATCAAGGCCACCCGCCCCTTCGAACGCCTGAGCGTCGATTTTAAAGGGCCCCTCCCCTCCGCTGACCGCAATGTGTACTTCCTCAACATAGTTGATGAGTACTCCCGTTTCCCCTTTGCCATCCCTTGCCCAGACATGACCAGTACCACGGTCATCAAGTGTCTGAATGACATCTTCGCTCTGTTCGGGTTCCCCAGCTATATACATAGCGACAGGGGCTCATCGTTCATGAGCGACGAACTTCGGCAGTACCTGCTAACAAGAGGTATCGCCACGAGCAGGACCACCAGTTACAACCCCCGGGGGAACGGCCAGGTGGAAAGGGAGAACGCGACGGTTTGGAAGGCAGTCCTCTTAGCACTAAAATCTAAGGGCCTTCCGACCTCCCGCTGGCAGGAGGTCCTCCCTGCAGCGCTTCACTCCATTCGGTCACTGCTTTGTACTGCCACTAATGCGACCCCTCATGAGAAAATGTTCGTTTTCCCCCGGAAGTCTACATCGGGAACCTCGCTACCGGCATGGTTGACTTCTCCTGGGCCCGTCCTACTGCGGAGGCACGTGAGGACGCATAAAACGGACCCCCTGGTCGAGCGGGTGCACCTCCTACACGCCAACCCCCAGTATGCCTGGGTGACATACCCAGACGGGCGGGAGGACACGGTCTCCATACGAGATCTCGCACCCTCGGGTACCCCTGAATTACCACCGTTATCCCCCTTACCACCGTTATCCCCCTTACCACTGTTATCCCCCACCACCCCTCCCAACCCAACCCCTGCAGACGGCATGCCAAAGCCCCAGGAATCTTCGCCAACCACCCAGACACCAGACCCGACGTCGGATGCTGCAACACCACCGCCGCCACCACGACGATCAGGACGTCAGACAAGGCCTCCTGATAGACTTAACTTGTAGTACCCTTCACCCCGCCGGACTTCACATTAAACAAGGGGTGAATGTGGTAAACCACTGTATTGTATATTGCCACCTCTGGGTGGCGCTGTGTATGGAGGCATGCCTCAGCTGACTCCACCCACCACTGTGTGGGTTTCGTTCAGACTTGTTCAGTCACTCACGAAGAAGCATGGTCTCTTCTTAGCTAATAAAAGCCTTATTCATCTCTTCTTTCGACTCATCATCTCTTCTTCGACTCATCACCTTTTATGAAGTAATTGATAAGCGTATCAGGTCCTATCAGCCACGGTTGAGGAAAAAGGAAGATATAATGGAAGCACTGGTATGGAAGGTGGCATCGTCAGAACAGGTGCGATGGAGAGGGAGAAATTGGGAGAATGGAATAGAGTCCTTACAGGAAGCGGGGTGGGAGGAAGTGTAATCAACGTAGCTGTGGGATTCAGTGGGCTTATAGTGGATATTGGTCGACAGCCTATCCCCAGAAATGGAGATAGAGAAGTCGAGGAAGGGAGGGGAAGAGTCGGAGATGGACCATGTGAGGGTGGGGTGGAAATTGGAAGCAAAGTTGATGAAATTTTCCAGTGTGGGGCGAGAGCAGGAAACTGCACCGATACAGTTATCAATGTACCGGAAAAAGAGGTGAGGGAGGGGACCTGAGTAGGACTGGAACAAACCCTGTGGTGCTGGTAATATCTGAACTGCACTAGGTCAGCATGGTGTGAAATCATGTATGAATCCTTATCAGGGGACATGTTGGGCTTGGATGGAGGTTTTCAGTAAGAGGCTGAACAGAGACAGTGACAGATAATGGAGGGATTGGGGCATTTCTGAGCAGAGTGCAGTGTCATTTTGGGCTCAGATGGAGGCTGGCCTATCCTTCATTTTTATTTGAAATATAGCTTGGTGACAATGTGACTAGTTATTTTCAGGAGTCAGCAGTGAGAATGAGCAAACAGTTCTGATTTGTGACTTTATCGCACTGGTCCTTTCAGGGCATTGGCTCTTTAGTTTATTGTTTGTTTCCAATTTTTTCCCATGTCTGAAAGTACAGGCTCGTGCTAGCGTTTGATTTCATGGTTGCCAGGCTCCCTTCGGTACATCACCCAAGTGACCATTCTTCACGTGTGAGCCCAGACAGTGAGAGTGAGCAGGCCTAGTGTGCAACATAGAAGGAAAGGAGTTACAGAAAAGTAGAACAACTTCCACCAAACCACTCGGAAAACAAGGATCACTCAACTATTCTGAACAGATTAGATAGATTATTTTCATTGCTGGTTGCGGATGAATGTAATATTAGGGAAAGGGAGCTTCACCTTGAAGTGAATCAGATGTGGAGCCTTGCTGCTTTCACCAAAATGAAGAATGGTTGCTATTGTTTTGAATTAAAACCACTTTGTTGCTGTAGGTGAGATTTCTATTGTGCTTTGATTTTTAGGAGCACTTGATTGAGAACGAGGTGGCAGTGCTGCGGAGGGTTAAACATCCCAATATCATCATGTTAATTGAAGAGGTAGACACACCAACAGAACTCTATCTGGTAATGGAGTTAGTCAAGGTAAGAGGACCAAAAGAGATTGGAAATGGTTCTGTTGAGGGAAAAATATAATTCTGTTCACTCATTAAAAGCTCTCCTGTCCTGACCCGCAGGCTGTGGAACTGGTGCAATGCAAGCCACGCCCCTTCCCTAAAATAGGAACAGTCAACCCTGCCACATCTGCGAGGGTCGGTCCTGCCGAGATATGCAGAGTTAGATTTCCAACCCAGCGCTAAAAAGAAAGCCTGGATGAGAAATTGGTTTTGGCCTGTTTTTGCACGCAAGATTGGTGACGCATTCGGTACATGCGCCAGAAGCCGAGGCTCATCCCAACTGGGGCCTTGGGCCTCCTCACCATAATTCCGGTGAGCTCCAGATGCCAATCGCTCCAGAGCAATTTGGGCTGGTTGTGACGCCGGGAGTGACCCTTAGGGATGTCCTGGGGGCAGGGGATGGGAGGGGGTGAGCGCGGGCTGTCAGTGGCCTACTGTTTTGCTGTGGAACAAGGAACTATTGCTCCTCCTGGCTCCATTTTAAGCTAAGTTAAAAACTAAAAAACTTACCAGTTTGTTGGTGGTCTCTAGTGGTTCCTTTAAGGACCCCTGGTTAGGCTGCAGAAGAACCTGAAAAAGTCAGGGGGGCTTACCCTGCTAAAGATCCCCTCAGTGTTGCCGAATTTCAGAGTGATCGTGGAACAGGTACTAGACCCCTCATTAGTGTATGCAAGGCAGCTGCCAGGGATGTCTAAATATCGCCTGACCCAAAAGGACATCAGACATACTTTCAACATCATTTGGGCACGGTACATAGCCTCACTAAATTGGTGTTTTTTGCCCCCATTTTACAGACAATGGGATCCAATTTCGCACCTACCGCCCCCGGCCCCCTTTTATCTCCCAACTCCTTCAACTAACCAAGCACAGAAGATTACTTTAAAACAAAGGAATCATGATTGCTGCCTGGGAAGTGGACATTGACCTGCATGATTTGGTTGCTGACCAACTGGACAAAGATGGGCTGGAACCCCTTATTGTTTCTAATCATTGCCATATTATGTATAGGGGGCCCGGATGTATGTATGAGTGCTAGCAATTAAAACCTGGACTTTGGGGAATCCTGTGATGTTAAAGAATTGTTATGTCAGTTTTCCATGAAGAAAATGCTGACGGTGTTTTCCCTGGTGAATGCACCTGCTTGATGAGCTTGTGCGTTGCAGATTGATTGATGATGCGCATACCCATGAGGTCATTTGGAAGGTCACGGAGGCATAGAAGTTCAGTGCTGTGGCCACTCCCCATTGTCAGCATTGTCTGCAGATCTGATTCCAGCAGGCAGCACACCTCAGTCACAGCCTCCCCGGTGAATCAGAGCCAGCAACGGCATTCCCAAGTGCAAGGGTAAGGCTGGGTACCGGCAATAAGAACATAAGAACATAAGAAATAGGAGCAGGAGTAGGCCAATCGGTCCCTCGAGCCTGCTCCGCCATTCAATAAGATCATGGCTGATCTGATCCTAACCGCCAATCCACTATCACAGAACCATCTCCTGAATCTAACAGAATTAGACACACGAAAGAGGAGCAGGATCAGGCTACACGGCCCCTGGGCCCGCTCCGCTACCCACAGGGCCATGACCGATCCGAACCTAGACTCATGTCCAAATTCCTGCCCGCTCCCCGTAACCCTTAATTCCCTTTACTTCTAGGAAACTATCTATTTCTGTTTTAAATTTATGTAATGATGTAGCTTCTACAGCTTCTTGGGGCAGCATATTCCATGGACCTACCACCCTTTGAGTGAAGTAGTTCCTCCTCATCTCAGTTTTGTAAGAGCAGCCCCTTATTCTAAGACTATGCCCCCTAGTTCTAGTTTCACCCATCATCGGGAACATCCTCCCCGCATCCACCCGATCCAACCCCTTCACAATCTTATATGTTTCAATAAGATCGCCTCTCATTCTTCTGAACTCCAGTGAGTAGAGTCCCAATCTACTCAACCTCTCCTCATATGTCCACCCCCTCATCCCCGGGATTAACCGAGTGAACTTTCTTTGTACTGACTCGAGAGCAAGTATGTCCTTTCTTAAGTATGGACACCCAAACTACGCAGTATTCCAGGTGCAGTCTCACCAATACCTTGTACAACTGAAGCAATACCTCCCTATTTTTATATTCTATCCCCCTAGCAATGAAAGCCAACATTCCATTGGCCTTCTTAATTACTTGCTGCACCTGCATACTAAACTTTTGAGTTTCGTGCACCAGGACGCCCAGATCCCTTTGTACTTCAGTACTTTCCAGTTTCTTGCCATTAAGATAATAACTTGCTCTACGATTTTTCCAGCCAAAGTGCATAACCTCACACTTTCCAGTATTGTATTCCATCTGCCAAATCTCTGCCCACTTACTTAGGCTGTCTATGTCCCCTTGCAGGTTTTTTATGTCCTCCTCACTCACTACTTTCCCTCCCATCTTAGTATCATCTGCAAACTTTGATATGTTACACTCGGTCCCCTCCTCCAAATCGTTAATATAGATTGTAAAGAGTTGGGGACCCAGCACTGACCCCTGCGGAACACCACTAGTTACTGATTGCCAGTCTGAGAATGAACCATTTATCCCAACTCTCTGCCTTCTGTTAGATAGCCAATCCTCTATCCATGCCAGAATATTACCCCCAATCCCATGATTTTTTATCTTAAGCAATATTCTTTTGTGTGGCACCTTGTCAAATGCCTTTTGGAAGTCTAAATACACTACGTCCACTGGTTCCCCTTTATCCACCCTATATGTTACTTCCTCAAAGAACTCCAGCAAATTTGTCAAACATGACTTCCCCTTCATAAAACCATGCTGACTTTGTCCTATTAAATTATGATTATCCAAATGTCCTGTTACTGTCTCCTTAATAATGGACTCCAAAATTTTACCTACCACAGATGTTAGGCTAACCGGTCTATAGTTTCCAGCCTTCTGTCTACTGCCCTTTTTAAATAAGGGTGTTACATTAGCAGTTTTCCAGTCTGCCGGGACCATTGCCGAGTCCAGGCAGTTTTGGAAAATTATTACCAATGCATCCACAATCCCTACCGCCACTTCCCTCAAGACCCTAAGATGTAAGCCATCAGGTCCAGGTGATTTATCCGCCTTGAGTCCCATTATTTTACCGAGTACCACTTCCTTAGTGATTTTGATCGTGTTTAGCTCCTCCCCCCCTTTAGCCCCCTGTTTGTCCAGTGTTGGGATATTCTTAGTGTCTTCTACTGTAAAGACTGATATAAAATATTCATTCAGTGTTTTTGCCATCTCCATATTTCCCACCATTAATTTCCCAGTCTCATCCTCTAAGGGACCAACATTTACTTTAGCCACCCTTTTTCTTTTTATATAACTATAAAAACTCTTACTATCTGTTTTTATATTTTTTGCTAATTTACTTTCATAATCTATCTTCCCTTTCTTAAACAATCTTTTTGTTATTTTTTGCTGTCTTTTAAAGTTTTCCCAATCCTCTATCCTCCCACTAGATTTGGCTACCTTATATGCCCTTGTTTTTAGTCGAATACTATCCTTAATTTCTTTACTTAGCCACAGATGGCTGTCTTTTCTTTTACACCCTTTTCTTCTCAGTGGAATATATATTTTTTGGAAGTTGTATAATAACTCCTTAAATGTACACCACTGATCATGTATTGTCTTACCCTTTAATCTGTTTTCCCAATCCACTCTACTCAATTCCGCTCTCATACCTTCATAGTCTCCTTTATTCAAGCTTAGCACGCTTGTTTGAGATCCAACCTTCTCACCCTCTAATTGAATATGGAATTCAACCATGTTATGGTCACTCATTCCAAGGGGATCCTTTACTAGGACATTTTTAATTAATCCTGTCTCGTTACACAGGACCAGATCTAAGGTTGCTTGCCCCCTGGTCGGTTCAGTTACATACTGCTCAGGAAGCCCATCCCTAATACACTCAATGAACTCATCCTCAAGGCAGCCCTGCCCAATTTGATTTGTCCAATTAATATGATAGTTAAAATCCCCCATAATTATAGATGTTCCCTTATTACAAGCCTCAACTATTTCCTGATTGATACTCCGTCCAACAGAGTTGCCACTGTTCGGAGGCCCATAGACTACGCCCACTAGTGTTTTTTTCCCCTTATTATTCCTTACCTCCACCCAAACTGTTTCATTATCCTGATCTTTTGACCCAATATCATTTCTCTGTATTACAGTGATTCCTTCCTTTATTAACATAGCCACCCCACCTCCCCTTCCTTCCTGCCTGTCCTTCCTGATCGTTAAATAACCTGGTATGTTTAATTCCCAGGCATTGTCACCCTGCAGCCATGTTTCTGTAATGGCCACAAGATCATACCCATATGTAGTTATTTGTGCCATTAACTCGTCTTTGTTACGAATGCTACGTGCATTCAGATAGAGAACTTTCAAATATGTTTTGTGACACTTAGTTCCTGCTTTTGCCCTTTTTATTACTTTACCTTTTACTCCATACCTTCTGCCCCTTCCTGACACGCTCTGGTTTTTAATTTCCCCACTGCTACCTAAGTCTATGACCTTCTCTGTTGTCATTTTTATTATTTGCTCTCTAGGAACCTCCCCCCCACTAGTTAGTTTAAAGCCCTCTCTACAGCCCTAGTTATATGATCCGCCAGGACTCTAGTCCCAGCACTGGCCAAGTGAAGCCCGTCCCAATGGAACAGCTCCCTCCTGCCCCAGTACTGGTGCCAGTGTCCCAGGAAGCAAAACCCATTTCTCCCACACCAGTCTTTGAGCCACGCATTTAACTCTCTAATTTTATTTGTCCTAGCCAAATTCGCTCGTGGCTCAGGTAATAATCCAGAGATTATTACCCTTGTGGTTCTGCTTTTTAATTTGGCCCCTAGCTGCTCAAACTCCCTCAGCAGAACCTCCTTCCTTGTCCTATCTATGTCGTTGGTACCAATATGGACCACAACAACTGGATCCTCCCCCTCCCACTCCAAGTTTCTCTCCAGTCCAGAGGAGATGTCCTTAACCCTGGCACCGGGCAGGCAACACAATCCATCGCTGGTGCAAGCGAACCTACCTCACATCACATCCATCCATTTTTCCACCTACAAAATCTCAAATAGACAGGAACACTCAATCTAACACCCATTTTCTGCATTTAGGATGCAGCAATAAAAAATCCAGCAATAAAAAATCCAGCAATACAGCTTTAAGTACTCAACGCCTGAAAGCCTGAAAACATGTCTGCTTTTTTTTTGTCCATTTTTATCCAGGCAAGTTGAGTGTACAGCACAATCCTGGTGAGAGCATTGGGAAGTCTTGCTTTTAGATAACTGCTCTTCATAAGAACATAAGAAATAGGAGCAGGAGTAGGCCTTTCGGCCCTTCGAGCTTGCTCCGCCATTCAATGAGATCATGGCTAATCTTCTACCTCAATTCCATTCACCGGCCTTATCGCCATATCCCTTGATGCCCTTACTAGTCAGAAATCTATCAAGCCCTGTAATAATTTTGTATGCTTCAATGAGATCCCCTCTCATTCTTCTGAATTCAAGAGAATACAGGCCTAGTTTACTCAATCTCTTCTTATACGACAGTCCCTCCATCCCAGGAATCAATCTCGTGAACCTTCGTTGCACTCCCTCTATGGCAAGTATATCCTTCCTTAGGTAAGGAGACCAAAATTGTGCACAGTACGCCAGGTGTGGTCTCACCAAGGCCCTATATAATTGGAGTAAGACTTCTTTACTCCTGTACTCAAATCCTCTTGTAATGAAGGCCAGCATACCATTTACCTTCCTAATGGCTTGCTGCACCAGCACATTCACTTTCAGCGACTCATGTACAAGGACACCCAGGTCCCTTTGAGCATCTGCATTCCCCAATCTTTCACCATTTAGGAAATACTCTGCCTTTCTGTTTTTTCTACCAAAGTGGATAACTTCACATGTTCTCGCCCACTCACTGAGCCTGTCGAGATCCCCTTGAAGCCTCTTCACATCCTCTTCGCAACTGACACTGCCACCTAGCTTTGTATCATCAGCAAATTTGGAATACACCTCCAAGTTCCCCTCCAACTCACACACCATCCTGACTTAGAAGTATATTGCCGATCCTTCATCGTCGCTGAGTCAAAATCCTGGAACTCCCTACTTAACAGCACTGTGGGTGTACCATCACCACACGGACTGCAGCGGTTCAAGAAGGCGGCTCACCACCACCTTCTCAAGGGCAACTAGGGATGGGCAATAAATGCAGGTATTGCCAGCGATGCCCTGATCCCTGTAGGGGGTTTTGGTTTGGGGTTTGTGTCTGGCCAGTCAGGCGTATCTGAGCTGTTCCAGCCCCGTGCGGTTCGAATCGCTTCCCCTCTGGTTCTGACCACCGGACTTATTACGAGCAGCGATATAAACAAAACAAGACCAGAGGTTTGGTGCAAAGAAAACCAATGTTTATTAAAATAGAGAAATAATCACTATACAGAGAAAATTACTATGGATGCAACACGATTACACTTAGCGGGGGAGGAGAAACGGACACATCGAGGGAAAATGACTAAAATGACAATTTTAGCAATCCCCTTAACTCCCACCCTTTACACCTATCTAAGTTGTCTTGCGATGGGCCAGAAAGTTTATGCTCACCAGTCTAGGATGTTCGAATGCCTGCTCCGTGCCCCATTGCCTGCCGATGTCTTTAGGGTTTTCACCGCCCAGAGCAGAGATACCCTAGTGATTTAAAATGTAACTGCGGGTATCCTGCTTCCCTTGGACGGGCTCTTTGTCGCCGATCTTCTTGATGGTAAGGCAGGGCACCGGAGTCCAGGCGAGAGAGAGAGATGGCTTCCCGAGGGACTACTTATACCCCTTTCTGGGAGCCCTTATCACTCGCCAGATCAGCTTGTTTCTTTGTCTGACCTGGACGTGTTGAAGTCTATACAAAGGAAACCGTTCTGGGCCCATCGACCTGGATGGCCGGTTAATCGGTTTTTAAACGTCCCATAAGTGTTTTCCTTTGTGTAACTGGTCTTGTGATGGGGCCATTCCAGTTTTAATGCCCCGTTGATCGTTTCCAAACAGTGTTGAAGTCAGCTAACGAAGGTCTGAATGCAGCTATTACCCGTTGATTATTTGTGCAAACAGCCTTGATGGGTTTTAATCAGAGGCCCGAATGCCACTGTTTGCTTCTCATACATAAATGCAGAAGGCCTGTCTGCCTTCTAATTTCTGGAACATTCCTTTTTTTTGTCAGTCCAAACCTGAACTTTGCAGGCCTTGGCCATGAGGTTGACCGTAGCCATCTTGTTGGGCCCTGGAGCCCTGGATTTTAAACTCAGTCCAGCCAGGGTTTCTCCAATAAGCCAGAAGTAAATCTTCAGGGGAGACATGAAATTTGCGAATCCTTTCATCCCATAAACAAATTTTTTTTTAAATGTTACATTTAGTCCCGTCATCCAAATCATTGATATAGATTGTGAATAGCTGGGGCCCAAGCACCGATCCTTGTGGTACCCCACTAGACACAGACTGCCATCCTGAAAAAGACCCGTTTATCCCTACTCTTTGTTTTCTGTCTGTTAACCAATTCTCAATCCATGCTAGTATATTACCCCCAATTCCATGTGCCCTCATTTTGTTCACCAACCTCCTGTGTGGGACCTTATCGAAGGCCTTCTGAAGATCCAAATACACCACATCTACCGATTCCCCTTTGTCTACTCCATTAGTTACATCCTCAAAGAACTCCAATAGGTTTGTCAAACAGGACTTCCCTTTCATAAATCCATGTTGACTCTGCTCAATCTTACTATTAGTTTCTAAGTGCCCAGTTATTGCATCCTTTATAATAGATTCCAGCATTTTCCCAACTACTGATGTGAGGCTAACTGGTCTATAGTTCCCCGTTTTCTCTCTCCCTCCTTTCTTAAATAGTGGGGTTACATTTGCTATCCTCCAATCTGCAGGAACCGTTCCAGAATCTATAGAATTTTGGAAGGTGACAGCCAATGGCCACCTCTTTCAAAACCCTAGGATGTAGGTCATCCGGTCCTTGAGATTTATCGACTTTTAGTCCCATTAATTTTGCTAGTACTGTTTTTTAACTAACAATAATTTCTTTAAGTTCCTCATTCTCGCCACACCCTTGGTTTTCTCGTATTTCTATGAGGTTTTTTGTGTCTTCCTCCGTGAAGACAGAAACAAAGGGCCCGATTTTCTGGATCGTGCGGGAAATTTTCGGGTTCCCCGAATGTCGGGTTCCGACCCGAAAAAAAAGTGTCAGCCAGCTGCACGCAATTTTCCCTCAAGTGGCCAATTAAGTTCCAGCGTGTGGGAACCCTTGCTAATTGACTATTTTCAGTCAGAAAGCCCCACAGTATGATGTCATCATTCGTGGTGCTTTCAAGGTCCACAGCAAGCATTGCTTCCTCTGTTGGCTTCCAAACGAACCATACAGGATGGCAGAGGAGCCTGCAGCAGCTGTGGCCAGTGCCAGACCCTGAGCTGCTTCCAAATTCGACGAAGCTTCACTGCAGGCATTTTTGGATGGGGTTAGGGCCCACAGGGAGGTCCTCTTCCCTAGGTCAGGCAGGAAGAGGCCTCCCACTGAGACCAAGGCTGCATGGATGCAGGTGTCAGCAGATATCAACTCGCTGGGAGTCACCAGAAGAACCTGGATACAGTGTTGGAAACGATTCCATGACCTTCACCGTACAGGAAAAGTAAGAATGAAGTTTCCAACACCCTCAGCCTGATCCCCATTGCCTTTCCCCACCAGCACTCAGCTTTAGCACTCTCTTCTTCCACATCCCACTTCACAGTCACATCCATGCACCCTTACCCATTTCATCTCTCTCTATGCTCACATTCACATAACTATTCCACCATGCAGCCCTCACACTCCCGCTCACTCTGATGCTTTGAACACAGCTGACAACACACAGGGAGGGCCCTAGGTCTTGCAGCCTCACACCATCTTTGTCTCCCTCTAAGTATCTATGCTATGCAATCTCTACACTCACTCCTTCCTTCTCACTCAAACTCCACTTGTCTCCCTCATTGCAGGAAAAGAGAACTCACAACAGAGAGTGAGCCAGGACTGGAGGAGGCCCACCCTCAGTAGCCCACCTGACCCCCTGGGAGGAAGGAGTGCTGGAAATTGTTGGGGCTGATGTGGTCGCGGAAGTTGGGGAAGGAGAGACGGGGGCAGTCCCGCAAGCTGGTGACAGAATAGTTTGCCATCTCTCTCATTGACATAGCATGAATCGCTGTTATGATTCTGAAGCTACATCATTTGGCCTTAGGAACATCTGCCAACTCCAATGTGCATGTAACCTTGGCCACATCTCTAACTCCTTCCTCTACTCCCCCACAGAACCATCCAGAGCCCCCGTCCCCACTGTGGAGGGGGAAGAGGCTGTGCAGCCAGACTTCTCAGAGGAAGCTCCAACCTCTGAGGGCGCAGCGTCAGCAGAAATAAGCGCACCCAGCACCAGCGCAGACACTCACACCTCGGGGGGACCTTCAGGACATAGAGTAGTGTTGTCACCTGGTGTTTCACAGCTCACAAGTGAGCCTCAGCAGATTCTGGAGACAGGGACAGCAGTGGAGAGTCCTCGTCAGAGGGCGCAGGACTCTGCCAGCTCAGCTCAGCTGCGCTGCATGTCGACCCCTGCCTCTGGGTCCATCCACAAGAGAAGAGGTGATGGATCTCCATGCACAGATGCAGGAGTCTCTGGCAGGTTTTGTCTCCAGGGTCGCTGCGAGTGTGGAGCGAATGGAGGAGTCCATAGCGACCATGAGCAGAGCCTTTGTGGAGTCATTGGCGCATGAACGCATCACCATGGAAAGGTTGGCAACCTCCATGGAGGCGATAAGTCGCCAGGGTATGGAAAACATGGTGAGTGCTCATAAGAGAATGACATCTCTTGAGGAGCGATGGCCATCTATTGAACAGAGAAACCAGACCTTCATGGAAGTCCTTCTGAGTAGGACTGCCAGTGCAGAAACGGGTCCCCATGGCCACCTAATGCGCAGCAAGGTGCTCTCAAGCCACTTCCAAGTGCTGGCCCCTTCTGGCCTGTGCAGTTTCAGGTGAGTGAGCAGCAGCCTGGTGCTCCTGTTGCTGTTCCTGGTGCTGCTGCTGCCGCCTCTGCTGCTGGAGATCCTCTAATGGCAAGAAGGGAAGGAAGAAAAGGCGTCCCATGCTTCTGGTAGATGCCTCCGCTGAGGAAGCGCTGAGTGAGGGTGGCAAGAGGGGCTTCGCAGGAGCTCACATTGGAGAAGTGTGTGAGGCTCCAACCTTCCACAGCTGTGCCTAAGCCTTGAACAAGTAGCCCCAAGCCTGCAACAACAAGGTCCTTCAACATACAAATGCTCTCCGATTAAATCTCAGCTTTCCCGAATGACCTGCAGCTGAGAGCAAGCAAGCCGGGATGCTTCACGCCAGGTTTCATCAGCGGGGTTCCCCGCAGGCGTGTTTAGCGTGGGAAACCCTTGAAAATAGAAAGGGCCCCTTAAAATGGCATTAAACATGCCAATAATTGCTGATTAGGGTCCCGACGGCCAGTCCTGCCAGCGACGGGCGGGACTGATTCGGGTCGGAGAGAAACGGCGGTCCAAAAGTCGGACAGGGCGGGGAATCAGGCGGGGGGGGGGTCGCGACCCCCTGTTTTTGCGATTTTCCCCGCCCACACGCCTGAAAACCCGCCCGACGGCTGGGAGAAAATCGGGGCCAAAGTATTTATTTAATTTCTCTGCCATTTCCTCATTCCCCATTATAAATTCTCCCGTCTCTGACTGTAAAGGACCTACATTTACCTTCACCAGTCTTTTCCTTTTCACATACCTATAGAAGCTTTTACAATCCATTTTTATATTTTTCGCTAGTTTGTGCTCATATTCCATTTTCCCTTTATCAATTTCTTGGTCCCTCTTTGCTGATTTCTAAAAAGATCCCAATCCTCAGGCTGACCGCTTTTTCTGGCAACTTTATAAGCTTCCTCCTTTGACTTAATACTAGCTTTAATTTCTTTTGTTAGCCATTTGCATGTGTTTCACAGCTTTAATGGAATTCTCACACATTTTGTACAAGAGTATTATAGGCCGGCCGGAAAATCTACCCTCTACTCACCAGCTGTATATTAGAGAGACTCTGGTTCTGACCCAGAGTTTCACTGTATTGGAACACAGTATAGAAAATCAGGCATGCATGCCAGTCCATCATGATTTTCTCAGTTTTGGAGCTACTATATCACTGTATAGGGGCAGAGATCACAGCATATAAAACGTAAGTGGATTAACAGTTAACGTACGCATGGTCAATGTAATTCGTTGGACTGGTTTCAATCGCTTGAGGGGGTCGGAGAGGAATTTTCCAGATTTTTCCCTGCTTATTGGCCCTCGGGTTTTTTCCTGTTTTTTTTCCCCTCTCCCGTGTTCTTTGCCATGGAGCATGTAACAATTTTACTTCTCAACGAGGAATAGCACCGAAAGATTAGTTTCCAATAATTAAATACTATATTTTGCTTTGTGATTTTTTGTTTTTAAATTTGGAATCACAAAGCCTACATATGAAACTGAGAAAAGATTAACCCATGTCCATTGATTGCAATGCAGGCAGCATGCCAACTTCGTGCTGCCTGCTCATTATAATGATTCCAGCATGCAGCCAGTACTAACCACACTGTTCATTGGTTGCACACATCAGCAGGAGGTACAAAATTGTAACTTGCTAGCACCAGTTAAAGCTAGCCTGCACTGCTTAAAGCTAGCCTGCACCTCTTAAAGGGGAGATGCATTGTGACTTGAGCAGATGCTGGCAGTCATTCAGGAAGTGAATCTGACCTGGGAAACAGTGAAGAATGGCACAACATGGGAGCGAGCGGGCTCCAAGGTTTTTGGACGTTGCACTAGAGGACTTAGTGGAGGAGGTGGAAAGTAGGAGAGATATCCTGTATCTGCAGGGGGCCAGGAGGCCCTCCAGACAGACGCTTAAAAGTCAGTGGGAGCAGATAGCCATGTAGGTCAATGCCAGGAGTCAAGGCCCGAGGACAAGCAGCAGGAGCTAACTGCTGGTGCGCCTGCATGTCCTAACCGCAATGGAGGAGATGGTGCTGGTCATTATTGGAACAGCCATTGGTGCAGCCGTGGCCAGCGGCGGGGCTGAGACCATCGAAGATGATGGAATCCTCATACCTAATCCTCCTTCTCACATCCCATTTCCCCTCATCCCACAATCTCTTCTGATTTACAAGCTGCAGATGGTGTAAGCAAGCTCATTCTCCCAGTCATGCTGTATTCCAAGGGGAATGCCTACTACTGCATCCATGTCTGGGAGCAACTGGTTTATGCAGAAGCCTTGAAGTCAGGAAAAAGTCCTTTTGTGCTTACCACAGCCTGTAGACTTTTGCAACTTGAAAGAACTATGGAAAGGACCAAGCTCTTGTAGAATCATACCAACAGCCAGAGGAAATCAACCAGCAACTAATCTGTAAGTTTTTTTTATTCGTTCATGGGATGTGGGCGTCGCTAGCAATGCCAGCATTTATTGCCCATCCCTAGTTGCCCTTGAGAAGGTGGTGGTAAGCCACCTTCTTGAACCGCTGCAGTCCGTGTGGTGAAGGTACCAATGCTGTGCTGTTAGGGGGCAAGTTCCAGGATTTTGACCCAGCGAAGATGAAGGAACGGCGAGTCGGGATGGTGTGTGACTTGGAGGGGAACTTGGAGTTGGTGGTGTTCCCATGCGTCTGCTGCCCTTGTCCGTCTAGGTGGTGTAATGATCAGTAACATGTCATTCTAGAATGGTACACTAGGTGGAGCTGTATGTTTAGTAGTGGGCTACCCACAAGGCAGTAGTCAAGATGGATGCCTGTACACTAGTCCACATGGCTGAATAAATGACTAGCTCAAGCTAGCTGTTCATAATGAAAACGTCTTTATTTATGAACATAACATGGTACCAGGATTGGTAATATCTGCTGAAAATTGCGAAACGCGACATGGAGGCTTTGAAGCCACCGGAGGGTTTGAAACTCATGGGGAATGTCGACTGCAATTGGCGGACTTTCAAACAACAATTCAAACTCTATATTGCTGCCATCGGATTCGGTACGATGCCAGACGCAAGGAAAATAGCGTTGCTGCTCACAGTTGCAGGCCCGCAGGCGATAGAGGTATTTAATACGTTTGTATTTGATCAAGAGGAGGACAGAGAAAAAATGGACGATGTGCTAAAGAAGTTTGAAACACATTGTTCTCCCAAAAAGAACGAGACCTATGAGAGGTACATGTTCTGTTCACAGACACAGCAGCAAAATGAGACTTTTGATAGCTTTGCAACCGATCTGAAACTGAAAGCACAGACATGTAATTTCTCTGAACTGAAATCATCCATGATTCGTGACCAGATTGTGTTTGGTATTCATGATAAAAAGGTCAGGGAACGTTTGTTGAGAGAAACCGAACTAACATTGGAGGATGCTGTGAAAATATGCCATGTCAGTGAGCTAGCTCAACAGCATGCAAAGACTTCCAGTGAAATTAATAATAATGCGACTGTAATGAGTGACTGTGCTGCTGTCGGTGCTGTGTCCTACGAGGGGAAGAAATATCGGCAGAACAGAAATGCAAAGCAATCGGAGGATGGAATTTTTAATTGTAAACGCTGTGGTTACCAGCACCAGCCAAGACAATGCCCAGCATTTGGAAAAATGTGCACAAAATGTAATGGAAAGAATCACTTTGCCAAACAATGCTTTTCAAAAGTAAAAACAAAGAAAGGGCAACAATTCAATGTGATTGAGGACACTGATTTAAGTGAGACATTTTTTGTAGGAATGGTGTCATGTGACAATATCGAAAAGAATACAGAAAATGTGCAGCCCTCAGGAATGGACAATGCTGAACATAAAGTTAATGCAGTAAAAGAGGACAAATGGATGATGCCACTGCAGGTAAATGGAGTATTGGTTACATTGAAACTAGACACTGGGGCAAAAGCAAACTTAATCAGTATGAGTGACATTAAAAATATGAAAGAAAAGCCCAAAATACAGAAAAAGTCAGTACTAATAAAGAACTATAATGGACATAAAATAGATAGCTTAGGTGTATGCATACTTAAAGTGACAGTCAAAGACAAAGTGCATCATCTCATGTTTTCTGTTGTGGCTGAAGAACTTGATTCACTACTAGGTGACAAAGCTTGTGAGGACTTAGAACTGGTCAAGAGAGTCTACCATATAAACTGTGCCATAAGCAGACCAGATGACTCAGTGGATTCTGTAGTGAATAATTTCCAGGATGTGTTCAAAGGATTTGGAGTTCTACCATTCACCTACAAGATTCAGCTAAAGGAGGATGCTCAGCCAGTGGTACATGATCCACGGAGAGTTCCAGCACCCCTGCGTGACCGGCTCAAGAATGAACTGGACAGAATGACCACACTAGGAGTCATCAGGAAAGTCGAAGAGCCAACAGACTGGGTTAACTCCATGGTATGTGTAAAGAAAAAGAACAATGATCTAAGAGTATGCATGGATCCAAAGGACTTAAATGCAAACATAAAACGTGAACACTACCAGATTCCCAAGTGAGAAGAAATCACCAGTGAAATGTCAGGTGCCAGGCACTTCACAAAGCTCGATGCCTCACAAGGATTTTGGCAACTAAAACTGGATGAAGAGAGCACCAAATACTGTACCTTCAACACACCATTTGGCAGGTATTGTTTCCTCAGAATGCCTTTCGGGATAATATCTGCATCTGAAATCTTTCATGGAGCGATGGAACACATAATTGAAGGTCTGGAAGGAGTTCGGGTCTATGTTGATGACATCATCATCTAGGGCTCCACACTGAAAGAACACAATGAGAGACTGACTAAAGTGCTGCAGAGCATACGCCGGAATGGACTGAAGCTCAACAAAGCCAAGTGTCAGTTTGGCGTCCAGGAAGTCACTTTCCTAGGAGATAATCTATCTGGTAAAGGAATAGAGCCAGATATGGAAAAAGTAAACGCCATACTCAACATGCCCCGACCCACTGACAAAAAAGGAGTGCTACGCATCATGTGTATGATAAACTTCATTGGAAAGTTCATTCCTAACTTGTCAGCCAAGACAGCCTGTCTGCGAGACCTGCTACATAAAATAAATGAGTTTGCATGGACAGAAAGACATGAACAAGAGTGGATGAACCTCAAAACAGTGCTGACAACCACACCTGTACTCACCTTCTTTGACCCAACAAAGAGAATCAAAGTGTCAACGGATGCATCAAAAGATGGCCTAGGCGCGGTCTTGCTACAAGCAGAGGGTGAAGATTGGAAGCCTGTTGCCTATGCCTCCAGGTCTATGACTGACTCTGAGTGTCGATACGCCCAGATTGAAAAGGAATGTCTAGGCTTGGTAGTTGGACTAGAAAAGTTCCATGGCTACATATATGGACTTCCCACCTTCACAGTTGAGACAGACCACTGCCCACTGGTTGCCATCATAAAAAAAAATCTGAATGAGATGTCTCCAAGGATTCAACGACTCATGATGAAGCTGCAAAGATATGACTTTGAACTGATCTACACACCAGGCAAACACATAGGCCTAGAAATTCAGTTGGGCGCGCCAGCCGTTAGCGCCTTAGGAGGAGCAGATCTTGAGCGCTAGGCGCTCAGTGCCCGGGCGCAGTGCAATCTGCGCCTCGCCCCAACTTCAGTAGACATTTAGCGCCGGCGCAAAGTCTTAGCGCACGCCCTGCTGCGCGCGCAGATCATGACGTCATTTCGTCGTGCAACGCCCTTTGTGCGCCCGGAACCGGAACTTCACTCGCGCCGCCCCATTGTGCGCCGGGCGGCCCTAACGACTGTGAAGTGGAACGGTACACAGCCGAGGTGGGCCGCGGGGAGCGCAAATTAAAGGGCACTTACCCTGCACTATAAAGGCCAGCCATTTTGCAGCATTCACTCTTGTGCAACGGTTTTTTGGAGAGAGACCAAGGAGGAGAGCTTACTGCTTTGGCCCAACACTAGGACAGGTATTTTTGGCTCAGGCCAGAGCTTTGCAATTATCTTTGCCTTCATTGAGATCTCAGTGTTTGCCAGCATATAATGGGGGCTGCATTGGGTGCCAACGCTGAGTTTCAGCCTTATGCCGGAAGGGCTTACAGACGCCGTGAGAGAGTGGCAGCCCTGGCTAGATGCAGAGGGGGCAACAGGCGTCGCCAAGTGAGGCCTTACCCACCCAGGGTATACCGCCAGCAGTCCTCCTATCTGACCATGTCTGCCGCGCAGTGTGTTAGGAGGCTGCGATTCAGAAGGGAGGTGGTTGCAGACATCTGCCAGCTGCTGCACAGAGATCTGCATCCACAGCTGATGCACAGGACGTCTCTGTCGGTGGCAGTGAAGGTGACGGTGGCTCTCAACTTCTATGCCACCGGCTCCTTCCAATCTGCTGCTGGGGACATCGCTAACATCTCCCAGTTCGCCGTGCATTGCTGCATCCGCCAGGTGACCAATGCCCTTTTCAGAAGGAGACGTCAATTCATCTCCTTCCCCATGACCCTGGACAAGCAGCAGCAGCATGCAGTGGGATTTGCAAGAATAGCGGGCTTCCCCATGGTGCAGGGCGCCATTGACTGCACACATGAGGCTTTGCGGGCACCTCTGGAGCATGCCGAGGATTACCGCAACCGGAAGGGCTACCATTCCCTCAACGTACAGCTGGTGTGTGACCACAGGCAGCGCATCCTAGCTGTCAATGCCCGCTTTCCAGGCAGCAGCCACGATGCCTTTATCCTGCGACAGACAACTGTGGCTGACATGTTCCAGGCACAGCCTCACCCAAGAGGATGGCTTATCGGGGACAAAGGCTATCCTTTGTGTACCTGGCTCATGACCCCGCTCCGCGCGCCCACGACCCCTGCTGAAGAGGCGTACAACGAGAGCCATCAAGCGACTAGGAACATCATAGAACAAACAATCGGCGTCCTGAATCAACAGTTCCGCTGTCTGGATCGCTCCGGGGGAGCCCTCCAGTATTCGCAGGAGCGAGTCTCCCAATTCGTCGTCGTTTGCTGCATGCTGCACAACCTGGCTATCCGCAGGACTCAGGCACTGCCACCTCACGTTGGACCACCACCTCAGGAGGAGGAGCAGGAGGAGGAGGACGAGGAGTACCAGCCCAGGAGGGAGGCAGAAGGTCCAAGGGCCGCCCGTCGGCGGCTTATTGACCGTCACTTCTAGGCCCCCTATCAGGGAATGGCTTGTGCCAATGAAACAACATGATTGCAGCCGCTCCGCAAGCCGTCAGCCGGTTAAGGCAACAAACACTTCAAAGATCAAACATGGACAATGTGAATAAATAAAATGCTTTATTGTACAAACTCAGGGCCCTTCCCACATGAAAACCAAAAACAGACGAAACCCCCAAAAAACACTCACACACATGACTCACTCCCACAACCTGGGGAGCATTAACAAAAGATGTAAACAAAAATGGCCTTCATCCTCGGCCTTCACAAAACACACATTCCCGAAAACACAACATTTGGACACACCCTCTACTTAGTGGCCCGCGAGGGCGATGCCTTCTGCCAACTTTGGCGGCCCCTGCACGCCCTGCTGCTCCTCCTCAAAGTGAGGCCATTGGTTGCTGCAAGGCTGGGGGCAGGCTCCTGAGGGGCACATGTCGTGACGGCAGATGCCCTTGGGGGTCGGCCTAGACGAGGTCTGGCCGTCGAGGGGCCGGCTGGTGAATGCTGCAGCTGTGGCTGGCCAGCATCAGTCGCTGCAGCAGCTCCTGGCAGCTCCACTGGGGGAGTGGCAGTGGCAGCTGGAGGAATGGGGGCAAGCTGGCGGATGGCAGGCGCTCGCTGGTCACCTGAGACACTGGCACTCAGCCGGGCCAGCACTGCAGCATGCGCACCAATCTGCCGAGGGACAGACCGCTGTGCTGCTGCAGCGCGCCGGGTGCCCTGGCGATGCCTGGCTGACACAGCGAGTGTGGCAGCAGTGAGTGCCCGTGTTGACCTGTTCAGTGACCGCATCAGAGCACCCAGTGACTGCACGGCACCACTGATCACCTGGCCACTCGCTGCCTGAGCTGCCCCGAATTCCGCCCGACTGGTGGCCTGTGAGGCCCCGAACTCGGTCACACTCCGAGACAGGGACTCGATGGCCTCAGGCAACCGTGCCACTACCCCCATGAGCTCCGTGTGCCGGCGCTCCGAGTCCGCGGACAAGTCCTCGAGGCGGCGCATCTCCTCGGCGTTGGCCGTCTCCGGACTGGAGGCTGGACTCTCCCTCTGGGGAGAAGGCCGCCGAGCTGGCCGACCCTTCCTGCGTTGCTGGACGCCGCTGGGCCCAGCAATTGGACTCCCCTCCGACCCTACCCCCCTCTGGGGAGAAGGCCGCTGAGCTTCCACCCCCCTCCCGCGTTTCTGCAGGCCGCTGGTCCCAGGAGACTACCCTCCCCTCCGACACTTCCCCCACGCTCCCCTCCAGGGAAGACGTGTCCCCTACATTGGCATGGGTTGCCGCAGCTGAGGGTTCCCCTGATGGGCCGCCTTCCTCTTGCTCCTCCTCCTCCTCCTCTTCTGAGGGGCTGTCACTGGCAACTTCAGGGACCTCCTCCTCACCATCTGAAAGCAGGAAGGCACAAGAGTAGCTTTAGAATGAGGAGAGGGCGTCAGCGAGGGATGCATGAGTGGTGGCATTCAGCGCATTGGTCGGACAGTGGCAAAGGATGTAGATCTGATGCGCAAGTGGGACGAGAGAGGTCCAACAGGTGATGTCCTTACCATTGGTGCCCAGAACAGGGTCGGCATCTCCAGATGCAACGGGGCCAATCACCCGGGCACCCATGATGCGCTCCACGCGATGTTGCAGCTCGGTGAGCGGCTGGATCTGGGGTCCGCCTCCCCTGGTCGCATTCCGGCTCCTCTTATTATTGGCCAGCTTGGCCTGCAAGAGAAAGGACGGCCTCTAAGTACAGTGTGTAGCCCTGATCTTGTGTGCACTGCCTCCCATGGTAGAATAGCCTGGCCAGTGTGTAGCCCTGATCTTGTGTGCACTGCCTCCCATGGTCGAATAGCCTGGCCAGTGTGTTAAGTGCACAATGTGCAATTGATGTTCATGAGTGTCCCATAGCTGCTGCATGAGGGCTGGCCATTAGGGCTTTCGGGTCCCTTTGCCCATAATGTGAGGCGCACATGCAAGGATGAGGAGGACACTGGAAAGGGTACTCACCCTGACAATCCTGGCGAGGTCATTCAGCTTTTTGCGGCATTGGACACCGCTCCTGGGGACCTCGCTGTTGGATGACACCTTGATGGCGACATGCCTCCAGGCTCTCCGGTAGACGCGGGCCGGCGGCTTCCTGCCATTGTCCAGAAACAAAATATGGCGTCTCTTCTCCACAGCACCAACCAGCACCCTCAGATCAAGCTCTGAGAAGCGCTGCGCTCGTTCACGGGCCTTCTCCATGGTTTCAGGCTCTATTTGGGTCCAGCAGCAGTGTTCAGGCCTAGCTGCAGGGCTCCACTATCCAGGGCGTGGCAGCAGACCAAGTCGACCCTTCTCCCTTAAGAGCTGGCCGGCGCCAGGGTGTCTGCTGTCAATCAAGAAATGGCCGCACCTGCACTGCGACCGGCCTCGGCGCTCTCGCTCAGCACCTCCGGCTTAGCGCCTAAAGAGAGGCGTGCATCGTCAGTTTTAGCGCTCGAGCAAACTCTTCGGGCGAAGCTAATGAATATCGGAGAAGCGGCCTTGAATTTGCGCCGGGCGCAAACTTTAGCGGCCGCCCGACTTTACCGCCCCAAAAGTGGCTATAATGAATTTCTAGGCCATAGTGTTAGCAGATGCACTATCCCGAGCACCCACAATGAGTCATGTGAGCTCTACTGAGGAAGACGTGGATGTTCATGTGAGTATGGTCACTGCTGCGCTGCCCGTGTCAGACACAAAATCAAAGCAAATAGCAGAAGAAACAGTAAAAGATAATAGAGAACATTCATCATGGTTGGCCAAAAGGTTCCTGTCCAAAGTACTATCACATCAGGTCAGAGTTGAGTGTCGCAAGTGGACTATTACTAAAACAGAACAGAATAGTCATTCCACAGGCTCTACGTCAAGACATGCTCAAAAGGATTCATGAGGGACACCTCGGAATTGAAAAATGCAAAAGGAGAGCAAGAGACACTGTTTATTGGCCTGGCATAAATAAGGACATTGAGAACATGATAGGCGAATGTGAGACATATCAGAAACACCAAAACAAACAAGCAAAGGAACCAATGATAGTAGCTGACTTACCAACAGCACCATGGCAAAAGATTGGTATGGACCTCTTTCATTTGAATGGTAAAGACTATCTAATAGTGATTGACTACTATTCTAACTATCCTGAGATGGCGCTGCTCTCAAGCACATCAGCAAGCAGTGTCATAATGCATGTTAAATCCATCTTCGCCAGACATGGAATTCCCAGGATTGCCGTTAGCGACAATGGTCCGTGCTTCAACTGTAAGGAGTGGCAACAGTTTGCAGCACATTATGACTTTCAACACATCACATCCAGTCCTCTGTATGCTCAGTCGAATGGTAAGGCAGAGAAAGGTGTTCAAGTTCTCAAACAGCTACTGAAGAAAGCAACAGAAAGCAAGTCTGATCCTTATCTCGCCCTGCTAAGCTACCGAGCCTCCCCTTTAGACTGTGGTTCTTCACCTGCTGAACTCCTAATGGGTCGCAAGTTGCGCACCACGCTACCCTGCTGTGCAAAAGAAAAGCAGAGTAAGGAACTGAGACAGAGACTTCAACTGTTAAAGCTGAAACAGAAATCACACTATGACAAGTCATCCAAAACTCTGAAACCATTGACAAGGGATGATGTTGTCAGGATTGAGGATCCAGATGCATGGAACAGGAAAGCTACAGTTCTTGAGGAAGTAGGACCAAGGTCATACACTGTTAGAACTGAGGAAGGACAGATTCTCAGGACGAACCGCCATTCCCTCCTGAAAACACAAGAAACTATCCAAGAGCAAATCGATGACAATGCCGCAACTGAATCTTGTCATTCACCACCAGAACAATCTAACACAAACACACATACAGGCTCTCATGAAAACACATCAGACTTACCTGTGCTGAGAAGATCCACACGTGAAGTAAAAAAGCCTGATAGACTTAATCTTTGAGTACAAAGAAAACTATAATAAAAGAATGAAAAGCTTATAGAGTTCATAAAGTAAAGCTTTGAAAATGTGTTGACTGTTGTGAAGATGTTTATGTCGTTATGATTGATTGGTATTGATTTTGTTTAACCTCTAAGGAAGGGGATGTAATGATCAGTAGCATGTCATTCTAGAATGGTACACTAGGTGGAGCTGTATGTTTAGTAGTGGGCTACCCACAAGGCAGTAGTCAAGATGGATGCCTGTACACTAGTCCACATGGCTGAATAAATGACTAGCTCAAGCTAGCTGTTCATAATGAAAACGTCTATTTATTTATGAACATAACAGGTGGAAGAGGTTGCAGGTTTGGGAGGTGCTGATGAAGAAGCCTTGGTGAGTTGCTGCAGTGTATCTTGTAGATGGTACACACTGCAGCCACGGTGCGCCGGTGGTGGAGGGAGTGAATGTTTAAGGTGGGTGGATGGGGTGCCAGTCAAGCGGGCTGCTTTGTCTTGGATGGTGTCGAGCTTCTTGAGTGTTGTTGGAGCTGCACTCATCCAGGAAAGTGGAGAGTATTCCATCACACTCCTGACTTGTGCCTTTTAGATGGTGGAAAGGCTTTGGGGAGTCAGGAGGTGAGACACTCTGACCTGCTCTTGTTGCCACAGTATGTATGTGGCTGGTCCAGTTGAGTTTCTGGTCACTGGTGACGCCCCCAGGATATTGATGGTGGGGGATTCGGCGATGGTAATGCCGTTGAATGTCATGGGGTGGTGGTTAGACGCTCGCTTTTTGGTGATAGTCATTGCCTGGCACTTGTGTGGTGCGAATGTTACTTGCCACTTAACAGCCCAAGCCTGAATGTCGTCCAGGTCTTGCTGCTTGCGAGCATGGACTGCTTCATTATCTGAGGAGTTGCGAATGGCACTGAACACTGTGCAGTCGTCAGGGAACATCCCCACTTCTGACCTTATGATGGAGGGAATGTCATTGATGAAGCAGCTGAAGGTGGTTGGGCCTCGGACACTGCCCTGAGGAACTCCTGCAGCGATGTTCTGGGGCTGTGAAGATTGATCTCCAACCTCCACAATCATCTTCCTTTGTGCTAGGTATGACTCCAGCCAGTGGAGGGTTTTCCCCCCAATTCCTGTTGACTTCAATTTTACTAGGGCTTCTTGATGCCACACTTGGTCAAATGCTGCCTTGATGTCAAGTAGTTGATGATCCCTTTAAATAGTACTGCTGGGGTGTCCTTCCTGCTGCTTAACGTATGTTCAGCCATGCGAGGTTAAGAGAGGGCGTTGGCTGGAGCATTGAGCTCCAAAATGGCACCACTGGCATCAAATCAGCATGATGTTATGATCTGCCTGCTCTGCATACTTCCAGTGGATGTTAGCCATGCACGCACTAACGCCCTCACGAATATGGTGTCCGGCACGATTCACGGCAGAGGTGTGCATCGAATGCCATTTTGGTACCCAAACGGCACCCATAGCATCAGAACAAAGGGTGCTACCGCACCTTATTTTTTAAATGTCACTACCCCATACTGAAAACTGATATCTACTTCAATGCTGTTTATTGGGAGTTTAAGGTGAAAATGTAATTGTATCCATCAATCAAAAGCCATCAGTAACAATATAAATATATCAGCAATCAAGCAGTACTTGAGGGAATGTCACCTAGTAACCACATCTGTTAACTGACAACAACTGCATATATCTCATTAAAGATGTCTATTAAAAAGTTATAAATATGACAGTTGTATGCATGTAGAAATTTTAATTGTGTTGCCCTCAGGATCCAATACTTATATGTTCAATTATATGCTTAGATTTTTACTACTAAATTCAATTTCTATCACAAAATGCCCAGGGCAGAATGTAAAAATATTATTCTGGTATCGCAAAGTAATGAAAATGACACCAGCCCCTTGAATAAGATATTCATTTTCTAATCTCTTAATTATTAATGAATGAAACAAGTCTTGTGTACTTCATTGACTGCCACGAAAAAAGGACATTTGAAAAATATTTTAAGTGGGTGCATGCAAATGGCAAGTAGCATGCAGCCACTGTGTAGAATCTGAACCTGTATCGAACACGTCACCAGTCCAAGCCTGCTCAGTTATCCACACTCTCCAGTTGCCTCCCGTTGCATGGAAGTAAGACTCGAGAGATCAGACTGAACAATGCTGACTGAATCCAAGTTCAGACTGCTGAGTCCATAATTTAGAAATCAGAATCCTAATTTGGATTTAGGTTATCATCACCATTATTGAAATTGTAATCTCCCTTATTTAGAATTCAAATTTAGATTCAATTTCTGAATACGATCGATCTGAACTAGATTCTGATTGTGACCTGCAATACTCAGTAATCTAAATTCAGAAGGAGCTCGGCCTAGAAATTCAGTTGCGTTCGCCAGCCGTTAACGCCATAAGAGGGGTATATTTCCAGCGCTAGGCACTTAGCGCCCGGGCGCAGACCGATCTGCGCCTACGCCCAAATTCAGTTGACATTTAGCGCCGGCGCAAAGTGTTTGCGCCCGCTCAGCTGCGCGCGCAGCTTATGACGTCATTTCGTCGTGCAACGCTGTTTGTGCGCCCCAAACCGGAAATTCAGTGGTGCCCGCCCAATGCGGGCGTGGCGCTGTTAAGAACTGTGAAGTGGAACGCAACAGAGGCCCTGTGGGCCTCGGGGAGCGCTAATTAAAGGGCACTTACACTGACCTATAAAGCCCAGCCATTTTGCTGCAATGACTTTACTGCTTTGGATTTCTGGACAGAGACCAAGGGACAGAGCTTACTGATTTGGGACAACATAGGAGAGGTATTTTTGGCTTCTGGCCAGAGCTTTGACATTTGAATCATTGTGATTTCACTGTTTGCAACTTTATTATGGGGGCTGTATGGGGGTGCAACCCTCAGTTGCAGCATTATGTGCGAAGGGCTCGCAGACGCTGTGAGAGAGGGCCAGCCATGCCTAGACGCAGAGGGGCCATCAGGCGTCGGCAACGTAGGCTTTACCCACTCAGGCAATACCGGCAGCAGGTGTCCTATCTCACCATGACTGCGGCGCATTGTGTTAAGAGGCTGCGCTTCAGAAGGGAGGTGGTTGCAGAGATCTGCCAGCTGCTTCACAGAGATCTGCGTCCACAGCTGATGTGCAGGACGTCTCTCTCGGTGGAAGTGAAGGTCACGGTGGCTCTGAACTTTTATGCAAGCGGCTCCTTCCAAGCCGCTGCTGGGGACATAGCGAACATCTCCCAGTTCGCCGCGCATCGCTGCATCCGGCAGGTCACCGGTGCACTTTTCGCGAGGAGACACCAATTCATCTCCTTCCCCATGACCCTCCAGAGGCAGGAGCAGCGTGCAGTCGGATTTGGCAGGATCGTGGGCTTCCCCATGGTGCAGGGCGCCATTGACTGCACGCATGTGGCTATGCGGGCACCTATCGACAATGCCGAGGATTACCGCAACCGGAAGGGCTACCATTCCCTCAATGTACAGCTGGTGTGTGACCACAGGCAGCGCATCCTAGCTGTCAATGCCCGCTTTCCAGGAAGCAGCCACGATGCATTTATCCTGCGCCAGACTACTGTGGCTGACATGTTCGAGGCACAGCCTCCACCAAGGGGATGACTTATCGGGGACAAGGGCTACCCTTTGTGTACATGGCTCATGACCCCGCTCCGCGCGCCCAGGACCCCAGCGGAGGAGGCATACAACGAAAGCCATCAAGCCACAAGGAACATCATAGAGCAAACGATAGGCGTCCTCAAGCAACGGTTCCGTTGCCTGGATCGTTCCGGCGGATCTCTACAGTATTCGCCGGATAGAGTCTCCCAGTTCGTCGTCATGTGCTGCATGCTGCACAACCTGGCTATCCGCAGGACTCAGGCACTGCCACCTGACATTGCACCACCACCTCAGGAGGACGAGCAGGAGGACCATGAGGAGGAGGAGGAGGAGGAGTACCAGCCCAGGAGGGAGCCACAAGGTCCAAGGGCCGTCCGCCGGCGGCTTATTGAACGACACTTCTAGGCCCCCTGTCAGGGAATGGCCTGTGGCAATGAACGCACCTGAAGGCAGCCGCTCCGCAAGCCCTCAGCCGGTTAACGCAACAACCACTTGAAACATGACACCTGGACATGCTGAATAAATAAAAAGCTTTATTTCACAAACTCAGGGCCCTTCCCACATGAAACAGAAAAACAGACAAGACCCCCAAAAAACAGTCAAAAACATCTGTCACTCCCAAAACCTGGGGAGGACTAACAAAACTTGCCCATCCAAATGGCCTTCATCATCGGCCTTACAAAAATAAGCCCCCCCCCTCCACAACACAAACACCCCCATAAAAACAAAAAATGCCTTGATCTTCGGCCTTACCAAAATAATCCCCCCCCAGAACACAAGCCCCCCCATATAAAAAAAACCGCTATCACCACACTCTACTGGGTGTGCCGA
Organism: Somniosus microcephalus; assembly: GCF_052327205.1. Classification (NCBI taxonomy): domain Eukaryota; kingdom Metazoa; phylum Chordata; class Chondrichthyes; order Squaliformes; family Somniosidae; genus Somniosus; species Somniosus microcephalus. The sequence goes on from NC_140988.1 coordinate 100,213,240, forward strand.
GAGGGCGAGTCCTTAGACAGGCTTCTCCGGCCCCTGCCCGACCTGCTGCTCCGCCTCAACCTGGGCCCTGTGGCTGTGGCAAGGCTGGGGGAAGGCTCATGAGGGCGACAATGCGTGTCGGCAGATGCCCTTGGGGGTCGGCCTAGACGAGGCCCGGCCCGGGAGGGGCCGGCTGGTGACTGCTGCAGCTGTGGCTGGCCAGCATCAGTCTCAGCAGCAGCTCGTCGCACCTTGGCTGGGGGAGTGGCAGTGTCGGCTGCACCAATGGGGGCAAGCTGGCTGATGGCAGGCGTGCGCTGTTCGCCAGAGACACTGGCACTCGGCCGGGCTGGCAGTGCAGCAAGCGCAGCAAGCTGGTGGAGGCCAGACCGCTGTGCTGCAGCAGGGCGGCGGGTGCCCTGGCGATGCTTCCGCGCCACAGCGAGTGTGGCAGAAGTGAGTGCCCGAACTGCCCTGGTATGTGCCCGCATCAGCTCTGCCAGTGTCTGGACGGCACCACTCATGTACTCGCGACTCGCGTCCTGCGCTGCCGCGAGTTGCTGGACACCCCTGTCGTGCGCTGCCGCGAGTTGTTCGACCCCCCTGGCCTGTGATTCGCCGAAAGCGACCACACTATGAGCCAGAGACTCAATGGCCTGAGGCATCTGTTGCACAACCCCCATGAACTCCTGGTGGCGCCGCTCCGACGCCGCCGACATCTCATTGAGGAGGCGCACCTCCTGGGCGAGGACCGTCTCCGGACTGGAGGGCGGACTCTCCCTCTGGGGAGAAGGCCGCCGTGCTGCCCGACCCTTCCCGCGTGCATCAACACCACTGGGCCCAGGAACTGCCCTCCCCTGCAACACTTCCCCCTGGCTCTCCTGCAGGCCAGACGTCTCCCCTCCATTGCCATCCCCTGGCGCGGATGAGGGTTCCCCCGATGTGCCGCCTTCCTCCTGGCCCTCGTCGTCCTCCTCCTCCAAGGGCCTGGCACTCTGAGCTTGAGGGACCACCTCCTCCTCACCAGCTGAAAGCAGGAAGGCACAAGAGTAGCTTTAGAGTGAGGACAGGGCGTCAGCGAGGGAGGCCTGAGTGGTGGCATTATGCGCATTTGTCGGACAGTGGGAAAGGATGTAGATCTGAAGCGCAAGGGCAACGAGAGAGGTCCAACCGGTCATGTCCTTACCAGTGGGTCCCAGTACAGGGTCCGCATCTCCGATGGCAACAGGGCCAGTCACCCGGCCACGCATGAGTCGAGCCACGCTCTCCTCCAGCTCACTGAGTGCCTGGTACTCAGGACGGCCTCCACCGGTGACAGACTGGCTCCTCAAATTCCGCACCAGCTTGGCCTGCAAGAGAAAGGACGGCCTGTAAGTACAGTGTGGTGCCCTGTTGCTGTGTGCACTGCCTCCCATGGTGGAATAGCTTGGCCAGTGTGGTGCCCTGTTGCTGTGTGCACTGCCTCCCATGGTCGAATAGCTTGGCCAGTGTGTTAAGTGCAGAAAGTGCTATTGATGATCATGCCAGTGCCATAGCTGCGGGAGGAGGGCTGCCCATTAGGCCTTTGAGGTCCCTTTGCCCATAATGTGAGGTGCACATGCAAGGATGAGGAGGACACTGGAAAGGGTACTCACCTTCACCAACCGAGTGAGGTCGTTGTACTTCTTCCGGCATTGGTCCGCACTCCTGGGGACATCGCAGGTGGATGCCACCCTGCGGGCGATTTTCTTCCAGGCTTTCCTGTACTGCCTCCTGGGAGCCTTCTTGCCACTGTCCGGGCACAAGATCTCTCTTTTGTTTTCCACACCATCAACCAGCACCCTCAGAGCATGCTCTGAGAAGCGCTGCGCTCGTTCACGGGCCCTCTCCATGGCTTCAGGCGCTATTTTGGCCCACCAGCAGTGTTGAGGCCTAGCTGCAGGGCTCCACTATGCAGGGCGTGGCAGCAGTCAAAGTCGACCCTTCCCCCTTTAAGAGCTGGCCGGCGTCAGGGTGTCTGCTGTCAATCAAAACATGCCCGCACCTGCGCTGCGCCCAGCCTCGGCGTTATCAGGCCGCACCGCCGGCTTAGCGCCTGAAGATAGCATTGCAACGCCAGTTTCAGCGCTCGCCCAAACTCTTGGCCAAATCTACTGAATTTCGGCGAAGTGGCCTACACTTTCCGGCGGGCGCTAACTTTAGCGAACGCCCGACTTTAGCGCCCCAAAAGTGTCCAGACTGAATTTCTAGGCCCTCATCTTTTGAAGGACACTAATGAAAGATGCTGTTTAAAACGTTTGGAAATCTAAATCATTCTTTGCACCTGGATTCCTGAGTATCTTTTTATCTGTGTTATTTATAGAAATATTCAACAAATCAAGTATGTTACAGTCTTTGTATTCAAGGGGACTAGAAACCAACAGGGCCAGATTGCTGCATAAGTGCCAGGATGCATTTACCTGGCACATCCGGTGCTGACCTCACCTAAGTTCGAGGGAGTCAGGGGAATGTCTCAGGGGGTGAGGTTGGACATGGACGAGGATGCAAAACAGGCGGTATCGCATTAGTCGCTCGTTATATGCCCGTCAGTTCCACTGACTTCAGTATCAGGCCTGTCAAATAGCGGGGGGGCAAGAGTGATTCCGTCTGTTTTGCGCCCCTGTCCATGTCTAATTTCACCCCCTCTCACTTTATATGCCCCCTGCGGTTGTTTGCACCACTAGGGGCACATCTAGGGCACCCACGTATCCCATGGAGCTGGGAATCCTGGTTGAAGTCAACTCACTTTGGGGAGGGAGGTCGCACCCCCTCCCCCTTCCCTAAAAAGAAAGTTTTAGCTGTCTGGCCGCCAAGGGGACAAAATAATTCTACCTTTGAAAACATTTTTAGGGAATGCAGGCCTCAAGCCTGAAGGTGGACCCCACCGCTGCCATTCCTAAGGCCAGTACGGTGCTTACCGATCACCCACCCAACATCTCTCAGGCCAGGGTCATGGGTACTCCTGACGCTGGGATTCCCTTCCCCTGGTCCCACCTGTTATGCTGCTTGCTTTGCTATGGGTGGGAAAATCTCTTGCAAAGCCAGGACCCAGCGTATCTGGGTCGCAGTCTAAATTCTGACACTTCCAGTGCACTCTTGCCGAAGTTACCGCAGGGGTGCACAGCAAGGGCCTTGGATTTTCAGCCTCAAAGTGTATTTTACACCATTCTCTGTTGTGATACATGGCTCATGTATATCTTGTCAGTTTGTTAATGTCCCTTTCACTTTCTTGGCAGGGCGGGGACCTGTTTGATGCCATTACATCCTCGACTAAGTACACAGAGCGGGATGCCAGTGCAATGGTGTACAACCTGGCTTCTGCGCTCAAATATTTGCACAGCCTCAACATTGTGCACAGAGACATCAAGCCGGAGAACTTGTTGGTATGTTATTAGTTCTGGAGGAAATATACGGCAGATGATTTTATTCCTGCAGGGTATGTGTGTCTAGTGAGCAGCAAAATGTCAGCGCTCATTTTATCTGTAATGAATGCAGTGTGCAAAATATGGCCTGCTTTTGCTAATGAAATGTGTGTGGAATAAATCTGATATTCGTTGTAATATTTTATCACTGGGCGGGTGTGGGCTTTGTAGAACACTCAAAGTGCTGATGATGACATGAAGGACTGAGCTTTTTCACCACTAGAATGGCCCCAGTTTAAATTAGATGTGATAACCAAGTATTCTTGCTGGATGTTTATATATTAAAGGTGATTACGGCCCTTATAACAAAAAAGTGAGTGGAAAATAGCAAAATCACTTTTTCTCAACAAAACTATTGACTTGACATTGTCAGCACTGAAAATGACAAACATTGGGGACAATTTTAATGTTTGTTGTGAAACTGTAAGTTGGCTGCAGAGCGCACTTGGCGCCCCTCCTCCGCTTTGTTGCTGCCGTGAGGCCTGAGCCATTTGAGGCCCGGACCTCATCTGAATGTATCCAGCAAGCTGCATGCACCAAACCAGTGGCTAGGCTCCTAAATGGATGCAGATGACAGTATGGGCCTGGAGAGAAGGAAAGTGATCCTGATTGGGAGGGGGCAGGGAGTGTGAATAGGCTGGCACTCCTGCTCCTCCTGGCCCACAAAAGCCAAAAATGATCCTTTAAGGACCACTGGTTAGACCGTTCAATGCTGGTACAATTGGGCAGAGCATGTGCGGTGCTCATTTGTACTTTAAAATTGTAATCTGGGTCGCTTCAGGCCGCTATTGCTCCATTCACGCCAGGCAGCCACAGTTAAAATCAGCCCCAATTTATCCACACACCGTCCAGTTCTGTCTCGATCTGGTTACAGTGATTCAGTCATTTCATGTCTTTCATATGACAGTGAAGTGCTTTCGGACATCCTGAGGACATGAAATACATTATGCAAATGCAGTTCTTTCTTTCTTACCTGTTCCTTTGTGTATTACTCTACATTTGTCAATATTAAAATCCATCTGCCATATCTCAACCCAGCCACATAATTGGTCCAAATCTCCTTGAAGATAGTCAATCGCAGTTCTGCTCAGTACAGTACTTGGCCCAGAGCTTTGCGCCATCAGAAAGTTTAATAATACTACAGATGCTCTGTTCCATATCATTCATGAATATTACAAACAGCAGGAGTCCCAGATCAGAGCTCTGCAGAGCTTCACTGGTCACTTTTCCTCAGGCAGAGCATTTTCCATCTGCCAAGTGAGTTCTCAACCCATCTGGACAATTTGTCAACTCATATACCAGCCTTAAGATTCCTTACTAGCTTCATATGAGGAACTTTGTCAATTGCCTTTTGAAAATCCAAGTACATTAATCTGCTGGATTACCCCTGTCCACTAGTTTACTTACCCCTTCAAGGCATTCCAACAGGTTTGTAAGGCATGTACTTTTACTTTTAAAACCATGCCGACTAGTCTGTCTGAGACCTGTGCTCTTTAAATGCTCAGTTATAGTATCCCTAGCAATGCCCTCAAGCATTCTTCGCACATAAATGTTAGGCTAACTGGCCTATATTTATCAAGTTCATACTTTACTTTTTTTGAATATTGGAACTATATTTGTCATCCTCCAGTATGCATAAAGCTCTGAAAAATAACAGCAAAGGCATCATTAGTTTCCTTCTCTCACTTCCTTGAGGATTCTGTGATGTGTCCCATCTGGCTGAACTTCTTTGCACATATTTAATCCGTCCAGTTTTTGTACAACACATTCTTTGCTAACTTCCATATGTGCTATAGGTCACTTGCCGCATTAACTATGACTGGAATTTGCCTACAGTTCTCCTTTATCAAAACTGATGGGGAGAATCCATTCAGTGTGTTACCTACTTTATTCTTTAATGGACTCACCTGCTCTTTGACCCTCCTTCTACTATTAATGTAATTGTGCTTCTTCCTGCTGCCTTGGCTCTCTACTTCTCTTTCTTTTTATAATCTTACCTTAGTTATCCTCAATTGCCTTTTGTAGGGTACCCAATCCACCCTATTCTGTGCTTCCTTGAATCTTTTAAAGTATTTTTGCTTGTATTTTATATTCCTTCTTGCCTCTTTATTAAACCAATGCAGTATAGGCTTTTGCTGTGCTTATTTTTTCAACTGAATATACGACCTTTTCTCATCCCGTATTACAGCCTTAAGTACATTCCATTTTTCCTCTGTTCTATTTTTAAGTGCGGTTTCCAATTAATATTCCCAGAGCCTTTTCTCACAGCTCCAAAGGTGTTAGTGTCGCACTCAGTGAGAATGTTGCCACGTGATGAAGCCACAGTGGTTTTGCTTAATGCGTGCTCCTCATGATAAGTAGCACAATTCGACTGTTACTATGAAGCATGTCCACTTGTAGAAGCAAACACCATTTCACAGTCTGGGGTTCAGAAGAAACAAGTATGGTGCTGGCAGTTTGGAGCTAGCTCTGAATCCCAGCAGCAGCCAGTACTCAGACCATCCTGTAAGCACTGACAGTCACCACAGTATGTCTTGTAGTTTGTACTGCACTTAACCTGAACTGCACTGAACCTTCGTTTCAATGCAGAAAAACTTTTGGTCGAATCCCAGGAGCGGGCTGATTTGTTTTCATGGAAAACAGATGGAATTATAGATTGTGATCCTCAAAACACCAGCAAAGGTCCTAGAATCCCATGCAATTCGACTTATTCAGTCACTATAAACCAATGTCCCTACTGATAGCACTTGCCATTGATTTTCTGCCCAGTCAATGTAGTTATGAGGCAGCTGCAAAGATCTAAGATCATTCTAGAAAATAATTGCAGGCTCCCTTTGGCAGCAGCTAAGCTTTAAGATGCCTTGACATTAGCAGTGTCCCAGCTGTATGCTGTGAGAAAGTCCTGCTGACGTGACCAATGTAGTTCCTTTCATTTTACCAGAGTAAGCAGCTGTCTCCATTGTTTCTCCCACAGAATTTAATACTTAATATTAATTTGTCAGTATTCATGTTGGTTCCTGTTTCAGGCAGTTGCAAACTGCATACCCCAATGAATCTATTGTTTAAACGGAGCATACACAGTACAAGCGTACAACACTGAGAAATACATTTTCAGTTTTTTTCTTATAAGATAAATACAAGGGTTCAGGGAAATGCTTTCAGAGCTTGACTCCATTAGATTGTAATTGAAAAGGTTAAAATATACCGAGTATCATTTCCACAGAGGTTCCCTTGATCTCCCTCTGTACCGTCATTGGAAGATCGGCAGAAACCCCTTCAGAAACAGCAGGACTGGCTATTTACACCGTTTCTGTGGGATTTCTGCTGACCTTCTGCCAAGACTATGGGGTCTGGGTCAGCAGAAAGTTAATTGCAGAGCTATGCCATCTGCTGCCGGGCACCTGCAGCTACAGTATCAGCTTCCTTGTATCAGTGTTCGTGCAAGTCCAAAGATGTGCAGGTTAGGTTGATTGGCTATGATAAATTGACCCTTAGTGTTAGGGGGATTAAATACGTGGGGTTACGGGGATAGGGTGGGATATGTGTTGGTGTAGGGGTTACGGGGATCGGGTGGGATATGTGTCGGTGCAGGCTCGATGGGCCGAAATGGCCTCTATCTGCACTGTGGGGTTTCTGTGATTTCTGTGATCTGTGATCTGTGAAGAAGCCGCTGTCTCACTCAAACACCTAAGTTTTTGGGGGAGAATCATGCATGACAAACATACTCAAATTCTTTGAGGAGGTACTGGAGCTTGTGAATAAAAGAGCTCCATGGACGTTCTAGTATAGCATTGAAGAATGCTCCAAACAGTAGAAAAGCACAAATTGGGTCAGTAATTGAAGGGCATTAGAACCTGACTACTGCTGGAGTGCTGAACTATCGGAGGTGAGAAGTTAAACCAAGGCCCCGTCTGCTCTCTCAGGTGGACGTAAAAGATCCCACGGCTCTATATCGAAGAAGAGCAGGGGAGTTATCCCCGGTGTCCTGGACAATATTTATCCCTCAATCAACATCACGAAAAACAGATTATCTGGTCATTATCACATTGCTGTTTATGGGAGCTTGCTGTGCGCAAATTGGCTGCCGTGTTTCCTACATTACAACAGTGACTACACTTTAAAAGTATTTCATTGGCTGTAAAGCGCTTTGGGACGTCCTGAGGTCATGAAAGGCGCTATATAAATGCAAGTCTTTCTTTATCAAAGAAGACAGAGGGTGGTTATGCAGGGAATTCCATCAGAATGGTGGGATGTGACTATCAGGGTGCCCCAAGGATCAGTGCTGCGACCTTTGCTATTCACGTTGTATATCAGTGATGTGGGAGTGTGGATAGAAATAAAACTGTCAAAGTTTGCCCGTGACACCAAGTGATGGGGGTGGTGGGTGGGGGTGGGGGTGGGGGTGGGGGGAGCAGCTGTAACAATGAAGAACATGCTGATCTGGTGCAGAGGGATCTAGATAGATTGAGAAGCTGAACTGAGAAATGGCAAATGGATTTCAATGTAAACAAGTGAAAAGTGATGATACTAGAGAAGGGACTAGACTGTTGTTAGTCTACAGGATACAGCACAGGGAAAGACTTTGGAGGTTATCACGTTTTGAGAGTTTTACCTATTGGCTTGAAAATTTATGTATTTCAGTATTGCCAACCCCACCGCCTTATAAATCAGGAGACAAACTCTTAAAAGTTATGAGATTTAGTATAGAAATCATGAGTTGCTATTTTTTTCCTGAACCGACTCCTCGCTGACCTTTGCTCCCATACAGGAAGCGCATTCGGCCGTCACAAACCGATTACTGGCATAAGAACATAAGAAATAGGAGTAGGAGTAGGTGGATCGGTGGCCCCGCTGTCGCATCACTTGCAGGCCGGCCTCGCTCTGCTTTTGACCATTACTCTTTCCGGAACATAACCTCCTCCAGCCCTACAACCCTCCGAGATCTCTGCGCTCCTCCAATTCGGGCCTCATGCGCATTCTCGATTTTAATCGCTCCACCATTGATGGCCGTGCCTTCAGCTGGCCAAACTCACTCTACCATCCAATGCAAGAGGCAACCTTTGTTGCCATCAGGCGGTTTGAATTCTTTAGGAGACAGATGTGCTAACTGGGTTGGCCTGTAGAAAGTGAGGTGCCTCAACATTTCTAAAAAAGTAAACCTGACGCCAGATTTCTGATTTTCAAAAGTAAGCTCCAATTTCCCCCACTTTTTGTTTTATTAAGGTTTTTATGAACTTTCATCAGCAACAAGACTAAAACCATAAATACACCCCGGTGCAATATTGGATTTAATAAAAAGTAGCTAATAAAAGTAAGTTAAACTTGTGTCTATCACTGTTCTTCCATCTGTTAAATTGTTTCTTTGCCTCACCTAATGATTGAAAGCCTGATCTTACAAACCCATCTGCAGTTGGATCATTTTATTTTAAAAAGCGGATTCACGTACAGCTCAAAATTCACACAAACTCGTTTCTCATTTCCTCTGATAAAACAAGTCACTGCCATCTGACAGCAACAAAGTACCTTCTTACTCACCTGTTGCGGGGAAAACTCGGCGACTCATTCACCTGTAATAGGTTTAATAAGATGAGGTGCACTTGGTAGCTACCGATCTCTCCCACTGATTTGACAGCTTCGTCCAGCCCCATAGAGGTGGCCGGCTGCACTGATCTGGCCCGCTCTGATTTGCTTGGCAGTGACAGTGGAGTTTCCGTAACACAGCCCCCGGAACCGTGGTATCAAAGGAGCAGGGGGGGGACACTGCCCTCATCACCATAGGAACCGGCTGAGCTCAGCTCCTCTACAGTTTCTGCTTGCAGCACGCGGCGCTTCTCAGAGCGCGACACAACCGGCACGTCGCCACTCTCTTAACATGTGACCGCTGGCCCAACTCTTTTGTTAAAGTGACAGTGCGCGATCGCGAGGATGCTTGTCCTCTTCGCCGCCTTTTAACGTCCCCAGCTTTTCAGACCACCGCCTTTGATGTGCACGTGCTCTGCTCGACTGCCTTCCTGTGATGATGCATGTTCTCGATGGCGGGCAAGCCCAGGACCCGAAGTCTATGGGACAAATCAACTCGCGGACCCCCTGAAATCTTCTCGTGGAACCCCCCCCCACTGAGAGCCCTTGACCCAACCCATGTGTCCCCAGCAGCCAACCACAGGAGGCGGTGACGAAGATTAATACAGCTGAAAAAAAATCATTACTTATCTGAGTGAAATCACAAGATCACGAGTTGGGGTGAATTTTCATTAAAATCACGTGTTTCGCAATTAAATCGCGAGAGTTGGCAATACTAGTATTAATGTCATGATGTGGTAATGAGGTTTACAACGGATTAACACACAGACAACTCTCAGCTATCTGTGATGTTGTTTCAGGTGACTTAACTGGAATACCAGCCATCTCAGAATTGTGTTTCTTTCTTCGCATTATTAGCTTAAGACAGTGAACGGGCAATGTCATCAGCACATTCCAGAGAGGTCTGCACGTATAATGTAGGATTGGTTTCATTCATTAAGCACAACAGGAGGCCTAACATAACAGGTAATTTAATTGCCACAGCTCTCACACCAAGGGGGAAGGAGTTCCTTATTTGAGGTGACAACAAAAAATGCTGGAAAAACTCAGCAGGCCAGGCAACATCCGTGGAGAGAGAACGGATGTTGCCTGGCCTGCTGAGTTTTTCCAGCATTTTCTGTTGTTATTTCGGATTTCCAGCATCTGCAGTATTTTGCTATCATCCGTATTTGAGGTGTTAGTTTTGATAGGCAACTCAGCGAACCAGTTCTTGACACAGAAAACTGGGGGAGGGAAGAGGTTAAGCTTTTGGTTTTCTCTCTCTTTGGGTGGTAAAGGAGAGTCTGCAGCAGGTTTTGGGTCTGGAACAGTGTAGAGGCAAAGAGGTTTCTGTTTCTAAGTCAGTGCCGGCCAGTTACCGATACTGATTTGTAAAATGAGATAGGCCCATATCAAGCGTAACGTTTGCATAATTTATTATTTTTGATGTTATGACAAACAATAGGAAATTGCTATTCTGTTAATTAACATGTTTCATGTATAATAAACCAATTTTCTGGTTTACTATTCGCCTCGTCTCACTGGTGCTTATCAACCCTTCTTCTGAACGATAGGAGACATGTTTGTTGCGGTACGTGTGAGATCATGACATCCTGTACACACTTGGGGCTGGATTTTCCAAGCCCCGAGGAGACGGGCATGGAGACGGGACAGCCGGTAAATTCGGAGAAAGTGGGGGCGGATAGCAAACCCGCCCCCATCCCGCCTCCGTGGCCTTTTGCCAGGAGGCAGGAAGATGTGCTGCTTCGGGTCCCATCTCCTGGAGGTGGGAAAGGCATTTAATCCTCTTAACTGCCTGTTAACAGGTAGTTAATAGGCAGAAAAAAGAATTAGTGCCGTTTTATCTTCACAGGTGAAGACTTCCCGACCTCGGAGAACCCCGCCGGGTTGGAGGAGACATGGAGGAGGTCTGTGGGGGTCGGAGGCACCTGGAAGTAAGATGTAGAGGTGAGTGGTGGGTGTAAGTGTGGAGTGGTAAGTATGCAAGGTGAGTGATAAGTTTTTTTAAATGTTCACTTACCTTGTTTTCTTCCTACAGCCTTCAGCCGCGCTGGATTGGGAGAACCGACATCCTCCTTGTCGATTTCACAGACTGGCTGTTGGAACCTCTGAGCCAACAGCCATGTGAAATCAACAAAGTTGAAAGGTTTGATGAGTCCTGAACACAAGGACTCATCAAACTACAGAGAATGTCAGTGTTTGACAGCTTCACAGAGCTGTCAAACGCAGACATTTCTTCTTTCAAGAGGTCTTGACAGATAGCACGTCCGATGTTGATGTGACTTCCTCCCTAATTGGCCTGCTGAGCCTGCAGGGCGGGCTTAACAAGCTCAATCGGGGGAAATCCCTCTGGTTGGCCAGGTGAGGATGGAGGCGGGACATTGACACGACAAGCAGCAGTTCTGCCTCCAACTCGTCGCCATTCACAAAATCCAGCCCAAGAGCTTTTATTGTTAACAGTTCCTGGGTCAAGCTATCTTTTAATTAGATATTGAGAATTAAAGGTTGGGGACACAGGGTCCACTTACAGGAATGACTGGTGACGTTGAAAGAATATCTATAGCAAACCTAAAGTTTGTAATAGGCGTATTGATGAACAGTTCGTTGAAACTGTTGGCAGCAGAGAGTAAGGCAAATAGGTTTTTGTAATGTATAGCACGTAGAATAGAACACAAATCACAGGATATAACACGGAGCCTGTACAGAATATTGGTTTGGAGTACTGTGTGCAGTTCTGCTGGTCATATTACGGCACTTGAGAAAATGCAGCAAAGGGCTCCCTGGTATCAGACACCCGAGCTAAAAGAGGAGTCTACAGAAGCTGAGTTTGTTTACACTAGAGAAGACTGAGAAGGTATCTCACTGTTGTATTCAAGATCCTTAAGTATATCAACAACGTGAACCATGAGAAACTGTTTACCGTGGCCTGGAGAACAGCAGTGACAACAAGGTGGCGTGGGATGAAACTCAGATAAGGGAAGATGATTCTAGAGATCAGATATAATTACTTCATACAGAGGATGGTTAGTGTTTGGATTGGACTGTCTAAGGAGGCAATTGAGGCTGATAATATCAGTAATTTTCAGAAGGAGTTCAACAGGCATTTGGTGAGAAAATCAATTGAGGGATGTTGGTAGTTAACTGTGTATTCTGAGACGGACCAGATGGACTAAAATGCATTTCCCCAGTCCTGTACATTCTTATGTTTCCATTTCAATTTAGGCCAGTGCTACATTTTTGGCAAAAATGCTTCAAGTTGTCAAGGATTGTGAAAAAATGTCTCCAGATGGCCAGATCTCTGTGTTTGGGCCACATTATTTCTAATGCATAATAAAACTGCTGATCTTATTTTTCTTATCAGACCTGAGGCCAGGTTCTTTTCTGAATATATTTTTTATTAGTTTTAGAACAGGGGCACACCATTTTTATCAGGACATAGTTGTATTTGAATACTTGCTGTTCAAAGATGCTATCAGATTACATGTTCAATTTTACCTTTAGAACACCAGCAGTAAATGTCTGTTGCTCAGGCTAAGTGATGGGAGAGGGGAAAGGCCATCAGAAAGTGTGTTTGGGGATAGGGAGATAGTGTCATTTTATATTTTCCTGTCATTGGCAGTGCTACCAGCAGACGTGGGGGCAAAACTACTTGAAACCACTGATTGTGCCAGAATAGGGCTGCGCATTACCTCGGGCAGCAAGCCTATCTCTGTTGTTATGCAGGATACCCACTGAGAACTACTGCGTATGTTCACCAACAGAACAAATTAAAACCAACAACAAAGAAACATTTGTTCCTTGCGCAGCCTGCCCGCCTCTATCATCCACTGCAGGGAGTATCACACCATTGTGTCCTTTATGGTTCCTTTAGTACAAGGAAGCTGTAACCCAGAGACGTGAGCTTTTCACTAATTAGTGAATTTCCATTTTTCCAGACAAACTGTCAAGGCCTTTCAGTGAAAAAGAAAGGTTAAAATAAAAATTAAATTGTCGTTCATTGAATTTGTTTTACTCACTATTAAGTATGCAAGACGAGGTGTGAGAGCAAGAATAGCTGGCGTGTCATCAGATGAAACAAAAACCCTGCTTGGTCAATGGTATTAATAAGCATTTTGAGATTACAAATATTGTAGCTAATTTTCGAGGACATGGTGGAAGAAATGCCTTATTAGCACCACTTGTTAAAGGGCCACTGTCAGCTTGCCACGTTTTTCTCAACACCCACAAAAGCTTAAAGTTCCTGTGAGGTTTGATGTGAAATCAATGGTAATTGCCAGACGTGCCTCCTTTCTACATAAATTCACCGAGTGCAAGGTTTTAACACCAGTGTGAGTATACAAGTAAAAAAAACTGAAATGCCAAGTGGCTTGACCTTGAGAGGTAACATTACAGCCATTTGACTGCTGCACACCTGGGTACAAGATTTCTTCGCAAACAATCACACCTACCAAGAAATAGGGGTCAAAAACCAGGGGGCACAGATTTAAAGTAATTGGGGGAAGGTTTAGAGGGGATTTGAGGGGAAATTCTTCACCCAGAGGGTTGTGGGGGACTGGAACTCACTGCCTGAAAGGGTGGTAGAGGCAGGAACCCTAACCACATTTAAAAAGTACTTGGATGTGCACTTAGGATGCTCTAACCTGCAGGGCTACGGACCAAGAGCTGGGAAGTGGGATTAGGCTGAATAGCTCTTTGTTGACCGGCGCAGACACGATGGGCCGAAATGGCCTCCTTCCGTGCTGTAACTTTCTATGATTCTATGAGTCCAGTGGAGAGCCAGACTTACTTCCTGCTAAGATCACATGGTTGATAATCGCAACGTAGGACTCATTGAAAAATTAGAAGGGTGGCGTATAGTCGTAGCTCTCCTGTATGGAGCATTCCTAGTAGGAATATCAGTTTGTCTTTCTGCTCCACACTACTAATAGGTCATCCACATGATCCACTTCAACTGATTTTATTCTTCAAAAGTGGTGATTTTTAATGATTGTTAAGTCCTTTTATCAATTAATTGATAAAGCAAAAAGCATGCACTCATTGCTGTGACAAAAATGGATATTTTTTCCGGAATTTATAGATCTTCACTGTGTACCATGTTCTGTAGATTAAAACAACACTGAAAACAGCTCTGCCATTGCATGCTGGGAAATTGGCCATGTTTCTCTGGCCATGCCTAAAGCACATCAGAAAGAAGCTCGCCAAGCTGTTAATTACTAGCAAACATTGTGCCTGAGGAATTAGCTGAATTTGCAATCTGTTCAGGAAAATCTTACCTTAGATGATATGAATATAAAGAAAAATACTGCAGGGGCTGGAAATTTGAAACAAAACAGAGAATGCTGGGAACCCAACAACAACAACTTGCATTTATATTGCACCATTAACATAGGAAAACATCCCAAGGTGCTTCACAGGAACGTAATCAGACAAAAATTGACACCAAGCCAAAGAAGGAGATATTAGGATAGATGACTAAAAGCTTGGTTAAAGAAGTAGGTTTTAAGGAGGGTCTTAAAGAATGAAAGAGAGGTCAAGAGGTTTCGGGAGGGAATTCCAGAGCTTACAGCTTGTACAGCTGAAGGCACAGCCACCAATGGTGTGGCGAAGGGGGATGCTGAAGAGCCCAGAACCGTAGAGTTTGTGGAGGGTTGTAGGACTGGAGGAGTTTACATAGATAGGGAGGAGCGAGGCCATGGACGTACCTGAACACGATGATGAGAATTGTCAAATCAAGGCGTTTGTGGACTGGGAACCAAAGTAGGTTAGCGAACACAGGGCGATGGGTGAGTGGTACTTGGTGTGGGTTAGGATACAGGGTGATGGGTGAGTGGTACTTGGTGTGGGTTAGGATACAGGGTGATGGGTGAGTGGTACTTGGTGTGGGTTAGGATACAGGGTGATGGGTGAGTGGTACTTGGTGTAGGTTAGGATACAGGGTGATGGGTGAGTGGTACTTGGTGTGGGTTAGCGAACACAGGGTGATGGGTGAGTGGTACTTGGTGTGGGTTAGCGAACACAGGGTGATGGGTGAGTGGTACTTGGTGTGGGTTAGCGAACACAGGGTGATGGGTGAGTGGTACTTGGTGTGGGTTAGGATACAGGGTGATGGGTGAGTGGTACTTGGTGTGGGTTAGCGAACACAGGGTGATAGGTGAGTGGTACTTGGTGTGGGTTAGCGAACACAGGGTGATGGGTGAGTGGTACTTGGTGTGGGTTAGCGAACACAGGGTGATGGGTGAGTGGTACTTGGTGTGGGTTAGGATACAGGGTGATGGCTGAGTGGTACTTGGTGTGGGTTAGCGAACACAGGGCGATGGGTGAGTGGTACTTGGTGTGGGTTAGGATACAGGGTGATGGGTGAGTGGTACTTGGTGTGGGTTAGGATACAGGGTGATGGGTGAGTGGTACTTGGTGTGGGTTAGCGAACACAGGGCGATGGGTGAGTGGTACTTGGTGTGGGTTAGGATACAGGGTGATGGGTGAGTGGTACTTGGTGTGGGTTAGGATACAGGGTGATGGGTGAGTGGTACTTGGTGTGGGTTAGTGAACACAGGGTGATGGGTGAGTGGTACTTGGTGTGGGTTAGGATACAGGGTGATGGGTGAGTGGTACTTGGTGTGGGTTAGGATACAGGGTGATGGGTGAGTGGTACTTGGTGTGGGTTAGGATACAGGGTGATGGGTGAGTGGTACTTGGTGTGGGTTAGGATACAGGGTGATGGGTGAGTGGTACTTGGTGTGGGTTAGGATACAGGGTGATGGGTGAGTGGTACTTGGTGTAGGTTAGGATACAGTGTGATGGGTGAGTGGTACTTGGTGTGGGTTAGGATACAGGGTGATGGGTGAGTGGTACTTGGTGTGGGTTAGGATACAGGGTGATGGGTGAGTGGTACTTGGTGTGGGTTAGGATACAGGGTGATGGGTGAGTGGTACTTGGTGTAGGTTAGGATACAGGGTGATGGGTGAGTGGTACTTGGTGTAGGTTAGGATACAGGGTGATGGGTGAGTGGTACTTGGTGTGGGTTAGCGAACACAGGGTGATGGGTGAGTGGTACTTGGTGTGGGTTAGCGAACACAGGGTGATGGGTGAGTGGTACTTGGTGTGGGTTAGGATACAGGGTGATGGGTGAGTGGTACTTGGTGTGGGTTAGCGAACACAGGGTGATGGGTGAGTGGTACTTGGTGTGGGTTAGCGAACACAGGGTGATGGGTAAGTGGTACTTGGTGTGGGTTAGGATACAGGGTGATGGGTGAGTGGTACTTGGTGTGGGTTAGCGAACACAGGGCGATGGGTGAGTGGTACTTGGTGTGGGTTAGGATACAGGGTGATGGGTGAGTGGTACTTGGTGTGGGTTAGGATACAGGGTGATGGGTGAGTGGTACTTGGTGTGGGTTAGGATACAGGGCGATGGGTGAGTGGTACTTGGTGTGGGTTAGGATACAGGGTGATGGGTGAGTGGTACTTGGTGTGGGTTAGGATACAGGGCGATGGGTGAGTGGTACTTGGTGTGGGTTAGCGAACACAGGGTGATGGGTGAGTGGTACTTGGTGTGGGTTAGGATACAGGGTGATGGGTGAGTGGTACTTGGTGTGGGTTAGCGAACACAGGGCGATGGGTGAGTGGTACTTGGTGTGGGTTAGGATACAGGGTGATGGGTGAGTGGTACTTGGTGTGGGTTAGGATACAGGGTGATGGGTGAGTGGTACTTGGTGTGGGTTAGGATACAGGGTGATGGGTGAGTGGTACTTGGTGTGGGTTAGGATACAGGGTGATGGGTGAGTGGTACTTGGTGTGGGTTAGGATACAGGGTGATGGGTGAGTGGTACTTGGTGTAGGTTAGGATACAGGGTGATGGGTGAGTGGTACTTGGTGTAGGTTAGGATACAGGGTGATGGGTGAGTGGTACTTGGTGTAGGTTAGGATACAGGGTGATGGGTGAGTGGTACTTAGTGTAGGTTAGGATACAGGGTGATGGGTGAGTGGTACTTGGTGTGGGTTAGGATACAGGGTGATGGGTGAGTGGTACTTGGTGTGGGTTAGGATACAGGGTGATGGGTGAGTGGTACTTGGTGTGGGTTAGCGAACACAGGGTGATGGGTGAGTGGTACTTGGTGTGGGTTAGGATACAGGGTGATGGGTGAGTGGTACTTGGTGTGGGTTAGGATACAGGGTGATGGGTGAGTGGTACTTGGTGTGGGTTAGCGAACACAGGGTGATGGGTGAGTGGTACTTGGTGTGGGTTAGGATACAGGGCGATGGGTGAGTGGTACTTGGTGTGGGTTAGCGAACACAGGGTGATGGGTGAGTGGTACTTGGTGTGGGTTAGCGAACACAGGGTGATGGGTGAGTGGTACTTGGTGTGGGTTAGCGAACACAGGGTGATGGGTGAGTGGTACTTGGTGTGGGTTAGGATACAGGGTGATGGGTGAGTGGTACTTGGTGTGGGTTAGGATACAGGGTGATGGGTGAGTGGTACTTGGTGTGGGTTAGGATACAGGGTGATGGGTGAGTGGTACTTGGTGTGGGTTAGGATACAGGGTGATGGGTGAGTGGTACTTGGTGTGGGTTAGGATACAGGGTGATGGGTGAGTGGTACTTGGTGTGGGTTAGGATACAGGGTGATGGGTGAGTGGTACTTGGTGTAGATTAGGATACAGGGTGATGGGTGAGTGGTACTTGGTGTAGGTTAGGATACAGGGTGATGGGTGAGTGGTACTTGGTGTAGGTTAGGATACAGGGTGATGGGTGAGTGGTACTTAGTGTAGGTTAGGATACAGGGTGATGGGTGAGTGGTACTTGGTGTGGGTTAGGATACAGGGTGATGGGTGAGTGGTACTTGGTGTGGGTTAGGATACAGGGTGATGGGTGAGTGGTACTTGGTGTGGGTTAGCGAACACAGGGTGATGGGTGAGTGGTACTTGGTGTGGGTTAGGATACAGGGTGATGCGTGAGTGGTACTTGGTGTGGGTTAGGATACAGGGTGATGGGTGAGTGGTACTTGGTGTGGGTTAGCGAACACAGGGTGATGGGTGAGTGGTACTTGGTGTGGGTTAGGATACAGGGCGATGGGTGAGTGGTACTTGGTGTGGGTTAGCGAACACAGGGTGATGGGTGAGTGGTACTTGGTGTGGGTTAGCGAACACAGGGTGATGGGTGAGTGGTACTTGGTGTGGGTTAGCGAACACAGGGTGATGGGTGAGTGGTACTTGGTGTGGGTTAGGATACAGGGTGATGGGTGAGTGGTACTTGGTGTGGGTTAGCGAACACAGGGCGATGGGTGAGTGGTACTTGGTGTGGGTTAGGATACAGGGTGATGGGTGAGTGGTACTTGGTGTGGGTTAGGATACAGGGTGATGGGTGAGTGGTACTTGGTGTGGGTTAGCGAACACAGGGTGATGGGTGAGTGGTACTTGGTGTGGGTTAGCGAACACAGAGTGATGGGTGAGTGGTACTTGGTGTGGGTTAGCGAACACAGGGTGATGGGTGAGTGGTACTTGGTGTGGGTTAGCGAACACAGGGTGATGGGTGAGTGGTACTTGGTGTGGGTTAGGATACAGGCAGCAGAGTTTTGGATGAGCTGAAATTTACAGTGGGTGCAAGGTGGGAGTCCGGCCAGGAGAGTATTGAAATAGTCGAGCTTGGAGGTAACAAAGGCATGGATGAGGGTTTCAGTGGCAGATAAACTGAGGCAGTGGCGGAGACAGCAGTTGTTACAGAGGTGGAAGTAGACAGTCTTGGTGATGGAGAACATAAGAAACAGGAGCAGGAGTAGGCCATTTGGCCCTTCGAGCCTGCTCCGCCATTCAATGAGATCATGGCTGATCTTCTGCCTCAATTCCATTCTCCAGCCTTATCGCCATATCCCTTGATGCCCTTACTAGTCAGAAATCTATCGACTTCTGCATTGAATATACCCAATGACTGCGCCTCCACAGCCCTCTGGGGTAGAGAATTCCAAAGATTCACCACCCTCTGTGTGAAGAAATTTCTTCTCATCTCAGTCCTGTGGTCCCTGGTTCTAGACTCCCCTGCCAAGGGAAACATTCTCCCAGCATCCACCCTATCAAGCCCTGTAATAATTTTGTGTGCTTCAATGAGATCCCCTCTCATTCTTCTGAATTCAAGAGAATACAGGCCTAGTTTACTCAATCTCTTCTGAATGGCCTACTCCTGCTCCTATCGTCTATGTTTCTACAGATATATTTCTTAAGGCTAAAGAGATCAAGGGATATGGGGAGAAAGCAGGGACAGGGTACTGAATTTGGATGATCAGCCATGATCTCATTAAATGGCGGAACAGGCTCGAGGGGCCGAATGGCCCACTCCTGCTCCTATCTTCTATATGACAGTCCCGCCATCCCAAGAATCAATCTCGTGAACCTTCGTTGCACTCCCTCTGTGGCAAGTATATCCTTCCTTAGGATATGGTGTCTGAAGATCTGCTCAGGGTCAAATAGGACACCGAGGTTGTGAACAGTCTGGTTCAGCCTCAGACAGTGGCCATGGATGGGGAGGGAATCAATGGTGAGGGAGCCGTTGGTGGCGGAGACCTAAGACAATGGCTTCAGTCTTTCCAATATATAATTTAAGGATATTGCATCTCATCCAAGACTGGATGTTGGACAAGCAGTCTGATAATACAAAAGCAGTGGAGGAGTTGAGAGAGGTGGTGGTGAGGTGGAGCTGGGTGTCATCAGTGTACATATGGAACCTGATGTTGTGTCTTCGGTAATTTCACCGAGGGGCAGCATATGGATGAGAAATAGGAGGGGCCAAGGATAGATCCTTGGGGGACTCTAGAGGTAATAGTACGGGAGCGGGAAGAGAAGCCATTGCAGGAGGTTCTTTGGCTACAACTGGATAGGTAAGAGTGGAACCAGGTGAGGGCAGTCCCACTCTGTTAGACAGTGGAGGAGAGGCATTGGAGGAAGATTAACATTTCAGGTGTGGACCCTTTGTCAGAAGAGTTTTGTCAAAGGATCTGCATCCAAAACATTAATTCCTCTCTTCTCTCTGCAGCTGCTGCCTGACATGCTGCCATTTCCAGCAACCTCCCACCCCCATGGGGCTTTGACAGGCTTTTGTGCACATGATGAGACAGTAGAGTAAAAAGTATGAGAAGTATATGTTTTAGATATTTATAATGTTCTAGGTAGTTACAATCTTGACCAAGCGCTGTGGACATGTAAGTGAGATGTGAACTCCTAAGGTAGGAAGACCTACACAATTCCGAATACCTCAACAAACGAATATATTTGCTGCTACCATAACAGCTTCTATTTCTGTAAAATCTGTTTGGTAATTAAGAACGTATCTTGTGTGACTCAGAAATTATGTGGGTGTGTAGTAGAAATTCTACATATAAACAGATCTGTTGTTCACCAAAGGCACTTAGTCTACAATTAGTCTAATTGTAGACTAAGTTACCCTTTGGATCATAGGAAGCAAAAATGCTTGCTATCAGAGTTGACTTTTGTCTTTGATGCAAAGAAAGCTTCTGGTAAGAAGTTGAAATGTAACAATTGCCTCTTTTGCTCTTCCTGTCATCACTCAGTAAAACAACGGCAGCTTTATTTCACTTCCGAATGAATTTGATTGCCGCATGTGATAAAAGGTGACATGGAACTCCACATTTGACTTTAAAGTAGCCAAGAGGAATGGGTATAGTCTTGGAGAATTATGCAATCACTGCATTTGAAAATATTTTGGGAAAAAATATTGAATTGGATTTATTTATTGTACCCATTCAATATAAAGCAACTGCACCTAGTAATTTCAGATTTGCCTAATCATATGCCTCATTAGTCAGCACTTCATTTTTTCCTTCTCCTATAGGTGTGTGAATATGTAGATGGAACCAAGTCCTTGAAACTGGGTGACTTTGGTCTGGCGACTGTAGTGGATGGGCCCCTGTACACAGTGTGTGGCACACCAACATATGTTGCTCCAGAGATCATCGCAGAGAGTGGGTAAGTAGTGACCAGAAGCCTTTGAATATTGGGTCAGATTCTGCTGGCATGGTGAATCTTACGGTGTGCCCTGTTAGTTAGACTTGTTTGTGCACGTTTAAGTTTTGAAAATGTTTGCCTACAATTTTGCTGGAAGTGCGAGCCGATAACAGCGCAGTGAGGGTAACAGGGCATCTGGGACCATGGTGAGCAATGGGACCAACAGTGTATCTCCTTAACCAATGAGATTAAAGGATTGAGAAGTAAACAGACGAAGGACTGAGAAGGAGGGTGAATTAGAGTGGGTGAATTCAATGTCAAATTAGGTACAGAAAGAGAAATAGAGAGGGAAAGAAAGATTGGATTAAGAGAGAGAAAAAAGAGACAGAAAGGAAAATTTATATTTTTTAAATCTCCACTGTACAGATAACTGTAGCTGTAGTAAAGACAGCTGCTTGACGGCAGTCATATAAATAGGAAGCCATCTTGGCCATGCGGCAGTACTGCACGAGCTGGCACTGACTCAAGACCTAATAAAGAGTACTCAACGATATCTACTCGTAAGCCTCTTAATACTAAGATATAAGATAACATTACATGATACCAGGATTTATAGAACGCACAATACGGGCATGCCACAACAATGGAAGGGATAAAACCACCGACTAGCCTGCAACTTGAAGGAAATCTGGACGAAAATTGGCGCGAATTCAAACAACGCTTTCTTCTCTACCTCACAGCGATCGACGCCACGACTGGCTCTGGAACACGTAAGGTAGCTTTGCTGCTAACAGTGGCTGGCTCACAGGCAATCGAGCTGTATAATACATTTACGTTTGCAGCTGAAGGTGACAAAAATGATCTGGACAAGGTGATAGATTTGTTCGATAAATACTGCACACCTAAAAAGAATGAAACGTTGGAGAGATTTGTTTTTCGCTCCCGCGTGCAAAAGCAAGGAGAATCCTTTGATGTTTTTCTGACGGACTTGAAACAAAAGCACAAACATGTAACTTTGGAGACTTGAAGGAATCGATGATACGCAATCAGGTCGTTTTCAGAATACTTGACAAGAAGGTGAGGGAGAGAATGCTTAGGGACAATTTAAATAAAGGAAACTACGATGGTCTGAGGAGCGAGTTGGGTAGGATTGATTGGGGAATGGCACTCAAAGGGTTGACGGTGGATAGGCAATGGCAAACATTCAAAGACCGAATGGATGAGCTACAGAATTTGTTCATCCCAGTTTGGCATAAAAATAAAACAAAAAAGGTGACTCAACCGTGGCTAACAAGGGAAATTAGGGATAGCATAAGGTCCAAGGAGAGGACATATAAATTGGCCAGAAAAAGCAATAATCCTGAGGATTGGGAGCAGTTTAGGATTCAACAAAGGAGGACAAAGGGATTAATTAAGAAAGGGAAAATAGAATATGAGAGTAAGCTTGCAGGGAACATAAAAACTGACTCTAAAAGCTTTTATAGATATGTGAAGAGAAAAAGGTTGGTGAAGTCAAGCGTAGGTCCCTTGCAGTCAGAATCAGGGGAATTTATAATGGGGAACAAAGAAATGGCAGACCAACTAAATACATATTTTGGTTCTGTCTTCACAAAGGAGGACACAAATAACCTCCCAGAGATGCCGGGGATCATAGGGTCTGATAAAAGGGTGGAACTGAAAGAAATCAGTATGTGTAGGGAAATGGTGTTAGAGAAATTGGCGGGATTGAAGGCCGATAAATCCCCAGGGCCTCATAATCTACATCCCAGGGTACTTAAGGAAGTGGCCCTAGAAATAGTAGCTGCATTGCTGGTCATCTTCCAGAACTCGATAGACTCTGGAACAGTACCCATGGATTGGAGGGTAGCTAATGTTACCCCACTATTCAAAAAAGGTGGTAGAGAAAAAGCGGGGAATTATAGACCGGTAAGCCTGACATCGATAGTGGGGAAAATGCTAGAGTCCATTATAAAAGATGTAATAGCAGAGCACTTGGAAAGCAGTGACAGGATCGGACAAAGTCAACATGGATTTACAAAAGGTAAATCATGCTTGACTAATCTACTGGAATTTTTTGAGGATGTAACTGGTAAAATAGATAAGGGAGAACCAGTGGATGTGGTGTATTTGGACTTTCAGAAGGCTTTCGATAAGGTCCCGCATAAGAGATTAGCGTGCAAAATTAAAGCACATGGGATTGGGGGCAAGGTATTGACTTGGATAGAGAACTGGTTGGCGGACAGAAAGCAAAGAGTTGGAATAAACGGGTCGTTTTCCGAGTGGCAGGCAGTGACTAGTGGGATACCGCAAGGATCGGTCCTAGGACCCCAGCTGTTCACAATATATATTAATGATCTGGACGAGGGAATTGGATGTAATATCTCCAAATTTGCAGATAACACAAAGCTGGGTGGGAGGGTATGCTGTGAGGAGGATGTGATGAAACTCCAGTACGATTTGGGCAGGTTAGGTGATTGGGCAGAAACATGGCAAATGCACTATAATGTGGATAAATGTGAGGTTATCCACTTTGGTGGCAAAAACAGGAAGGCAGATTATTATTTGAATGGCAATAGATTGGGAGAAGGGGAAGTGCAAAGAGACCTGGGTGTTCTTGTGCACCAGTCGCTGAAGGTAAGCATGCGGGTGCAGCAGGCGGTTAAGAAGGCAAATGGTATGTTGGCCTTCGTAGCAAGAGGGTTCGAGTACAGGAACAAGGATGTCTTGCTACAGTTGTACAGGGCCTTGGTGAGACCGCACCTTGAATATTGTGTGCAGTTTTGGTCACCTTACCTGAGGAAGGACGTTCTTGCCATGGAAGGAGTGCAGCGAAGATTCACCAGGCTGATACCTGGGATGGCAGGAATGACGTATGAGAAGAGATTGTGTCGATTGGGCTTATACTCACTGGAGTTTAGAAGATTGAGAGGGGATCTCATCGAAACCTATAAAATTCTGTCAGGCCTGGACAGACTAGATGCAGGAAGGATGTTTCTGATGGCCGGGGAGTCCAGAACCAGGGGTCATAGTCTAAGGATAAGGGGTAAGCCATTTAGGACTGAAATGAGGAGGAATTTCTTTACCCAGAGGGTGGTGAACCTGTGGAATTCTCTGCCACAGAGGGCGGTGGAGGCCAGTTCATTAAATATATTCAAGAAAGAGTTGGATATATTTCTTAAGGCTAAAGGGATCAAGGGATATGGGGAGAAGGCAGGGACAGGGTACTGAATTTGGATGATCAGCCATGATCTCATTGAATGGCGGAGCAGGCTCGAGGGGCCGAATGGCCTACTCCTGCTCATATCTTCTATGTTTCTGTGTTTCTATGACTTAACTTTGGATGCTGCAGTAAAAATATGTCATGCTAGTGAACTCTCAGCCATGCACACGCAAACATTCGATGGGAGAACTACAGCAACGGGCATGAGAGCACTGGGACTGGACAACCTACCAGTGGATGTAGTACACAGAAGGGACACAAGAGGGCGCACAGAGTTCAGGACTATGACGCCATACGATTGCAGACGGTGCGGCAATAGACACGTGGCAAAACAATGTCCGGCTTATGGGAAGAACTGCGCAAAATGTAAAGGCAGGAATCACTTTGCTAAAATGTGCTTTTGGGAAGAGAAAACCGAAGGTAAAAAGACAGTGCATGCTATTGAGACTGAAGACACGGAATCAGAGACTTTGTATGTTGGAATGGTGCAAAATGACTTAAAACAGGGTAAAGATATGGAAAAGGAAGTACATTCCGTAGGACTAAAGACTGAAGTTTGGATAGCCCCCTTGCTGGTAAATGGCACCATTGTTCCCTTCAAGCTAGATACAGGTGCTAAGGCAAACCTCATAAGCTGGAGTGATGCATGGAATCTCAAAGTGAGACCAAAAATACTGAACAAGACAGTGGCTTTGAAGGCGTACAATGGACAAAGTATTGAAACAAAAGGAACGTGTAGGCTGAATGTTAAGGTAAAAAATCGCATTCACCCATTGACGTTTGTTATCGTGCCTGAAGGACATGAGTCACTGTTGGGGGATAAGGCATGTGTGGATTTGGGCTTGGTAAAACGAGTCTATACTATTAATGAACTGAACTGTGTGCAGAGTGCCCCCCAAGACAGTACAAATATAAAGCATGATGCTATAACACACAAGTACGCAGATGTATTTCAGAGTTTCGGAGCACTGCCCTTTACATACTCCATCAAACGGAGAGATGACGCACAACCTGTGATTCACGCACCCAGGAGAGTTCCAGTGGCCCTCCGTGAGAAACTGCAGAAAGAGCTAGACCGCATGGAGGGACTAGGTGTCATAAAGAAGACTGAGGAACCGACTGACTGGGTAAGTTCCATGGTTTGCGTCAATTCAAAAAAGACTGATAAATTGCGTGTCTGCCTGGATTCCAAGGACCTTAACGCTAATATAAAAAGAGAGCACTATCAAATCCCTAAGAGAGAGGAAATAGTCAGCGAAATGACAGGAGCAAAATTCTTCTCCAAGATGGACGCCTCGCATAGATTCTGGCAGCTGAAACTTGATGAAGAGAGTGTAAGCTGTGCGCCTTTAACACCCCGTTTGGTCGATACTCTTACCAGCGCCTGCCCTTCGGCATTAGCTCCGCCCCAGAAATCTTCCACAGAGCAATGGAGCAAATCATTGAGGGCCTGGATGGTGTGCGGGTGCACGTGGATGATCTGGTAGTATGGGGCTCCACTCAGGGAGAGCACGACACCAGACTGGAAAAAACACTTCAGAGGATACGGCAGTATGGACTCAAACTAAATAAAGACAAATGTCAGTTCAGCGTCAATGAAATCACATTCCTCGGGGACAAGATTTCTGCAGAAGGGATTCAGCCAGACAAGTCAAAGGTAAATGCCATACGTGACATGGAAAAACCAAAGGACAAGAAAGGGGTTCAGCGGGCCCTTGGCATGGTTAATTACCTAGGGAAATTCATTCCAAATCTGGCAGAGGAAACCGCTCACTTGAGAAAACTGCTGCACCAAGAGACAGAGTTCCAATGGGGACATGAACATGAGAATGAATGGAAGGGGCTGCTACACATTCTAGCAAGTGAACCCCTACTGAAGTTCTTCTGCCCTGAAAAGAGGACAAAAGTGTCCACAGATGCCTCTAAGGATGGATTAGGGGCTGTCCTTCTACAGGAAGATGAAGGAGAATGGCGACCAGTGGCATACGCGTCACGTTCCATGACGGCTACAGAGCGCCGGTATGCGCAAATAGAGAAGGAGTGCCTGGGCTTGGCATTTGGGTGTGAAAAATTTCATACCTACATCTATGGACTTCCCAAGGTTATCCTAGAAACTGACCATAAGCCACTGCTAGGGATCGCAAAAAGGAATCTGTGTGACATGTCATCACGGATACAGCGCCTAATGATGAGACTACAATGTTATGATTTTGAGCTCACATATGTGCCAGGGACACAAATGTTCATAGCAGATATACTATCCAGGGCTGTGCCTCGTGCCACACAAAACAGTGAAACAGAAGAGGATGTGGCCCTTCATGTGGATATGGTCTATGCAGCATTGCCCGCCTCACAGGAACAACTATCAAAGATAGCCGCAGAGACATCAAAGGACCCTGTTCTGAGGAAAGTGATGAGAAATCTTCAAGAGGGTTGGAAGAAAGGGTCATGTAAACAATATCATCATATTCAGTCTGAGCTTTCTGTGGTCAATGGACTACTGCTTAAGTGTGACAGGATTGTAGTGCCCATCTCTATGCAACGAGAAATGCTTCACAGGATACATGAAGGGCACCTGGGTGTGGAAAAGTCAAAAAGGAGAGCACGTGAGGCACTCTACTGGCCAAACATGAACTCTGATATTGACCAGATGATCAGTGAGTGTGCTACATGTCAGGAGTATCACTACAAGCAAACAAAAGAGCCCCTCATTACCACAGAGCTCCCATCACAACCTTGGGAACAGGTAGGAACTGATATTTTTCACTACGAAGGAAAAGACTATTTGTTAGTTATTGATTATTACTCTAATTATCCTGAGATTGCTCTCCTACCCAGCACCACGTCAAGAGCTGTGATAACTCACCTGAAGTCAATCTTTTCCAGGCAGGGCATCCCTCTAACTCTGGTCTCTGATAATGGCTCTCCCTGTGCCAGTCATGAGTTTCAGTCGTTTGCTACAGAGTATGAGTTTAAGCATGTAACCTCCAGCCCGCTCTACCCTCAAGCCAATGGAAAAGCGGAGAAGGGGGTACAGATTGTGAAAAGACTATTAAAGAAAGCAGCACACAGCAACACTGACCCATATCTGGCCATGATGTCGTACAGGGCGGCCCCGCTGGAAAGTGGCAAGTCTCCAGCTGAGCTCTTACTGGGTCGCAAAATCCGTACTTGACTTCCCAGGCATGTCACACCTGATCACAGAGATGAGGTATGGGCAGATAAGGCCCGGAAACTTCAGCGGAAACAAAAAACGCTCCATGACCGCACAGCCACTGCACTAGTGCCTCTACAGGAGAAGGATGTAGTTCGTATTGAAGGGCCTGGGTCATGGAATCAAAGAGCCACCGTTCTACAAGAGGTCGCCCTCAGGTCATACAGTGTCATGACAGAAAATGGCAATGTGTATCGCAGAAACAGGAGGCACCTACTGAAAACCACCGAGACCTATCAGCCGCAAGAGGACAGAGAGGATGAGCTGATGATGGAAATCCGACAGAGTGACGAGGAGACGAGGGCAATGCCACAAAGTGATGAAGTACACAGGGGTGACAATGAGACAAGGGATCTGTGTGGTACAGAAATGAACTTAATGGACACAACTGGGTTGGCCCAGCAAATACCCGCTCAGCTACGCAGGTCACAGCGCACCAGAAAGCCTGTCGTTAGACTCGACCTGTAGACAAGGGAAAGACTGTAAACAGCTAATGGATTTCTGGGTGTGGGTAGTGTTTATATGTACCGGCAGTTATTGCAAGGTATAGTTACACTGACTGTTTTTATATGTTGTTAATATGTGTTCTATGTGTTATGTTATGTTATGGTGTTTACTGTTTATGTCATCGTTGAGGGGGAAAGATGTACAGATAACTGTAGCTGTAGTAAAGACAGCTGCTTTACGGTAGCTGTAGTAAAGACAGCTGCTTGACGGCAGTCGTATAAATAGAAAGCCATCTTGGCCATGCGGCAGTATTGCACGAGCTGGCACTGACTCAAGACCTAATAAAGAGTACTCAACGATATCTATTCGTAAGCCTCTTAATACTAAGATATAAGATAACATTACATCCACCAACAGTTCACAACCTGAAGGAATGAGACTCCACACTTATAATTTTTCACTTTCTGGGCAAGAGCAGTTGATTGGCAGTCATTAACAATTATCATGTCATTAAAAGGGTACTTAAAGGGTGGCGTGGTGCAAGTTGGCCAGCAACTTGTGTACTGAAGGAGTACTTCAATATCAGAGGTGCTGTCTTTTAGATGAGTCCACCCTCTCAGGTGGACGTAAAAGATTCCTTGGCACTATTTCGAAGAAGAGCAGGGGCGTTCTCCTCGGTGTCCTGGCCAATATTTCTGCCTCAACCAACATCACTAAAACATATTATCTGATCATTATCACATTGCTGTTTGTGGGACCTTGCTGTTTGTAAATTGGCTGTGTGGCGTACCAACCACAGAAAGGACACAATCCGCTTTTCGGTCCGTAGACTATAAATCAGGCGTCATGCCTTTAAGAAGGAGCACACCTTTAAGAAACTCGATCTGCAACATAGTTAAGCCCAGAGCGGGGGAGGAGCAGTCGAAGCTGTGGACTGATGAAAAGCAGTCGGACTTGGTGTGGGCTCTGACGCCATTTTGTGTTCAACATGCAGTCTCAAGAATTAAACCTTTTCTGTTGAACCTCTCCGAGTTCAGTATTTTTTGCTAGGAGTACGTAGACTCCTACATTGGTGACCCCGACGCTCAGGACGACTCCTAAGCCTAACCATGGCTGACACAAACACAGTTTCTGTGAAGCTGCCGGAGTTCTGGGAGAACCTGGCCACCGCCTGGTTCCTTCAAGCCGAATCGCAATTCCGACTCCGCGGCATCACCGCCGACGCAACGATGTACGACTACCTCCTCGCCTCCCTGGGCAGCTCCACAATCACGAAAGTCTGGACAACACTACAAAACCCTTCGGAGGAAGGCAAGTACGCACATCTCAAGGCCGCGCTCCTTAAAAAATTCACAGCCTCCCAATTTTTGCGCAACTGCCACCTCCTCGACCTCCCGGGCCTCAGTGACTCCACGCCGTCAGACTTGCTCTCACACATGCTTGCTCTGACCGACGAGAAACCGCCCGGCTCCCTCTTCCGCACGCTCTTTATCCGCCAACTACCTCCCAGCATCCGCCTGGCGATCATGGCGTCCAGCCTCACGGACCTCGAGGTCCTGGCCGACGAAGCCGATAAGCTCCTGTCCGCCGGCTCCAACCACGCCGTCACCCCCGACCTGGCCTCCGCAGCGTCGGCGCGCGCTCCACCCTCTATCGCGCGGCCACACAGCTCGGCCACGAGGCCCCCCAGGCCCCCACTACCCCCAAGCCCTCCGACCCAGGGCTACTGCTACTTCCATACCCAGTTCGACGCACGGGCACGCTGCTGCAGCCATCCCTGCACGTTTCCAACCGCCCCCACACCGGCCTACACGATGGCCGTGGGGCAAGCAGGCGCGCTGCTGTACGTTACGGACAGCGCCTCCGGACGCCGTTTCCTATGCGACACGGACGCGCAGCGCAGCATCATCCCCGCGTCCGCCCTCGAGATCCAGCGAGGCAGCCATGGCCCTGCGCTGGCTGCTGCCAACGGCACCGACATCCGGACGTACGGCACCCGCAGCATCACCATCGACCTCGCAGGCCGCCGCTACCACTGGGAGTTTATCACCGCCAAGGTGCTCTCCTCGGTGCGGATTTCCTGTGCGCCCACAGCCTGTTGGTCGACATGCCTTGGCGCCGCCTCGTGGACATGAACACCATGTCACCTATCCCGGGCGCCATGGCCCCCCCCAACCCGCCGAAATGGCATGGCAGTGCCGCGCCCGCTCAACAGACGACTACTCAGCACTCCTGGCTGAGTTCCTAGCCCTCACCAACCCGACCTTCTCCGCGAAAGTTGCCAAGCACGGGGTAGAACACTTCATCCCCACCACAGGCCCACCGGTGTATGCCCACACCCGCAGGCTGGACCCGGCCAAGCTGGAGATCGCGTGGGCCGAGTTCGCCACAATGGAACAGCTCGGCATCATCCGCCGCTCCAACAGCCCCTGGGCCTCCCTACTCCACATCGTCACCAAACCCGACGGGGGATGGCGCCCCTGCGGGGACTACCGGCGCCTAAACGACGCCACCACGCCGGATCGGTACCCCATACCGCACATTCAAGACTTCTCGGCTAGACTGGTCGGCCGCTCAGTCTTCTCCAAAGTCGACCTGGTGCGCGGTTACCATCAGGTGCCAGTCCACCCCACGGACGTTCCCAAGACGGCCATAATCACCCCTTTTGGGCTATTCGAGTTCCTCCGAATGCCCTTCGGCCTCAAAAACGCGGCCCAGGCCTTCCAGCGGCTCATGGACTCGGTCCTCCGGGACCTGAAGTTCCTCTTTGTCTACCTGGATGACATCCTGGTAGCTAGTTCCTCCAAGCAGGAACACATCGAGCACCTCCGCACCCTGTTCCAGCGGCTCAGTGAGCACGGGCTCATCATCAGCCCAGCCAAGTGCCAATTCGGCCTCAGCAGGATCGAATTCCTCGGCCACCACATCACGCAGGATGGAGCCATTCCCCTGCCCGCCAAGGTGCAAGCCGTCCAGCAGTTCCCCCGGCCTACCACCATCAAAGGCCTCCAGGAGTTCTTGGGGATGATCAACTTTTACAACCGCTTCATTCCCGGAGCGGCCTCCCTCATGCGGCCCCTATACGAAGCCCTCCGGGGTAAGAAAGACAGAATGGCGATCGAGTGGTCGGCGGACATGTTGACCGCTTTCGACTCGACCAAAAATGCGCTCGCCGACGCCACCATGCTCGCTCACCCACAGCCCAACGCCAGGGTGGCCCTCACCACGGACCCCTCCGACCACACGGTCGGCGCCGTGTACGAACAGTGGGTCGACGGGGCCTGGCAACCGCTGGCCTTTTTCAGCCGCCAACTGCGCCCCCCGGAGGCCAAATACAGCGCCTTTGACCGCGAGCTCCTCGCACTGTACCTGGCAGTCCGCCATTTTAGATTTCTTCTGGAGGGCCGCCCCTTCACCGTGTTTGTCGACCACAAACCCCTGACATTCGCGATGGCGAAATCTGCGGACCCGTGGTCAGCCAGGCAACAATGCCAGCTCGCCGCGGTGTCCGAATTCACCACGGACATCCGGCACGTCTCCGGTTGAGACAACGTGGTGGCCGACTGCCTATCCCACCCTGCCATCCACGGCGCCCACCTGGCAGTGGACTATGCTCAACTGGCAGCGGAGCAACGCACCGACCCCGATCTGCTCTACGCGCCCACAACCCTCCCAGGGCTGCGACTGACCGACGTCGCCTGCGGCCCGTCCGCCGTCACAGTCAAATGCGACACCTCCTTGGTGCAACCCCGCCCCGTAGTCCCGGCATCCTGGCGAAAACGGGTGTTCGACATCGTCCACGGCCTCTCACACCCCGGCACCCGCGCGTCCATTAGACTGGTGGCCAACCGATTTGTCTGGCGCGGCCTGCGCAAAGATGTGCGCGTCTGGTCCAGATCCTGCATAGCTTGCCAGCGTGCCAAAATCCACCAGCACGTCAAAGCCCCACTCGAGGAGTTCACCGTGCCAGAAAGAAGGTTTGACCACGTCCACATCGACCCCCTGCCGCCATCACAAGGTCACACGCACCTGCTGACAATCGTGGACCGTACCACCCGCTGGCCCGAGGTCATTCCACTGATGTCCACCACCACCGCCGACATCGCGAGGGCGTTCATCGGTACCTGGGTCGCTCGGTTCGGCGTCCCCTCCGACATGACGTCGGATAGAGGCCCGCAGTTCACCTCTGATCTGTGGGCCGCCATCGCCCGAAACCTCGGGGTGGCCGTTCACCGCACCACGGCTTACCACCCCCAAGCCAACGGACTGTGCGAGCAATTCCACAGGTCCATGAAGGCGTCCCTCCGCGCCAGCCTCGAGAACGAGGCTTGGATCGACCGCCTCCCGTGGGTGCTACTTGGCCTACGCTCTGCGGTCAAGGAAGACCTGCAAGCCTCGGCAGCGGAACTCGTGTACGGCCAGCCGCTGCGCGTACCCAGAGAGTTCCTGCCCAACGCCACGACCAGCAACGCCGCGCTTTCGCCAACCGAGCACAACAGTTCGCTCCGGTACTCACCGGCCGGCACGGCGAACCAGCAACCCGCGTACCACCTAGCCTGCACATGGCCAAATTTGTTTTCGTGCGCCATGACGCCCACCGAGGACCTCTACGGCCCCCATACGACGGACCCTACAAGGTACTCCAGAGGGGGAACAATTCTTCCTCCTCGAAGTGGGTGGCAGAACTGACAAGGTGTCGGTCGACCGGCTCAAGCTGGCGCACCTAGAGCCCGATGAACCCGTTCAAGTGGGCCAACCCCCACCGCGGGGCAGACCGCCTAAGAGCCCGACGCGTCCGACCGCCCCGCTCCTGACACCAACCGCCAAGAGCCGTTCCGGCCGTGCCATCAAGCCGCCACACCGGTTCGTACACTCCCTACTAGCGGATTCTGGGGGGAGCTGTGTGGCGTACCGACCACAGAAAGGACACAATCCGCTTTTCGGTCCGTAGACTATAAATCAGGCGTCATGCCTTTAAGAAGGATCACACCTTTAAGAAACTCGATCTGCAACATAGTTAAGCCCAGAGCGGGGGAGGAGCAATCGAAGCTGTGGACTGATGAAAAGCAGTCGGACTTGGTGTGGGCTCTGATGCCATTTTGTGTTCAACATGCAGTCTCAAGAATTAAACCTTTTCTGTTGAACCTCTCCGAGTTCAGTATTTTTTGCTAGGAGTACGTAGACTCCTACAGCTGCCACATTTCGTACATTACAACAGTGACTACACTTCAAAAAATACTTAATTGGCCATAAAGCACGATATAAATACATCTTTCTTTCCATTTTGCTTTGTGTAGATATATGAGCCTGAAGGAGGATTGCTGGAAAAACTTTGTCCAAATGAGTTGAAGTCCAATGGGAGGTTTTCTCTCCAAATCAGTGTCCAGAACATGACCAGTAAATGTCAGTTGGTAGAGGATCTCACCACCAGGAGAGATTAACACTATGGGCATGATCATGTCAGGCCTATGGAGGCGGGACTGCCAGGAAAATGGCAGAATTTGGGGGCGCGTGCCCAACCCGCCTCCATGTCATCTTCCCAGGAGGCGGGTAGCCATCCCACGCTGGGTCCCATTTTCTTGGAGGTGGGAAGGGATTAAAGCCAATTAACTGCCTGCTAACAGGTAGTTAACATGCAGAAAATAGGAATAACCCCTTTTTGCCCTCACAAGTGCGGGCTTCCCGAAGGCTCCGAAACCCTCCAGGTCAGCAAGGCAAGTACTGGGTCTGCGGGGGTCGGGGGGTGCATAAGTGTGCTGTGAAGGTAAGTGATGGGTGCAAGAGTGGAGAGGGGAGTATCTGAGGTAAGTGCAAAGTGTTAGTAAAAGTGTACTTACCTTTGTTTCTTCCTGCAGGTTTCAGTCAGTGGGTACGCGGAGAGTCTCGCACCTCCGCATTGGAGATGACAGATGGCCATTGCATTCTCCAATGCAACAACCATCTCATTTCTGCAAAAGAAAGAGGTTTGATGAGGTCTTGAATTCATCAAATTGCGGAGAATGTCACTGTTTGACAGCTTCACAGAGCTGTCAAACGATGACAATTCATCTGTCAAAAATGTTTGACAGATGAAACGTCATACTTTGACAGTCTCTGCAACTAGCATTCCCTTAATCGGCCTGCTAAGCCCACTGGGCGGGCTTAACAAGGTCAATCAAGGGAAAATAGCGTGGGTTGGCCAGAAGTTGATGGAGGTGGGACTGAAATCCGACAAGTGGGAGTCCCGCCTCCAAAAGCTCCCCATGGGCAAAATCACCCCCTATATCTCTGGCACCTCCCAAATGTCCTCCAATTCATTAAACAGAACTATGGAGGACTGATTTCTCACTCACCTGTTCTCCTCCCACTAAAAGTTGTCCCAGTCATAACACATTATTCATAGAGAATGATTGCAAAATGTTGTCCTTGATAAATGAGTTGGGTTCACATTACACTACTAGTGTTATAAGAACATAAGAACATAAGAAATAGGAGCAGGAGTAGGCCAATCGGCCCCTCGAGCCTGCTCCGCCATTCAATAAGATCATGGCTGATCTGATCCTAACCGCCAATCCACTATCACAGAACCATCTCCTGAATCTAACAGAATTAGACACACGAAATAGGAGCAGGATCAGGCTACACGGCCCCTGGGCCCGCTCCGCTACCCACAGGGCCATGACCGATCCGAACCTAGACTCATGTCCAAATTCCTGCCCGCTCCCCGTAACCCTTAATTCCCTTTACTTCTAGGAAACTGTCTATTTCTGTTTTAAATTTATGTAATGATGTAGCTTCTACAGCTTTTTGGGGCAGCATATTCCATGGACCTACCACCCTCTGAGTGAACTAGTTCTTCCTCATCTCAGTTTTGAAAGAGCAGCCCCTTATTCTAAGACTATGGCCCCTAGTTCTAGTTTCACCCATCATCGGGAACATCTTCCCCGCATCCACCCGATCCAACCCCTTCACAATCTTATATGTTTCAATAAGATCGCCTCTCATTCTTCTGAACTCCAATGAGTAGAGTCCCAATCTACTCAACCTCTCCTCATATGTCCATCCCCTCATCCCCGGGATTAACCGAGTGAACCTTCTTTGTACTGACTCGAGAGCAAGTATGTCCTTTCTTAAGTATGGACACCAAAACTGTACGCAGTATTCCAGGTGCGGTCTCACCAATACCTTGTACAACTGAAGCAATTCCTCCCTATTTTTATATTCTATCCCCCTAGCAATGAAAGCCAACATTCCATTGGCCTTCTTAATCACTTGCTGCACCTGCATACTAACCTTTTGAGTTTCGTGCACCAGGACCCCCAGATCCCTTTGTACTTCAGTACTTTCCAGTTTCTTGCCATTAAGATAATAACTTGCTCTACGATTTTTCCTGCCAAAGTGCATAACCTCACACTTTCCAGTATTGTATTCCATCTGCCAAATCTCTGCCCACTTACTTAGCCTGTCGATGTCCCCTTGCAGGTTTTTTATGTCCTCCTCACTCACTACTTTCCCTCCCATCTTAGTATCATCTGCAAACTTTGATATGTTACACTCGGTCCCCTCCTCCAAATCGTTAATATAGATTGTAAAGAGTTGGGGACCCAGCACTGACCCCTGCGGAACACCACTAGTTACTGATTGCCAGTCTGAGAATGAACCATATATCCCAACTCTCTGCCTTCTGTTAGATAGCCAATCCTCTATCCATGCCAGGATATTACCCCCAATCCCATGATTTTTTATCTTAAGCAATAATCTTTTGTGTGGCACCTTGTCAAATGCCTTTTGGAAGTCTAAATACACTACGTCCAGTGGTTCCCCTTTATCCACCCTATACGTTACTTCCTCAAAGAACTCCAGCAAATTTGTCAAACATGACTTCCCCTTCATAAAACCATGCTGACTTTGTCCTATTAAATTATGATTATCCAAATGTCCTGTTACTGTCTCCTTAATAATGGACTCCAAAATTTTACCTACCACAGATGTTAGGCTAACCGGTCTATAGTTTCCAGCCTTCTGCCTACTGTCCTTTTTAAATAAGGGTGTTACATTAGCAGTTTTCCAGTCTGCCGGGACCTTTGCTGAGTCCAGGGAGTTATGGAAAATTATTACCAATGCATCCACAATCCCTACCGCCACTTCCCTCAAGACCCTAGGATGTAAGCCATCAGGTCCAGGTGATTTATCTGCCTTGAGTCCCATTATTTTACCGAGTACCACTTCCTTAGTGATTTTGATCGTGTTTAGCTCCTCCCCCCCTTTAGCCCCCTGTTTGTCCAGTGTTGGGATATTCTTAGTGTCTTCTACTGTAAAGACTGATGTAAAATATTCATTCAGTGTTTTTGCCATCTCCATATTTCCCACCATTAATTTCCTGGTCTCATCCTCTAAGGGACCAACATTTACTTTAGCCACCCTTTTTCTTTTTATATAACTATAGAAACTTTTGCTGTCTGTTTTTATATTTTTTGCTAATTTACTTTCATAATCTATCTTCCCTTTCTTAATCAATCTTTTTGTTATTTTTTGCTGTCTTTTAAAGTTTTCCCAATCCTCTATCCTCCCACTAGATTTGGCTACCTTATATGCCCTTGTTTTTAGTCGAATACTATCCTTAATGTCTTTACTTAGCCACGGATGGCTGTCTTTTCTTTTACACCCTTTTCTTCTCAGTGGAATATATATTTTTTGGAAGTTGTAAAATAACTCCTTAAATGTACACCACTGATCATGTATCGTCTTACCCTTTAATCTATTTTCCCAATCCACTCTACTCAATTCCGCTCTCATACCTTCATAGTCTCCTTTATTCAAGCTTAGCACGCTTGTTTGAGATCCAACCTTCTCACCCTCTAATTGAATATGGAATTCAACCATGTTATGGTCACTCATTCCAAGGGGATCCTTTACTACGACATTTTTAATTAATCCTGTCTCGTTACACAGGACCAGATCTAAGGTTGCTTGCCCCCTGATTTATGTAGCCTACCTGGATCTGTTCTTAAAGTGGGAAAGCTAGTCACCTTGAGGTCAAAGGGGCACTGAAAAGGCACAATATTATTGCCCATATAGTAAAACATTAGGTAGGCCTATTTTACAAATTCTTTTGTGCAGGAGGGGTGCACTGAGTGGGTGAAGGTTATTTTGCCGTTGACAGATACAGCAGCCACTGGGGCAAATTTCCAATCTGCATTATGCTACTGAAAGTCATGAAGGCCTCTTTTGGGTGATGCCAAATTCCGATAGTCCCTCCCAGTGCTTGCCTAAGACATGTAAATGAGCTTGTATTTTTAATAGCTCACTGCACTCTGGAATGGTTCCTATAGACTGGAAGGAGGCTAATGTAGTCCCCATCTTTAAAAAAGGTGACAAGACAGACCCGGGTAACTATAACCCATTGTAACAGAAGTCATTTTGTGTCAGAATAAGCTATGGTGCTAGATTTTCAAACTGGGTTCCAGTGTCAGCTGTGGCTCAGTTGGTAGCACTCTCACCTCTGAGTCAGAAGGTTGTGGGTTCACAGTCCCACTCCAGAGACTTGAGCACAAAAATCTAGGCTGACTCTCCAGTGCAGTGCTGAGGAAGTGCTGCACTGTCGGAGGTGTTGTCTTTTGAATGAGACATTAAACCAAGGCCCCGTCTGCTCTCTCAAGTGGACGTAAAAGATCCCATGGCACTATTTCGAAGAAGAGCAGGGGACTTATCCCTGGCGCCCTAGACAATATTTATCCCTCAATCAACATAACAAAAACAAACAGTTTAACTGGTCATTATCACGTTGCTGTTTGTGGGAGCTTGCTGTGCGCAAATTGGCTGCTGCGTTTCCTGCATTACAACAGTGACTACACTTCAAAAGTACTTCATTGGCTGTAAGAGCCATAAAAGCTTAAGAAAATATTTTAAAATAGTGGTTAAATGGCATAATAGTTAATTTACCTGACCGACTTATTGTATTAAGAAACCCCCTATTTTCTTGCTCCAGTAGTATAGTCCGAGACACCCCCTTCATTCTTGCCACAATGGAACAGTCCCTAAGCCACACATGGGTGCAGCCATTTTACAGTTTAAACTGCACGTGGTTGAAGGAGGCAGAAGTTGTGAGGTTTGGAGCAGTACAGTTTTTGACCGTGTTCGTTTATATGTGTTTGCTTTGTAATTCCGTTTGTTAAGTGTTATAGTAAACAGTTTAAAAGACAAAGCTACGTTTGGGAACGTTTTATTTCGACACGCGTCTACTCGTTGTTAAAAACCCCACAGCTCAGTGGCTGCCTGTTTGGAAACTAAGAAGCGCCACTACATTGGCTGTAACGTGCTATGAGACATCCGGTGGTTGTGAAAGGCGCTATATAAATCCAAGTCTTTATTTCTTTCTTTATCCATTGACCCCCATCCACGAGTGGAATGAGATCCACTAGTTGATCAGATTTCTATCTGTGCTGTGAGTGCATCTGTATTCTATATTTTTTTCCTGTATTTTCTATACTCGATGACTTACTGAATGATAATTCTGTTGTGTATGACCTGCGTAACATTGCCCAACTCCACCCCTGCCTCAGCTCGTCTGCTGCTGAAATCCTCATCCATTCCTTTGTTACCTCTAGACTTGACTATTCCTACACACTCCTGACTGGCCTCCCACGTTCTGCCCTCCGTAACCTTGAGATCATTCAAAACTCGACTGCCCGTGTCCTAACTCACACCAAGTCCCGTTCACCCATCACCCCTGTGCTCGCTGACCTACATTGGCTCCCAGTTAAGCAATGCCTCGATTTTAAAACTCTTATCCTTGTTTTCAAATCCCTCCAAGCCTCGCCCCTCCCTATCTCTGTAATCTCCTCCAACCCTATAACCCTCCGAGATATCTGTGCTCCTCCGAATCTGGCCTCTTGTGCATCCCCGATTTTAACCGCACCACCATTGGTGGCCGTGCTTTCAGCTGCCGAGGCTCTGAGCTCTGGAATTCCCTCCCTAAACCTCTCTGCCGCTCTACCTCTCTTTCCTCCTTTAAGATGCTCCTTCGAATCTACCTCTTTGACCAAGCTTTTGATCATCTGCTCTAATATCTCCTTATGTGACTCGGTGTCAAATTTTGTTTGATAACATTCCTGTGAAGCGCCTTGAGATGGTTTACTATGTTAAAGGCGTTAAATAAGTACAAGTTGTTGTTACTGTATGTATACTACTAATAAAAAAAACATTTTCTGTGATGATAATATTGTTTTCCTCTAGGTAGCTGATATGATTTTTTGGAAACTAGGACAAGGGGTCCCCAGGAGAGTGTCAGTATTTGCAAGGGTGACCCTGGAAGTGTGTTGATAATTTTCGATGCGTCCCCCACATAGAATAGCTCAAAATCCATTGCCATAGTTTGGTGAGAATGCTAGTGTATCTGTTTTAACTTAATTTAATTGCAATGAACCATTGTGGAAACTTCACCTCTCTACAATGATGACTTTTCCTTGGACCCATTACTGCCCAAAGTGATTATTACTTTCACCAGGCCATTGGCCACTGTTACAGACCATTATGTTTTATGTACTACCATTTCATGCACCTCCCATTTGAAGGAAGAAAACAAAAGAAGGTTTTGTGCACTTTTACATTGGCACATGCTTAACTCGGATCACAGGAAAGCTATGCCCATGCATCAGCTCCCCACATTTACTAAACTCCTAAACTGGCTCCCTTATCCAAAGGGTTCCAATATGCTAAGCCAGATAAACATGGGATGCTGTTTTCCCGTGATCCAAACTAAACAAGCAACCTGCGTTAATGGGTATTTACGGTGTTTCTCCAGGCTTTCCACCAATCACCCACTGAAGTTACAGCGGGAGATTGGAAAATCCACCCCTGCCCCCGCCGCCCCCCCCCCCCGCCCACCACCTCAGAACTTTGAGTCCCTAGACTTTAACGTGATATGATTGAAGTTTTCAAAATTAATGGAGGGAATTGACAAAGCTGATCCAGGCAAATAGATTGCTATGGTGAAAAGTTCAACTACCATGGGATACAAGTTAAAAATTAGGAAGTCAAGAGTTAGAAAAGAAGTCAGGCGAAACTTTTTCCCCCCAAAAAGCATAATTAAATCATGGAATAATTTACCAAGGAAGCCCATCAATGTAGCCAGTATAAATGGGCTTGAGAGAGAATTAAATGCATTTCTGGGGAAAGAAGGGATAAAATGAAATGGAAAGAAGGTGGGCATGTGGAGTTGTTCTATGGAAAAGGAATGGACGTGTTGGACCTAATGGCCTTTTCCTGTTCTTTAAAGTTCTTACGTTCTTAATATTCTTACAGATATGGCTTGAAGGTCGACATTTGGGCGGCAGGCGTCATTACATACATCCTCCTGTGTGGCTTTCCCCCATTCCGCAGGTAATCTGCTTCAGACCACTCACAGTAAAGAATGGGACCCTTTCCAATCCCAGTACAAATAAGCACATTTATATTGACAGGAGGCAACTGGTGACATGAGCATGGTGCTCTTGCAGTTGGTGACATACTAGTAATAGACCACAGGTGAACTTTGACTTCTGATGCTGCCAAGGATCCAACTTTATACAGGACTTGAGAACAAAAGCTGGAGGTGCAGAAAAATAAGTGAAGGCTGTGGAAATACAGTGTGCCAATGTCACCAGACTCTGCGTGAGTACCACCTTCCCAGGGCCTAAGTACCAGTGTAAAAATGCCTGTAGTTAATGGAACATAGTTACTCAGGGACTGTTTCGGTCCCACAGTATTCTGCACTTCCAGCTGGGTCGCTGGATAGTGATCAGGAGCAGGACCCTGGACAGTTTCCCCCTACTTAACCCAGGGGTGCTGATGCTAATTGTAGTGCCCGACCTCCACCCACGCTGAGATCAACCTTCTCACCACAGACTGGGGATCAAACCTGGGATCTTGGTTGAAGGGACACGCCATTGCTCAGCTGTGAAATCCTGCAGAGCTTTTGGGGAGCTCTCAACTACCTATGGCGCTTTCCGTTCATTACACTTACACTTGCCCACAGAATTTCTGTCCACTTTTACACTACGACTTGCGGTTATCAGATAGTTAAAGCAGCACGGCACCCTCTACAGGGGATCTGGGACCGTGTCCCTTCAACCAATCAGACTG
This sequence comes from Somniosus microcephalus, assembly GCF_052327205.1. NCBI lineage: Eukaryota > Metazoa > Chordata > Chondrichthyes > Squaliformes > Somniosidae > Somniosus > Somniosus microcephalus. The sequence goes on from NC_140988.1 coordinate 100,254,169, forward strand.
AAGAATCTTACTGAGGCACGCAGAGTCTAAACCAGGAATTGTAAGTTAGAATATTTAATTCCATGCAAAATCATGTACAGAAAGCAAAATAAAGAGAGGGAAAGAAAGATGGGATTAAGCAACAGAGACAAAGAAAAAGTTTTAAAAAATGATTTCAATTTTTTTAAAATCTCCAACAATAATTAAAAGCTGAAGGAATGAGACTCCACACTTGTAAAAGTTAATTTTCAGTGTCAGAGAGGTTGTTTGGCAGTATTTAAAACTTATCAAGCTGTTAAAAATTCACTTACACTTAAATGGACCAGCCCTAACTCTTTCTGGCGTGTTTAGTGGGTAAGTACCCTAATTTCACGCCTTTCATGTGTTTGGATGTCAAGTGCAGTGAAGCTTGTGGAAGAGCAGGGCAACTCGGACAGCAACTTCTTGATTTCCATGTGTAACTGCATATGTGCGGACGCCGGAAGTTGCTGTCCAATTTACTCCTCAGTAACAGTGAGCGCTGACAGCCTCACCAGTATTCTTACCACAAAATTGGTCATTGTATATATCAGTGCACATCAGGATTGAGCTCTTCCATCAGCTACATCCACTATGTGCATGAGAAATATATTCAGAGCACAAACTGACAATTCTGTACAGCTGTCAGACCTGTTTAGTTTGGGGGTTAAGAACCCTGACAACAGTCTTTATGACATATCTCTTTTAAACCACCTCTCCTGTTTTCTATTTTCTAAGTCCAAAGCATTTCAGGAACACAAGAAACTATTTCCTATGACCAAAATAATTTTCCAGCAATTATTGAGAATTTAAGAATCCAGAAATGCAGAATGAACTGGATTGATTCCAGGTGTATGAGTAAAGAAGACATTCCCAAATTCTACTGGAGTAACCCTATTTTGTGTTCCTACAGTGAGAACAATGTCCAGGAGGACCTGTTTGACCAGATTCTTATTGGCCGACTGGAGTTTCCCTCTCCTTACTGGGACAACATCACCGGCTCCGCTAAAGTATGTATAGGGTTCTATTTTTTTTATTCGTTTATGGGATGTGAGCGTCGCTAGCAAAGCCAGCATTTATTGCCCATCCCTAATTGCCCTTGAGAAGGTGGTGGTCAGTCGCCTTCTTGAACCGCTGCAGTCCATGTGGTGAAGGTATTCCAAACCACTTCACTTTGAACCAGGAACAGCAGCATTATGACAGGATTTTAAAGGGGAACTACCTTCATAAACAACTGTTTGGCAAACATTTACCTGTATATGTCGAAATACATGATGCAGTAACGCAAATCGCAGCAAACTGGACCATTGTGTCACTTGCACATCTTATTACTGTGCTGAAAATTAGATTCTTCTGGCTTTTCTTACTGTCCTGAAAAAAATAATGTCCAAACATTTTTTTCATGAAGACATGACCTCTAATTCATCAGGTTGATATTACCTCACTGCAGCCATGTTTACACCAAGTAATATCCTTACTTGTTTACTTCAGTTTTATTTTCCTACAAGTTTCTCAAAGCTTTCATCCACATATTTCCATTTGTGTAGTTATCCATTATGCTAAGTAATGTTCCACCTCATTTTAGCTCTGAAATAAAACCTATTTATTATTTACCATGAGGTAAAATTCTGCCCAAAACATGACAACATTCTGCATTTCACACAGGCTGTTTCTTGCTGTTACTATCCATATCTCCACTCCTGCTACCTGATGCTTCTTCTCCAGGTGTTGGAATTTAGCTACACACTGCGAATGGGAATTCGTGCGAAGCTTTGTCAGATCATAAATTTCTAGCATCCACAAAATGCAGCAGAATTCAATACCCAGAACAGCAGATGGGAGTTGGGAATGGTAGTGAGCGGGAGGGAAGAAGGGTGAGGTGACTGAAGAGGAGAAGAGAGCCAGCATCATCTGAGGGGGAAGAGGGCGACATTGCTGTGTGAACTGAGGGTGGAAGGGAAGGAGGGTGCCAGTATGAATAGAACAGGAAGAAGATTGCCAGCATGGACAGAAGGGGGAGGAGAAATGAGATTAGTGTGAACAGAGCAGGAAAGGGGGGAAGAGGGGGGAGATTAATGGAGGGGAGTGGGAGGAAATTGGCAGTGTGGGGGGAGGAGATTGGCAGTGTTAATGGAGGGGGAGGAGATTGGCAGTGTTAATGGAGGGGGAGGAGAGTGCTGGTGTGGGGGGAGGAGAGTGCTGGTGTGGGGGGAGGAGAGTGTCTGTGTGGGGGGAGGAGAGTGCCGGTGTGGGGGAGGAGAGTGCCGGTGTGGGGGAGCAGAGTGCCGGTGTGGGGGAGCATAGTGCCGGTGTGGGGGAGGAGAATGCCGGTGTGGGGGGAGGAGAGTGCCGGTGTGGGGGGAGGAGAGTGCCGGTGTGGGAGGAGGAGAGTGCCGGTGTGGGGGAGGAGAGTGCCGGTGTGAGGGAGCAGAGTGCCGGTGTGGGGCAGCATAGTGCCGGTGTGGGGGAGGAGAATGCCGGTGTGGGGGGAGGAGAGTGCCGGTGTGGGGGGAGGAGAGTGCCGGTGTGGGGGAGGAGAGTGCCGGTGTGGGGGGAGGAGAGTGCTGGTGCGGGGGGAGGAGAGTGTCTGTGTGGGGGGAGGAGAGTGCCGGTGTGGGGGGAGGAGAGTGCCGGTGTGGGGGGAGGAGAGTGCCGGTGTGGGAGGAGGAGAGTGCCGGTGTGGGGGAGGAGAGTGCCGGTGTGGGGGGTGGAGAGGGTCGGTGTGGGAGGAGGAGAGTGCCGGTGTGGGGGAGGAGAGTGCCGGTGTGGGGGAGGAGAATGCCGGTGTGGGGGGAGGAGAGTGCCGGTGTGGGGGGAGGAGAGTGCCGGTGTGGGGGAGGAGAGTGCCGGTGTGGGGGGAGGAGAGTGCTGGTGTGGGGGGAGGAGAGTGTCTGTGTGGGGGGAGGAGAGTGCCGGTGTGGGGGGAGGAGAGTGCCGGTGTGGGGGGAGGAGAGTGCCGGTGTGGGGGGAGGAGAGTGCCGGTGTGGGGGAGGAGAGTGCTGGTGTGGGGGGAGGAGAGTGCTGGTGTGGGGGGAGGAGAGTGTCTGTGTGGGGGGAGGAGAGTGCCGGTGTGGGGGAGGAGAGTGCCAGTGTGGGGGTTGGAGAGTGTCGGTGTGGGGGAGCAGAGTGCCGGTGTGGGGGGAGGAGAGTGCCGGTGTGTGGGGAGGAGAGTGCCGGTGTGGGGGGAGGAGAGTGCCGGTGTGGGGGGAGGAGAGTGCCGGTGTGGGGGGAGGAGAGTGCCGGTGTGGGGGAGGAGAGTGTCGGTTTGGGGGAGGAGTGCCCCAGTGTGGGGGAGCAGAGTGCCGGTGTGGGGGAGCATAGTGCCGGTGTGGGGGGAGGAGAGTGCCGGTGTGGGGGGAGGAGAGTGCCGGTGTGGGGGGAGGAGAGTGCCGGTGTGGGGGGAGGAGAGTGCCGGTGTGGGGGGAGGAGAGTGCCGGTATGGGAGGAGGAGAGTGCCGGTGTGGGGGAGGAGAGTGCCGGTGTGGGGGGTGGAGAGTGTCGGTGTGGGGGAGGAGAGTGCCGGTGTGGGGGGAGGAGAGTGTCTGTGTGGGGGGAGGAGAGTGCTGGTGTGGGAGAGGAGAGTGCCAGTGTGGGGGTTGGAGAGTGTCGGTGTGGGGGAGGAGAGTGTCGGTGTGGGGGAGGAGAGTGCCGGTGTGGGGGGAGGAGAGTGCCGGTGTGGGAGAGGAGAGTGCCGGTGTGGGGGAGGAGAGTGCCGGTGTGGGGGAGGAGAGTGCCGGTGTGGGGGAGGAGTGCCCCGGTGTGGGGGAGGAGAGCGCCGGTGTGGGGGAGGAGAGTGCCGGTGTGGGGGAGGAGAGTGCCGGTGTGGGGGAGGAGAGTGTCGGTTTGGGGGAGGAGAGTGCCGGTGTGGGGGAGGAGAGTGCCGGTGTGGGGGAGGAGAATGTCGGTTTGGGGGAGGAGAGTGCCGGTGTGGGGGAGGAGAGTGTCGGTGTGGGGGAGGAGAGTGCCGGTGTGGGGGAGGAGAGTGCCGGTGTGGGGGGAGGAGAGTGTCGGTTTGGGGGAGGAGAGTGCCGGTGTGGGGGAGGAGAGTGCCGGTGTGGGGGAGGAGAATGTCGGTTTGGGGGAGGAGAGTGCCGGTGTGGGGGAGGAGAGTGCCGGTGTGGGGGAGGAGAGTGTTGGTGTGGGGGAGGAGTGTGCCGGTGTGGGGGAGGAGAGTGCCGGTGTGGGGGAGGAGAGTGCCGGTGTGGGGGAGGAGAATGCCGGTGTGGGGGAGGAGAGTGTTGGTGTGGGGGAGGAGTGTGCCGGTGTGGGGGAGGAGAGTGCCGGTGTGGGGGAGGAGAGTGCCGGTGTGGGGGAGGAGAGTGCCGGTGTGGGGGAGGAGAGTGTTGGTGTGGGGGAGGAGTGTGCCGGTGTGGGGGAGGAAAGTGCCGGTGTGGGGGAGGAGAGTGTTGGTGTGGGGGAGGAGTGTGCCGGTGTGGGGGAGGAGAGTGCCGGTGTGGGGGAGGAGAGTGTTGGTGTGGGGGAGGAGTGTGCCGGTGTGGGGGAGGAGAGCGCCGGTGTGGGGGAGGAGAGTGCCGGTGTCTTCAAATCCCTCCATGGCCTCACCCCTGCCTATCTCTGTAACCTCCTCTAGCCCTACAATCCTCCAAGATCTCTACGCTCCTCCAATTCTGGCCTCTTGCACATCCCAGATTTCCATCTCACCAGCACCTCTTTTGATCCCTCCAATGCCTCTGATTTGTCACAGTGCTTGTCCGACATCCAGTATTGGATGTGCAGAAATTTCCTCCAATTAACTATTGGGAAGGCTTAAGCCATTGTCTTTGGGCACCGCCACAAACTCCGTTCCCTAGCCACCGACTCCATCCATCGCCCTGGCAACTGCCTGAGGCTGAACCAGACTGTTTGCAACCTTGGTGTCTTATTTGAGCTGAGCTGAGCTTCCAACCCCATATTCTCTCCATCAAAACGACCACCTCCTTTCACCTACGTAACAACACATGTGTTCACTGATCCTACACTGGCTCACGGTTCAGCATCACCTCGATTTTAAAATCCTCATCCTTGTTTTCAAACCCCTCCATGGTCTCGCCACTCCCTATCGCTGTATCCTCCTCCAGCCCCACAACCTTCCGAGATCTCTGCGCTCCTCCAATTCTGGCAGCCATGCCTTCAGCTGCCTAGGCGCTAAGCTCTGGAACTCTCTCCCTAAACCCCTCCGCCTCTCCACCTCTCGCTCCTCCTTTAAGTCTCTTCCTAAAACCTATCTCTTTGACCAAGCTTTTGGTCATCTGTCCTAATACCTTTTTAGGTGGCTCGGTGTCAAATTTTATCTGATAACTCTCCTGTGAAGTGCTTTGGGATACTTTTGCTATGTTAGAAGTGCTATATAAATGCAAGTTGCTGCTGTTGTTTATCTGTTTAATCCTAGTTTTTTTTGCAGATGCACACACACATAAAAGTCTTGTCAAAAGATTGAAATTTGTTTGTATTGGATGGGTACAGGTTTAAAGATTCAGTTATAATCTGCTTGCAACACCTTATGATACAGACTCACCTATTGAAGCCTGCCCTATATGGCCAGAGAAAATGTCAGTATCTTCCCGACTAGAGGGAAGAGTCATTCCCCAGATGTCAGCTCGATAGAGAATGACTCTTCCCTCTAGTAAAAGAATCCAGAACGTGGGGATATAATCTTAAATTAAACAATTGAAAGCAACTTCAAAAAGAAAAATACTTCTTCACAAACAGGGTTGTGAGAATTTGGAATGCATTGACGCAGAAGGTAATAAACGGAAAATATTGAGGTTTTTAAAAGGGAACTAAAAAGACATTCACTGTGTCTTTTACTGGCGCAGTTGGACTGCTGATGGAATGAACTTCTCAGCTGCTGCACTTCTCGTTTATTCTTCTATTGCAGTAAAGACTCAGTGATAAGGCCAGTTCTCAACAGTAGGACCATTACCTCAGGTGTTTATTTTTCTGGTTGCAAATAAGAGAGCAGGAAAATCATTTCCTTGCACAGTGCATATCTTGCCTATTCAGTCTCATCTGAAATGAGTGCTGCTGATGACTGAATTCAGTGGCTGTTTGATACAAATATAAACCACACTTGGAGAACTGGGCACAGCTCTGGTCGCCACATTATAAAAAGGATATAGAGGCACTGGAGAGGGTGCAAAAAAGAGCCACAGAAATGCGAGGTTATACCTATCAGGAAAGGGTGAACAGGTTGGGTCTCTTTTCTCTTGGAAAGAGAAGGCTGAGGAGTGACCTAATAGAGGTCTTTAAAATCATGAAAGGTTTTGATAAAGTAGACACAGAGAGAGTGTTTGCACCTGTGGGGAAGAGCAAAACTAGAAGCCATCAATATAAGATAGTCACCAAAATATCAAATATAGAATTTAGAAGAAACTTCTTAACCCAGACAGTGGTGAGAATGTGGAACTCGCTACCATAGGGAGTGGTTGAAGCAAATAGCATAAATGTATTTAAGGGGAAGCTAGATAAGCATATGAGGGAGAAGGGAATAGAGGGTTATGCTGACAGAGTTAAATGAGGAAAGACGAGAGAAGGCTCAAGTGGAGCATAAACATCGGCATGGACTGGTTGGGCTGAATGGCCTGTTTCTATGCTGTGTATTCGATGTAATTCTATGCAACAGGTGATGTGCAGTTTCTGTAAAGCAGCCTTTACCAGTAAAATGATTTAGAAGCTGCAAATGGTTATTTGGAGCACACTGTAGCAGTGAGCTACCTCAAATCTGTTTTTTTCTTACTGTAAATGACTCTGGCTTCAGTGCTGTCACTTTGTTGCAGGAATTGATTAGCCGAATGCTGCAGGTGAACATTGAGGCACGGTACACAGCTGAGAAAGTTCTGACTCATCCCTGGGTGGCTGTGAGTATCGAGATAATACTGTGAGAAATACAGGCCATTTGAATAGGCTGCACCAAATGCACCACGGGTAATATGGGCCATATGAACGGTGACAGCAAGTGCACCATTGCGTTGTAGTATTAAAAATTCAAATTGCATTTTCTGTCTGGCCCAAGCCTATCTATTTGAAATAAGATGCTGAAACTGGAGGCCGTTGTGGCAGGAGGGAATATCAGGAATATCATGGCTTGATCCAGTGGATGGAAATGGATACAACATTCTGGCTAGTTGTTTCTAATGTGAAAAAATCCAAGCTAACACTGCGGGTATTCTATATACTGTCAGATCAGCATAAAAGGAGGATAATTTTCTCTATGAAGAGATAGGAAGGGTATGTGAGAACAGAAAAGCTAATTTAATATAAGGCTTCAATCAATGTAGTATAAACTGGGAAAACCCAAGTGGTATAGAGTCATAGTTGGTAGATGTAGTACACAACTGCTTCTTGAGCCAGTACTTCAAGGAAGTCACGAGAGGCGATGCTGATCTTGATCCGGTATTCGTAAATGATCCAGAATATGTACAGGAAGTGAGAGTTAGAACACCCCTGATAGACAGCGATCACAGAGCGATCAACTTTAACACATCTCCGAGTCAGAGATGCCAAACACCAGAAGCCAGGTACCTAAATTTAAAAGGACTTAATTTGATGAGATGAGGGAGTAATTAAAGCCATTAAATTGTGGGATGTTGTCCAACATCACTTCAATAGAAGACAAGTGGAATCTTTACAGATGCCAGGGGGATTCTGCTCCGGGTGGAGTACCTGGTTGGGGCGAGACCTTTGCCCGCCCCAGCATATTGCCCTAAACCTGACTTATTTTCCTGGGTCAGAACTCATTACATATGCAACAGCGGGCTCCTAGTGGATTCCCACCATTGAGAGGAAGCCCACCAATGGCAACAAGGAATGTCCTTGGTGCTGCAGCAGGGATGCTGCTGTAGCATCAGAAAAGGTGACAAGGGTCCCTAAAGGGGCAGAAGCACCTCAACAGATTAGAAGGAAGGCTCCCTCTGAAGGCCTTGACCGAGACCAAAGCGTTCGACAGGAGGAGAAAATCGTCACAAGGCCCTCACCCTTCACTGGGGGAACTCTGAGTCTTTACTGCTGCTTCCTGGGGCCTAGCGCCACCGTCCACATGGTGGTCCCCAGAAGCGGTGGTAACAGGGGCAGAATGGAGGGATACGGGCTATGCTCACTTGTATGAGATAAGCTTCTGATGACATATCCACTTCATCAGCAAGACTGCCTACTTCCACCTCTGTAATCTCGCTAATCTCTGCCCCTGCTTCAGCTCATCTGCTGCTGAAACCCTCATCCATGCCTTTGTTACCTCTAGACCTGACTATTCCAATGCTGTCCTGGCCGGCCTCCCATCTTCCATTCTACATAAACTTGAGCTCATCCAAAACTCTGCTGTCCGTATCCTAACTCGCACCAAATCCCGTTCACTCATCACCCCTGTGTTCGCTGACCTACATTGGCTCCCAGTCCGGCAACGCCTTGATTTTAAAATTCTCATCATTTTGTTTAAATCCTTCCATGGCCACACCCCTCCCTATCTCTGTAACCTCCCCCAGCTCTACAGCCCTCTGAGATCTCTGCACTCCTCCAATTCTAGCAGCTTGCACATCCCTGATTTTAGTTGTTTCACCATTGGCAGCTGTGCCTTCAGCCTAGGCTCTGAGCACTGGAATTCCCTCCCTAAACCTCTCCGCCACTCTACCTCTCTTTCCTCCTATAAGATGATCCTTAAAACTTACCTTTTTGACCAAGTTTTTGTTCATCTGTCCTAATATCTCCTTATGTGGCTTGGTGTCAAATATTGTCTGAAATCGCTCCTGTGGAGTGCCTTGGGATGATATACTACTTTAATGGTGCTATATAAATGCAAGTTGTTGTTATGCGGTGGACAGGAAGGACTGACCAGCAGCACTCCTGGGGCGAGGGGAGGGAGATGACAGTAAACTTCACTGCCTGTATATGTCAACATTCTTCGCCACAATCCTGCCTGAAATCCAGCGGGATTGTGGAGAAGAAATCCCCATATAATGCTGAGAATTCAGGACAAATACATTATCAAAACCAAAACTAAGCAAATATGACTCTAAATAGATTAACAAGCAAACTAAAAGTGACCTAAAAAGAAAAAAAATGGCCTGTACAAATTCTGTGAGGAGAGAGGAGAAAGTGTTCAGTGGCATGAATATAAGAAAATTCAGAAACACAATAAAAGGATGAACAGAGGGGCAAAGAGTGAACTGGAAAAAGACATAGCAGCTGAGGCTAGAAAATAGTAGATATTCTGAATGACTACTTCCTCCAAGTATTTACAAAGGAAGACATGAGCAGCATACTCTCTCCGGACTAAGATATTCCAGTTAAAATCAATGATTTTATTATAACTGAGATGGAAGTCTCAGACAGGCTAAATGGGCTCAAAATAAATAAATTTCCAGGGATAGATGACATTTATTCCACAGTTCTGAGAAAGACCAGGGAGGAGATCTGTGGGGCACTCACTACCAATCATTATGAGTCAATGGACACTGGGAAAGTACCAAATGATTAGAAACATACTAATGTGGTGCCTATATTCAATAGGGGTGACAAAAACAGGCACAGGCAACTACAGACCCCTTAGTCTTACTTCCATTCTAAATAAAATAATAGAATTGATTTCAGGAATAAACATGGGATTAAAGGGATGTTGATAACTTGGGTACGTAATTGGCTAAGGGATAGGAGGCAGAGAGTAGTGGTGAACGTGACTGGAGAGAAGTATGTAGTGGGGTCCTCAAGGGGTCGGTATTAGGACCATTGCTTTTCTTGTTAGATATCAATGACCTGGATTTGGGTACAGGGAGCACTATTTCAAAGTTTGGGGGTGATACAAAACTTAGCAACGTAGTAAATAGTGAGCAGGATAGTAGCAGACTTCAGGAGGACTTAGACAGACTGGTGAAATGGGCAGACACATGACAGATGCAATTTAATGCAGGTAAGTGTGAAGTCATGCACTTTGGGAGGAACAACATGGAGAGGCAGTATAATCTAAATGGTACTGTTTTAAGGGGAATGCAAGAGCAGAGGGACCTGGGGGTACATATTCACAAACCTCTAATGGGCAGGGCAAGTTGATAAGACGGTTAAGAAAGCGTAAGGGATATTTGGCTTTGTAATTAGGCGCATTGAATACAAAAACAAGGAAATCATGCTGAACCTTTACACATCACTGGTTAGGCCTCAGCTGGAGTATCGTGTACAATTCTGGGCACCACACTTTAGGAAGGATGTCAAGGCCTTGGAGAGGGTACGGAGGAGGTTTACCAGGATGGTACCAGGGGTGAGGGACTTCAGTTAAGTGGAGAGACTGGAGAAGCTGGAATTGTTTTCCTTAGAGCAGTGAAGGTTAAGGAGGGACCTAATAGAGGTATTCAAAATTATGAGGGGTTTTGATGGAGCAAGTAGGGAGAAACTGTTTACTTTGGCAAGTCGGTCAGTAACCAGAAGTCATGATTTAAAACAATTGGCAAAAAAAATAGCGGAGAAATGAGGAGACATTTTTTCACACAAAAGTTGTTAAGACCTGGAACGCACTACCTGAAAGGGTGGTGGAAACAGATTCAATAGGAACCTTCAAAAGGTAACTGGTCAAGGAGGACAAATTTGCAAGCTGTGGGGAAAAGCTGGGGTGCGGGACTAAATTAGACAACTCTTTCAAAGAGCCAGCACAGGCACAACAGGCCAAATGGCCTCCTTCTGTGCTGTCAGATTCTATAATATGATCTGTACAACAATAACCTGGTTAACTGCAGTCAGCATGGATTCAGAAGTCCTGCCTGACCAACCTCCTCGACTTCTTTGAGGAAGTGACAACCCAACTGGACTGTGGTAAGCTATACGGTGTGGTGTACCTCGACTTCTAAAAGGTTTTTGATAAAGTTCTACACGAAAGGCTATTAGTTAAATTCAAAGCTGTGGGGATTCAGGGTAAATGGATAAGAAACTGGTTGAAGGGTGGGAAACAACAAGTACTGGTTAGAGGAGATATGCCATTGTTTGGGCAGGGGTGGGGGGTGTACGGACTGGGGTTCGCTTGGCGCTCCGACTACTACTGTGTCTAATTTACATAAATGGCCTGAATTCAGAAACAATGTAATGTGGTCAGATTTGCAGATGATACCAAACTGGGAGGGTCAGTGGAATCGGAGGAGGCAGCTCTGAAATTACAGAATGAGCTGTATAAAATACGTAAGTGGGCAGAACAATGTCAGAGTACTGCACATAGGAAAGAAACATAGACAACCTATTTACTTCATGGATGGTGTTGAAATAGCTAAAGATGAAGCAGAAAGAAACCTAGGAGTCTTAGTAGACTCAACGGCAAACACGGGCTTTTCAGCCTGGAAAGCAGGCACCTGAGAAGTGATCTTACAGAGTTATACAAGATGGTCAAGGGTATTGATAAAGTTAGCCTGGAATATGACTTTAAATTAAACCATGGAAGTAGAACTAGGGAACACAGATTCAAACTAGTAAAAGATGATATTAGGACTAATATTGGAATATTCTTCTTTATTGACTTAAATGGAAATGAAAATTGGGGGAGCTGTATAACAGGCTGCTCTGATATTGCCCATTTTATACATTCGTCCAAAGTCAAAATTACCCCCTTTGTTTTCATTATAATTACTTATTTTTGTAGTGTGGGGTTAAGATCACAATAATAAAGATGTTTGAAGTACTGTGCTTGTTTAGCATGTCACTAAATCCTATTAGCTGCACTGACCATGACAATGTTGTTGTTTAGTGGCTCCACACCGAGAGTAAAGGTTAGCCCAAAACGTGCTGCTTCTTATTCTGGGTACAGAATACTGCTGCAGCTGTCCAGTGTCAGCAGAAGCTCCTGGGAGATTTTACCTGTTTAATGCTTCCTTCCTGCAGGATGATATGGCACAAGAGCGAGACATGCAGGTAGCAGTAACTGGCAAATTGAGAAAGCACTTTAATCCAGTGGCAAAGCAGAGCAACACTACTGCGGGCGTCAGTGTTATTATGGTGAGTCGGACTATGTACAAATAAATCTCATATCAGTTAAGGAAAACCTATAACCAAAAATTCAACGTGTTTCAACAGTGTTACTCACTAACTTTTTGTCCATGACCATCCTCCCAAGCAGTGTCTTGATCAAAGGCCACCGATGAATGCTCCATCAGGCTGTACCTCAGAGTGTTGAGTTGCAGGCCCATGCCTGTGATTTCCCACACTGAGTCCATTGGGGGGCAGTGTGTCCTTAGTGCAATAACTGCCTCTAGAGTGGCATTGGTAGAGACTTCAGAGCAAGGATCAAGTCTACAATCCATTCTCAGATGGAGAAGATGTCCAGCAGGAAAAAGAAAAGTAGATTACACTTTGGGGAGGATGAAAATTCTGTCCGTCTATCTCTTTTTTTTGTCTTTACTTCCCTTCTCTGTTGGCTTTCTCTCTTTTTCTTTCTTTGTTTCCATCCTTTTTTAATCCTTCTCCCCATTTCTCTCTTTCCTCCCGCTCTCTTTTTCCTCTCCCTCTCGTTCGCCCTCTTCTTCCTCTGTCGCTTTCTCATTCCGCACGCTGTCTCCTTGATATGCAGATAGGTTTAGATGAAGTAGAGTGGGAGGAGGCTTGTGTGCAGCATAAACACCAGCACAGACCAGTTGGGCCGAATGGCCTGTTTCTGCGCTGTAAATTTTATGTAATCACTTTGCTCTAGATCTGACTCTTTCTCCTCCTTCTCCCTCTCCTCCCTTCCCTTTCCTCCTTCACCCTCCAACCTCTCCCTCCCTCTCTTCCCTCCTGCTCCCTCCCTTGAAGTAAATGGAAAGAAAAATTGGGTGGGGCGGGGTGTAAAATGGTGGGGGGGGATGCGATCTGATCCCATCAGTTTAGGTTAAAATTACCCCAATTCTTCAGGAACAGAAACATGCAGCAGCAAGAGCCACAGATGAGTTGGAGGTGGGCTACAAGTGGTCTGTAGGTCATATTCCAAATACAGATGATCTAATGTATCCCACTGGAGTTAAAGGAAGGCTGCTGTTTAGAATTGTCCGTGTCCATTTGTTTTATATTGCTGGCAGTGTAAGAAATTGTTACATTTTAAATATCTTATATATATATAAACGGATGCTTCTTTCTGTCTGTCTGTCCTTCTGTCTGTCCTTCTGTCTGTCTGTCATCATGTGTGCGTCTGTCTGGTATGCGCTCGAAAGTTATAGAGCGTACCTACGCGTGCGTTACGTCGAAAGAAAGCTTACCTTTCCAAAACGGTCTTAAGCGTATTTACGTTTCGGCCGGGCAAAAATCGCGCCCGCGGTATCCGAAAAACCTTCAACATTCCGCTCATTAGCATCTCATTATCCGCTCATTAGCGACAGAGTGACCTCGAGGTCGACCAATCGTACGCCGGGTTGCTGGCACGTGCGGCCGGGCCCTCCTACGGTCGAGTGACGGGACGATTGACCAATCCTACACTTTGGTGACCTGACGGTCGACCAATCGGTGCGTGTGTGGGCGGGCCTTATCGTTCTGAACCGAGGTGAGTCGCCGCCATCTTGCTTCCATTCTTTTTCCTGCTTTCTGCGTCTTTCTTTTCAAATATACATTTCCAGCAAAATAAAATTGCTTTCATTACATTGTTTTAAAAAAAACTTCATTCATTTGTAAATATTTTCTCTAACCTGAAGATTCTTTTTCCTACCTTTCCCCGCTTTTGTTAGGCCTGAAAGCCTGGGGCTTTCTTGCCCAGCCAGGCCCGAGCTACGTAATTGTCCCATGGCTTCTGCAAAGCTCCCCCCCACCCCCCACCCCCCCCCGGTGTCACGTTACCCGGGGCAACGGTGTCAGCCACGAGGGTCAGGGTGCGCGCGCAGCAGGAGCAGCTGAGACGCGGCGTTTCTCTCTGTTCCCCGCTCGGCTCGGGCGGGGTGGGCGGGGCTCTCGGGAGTGCGGATCTCAGCCGGGGCTTGGTGAGCGGGAAGGGTTACCCCGGCAACCGGGCCCGCCGGCCGTCTCACAGCCGCAATCGGCGGTCTTGAAGCCAGCTCGGGAGGGCGGGGCTCCGGAGGGCGGGGGGCCGTGCTCGGAAGATCGGGCCTCCGGAGTTCGGTGCTTGGTGGGGTGGTTGGGGTGGGGTGGGGTGGGGTGGTGGGTGGGTTGGGGTGTTCGGGTTGGGGGGGTGGGCCAACCTCGGGAGTTCGGGGGGGGTGAGCCTCGGGGGGGCGGGGATCAGGGGGCTCGGGAGTTCGGGGGGGGCGAGCCGCGGGGATCAGGGGGCTCGGGGACTCTCCCCCTTCCCCTCCCTCTCTCCCTCCCCCTCCCTCCCCTCCCCCTTCCCCTTCCGCCCTTCCCCTCCCCCCTCCCTCTCCCCCTCCCCTTCCCCCCCTCCCCTTCCCCCCTCCCTCTCCCCCTCCCCTTCCCCCCTCCCTCTCCCCCCTCCCCTTCCCCCCCTCCCCCCTCCCCTTCCCCCCTCCCCTCCCCTTCCCCCCCTCCCCTCCCTCCCCTTCCCCCCTCTCTTTTCCCCCCCCTCTTCCCCCCAGTCGCTCTCTCTCTTCCCCCCAGTCGCTCTCTCTTCCCCCCAGTCGCTCTCTCTCTTCCTCCCAGTCGCTCTCTCTCTCTCTTCCAACAACAACATGCCCTCGAAAAAGCCTCAGCACCGCCGGGCACTCCAGCTAGTAAAGTATATATTAATCTGTTTGATTCTGGACTACACCTTAGTATAGAATGATATCTCACCTCAGGGATGCAAACGTGGCATATTTTCCTGCCAATGCAGGTTTTAAAGCCTGTACTAAAAAGTACACAAAAAATGATGGGGTAACTTTCTGGCTTTGTTCTGCCGGCAGCGAGCCTCACCCACTGGCAGTGCATATCTGAAACTGGGGCCTACACTGCGCAGCACTCTCGGACAGGCAAGGTTCCCCGCTGGCAGTGCAAAGCTGGAAATTGCCCACTTAGTACAAGCAGGTGGGTGTTCATGTGGGCACAGCTCCTGGCAGAAAATATACTTCAACATCACTGCACCGCAAGTATGTCTCCTGTCCATTGGTTACAGACCAGAACTAGAAGTGGTAACAGAGAGGGCCATGGCCTGGATTGCCCCAGCCTCCTATCCCAAATTGTGTTGCCTATAAAAACTGCTTAATCACCTTTGTCACTATGTTGGAAGTATCTGTGTGTCATAAACATGAACTAAGGACACAGGATCAGCTCGTCTGAGGCCTTCCTGGGTTAAATGCACCGTGTGATTTGGTACTATACAGCAGTGTTTCTCAAACTGGGGTCCATGGACCCCTGGGGTCCATAGAGACCTTCCAGGGGGCCTGCGATCGGAGGTCATTTCAAGCCTGCTGCTCTTTATAAAACCGACACGGATTCAGTTCTTGCGAATTATTCTCAACGGCTGGACCCACCTCCTCACAGAGGCCCACAGCTCTCACTCACTTTGCAACGAGCGCTCCCCAACGGTCAAGCCGATTTCTCTCACTGGCGCCGCGACCCTGTGCCATTCTCCTGAGACATGAGGGGCCCTTCATGTACAATCCCATAGTGTAGCTTTTACAGAGCATGCCAATGGGACAGTATGGCGGTGAATCACGCTTCCAGCAGCATCCCAGCATGTGGACGGGTACTCGTGTCTTCACTCGCCTTGGCCAGCCTGCTGACTGCTTTAAAAATTGTCAGCACTAAGTGGCTAATAGCGGCCATCTGTTGCTGTGGAGTATCTAGAATTGGTGTGAGAAGCAGGCACACCCGTCTCACTGATATCCGTAGGTAAATACCTGTTTTCTTAAAAGCATTATTAAAACACTCTTTACATGCAGCATTTTCATATTATGAGTATTATAATTTAGATGGGGGTCTGTGATTACTAATCAATTTGAAAAGGAGTCATTCAACCAAAAAATGTTTGAGAACCACTGCTGTCCAGAACAGGAAAGCCCCAGATTCAATTGCTGGTCTGTACTGAGTTATCTGATCTCAGCTGGGGACAAGAGGAGAACGACAATTGGTCTCACACCCATGGACTAGGGAGGAAAACAAATCAGCCAGAGTCCCTGCTCCTGACGCGATCTAATGACCCCGCTGCTGGGAAGTGCACACGTGGCAGTCAGCCTGATCCGTACTGAGACAGATTTATGTACATTGGGTCCCGTCTTCACTATGGAAGAGACAAGAAAACAAAAACCAGTCCAGTGGTTAGACAGCCTACAAAATGCTGCCAGGGCCAGGTGCAGAAACGGCTGCCTTAACTTGGAGAATTCACACATACAGCTGTTTTATTGTTAAATTAAAATTCAAACCAAATATGCTGGAAATATGGAGATTGACCATCATCTGAAAAGAGAAAGCAGGTTAACGTTTCAGGTGTAGAACCTTCATGAAAACAGGGTTAGCATCCAAAACATTAACCCAACTTCTCTCTTTTCAGTTGGCAATCAACATACTGTATCCCTCCAGTACTTTGTGTTTATATTTTAGATTTTCAAATATCTTTTTTTAAAGCTATTTCTGCCAGTGGATGTTGTGCTGATGAGGATGAAGAATATTAGCAGTAGGGAATAAGATATCGTGGGCAGCCAGTGTCAGCATCAAGCATTCTGCAGTTGACCGCCAGCTGTGGGAGGGATCTGCCCGCCACCCCCTACCCCAGCCCAGTTTCCTTTCCAAGGCTTTTTTAAGCTGCAAGGTGGGATCACTGGTACCAAGAGAGGGCCCACCACTGCGGAGGAGTGGAATGCGACGGGGTTGCAACGGGACACCCACTGCAGCACCAGAAGAGGAGAGCCTTAAAGGGAGCAGAGGTCCCCCAAAGACTGCCGTACCAATTAGACCATAGGCCTTGGGCTGGACTGAGCCATCTATAGGACCTGCCACCACTGCTACTCCAGGGACTCCCACCACCCTCCTGCTTATCCCTGGGGTCGCCAGACACAGCAGCGGTAAGTAGGGAAATCGAAGCGCTTGCTAAGGCCCGCCTCCTTGCCTGCATTTACACATGGCGGACAGTTGGCAGCTTTCCTGCCTGGGATGGCGGCTGAGGGAACTTGGTCGGGGTGGGGATGATGGCAGTGGGTCTTGCCGCCCCATTGTTCCTTGTGGAGACGATGGCCGTAAAACGGGCACAACAGTGCTGAATTTAGCAGAGCGATGGCCCGCACCCCACTCGCACGTGGGGTCGAGCCACCGCTAAATTCCTCAGGGCCCTTATTTTTAAGTGGGTCTGGCTGGCACCTGCCTGAAGTGAGCGTAGGCCTCAGTTCAATATTGAAATGAGGGTTCTGTTCCCATTTTTGGGAAATTTACTAACACTAGTTAGAGTTTGCACTGTGGAAGCTCTGACTAGTTTTTCATGCTCTAAGGCGGCCTCACCAGCGGTTCTTAAAGGGACCGCTGGAGGCCATCCAAGAAACTGGCAGGTAAACTTACCTTAATGTGGAGCCAGGAGGAGCAGGAGTGCTTTTTCTGCCTCTACATTAATATTGCAGACCACTACCGGCCTGCACTCGCCCCTCCTGTTTGGCTCCCCATCCCTAGACTTAACTGCAGACCAGTTTGTGTGCCCAAGACAGATGAAACTTGAAGGGTTCAGACCGCGAACTGCCTTAAGGCGCCCGCAGCGCACCAGATTTATTCCAATGAGGCCCGAGGACGGTCCTAAACTCTCACTTCTGGCACACAAGTACAGCGTACAAATCATTTCACATCCATTATTTAGGCCCTGATTTTTTTCTTGCCACTTTATGTAGCAATGTCGTAAGCAAATTCGAGAACATTTCTCCGGTCGATATTTTGAGTGAAATTGTAGGCACGTTGATAAAGTACAGCAAATACCAACCAGAGGAAATCTCGAATTTGCTTATGATATCACTACAAATAATGGCCAGAGGAAACCATCCCCACTAATTTCTGTAACATTGGGTGTCATTGTGCCCTTCCTGCTCACAGCCGCACAATCAGCCACTGCTTATCTGGGCTGCAACTGCTGTTTACCTCTTCGACACAGTGCAACACCTGATCTTAAAGCGAGGCTGCAGTAGGTGCATTTGCTGATGCCCAAAGGCCCTGCAGAGTTGTTAAATGCAGGTTCTTGTTGTGTTTCCCCTTACACAGAGTACTCGATCTCAGCCATGCCATTTCAGAGGTGTAGTGGTTGGTGCTCAGTTTCTCCTTCATGAAGATGGAGAGTAAATCAAGCAAGAATCAGCCTGGGCACACTCTAGCTTTTTGGTGTTTTGTGTTTTCCTTACAATTGATGGCACATACCCTCCCTGCATAGGAGTGACATACCTCAATGCTGCTGGTATAGAGGCAGAAATAATCATCGCAACTCCATGTGGCAAAAAGTTAAGCATTTTTGCCCGTGGTTGTTAATATTCATGACCTTCAAAACGTAGAAAGTACAGTTCATCATATATGAATTTGGTAACAATCATCTTAAACAAGCACTGCTTTAAACAAAAAGGGGGCAATATTCACCTTCACTGTTTGGTGGTAAACTGGCAGAGCAGATCACCTTCCCCTTATGGAAATGAAAAGGCGGTTTCTATAATGGGCAGAAAATCCGCTCCCCCAGTTTACTGCTCAAGCAGTGAAGTTGAAATTGGCTCAAAAGTATTCGGCTGGCTGCTGGTGTGATTTTCGGACTGGGCATCCTCACCAGGCCGCCAGCAGGCTGCAGGGGCCGTCACAAAATCAGGTGGCCTGAAGGAAGACACAACCGGCAGCAAGGTGGGTCTGGGACCGGGCAGACAGTCACAGAGTGGGGGAGTGTCAGTGGTGAAGGCGCAGGCAGTCACAGAGTGGGGGAGTGTCAGTGGTGAAGGGGCAGGCAGTCACAGTGTGTGGGAGTAGCAGTGGTGATGAGGCAGGCAGTCACAGTGTGTGGGAGTAGCAGTGGTGAAGGGGCAGGCAGTCACAGTGTGTGGGAGTGGCAGTGGTGATGGGGCAGGTAGTCACAGAGTGGGGGAGTGTCAGTGGTGAAGGGGCAGGCAGTTACAGAGTGGGGGAGTGTCAGTGGTGATGGGGCAGGCAGTCACAGTGTGGGGGAGTGTCAGTGGTGAAGGGGCAGGCAGTCACAGAGTGGGGGAGTGTCATTGGTGATGGGGCAGGCAGTCACAGAGTGGGGGAGTGTCAGTGGTGATGGGGCAGGCAGTCACAGTGTGGGGGAGTGTCAGTGGTGATGGGGCAGGCAGTCACAGAGTGGGGGAGTGGCAGTGGTGATGGGGCAGGCAGTCACAGTGTGGGGGAGTGTCAGTGGTGATGGGGCAGGCAGTCACAGAGTGGGGGAGTGTCAGTGGTGATGGGGCAGGCAGTCACAGAGTGGGGGAGTGGCAGTGGTGATGGGGCAGGCAGTCACAGAGTGGGGGAGTGGCAGTGGTGAAGGGGCAGGCAGTCACAGAGTGGGGGAGTGCGTCAGTGGTGAAGGGGCAGGCAGTCACAGTGTGTGAGAGTAGCAGTGGTGAAGGGGCAGGCAGTCACAGTGTGTGGGAGTGGCAGTGGTGAAGGGGCAGGCAGTCACAGAGTGGGGGAGTGTCAGTGGTGAAGGGGCAGGCAATCACAGTGTGTGGGAGTAGCAGTGGTGATGGGGCAGGCAGTCACAGAGTGGGGGAGTGGCAGTGGTGAAGGGGCAGGCAATCACAGAGTGGGGGACTGGCAGCGGCCCACATTATTCTTGTAGAGCCCAGAAGAGCACTCCTGCTCCTCCTGGTCCCACAAAATTAATCTTAAACTTACCGTATTTGGTCCTCTCCACACGTAGTTGTATCCCAAAATGGCAATCGGCTTCTTATGTATAGGACCCCAATTTGCATATTTAAAGCCCCTACCACCTGAAACAGGTGGGCACATGGCCACCCAGCAGCAGACACTTTTCAGAATGGTGTCAACTGAACCAGGAGCAGGACCTGGGCAGGAAAATTTTACCAGCGATTTACGAGGCACTACTGCCCCGTTTCCACTCCACAGAGGTGGTGAAAATCTCCCCCCTGTATTACAAAAATACAATTGCAATATAAATGACACCTGCTTCTTCCAGTGCTCTCTCTCCCTGCCACTTAAAATGCTATTCTCGGAGGATTGGGTGCTGTGAGTTAGGCACTGCCCTATATATGGGACCTAGGTTTAAACCCAGTCCAGCCTGATGGGTTGAAGGTCTTTTCTCTTTGCTGGCTTTAAAAGTTCTCAGTGAAATGAGTTTGAACAGCCCAATAACTAATGACACATCACAAAACCTAACTAGCACCGTCACTCAACAAGAATGGCTGATGTGGGAAATGAAAATCTGGCAGTGCTGCAGGGGCAGGCTCTCTCCTGAGGTTGGAGTTGAGGCACATCAGTTGGTGCAGGGTAGAGGAAGCTTTTCCTTTCATCTAACTGACCTGGGAGCACTTGATGCTGAGACAAGGTGCCCAAAGCGTGTTCCATTCAACCACAGCTTATGTTTCTGTAGTTTCTCCTCACAAACAGAAAGGCACCAGAGCACTTTACAGGGTGGAAGGAAAGAGTAGACCTCGAGCAGAAGAGAAACAGAAAAGTCGGAGGTGGTTGAAAGTACAGTTGAAGACAAAGGGTTTGTAACAGGCTTTTGAAAGCAGAGAAGGAAGTAAAAAGGTGGAGGAATTTAGGAAGAGAGATCCAGAGGGCATAGGTGGATGAAGGTCTGGAGAGGCTGGAAAAACGAGGACTAATCCAGTGTCAGAGGAGTAGAGGGTGCATGCAGGCACATCCAGCCCCCAGCACTGCTATCTCCCAACTGAATAACTCAACAATTCATCAAGAAATATAAATGAGGGAAGAAAAAAGAATGGTCCCTCCAATATTTCTCACGTCATTTAACATATTGCTCTGTAGACAAACATGCTGAGGTAGAATTTCCACGGGGATTCTCCCAGTCTCCCTTACCTCATTACTTCAGATGAAGATTGTAGAAACCCCACAGAAATGGCATAAACAGCTGTTCTGCCGCCGATCTTCCTTCAATGCTACAGCAGAAGATCAGGAGAACCACTGCGGAAATTCCAAGCAATAGAATCTAGGAACGATATTCGCCTGGTGTGTGGGGAGTGGTAACGTCAACATCAGCTCAGTGAGGGAGAGATGGAACCGATGCCTCCTGATTCTGATTTACTGCTGGAAAGGAGTGTCATTTATTTTAAATAGTATTTGAAATTGCTACTTTTCCAAGAGTGCCATGCATCACTTTTTTTTTAAAAGACAGGCGTCAGCTCCTTTTTTGATTTTCTAGATGCAGCAAGAAGTAAAGTGCAGTGATTAATATCCTTCTCGGACACTAGAAGATTATAAAATAGGTCTGAGTTGGGAATTGATGGAGCAAGAAGGGGTAAATGATGCTTTTCTATCAGGTGTTGCATCAGCAGGGAATCAAGAGGTTGAAAATATAGACACATGATGGCACAAAGACATTGTTTATTAGCTTTTCGAATTCTGCTGCGGTACCGTCGTATCGATTCATTTTAGGCCAGATTTCACCCCAGCATTAAAAAACCAGCTCCATGCAGCCTGTCAGCTCCAGTGATAGAGCACAGGATCCTAACCAAGGGTCTTCAAGTTCAGATCTGACATTTGAAACTACTACCAGCCAAGTTTCACTAGAGTTCTGCAGACAGACGGCTGCATGAAACTAGAGCCCTGCAACTTGGGTAGCAAGACAAAAACCTGGAGAGACATGATTGGTCATAGTAAAAATACACCTCTCTTCAGAGAATCACAGGGAAGCATTGAGAGCAGGGGTGGAAGAGTCCACTCTCTGCTTAGAAACAAAGGAATGTACAGAACCAGCAGACACTATTGTGGTCCATCTGGCTGGTCTCAAAGTTGAAATATACTTCATGTCACTATGTCTCTCGTATTCCTCGGTTACTTTCTCTACCAAGTATCTGCTTGCCCTGTCTGCTTCCACTGCTTCCCGGAATAGTTGGTTCTATATATTCACCACCCTTTGTGTTAAGTAGTTACATCAAACCCACCTGAGCTTGAGGCTGCAGTGCTGTAGTTTGCGATTTTGCCAAAAGTATTATCTTGGATTTTTAGTCTGATCCTCTGACTAGGATTGGGAGAGACGGATAGCACTAAAGTAAGAAATAGTAAGGTATTGGGTGGGGTCAGACTAAGAGAGAACACAGGATGGTCTAAGATAGGCTTACAGTGCATGTATGTGAACGCACAAAGCATAGTAAATAGTTCAGGTGAGCTGCAGGCGCAAATAGCCACATGGGAATATGATGTTGTGGCGATAACGGAGACCTGGCTCAAAAAAGGGCAGGATTGGGTATTAAATATTCCTGGATATATAAGGTGTTCAGGAAAGATAGGGAAGGAAAGATAGAATGTGGTGTGGCAGTATTAGTTAAGGAGAATGTTCCAGTGCTGGAGAAAGAGGAGGTCCTGGAGGGGTCAAGGACAGAATCTATATGGCTAGCGTTAAGAAATAATAGAGGTGCTATTACACTACTAGGTGTATTCTTTTGGCCACCAACTAGTGGGAAAAATATGGAGGAGCAAATTTGTAGAGAAGTTACAGAGAGGTGCAAGAACTATAGAGTAGTGATAATGGGGGACTTCAACAATCCTAATATAGACTGGGATAGTAATAGTGTAAAGGGCAGAGAGGGGGAAGAATTTCTGAAGTGTGTTCAAGAGAACTTTCTTGATCAGTATGTTTCTGGCCCAATGAGGAAGGAGGTATTGCTGGAGCTGGTTCTGGGGAATGAGGTAGGTCAAGTGGAGCAAATGTCAGTAGGTGAACATTTAGGGAACAGTGATCATAACATCATAAAGTTTAGATTAGCTGTGGAAAAGGACAGGGAGCAATTTCAGTGGGATGAGAACAGATCTGGCCCAGATAAACTGGAACCAAAGATTGGCAGGCAAAACTGTAATGGAACAATGGGCTGCCTTTAAAGAGGAAATAGTTCGGGTACAGTCGAGGTACATTCCCACTAGGGGGAAAGGTAGTGCTACTAAATTCAGAGCTCCCTGGATGACAAAAGAGATAGAGAGTAAGATGAAGCAGAAAAAGGGGGCGTATGACAGATGTCAGGTCGAGAATACATCTGAGAATCAGGTTAAATATGGAAAGTTCAGAGGAGAAGTGAAAAAGAAAATAAGAGGGGCAAAGAGAGGGTATGAGAATAGAATGGCAACTAACATAAAAGGTAATCCAAAAGTCTTCTATAGGCATATAAATAGTAAGCAGGTAGTAAGAGGAGGGGTGGGGCCGATTAGGGACCAAAATGGAGGCCTACACATGGAGGCAGAGGGTATGGCTGAGGTGCTAAATGAGTACTTTGCATCTGTCTTCACCAAGGAAGAAGATGCTGCCATAGACATAGTGAAGGAGGAGGTAGAAGAGATACTGGATGGGATAAAATTGATAAAGAGGAGGTACTAGAAAGGCTGGCTGTACTTAAAGTAGATAAGTCACCAGGACCGGATGGGATGCATCGTCGGATGCTGAGGGAAGTGAAGGAAGAAATCATGGAGGTACTGGCCATAATCTTCCAATCCTCCTTAGATACGGGGGTGGTGCCAGAGGACTGGAGAATTGTAAATGTTACCCCCTTGTTCAAAAAAGGGTGTAAAGATAAACCCAGCAACTACAGGCCAGTCAGTTTAACCTCGGTAGTGGGGAAGCTTTTAGAAACTATAATCAGGGACAAAATTAACAGTCACTTGGACAAGTGTGGATTAATTAAGGGAAGCCAGCACGGATTTGTTAAAGGCAAATCATGTTTAACTAACTTGATCGAGTTTTTTGATGAGGTAACAGAGAGGGTTGATGAGGGCAATGCGGTTGACGTGGTGTACATGGATTTCCAAAAGGGTTCGACAAAGTGCCAAATAATAGGCTTGCCAGCAAAGTTGAAGCCCATGGAATAAAAGGGACAGTGGCAGCATGGATACAAAATTGGCTAAGTGACAGGAAACAGAGAGTAGTGGTGAACGGTTGTTTTTCGGACTGAAAGAAGGCATACAGTGGTATTCCCCGGGGGTCGGTTCTAGGACCACTGCTTTTCTTGATATATATTAATGACTTGCATGTGGGTGTACAGGGCACAATTTCAAAATGTGTAGAAGAGACAAAACTTGGAAGTATAGTGAACAGTGAGGAGGATAGGGATAGACTTCAAGTGGACATAGGCTGGTGGAATGGGCGGACACGTGGCAGATGAAATTTAATGCAGAAAAGTGCAAAGTGATACATTTTGGTAGGAAGAATGAAGAGAGGACATATAAACTAAAGGATACAATTCTAAAGGGGGTGCATGAACAGAGAGACCTGGGGGTATATGTGCATAAATCGTTGAAAAGGTGGCAGGGCAGGTTGAGAAAGCAGTTAAAAAAGCTTACGGGATCCTGGGCTTCATGAATAGAGGTATAGAGTACAAAAGCGTGGAAATTATGATGAGCCTGTATAAAACACTGGTTCAGCCTCAACTGGAGTATTTTGTCCAATTCTGCGCACCGCACTTTAGGAAGGTTGTGAAGGCCTTAGAGAGGGTGCAGAAAAGATTTACGAGAATGATTCCAGGAATGAAGGACTCCAGTTACGTGGATAGACTGGAGAAGCTGGGGTTGTTCTCCTTGGAGCAGAGGAGATTGAGAGGAGATTTGATAGAGGTGTCCAAAATCATGACTAAGTAGATAGAGGGAAACTGTTCCCATTGGCAGACGGGTCAAGAACCAGAGGACACAGATTTAAGGTGATTGGCAGAAGATCCAAAGGCGACATGAGGAAAAACTTTTTTACTCAGTGAGTGGTTAGGATCTGGATTGCACTGCCTGAAAGGGTGGTGGAGGCAGATTCAATCGTGGCTTTCAAAAGGGAGTTGGATAAGTACCTGAAGGAAAAAAATTTGCAGGGCTACGGGGAAAGGGCGGGGGAGTGGGACTAGCTGAAGTGCTCTTGCAGAGAGCCGGCACGGGCTCGACGGGCCGAATGGCCTTCTTCCGTGCTGTAACCATTCTATGATTCTACGATAGACGCTCTAAGATCTCTTTACTACCATCACATCATGTGCTTGTCATAGCATTTATTTAAATTGCAACCATATCAAGGAGGAGACTTCCATTCCCTTCTGTTTGGATTGGATTGGATCCCAGGTCCCAGAGGTGTAAGGACCCACCATATCACCCAATTCCCCCCTTGATGGTTTCAATAAGCTATCTACCAGCACCACAGGCCCCTGCCCTGTGTTCTGTGACCTGTAGACATGTGAAGGAAAAAGGAACTATGACAGGAGGAGGATACAGAAAACAAGCAGGTATAATTATTTATTTTTGCCCCCTTTTTTTGTGTACTGCAGGGTACAGATGCACAGCTGCCAGTAATCCTCCAGTACCTCACCCAAATGGTCACTCTTCATGTGTAAGCCTTTACTGCGAGTGTCAGCAGGCTATTCAATCACAGAGGGGCATCACAACCACACCTGGAGTACTGTGCACAGTTTTGGTCTCCTTATCTAATGAAGGATATACTTGCCTTGGAGGCGGTGCAATGAAGGTTCACTAGATTGATTCCTGGGGTGAGAGGGCTGTCTTACGATGAGAGGTTGTGTAGAATGGGCCTATACTCTCTGGAGTTTAGAAGAATGAGAGGTGATCTCATTGAAACATACAAGATTCTGAAGGGGATTGACGGGGTAGATGCTGAGAGGCTGTTTCCCCTGGCTGGAGTGTCCAGAACTAGGGGGCATAGTCTCAGGATAAGGGGTAGAGCATTTAAGACCGAGATAAGGAAGAATTTCTTCACTCAGAGGGTTGTGAATCTTTGGAATTCTCTGCCCCAGAGGGCTGTGCATGGTGAGTCTTTGAGTATATTCAAGGCTGAGATAGATAGATTTTTGGACTGTAGGGGAATCAAGGGATATGGAGATCGGGCAGGAAAGTGAAGTTGAGGTCGATGATCAGCCATGATTTTAGTGAATGGTGGAGCAGGCTCGAGGGGCCGTATGGCCTACTCCTGCTCTTATTTCTTATGTTCTAATCCTGTCCTTAGTCAGCATACATATACAAGCACTTCCAGCAGATGTTACTGGGTGGTGATCAGGAGCAGCAACCCTGGATGAATTTCCACTCCCTACTTGTAAAGCCAGTTGTAGAGGTGCCTATCACTGCACTGCCTAAGAGTAACTAGCTCAACATAGACTGGGTATCGAACCTGGGGCTGTCTGGTCTGTACAGTTCAGTTAAATTTTTACTTCACCAACTGAGCATCGGAGGAGCTGCTATTAATATTTCTCTGGAATGAATTCTTGATGTCCAGTGAGTGAAGTTATTGAATGGTGTATAAGATGATGCTTGTATTATATGAAAACAGTGTAATTCTTTAATGGGCTGCTTTTCATATTTTCTTCTTTAACCACTGCCTCTGAAACTGATATAATCAATGCAGCATGCACCAGATATCTCTGTTTATTTGGAAACAGGATGACCATGAATTACTTTTGTTTTTAAAGTTTTACTTCTTTACAATTTCACCTCCAGCTCCCTTCTCCCATATGATGAAGCTTATGCAGCACATGGCCTGGTTTTTCCTCTACTATCCCATTCAAAATCAGGCCTGATACGGGCAGAAACAGCGAAGCCTATCACCGCCTCCCCTTGATTTTCTCCTCCCACCCAAGCCAGGACTGTCGCAAGCTGCCCTTGCCCAGTAACCACATCTAGGAGGACAGGGTGGGGCCCAAGTTCCCGGCCCATTTCACTCGCCTCCGCCACTTTCACCGCTGCCTCCTCCCCCCGCAAGACCGCGTAGAGAAAAGCGGCAGTAGGCCTGGGGTAACGGTGGTTATGTCCCCAAATGCTGTAATGGAGGGAGAGGGCCTAGTAAAGGCCCCACCTCTCCCTGCAGTCCCACACCTGCTGAAGTCCACGGTCTCCACTGAGACTTTCAGCGCGCTTCCACTTGCTGGGGCCCTGCCATGAATGCATAATGACCCACGACTTAGTGGTCGAGGTCAGGCCAGCAGGCGGAGGTTTAAGGGAATTCCAGCCCCATTTGTTGTTTTCCTCCTGGTGGTGAGGCTGAGACCAGGAACTGTGTGTGGCCTCAGCTGGGATCACCAATGCACTGCCTCAACAAGATTAGGAGGTAGAATTTCCATGGTGGGATGGGGGGTGGGGGGGGCGGTTCTCCTGATTTCAGGCTGTAACTTCAGCAGAAGCCCCAGAGAGCCAGGGTTTCCGCCAAAGTTATGGCGGGAGGTTGGGGACACGCGGAAATTTCAGGCGCGAGTGTTTTCGGATGATTAACAGCAAGCGGTGAATTGTCCTTTAAAAAGTGCAGTGAGGTGGCCCAGTGGGACTGTACATTGAAGTGCCAGTGCATTTCAAATAGAGTTTCCTCATTCAGTCTCTTGCAGGGGTCTCAGTCTGACAGTGGCTCTGGATTTCATTCCAGCCAGAAGCAATGTTCTCCTGACTAGGGGAGGGACGCGGGACGGGATGGGGGGCGGAGAGGGGAAGTAAATTGACCTGTCAGTACACCTCCTAGTGGGAAGGAACAGAACAGCAGGTGCCAGAGGGTGCCAATATCCCAGCACCAGCCACTCCCACCAGGAGAGGAGAGGAGAAAACTGCGATAACAGATTAAGTACTTTAGATTTAAACATTTGATTCCTCTAGCCCACAATTAGCCCCACTCCTCAGTATTTGCTTGAAGCATGGACAGTCAAAACCAACCATTTCATGAGCACGCAGCACAGGGTGAGGAATTATAGTATTAGTTTTTCCTCCTAGAAAGTAGTATATGCCACTTTGGCAAAGGGATGAGCCTAGCAGCTAGCGACTGGCAAAATAGCTCAACTATGACAGAGGAAAACCATGGGTTTTTGAACTGCCACCATCTGGTGGGTAATACAATACTCTAGAGCTTATGCCACCTGTTCTTGTTAACAATTTGTACTAAACACAGCTCCACTGTACAGAGTGTTTCCACAGATGGGACTAAAGGAATGTGACTGTGCCTTAACATTTTCATACATTGATAGAGTATGAACATACTCTCCACTTCAAGTAACTGGAAACTGCCCAGATATGGATTTGATTGGAGTTTTAACCAACATTTACTTCTGAAAATGGCCTTGATGTCTGTTTTCTTTTTGTATGTTTCATTTTTTTTTGACAGTTTGAAGTGTAAAAGGGAAAGGGTGAGCTCCAATCCTCATACTGAGACACTGGATAAACCTGGAACAGCACCATGGTATAGAACGCAGTGCCCTAACAGGGGACCATTCACTAACTCCCAGCCGGTCCACATTTGCATGGCCTGTCGCCTTGTGCCTCACAGCTCTTTTCTAAGTTTTACCAGTTCACACAAGGCAGAACTTTTCATGGTGTGGATTCAGGCTGATGCTGCCGTGTACGGGAGAGCACATCCTTTTCTTTTCTGTTGCTTATACTGGATTAAGTTCACCTCAGACTCACTCGAGAATCAAAAATTTCTGGACTGCTGAATATTTGACAGGAACTTCAGAAAAATCTACTACATAATAGACCTCATGTGAACTCTTGATTTGAAAGGCCAAAAATATATTCCATAACTGTACTTGGACAAGAATTGGTTTTAAGATAAGCACCGGTATTAAAAATTCTCCAGAAATAACAGAAGAAACCAAGAACTTCCGAAAAAGGAAGACAACCTGAAATTATTTCCAGTAGGCAGAGTGGTGTTTGAGTGCCATCTGGTGTTAGCAAGGCTGAATTGCAACCGTTGCTATGTCAAAAGCTTTGCTAAAAATTCTTTGCTTTCCACTAAATCTATGTCCCTTTTTTCAAAATGTTTCATTTAGCCCTGATTATTACAGTGCTTTGCATTATGTATTATGTTCATGTGAATGCTTGGTTCTCTAGGATATGCTTATGTGGCTAAAGTGATTTTTTTAAATTGCGGGGATATCTATATTAGCTAGCAAAACCAATTGCACTCCACCCTTATTAAAGCACAGTTCTTGGGAGCCAAGTATTTTGCATGTTACAGTGAGGTACGAGCTGTAGTGATTGTCCTATAATACAGTCCTACAACAGAGTCTGATATCTGGGGAGGGGCTACTTCATCCCATTTCACTTTAAATGTTTTAAACTGCAAGTACAGTTGTCTGCTTCCACAAACAATCCTTTAAAAAAAATTCTGTGCAAATAATTGGCATGATGTAATTACAAAAAATAGAAGATGACAGGAATTGGACAAACTCCCACTCCAGTGTCACCGTCTGCAGTAGAACTGCGTTGAGTTTTACGTTTTCAGTAAAGTGTCTTAATTGGAATCTGTAATCGGCAGGCGGTAATATTTAAAACATTCACAGTGGGATCAGCAAACTGATTTGAAAAAGCTACTTGCAGCCACATTTAGTGGTGTGTTTTCTTTTAGATATATACAAATATAAATGTGTCTGAAATGTGACTAGCCGCTATTCCTGTGCTTCTTCCCTCCCGTCTTGGGCCCACACCTGCATTGCTTCTCTCCGAATAGGTTCAAGCCAATGGCACGTATTAACTGTGTCAGCACCGCTCACTTTTCTGCTGCTTCTTCCTTTTAAAAACAATTTCAAATGTAGAGAAAAAGGGAGAAACAATTTGTTCGGAATTACTCTTATTTAACCTGCATGCTTCTCAATCCGCCAATTTAACACTTAGTTTGTGAATGTTTTGACAAAGTGGGTGCACCCTGTTCTATATTTCTGTTTTTTTGGAGATGTGTGCTGAAACAATATTGTGCAAGGAGGTGTGCATTATTTAGGAATCCAACCAACCTGAGTTTCAGAACTGTGTGATAGCGAGTGCAGTGTGACAATCCATATTAAAATGTTCATTGGCATGATTTTAATCCTTTATCTGTAGTGTTCAATAAGAGTTCTCTGTGACATGGAAGGTCAATTGAAAATAATGGAGCAAAGTCTTTAAAAGGACACCTTATTCAAGAAACGTCTGACAACCCTTTTTGGCTCCTTTATAAAGGCATGACGTGTCCCATCAAAAGGCACCATTGCATCATTTGCATGTGATATAATTATGATGAAAATGATGCATGGTTCTACAAGTTGTTAAAAAGACAGCTGGTTGAGCATTTCTTTATGCAAACTGTACCCCTTCGGCAATCATGCAAAATATTAATGCAAATTCAAAATACTGCAGATGCTGAAACTCTGAAATAAAACCAGAAAATGCTGGAAATACTCAGCAGGTCACTGACCTCATCTCCTCTGGAGATCTTCCATCCACGGCCTCCAACCTCATTGTCCTCTAACCCCGCACAGCCCGCTTCTACCGCTTTCCCAAGATCCACAAACAGGACTGCCCTGGTAGACCCATCATTTCAGCCTGTTCTTACCCCACGGAACTGATTTGTTCCTATCTCGACTCTATTTTTTCTCCTTGTCCAGTCTCTTCCCACCTACATCCCGAGACTCTTCCAACACCATCCGCCACTTCAACAGTTTCCTGGCCCTAACCGTCTCCTTTTCACAATGGACGTCCAATCCCTCTACACCTCCATCCCCTACCAGGGCCTAAGGGCGCTCCACTTCTTCCTTGAACCGAGGCCCAACCAGTCCCCATCCACCACCACCCTCCTCCGCCTGGCTGAATTTGTCCTCACATTGAACAACTTCTCCTTTGATGCCATTCACTTCCACAAAGCAAAAGGTGTTGCTATGGGAACCTGTATGAGGCCTAGCTATGCCTGCCTTTTCCTGGGATATTTGGAACATTCTTTGTTCCAGTCTTACTCAGGACTCCTCCCACACCTCTTTTTCTGGTACATTGATGACTGTATTGGTGCCGTTTCCTGCTCTTGCCCCAAACTGGAAAAATTAAACTTTGCTTCCAATTTCCACCCTTCCCTTGGCTTCACATGGTCCATCTCTGACTCTTCCCTTCCTCAACCTCTCCATCTCTATTTCTGAGGATAGGCTATCGAACAATATCCACTATAAGCCCACTGATTCCCACATTAGGACTACACTTCCTCCCACCCTGCTTCCTGTAAGGACTCTACTCCATTCTCCCAGTTTCTCCATCTCTGTCGCATCTATTCTTACAATGCCACCTTCCAGACCAGTGCTTCCAATATGTCTTTTTCCTCAATCGAGGATTCCCCTCCACCGTGGTTGACACGCCCCTCGACTGTGTCTGTCCCATTTCCCACACTTCTGCTTTCACCCATTCCCCTCCCTCCCAGAACCTCAATAGAGTTCCCATTGTCCTCACCATACACCCCACCATCCTCCACATTCAACAGATTATCCTCTGCCATTGCCGCCACCTCCAGCGTGATCCCACCACCAAACTCATCTGCCCCTCCCCACCCCCCCTTTTCAGCATTCCGAAGGGACCAGTCCCTCCGTGACACCCTGGTCCACTCCTCAGTTACCCCCTCCCCTTCCCACACCACCTTCCTGTGCAAGCACAGGAGATGCAACATCTGCCCTTTTTCCTCCTCCCTTCCCACCGTCCAGGGCCCCAAACACTCCTTCCAGGTGAAACAGCGATTTACTTGTACTTCTTGCAATTTAGTATACTGTATTCGCTGCTCACGATGCGGTCTCCTCTACATTGGGGAGACCAAACGCAGATTGGGTGACTGCTTTGCGGAACACCTCCGTTCAGTCCGCAAGCATGATCCTGAGCTTCCGGTCACTTGTCATTTTAATTCTCCACTCCACTCTGACCTCGGCCTCTTACACTGTTTCAATGAAGCTCAACGTAAGCTCGAGGAACAGCACCTCATCTTTCGATTAGGTACTTTACAGCCTTCTGGATTCAACATTGACTTCAACAATTTCAGATCATTACCAGTGCCCCTATTTTTTCAGACAGCAGCTGTTGGTTCCCATTTACACCTCTTCTAGACCCATCTTTTGTTTCTTTACTTGTCCCATTACCATCTCCTTTTGCCTTGTACCATCATCCCTTTTGTCATTTAATCTCTCCTGCCTTCCACACTATCACAGTCCTTCCCTCGTTTGTTCTTTTCTCCCCTCCCCCCTTCCCTGCCCCTACACTTGCTTAAAATCTGTTACATCTCTTAACGTTTTCCAGTTCTGACAAATGGTCATCGACCTGAAACATTAACTTTGTTTCTGTCTCCACAGATGCTGCCTGACCTGCTGAGCATTTCCAGCATTTTCAGATTTTAATGCAAAATATTAACACAGTTGACGTGAGAAAGTGTGACCCAACATAGTTATAATAAATGTTGAATTGTTATAGTAAGGTTATAGAGGTGGAATGATTTCGAGCTGCACTTTCAATATGTGGTCATGCACTAGAAATTCATTTTTTGTTGCCTTGAGCAATAATAATTCCACATACAAAGATCCATAAAAGGCTGTGTGAAAAATAATCACTTTATTTGACTGAGTGTCTTAGAATTTTAGATTGGAATTTAGGTCTGAGGAAGACAGTGACATTGAATAGCACTGGTACTTCCCTCACTCACTCCTTCCCTCACATTACAAAACCATAGGCCATATTACAAACATATTTGAGAGAGTTTTGGATGGAACCATCTGGTATTATTTCTGTCTTATAAGAATGTAAAAGATGATCTTTAGGAGTTGTACCCCCTCCTGCAGTCACTGGGATCACACTGTGCCTACTCTGTTGACAGAACCATGTGTCAATCAAACTAATCAGCTTTGTCTCTCTTGGGCCTGAAATGTTTAAAAATTATACTTTGTAGTACCTGTAGTACATTTTTTTCTGTATTTTATGCCAAAGTTTAAGCGCATCTCCACAGAATAAAAGAAAGTGAAGGACACTTGTCAAGGCAAAGGAGGAGGAGGGAAGGAGACATTATAGTCTTGGTGTGATTTGAAGCATATTTGACCACTGTATCGCAGTTGGCTTTGATCCTATGTGTCTTCAGAGGGAGGTCATTTATGGCTTCCCACACTCATAAGGTTTTCTATGTAATATCAACAAGTATGACCAGTGGTTTGAAATCTCCCAGCACTTGCCGTGGTTCCTATTTGGCTGGACAGATTGCACCAGATTCCTGGGAACTGGTCGAAGAAGCTATATAAATTGCTGTCTGCAGAGTCCAGTCAATCTATAGTCTTGAGACACCTTGGCATTTCACCAGGGTTTCAGGAAGAAGCAAGTACTCTCTATGTTAAAACATCTCGAACTGCAGAATGATTACATTGTAAAAGATACTATAAACCATGGGGTAGACCCTCCACACTGCAGGTTATCAGGTATGTTGGACAAACTATATCTACCACAAATGGAGCCAGAGCAATTAATGCTACCAATATAATGGAAACCAAGGTACAAGGCTGTGCCACATATATTCAAGGTTCCAGATTACAATCACAAGCATCAGGCAATAGCAGCAGCACTATTTACATTTGATGTTACACATGGTTCCTGATCCAGTTGATTCCCACTAATAATCTAGAATTTAGTGATGGACCCCCATCATTTGCTGGGTAATTAATGGGTTAATTGTTACTTTGTAGTCCAAACAACTGCCAAGCAGTTGCCTAGAATGTTCTGCAGACCTGCCACAACAATCTAACCTTGAACTTGTTGACACATGGCTGAGCATTTGGTCACTTCAGTCTCAATTCAAATCCCAAACAAGTCCTCCTTCATTCTTAAGTTATCATTGCTGTAAAGGCCATCAATGCTATGTGGAGTGGAAGGGATGAAAAATGTGGCCA
Organism: Somniosus microcephalus; assembly: GCF_052327205.1. Lineage (NCBI taxonomy): Eukaryota > Metazoa > Chordata > Chondrichthyes > Squaliformes > Somniosidae > Somniosus > Somniosus microcephalus. Next base: position 100,287,786 of record NC_140988.1, read on the forward strand.
TTGTTTTCAAGTGAAACTTTTCTCCATACACCAGAGCTCCCACTCACCTTCTCTCCAGACGGATGAGTATTAACCTTTGTCTTTCAGATGAGACGTTAACCCAATGAGACATCTGCTCTCTCAGGTGGATGAAAAATATACCTTGGCACTATTCGAAGAATAGCAGGGCAGTTCTCTCTGGTGTCCTGGCCAATATTTATCCCTCAGCCACTATCACTAAAAGAAATGATCTGGTCATTATCTCATTGCTGTTTGTGGGACTTTGCTGTGTGCAAATTGGCTGTCACGTTTCCTTACATTACAACAACAGTGACTACATTTCAAAAATACTTCATTGACTGTGAAGGACTTTGGGACATCATGAGGTCTTGAAAGGCTTATACAAATGCCATCCTTTCCTTTCTTTTTGTGGGCTCGTAAGTAGGTAATTTAGTGCAAACCTGGTGCTTTAACTGTTTTTGTAAATAATTTATATGTACATAATTACAAACAAAACCTGCCCATATTATCAGGAACACTTTATTCCACTTCTACAAGATCATCTGCCTTTTTCGCTGCCTCCCTCCTACTGCTGCCAAGATTTTCTTCAGTGTCTTTATCACCACAAAGCTTGACCTGTAATGCCCTCCTAGCCAGTCCCTCATGTCCACTCCATAAATTGCAAGTCACTACACCCCTGCCCTCTGGGCTCCCTTCTGACAGATTCCTCCACTTGCCACCTACCTCCCTGCTTCCAAATGTTTCCTGAAAACTCCCGACTTTGTCTTCATCCCCCCCACAACTTTTCCATTCTGATCTGCATCAATTGTCTGGCCTCCACCTTGACAAGTGATTGAGATGTCTGTACATGAGGAACACAATTGAAATGTAGGTTGTTGTTATTGTTGTTGAAGATGTTGGATTCCAGTGGCAGAGAACTGCTACCCTCATGCTGGTATCTCCGGTGTCTGAAGAGAATGGAAAGTAATAGTTCTAGGGTGTCCCTATAGTACTGGGAGTGCAGGAGCAGACATCACATGATTACTCGCAAAAGTATCTTTTCCATTCATGTCTGTCTTTTCCACCTTGTTAAGTGCTCTGAGACATTTTCTATGTGAGGAGCTGATAGAAATGTAAATTGTTGTAAATGGACACATATTCCTGTGATTCTCCTCCCCACCCCAAGGTTAGTTAGGTGGCCTGTTCGTGATTGGTGCAGATTGGTGAGTAATCTATTTTTCTTCTTTGCTTTTATTTCCTTCCATATCTGAAAATATAGTAATGTGTATTACAGCCACTCTCCTATTATGCAGCACTGTTACAGTTTACCTAATACATAACCATTGTTTCCATACAAAGAACAAATCTTAAACGAAGCAACGTTAGTACTTTACGCACCCATGGAGTGACAATACTCCAGCGTTCCAGTGTAGGCTTGCCCAGATGCCTTAGTGATGTCTGAGTATGGCCAAAATAATGTATACCTCTCAGTTAGTCCATTTCACAAAGTGCTGCACCATTAATCAAACAGTGCTTCACATATATATCATCTAAAATGCATTGAACTGGTTCCATAATTTTCAACAGTCAAACTATATTAAATTCGGCACGCTACCCTTCTGATGCACACAATTCACAATTCGGAGAAGATGTTTAAAAGCTTTACAGGCTCACAACGACGATTCCTCTTTGATGCTCACCTTTTTATTTTGCATTTTCCAACATAATCCAATAATTCAAACGTTAAGTACATCGATCCATTCTATATTTTTATACGCTCGCTCATTCTTTCTTTCCTTTTTATTTTCCAGTACACAGCTCTCGATAAAGAAAGTCACATATTCAGTGGTAAGCCCCACCGAGATATTGAAGGAGTTGGTACGGAGCAAACATCTCAACCCTCCCCGGCCGAAGATCCTTCCATGTCTGGGTCCATGACCTTTTCCCCATATTCATCTGAGCCAGTCGTGTCCCCCGCACCCCCTGTCTGAGAATGCTGTGCGGGCTTGGTACAGCTACACCTCAAAGAACTAAAAGTATTGTGCTTTCTAGAAGCACGGTGTTAGCAAACCCTTTACTTAAAACAACTAAGGTTTAAAGAGAAACTACAGCTGAGTCAGTTTTAAACAAACTTGCTTGTAAAGTGTTGGTTTTGTGTCAAAATGCTTTCTGCCACCCTCCTGTAACCTGTGAATTGCATTAGGCAGAGCTCCTCGGGAGCAAACATGAGTGAGATTGAACTCTGACACCAGAAGCTGTCAGTAAGGTTTGATATGGGTTTAGGTGTTGTATTACCGTACAGTACTCCCATCAACACTTCCACTTTTCAAACCCTCATCAATTTCCATGGTAGAGCTCTCATTTGACTGAGATTATGCTGTTCAATAAATGGATTATATCCTCTTGTGGCCTGCCCAGTATGGGATAAAGGAGAGAGTTGTATGGTCAGAAGTAGTTATCTACTTGTTGGATTAACAGAGTTACTATTTCTGCACTCTGGGTCTGAAAAATCCTCCAATCTCCTGCTGCAACTTCCGCAGGATACTGGCAGACCCTCCCGCAGAGAACAGTGGACACAGCTGCTCTCAGTATTTATGCCGTTTCTTTGGGGGATTCTACCGATTTCCTGCTGAATTTATGGCAGGAGAACGCCCACCGAATTTCAGCACCGCCAATTAGAGAGCTGATTTAAATAGCGGCTAATCAGCACATGGCTGCTTTAAGTCGCTGTACTTCATTAGAAGTGGCACCTTGTGAATTAACTTTCCTTAATAAGTGAGTCTGGTGATGGCACATCAATAGGGAACCCCTGATTCTATGTTAGAAAATATTCAGTCGAATTGATGCTAGACTGAAGCAAGTCCTCTGATTAGGAAAAAAGCACCTGGATCAACCAAAGTGTCCCTTGGTGTAAATGTTTTCCCTCACTGATGAATGGCGGGAGGTGCAAACCAGCAGTATAACAGGCATCACCACTAAACCCAAGACCGATGAAAGAACTTTGACTTATTCTTCAGGACAGGCATAAACTAGCTGAGAAAATTAACATCTGTAAAATCGAGCTGCTTGCCGGGCCTGAATCCACCGGTGGGGCCCACATGCACCCTTGTGGAGGCAGGTATTCCTCAACTCACTCGGTATCAACCACTACTACTACACCAGGTCACCTGTGAGCCTCAGGAATGGGAATTTTGGTTTCAGGAATCTCCCTTGACTCCACTCCCTCCCCAGGCACCTATTTGTCTTGTAAAGGGTGGAAACAACAAGAGACCTGGGGGGAGAAATTCAGAATCGCCCCATTTGGGGCGCAATTATTGGCAGGGCGCAAAGTTTAGTACCTGCCGCTAATTATCACCTCTGACTGCAAACTTGGCTTCTGTCGCCCCTGGAGGTGATTGGAGTGCTAAATCAGGCGGTGCACACCTGTCTTAAGGCGCTAATGCCAAGGAGCGAGGCGCTACCTCAGAGCGCTGGCAAAGCTCATGTGATGTCAGTCAGCAATGGAACACAGACACACTGGCGCTGGCCAGTTCTTAAAGGGGAGGGTTGATCTTGCTCTCCATCCATAACCTGCTCATTGCAGCCTTGAACCTCGGCCTGGAGAGACCTGTACATCAAATCTGCTGGAAAGAACAATGGAGAGGCCCAGAGAAAGAGCTCAGAGTGCAGCCCCCACAGTCTCTTCTAAATCGATGCAAGGAAGGTCAAATCAAAATGAACCTGCAAAGTGCTGCTCAGTCCCCAAAACTCCTTCATACAGCATTGAATCTCTCCAGAAGTCTCTCTCTCAGAATGCGTAGTGCAAAAATGTCGCCGACAAAAAAAGGCAGGAAGTGGTCACCTTTAAATAGCGCTCTCCCAGTCCCTTCCCGACTGCAAAATGCTCCCCTCAACCTGTCATTGCTAGCGGCAGGCGGTAAGGCAGGGGACGCCACTCAATATCTGGTCCGGGGTGTTGCACGTTCAACTGACATCACGATCTGCGGGCGCAGGAGATCGTGGCGGTAGTGTTTAGCGCCGCCACAAAATGTCTGGTCAATTTCGCGAGTGGCGCAAACATCTCGGGTGCTGGTTGCTTTGCGCCCCAACGCTAACGGGAGGTGCAAAGCAACCGAATTTTTCCCCCCTGATGTAACCGCATTTTCCCTGTTTACTTCGGGGTTTCTGCTGGTCTTCCACAGAAGAGCCATTACAAGCAGCGAACTGGCTGGAGTGTTGTGATTGAGAGACAGGAAAAACATAAAAATGTGAATAAATTCAAAGCCCACAGCAATACTGAGGCATACTGATCCAAACGGTTCCAGGTTCTATCCCTGGTCTTTGCTGAGGCAGAGGTGGCACTAGTGTCACTGCAATTCATTTCAGCATTTTTAGGCTAGAGGGGAGAAAAATCAGCCAGGGTTCCTGCTCCTGATCGCTATCCAGTCATCTCAGTTGAAAGTCCGTGTGTAGACATCGAGTGAAGACAGGATCGAACTCAAGTATGATGTCCGAACACAGTTCAATAGCCTGCCGACACTCACTGTCTACGTTCTCACGTGAAGAATAACCATTTGGGTGAGGATACCTGGCACTCATGGAATCATATCCCAGTATGATCCACTGCCTTCTGGGGTGGGGGGGGCAGAAGATTGAAGGGAGCATGGGAAAAGATACAAATACCTTTCCAATACAAAGCTGTTTTAGCCCAGATTATTGTCTGCAGCACTTGGGGCTAAGCTAATTCAGTTAAACATATGCGTCGGGAATTTCTTCGGGGCTTCTCCTGCTCCACTGCCGTGTCTTCAACGGAAACCCCATTTACGCTGGCAAACAAGAATTACGTCAATGTTACAGCAGTGGAGCGGGAGAAGTCCTAAGGAAATTTTCAGTGATAAATTGCGGTAATATAAGAACATAAGAAATAGGAGCAGGAGTAGGCCATTTGGCCCTTGGAGCCTGCTCTGCTATTCAACAAGATCATGGCTGATCTTCTACCTCAACTCCACCTTCCCGCACTATCCCCATATCCCTTAGTTCCCAAAAAATTATCGACATCTGTGTTGAATATACTCAACGACTGAGCCTCCACAGCTCTCTGAAGTAGAGAATTCCAAAGATTCACAACCCTTTGAATGAAGAAATTTCTCCTCATCTCAGCCCTAAATGGCCAACCACTTATTCTGAGACTGTGACCCCGTGTTCTAGATTCCCCAGCCAGGGGAAACATTTTCTCAGCATAAACCCTGTCAAGCCGCTTAAGAATTTTATATGTTTCAATGAGATCACCTCTCATTCTTCTAAACTCTAAGGAATATAGGCGTAGTCTACTCAATCTCTCCTCATAGGGCAATCTCCCCATCGCAGGAACCAGTCTAGTGAACCTTTGTTGCACTCCCTCTAAGGCAAGTATGTCTTTCCTTAGGTAAGGAGACCAGAACTGTACACAGTACTCCAGGTGTGGCCTCACCAATGCCCTGTATAATTGTAGTAAGACTTCTTTAATTTTATACACTAATCCCTTTGTAACAAAAGCTAACATACCATTTGCTTTCCTAATTGCTTGCTGTTCCTGCATGTTAACTTTCTGAGAATCATGTACAAGGACACCCAGGTCCCTCTGAATATAAACATTTCCCAGTCTCTCACCATTGAAAAAATATTCACCTTTTTTGTTTTTCCTACCAAAGTGGATAACTTCACACTTCCCCTCATTGTATTCCATTTGCCATGTTCTTGCCCACTCAGTCAACCTGTCTACAGTATATCTCTCTGTAGCCTCTTTGCGTTCTCCTCACAGCTTACTGTCCCACCTAACTTTGTATCATCAGCAAACTTGGATACGTTACACGCAGTCCCTTCATCTAAGTCATTAATATAGATTGTAAATAGCTGAGGGCCAAGCAGTGATCCTTGCGGTACCCCACTAGTTATAGCCTGCCAACTCGAAAAAGTCCCGTTTATTCCTACTCTCTGTTTTCTGTCCATTAACCAATCCTCAATCCATGCTAATATATTACCCCAATCCCATGAGCCCTAATTTTGTGTAATAACCTCTTGTGTGGCACCTTATCAAATGCCTTTTGAAAATCCAAATATACTGGCCCAGATATTCTGATGCCTAAGGGTGTGTACGCGCTGTGTACCCACCTGTAGGGACATCGGAAATGCCGGTTTCAGGCATGCACTGCGCATGCGCTGAAAACCGAAATTTCCGATCTGTCAAGAATCCTCTTGACAGATCCTCTGGCTGCCCGGGAGAAGGGCCTCTGCGGGCGGATAGTTCCGTTTTTTGGAGACCCTCCGCCCACAGAAAACCCTTACAATTCTTATGCCTGGTAAAAGCAGGCGTAAGGCCTGCTTTTACCAGGATAAGAGTTGAAAAAAAAGTTTTAAAAATAAATTTTCACTGATGTATCATTTAAAAATTTTAAAAATGTAAGTTTATTTGTTTAAAATATTTAATTTATTGTAATTTCAAGTCATTTTAAAAATGTGATTTTTTAAAAATTATTTAAAGTTTAACTATGTTTTTGGGGTGATCTCCATTCATATATTTGACAGGTCTTCCTGTCAAGTGTATGAAGGGAGATTCCCTTCTTTGATTGGCTCCTCATGGCCCACGTGATCCCAGGGACGCTTGCGAACCGCATGCACCTCTGGGATACGTAGGCCCTGCACACTTGGAGTTCGAGAGGCCCAGGAGCGGAAGTGTGTGCGTCCCGGGAGCCCTCAGGTAAGGGCGTAGATTTTTTCCAGATCGGAGGTTTCCGCACGTGGGAAGCCTCCGATCAGAAAATACGACCCAATATTTTCACTGGTTCCCCCTTATCCATCCTACTAGTTACATCTTCAAAAAACTCTTAACAGATTTGTCAAACACGATTTCCCTTTCATAAAACCATGTTGAATCTGCCTAATCATATTATGATTTTCTAAGTTCCCTGTTACCACGACCTTAATAATAGATTCTAGCATTTTGCCTACGACTGATGTCAGGCTAACTGGCCTATAGTTCCCCGTTTTTTTCTCTTCCTCCTTTCTTAAATAGCGGGGTTATGTTTGCTACCTTCCAATCCTTGGGGACTGTTCTAGAATCTAGGCAATTCTGGAGGATTAATACCAGTGCATCCACTATCTCTGCAGCTACCTCTTTTAAAACCCTAGGATGTAGGTCATCAGGTCCAGGGAATTTGTCACCACTTAGTACCATTAATTTCTCCAGTACTATGTCTTTACTTCTACTGATTTCTTTAAGTTCCTCATTCTCTCTAGGCCCTTGGTTCCCCATTATTTCCAGAATGTTTTTTGTGTCTTCTATCGTGAAGACAGATACAAAGGGCTGGATTTTCATTCAGAAGTCGGGAAGGAGGCGGGACTACAACGTTCGGGTTTTAGTCCCGCCTCCATCGAGATGCGGCCAATCCACGCGATTTTCCCTTGATTGACCTTGTTGAGCCCGCCCAGTGGGCTCAGCAGGCCAATTAAGGGCCACCTGGCAACAGGTGACGTCACAGACTGAAATTTCATCTGTCAAGATGTGTTGACAGATGAAATATCAGTGTTTCACAGCTGTTTGAAGCTGTCAAACACTGACAGTCTTACTTCTAACCTGAGTCCTTCTACGCAGACTCAGTTAGAAATCTTGCCGGCACTGAAAGCTGCAGGCTGTCACTTTTGACAGATCGCGGCCATTCTGCTTTCTGTGCCGGCTGAATGATGGACTCCCGAAGCCTAGAGGAAGGAAGGCTGTAAAGGTAAGTACAGGTAATTTAAACTTCTTTACACACTTTAGACACACCAAACACACTTACCTTTGCACTCATGCACCCATCACTCACCTGAACACTGACATCTCGACCCCTCCAAGTCCTTCAACCCGACGGCCCGACTCCTCTAACCTGGCGTGGTTTGGAGCCGTCGGGAATCCCACACGACACCCTTCAAAATAGGGATTAGGCTAAAAACTGCCTGTTAACAGGCAGTTAATTGGCACTAATCCCTTCCCGCCTCGGGTCGGTGGGTCCCAGTGCGGGGCGGGTACCCGCCTCCTTTGAAACTTACGTGGAGGCGGGTTTTGGGCGGGATGGTGTCGGGACCCCCGAATTTGGGTTTTAGCCCCCCGCACGCCTAAAAGCCCGCCTCACAGCACACTGAAAATCAACCCCAAAGTATTTGTTTAATGTCTCTGCCATTTCCTTATTGCCCATTACAATTTCTCCTGTCTCTGCCTCTAATGGGCCCACATTTACTTTGACTAATCTCCTCCTGTTTACATACCTATAGAAACATTTACGATCTGTTTTTATGTCTCTTGCTAATTTACTCTCATATTCTTTTTTTTCTCTTATCAATTTCTTGGTCCTCCTTTGCTGAATTCTAAAATCCTCCCAATCCTCAGGCTTACTAGTCTTTTTGGCAATATTATAAGCCTCTTCCTTTGATCTAATACTATAATATAATCTTGGACTGAATTGTCAGATTAAAATTAAACTGTATAACTCTGCAGCTCACAATAGTAGGATGTGGCTTCATCAGCTGTTTCCCTCATGATATTCCGCTCTTAAGTTGGGCATCTGAAGGAACGTACTAAGTGGAGGTACTGGCCATAATCTTCGAATCCTCCTTAGAAACCGGGGTGGTGCCAGAGGACTGGAGAATTGCAAATGTTACACCCTTGTTCAAAAAAGGGTATAAGGATAAACCCAGCAACTATAGGCCATTCAGTTTAACCTCAGTAGTGGGGAAGCTTTTAGAAATGATAATCGGGAACAAAATTACCAGTCACTTGGAGAAGTGTGGATTAATTAAGGAAAGCCAGCATGGACTTGTTAAAGGCAAATCGTGTTTAACTAACTTGATTGAGTTTTTTGATGAGGTAACAGAAAGGGTTGATGAGGGCAATGCGGTTGACGTGGTGTACATGGAGTTCCAAAAGGTGTTTAATAAAGTGCCACATAATAGGCTTGCCTGCAAAGTTGAAGCCCATGGAATAAAAGGGACAGTGGCAGCATGGATACAAAATTGGCTAACTGACAGAAAACAGAGAGTAGTGGTGAACGGTTGTTTTTTAGACTGGAGGAGGGTATACAGTCGTGTTCCCCAGGGGTCGGTACTAGGACAACTGCTTTTTTTGATATATATTAATAACTTAGACTTGGGTGTACAGGACACAATTTCAAAATTTGCGGATGGCACAAAACTTGGAAGTATAGTGAACAGTGAGGAGGCTAGTGATAGACTTCAAGAGGACATAGACAGGCTGGTGGAATGGGCAGACTCGTGGCAGATGAAATTTAATGCAGAAAAGTGCGAAGTGATACATTTTGGTAGAAAGAATGAGGAGAGGAAATATAAACTAAAGGATACAATTATAAAGGGGGTTCAGGAACAGAGAGATCTGGGGGTATATGTGCACAAATCGTTGAAGGTGGCAGGACAGGTTGCGAAAGCAGTTAAAAAAGCTTACGGGATCCTGGGCTTTATAAATAGAGATATAGAGTACAAAAGCATGGAAATTATGATGAGCCTGTATAAAACACTAGTTCAGCCTCAACTGGAGTATTGTGTCCAATTCTGGGCACCGCACTTTAGGAAGGATGTGAAGGCCCGTAGAGAGGGTGCAGAAAAGATTTCCGAGAATGATTCCAGGGATGAGGGACTTCAGTTACATGGATAGACTGGAGAAGCTGGGGTTGTTCTCCTTGGAGCAGAGAAGATTTGATAGAGGTGTTCAAAACCATGAGGTGTCTTGACAGAATAGATAGAGAGAAACTGTTCCCATTGGCAGAAGGGTCGAGAACCAGAGAACACAGATTTAAGATGATTGGCAAAAGAACCAAAGGCGATATAAGAAAAAACTTTTTTACGCAGCGAGTGGTTATGATCTGGAATGCACTACCTGAAAAGGTGGTGGAGACAAACTCAATTGTGGCTTTCAAATGGGAGTTGGATAAGTACTTGAAAGAAAAAAATTGAAGGGCTACGGGGAAAGGGCAGGGGAGTGGGACTAGCTGACGTGCTCTTGCAGAGAGTCGACATGGGCCGAATGGCATTCTTCCATGCTGTAACCATTCTACGATTCTATTCTATGATTCTAAGCTCTGAACTGAGACTCGGAAGAGAAAATTGAAGGAAGAATCAACATGGGCCAAGCTCAATTTCAAGATGCTATTGTCAAGCGTCTGGGAGCATGTTGGCTGCCTCCTTTGCTGAGATGTGGTATATGGCATTTGCGGGGAGGTTGGTGGGAAGAAAGAAAGAAAATTAAGTAAAAGATGGAAAGAAAATAATGAACTACATAATCACATCCCCAGATTGGGTGATTCAGAAGGGAGACATTTTCAGGTTCGCATTATGGATACTGCCTGCTTTTTCAACCTGACCCGCAAACCAGTATGCTATTTGTCACATGCCTCTAGTAGCTCTTATGACTTACTGCTAGCAGAAAATTAAAATATTCAAACTAGTCTTTTACTGCCAAAACTTAAACCAGTGGATACCACAGCTAATTTCTGTCAGCAGGAAGGTCCACCACTGTCAAGTCTGCAAACATACCCCCATCCCTCTTAATATTGTGCTGTCATACAACAAGTGCTCTGGCTTCTAAGGGCTTTCCATTTGCCCCTGTGCATATGTCAGGTGAGGATGCATATGTTTGGTGTGATGGCCCCATTGTTGAATAGCCTGCAGACTTGCTCTGTTTTGTCTCGCACGTGAAGAATAGCCACTTGGTGGGTAGCCAGCAGGCTTTCAGGTGAAGAAAGGGGCTGTGAAGGATCTAGTGGTACCCAATGTATGTTTCTGATCAGTTGTATATGGTGCTCACCCACAGTGAGGGCAAAGTGGCTACAACTCTGAAACATGCTTTTTACATGTCACTGTTATAAGGTGTCATTGCCTCCTCTTAGCTTAGCTATCCTGGTGAGGTCACTGTGCAGGGAATGTTGGAGGTGACACTGATTATCGTGGCTACCTACATCCATTGTGCTGCACAATTTTTTTGATTATCCTCTTTTCCTCATTGCCAATCAACAAATAGATCCATCCTTGTCAATATTTTCAGATGTAGCATTTTATTTAGGCAGGCGGGTCGAGTTTCCACTTTGGGTGCAATCGCTGATTCCGATGCAAATTGCACCCGATTTGAAGTGTATTTTTTCCCAAGTTTCCGCTCAAACTCATTTGCATATTGGGGAACGCAAAGTCTGCCATGAACCAGCGCAATCGGGCACTTTAAAAAGGTATTTTGCTTTAAAAAATATTCCTTGATATATTTAAGAGTGGTAACTTGGTAAAATTTGATTAATACAGCTGAAAATGGGTTTTATCACAAAAAATAAGCATTTTAAATCAAGAGTGTCAATCTAGCCCTGAAAGTAATTCAATTTTAAATGACTGAAAATGACTTTTAAAAAAATATACAAAACTATTTTCTAGTTAGATTGGGGGTACAGTAGTGAGTTTCTTATTAAATTAAAAAATCTTTCAAATCCTTTCAAAACGTACCTATCAGTGTCCTTGCGCCCAAAAGTTCCAACTTAATTTTTGGAGCCTCCTCGAAGGCCTGCAAACAAGTGCAATTAGTGGAAACTCCCAACAGTGATGAATTCACCCTGGGCCTGTTTTGTCGGTGGGGCCTGCTTTTAGCATGAAGTTTTTAAAACTAGCACAAAAGATCGTGGAAACTCGAGTTGCACTGAACGCAATTTGCACTTAAAATTCCACAATCCTTTGCGCTGATTATGCCGATATTGGGGGAATTGTGCCAAAAAAAACAGTGCAATCGAGCAGAAACTCCAGGCCAGGGGCTCTAGACAATGGGAGCAGTTAAAATAAGGGCACTTACCATTACCCCCCTGTTTCCACCGCCTTCCCGCCAGGTCCCCATATTAACCTGCTCTTTTGAGCAAGCGAGTAGGACACCTGCGGGTTCTGCTTTAAATATGAAAATCAGATCCTGATGTCATAAATGGGTTGTTAAATCACACTGAAGTTAAAATGACAGTATATTTTTTCATCCATATGTGCCTGGCAATCAAGTGAAGGAAACATTGGCAGCAAGATTGCTGGTTGGTGAATTGCTTTTCCATAGGATTCGTTGCAGGAAGGTTTTGTTGTTTCAACGCACTCCTTGCACAATGTCGCGCTGCACTTTCACAGGTCTGGGCACACGGTTCTAACTTTGCAGCAATTAATTAACTCCCATGCAGATTAAGTGAGCGACTCATTGGCACAAGTAGTGCAGTTCTGCCATGCAGCTGATCAGAATATGGCCCCTGGCTTGATTGATTTATAAAGATTGGCCCTTACCCAACTGAAAATGGTTGGTGAGTTCTCATTTAGAACATGAATATTCCTGAAATTTCAGGAAAATGCCAATCATAATGAACTGTTTATTATTAATAGTAAATCAAAGTATGTTTTATGTGTCTGTTTGCATTTCGAAACAAAAGCTCTTTATAAATGTAAAGAGCGATGCATTTGTTATGTACAACACTGGGCAAAACACTCGAGGGATTCCAGAAATATTCCAACAGTGTTTCTGGATACAGTCTAATCACTACAAACATCTTCCTAATAAAGGCCTTTCAGACCATGTTTATCATGTGCAAGTCAGAGAAATGTGACCAGCATTTGTTGGGAACCATGTTCAGCCTCACTGAATGTGAATAAAAAGAACTGGAGTTTTATTTATTGGGGGTAATTTATAAAAGGTATTTATATCTGTAAAGCCTGAAAAGGAAGGGCACTAGTTTTCTAAAGGAATTCATTCTTTTTGGCTATTGATCTGATTCTTTAGCATTTTCCCCATTGTTACATTACAAACTTTAAAATAAACAGTTACAACCTAGTTCTTGCTCTGCAGTTTTGAGTAAACTATTCTGCATGTTACACAAACATTGGCAATTCTGCTACTTAATTTATTCACTACTGAGAATGCTGTTTGGCACCCTGAAGTCACTGATGCCAGGAAGTTGCTAGACTGTGGTGGGGTTACAGTTGTGCAAGTGGGCACAGGCTGTGGTAAGTGAATACCAAATGGCAGTGTAGTAAATGAATTAAGGAGACACTTACCAAAGCATTCATATAATAGATACTGAATTCTCAAGCTTACCATTCTTGTTAAATTTTAGCTAATTGCGATATCTTGTCATCTGCAGTGTAGAAAACTATAATAATAAGAACTGGTTCCTTAAACATTGGCTGGAATAAGCTTTTATATCTTTCTCCTTTTCAGTCTTTCCATCCTGTCTTCTGTTCTTCAGTCCTAATGCTAGTTTTGTTTTTGTATTAGAAATTCATACAATAAAAGTTTCGCCTCCATCAACTACAGTGGTCTCTTTCTTTCACTGAATTATCTATTTCACGCACATCTGATATGATTTGAAGGTTGAAAAAGATCCCCAGTGCACTCAGCAATCTGCAGCTGACATTATATGTATAGATGCCTGACAGATAGTCCTTAAGAGTGTACCCGCAGTGAACAAACACACTGGTAGGAAATTCCACGCTAGAAGGAATCCCATTTATTTTTCACCCTTTTTTCTAGCTTCCCCGGTGCCACCTACCCACACAAGAGATTATCAAAAATGAAAGCGCATAGAATTGGAGATAACCCTGTGACATGGGTTGGTAATTGGTTGGGAGGCAGGAGACAGAGAGGATAGATAAAGGGAACCTTCTCTGATTGGCAGGATGTGACAAGTGGTGCACCTCAGGGATCTGTACTGGGGCCTCAGCTTTCCACCATATACATTAATGACTTGGATAAAAGAATTGAGAGTTTTATGTTCAAGTTAGGAGGCACAGTAAGCAGTAGATGGGAGCAGGAAGTTGCAAAGGGACATAGAAAAAGTGGGAAAAACTGTGGCAGATGGAGTTCAATGTGGGGAAGTGTGATGTTTTTCACTTTGAAGAATATCTTCTTAATGGGGAAAGACTAGGAATTAGGTGTCCATGTACACAAATCACTAAAAACTAGTACACAGGTGCAAAATGCAATCAAAAAGGCTAATTGAATCTTAGCCTTTATCTCGAGGGGACTGTAATACAAAAGTGTGAAAGTGATGCTTCAGTTGTACACAGCCTTAGTCGGACCCCATTTGGTGTACTGTGTTCAGTTTTGGTCACCGAACCTCATGAAAGATATATTGGCCTTGGAGGGGGTGCAGTGGAGATTCACCAGAATGATACTGAGGCTTAAGGGGTTAAATTATGAGGACAACTTGCATAAACTTATTTGGTATTTACTTGGGTTTAGAAGGTTGAGGGGTGATATAATCAAAGGTGTTCAAATGGTAAAGGGATTCGCGAGGGTAAATGCAAAGAAACTATTTCCTTTGGTGAGGGATTCCAGAATAAGGGGGCATAATCTTAAAATTAGAGCTAAGCCAGTTAGGAGTGAAATCAGAGAGCATTTTTCACACAAAGGGTAATGGGAATCTGGAACTCCCCTAAAAGATGTTGGATTCTGGGTCAATTGAAATTTTCAAGACCGAGATTGATAGTTTTGTTAGTTAACGGTATCAAGGGATATGGAGCAAAGGCAGGTAAATGTAGTTGAAGTACAGATCAGTCATGATCTACTAGAATGGCAGAACAGGCTTGAGGGGCTGAATGGCCTTCTCCTGTTCCTATGCTCCTATCATTTCCACACTGGAAGCACAGACACTAAACACAGTCCCAAGATCTTAGCTGCTCATTTTCTCTCCTTGCCTCCCTGCAAAGAACATTAAGGAATGTGTTTTAGAATATCCTGCTGGGCTGCACAACTATTGTTCAGCTAGGCTGCAGTGTGCACTGATCCTTTTACACTGCAGTTGGGAACAGCTGACCTAATTTCAGATCTTAAAATGCACAGTTTCTGTCAGAGTAATTTCAATGACAAGCAATGTGGAAAGATTATTTGAAACCATATTCCTACGCTACATGGTTTGTTTCAGCATTCTTCCATTGCCCTTGGACACTGACAGCTGCCTTAACACATTTATAACCAGGACCCTTTACTTACATTCAGGTAAAATGCTTGAGATTTTCCACAACTATTCACCCATCTCCTTAAATTG
Source organism: Somniosus microcephalus (assembly GCF_052327205.1). Classification (NCBI taxonomy): domain Eukaryota; kingdom Metazoa; phylum Chordata; class Chondrichthyes; order Squaliformes; family Somniosidae; genus Somniosus; species Somniosus microcephalus. The sequence continues at coordinate 100,302,812 of NC_140988.1, forward strand.
GATTCAGTGATTAGGGGTATTTTTATTTGCTTTGTACAATTAGATTGGCAAACGAGTAAAAAAAAGTTAAGTAATCAGTACATTTTAAGTTAAACTTTATACGGGCAGAAAGGATTCTGAGGCTCCTCGTCCCTTTCTTTCCAATGTTCAGTTCTTCCAGTCTCAGTTAATCCATGAATATTTTCCAGTCAATAAACTACACTGAGTAACCATTTAAACACTGGGAACATACGAGGCAAATCCCATAAAAGGATCACAGTGAGAATTTTACTACATAATTGAAGAAGCATGTGCATGTGATGATATTTTAAAGGATGTTAATGAGAGGAACTCCCCAAAGATAGTCAGCCATCAGTTACCAACTTTTTGTTTTACTAGCTTCATTAAAATTGACAAAAAGAAGTGACGGTTTAGTCCAAGTGGTTTTTTTCAGTGATATGGTATAACGCCTGATAGCATCTGCCATCAAGTTCCTCACAGACTGCAATGAGTCATTCTTCCAATTATAACAGATTCTTGGAAAGTGACCAGTTCATATAGGGCCTGATCAGAGGTGTTGCCTATTGCACAATCTCTGAGGTACATAAATACAGATATATAAAGCACTAAAAGTAGCAACACAAGTTGATAAGGCCATAAAGACGACAAACAAAATCATTTCTAGATGAATAGAATATAAAAGCAGGGAGATCATTTTAAATTTATGCAGAACCATGGTTAGGCCACACTTGGGTTCTGTGTCTCCATACTACAAAAAGGATATTGAAGCACTGGAGAAAGTGAAGGAAAGATTTACAAGGATGTTACCAGAATTGAGAGGATGTAGCTATCAGGAAAGATTGAGCAGGCTGGGGACTCTTTCGTTTGGAAAAGAGAAAACTAAGAGGACAACTCATAGAGGTCTTTAAAATAATGAAGGGGTTCAATAGTGTGGGTGAGTCCAGAACAAGGGGGCACAAATATAAGATACCCACTAACAGATTAAATAAAGAATTTAGGAGGAATTTCTTTACACGGAGAGCGGTGAGAATGTGGAACTCGCTGGCACATGGAGTGGTTGAAGCAGAGAAACATAGAAGATAGGAGCAGGAGTAGGCCATTCGGCCCCTCGAGCCTGCTCCGCCATTCAATGAGATCATGGCTGATCATCCAAATTCAGTACCCTGTCCCTGCTTTCTCCCCATATCCCTTGATCCCTTTAGCCTTAAGAAATATATCCAACTCCTTCTTGAATATATTTAATGAATTGGCCTCTACTGCCTTCTGTGGTAGAGAATTCCACAGGTTCACCACTCTCTGGGTGAAGAAATTCCTCCTCATCTCTGTCCTAAATGGCTTACCCCTTATCCTTAGACTGTGACCCCTGGTTCTGGACTCCCCGACCATCGGGAACATCCTTCCTGCATCTAGTCTGTCCAGTCCTGTCAGAATTTTATAAGTTTCAATGAGATCCCCATAAGCCTAATCGACCCAATCTCTCCTCATACGTCATTCTTGCCATCACAAGTATCAGCCTGGTGAATCTTCGCTGCACTCCTTCCATGGCAAGAACATCCTTCCTCAGATAAGGTGACCAAAACTGCACACAATACTCAAGATGTGGTCTCACCAAGGCCCTATACAACTGCAGTAAGACATCCTTGTTCCTGTACTCAAATCCTCTCGCTACGAAGGCCAACATACCATTTGCCTTCTTAACCGCCTGCTGCACCTGCATGCTTACCTTCAGCGACTGGTGCACAAGGACACCCAGGTCTCGTTGCACATCCCCTTCTCCCAATCTATTGCCATTCAGATAATAATCTGCCTTCCTGTTTTTGATACCAAAGTGGATAACCTCGCATTTATCCACATTATATTGCATCTGCCATGCTTCTGCCCAATCACCCAACCTGTCCAAATCATACTGGAGTTTCACGGCATCCTCCTCACAGCACACACGCCCACCCAGCTTTGTGTTGTCTGCAAACTTGGAGATATTACGTCTAGTTCCCTTGTCTAGATCATTAATATATATTGTGAATAGCTGGGGTCTAAGGACCGATCCCTGCGGTACCTCACTAGTCACTGCCTGCCACTTGGAAAAAGACCCGTTTATTCCAACTCTTTGCTTTCTGTCTGTCAACCAGTTCTCTATCCAAGTTAATACCTTGCCCCCAATTCCATGTGCCTTAACTTTACACGCTAATCTCTTATGCGGGACCTTATCGAAAGCCTTCTGAAAGTCCAAATACACCACATCCACTGGTTCTCCCTTATCTATTCTACCAGTTACGTCCTCAAAAAATTCCAGTAGATTAGTCAAGCACGATTTGAAGGGATTCGCAAAATTTCATATGTTCCCCCCCCGAAGATTAATTGGAGTTATTAAAGAAACCTTGAAGTGACTGTGTTTTAAAAATCCAGGGCCTCTCAAAATGGCTGCGGTCAGACACATGGCCAAAGGGCCTGCGGCATCCATATGGATTTTCTGATAGCTTCACAGACTGCATGTTTAATTTGAACAATGCAGTGAGGCAAGCTCAGTTGTATTCACGCCCTGAGGCAGGTTATCAATTGTTTGCCTACACAATCTAAGTTCGGGCGGAGATAGTCCCAGTTGCTTGAGGAACATTCAGAACAATTGAACATTCAGAACAATTAAGGACATTCAGAAAACAATGGAAAGGCAGTTGTGGTACTGATCGGTGCCATCAACGTAAATGGGCCAAAATCAAGGTCCTCTTGTCTTACGTTTTCGAGCCCAAATCAGACAATGGAACGGACTGATGAGGCGCGATAATGACCCATTGCCGAGAGGATATAACTGGGGCGGCCCAGCACCTCTCTCTCTCTCTCTCTTCACCTCGGCCCAGTGTCCTGTTTGTCTGCTAGCAACCAAGAAGGAAAACCATCTAGAAAGCATCGCAAGCACATTTTCGACGGCAGCAGCGGGGCACAAGGGCCAGGCCTTTTCATCTGTTTCACCGGTGAGCATTATCTTTCTGGCCGTCACAAGACAACCTAGCTAGGTGTAAGGGTGGGAGTTAAAGGGGTATTACAAAATTGTGATTTTAGAATTTTTCCCTCGTTGTGTCCGTTTCTTCTCCCGTTAAGTGTAAAACTGTATTGCATCCATAGCGATTTCTTTTATCTTCTGTATAATACTGTTTTTCTTGTAGTGTTAGCTTTTCTAATTAATAAACATTGGTTTTCCTTGCACCAATCCACTGGTCTGTTCGTTTGTCCTTGTTACCACTCGATAAGTCCTGAGCTCAGAATCAGGAAGGGGAAAGCGATTCGCAACCGCACAGCGGGCAGGGCAGCTCAGGAAAACATAACTGGCTGACCTACAATAAGCCCCTGGAACAAAACCCCCTACAGAAATGGCGAGCCAGGTAGGAGATCAGGCGAAAGTGTGTAACAAGGCAGACAGTGGTGCTGAGAAGGAATCCGCAATGGAGGAAAGGTTGTCTACCTATCTGTGCGGCAAGGTAAATATCGCGAAAAAGTGGGTGAGCGATATGTTAAAAGCCGAGCATCCCCTAGAGGCAGCCGCCCAGTGGACGGCTAGTAAAGAGCGCCGCAAGGGCATTGAAAAAGCGGTATGGCTTATGTGTTATAAAAAGCAGGTTCTGATACTGGACCAAGCAGTGGCCAGTAAGGAAACTAAAATAAGGCATTTGTCCCGGGAGCTGCAGGAAAAGGTTGCAGCGAAAGGGAAGGTGCTAGTGGCCCTGGAGGCTGTAAGCCAGGAGAGGGCAGCGATGGTCCGGGACCATCGGGGGAAGGTAGAGCACATGGAAAGCCAGGCCGCTGAAGTGCAGCGTGAGCACCAGGCCAGGGTAGAAAGGCTGGAGGGCAAGATAGCTGGGCTGGAGGGGAGCACTAGGTTCAGGGCAGAACACGTAGAATATCAGGCAAGAGAATCCAGGGAGAAAGAGAGGAGATTAAAGACGGAGATTGGCCGCCTCACGGGGGAACTGAAGGCACAGGAGGAAAAAGTACGGTGGCATAGTGGTTAGCACTGTTGCCTCACAGCGCCAGAGACCCGGGTTCGAATCCGGCCTCGGGTGACTGCCTGTGTAGAGTTTGCACATTCTCCCCGTGTTTGCGTGGGTTTTCTCCGGGTGCTCCGGTTTCCTCCCACAGTCCAAAGATGTGCGGGTTATGTTGATTGGCTATGATAAATTGACCCTTAGTGTAAGGGGGATTAAATACGTGGGGTTACGGGGATAGGGTGGGATATGTGTTGGTGTGTTGGTGTAGGGGTTATGGGGATCGGGTGGGATATGTGTTGGTGCAGGCTCGATGGGCCGAAATGGCCTCTATCTGCACTGTGGGGTTTCTGTGATTCTGTGAAAGTAGGCGAGGTAAAGGCAGCATATAAGCTGGCCTGCGCCCAGGGGTTTGAAGACGCAGATCATGGCCCCTGCAGGCAAGAAATAGAAAGCATGAGCATGGCTTTCGCGAGGGCGAAGGGCATGGTATGCCTCATTAGCCCGAAGGCAGGCCAGTCGGATTTTACCGGCAACCCAAGCAGGGAAGTCCCACAGGCAGCTCCCAGAACGACACTGGTTAGGTAACCAGAGGTTTCACGGCCACCACCCATAGCCCCGAGTTTTCAGGAGGTCTGGCAGCAAGGGGGGGTGGAGGATGAAGCATTAGGGGAGATCCAGCAAGCCCTGGTAGAAAGACCGGGACTGGGAACAGTGTACCCCCTCCGACAACGGAGGTATGGCCCGCCCGCCGATGGCGAGGACCTAGGGGCCATGCAGAATCAGTTTGTAGTGCCGCATGGCACCCAACAGCTCAGGGCCATGGTTAGCCATATCCCTAAGCTTACAGTGAAGGGAGACCCCTCTCTACACTTCCGTGAGATAGAGCAGGCAGCGTGCGTTAATGACTGCGATGAAGCAGAACAAACAAAAATGCTGCTGTTTTCTCTGGGTAGTGACCTCCTCCAAACCTTATCAGATGAGTGCAAAAGGGAGCAGAAGGATTACGAGGAGTTAAGGGATGAGATATTGGAGGCCATGGGACTAAATGACGGGAGTCCGTTCGCTCGAGTGGAAAAAACTGTACAGCTCCCCGGGGAGTCCCCACAGGCTTTTGCAGACAGGCTGTGGCCAGTCTACCGGAGCGCATGCCCGGGAATGCCAGTGCGGGCATTCCTGAACAGAGATCAATTGGCCCATTGGCTCCGCTGTCTCACGACAAACTGCCTGCCCCAAATTCGAACTCAAGCTGCGGCCTGGTTTGACCCCCGAAGCCCCCAGACCACCGAAGAAATGGTGATCCGCCAGCTCACAGCAGCGTTTAGAAATATCAGGGGTATCGAGACGCCCCAACCCAAGGGGAAAGTCCACGAGGTTAAACCAGGGGCCCAGCATAAAAGGGAATGGCGCCAGGAAGGGAATCGTCCCGCCCAGGCTAAGTTAAACTGCTATGGGTGCGGGAAGGACGGCCACTGGCGCAAAGATTGTAAAAACCCCTGGAAGGACACCAAGGGAAAGAATCCCCCCGCCCCAGCCCAAAAGGCAGCGACGGGGGAGGCAGAGACAGGAATTACCCCCGCTGCCATGGAGTCATTTTTTGAGGCCATGCGATCTTTTATGGCCAGCCAGGGAAAAATAGCAGCCACTACCGGTGTGGTAGCTCCCTCAACCCACTCTCACGAAGCCCCGCAATGACTGGAGCCTGCGCAGCCCGTCTACCTATGGAAGAGAAAAACTGCAGAGGGGCTGCAGCCGCAGGTCACACAGGCAGGACGAGCAGCCTGCGTGAGGGGAGGAGTTGTCCCGTCCACACGGGAGACTCCCCCATTGTTCTGGGACCCAGAAGGGGAGGAGCCGGAGGTCCTAGGTCCTGTCCCTGGTCACAGGAGAGGGGAGGAGCCGGAGGTCCTAGGTCCTGTCCCTGGTCACAGGAGAGGGGAGGAGCCGGAGGTCCTAGGTCCTGTCCCTGGTCACAGGAGAGGGGAGGAGCCGGAGGTCCTAGGTCCTGTCCCTGGTCACAGGAGAGGGGAGGAGCCGGAGGTCCTAGGTCCTGTCCCTGGTCACAGGAGAGGGGAGGAGCCGGAGGTCCTAGGTCCTGTCCCTGGTCACAGGAGAGGGGGGGAGCCAGCAAGGTTAGGTCCCGCCCCGGTGTTTAGGAAGGAAGCCGAGTCGGAGGACGAAGGTCCCGCCCCCGACTGCGGTGAAGGGGAGGAGCCGGAGGTCTTAGGTCTTGCCCCTGAGTACAGCATCAGAGAGGTGGCGTCTGGGGGCGGAGACTCTCGACCTGGAGTCCCAGGTAGCGGAGAGGTGCCTGCCGCTGACCCAGAGCCTAGGGAGGAGGAGCCCGAGGCAGGTAGCCTCGCCCCCGACCCAGGTTTTGAACCTGGAGAGGACAACTCCCAGCCACCGGCAGCAGGCAGCGAGGGGTTGCTTGTCCCCAGCTCAGACTTGGGAAGGGAGGAGCCACAGGGGAAAAGCCCCCAGCCAGCGAGGACTGTGACCCACAGCAAGGGTCCGCTCACCAGGGTAGCCCCACCAATAGCACTTCCTAGGAGGTCCCCTCGGACACCCCAGCCTAGGAAGACATGGTCGCCGGCTCCCCAGTTTAAAGGGGCTACCTCCTGTGTTAAAGTTAAGTCGAAAGACAAAGGTCCTCAGCCAGCAGTCGCGGGCTGTGAGGGACCGGAAGTAAAGGTCAGTACAGCCATGCCGCAGGGAGCAGCCTGCAGCAGTCCTGACAGAATTTGAGCTGGCCGCTCGGAGACGGGCGGCGGATGTATATAACTTTAGCAGTTAAGTTTGTAGTTTTAAGTTAGGATGTTTAGGTTAATTATAAGGTGTGGAACCGTAGTGTAATTTTAAGGTGGAACCGTTCCAGTGTTGTCTACGTGAGCCGAGGTCGAGGGACCCGCTCACACTTCACCCGAGCCAGGAAGCCTACAGGGAGCCCGGCTAGATGTTCTTTATCTTTTACAGGGAATTAAAAGGGAATGTTCGGAGGCGTGATCCTGCTCGCCCTGTCTGGGCTGAGCCTCGCGAGAAGGGGTGACACCGAGGACCACCACATCTTCGGATGCTCCGGAAAAACGGTGCCCCTAGCCCACGATGGGAGTGGCCTACGCGAGGCAGATGAAATCGCCTTGTACACTCACGAGGGGAGCTGGCCCGGATGGCTGGGGTCAAATTCGACCCAGTACTCGAGCCAGACCGGTTTTTCATATGGGGAGACCTCCCTCCAGTGCCCGAGGATACGAATTGTCACCCCAAGGATTAGCGTCACCGTGGGAAAAGGAATATGTTTGTCATGTAAAGGCAACGTTCCCCTGGATAGGTGGTGGTGGCTTAGAAAATTAAGTAAGGATATGGGGAACCCCAGGGTAGAGTGGGAGAGGTTAGGGAATAACACGCACAGGACCATCACAGGGACCCAGGGAGGGTTAAGTGTGTGCTGGGACAAATGGTGGGAACCGGATCAGGGGATCTATGTCTGTATGTGGGGTTCAGAGAAGGTCTGCCCCACAGGCATTTCCATCATTTTCCGCAGCCAGTGGCAAGATAACGGGAGGGGGATGGATTGGGAATCGCGCCTGGACGCATGCGCGATCCCATACTCCCCAATCTCGGTTAATGCCACTGAATTAGTGACCCATCCCCGTCAGCCCCTGCCCAAGGCCCCGACGTCACAGACTGTAGCAGAGGGATGCCCCACCACCACCAAGGGACCAGGGAACGGCCTGGTGCTGATACCCACAGACCAGGTGCTGTATCAAGGGGTGCATTACGCGGTGGCCTCGGTGATTTTAAATCTCACAGAGGTGCACTTGCCCGCGTGGTGCCCTGCAGAGACGGCCAAACTATATCAAGCCCTGTTAAAAGAAACGTTTCAAAGGTTTTATGAATTCGATTTTTCGGAGGTCGATAAGACCAAATTATATACGCATAGCCGCGAGGCTGGGGACTGGGTGGGGAGACAAAAGAGGGGTAGTGTTAACGATGTGTTAACGGGTTTTAATACGGGGTCTTCGGTCATTAATAATTTAGATGACATTGAACTGCAGTCGCAGATCAACGGTTTAAAGGCCCAGTTAAAGAAGGTTTTGACTGATGAGAATAAGGTGGTGGGTTCGGAACTGCACGAAGACCAGGCCATGACTCTCCATTTAAAGGAGATCATAGCGGAGCTGGAGAAGCATGCAAAGACAGTGAATGCGCTCATTAGGGAGGATCGGAATGCGTCAGACCAGGCGGCGCAAAATGAGGTGTGCGTTTTGTACGGGGCATGGTTGCTAGGCGAGGGCCGCAATAATCTGGAGGATCTAAAACAAGGTTTGGTCCCGTCCTGGATCAGCAACAAGCACCTCGCAGCCCTCCACCCTTTTGAGAACACATTAAGTCCGTGCCAGCTCCGCCTAGCTTCTGAGGCCTACCCAGTCCCAGTGGACTGTGGGCGTTCCAACCACACCATCATAGGGTTAGTTGTAAGGATGCCAGTCATGGGCGGGACGGCCCAACCTGCGCCGGTATACAGGGTGGAGAACATTGGAGTCATTCAGGGGGGTGCACACATTCGTTTTACAGCGGTCCCGCCCTACGTCATAAAGTGGGAGCATGCTATGACGGGTACTGACCTCTCGGGGTGCCGTAGCCGGGGATCACACATAATCCTGTGTCCCCAGCACTTGAACGCCTATTCAAATCCACAGTGCGGGTTCAGAGCTGCTGACGCGAAGCCTATAAACTGCACCATGGAAGCCATGGCACAAGGCCATGTCCCCCCACAGGTGGCGTATATAGAAGGTGGAACATACTGCGTCACCACAGCAGCGTCCCACTACCAGCACGGTCAGCACAGCTGGTGCGCGGTGAGTGACAGCAGTTTTTGCTTTAAACCCGAGGCAGAAGTTCAAGTGGCACAGTCACAAATTGTCCCCATCCCTGAACCATCCACTGTTAACCTCACTGTGAAAGAAAATTTCACCAACCTCCAAAAGTATGTAGCCCACTTCGGCTACCAGATCCCCCCTCTCTCAGAACGCCTCGTTAAACTATTAAAAGCAGTAGTGGTTTCCCAAAAACACTTATACACGCTGGAACAGAAGACTGTCCAGATAGGGGCCGATATTCTCAGTATAACGACCCCACCCTGGTGGGACATCTTTGAGAATATAGAGGTCCCCTCCTGGATTCATCTGGCATCGCACATACTAGTAATCTGTCAGCTCGGGATCGTCCTCTACCTGGTTTGCGTCCAGTGTAGGAAAAGGAGTCCCGAGGTGGTAGTTAGAACACAAAGGGTATGGAAGGACCAGTATGCTCGGGTAGACGGAACACCTGTGTGAGTTCTGTGATGCATCACTTGCGAGTGATGGCAGCCTGTTTCATTACTTTAATAAAGAATGCATAGTATGTGAAATACTGTTTCATCCCAAGTGGTGCAGGGGTATTTGGACCCCTCCGTGCTGGGATTGTTGTAATTCAACCTTGTTTTCTATCCGAATGCCTGCCATACACTGGGGCTCTCTCCAAGTAAGGGAATGTATGTGTCGAGGGATTGGGGATAGGTAATAAAGGGGAGGGTTGTTTGCGGCGGTCAGAAATTTTGCTCACCTTGAATGGACACTTCAAGCAAGTTTAAGTATCCACAGGGAGGACTGAAGGGATTTGCAAAATTTCATATGTTCCCCCCCCGAAGATTAATTGGAGTTATTAAAGAAACTTTGGAGTGACTGTTTTAAAAATCCAGGGCCTCTCAAAATGGCTGCGGTCAGACACATGGCCAAAGGGCCTGCGGCATCCATATGGATTTTCTGATAGCTTCACAGACTGCATGTTTAATTTGAACAATGCAGTGAGGCAAGCTCAGTTGTATTCACGCCCTGAGGCAGGTTATCAATTGTTTGCCTACACAATCTAAGTTCGGGCGGAGATAGTCCCAGTTGCTTGAGGAACATTCAGAACAATTGAGGAACATTCAGAACAATTAAGGACATTCAGAAAACAATGGAAAGGCAGTTGTGGTACTGATCGGTGCCATCAACGTAAATGGGCCAAAATCAAGGTCCTCTTGTCTTACGTTTTTGAGCCCAAATCGGACAATGGAACGGACTGATGAGGCGCGATAATGACCCATTGCCGAGAGGATATAACTGGGGCGGCCCAGCACCTCTCTCTCCCTCTCTTCGCCTCGGCCCAGTGTCCTGTTTGTCTGCTAGCAACCAAGAAGGAAAACCATCTAGAAAGCATCGCAAGCACATTTTCGGCGGCAGCAGCGGGGCACAAGGGCCAGGCCTTTTCATCTGTTTCACCGGTGAGCATTATCTTTCTGGCCGTCACAAGACAACCTAGCTAGGTGTAAGGGTGGGAGTTAAAGGGGTATTACAAAATTGTGATTTTAGAATTTTTCCCTCGTTGTGTCCGTTTCTTCTCCCGTTAAGTGTAAAACTGTATTGCATCCATAGCGATTTCTTTTATCTTCTGTATAATACTGTTTTTCTTGTAGTGTTAGCTTTTCTAATTAATAAACATTGGTTTTCCTTGCACCAATCCACTGGTCTGTTCATTTGTCCTTGTTACCACTCGATAAGTCCTGAGCTCAGAATCAGGAAGGGGAAAGCGATTCGCAACCGCACAGCGGGCAGGGCAGCTCAGGAAAACATAACTGGCTGACCTACAATAAGCCCCTGGAACAAAACCCCCTACAGATTTACCTTTTCTAAATCCATGTTGACTTTGTCCGATCCTGTCACTGTTTTCCAAGTGCTCTGCTATTACATCTTTTATAATGGACTCTAGCATTTACCCCACTACCGATGTCAGGCTTACCAGTCTGTAATTCCCCATTTTCTCTACCACCTTTTTTGAATAGTGGGGTAACATTAGCTACTCTCCGATCAATGGGTACTGTTCCAGATTCTATCGAATGTTGGAAGATGATCAGCAATGCATCTACTATTTCTAGGGCCACTTCCTTAAGTACCCCAAGATGTAGATTATCAGGCCCTGGGGATTTATCGGCCTTCAATCCCGTCAATTTCCCTAACACCATTTCTCTACAAATACTGATTTCTTTCAGTTCCTCACTTTCATCAGACCCAATGTTCCCCGGCATCTCTGGGAGGTTATTTGTGTCCTCCTTTGTGAAGACAGAACCAAAATATGTATTTAATTGGTCTGCCATTTCTTTCTTCCCCATTATAAATTCCCCTGATTCTGACTGCAAGGGACCTACGCTTGACTTCACCAATCTTTTTCTCTTCACATATCTATAAAAGCTTTTACAGTCAGTTTTTATGTTTCCTGCAAGCTTACTCTCATACTCTATTTTCCCCTTCTTAATTAATCCCTTTGTCCTCCTTTGTTGAATCCTAAACTGCTCCCAATCCTTAGGTTTACTGCTTTTTCTGGCCAATTTATATGTCCTCTCCTTGGATCTTATGCTATCTCTAATTTCTCTTGTTAGCCATGGTTAAGTCACCTTTTTTGTTTTATTTTTATGCCATACATGAGGGAGCTTTGATGCATACATGAGGGAGGAAGGAATAGAGGGATATGGGGGCAGAGTGGGAGGAGGTAATTAGAGAGGGAGGAGGCTTGTGTGGCGCATAAACACTGGCATAGACCAGTTGGGATGAATGGCCTGCTTCTGCACTGTAAATTCTATGTAATAATGTGCGCCCATCCTCAATTATAGAAAATAGATTTCAGCAATAATGAACCTTTGCTTCAGGATGATGCGTTCTGTTTAGTAATGGAGTTGAAACATTCTGGCTGTTTTGGTAACAGACCATTCCTGAACCTCAGAACCTCCTTCTCAAAGAGTATGATTAGCCATGGACAGTTTGTGTAGTCCACAGAACATGATAGCCAATCCTGCTATCAACATCAGCAGCAGGACGAGTCCGTTCATGTTGAAAAGCTGCATCCTGATACGCTGTAGATTAGGAGGATAGCTGTATCTTGGAGGTCCAAAGGTGCAGCATAAATCTATTTTACACCCTAACAGTGAGAGAGTTACACAGCCCGCCTTAATCTGAGCATCTGAGGCACCAGGCTGCACTCAAAGAATTACCTGGTAGAAAATGTCTCATCTTGTCAGTTCAGACTGATCCAGTAAACATTCCTGAAGACTAATAATTGTGTATTTCTCATCTACATGCTGCCCCTTGGCGAGACCATCCGAAAACAGAGTGTCAGTTTCCACATGTACGCTGACGACACCAAGCTTTACCTCACTACCACCTCTTTTGACCCCTCCACGGTCTCTAAACTGTCAGACTGCTTGTCCGACATCCAATTTTGGCTGAGCAGAAATTTTCTCCCATTGAATATTGGGAAGACCAAAATCATTGGCTCTGAATTTGTGGTCGGAGGCTTCCCGCAGGGAAATGCTTCTGATCTGCAAATAAAATGCCCACGTACCTGGGGCCTCGAGATCCACAGAGACTCGCGGTCCTGGGGTAGTCCGGGTAGAGGCCCACATATCCCAGGGACGTAGGCGGTTTGCGAGCACCCCTGGGATCACATGGGCCAGCCCAACAAATGACAGAAGGGAATCTCCATTCATGCTTATGGGGATTCCATATGTACGGAAACCCCATAAGTATAAATGGGAGTACCCCAAAAAATACTCTACACATCACATAAGAAAAATCATCATGTATTTAAAATTAATTAAAATGCCATTTAATTAAATTTTTAAAACAAAAATTTAATTTCTTGAAAAATAAATTTAAATGTTTTAATGGGGCTAAAAATAAACTTACCTTATTTCACAGGTTTTTAAATGTATAAATTATTGATAACATTTTATTTTTCTGTTTTTTAAAACTCTTACGCTGGCACAGGTGCAAGAATTTCACGGGCATTTGCTGGGCAGAAGTTGGGCAAATCGCCACCCCCGGATGCCCTTTTCCGGGGATGCGGAGGATCTGTCAAGGTCTTGACAGATCACAAGTTCTGGGTTTTAGCACATGTGCAGCGTATACCTAAACCCAGAATTGCACAGCCCCTACGGGCGCATACACACCTCGACGCACCTGTAGGGGCCACAAATTACAGCCCATTGATTGTTGTTCGCCACAAACTCTGTTCCCTAGCCACTGACTCCATCCCTTCCCCTACATCTGTCCGAGGCTGAACAACACTGTTCGCAACTTTGATGTCATATTTGACCACAAATCCGCAGCATAACTAAGAGTGCCTATTTCCACCTCCATAACATCGCCCGTCTCCACCCTTGCCTCAGCTCATCCGCTGCTGAAACCCTCATCCATGCCTTTGTTACCTCTAGACTTGACTATTCCAACGCACTCCTGCCTGGCCGCCCACGTTCTACCCTACGTAAAGTTGAGGCCATCCAAAACTCGGCTGCCTGTGTCCTAACTCACACCAAGTCCCGTTCACCCATCACCCCTGTGCTCGCTGACCTACATTGGCTCCCGGTTAAGCAATGCCTCGATTTCAAAATTCTCATCCTTGTTTTCAAATTCCTCCATGGCCTCGCCCCTCCCTATCTCTGTATTCTCCTCCAGGCAACCCCCACCCCCACCCCGCCCACTCCCCCCGCCACCCCCCCACCCCGAGATATCTGCGCTGCTCTAATTCTGCCTTCTTGAGCATCCCTGATTATAATTGCTCAACCTTTGGTGGCCGTGCCTTCTGTTGCCTAGGCCCTAAACTCTGGAATTCCCTGCCTAAACCTCTCCGCCTCTCTTTCCTCCTTTAAGATGCACCTTAAAACCTACCTCTTTGACCAAGCTTTTGGTCACCTGCCCTAATTTCTCCTTATGTGGCTCGGTGTCAAATTTTTTGTCTTATAATACTCCTGTGAAGCACCTTGGGACGTTTTACTACGTTAAAGGTGCTATATAAATACAAGTTATTGTTGTTGTAAAGCTAATCCCTTCGATTTAGGATCGCATGAGATGCCCATTGTAGGAGGGCAGGAACTGCTCTTTCTGCTCGATAGTCATTTCATTGTTTTTGATAAATTGGCTTACCAATTAGTAAAATGATAAATGTTTACAAGGTAGTGGTCATACAAAGCTTCTTCTCAGACAAATCCCTTCCCCCTTCACCAAAGACATTCTTAGTTCCATTCCCGATCACAGTTCATAAACATCATAGATCAACGTCACAGCTCTTGCAGCAGGTTCTGAGGAATAGCAATGCCTCACATGCATGCTATACATCACCACACAAAGCATCGTCTGTGTGGAAGTTAAATAAAAGGTTAGCAATGTTTAACTCTCATGCTGGACTCCAGTATCTTATGAGCTAAAAGTTTCTGGTGCCTTACCCAAATGTCTATTCTTCGTATGCAAGTTTGAGTAGGTTATTTGATTATGTAGGGCATCACAGCCAAACCTAGTTGTACTCTCTTCTCTTCCCACTCCGATACCGTTACCTCTGGTGTCTCCGAAGGATCTATCCTTGGCTCCCTTCTAATGCTCATTTACATGTTGCCCCTCGCCGACATCATCTGAAAACATGTCAGGTCCCACATGTGCGCTGACGACACCCAGCTCTACCTCACCACCACCTCTCTCGACCCTTCCACTGTCTCTAAATTGTCAGACTGCTTGTCCGACATCCAGTGAGCAGAAATTCCCTCCATTGTCTTCAGTCCTCCCCCACAAACTCAGTTCCCTAGCCATCGACTCCATTCCTCCCTCTGGCCACTGTCTGAGGCTGAACCAGACTGTTTGCAACCTTGGCGTCCTATTTGATCCCAAGCTGAGCTACCAATCCCATATCCTCGCCATCACCAAGAGTGCCTACTTCCACCTCCGTAACACTCCGCTCCTACCTCAGCTCATCTGCTGCTGAAACCCTCATTCATGCCTTTGATACCTCTAGACTCGACTATCATAATGCAGTCAGGCAGAGTCAGCATGCTTTTATGAAAGGGAAATCACGTTTAACAAATTTGCTGGAGTTCTTTGAGGATGTAACGAGCAGGGTGGACAAAGGTGAACCAGTGGATGTGGTGTATTTGGATTTCCAGAAGGCATTCGATAAGGTGCCACATAAAAGGTTACTGCATAAGATAAGAACTCATGGAATTGGGGGCAATATATTAGCATGGATAGAGAATTGGCTAACTAACAGAAAGCAGAGTTGGGATAAATGGGTCATTTTCCGGTTGGCAAACGGTAACTAGTGGGGTGCACAAGGATCGGTGCTGGGGCCTCAACTATTTACAATCTACATTAATAACTTGGATGAAGGGACCAAGTGTAATGTAGCCAAGTTTGCGGATGATACAAAGATGGATGGGAAAGCAAGTTGTGCAGAGGACTCAAAGAATCTGCAAAGGGATATAGACAGGCTAAGTGAGTGGGCAAACATTTGGCAGATGGAGTATAATGTGGGAAAGTGCAAGGTTATGCACATTGGCAGGAAAAATAAAAAAGCAAATTATTCTTTAAATGGAGAGAGATTACAAAATGCTACAGTTCAGAGGGACCTGGGGGTCCTTGTGCATGAAACACAAAAAGTTAGCATGCAGGTACAGCAAGTAATCAAAAAGGCAAATGGAATGTTGGCCTTTATTTCAAGTGGGTTGGAGTATAAAAACAGGGAAGTCCTGCTACAACTGTACAGGATATTGGTGAGACCATACCTTGAGTACTGCGTACAGTTTTGGTTTCCTTATTTAAGGAAGGATATACTTGCATTGGAGGCAGTTCAGAGACGATTCACTAGGTTAATTCCAGAGATGAGGGGGTTGACTTATGAGGAAAGGTTGAGCAGGCTGGGCCTATACTCATTGGAATTTAGAGGTGATCTTATTGAAACATATACGATACTGAGGGCACTCGACAAGGTAGATGCAGAGAGGATGTTTCCCCTCGTGGGGAAATCTAGAACACGGGGGCACAGTTTTAGAATAAAGGGTCGCCCTTTTAGAGCTGAGATGCGGAGGAATTTCTTCTCTCAGAGAGTCGTAAATCTGTGGAATTCTCTGCCACAGAGAGCTGTGGAGACTGGGTCATTAATACATTTAAGGTGAAGATGGACAGATTTTTGCAAGATAAGGGAGTGAAGGGTTATGGGGAGCGGGCGGGGAAGTGGCTTTGAGCCCAAGATCAGCCATGATCTTATTGAATGGCAGAGCAGGCTCGAGGGGCCAAGTGGCCTAATCCTGCTCCATTTCTTATGTTCTTATGTCATGGCTGCCCTCCCACCTTGCATCCTCTGTAAACTAAAGCTCATCCAAAACTCTGCTGCCTATATCCTAACTCGCACCAAAGCCGCAATTTTATCAGTGGTGTTGGGATGGTGGCGGGAGAGCTGGTTTCCGGGCTCTTGTCCCGATCCCGGCTGCAGCCGCTCTGTCAAAGGGATTTTCCCTTGATTGGCCTTGTTAAGCCTGCCCTGCTGGCTTCCCGGCCAATTAACAGGAAGCGAGTCTGATGACATCATTTGATGATGCATCATCAGCCGGTTTCCTTAAAGGGACCACGGCCACATGGAGTTTGACAGTTGTTCTGTCAGTGTTTGACAGCATTGAGGTACTGCAAACACTGACAAGCACTGCACAAAGGTGGACGTTTGCATCCAGGCTCTCCAATGACTCCCTCCATATGCTTATGGAGGGAGTCACAGCAGGCAGGGAGGTTCCCTTCCCTTCCAAGGACGGAAGAGACCTCCCCAGGGCACCAACGCAGCCTGGTTGCACATTGCACAGGAAGGCAAAAGCAGGGATGTCGTCAGGGGTCCCTGGCTGCAGTGGCGCCAGCCTTTCAATGATCTCAGTGGATCACAAAACGTTACTACAAAGCCATACTCAAACTCACCCTGCTGTGCCACTCAACACATCCCCATCACTCTGCCTTCCATACCCTTCTCCTGCACATCCTTACTCACACCAACTTACCTTGCACCTCCAGCCATCCCTCTCTATCTACATTATCACTTCCCCATCTCACCAGCCACCCATCACACTCACCCTCATCCTACTGCAAGCATACCAACTAACAACACACAAGGGTAGGTACTTGAGAGGTTTAGCCAACATCCATGTGAAGTTTCTGGTAATGTGTTGTCATACAGTGAAATCTATATTTTGAACACTGCCACTTATTGGACAGATCTGTGCACACCTTGAGAAGTGTCTTACTGAGTTCCAGTGAATGTTGAGACAGAACTTCCCCCCCGCCCCACTATAGTGATGTGTGTGCATGGAATGGCTTGGGCATTAAAGTGATGCTTCACGGTGCTGGTGTGGGATGGTGTCAACCTGGCACATCATGTGGCAGCCAGGGTTTACAGCGTCAAGTGAAGAAAATCTGGCCATGGTGATGCCATTGCTGGCCTCCCGGGCAGCAATGCTGTCAGGTGCTGATGGCTTGTGTCCTGTGCAGCATCAGGTGATTGCGGAGAAGGTTGGTGTTGTTGTTGGTGATGTTGGTGTGCCTGGTGATGTTGGTGTTGGGGCTGATCGTGGAAGGATTCAGAGGACCAAGGTCTGATTTTTTCAAGGGCACCGATGTTGCTGCAATAGATGGCCGCTGCAGGTGAGATGACAGAAGCGATCTGTCAATGGTGAGAGAGGTTGCTATATAAATGCGTTGTTATTGCACTCACTCAGCATTTGTATACGTATATTACCAAGCAAAGGAGCAGGAGTGGGAACCCTGGCTGATTTTACTTTTTCTTAGCCTAAGATATTCTGGTTATTGTAGCACCTGGCAGAGATCAGGGATTGTATCTGGGCACTTCCTGGTCTGTATAGCTCAACACTACATCAGGGCATGCATTTAACAACTCAGCCATTGGAGGAGTCTCTTGGGATTGAATTTTAATAAATTCAGCACATGGCAACTTTGTAATTGAAAGTTATGCTGAGTGGAGGAAGGATGGAGAACATTGTTTTAAATATATCACCCTTATAGAAAGTTTTTCTTCTCTTGATGTTGATGCTCCAGTGGCCATGGCAATAGGAATGCACAAGCCAGAGAGAAAGCGACATTGACGAGAGAAAGATGACCATATTAGAGGCAGCAAATACTGGACTGAGACACAGTAACAAAAGTAGCAATGAAGAAGTTGAAATAACTGGGAGACAGTTAATACAGTGAAGCAGCCCTGGACATTGAAGGTTAAGAGTAAATACCGCTTTAGGAGCCAAATCCATGCTTTCAAGTCCACAAGCTCCATGAGGTGAAAACACAGATCTCGATAAGGTTTGAGATAAGTACCCCAGCTTTCATAAATTTACCATTGTTTATTCACTGCTCTAATGTCAAATGCAAATTTGTCTTGGTGTCCTGAAAGATACTTTCATACAGACAGTGTTGGATTTATGATTTGATGCCATTTAGTACTTCAAAAAAAAAGTGTTTTGCTCCTATGTGGTTTTGTAGGGCTTGACAGCTCCTTGCTCGAACAGCTGGGATTTTTTTTGCCGGTTCTGAGGTAAAGTCATGTTGCGAGGGATGCTAATGCAAGGAAGTGAAATATGCTTGGAATTTAGTAGCAAGTGCCGGATGGGTTAAATTCAGTGTAACTCTCCCACTCCTCTGCCTCAACAACATCGCTTAACTCAGCTCTAAAAAACCCATCGTGTATCAATGTGACATTCACATTTCCCGCATCAACCATACTTGTATTGACCTTTCGGGAGGCTATTTTAGGGAGCTAGGTACTGAAGACAGCCACAGGGGACTGGCTCTTAGCACCATTAATATACATCTCATGAACATCAGGCAGGAAGTTCCACCATGCTGTTGATTCAGACATGAACACTATAATATGCTACAATATTAAATAGCATGTAAAATGCACTTACATTTAAGCTCCTTAGTAAAAAGGGGTCAGAAACCTCAGAAACTGCAACACTAATCATTCCAAATCCATATTCTTCCAAACAAATAGTTGCAAACAAGAGGGTCCAGTTTAAGGTTGCCTGATTACTCAGTAGATAAATGCACCACAAAGGATGTTCAGACTGAGCCATCCAGATAAAATCCCAGGTTCAATTCCCAGTCTGTGCTAATGTCAGCTGGACAGCAAGGCTGTTTGAACTACAAGGCTGCTGGTGCCCTTGGCAATGAACCCCAGTAAAAGTCAACACTTCCAAGAAAGGAGAGGGGAAAATGGGAGAGGCAGTTAGGGGGAAAAAAAGAAAGAAAGCAGTACCTTTAAAGTAGAAAAAAAAGAACGAGAATTCCCAACCTCGCATTCATGCAAAAAAGAGGGAAATCAAACACAACAGGGGGGAATTCTCTAAAGTGCCCCGGTGCTCTATCAGCTCAGTTCATCTGCATCCTGGTCTGGTGGTAATGGGCACCCACATCCCTCAACTATACCATCCACCCCTGGAAAATTCTCTCCCACATCTCACTAATTCACTCTCAAACTCCCAACTCCTTCTCTTGTTCCTCCATCAATCATGACACCTCCACCACAGTTGACCTGCCTGACTACTCCTTTACCTCTGATTCTATGCCCTTGTTCCCACCAAAGCAGTCACTGTTCCACCTCTGCCATCACCCCTGTTCAGTCCCCATCTTTGCTCCCTTAAATCTGAGGGCCGCAAACTTGGGGCATGACTGGTGTGTCGATATGCATTATCAGCCCTAGCATGACCACATTGAGCACTATCATGCCTCTCTTTCCTCAGCCAAATTCTTCTACTGCTCCATGATTATTTGGAGGGCAAGGGCAACCCAAGGTTTATTTCTGCATGACAACTCATCTCCTCAAACCCGTTTCTCCTGCTCCCCTCTACCCTCACCTCCAACATCGAACACAAAAGAGCTCATAGATTTTTTTGTTTCTAAGATTGAAACCACCTATGCAGCTGTTTGTCACCACCTCTCCATTCTTTCCTACACTGTTCCTAACCAATCCCCAGTTCCCCCATGCACTTGACTTCTAACCCCACACCAATGCAGTTTCCCTCCCATTTTCCTGTGCTCATCTCTTCTGTAAGACTCATCCCCTGCTTCCTCAATTCCCTTTTTGCTCAACTCCTTACCACTCAATTACATCTGCTGCACCCTTAACTTGCCAATGTTATTAATGGCTCCCTTTTCTCAGGCACCATTCTCCTCCTATTTAAAAATGGCATCTTCAACTTCTCTCAAAAATCCAACCCTCAACCTGCCCATCCTCTCCAACTACCATTACATTTCTAAAAGCCCTTTTCTCTCTAAGGTCTTCAAACATGTCATTGCCCCTAATCCATGCTCATCTCTACCAAAACGCCATTTGAATCTCTTCAATCCAGTTTCTTCCCTGCTCACAGCACCTAGACTGCCCTGGCCAAAGTCGGAAATTACAAAAATTGCAAATGGAAGAGCAGAACATCGAGTGCCTCGCAGTACCAGTAGGGGCTAATAATTCCCTCAAGTTGGCTTGTTGCAATTCAGTTTCATTTTGCTGGAAAGATATACAAATTGAAGAAACTCTACTGAGGTTAAATATAGGTATTGCAATAAAATGGAAGGTGTAGAAAGCAGTTGATGCTTCATACAGACATGGTCATTGCTATTGAAGATATCACCCATTTATATAACGACTTTCACAACCTCAGGATGTCCCTAAGCGATTTACAGCCAATTATGTAATTATGAATGTGGTAGCCAATTTGTCCCACAATTGCAATGAGATAATGACCACATAATCTGTTTTAGTGATGTTGGTTGAGGGGCTAAATTTTGGCCGAGACATTGGGGAGAACGCAACTACTCTTCTTCGAATAGTAGCATTGGTTCAGCTGAGAGAGCAGACGGGGCCGCGGTTTAATGTCTCATCCGAAAGACGGCACCTCTGAAAGAGCAGCATTCCCTCAGTACTGCACTGGAGTGTCAGCTTGGATTATGAGCTCAAGTCTCTGAAGTGGGTCATGAACCCATGACCTTCTGACTCAGAGGTGAGGGTGCTGCCACTGAGCCAGGGCTGCCACTTAGATAGTTATGGCACAATAAAATTGGCATTAGTAAAATCTAAACCCTCCTGTAATAAAAATCATCACGGCTCGGCCTAGAATCTAACCTTAGATCTAACTGCCCGAGACATTTACTGATGGTAATACTTACCATGCTCTGTGCACATTGAACCATGCTCTGTGCAACATCCATGGGTATTCAATATTCAGGAAGGACAGGCAAAAAGGAAAAGGTGGTGGGGTAGCATTGCTGGTTAAAGAGGAGATTAACACAATAGTAAGGAAGGATATTAGCACTGATAATGTGGAATCTGTATGGGTAGAGCTGAGAAATACCATGGGGCAGAAATCGTTAGTGGGAGTTGTATACAGACCCCCAAACAGTAATGCTGAGGTTGGGGATGGCATTAAACGGGAAATTAGAGATGCGTGCAATAAGGGCACAGCAGTTATCATGGGTGACTTTAATCTACATATAGATTGGTCTAACCAAATTAGTAACAATACTGTGGAAGAGGAATTCCTAGAGTGTATACGGGATGGTTTCCTGGGCCAATATGTCGAGGAACCAACTAGAGATTAGGCCATCTTAGACTGGGTATTATGTAATGAGAAAGGATTAATTAGCAATCTTGTTGTGCGAGGCCTCTTGGGGAGGAGCGATCATAATATGATAGAATTCTTCATTAAGATGGAGAGTGAAGTAGTTGATTCAGAGACTTGGGTACTGAATTTAAATAAAGGAAACTATGATGATATGAGGCGCGAGTTGACTAGGATGGATTGGGGAATGTTACTTAAAGGGTTGATGGTGAATAGGCAATGGCAAACATTTAAAGATCGCATGGATGAACTACAGAATCTGTTCATCCCTGTTTGGCATAAAAATAAAACAAAATAGCTGACTCAACATTGGCTAACAAGGGAAATTAGGGATAGCATAAGATCCAAGGAGAGGACATATAAATTGGCCAGAAAAAGCAGCAAACCTGAGGACTGGGAGCAGTTTAGGATTCAGCAAAGGAGGACAAAGGGATTAATTAAGAGGGGGAAAATAGAGTATGAGAGTAAGCTTTCAGGGAACATAAAAACTGACTGTAAAAGCTTCTATAGATACGTGAAGAGAAAAAGATTGGTAAAGTCAAGCGTAGGTCCCTTGCAGTCAGAATCAGGGGAATTTATAATGGGGGACAAAGACATGGAAGACCTTAAATTAAATACATACTTTGGTTTTGTCTTCACAAATGAGTACACAAATAAACTCCCAGAGATGTTGGGGAACATAGGGTCTAATGAGAGGGAGGAACTGAATGAAATCAGTATTTGTAGGGAAATGGTGTTAGGGAAATTGACGGGATTGAAGGCTGATAAATTCCCAGGGTCTGATAATCTACATCCTAGGGTACTTAAGGAAGTGGCCCTAGAAATAGTAGATGCATTGTTGGTCATCTTCCAAAATTCTATAGACTCTGGAACAGTTCCCATGGATTGGAGGGTAGCTAATGTAACCCAACTATTTAAAAAAGGTTGTAGAGAAAAAACGGGGAATTATAGACCGGTAAACCTGACATCAGCAGTGGGGAAAATGCTAGAGTCCATTATAAAAGATGTAATAGCAGAGCACTTGGAAAACAGTGACAGGATCGGACAAAGTCAACATGGATTTACAAAAGGTAAATCGTGCTTGACTAATCTACTGGAATTTTTTGAGGACATAACTGGTAGAATAGATCAGCGAGAACCAGTGGATGTGGTGTATTTGGACTTTCAGAAGGCTTTCGATAAGGTCCCGCATAAGAGACTAGCGTGCAAAGTTAAAGCACATGGGATTGGGGTTAAGGCACTGACTTGGATAGAAAACTGGTTGGCAGACAGGAAGCAAATGTAATGTATGTACCTTTAAGGGGGAGAACTACTTTTTACAGCTCCTGTATACTGTAGTACCGGCAGTGATCACACCTGTATATAAACCCTGAGTAGTGATCTGTACAGTCAGTTGCAGTTTGAACCCTCATTCAGTAAACACCTGTTGATCGTTCCCTGCAGTCTGTTGTCTGATTATTGAAGGACACAACATTAAGATACACGGATATAACATTGGCGACGACGCAGATTCGAACCTACCTGCAACTCTGCATCACCTCCCAGGGATTCGCTCCTGGAGAACAGTGGAAGGAGGTCGAGTCCAGAAGCACGGGCGTCGACCACGGGCAACCGCCCAGTCATCCAGCGGAGATTTGAGCATCGCAGGGGAGGCTGTCAAGAGCCAGGCTTGGCTTTCCAGTCACGGTGGTCCAGCGAAACAGGCTGGCAACAGGTACTGCGCAGACCCTTCCCGCACAGCGGCGGCTAGCGCCGACCGAGCGGCACAGAAAAAAGCCGAGCAGCGTCGACGGGGGAGAGAGAGAGGGCAGAGCGCACAGGGCGCAGCCGGTGTTCAGGACCGAGCGGCGTCAATGGGGAGAGAGACGAGAGAGAGCAGAGTGCAGCCGGTGTTCAAGGGCCGAGCAGCGTCAACGGGGGAGAGAGGCACGCAGGAAAACGCGAGGCCCTGCCATTGCCACGAGGACCGCAGAGCGCGGCATTGGCAGCAGCGCAGGAGCAGCGCATGAAACCCACAGGGCGTCGCCATTTGCCACAAGGACCGCCGAGAGCGGTGTTGGCACCAGTGTGGGAGACGCCATTTTAAGCCGCAGCGGGGAAGAAAGGAAAGCGCGGGAGACGCCGTTTTAAGCCGCAGCGGGGAAGAAAGGAAAGCGCGGGAGACGCCATTTTAAGCCAGTCTAACCATACCCAAAAATGCCGAAGAGTGGCAGTATCACAGCGTTCGACAATGAAGGCGAAGATTGGACGACATATGTCGAACGTATAGAAGTATACTGCAAGGCGAATTAAGTGCCAAATGACAAGAAAGCGCTGGTATTGTTGAATTCAATGGGTGCAAAAACGTATGGCTTACTAGAAAACCTAGTAACCCCAGAGAAGCCAGTAGAAAAGGATTTTGAAAACATAGTGTCAATCCTACAGGACCACTTAAACCCCACACCGCTGCTGATAGCAGAAAGATTTAAGTTTCACAAAAGGAACCAGCATAAAGATGAAAGTAATGCTGAGTATTTAACGGAACTGCGCAAGCTATCGAAACACTGCCAGTTTGGAACGGGACTAGCAGATACTTTAAGGGACAAGTTTGTGTGTGGGCTTCAAAGTGAAGGAACCCAGAAACGGCTTCTATCAGAAAAGGATCTTACGCTGGACAAGGCTTTCAGCATTGCAGTATCACACAAAGCAGCAGCATGGGGCGCTGCAGAGATACAATGGAGACTGCAAGAATATGGCACAAATGAAATGTCATACGGAACAGCGAAGTGCTACCGCTGCAGCAGAACAACACACGACCATAATGATTGCTGGTTCAAGGACAATGTGTGCAGACAGTGTGGAAAAGTAGGACACATAGCAAGAGTCTGCAGGTCGGGAAAGAAAACCAGCAGCAAGAAATCTCCACAGGAGAAGTACAAGAAGGTACATAAGGTGACAGAGAGTAGTTCAGACGAACAGAAGAGTGATACAGACTCCGGAAGCAAGGAGCTGGGTTGTCTGAAACTACATAATGTGATCAAAACGGAGGATCACCAAACTATCTGGGTCACGCTCAAGATAGCAGGAGTCCAAGTGAAAATGGAATTGGACATAGGATCAGCCCTAACAGTCATAAACCGAAGGGACTACAAGATGCTACTCTCACATATACCCTTGAGAGATACAAAGATTGTCTTGAAGATGTACACGGGGCAAAAAGTCTACCCCAAAGGAAAAATAAGGGTGAACGTTATATATAACGGCAAGGAAACACCTATATGTATTGCCAGATGGAGGACCACCACTACTAGGACGTGAATGGATCCGGAAGATACAGCTAGATTGGCATTCCATACAAGCACTGACTGTAGATGCCAAAAAGGATGACGATGTCACACCTGGACGACTGTCAAAAATGCTAACTGACGCACAAGAAGTGTTCCAGCAGGGACTCGGAACACTAAAAGGCATAACAGTGACGATCAAAATAGAGGAAAATGCAAGCCTGTTTGATCCGTGTATTTTTGATGTAGTGTGTCCTTCAATAACTGGACACGAGACTGCAGGAACAATCAACAGGTATTTACTGGATGAGGGTTACTCTAAAACTAAACATGCAGATCCCTACTCAGGGTTTATATACAGGTGTGGTCACTGCTGGTACTACAGTATACAGGAGCTGTAAAAAGTAGTTCTCCCCTTAAAGGTACATACACTACAATTCCTCCCCTTTTAGATTGACAGTACCATAACATTCATTTAACAATTAATACTTTTAACATGCACATTACTGAAAATAGTCCATTTATAAATTCAGTCTTTGGGGCGGCTTCCTGGTCCTTTCTGGATAGCGCCTTTCCTGAGTGTCTTGTTCTTGGTGCGGAGGCCCCCTGTCATCAGTTGGTTCATCAGCTTCCGATGCTACTGTTTCTGGGGTAGATGCTACCTGTATGTCGGGTTCATCACCAGGTGCGCGAGACATGGGGTTGACTCGTTCCTGTGACTCTAGGATCTGGTCGACATGGCGCCTCACAATGTTCTCCCCAACATCCACTGTGTACATTAGTGGCCCCTGCCGTGTGCATATCGTTCCTGGTTGCCATTTCTCTGTTCGGTAGTCGCGGGCCAAAACTGGTTGCCCTACATTAAAGCTCCTTGTCGGCTTCTCATTGATGTGCTGGAATTGCTTATTCTCAACATCTCTTCGTACATTTGGTCTGAGCAAATCCAGACGAGATCTCAACCTTCAGTTAAAGAACATCATGGCCGGGGTCTGGTTGGTGACTGCATGTGCCGCATTTCTGTAGGCTAACAGGAAATTGTCCACCTTATGCTGCAATGGAATGTCGTCATCGCACATGGTCCGTCAGCAAGGTGAACTTCTGCCCGTGCAGATAGTGGTTGAACTTTTTCACTCCCCGCACTAGGCTGAGGGCCTCCCTGTCAATCTGGGCGTAGTTACGCACGGCTGAGGTTAGTGACCGAGATGCAAAGGCTACCGGCCTCTCCAAGCCGTCCGGGAATTTGTGCGACAGCACCGCTCCAATGCCATAGGGTGATGCATCACACGCCAGCCGAATTGGTAGTGCTGGGTTGAAATGAGCCAACACCTCTTTTGATGTGATCAATTCTTTGCACTTCTGGAAAGCTCGTTTACATTCGTCATTCCACTTCCATGGTACCCCCGTTTGCAGTAGGGTGTTCAGTGGGTGTAGTACTGTAGACAAATTCGGCAAGAACTTATGGTAGTAGTTTACCAGCCCGAGGAACGACCTCAGTTGTGACACATTTTCCAGTGCTGGAGCCTTGGCTGCTGCCTCACTCTTTTCAGGGGACTTATGTAACCCCTCTTCATCAATAACGTGGCCACAATACGAGATCTGCTTCTGGAAAAACTCGCATTTGTGGCGATTAGCTCGGAGCCCATATTCCTTCAATCTAGTGAGCACCTGCTCCAGGTTGGCAAGGTGAGCACTGTCATTTTCGCCCGTGACCAGGATGTCGTCCAAATAACACTGGGTCCCTGGAATCCCTTGCAGGACTTGATCCATTGCCCTTTGCCAAATAGCCAGAGCTGATGCTACCCCGAACATCAGCCGGTTGTATTGGTAGAGACCTTTATGAGTGTTGATCGTGAGGTACTGTTTCGAGGCTTCTTCTACCTCCATTTGCAGGTACGCCTGGGCCAGATCAATCTTAGTGAAGCATTTCCCTCCAGATAGCGAGGCAAAAATATCTTCAATCCGCGGAAGCGGATATTGTACAGTGTGAAGGACTGGGTTCACTGTCACCTTAAAGTCCCCACAGATGCGAACTTTCTTTGGTTCCCCAGGCGTATTACTCAACGACCTCTTCATTACAGGAACGATGGGTGTGGCCCACTCGCTCCAGTCCACTTTGGACAGTAATCCTGAACGTTCCAAACCTTCCAGCTCTGCTTCGATGGCTGGGTGGATCGCATAAGGCACCGGTCTCGCCTTAAAAAACTTTGGGCTTGCATCTTCCTCTTTTTTGATCATCGCTGTTATGCCTTTTAGTGTTCCAAGTCCCTCCTGGAACACTTCTTGTGCATCAGTTAGCATTTTTGACAGTCGTCCAGGTGTGGCGTCATCATCCTTTTTGGCATCTACAGTCAGTGCTTGTATGGAATGCCAATCTAGCTGTATCTTCTGGATCCATTCACGTCCCAGTAGTGGTGGTCCTCCATCTGGCAATACATATAGGTCCATTTTTGGTGTTTCCTTACCGTTATATACAACGTTCACCCTTATTTTTCCTTTGGGGTAGACTTTTTGCCCCGTGTACATCTTCAAGACAATCTCTGTATCTCTCAAGGGTATATGTGAGAATAGCCGCTTGTTGTCCCTTCGGTTTATGACTGTTAGGGCTGATCCTGTGTCCAATTCCATTTTCACTTGGACTCCAGCTATCTTGGGTGTGACCCAGATAGTTTGATGGTCCTCCGTTTGGATCACCTTATGTAGTTTCAGACAACCCAGCTCCTTGCTTCCGGAGTCTGTATCACTTTTCTGTTCATCTGAACTACTCTCCGTCACCTTATGTACCTTCTTGTACTTCTCCTGTGGAGATTTCTTGCTGCTGGTTTTCTTTCCCGACCTGCAGACTCTTGCTATGTGTCCTACTTTTCCACACTGTCTGCACACTTTGTCCTTAAACCAGCAATCATTATGGTCGTGTGTTGTTCTGCCGCAGCGATAACACTTCACTCTTCCGTATGACATTTCATTTGTGCCATATTCTTGCGGTCTCCGTTGTATCTCTGCAGCGCCCCGTGCGGCTGCTTCATGTGATACTGCCATGCTGAAAGCCTTTTCCAGCGTAAGGTCCTTTTCAGATAAAAGCCGTTTCTGGGTTCCTTCACTTTGAAGCCCAAACAAAAACTTGTCCCTTAAGGTATCTGCCAGTCCCGCTCCAAACTGGCAGTGTTTCGATAGCTTACACAGTTCCGTTAAATACTCAGCATTACTTTCATCTTTATGCTGGTTCCTTTGTGAAACTTAAATCTTTCTGCTATCAGCAGCGGTGTGGGGTTTAAGTGGTTCTGTAGGGTTGACACTATGTTTTCAAAATCCTTGTCCACTGGCTTCTCTGGGGTTACTAGGTTTTGCAGTAAGCCATACGTTTTTGCACCCATGGAATTCAACAATACCAGCGCTTTCCTCTCATCTGGCACTTCATTCGCCTTGCAGTACACTTCTATGCATTCGACATATGTCGTCCAATCTTCGACTTCATTGTCGAACGCTGTGATACTGCCAATCTTCGGCATCCCTGGGTGTGGTTAGACTGGCTCAAAATGGTGTTTTCCCGCGCTTCCCTTCTTCTCCGCTGTGGCTCAAAATGGCATTTTCCCGCGCTCTCCCTTCTTCTCCGCTGCGGCTCAAAATGGCGTTTTCCCGTGCTCTCCCTTCTTCTCTGCTGCGGCTCAAAATGGCGTTTCCCGCGCTCTCCCTTCTTCTTCGCTGCGTCTGCTCGGCCCTTGAACACTGGCTGCGCTCTGCACGTTTCCCTTTCTTCCCCGTTGACGCTGCTCGTCCCTTGAACACCGGCTGCGCTCTGCACGTTTTCTTTTGCGCCTCTCTTCTCCCATCGACGCTGTTCGGTCCTGAACACCGGCTGCGCCCTGTGCGCTCTACCCTCTCTCTTCTCCCGTTGACGCCGCTCGGTCCTGAACACCGGCTGCGCCCTGTGCGCTCTACCCTCTCTCTTCTCCCGTTGACGCTGCTCGGCCTTTTCTGTGCCGTCGGTCGGCTCTAGCCGCCGCTGTCCGGGAAGGGTCTGCGCTGTACCTGTTGCCAGCCCGTTTCGCTGGACCACCGTGACTGGAGAACCAAGCCCAGCTCTCAACAGCCTCCCCTGCGATGCTCAAGCTCTGCTGGATGACTGGGCGGTTGCTCGTGGTCGACGCCCGTGCTTCTGGCCTCAACTTTCTTCCACTGTTCTCCAGGAGCGAAACCCTGGGAGGTAATGCAGAGTTGCAGGTAGGTTCGAAGCTGCCTCGTCGCCACTGTTAGATCCGTGTATTTTTGATGTAGTGTGTCCTTCAATAACTAGACACGAGACTGCAGGAACAATCAACAGGTATTTACTGGATGAGGGTTACTCTAAAACTAAATGTACAGATCCCTACTCAGGGTTTATATACAGGTGTGGTCACTGCCGGTCCTACAGTATACAGGAGCTGTAAAAAGTAGTTCTCCCCTTAAAGGTACATACACTACAAAGCCCAAAGTTTTATGCGATCCGCCCAGCCGTCGAAGCAGAGCTGGAAGGTTTGGAACGTTCAGGAGTACTGTCCAAAGTGGACTGGAGCGAGTGGGCTACACCCATCGTTCCTGTAATGAAGAGGTCATTGAGTAATACGCCTGGGGAACCAAAGAAGGTTCGCATCTGTGGGGACTTTAAGGTGACAGTGAACCCAGTCCTTCACACTGTACAATATCCGCTTCCACGGATTGAAGATATTTTTGCCTCGCTATCTGGAGGGAAACACTTCACTAAGATTGATCTGGCCCAGGCGTACCTGCAAATGGAGGTAGAATAAGCCTCGAAACAATACCTCACGATCAACACTCATAAAGGTCTCTACCAATACAACCGGCTGGTGTTCGGGGTAGCATCAGCTCCGGCTATTTGGCAAAGGGCAATGGAACAAATCCTGCAAGGGATTCCAGGGACTCAGTGTTATTTGGACGACATCCTGGTCACGGGCGAAAATGACAGTGATCACCTCGCCAACCTGGAGCAGGTGCTCACTAGATTGAAGGAATATGGGCTCCGAGCTAATCGCCACAAATGCGAGTTTTTCCAGAAGCAGATCTTGTATTGTGGCCACGTTATTGATGAAGAGCGGTTACATAAGTCCCCTGAAAAGATTGAGGCAGTAGTCAAGGCTCCAGCACCGGAAAATGTGTCACAACTGAGGTCGTTTCTCGGGCTGGTGCACTACTACCATAAGTTCTTGCCGAATTTGTCTACCGTATTACACCCACTGAACACCCTACTGCAAACGGGGGTACCATGGAAGTGGAGTGACGAATGTAAACGAGCTTTCCAGAAGAGCAAAGCATTGATCACATCAAAAGAGGTGTTGGCTCATTTCAACCCAGCACTACCAATTCGGTTGGCGTGTGATGCATCACCCTATGGCATTGGAGCGGTGCTGTCGCACAAATTCCCAGACGGCTCGGAGAGGCCAGTAGCCTTTGCGTCTCGGTCACTAACCTCAGCCGAGCGTAACTACGCCCAGATTGACAGGGAGGCCCTCAGCCTAGTGTGGGGAGTAAAAAAGTTCAATCACTATCTGCACGGGCAGAAGTTCACCTTGCTGACTGACCACCAACCAATTGTCTCCATCTTTAATCCAAAGAAGGGCGTTCCGGTGATGACTGTGCAACGGCTACAAAGATGGTCCCTTTTTCTAGGGGCGCACCAATATGAAATTGAGTATAAGGGCACGAAACAGCATAGAAACGCTGATGGGCTATCACGCCTGCCACTGCCTACTGCGGAGGAAGCACCAGCAGTGGATCCTGTCGAAATATTTCATTTGACTATAATTGAATGCTTCCCAGTAACTAACGCTGGTATAGAGAAGGAGACCCAAAATGACCCGACACTGTCTCAGGTATATGATTTGACGGTGAAGGGATGGCCAGCACATGGCGACTCACTGTTGCCAGCATTCTCATCCAGAAGAGAACAGCTGTCAGTATGCCAGGGGACAGTGATGTGTGGATCCCGAGTGGTAATTCCACCCAAGTTAAGGGAGAGAGTGCTCAATGAGCTTCACGAAGGTCATCTGGGAGGGGTGAAAATGAAAAGCCTTGCTAGGGCTTATGTGTGGTGGCCGGGGATCGATCAGCAAATTGAGGACCTGACAAAGAGCTGCTCAGGATGCCAGAAGGTCCAAAATGCACCACCACATGCCCCTCTACACCCATGGGAGTGGCCCTCATCTCCATGGCAACGGGTGCATATTGATTTTGCTGGTCCATTCATGGACTCAATGTTTCTAATAGCCGTGGATGTGCACTCGAAATGGCCTGAGGTGATCAAAATGTCCTCCACCACCACGGAGAAAACTATTGCAGCCCTACGGACCATTTTTGCCAGGAACGGCTTGCCAGAGCAGATTTGCTCTGATAACGAACCACAGTTTGTGTCCGAAGAGTTTCGAAGATTTATGAAAAGGAATGGGGTAAGGCATTACACATCCGCCCCGTATCATCCAGCCACAAATGGATTGGCTGAGAGGTTCGTACAACCTTTAAAAAAGCAGTAAAGGCCATGTGCGATGACGACATTCCACTGCAGCATAAGGTGGACAATTTCCTGTTAGCCTACAGAAATGCGACACATGCAGTCACCAACCAGGCCCCGGCCATGATGTTCTTTAACCGAAGGTTGAGATCTCGTCTGGATTTGCTCAGACCAAATGTACGAAGAGATGTTGAGAGTAAGCAATTCCAGCACATCAATGAGAAGCCGACAAGGAGCTTCAATGTAGGGCAACCAGTCTTGGCCTACGACTACCAAACAGAGAAATGGTAACCAGGAACGATATGCACACGGCAGGGGCCACTAATGTACACAGTGGATGTTGGGGAGAACATTGTGAGATGCCATGCTGACCAGATCCTAGAGTCACAGGAACGAGTCAACCCCATGTCTCGGCCATACGTACCTGGTGAGGAACCCGACGTACAGGTCACATCTACCTCAGAAACAATAGCATTGGAAGCTGATGAATCAACTGAAGACAGGGTGTTAGAATCGCCTCCGCAGCAAGAGCGAGACACTCGGGAAAGGCGTTATCCAGAAAGAATCAGGAAGCCTCCCCAAAGACTGAATTTATAAATAGACTATTTTCAGTTAATGTTGCATGTTAAAAGTGTTAATTGTAATTAGTTTTGTAATGTCCGTGTGTAATTGAGACACGGGCTGCAGGAGTTGGTTATAACAGGTGTTTACTGAATGGAGACAAAACTGGAACTACTATACAAAGTTACTACACAGGCTTATATACAGGGGTGGTCACTACTGGTACTGCAGTATACAGGGGCTGCAGTATATAGTTCCTTCTTCAAAGTACATACACTACAATTCCTCCCCTTTTAGCTAAACAGTACATAACATTCGATTAATAATTAAATAACATATTTACAATTACAGTTGCCATATACATTAGCTGAAGTTAAGCAATTATAAATTCAGTCTTTGAGGAGGCTTCCTGATTCTGTCCGGATAACGCCTCTTTGGGGTATCAGGTTCTTCTGGCAAAGTTGATTCGGGATCAACGTCGTTGTTTGGTTCGTCTGCTTCCAATATCACCGATTCTGAGGTAGATGCAATTGGTATTTCGGTTTCATCACCAGGTGTATCGGATCGTGGTGTGGATTTGACGTTTTCCAGTGACTCTAGAATCTGGTCATCATGGCGTCTTACAATGCTCTCTCCAACGTCCGCGGTATGCATGAGAGGTCCTTCCCGTGTGCAGATCATTCCTGGCTGCCATTTCTCTGTGCGGTAGTCCCGGGCCAAAACTGGTTGACCTATCTTAAAACTCCTGGTTGGCCTTTCATTCATATTCTGAAACTGCCTGTTCTCCACATCTCTTCTGATGTTTGACTTAACCAAATCCAAGCGGCATCTTAGTCTTCGATTGAAGAACATCATGGCTGGAGTTTGGTTGGTAACCGCATGTGTCGCATTCCGATAGGCAAACAAGAAGTTATCCACCTTGTGTTGAAGGGGTATGTCTTCATTACACATTGCCTTGATGGCCTTCTTGAATGTTTGAATGAACCTCTCAGCCAATCCATTGGTGGCTGGATGATATGGGGCGGATGTGTAATGCTTAACACCATTGTTCTTTAAGAACCTCCGGAACTCTTCAGACACAAACTGTGGTCCATTGTCGGAGCAAATCTGTTCAGGCAGCCCATTTCTGGCAAATATGGTTCGTAAGACTGTGATAGTTTTTTCTGTGGTGGTTGAGGATATTTTTATTACCTCTGGCCACTTTGAATGTGCATCCACCGCAATTAAAAACATCGAGTCCATAAATGGACCAGCAAAATCAATGTGCATCCCTTTGCCATGGAGATGAGGGCCACTCCCATGGATGTAGAGGGGCTTGTGGTGGGGCGTTTTGGACTTTCTGGCATCCTGTACAGCTCTTGGTCATCTCTTCGATTTCTCTATCGATTCCCGGCCACCACACAAACGCTCTGGCTAAGTTCTTCATTTTTACCTCTCCCAGATGACCCTCATGAAGCTCATTGAGCACTCTATCCTTCAATTTGGGTGGAATTACTACTCTGGATCACACATCAAGGTTCCTCGGCACACTGACAGCTGTTCTCTTCTCGGCGAGAATGCTGGCAACAGTGGTTCGCCATGTGCTGGCCATCCCTTCACCATTAAATCATAGACCCTGGAGAGTGTCGGGTCATTTCGTGTTTCCTTTTCTATGTTTGCATTCATCACAGGTAGACATTCGACTATGGTCGAGTGGAATATCTCCACAGGATCCACTGCAGGTGCTTCTTCCACCGTCGGCAATGGTAGGCTCGACAATCCATCAGCATTCCCATGCTGTTTAGTTCCTTTGTACTCGATGTCATATTGCTGTGCCCCTAGGAAAAGGGACCACCTCTGTAGCCGTTGTGCTGTCATTATCGGGACGCCCTTCTGGGGGTTGAAAATGGAGACAAGAGGTTGATGATCAGTTAGTAGAGTAAATTTCTGTCCGTGCAGGTAGTGATTGAACTTCTTCACCCCCCACACCAGGCTGAGGGCCTCTCTGTCAATCTGGGTGTAGTTACGCTCGGCTGAAGTTAATGAGCGTGACGCAAAAGCTATCGGCCTCTCTGAACCATCAAGGAATTTATGTGACAGTACCGCTCCAATGCCGTAGGGAGACGCATCACACGCCAGTCTTATCGGTAGTGATGGGTTGTAGTGAGCCAATACTTCTCTTGAAGTGATTAGGTCTTTACACTTCTGAAAGGCCCGCTTACATTCATCGCTCCATTTCCATGCTACTCCAGTTTGTAGTAGGGCGTTCAGTGGGTGCAGAATTGTGGACAAATTTGGCAAAAACTTATGGTAGTAATTCACCAATCCGAGGAATGACCTCAGTTGCGACACATTTTCAGGCGCTGGAGCCTTAACTACCGCTTCAATTTTGTCAGGGGACTTATGTAACCCCTCTTCATCAATCACGTGGCCACAATACGATATCTGTTTCTTAAAAAACTCGCACTTGGGGCGATAAGCTCGTAGCCCATGTTCTCTTAGTCTAGTGAGCACCTGCTCTAGGTTGGCAAGGTGTTCACTGTCATTTTCACCTGTCACGAGGATGTCGTCCAAGTAACACTGAGTCCCCGGAATCCCTTGCAGGACTTGTTCCACCGCTCTTTGCCATATCGCCGGAGCTGATGCTACTCCGAATACCAGTCGATTATACTGGTAAAGACCTTTGTGAGTGTTTATCGTGAGATATTTCCTAGAGGATTCTTCAACCTCCATCTGCAAATATGCTTGTGCTAGGTCAATTTTTGTAAAACGCTTCCCTCCTGATAGTGAGGTGAAAATATCTTCTATCCTCGGGAGAGGATACTGTACTGTGTGAAGGACTGGGTTCACAGTCACCTTGAAGTCCCCACAGATGCGAACCTTCCTTGGCTCCTCAGACTTATTGTTTAACGTTTTCTTCATGACAGGAACGATGGGTGTTGCCCACTCGCTCCAGTCTACCTTAGATAACACGCCTGCATTCTCCAGATTCTCCAGCTCTGCCTCGACGGCTGGGCGAATTGCATACGGTACCGGTCTTGCTTTGAAAAACTTGGGAATTGCATTCTCTTCTATTTTTATCGAGGCGGTTACGCCTTTAAGAGTTCCCAGTCCTTGTTGAAATACCTCTTTAGCGTTAGCTAAGTTTTTTGACAATCGTCCAGGTGTGACGTCGTCATCCTTTTTACCAGCCACAGTCAGTGCCTGAATGGAGTGCCAGTCTAAACTTATCTTTCTGATCCATTCGCGTCCCAATAACGGTGGTCTACCATCTTGCAGTATGTACAGATACAATTTCTGTATTTCCTTGCCGTTGTATTCGACAGGCACCCTTATTTTCCCTCTGGGGTATACTTTCTGCCCCGTATACGTCTTCAAGACAATGGATGTGTCTTTCAAGGGTATGTGTGAGAATAGCCGCTCGTAGTCTCGTCGATTCATGATGGTCAGGGCTGATCCTGTATCCAATTCCATTTTGACTTGGGACCCTGCTGTCGTGAGGGTGACCCAAATGGTTCGGTGATCCTCTTTTGCGATTACGTTGTGTAGTTTGAGACAGCTTAGTCTCTTGTTCCCGGATTCACTATCGCTCTTCTGGTCTTCGGAACTACTGTCCGTCATCTTTTGTACTTTCCTGTACTGTTCCTTAGTAGCCTTTTTGTTGTCGTTAGTCTTCTTCCCGGACCTGCAAACTCGTGCAATGTGTCCCATCTTTCCGCATTGCCTGCATGTTTTGTCCTTGGACCAGCAGTCCTTCTGGTCATGGGTTGTTCTGCCGCAGCGATAACATTTTTCAAATCCCCGTGTCATTTCATGGGTGCTGTATTCCTGTGGCTTTTGCTGTATTTCCGCAGCTCCCCTTGCTGCTGCTTCATTCAATACTGCCACGCTGAAAGCCTTATCTAGCGTCAGCTCTTTCTCTGAGAGTAACCTCTTCTGGGTTCCTTCACTCAGGAGTCCACAGACAAATTTGTCCCATAGGGTATCTGCCAGTCCTGCTCCGAACTGGCAGTGCTTTGATAGCTTGCGTAGTTCTGTAAGGTAATCAGCATTGCTCTCATCTTTATGCTGATTTCTCTTGTGGAATTTAAATCTTTCTGCTATCAGCAGCGGTGTAGGATTTAGGTGTTCCTGTAGGATATCAACAATTTTGTTAAAACTCTTCGCCATCGGTTTGACTGGAGTGATCAGGTTCCGCAATAGGACGTACGTCCTTGCGCCCATTAAGTTTAGTAGTACCGATGCCTTTTTCTCATCGGCTACTTCATTTGCCTTGCAATATACTTCGACTCTTTCCACATACGTGGTCCAGTCTTCTATTGCATTATCGAAGGCAGTGATATTGCCAGTCTTCGGCATCTTGGAGCTCTAAGATGGCGCCTCCCGCGCTTTGCCTTCTTCCACGATTGAACAAAATGGCGCCTCCCACGCTTTGCCTTCTTCCCCGCTGGATTAAGATGGCGCCTCCCGTGCTTTGTCTTTTCCGCTGCTGCTAGCGCTGTTGCTGGCGTTTTTATGCCTTGATGGTGACGCCCTATGGTCTTCGCGCACTTCCCCCCCGCGCTGCTGCTAACGCCGCTCTCCGCGGTCCCCGTGGCAAACTGCAGCTCCTCGCGGCTTTCTGCGCTTCTAATGTCTTTTATTTTAATTACTGTTCCCGTCGTCAGAGCAGACCATATGGGACACTTTCCTCCCTCTTCTCGGGTCTGTACGCTGCCCGGCTTCGTAGCACCGGCCGCGCCCTGTGTGCTCCACCCTCTCTCTCCTCTTCCCGACAACGCTGCTCGGCCCTGTTGAAAAGCCACCCGATCGAGCTCTAGCCCGCCGCAGCCCAGGATCAGTGTACTACCTGCCACCAGCCCGATTAGCTGGAACACCATAGACTGGATAACCAAGCCCAGCTCTCGACAGCCTCTCCTGCAAATCTTCGAATTCGATGAATCAGAGGGCGGTTGCCCACGGTCGACGCCCGTTTCTTCTGTTTGTTTTTTTTTCTTTTTGAATTTCTTCCTTCTGGCCTCGACCTCTAACAACTTCGCTTCAGGGATGGATCCCCGTGAGGTGGTGCAGAACTGTAGGTAAGTTCGGATCTGTTCGTCGCCAGTGTAATGTCCGTGTTTAATTGAGACACGGGCTGCAGGAGTTGGTTATAACAGGTGTTTACTGAATGGAGACAGAACTGGAACTACTATACAAAGTTACTGCACAGGCTTATATACAGGGGTGGTCACTACTGGTACTGCAGTATACAGGGGCTGCAGAATATAGTTCCTTCTTCAAAGTGCATACACTACAAGTTTGATATTTAATTGTTAAATGAGTGTTCTGGTACTGTTAATCTAAAAGGGGAGGAATTGTATGTACCTTTAAGGGGGAGAACTACTTTTTACAGCTCCTGTATCCTGTAGTACCGGCAGTGACCACACCTGTATATAAACCCTGAGTAGTGATCTGTACAGTCAGTTGCAGTTTGAACCCTCATTCAGTAAACACCTGTTGATCGTTCCCTGCAGTCTGCTGTGTGATTATTGAAGGACACAACATTAAGATACACGGATATAACAGCAAAGAGTTGGAATAAACGTGTCTTTTTCCGAGTGGAAGGCAGTGACTAGTGGGGTACCGCAGGGATCGGTGCTAGGACCCCAGTTATTCACAATATATATTAATGATCTAGATGAGGGAACTAGATGTAATATCTCCAAGTTTGCAGACGACACAAAGCTGGGTGGGCGTGTGTGCTGTGAGGAGGATGCCGAGAAACTCCAGTACGATTTGGACAGGTTGGGTGATTGGGCAGATGCATGGCAGATGCAGTATAATGTGGATAAATGCGAGGTCATCCACTTTGGTGGCAAAAACAGGAAGGCAGATTATTATCTGAATGGCAATAGATTGGGAAAAGGGGAAGTGCAACGAGACCTGGGTGTCCTTGTGCATCAGTCACTGAAGGTAAGCATGCAGGTGCAGCAGGCGGTTAAGAAGGCAAATGGTATGTTGGCCTTCATAGCGAGAGGATTCGAGTACAGGAGCAAGGATGTCTTGCTGCAGTTGTACAGGGCCTTGGTGAGACCACACCTTGAGTAATGGGCCAGAAATTCGCGGCCAGAAGCGTGAGTACGGTCGGGGTACTCACGCATCTGGCCGTTGGAAATGCCGGCGTTCAGCAGGAACAGCGCATGCGGGGAACGCTGGCATTTCCAGACCCGAGGTCTATTCACAGCGCGTGCGACTGCACAGGCAGCGCTTGCGCAGTGAACTTTGTGGATTTCAATGATGGATTCAGTGAGGGTAAGTCCTTAGAAGTTACACTTGAAAAAAGCAAGTGTAAAGTTGTTCATTGGCTGCGGAGGAAGATATATTTTATCGTGGAGCTTCTGAAATGCAATATTTTTGTTTGGGAAAGGGAGGGAAGTTACTTTAAGAAATTTTAAGTAAGTTTTAAAGTTAATTTTTTTTTTTTTTTTTTTAAAAAGGGTTTTCAGAACGGTAGGTAGAAGGAGCAATTGTGGCTGTGTGAATGGAATGTGAGAATGAGTTATGTATGTATGTCCACATATATTCCTTTACGTATATGTATGTATGTTTTATATTCCTTTACTAATGTGTATGAATGTATGTTTTTAATTATGATTTTCCAATAAGTTACTTTCTCTGAAAGTCATAATTAAATAATACATTCATACACATAAGTAAAGGAATATATACATAACACGCAAAGGAATATATACAGACATACATACTTTCAGAAGCTCCACGATAATAAATATCTTCCTCCGCAGCCTCTGGAGCAACTGTACCCATGCTTTTTTCATGTGTAAGTTGTAATGACTTGACCTCACTGAAAGCATTAATGAAAGCGGCGAATTATACTGCGCACGCGCTGCCTGTGCAGTCGCACGCGTTCTGCCTCTGAACCCCTTCGTTCAGAGGACAGGAAATGCCGGTTTTCCCCACATGCACTGTGCATGCTGAAAACCGGCATTTCATCCAGCCAGATGCGTAAGTACCCCGACCGTACTCGCGCATTTGGAAGGGAATTACTGGGCCAACATTTTACATGTCAATAAAATGAAAAATTTAACAATTGCATGACTTGCCCCCTCGCATCTGCGACTGAGGGTCCAAGGAGGTGCATTGCGCAAGAGGTCATCATCGTACGTATCCTCACACTGTTCCCTTTGGGGAACTGTATGAAGTGGTGGAAGGATTTATGGCCGTGATTAACGCTCATTCTGTGACCGTAACCATCTTTGAACCAGCCATTAGGGTGGTTAGTCCTATGGCGGGAGGGTTTTATGGGCTCCCACAACCCATCTGAGGGGGGGGGCCACCAACACCCACGGACGCAAGTATCCCGCTGGATGTCCACCCAGAATTTAAAGTTGGAGCTCCGACTCCACTTGCCGGGACTGTCTGGAGTGGGGTTCAAAACCCTACTCCTTCTGGCCCAGCGGTGGGGATGCTTACTGCTACGCAAAAGGCCCACTCCGCACAAAAGGTGACACCCATACGTTTCCTGCGCCTTTTCCCTCCCCGTGACTGGAGCCCTATGCTGCCATTTCACGTTGCTAATCGGATTGGGCCTTTGTCATAGCGGTAGGATCCCCGCCGCTGGGCCAGGTCAGGGTAGGGTTTCGAACCCCGCTCCAGACAGTCCCGGCAAGTGGAGTCGGAGCTCCGGCTCTAAATTCTGGGTTGACATCCAGTGGGATATTTGCGTCCGTGGGTGTGGGTGGCCCCCCCTCCTTGTATAGCTTGTGGGAGCCCGTAAAACCCTCCCGCCATAGGACTAACCGCCCTAATGGCTGGTTCAAAGATGGTTACAGTCACGGAATGAGCGTTAATCATGGCCATAAATCCTTCCACCACTTCATACAGTTCCCCAAAGGGAACAGTGTGAAGACACGTATGACGACGACATTGCTAAATAAATAAATGGAATTTAAAAAATTCTTTTAGGGCTTTTAAAAGTCTTTAAATTGCTTTAATTCTCTTTAAAACTACTTCAGATTACTCAAAATAATGTAAACATTTAAAAAAGTTTATAAAAGTTACCAAAATCTTCAAAAAACTTCCAAAAACCTATTTAAACTGCTGCTTTGCATGTAAAAATGCTTAGCTGCTTGACAGAAACATTGGGGGCGTGTCCAGTGAAACTGAGACCTCAAGGGGCGTGTCTCACTTACACTGCACGCTCCTGGCTTCGCGCTGGCTGCACTCCTGGGCGGCGTGACGTCATACGCTGCCCGGGATTCTTCTTTCTGTTTCAACAAGTGCAGGCGTCCCTGGAGCTGATCGGCAGGAGCGCGAGGTAAGTGCAAAAACGGGGCTGCAAGCCCCGTTCAGCAATTTCTGGCCCATTGTCTGCAGTTTTGGCCACCTTATCTGAGGAAGGATGTTCTTGCCATGGAGGGAGTGCAGCGAAGATTCACCAGGCTGATACCTGGGATGGCAGGAATGACGTATGAAGAGAGATTGGGTCGATTAGGCTTATATTCACTAGAGTTTAGAAGAATGAGTGGGGATCTCATTGAAACTTATAAAATTCTAACAGGACTAGACAGACTAGATGCAGGAAGGCTGTTCCCGATGGCTGGGGAGTCCAGAACCAGGGGTCACAGTGTAAGGATAAGGGGTAACCCATTTAGGACTGAGATGAGGAGGAATTTCGTCACCCAGAGAGTGGTGAATCTGTGGAATTCTCTACAACAGAAGACAGTTGAGGCCAATTCATTAAATTTATTCAAGAAGGAGTTTAATATATTTCTTAAGGATAAGGGGATCAAGGGATATGGGGAGAAAGCAGGGACAAAGTACTGAATTTGGATGATCAGCCATGATCGCATTGAATGGCAGAGCAGGCTCGAGGGGCTGAATGGCCTACTCCTGCTCCTATCTTCTATGTTTCTATGTTTCTAACTGGTGCTGGTGATGAGTGGTCCCCACCATGAGCCCTAATTACTGTACGTGGCTCCCACCAACAGGTGCAGGAAACCAGCAACAAGGTTCACCCTTCACTGGTGTAGGTGTGGCGATTTATTAAATGCACCCAACTCACGTTTGTCTAGATCCACCTCTTTACCACCCTCCTCGTCACCACCCTCTCCACTGTGTGGAAACCTCTGATCTAAGGTATGCAGCAGCTATTGCTCCTTTAATGGAGTATTTAAGGGATGTGAGGGTGAATTTAGCAGTGGGACATAAATATGCAGTGCTATGTTAGAATTTAATTTTAACTGTTCATAAAGTAGTTACGTCCTTTGACCTGACTCTACAGATTAAATGTTTCTGGTCGATCTTTAGCAAATGGCACTGGGGACATATCTGATGCTGTAAAACTCCAAATACCAACAGGCCAGGGTATTACAGTTCAGTGAAGATTAGAATTCTTCTCTGCAACCACAGAGGGAAAACAATCATAAAACTTCATATTCAATTCAATTTCTTTGCTCACTGATGTGCGTGATTGCTGAAAGAAAACCATAAGTTGCCTCCTAGGAGAGCACAGATCCCTGAAGGTGGCAGGACAGTTAGATAAGGTGGTTAAGGAGGCATACGGGATACTTTCCTTTAGTAGCCGAGGCATAGAATATAAGAGCAGATAGGTTATGCTTGAACTGTATAAAGCACTGGTTAGGCCACAGCTAGAGTACTGTGTACAGTTCTGGTCACCACATTACAGGAAAGGTGTGATTACACTAGAGAGGTTACAGAGGAGATTTACGAGGACATTGCCAGGACTATAAAGTTTTAGCTATGAGGAAAGATTGGCTAGGCTGGGGTTGTTTTTTTTGGAACAGAGGAGGCTGAGGGGAGACTTGATTGAGGTGTATAAAATTATGAGGGGCCTAGATAGAGTGGATAGGAAAGACCTATTTCCCTTAGCAGAGAGGTCAATAACCAGGGGGCATAGATTTAAAGTAATTGGTAGAAGGATTAGAGAGGAGTTAAGGAGAAAGTTTTTTCACCCAGGGGGTGGTGGGGGTCTGGGACTCACTGCCTGAAAGGGTGGTAGAGACAGAAACCCTCATCACATTTAAAAATATAAGCACTTGAAGTGCCATAACCTACAAGGCTATGGACCAAGAGCTGGAAAGTGGGATTAGGCTGGAGGGGCTCTTTTTCGGCCGGCACAGACACAATGGCCGCGATTTTGCCATCGGAAGCGGGTTCGCTGTTCGGTGGGTTCCGGTCCCGCTGCTGGTTTCAGCCGTACTGCGCTAAGGATTTTGACGTAACTGTGCGTTACCCGGCCCAATCAGTGGGTTCGGGTCTGCTGCTCGCCTCTGCTGACGTCTTCGATTCAGCTGCATTTAAGGGGCCCATGAAGCCTTTGTGGTTTATTTACTTTCTGATGCTTCTCAGTATTACTGATAGCGAGATGACTGCTTCAAGAGCCAAGGCTTCTCCCCGATTTGATGATGACTCCCTCCATGCTCTTGTGGAAGGAGTGAGAGGGCGCCAAGAGGTTCTGTTCCCCTCCAATGGATGTAGAAAGTCTCCTCAGCAAACCAAGGCAGCCTGGCTGCAAATTGCTGAGGAGGTGAGCGCCAGGTCTATGTGTTCACGCACCTGGGTTCAGTACAGGAAAAGGTTCAATGACCTGCTACACTCAGCAAAAGTG
The DNA here is from genome assembly GCF_052327205.1 of Somniosus microcephalus. Lineage (NCBI taxonomy): Eukaryota > Metazoa > Chordata > Chondrichthyes > Squaliformes > Somniosidae > Somniosus > Somniosus microcephalus. The sequence goes on from NC_140988.1 coordinate 100,345,218, forward strand.
AGTATAACATCACACTTACCTTCAATCTGCTCCTCATCTCCTCTCATCACCAGCACTCTGCATTGTCAACCTACTCCTGCACATCCCAACTTACCCTTACATCCCTTGCGCCCTTAACCATTCCTCTCTCTCTATGCACAGAATCACTTCACTATTCAACTATGCACCCCTCACACTCGCTCTCACTTATGCAATGACAACAACTAACAATGCACAGGGCGGGCCCTTGGTATTGGCACCTCATTCCATCGTTGTCTCCCTCTAAGCATCTATGCTATGGATTCTCTACACTCACTCCAACATTCTCACTCAAACTCTACTTGTCTCCCTCATTGCAGGAAAAGAGAGCCCACAATAAGAGGGAGAGGGGGAGGACAGGAGGAGGGCCACCTTCCATGGTGTATTTAACCAACACTGAGGAGACTGCTATCGAGATCGTCGGAGGTGCAGAGGAGCTGGAAGTGGGGGACTGAGAGACGGGCGCAGTAGGGCAAGCTGGTGACAGAATAGATTTGCAACCCTCTCATTTAGATTTCATGAGTGACTGATATGGCATCTGATGTTCATACAGATTGAGTTCTGATCACCTGCACAATGAGATGTGTCTGCTACCTAAATATCACATGTCTAACTCATGCCTTTACTCCTCCACAGGACCATTGAGAGCCCCCCTCCCCACAGTCCAGGAGGAAGAGCTGGAGGACTCCTCAGAGGAAACTGCAGCCTCTGAGGGAGCAGCGTCAGCAGAATTGAGCGCACCCAGGACCAGCGCAGAGACGCACACTTCGGTGGGTCATTCACGAGATAGATTAGTGTTGTCACCTGGTGTATCACAGCTCACAAGTGAGCATCAGCAGATGGTGGAGACAGGGACAGCAGAGAAAAGTCCTCGTCGGAGGGCGCTGGACGCCCCTAGTTCTGCTCAGCTGCATGTAGACCCTGTGCCTCTAGGGCAATCCAGAAAGAGAGCGGTGCTGAAACTTCAGCAACAAGTGCAGGAGCCTTTGACAGGGTTTGCAACCACGGTAACTGCGAGTGTGCAGAGAATGGAGGAGTCCATCTCAAACATGAGCAATGCTGTGGTGCATGCAATGGCGAATGTAGGTGCCGCCATGGAAAGGATGGCAAGCTCCATGGAGGACATAAATCTCCACACGCAAATGAACATGGTGAGTCTTCTAAATAGATGGTCTGCTATGGAGGATAGATGGGCATCTATTGAGGAGAGGAACCAGAGGTACATGGACGTCCCCGTTATGAGGACTGTCAGGACAGATACAGGTCCTCGTGGCCCCACTGATGTGCAGCAAGGTGCTCTCCAGCCACTTGCTAGCAGTGAAGTGCGGGTGACCCATGAGAGGGATGTTGGTGGTCAACAACAAGGAAGTGTGGCTCCTCTCGAAGCGCTCACACTCCTATGCCACTGCGGAGCCCTCGGTCAGAGCCCCAGATTCCTCACCCAACTGAGATTGCCGTCTCAGCCCCTGCACAGCCGCAGGAGGAGCAGACTGTTGCCGAGCCCTCCCAGGCTTCCAAACCCAGAGGACACCCACCAAAGGCGTCTAAGCAGGTGCAGCATAGAAGTGAGCATGGTGCCTCTACATCTGCTGAAACCACTTGGGAAGCACCACGTAGAAGCACGTGTAAAGGAAAGTTTACACACAAATAGCCACAAGGGTAGTCACTTGGGTGTTTGGATCTAATACAAAGTTACGTTTCTCATCGTTATTTCAATTCTATTAAAGAAATGCGATGTCAAAGATTTGGCCTCTGTGTGCTTAGAAATGGAAGTTGCACAGTGAGGGGTCAGGGTGCCTTTCATCTGTAATGATGGTGCTGAGAGTGATAGGAACCCACAGTTTATTGTACAGATGCTGTATGGTGTGTTAAGAAGGTCGGCCAGACACTCATTTCCATGTGCCAGCCACATGTGTTTGATGCGTATACTTACGTGACTCTGGCATGGATTAGTGCATCCCTTGCCTCACGGCCAGCAATGTGCTCGCATGCTGGTGGAACTTGTTAAATCCGTGAATCTTAAGGTATGGTGTTCTTCAATAAATAGACGGAGACTGCAGATTAACAATCAACAGGTGTTTACTGGATGAGGGTAGTCTAAAAACTAACAGTACAGATCCCTACACAGGGTTTATATACAGGTGTGGTCACTGCCGGTACTACAGTATACAGGAGCTGTAAAAGCAGTTCTCCTCTTAAAGGTACGTACACTACAATTCCTCCCCTTTTAGATTAACAGTACCATAACATTCATTTAACAGTTAACACTTTTAACATGCACATTATCTGAAATAGTCCATTTATAAATTCAGTCTTTGGGGCGGCTTCCTGATCCTTTCTGGATAGCGCCTTTCCTGAGTGTCTTGCTCTTGGTGTGGAGGCGATTCTGGCCCCCTGTCGTCGGTTAGTTCATCAGCTTCCGATGCTACTGTTTCTGGGGTAGATGCTACCGGTATGTCGGGTTCATCACCAGGTACGCGAGACATGGGGTTGACTCGTTCCTGTGACGCTAGGATCTGGTCGACATGGCGTCTCACAATGTTCTCCCTAACATCCACTGTGTACATTAGTCGCCCCTGCCGTGTGCATATCGTTCCAGGTTGCCATTTCTCTGTTCGGTAGTCGCGGGCCAAGACTGGTTGTCCTACATTGAAGCTCCTTGTCGGCTTCTCATTGATGTGTTGGAATTGCTTATTCTCAACATTTCTTCGCACATTTGGTCTGAGCAAATCCAGACGAAATCTCAACCTTCGGTTAAAGAACGTCATGGTCGGGGTCTGGTTGGTAACTGCATGTGTCGCATTTCTGTAGGCTAACAGGAAATTGTCCACCTTATGCTGCAGTGGAATGTCGTCATCGCACATGGCCCTTACTGCCTTTTCAAAGGTTTGTACGAACCTCTCAGCCAATCCATTTGTGGCTGGATGATACGGGGCGGATGTGTAATGCCTTACCCCATTCCTTCTCATAAATTTCCGAAACTCTTCGGACACAAACTGTGGTCCGTTATCAGAGCAAATCTGCTCTGGCAAGCCGTTCCTGGCAAATATGGTCCGTAGGACTGCAATCGTTTTCTCCGTAGTGGTGGAGGACATTTTGATCACCTCAGGCCATTTTGAATGCACATCCACTGCTATTAAGAACATTGAGTCCATGAATGGGCCAGCAAAATCAATATGCACCCGTTGCCATGGAGAGGAGGGCCACTCCCATGGGTGTAGAGGGGCATGTGGTGATGCATTTTGGACCTTCTGGCATCCTGAGCAGCTCTTTGTTAGGTCCTCGATTTGTTGATCGATCCCCGGCCACCACACATAAGCCCTAGCAAGGCTTTTCATTTTCACCCCTCCCAGATGGCCTTCGTGAAGCTCATTGAGCACTCTCTCCCTTAACTTGGGTGGAATTACCACTCGGGATCCACACATCACTGTCCCCTGGCATACTGACAGCTGTTCTCTTCTGGATGAGAATGCTGGCAACAGTGAGTCGCCATGTGTTGGCCATCCCTTCACCGTCAAATCATAGACCTGAGACAGTGTCGGATCATTTCGGGTCTCCTTCTCTATATCCGCGTTAGTTACTGGCAAGCGTTCAACTATGGTTGAATAAAATATTTCGACAGGGTCCACTGCTGGTACTTCCTCCGCAGTAGGCAGTGGCAGGCGTGATAGCCCATCAGCGTTTCCATGCTGTTTCGTGCCCTTATACTCTATTTCATATTGGTTCGCCCCTAGAAAAAGGGACCATCTTTGTAGCCGTTGCGCAGTCATCACCGGAACGCCCTTCTTTGGATTAAAGATGGAGACAAGTGGTTGGTGGTCAGTCAGCAAGGTGAACTTCTGCCCGTGCAGATAGTGGTTGAACTTTTTCACTCCCCATACTAGGCTGAGGGCCTCCCTGTCAATCTGGGCGTAGTTGTGCTCGGCTGAGGTTAGTGACCGAGACGCAAAGGCTACTGGCCTCTCCAACCTGTCTGGGAATTTGTGCGACAGCACCGCTCCAATACCATAGGGTGATGCGTCACACGCCAACCGAATTGGTAGTGCTGGGTTGATGAAATGAGCCAACACCTCTTTTGATGTGATCAATTCTTTGCACTTCTGGAAAGCTCGTTTACCTTCGTCATTCCACTTCCATGGTACCCCCGTTTGCAGTAGGGTGTTCAGTGGGTGTAATACTGTAGACAAATTTGGTAAGAACTTATGGTAGTAGTTCACCAGCCCGAGGAACGACCTCAGTTGTGACACATTTTCCGGTGCTGGAGCCTTGACTACTGCCTCAATCTTTTCAGGGGACTTATGTAACCCCTCTTCATCAATAATGTGGCCACAATACGAGATCTGCTTCTGGAAAGACTCGCATTTGTGGCGATTAGCTCGGAGCCCATATTCCTTCAATCTAGTGAGCACCTGCTCCAGGTTGGCGAGGTGATCACTGTCATTTTCGCCCGTGACCAGGATGTCGTCCAAATAACACTGGGTCCCTGGAATCCCTTGCAGGACTTGATCCATTGCCCTTTGCCAAGTAGCTGGAGCTGATGCTACCCCGAACACCAGCCGATTGTATTGGTAGAGACCTTTGTGAGTGTTGATCGTGAGGTATTGTTTCGAGGCTTCTTCCACCTCCATTTGCAGGTACGCCTGGGCCAGATCAATCTTAGTGAAGCGTTTTCCTCCCGATAGCGAGGCGAAAATATCTTCAATCCGCGGAAGCGGATATTGTACCGTGTGAAGGACTGGGTTCACTGTCACCTTAAAGTCCCCACAGATGCGAACCTTCTTTGGTTCCCCAGGCGTATTACTCAATGACCCCTTCATTACAGGAATGATGGGTGTAGCCCACTCGCTCCAGTCCACTTTGGACAGTACTCCTGAACGTTCCAAACCTTGCAGCTCTGCTTCGACGGCTAGGCGGATCGCATAAGGCACTGGTCTGGCCTTAAAAAACTTTGGGCTTGCATTTTCCTCTATTTTAATCGTCGCTGTTATGCCTTTTAGTGTCCCGAATCCCTCCTGGAACACTTCTTGTGCGTCAGTTAGCATTTTTGACAGTCGTCCAGGTGTGACGTCATCATCCTTTTTGGCCTCTACTGTCAGTGCCTGTATGGAATGCCAATCTAACTGTATCTTCCGGATCCATTCACGTCCTAGTAGTGGTGGTCCTCCATCTGGCAATACATATAGGTCCATTTTTGGTGTTTCCTGGCCATTGTATATCACGTTCACCCTTATTTTTCCTTTGGGGTAGACTTTTTGCCCCGTGTACGTCTTCAAGACAATCTCTGTATCTCTCAAAGGTATATGTGAGAATAGCCGCTTGTAGTCCCTTCGGTTTATGACTGTTAGGGCTGATCCTGTGTCCAATTCCATTTTCACTTGGACTCCGTCTATCTTGAGCGTGACCCAGATAGTTTGGTGATCCTCCATTTTGATTACATTATGTAGTTTCAGACAACCCAGCTCCTTGCTTCCGGAGTCTGTATCACTTTTCTGTTCGTCTGAACTACTCTCTGTCACCTTATGTACCTTTTTGTACTTCTCCTGTGGAGATTTCTTGCTGCTGGTTTTCTTCCCCGACCTGCAGACTCTTGCTATGTGTCCTGCTTTTCCACACTGTCTGCACACTTGGTCCTTGAACCAACAATCCTTCTGGTCATGTGTTGTTCTGCCGCAGCGATAACACTTCCCTGCTCCATATGACATTTCATTGGTGCCATATTCTTGCGGTCTCCGTTGTATCTCTGCAGCGCCCCGTGCGGCTGCTTCGTGTGATACTGCCATGCTGAAAGCCTTGTCCAGCGTAAGATCCTTTTCTGATAGAAGCCATTTCTGGGTTCCTTCACTTTGAAGCCCACACACAAATTTGTCCCTTAACGTATCTGATAGTCCCATTCCAAACTGGCAGTGTTTCGATAGCTTGCGCAGTTCCATTAAATACTCAGCATTACTTTCGTCTTTATGCTGGTTCCTTTTGTGAAACTTAAATCTTTCTGCTAACAGCAGCGGTGTGGGGTTTAAATGGTCCTGTAGGATTTCCACTATGCTTTCGAAATCCTTAGCCACTGGCTTCTCTGGGGTTACTAGGTTTCGCAGTAAGCCATATGTTTTTGCACCCATGGAATTCAACAAAACCAGTGCTTTCCTGGCATCTGGCACTTCATTCGCCTTGCAGTACACCTCAATGCGTTCCACATATGGTGCCCAATCTTCGACTTCATTGTCGAACGCTGTGACACTGCCACTCTTCGGCTTCCCTGGGTGTGGTTAGACTGGCTAAAATGGCGTCTCCCGCGCTCTCCCTTCTTCTCTGCTGGCTCAAAATGGCATCTCCCGCCCTTCCTTTTCTTCCCGCGCTCGCCCTTCTTCTCCGCTGCGGTTTCAAAAATGGCATCTCCCGCGCTCTCCCTTCTTCTCCGCAGCTCAAGTGGCATCTCCTGCGCTTCCTTTCTTCCCCCGCGGACGCTGCTGAGCCCTTGAGCCCTGGCTGCGCTCTGCGCGTTCTCCTGTGCGCCTCTCTCGTTGCCGCCACTCGGTCCTGAACCCCGGCTGTGCTTTACCCTCTCTCTCTTTTTGTTTTCCGTCGACACCGCTTCAACCCCCAGCTGCGCCCTGTGCACTTTACCCTCTCTCTTACCCCGTCGACGCTGCTCGGCCTTTTCTGTGCCGTCGGTCGGCTCCAGCCGCCGCTGTCTGGGAAGGGTCTGCGCTGTACCTGTTACCAGCCTTTTGCTGGATCGTCGTGGCTGGAGAACCAAGCCCAGCTCTCAACAGCCTCTCCTGCGATGCTCACTCTCTGCCGGATGACTGGGCGGTTGCTCGTTGTCGACGCCCGTGCTTCTGGCCTCGACTTTCTTCCACTGTCCTCCAGGAGCGAATGCCTGGGAGGAAATGCAGAGTTTCAGGTTGGTTCGAATCGACCTCGTCGCCACTGTTAAATCCGTGAATCTTAAGGTATGGTGTTCTTCAATAAATAGGCGGAGACTGCAGATTAACAATCAACAGGTGTTTACTGGATGAGGGTAGTCTAAAAACTAAAAGTACAGATCCCTATACAGGGTTTATATACAGGTGTGGTCACTGCCGGTACTACAGTATACAGGAGCTGTAAAAGTAGTTCTCCTCTTAAAGGTACATACACTACAGAACTGGCACATCCGCCTCCGCAAGGTCTTCCTCATATGGTGCCTCCTCCTCCTCCGAGGAGGAGGAGGCTGTGCGCTGTGCCACTTGTTCCTCAGGCAGCGGTAAGAGATGCTGCAGTGCGATGTTGTGCAGTGCACAGCAGACCATGATGATTATGGAGACCCTGGCTGGTGCGACTGTATGGCTCCACCAGATGTGTCGAGGCATCTGAATCGCATTTTGAGCAAGCCGATGGTTTGCTCTATGATGCTTCTGGTGGAAATGTGGCTCACATTGTAGTGCTCCTTTGCTTTATTTGATGGCCTCCTCATCAGTGTCATTGGCCACGTCTTCGGGGGATAGCCCTTGTCTCCAAGTAGCTATCCGGAATGTTGGGTTGGCGGATTGAACAGCTGAGGCAACGTAGACTACCGCAGGATGAACGAGTCATGGCAACTGCCAGGGAACTTGGTGCAAACATCCATAATGTTCTTCCTGTGGTTACACACCAGCTGGACGTTAAGGGAGTGGAAGCCCTTGCGGTTCACAAATACAGCTGGGTTGTGATGGGGAGCCCTAGTGGCCATATGTGTGCAGTCTACAACGCCCTGCAGCCATGGGAAACCTGCCATATTTGCAAAGCCAACCGCACGCGCGGTTACACTTGCTTCATCCATGGAGAAGTGGATGTAATTGTGCGACTTGGCAGAGGGCATCGGTAACCTGCGCGGTGCAACTGTGTGCGGCTGACTGGGAGATGCCGCTTATGTCTGCTGCTGATCCCTGGAAGGACCCTGATGCAAAGAAGTTGAGTGCGGTGGTGACTTTGACAGCCACTGGTAAGGAGTGTCCACCCGATCCTCTGGGCTCCAGGTCTTGGTGTAGCATTGCGCAGATGTCAGTGACTACCTCTCGCGAAAGTCTCAGCTTCCTTTGGCACTGCTGCTCACTCATGTTGAGGAAGTTCATCCTCGGCCTGTAAACCCTGTGTTGGGGGTATCTTCTGCGGCGTGGTGCAGCCCTGTGCTGACGCCCTCTGCCCTGTGCAGCATCAGGTGGCTGAGAAGGTTGGCACTCCTGTTATTGCTGCTGCTGGTGTGCCTGGTTCTGTTGCTGCCACGGCTGCTCTTCCTCTAATTCTGAGGACCAGGAGGAGAGGGTATAAATGGTTCCATCCCGCTGGTATATATCTCAGTTGAGGAATAGATGTTATAAGCGCTCAGTCACTGTGGGGAGAGGGTTTTCCAAGGAGATCACAGTGCATATGGATCTCAGCTGAAATACTTACAAGCTCAATAGACCTGCAAAATATGTTCCAAAACCTCAAAACATAAAGTTCAGGCATCTGAAAGTGAACTCATGTTACAGGTCTGCCTTTATGCTGCAGGAGCAGCTGTCAATTATTCAGCTAGTTGCTGAACCCGGCACAATTAGCTGGTGTGTTTGTCACGCGATGTGTAAAATGCTGAAAATGTAGTAAAATGGGAAGAGCCTGCTAAAATGGGATTATCTGGCTTGTTAACTGCCTTAAGTGGCTCTCCCGCCACTTGGTGTCGGTTCTGATCGGGCCTCACAGACCCGACACTTTGTAAAGTTGCGTGGAGGCGGGATGGCGGTGGGTTCGCAACCCGCCGTCAATCATTTTGATTTTAACTCTGGACCCGCCTCCAAACCCGCCCTCTGAGCACTGGCAAAATCGTGGCCGACGGGTCGAATGGCCTCCTTCTGTGCCATAAATTTCTATGATTCTATGAGCACAGACTAGCATCAGCTATACCTACGGGTTTCCTTTTTTGAGATTTTGAAATTGGACTGAGACCATCAGATTAGAAGCTTCTGAATATCAGCTCAAGTTAAACACATAAAGGACAATCTTCCTCTCCCTGTTGACTGGTAACAATATGAGCAGAGCACCCCAGAAGTGTCCTGTACACGGAGTATGACCACAAAAACTAAGCTTCCTATCATTTCTTATCCTTTAGCTAATTTCTTATCCATTCCTACGTTTTACCCTAAATCCCCATCCCATCTGTCTTAACCAGTAGCTTGTCATCTGGAACATTCAGATGCTTTTTAGAAGTCAAGGTACACATCATTGTAGGGATTTCCAGTTCCCTTGAACATAAGAACATAAGAAATAAGAGTAGGCCTTCGAGCCTGCTCCGCCATTCAATAAGATCATGGCTGATCTTCTACCTCATCTCCACCTACCCGCACTATCCCCATATCCCTTCAGTCCCTTAGTATCCAAAAATTTATCAATCTCTGCCTTGAATATACTCAACGACTGAGCATCCACAGCATCCTGAGATCGAGAATTCCAAAGATTCACAACCCTTTGAGTGAAAAAATTTCTCCTCATCTCAGTCCTAAATGGCTGACCCGCTATTCTGAGACTGTGACCCCTGGTTCTGGACTCCCCAGTCAGGGGAAACATCCTCCCTACATCTACTCTGTCAAGCTCCTTAAGAATTTTGTATGTTTCAATGAGATCACCTCTCTTCCTCTAAACTCAAGGGAATATAGGCCTAATCTACTCAATCTCTCCTCATGGACAATCCCCTCATCCCAGGAATCAGCCTGGTGAACCTTTGTTGCACTTCTTCTAAGGCAAGTATAAGCTTCCTTAGGTAAGGAGACCAAAACTGTACACAGTTCTCTAGTTGTGGTCTCACCAAGGCCCTATATAATTGTACTAAGACGTCTTTACTTTTATACTCCAATCCTCTTGTAATAAAGGCCAACGTACATTTGCTTTCCTAATTGCTTGCTGTACCTGAATGTTAACTTACAGTGATTCGTGTACAAGGACACCCAGGTCCCTCTGAATACTAACATTTCCCAGTCTCTCACAATTTAAAAAATACTCTGCTTTTCTAATTTTCCGACCAAAGTGGATAACTTCACATTTCTCCACATTATATTCCATCTGCCATGTTCTTGCCCACTCATTTAACCTGTCTATATACCTTTGCAGCCTCTTTGCATCTTCCTCACATCTTACTTTCCCACCTAACTTTGTATCGTCATCAAGCTTGGATACATTACACTTGGTTCCCCTCATCTAAGCCATTAATATAGGTTATAAATAGCTGAGGCCCAAGCACTGATCCTTGCGGTACCCCGCTAGTTACAGCCTGCCAACCTGAAAATGACCCGTTTATTCCTACTCTCTTTTCTGTCCATTAACCAATCCTCAATTATGCTAATATATTACCCCCAATCCCATGAGCCCTAATTTTGTGTGGCACCTTATCAACTGCTTTTTGGAAATCTAAATACACTACATCCACTGGTTCCCCATTATCTACCCTGCCAGTTACAACCTCAAAAAACTCTAACAGATTTGTCAAACACGATTTCCCTTTCAAAAATCCGTATTGACTCTGCCCAATCATATTGGCCCATATTTTGTGGCCCCTACGGGTGCATATAAGGTGTGTATGTGCCCATAAGGGCCATGCAAGTTCCGGGTTTTCGCGCACAAAGCGCATCTGCCAAGAATCTTCTTGACAGATCTAACGAATCCCCGGGAAAAGGGCATACGCAGACGGAGAGTTCTGCCCAGTGAATGCCCGTGAAATTCTTACATCTGGTAAAAGCAGGCGTAAGGCCTGCTTTTACCAGCGTAAGAGTTTAAATGAACAAAAAAAAATGTTTTTAATTTCAATCATTTAAACATTAAAACACCAGTAGAATAAGATAAGGTTATTTTTAGCCCCTTTAAAACATGTACATTTATTTTTCAAAAAATTTAATTTTTGTTTTAAATATTTAATTAAATGGCATTTAATTTAAAATATGTAATTTTTAAAATATATATTTAATGTGTACATGTATTTTATGGGGTATTCCCATTCATGCTTATGGTGATTCCGTACATACAGAATTCCCAAAAGCAATAATGGGGCTTCCCTTCTTTCATTCGTTGGGCCGCTCATGTGAGCCCAGGGGCACTTGCAAACCGTATGTGCCCTGGGATAAGTGAGCCTCTACCTGTGCGTACCCGGAGAGGCCCAGGAGCGCGAGTCACCGTGGATTCCGAGACCCCAGGTAGGCAAGGATCTTTTTTGTGGATCGGAGGCATTTCCCCATGGGAAGCCTCCAACCGCAAATTCTAAGTGCCCCATTATCACGTCCCTAATAATAGATTCTAGCATTTACTATTCTTTTTGGCAACATGATAAGCCTCTTCTTTTAATCTAATAGTATCTTTAACTTCTTTTGTTAGTCACGGTTGGACCATTTTTCCCATGGGGTTTTTACTCCTTAAGGGAATGTATTTTCATTGTGAATTATGAATTATTTCTTTCAATGTTTGCCATTGCTTATCTACCATCATATCTTTTAATCTAGTTTCCCAATCTACCTTAGCCACTTATACCTACATAGTTTGCTTTGTTCAGGTTTACGACCTTAGTTTCGGACTTAATTAAAGTAGGGAAAAAGCAGGTAATTACAGACCTGTAAGCCTTACATCAGTTGTGGGCAAAATGCTGGAGTCCATCATTAAGGATGAAATAGCGGAGCACTTAGCAAATGGGGACAGGATAGGACAGAGTCAACATGGATTTACAAAGGGTAAATCGTGCTTGACTAATCTATTGGAATTTTTTGAGGGAGTAACTGGTAGAATAGATGGGGGAGAGCCAGTAGATGTGGTGTACCTGGACTTCCAAAAGGCCTTCGATAAGGTCCCACATAAAAGATTAGCATGGAAAATTGAGGCTCATGGGATAAAGGGGAAAGTTTTGGCGTGGATAGGGAACTGGCTGTCAGATAGAAAACAGAGAGTTGGAATAAACGGCTCATTTTCTGAATGGCAGGCAGTAACAAGTGGGGTACCACAGGGATCTGTCCTGGGCCCCCAGCTGTTCACAATTTACATTAATGACCTGGATCAGGGAGTCGGATGCAGCATTTCCAAATTTGCAGACGACACTAAACTAGGAGGGGGGGTGGGCTCAGAGGAAGAGACCAGGAAGCTCCAGAGCGATTTGGACAGACTGGGCGATTGGGCGGATAAATGGCAGATGCACTATAATGTGGACAAGTGCGAAGTTATCCACCTTGGGTGCAGGAACGGGAGGGCAAATTATTATTTAAATGGCAATAGATTGGGAGAGGGGGAAGTACAGAGAGACCTGGGTGTTCTTGTACACCAGTCACTGAAGGCGAGCATGCAGGTGCAACAGGCGGTCAAGAAGGCAAACGGTATGCTGGCCTTCATAGCAAAAGGGTTAGAATACAGGAACAGGGATACCTTGCTGCAGCTGTACAGGGCACTGGTGAGACCACACCTCGAGTACTGTGTACAGTTTTGGTCGCCTCATCTGAGGAAGGATGTTCTTGCCATGGAGGGGGTGCAGCGGCGATTCACCAGGCTGATACCAGGAATGGCGGGAATGACCTATGAGGAGAGACTATGTAGTTTAGGGATGTACACACTGGAGTTTAGAAGATTGAGAGGGGACCTCATAGAAGTGTATAAAATTCTGACAGGTCTAGACAGACTGGATGCAGAAGGAATGTTTCCCTTGGCGGGTGAGAACAGAACTAGAGGACATAATTTAAGGATAAGGGCTAAACCATTTAGGACAGAGATGAGGGGGAATTTCTTCACTCAGAGAGTGGTGAACCTGTGGAACTCATTGCCACAGAGGGCAGTGTACGCCAGCTCATTAAATATATTTAAGAGGGAATTAGATATATTTCTACGGGCAAAAGGGGTTAAGGGTTACGGAGAGAAGGCGGGGACGGGATACTGAATTAAAGGATCAGCCATGATCTCATCGAATGGCGGAGCAGGCACGAAGGGCCGAATGGCCTACTCCTGCTCCTATCTTCTATGTATCTATGTATCTAAATCATTCCCATATTATGATCACTCTTCCCCAGAGGTTCCTTTATTACAAGGTCATTAATTACCCCTGTCTCATTGCACAATACTAGATCTAAAATAACCTGTTCCCTTGTTGGTTCCTTGACATACTGATCTAAAAAACTCTCTCAAATGCACTCCATGAACTCATCCTCCGCACTATTACTGCAAATTTGGTTTACCCAGTCCATATGAAAATTAAAGTTCCCCATGATTACTGTATTACCCTTATTACATGTACCTCTAATTTCCTGATTTATACTGGGCCCTATAAACTGCTCCCAGTATTTTCTGCCCTTTGTTGTTTCTTAGCTCCACCCAAAGTGATTCTATATCTTGATTTTCTGAGCTAAGATCCTTTCTCTCTACTGTCTTTATCCCATCCTTTATTATCAGGGTTACCCCCGCCACACCCCCCCTTTCCATTTTGCCTATTCTAAAAGTCAAGTATCCTTGGTCACTCTGCAACTGCGTCTCCATAATGGCTATTAGATCAAACCCATTTATTTCTATCTGTGCTATTAATTCATCTATTTTGTTGTGAATGCTTCGTGCATTCAGATATAGTGCCTTTAGCTTTAACCTTTTTCTATTTTCCTTGATGTCACCTTAGTCTCTAATATCCTATTACCTTTGTTAAGCTCTTTGTCCCTTCCTGACCCACTTTGCTTTTTATTAACCCAAATCGCTTCTCTGCTCTAGACTTGACATTTCTCTTACTGCTTTTGAATTTACCCTTTCCTGAATCCTCCCACCCCCCTTCATTAGTGTAAAGGCCTATCTGCTGTCCTAGTTATTCAATGCACCAGAACATTGGTCCCAGCCTGGTTTAAGTGGAGCCCATCCCAACGGACAGCTCCCTCTTTCCCCAGTACTGGTGCCAGTGCCCCATGAATCGATGCCACTGCCTCCCACACCACTCTTTCAGCCACACATTTAACCTTCTAATCTGTTTGTCCAATTTGCACGTGGCTCAGGTAGCAATCCAGAGATTATTACCTGTGAGGTTCTGCATTTTAATTTCAACCCTAACTCCTCAAATTCTCCCAGCAGAACCTCGTTCCTAATTCTACATGTCATTGGTTCCTACGTGGACCACAACAACTGGGTCCTCCCCCTCCCACTCCAAATTCTTCTCCAGCTGCGAGGAGATATCCTTAACTCTGGCAACACAGCCTTCAGAACTCCCGTTCGCGGCTGCAGAGAACAGTATCTATCCCCCTGACTATACTGTCCCCTACCACTACAACATTCCCTTTCACTCCCCCCACTTGAATGGCCTCCTGTACCATGGTGACGTTGTCAGTTTGCTCATCCACCCTGCAGACTTCCCCTCATCTACACAGGCAGCAAGAACCTCGTACCTATTGGATAAAGGGATAGGCTGAGGCTCCTCCTGGGATCCGTTTACCTGCCTGACTTGCAGTCACACCCTCCTGTCCCTGACCACTAACCAAATCTGTACCACTACCTAACCTAAGGGTGTGACTGCCTCCTGGATCAATGTGTCCAGGTAACTCCCCCCTCCCTGATGCCCGCAATGTCTGCACCTCTGACTGTAGCTCAACAACTCTGAGCTGAAGTTCCTCGAGTTGTAGATACTTACCGCAAATGTAATTGTCCAGGATCGCGATGCTCTCCACAAACTCCCATATGCTGCAGTTGTGGCACCCCACCTGCAGTGCCATCCCTATATATTCTTGTTTTATTTATTTATTTAATTAATTAATTAAAATTAAATTAAAATTAGCTTTAGTTAAAAAAAAATTACTTACTGTTTTACTCACCCTCAGAGCTGCTCCTCCATGATGTCACTTTTTCAGATTGTCCCTTTTGTTAGTTTCATTGCCTGCTCTTCTTAAACTAAGTTTTATATTAGTTATTAATTATTCTGAATATTTATTTAACTATTTAGTTAGGTTTTAAAAAAGTGTATATAGATTAAATACTTGGCTCAATTTCCTCCGGATCCGCTGCCGATTATGACATCACTTTGTGATTGTTACTCTGCCGTGCGGCTCCTTTTAAACAACTCCCGCTCCCGCTCACGGCTCTCAGCTCCCGCTCACAGCTCCGACTCTCAGCTCTTTTTAAAGCAGCGGCTCTGGTAATTTCCTCAAAAAAGTCAAGGAGGTTGGTCAGGCAAGATCTTCCCCTTCTGAATTTATGTTGGGTGCTCTTTACTAACTTATTATACAGGCAATCTTTGAATGTACTTTTGATAGATCAATTCCATTATTTTTTTCACCACCAAGCAGTCCCAAGTACAGGTCTAATTGACCAGATGCAGAGTAAAGCCCTTTCTACTCTGCCCCAACAACATGCCTTGATAATCTCAGAAGGGCACCCTTTACTGCACCAGTGTGAATTTTTCAATTTCCCACAAGAACCATCTCATGGCATTTCTGAGTCAGATTGTCAAATTTGGACCAAAGTGTTGATAGTTTTGTGCAGTGGATCCACACTAGAAACTGGGTCGAGACTGCCCAAATTCATTACAAACGACCCTTACAACTCTCAAAGAGCCTATCATCCCAACAGCCTGTGCTGGATTGAAACCCAAGTTCCAGGTGTGAAAGGACAGTTGCCTTCTAAAGAATTTATGCAATCCAAGTTCTGAAAAAATGAGGATTGATCTTGATTTAATTTAGTTTAGTGCTGTCCCTGGCATTTGAACTCCAGCTTCAGAAATGTACACCCTAGGGCACCTATATCATGCTCATTCACATTCTCAAAGCAAAATCTATCCAACTACCTGTTGAATTCAGGGCACTTACATAACAGGCCCCCCTGCGCCAATGGTTGGAGCAAGACTGCCACTCCTAATCAGTGAATAGTTAATGTAATCGAGATCAGAGAAAATACGTTTGAGAACTTGTGCAGGTCCTTAATATTAAACACATGGAAAAATATAACATTTTAAACATTAAAAAACAAAATCTGAGCCTTCTTCGGCTAAATTAAAAACAGTCAGTTAAAGTCTCTTTGATGGGAATGTTGCAGTATTACTTTGATAGGCTAAGTGGAGGACTTCTGAATGTTTTCAGTAGAATAAAGCTGCCGTACGTACAATAAGAAATTTCACTGAAGACCAGGAAACTCTCCTTTAATATATTTGTAAATTGTAACTATAAATTTAGAAAAATTTCCACAGGAGCTATTTATAATAAATTCAGTGCTTGAAACATGTGCTGATCATCAAGTCATCAGCAAGTTTCTGTAACTTGCAATTTTTTTTAACATATATGTATTTTTTTCCTTTAGTTTATTGCTGCTGCCCCTTCGGTTCTTTCAGATTGAGGGGAACATGGTCCTCAATTATGTCTGAGGGATGGTTCACTCAATGGGACTGCTCTAAGTATTATAACTAAAAATGGAGTGATTGTTGTAAAGTTGGGAGTTCAGTGCTGTATTGGCTACAACCATTGGTTTACCCTTTGAACAGTCATTTTGTACAATATTCTGCACCACCTGCATCTAATGGCCAACACGTTTAATTTTATAAAAAATATTTGATGTATATAAAAATCATTAACATACAACACCTGAAAAACCCATCCCTAAAATGCCTTGGGGGGGTGGGGGAAGTGAAGGGGCAAGAGAGAAGGGGGAAGAGAGTAGAGGGTTGAAAAGAAAGCAGGAGAATTCACTCCAGTCGACAAATCTGTTACATATGAACTGTGCAACCCTTCAAACTGGAACTTTACAAACAAAATTTAAAAACAAAGTTTGTTCCCCAGCATCAGTCAAATAGAAAGTAGCAGTTTGAGCAGAGACATGTTCATTTTGAAATCTTTTTTAAATTAGCTTAATAAATAAAGCACACCTGTTCATTCAAGTAATACTTCAAAACTTCTCCATTTATTATCTATCTTGTATAGGATCTGACAGATTAGTTTGTTAATGGTAATATATATCGGACAAATATTGTAGTCGCCAGCCAAAAATGCAACTAGCTGTTTACGGGACACTCACTGATTCATGGATCTGCACCAGAATCCTTGGACTCAATATATGTATTGTATTTCCAAAATTATGTACTAGTGTTGGAATTAACGAATTCCAACGAATAACGGAGATCGACACAAGAGAACAATTAAACAGGTCTTTACTCAACGGAGATGCCACGAAGACTGCCTGGGCAGCCCCGTGGTTTGCGACATGACGTCATCGCGTTTGCCCACGCTCTTAAAGGGGCCACGCCCCGTACATGCAAACTCTATATACAAAACACAGTAATGCCTAACACAATGGTACAGGTTTAGGCTGGTGTTAGAACATCGTTAAAGAGAATTATATACAGTTAGCCAGAGTCATTCAGTGGTTCTGCCACACTAGCATTGTATTTTAAAAGTTATTTGGTATAATTAGAAATTTTGCGTATTTAGAATAAGTTTGAAATAGTTTTAAAAATGCAATTAATGGCAATTTCAAAGTATAATTTGGAAAAATAATTCCAGAGAGCTAGTACTGAAGTAAGAGGTAAATGTAGTTCTGCTTAACTAGACTCTGAGTGTGGAAGGGAGGGAAAATGCTAAAATGCTCCTTGGATCGTTCTTGTACATTTCCCAGCATACAGCTCAGAACAGCATCACCTGCCTGACCCCAGGATGTACATATGACCCAGGGGGACTTGGGGGAAAAGAGAGAGAGAGATTTGTGCTCTCAACAAAAAAAACATTGTTCTGGAATGAAATGTTACAAACTGGGAGCCGTCTGGTTCTCATACATGAAAAGCTGAGATTTATCATACCAACATGTTACAATATAAATCATATTTCCACAGGAATGTCATCACAAAACAGTTTCAGCTGATTGTCTTGGGACACATCTTATTTTAATTCATTTTTTCCCCAAATAAAAATCAACAAGTGTTATCAATATAATTTATCACGAGCAGTTTTGATATATATGGCAAATATCCCCACTCAGCTATGAGTTATCTGACCAGAATCACTGTGCAGAGATTCATCATTCATAGCTAGGACAAGCCTCGATTTCTTGAATCATGGGTTTAAAACTGAGGTATATACCCTCAGTATGGCAGTTCTCTCTGAGGGAAGCCAGTTGACATTGATCCAATGATTTTGCAAAGTTTAAATACAAAATTTAGCACTTTGTAGAAAAAACCTACAATTTTAAATTGACATATTGAAGAATTTTCTAAAAGTTGTATTTTTTAATGTGAAACATTGCTGTTACCGTCCAACATTAGAAGGGATCAGGAGGGTGTTTTCTTTTAAAAGAAAATCTGAAGCAGGAACATTCTGATTCTATGGAAAATAAGGAAGAATGCGTGCAAGGCCATTATCTTCATGAAAAAGTGTTTGGTCAAACTTTCTTTAAATTTATAAGTGAACACTGCCTATGATGTAAATCTCATTGAACTCATCATGCCATTTGCATGTGACACTATCTGCAACGAAAAGTTCATGCCATCTCTATCTTCAAACAAAAAGATTTTCCAAATACTTATTCAAAAGCCAGCACCCCTGTAAAAAAAAGCATTGGAACTTCTGTTGTCTGCGACACTTTTAGATACTTTTTCTAATTAATGATATGATTTACAATGAAGCCTTTACTTTTGATTAATTTTCCAAGAGTACCAATTGGTGCTATGGTGTAAATCGATTTGTTAATGTTCCTATTTTAGCATATTCATAAGATGTAAAATTCTTCAATCATCATAATTTCCATTTATGGTATGAAATTTTTCTACTCAGTTCAAAACTGTTTAAAGTAACATGTAGGATACTATGACAGCATGTTTGTAATGGTAACACTGTACCATAGAATAATAAGAACATTGTCCAAGACTCAATCTTATGTAAGTGTTTTGTAGAGGCACTGAACAGAGCAAAGCACTTCCCCTGAAGAAAAGCAGAAAAAAATGGAGGTGTTGTAGCGGTTCGTGTGCATCGCCACTAAATAAGAGAGTTTGACTTCGACGAACTATTAACAAGTTGTTTATTTACAGGAACAGATTAATTAAATCAGGTAAGATGGCAGGTAAGATGGCTGACTGTAGGAGCACCGTGGTATAGGTCTTGTCCCAGCGGGGACTCCGTGAGGACTAACTAGAAGCTTCCCAGCTCAACTGCCAGCAGGTTCCGAGCTCAACTGCCAGCAGGTTCCGAGCTCTACTGTTGAAAGGTTCCGAGCTCTGACGTCATGACGTCAGAGTACAGGAGAGAAGCCTGAGTATAGTAACAGACACATACAGTAAGGTAAGTTAAAGGGAATTATGTATATCCATGTAAGGGACAACCGGTGGTACTGCCACAGTGTCAACATAGAATGCTTTCACATGCTTCTCAGTAGTTGGTTCAAGAACAGCAGGTAGAGGCCTGCGATTGTGTCTTTAAGTTGTTGGAATAGAACTAAGGAAGGACAAAATAGGTAAGTGAGAAGATTTAAAACAATACAGCTAAAGTATCAATCAATCTACAATTGAAGATTTTTTTTAATTTTGTTTGTTTGTCCCATGACTGAGAGAGAGCTGTAGTCGTAAGAACATGGACATTTTAGTCAGTTGAACTTATAACATTTAGATTGGGATTTTTATTTGTTCCTGGGATGTGGGCGTCGCTGGCAAGGCCAGCATTTATTGCCCATCCCTAATTGCCCTGAGAAGGTGATGGTGAGCTTCCTTCTTGAACCGCTGCAGTCCGTGTGCTGAAGGTACTCCGATAGTGCTATTAGAGAGGGAGTTCCAGGAATTTGACCCAGCGACGACGAAGAACGGCAATAAATTTCCAAGTCTAGATGGTGTGTGACTTGGAGGGGAACTTGGAAGTTGTGGTGTTCCCATGCACCTGCTGCCCTTGTCCTTCTAGGTGGTGGAGGTCGTGAGTTTGGGAGGTGTTGTCGAAGAAGTCTTGGCGAGTTGCTGCAGTGCATCTTGTAGATGGTACACACTGCAGCCATGGTACGCTCTGTCTATAGCATGCTGCTTCTGCTGTTTAGTATGCATGTAGTTCTGTGTTGCAGCTTCACCAGGTTGTGGAGGGAGTGAATGTTTAAGGTGGTGGATGGGGTGCCAATCAAGCGGGCTGTTTTGTCCTGGATGGTATCGAGCTTCTTGAGTGTTGTTGGAGCCACACTCATCCAGGCAAGTGGAGAATATTCCATCAGACTCCTGACGAGTGCCTTGTAGATGGTGGAAAGGTTTTGGGGAGCCAGGAGGTGAGACACTCGCCGCAGAATACCCAGCCTCTGACCTTCTCTTGTAGCCACAGTATTTATGTGGATGATTCAGTTAAGTTTCTGGTCAATCGTGACCCCCCGGATGTTGATGGTGGGGGATTCGACAAAGGTAATGCCATTGAATGTCAAGGGGTGGTGGTTAGACTCTTGTTGGAGATAGTCATTGCCTGGCACGTGTGTGGTGCGAATGTTACTTGCCACTTCTCAGCCCAAGCCTGAATGTCGTCCAGGTCTTGCCGCATGTGGGCATGGAGTGCTTCATTATCTGAGGAGTTGAGAATGGAACTGAACACTCTGCAATCATCAGCGAATATCCCCACTTCTGACCTTATGATGGAGGGAAGGTCATTGATGAAGCAGTTCAAAATGGTTGGGCTTAGGGCACTATCCCAAGGAACTCCTGCAGCGATGTCCTGGAGCTGTGATGATTTGTTTCCAACAACTACAACCACCTTCCTTTGTGCTAGCCAGTGCAGAGTTTTCCCCTCTGATTCCCATTGACTTCAATTTTACTAGGGCTCTTTGTTGCCACACTCAGTCAAATGCTGCCTTGATGTCAAGGGCAGTCACTCTCATCTCACCTCTGGAATTCAGCTCCTTTGTCCATGTTTGGACCAAGGCTGTAATGAGGTCTGGAGCTGAGTGGTCCTGGTGGAACCCAAATTTAGCATTGGTGAGCAGGTTATTGGTGAGCAGTGCTGCTTGATAGCACTGTTGATGACACCTTCCATCACTTTGCTGATGATGGAGAGTAGACTGATGAGGTGGTAATTGGCCAGAGCTGTACAGGAACAGCTTGGCTAGAGGCACGGCTAGTTCTGGAACACAAGTCTTCAGTACGACAGCCGGGATGTTGTCGGGGCCTATAGCCCTTGCTGTATCCAGTGCGCTTAGCCTTTTTTTAATATCACGTGGAGTGAATCAAATTGGCTGAAGACTGGCATCTGTGATGGTGGGGACCTCAGGAGCAGGCTGAGATGGATCATCCACTTGGCACTTCTGGCTGAAGATGGTTGCAAATGCTTTAGCCTTGTCTTTTGCACTGAGGATGGTGATGTTCATGGAGCCTCCACCTCTTGTTAGTTGTTTAATTGTCCACCACCATTCACAACTGGATGTGGCAGGACTGCAGAGCTTTGATCTGATCCGTTGGCTGTGGGATTGCTTAGCTCTGTCTATAGCATGCTGCTTCTGCTGTTTAGTATGTATGTAGTCCTGTGTTGCAGCTTCACCAGGTTGGCAACTCATTTTTAGGTACACCTGCTGCTGCTCCTGGCATGCATTTCTACACACCTCATTGAGCCAGGGTTGGTCCCCTGGCTTGATGGTGATGGTGGGTAATGGTAGAGTGATAGACTGGAGAAGCTGGAGTTGTTCTCCTTAGAGCAGAGAAGATTGAGAGGAGATTTGATAGAGGTGTTCAAAATCATGAGGGTTCTGGACAGATAGAGGGAAACTGCTCCCTTTGGCAGAAGGATCGAGAACCAGAGGACACAGATGTAACGTGATTGGCAAAAGAACCAAAGACGACGTAAGAAAAAACTTTTTTACGCAGCGAGTGGTTAAGATCTGGAATGCACTGCCCGAAAGGGTGGTGGAAGTAGATTCAATCACAGCTTTCAAAAGGGAGTTGGATAAGCATCTGAAGGAAAGAAATTTGCAGGGCTACAGGGATAGGGTGGGGAAGTGGGACTAGCTGAAGTGCTCTGGCAAAGAGCCGGCACGGGCTCGATGGGCCGAATGGCCTTCTTCCGTGCTGTAACCGTTCTATGGTATGCTGGTCTCAAAGGTTACAGATTGTGGTGGAATACAATTCTGCTGCTGCTGATGGCCCACAGCACCTCATAGATGGCCAGTTTTGGGCTGCTAGATCTGTTCTGAATCTATCCCATTTAGCACAGTGGTAGTGCCATGCAACATGACGGAGGGTGTCCTCAGTGTGAAGACGGGACTTCATCTCCACAAGGACTGTGCAATGGTCACTGCTAGAAATACTGTCATGGACAGATGCATCTGCGACAGGTAGATTGGCAAGGACGAGGTCAAGTAGGTTTTTCCCCTCGTGTTGGTTTTCTCACCAAATGCTGCAGGCCCAGACTGGCAGCTATGTCCTTCAGGATTCGGCTAGTTTGGTCAGTAGTGGTGATATAGAGCCACTCTTGGTGATGGAGATTGAAGTCCCCCCACCCAGAGTACATTCTGTGCCCTTACTACCCTCCGTGCTTGGTGTTCAACACGGAGGAGTACTGATTCATCAGCCGAGGGAGGGCGGTATGTGGTAATCAGCAGGACGTTTCCTTGTCCATGTTTGACCTGCTGCCATGAGACTTCATAGGGTTTGGAGTCAATGTTGAGTACTCCCAGGGCCACTCCCTACAGACTGTATACCACTGTGCCCCCACCTTTGGTGGGTCTGTCCTGCTGTTGGGACAGAACACACCCAGGGATGGTGATTGAGGAGTCTGGGACATTGGCTGAAAGGTATGATTTTGTGAGTATGACTATGTCAGGCTGTTGCTTGACTCGTCTGTGGGACAGCTCTCCCAATTTTGGCTCAAGTCCCCAGATGTTAGTGAGGAGGACTTTGCAGGGTCGACTGGGCTGGGTGTGCCATTATTGTGTCCGAAGCTAGCACTGAGGTTGATGCCGGGTGGTCCGTCTGGTTTTATTATTCTTATTGTTTTTTTTTTAGCGGTTTGGTACAACCGAGTAGCTTGCTGGTCATTTCAGAGGGCAGTTAAGAGTCAACCACATTGCTGTGGGTCTGGAATCACATATAGGCCAGACCAGGTAAGGACGGTAGATTTCCTTCCCTAAAGGACATTAGTGAACCAGATGAGTTTTTACAACAATCCGATTGTTTCATGGTCACCATTACTTATACTAACTTTTTATTCCAGATTTATTTAATTAACTGAATTTAAATTCCCCAGCTGCCATGGTGAGATTTGAACTCACGGTATGGAGGATGTAATAGAGGATCTAATAGTTTGGTGCGTTGGGGTTAATGGTTACTGTGAATTTTGGTCTCGATCAAAACCATACATCTGACAATTCACTGTTGGAGCAAAATGTGGAGTTCCTCGATAAAAATGTTTAAACATGCCACGTGACAGTGGTAGCTGAAACTGTTCTTGGAAATCTAATTGTTTGTCATGTGACAATGAAGCCGTCAACTGCATGTCAGTGGGACCAGCCCGATTTCTCATTATAATATTGGATATAATTACCAACTGTATTTTTCCCGAACAATCCTCCTATTCCCCATCCCACCTTCTGAAAAAAGCTTCAGCACTGAAAGCAGTAGTAATTATTTTTATTAAAATAAAATGCAAAATATCATTGCTTGTCTGAAACAGTTAAATCCATGGAATCCAACTTTGCAAGCAGAGCTTTTGTTCTATAATTAACTTCTTACAAAGGCTGGTGTTATTTCTCTAGCTGAGACCTAGCTGCCTTTAAAGAGCTACAGTTCTTCAGTTGCATAGCCTCAGGTGACTTGGAGTTCTGTTGCAGAAAAGGAAAACATGATCCACAAGTCATGCAAAGTCACGGTTTACAAGTGGCACTCAGAGATTTGCTTGATGTAACTTTATTTAAATAAACAGCAGCCGATCTTAAGGTTGGGTTGTTTTAGTACTGTCAGTCAAAAAAAACTCTTCAGTCTCAAGATACAAGTGAACTTTATTTTTGATTTCATTACACAAACTGGAATAACGTCATTCCAAATCATCACCAAAAAAGCTTTTCTGAGTGAGGTTTTGAAATACAGTATCTTGGTTCCTCTGGCAGATTGCTAATGTGCCATTAGGCACCAGTAAGATCCATATTGGGCAAACATTCGCTCAGCAAGATGGAATGTTTTCAGCAGTCTAGTTTATGAAAGTTTGTAGGCTAACCACAACATCCCAATGGTAGGATTTCACACACACAATAACAAGCAGAACGGGAACCCAAACAGAATTTCACAGTTACAAAGAGTCATCAGGATTTAGCATAACAATGTCGAGATTACAAACATGTTTAACAAAGGCTATAGAAATGAAATTAATAGACATAATTCTCTGAAAATGCACACACACTAATGTAGAACAGACAAATCTTGTTACACTGGATTGATTTACTGTTTACCTGAACTCTGAGGAAAGATCCCTTTTCTAGCCCAGTAGCATGCCAATGACAAGAATATAGTTTCCGATAGACTGTTATAAAGTTAAAAAATCCTAGGTCATAATTTAAATATTGCTCTTTGTTCCCAATATCAGTGCTAAGCTACCATAACATTAATGAAAAAATACAGTAAAGAACCATGCCTTAGAAAGGATTTGTACACCCCCACGTGCAAACCTTCTCCCCAAAAAGAAACTATTTTTAAAAATTTGATCTCTGTTTATGCAATAATTAAATCACAGGTGTAAATATATTGCTTAATTCTAACATAATTATGAACATCTCTGATTAAAATTTCTGTTTTACATTCTTTTAAATCAGTCAATTATTCTTCTTACAGAGATGAAGGTAAAGAAATAGTTATTATATTTCTTATGAATGAGACGTTTATAAAGAATCATGTAAAGATTTGTTCCTCCTAAAAATAGACATTTTGTATTTCTGAATCAGACTTATATGCTCTGGTATTCTACTAATGATATGTCAAATTCCTTATATTCTACAAAAATAGCAGTAAGCATTTCAAAATACTCTGCTTTCCTAGAGACTTTTAAGTTACATTCAGATTTGTTGCTTCTTCATATGGATGGATGCCATTATATACAGTGGCAGGATTGTATGATTACGTTGATTAAAAACTCTCAATGCACCAATGATGGCTGTTTGCTCTTTCAGATGACAATCTCATGATTCCAACACATAGCAGTGCATTTCTGTGCCTTGAATGCACCATTAGTACCTGGTTTGATACTCGTGATGCCATCGATTAAAATCAATGTAAAACAGTACTATGCTTCCAGATGCCATACCTGTAATGACGACCCTAAATTAAGAGACATATAATTAATTACACAGAATATAATCTACATTAAATCATTATTGAACTAAAAACTATGCAAAGGAACAAAGAAAGGTAATTTTTCATGATTACAGAGGAATTATTGCTATTTGCAGGAATTTTCAAGCTTGTTAGTCCACTTCAAAAGCACTGCATCATAGCAACCAGAACGACTGCTGGGTTTCAGCAGGTGCGGTATCTGATTCAGTAAGAGATACTGTGATGTAGATTTTGTTTGCTTTTTTAAACATTCACTATAAAGCCCACCGACTCTCGCAGCTACCTGGACTACACTTCCACCCTGCTTCCTGTAAGGACTCTATTCCATTCTCGGTTTCTCCGTCTCCGCCGCATCTGTTCTGACGATGCCACCTTCCTTACTAATGCTTCCGATATGTCTTTCCTTTTCCTCAACCGAGGATTCCCCTCTACCGTGGTTGACATGGCTCTCGACCGTGTCTGTTCCCTTCCCCTCCCTCCCAGAACTACAATAGGGTTCCCCTTGTCCTCACCTTTCACCTCACCACCCTCCACATTCAACGGATCATCCTCCGCCATTTCCGCCACCTCCAGCATGATCCCACCCCTTTCCTCTCCCCTCCCCTTTCAGCATTCCGAAGGGACCGCTCCCTCCGCAACACCCTGGTCCACTCCTCTATCACCCCCAACACCCCTTCCCCCAGCACCTTCCCATGCAAGCACAGGAGATGCAACACCTGCCCTTTGACCTTCTCCCTTCCCACTATCCAGCGACCCAAACACTCTTTCCAGGTGAAACAGCAATTTACTTGTACTTCTTGCAATTTAGTATACTGTAGTCGCTGCTCACGGTGCGGTCTCCTCTACATTGGGGAGACCAAACGCAGATTGGATGACCACTTTGCGGAACACCTCCATTCAATCCGTAAGGGTGACCCCGAGCTTCCGGTCACTTGTCACGTTAATTCTTTGCTCCACTCCCACTCTGACCTGTCTGTTCTCGGCCGCTTACACTTTTCCAACAAAGCTCAAGGTAAGCTCGAGGAACAGCACCTCATCTTTCGATTAGGCTCTACACAGCCTTCTGAACTCAACATCGAGTTCAACAATTTCAGACTATAACCTCGGCCCCAATATATTTTTTTCTTTTTTCCCTCTCACCTGGCAGCTGTCGATGATTCTACCATTGCCATTTACACCTCATCTTGAGTCATCTTTTGTTTCTTAACTTGTCCCATCTCCTTTTGCCTTGCACCATCATCCCTTTTGTCTTTAAATCACTCCTGCCTTCCACCCTATCACAGATCTTCCCTTTTGTTCTTTCCTCCCCGCCACCCTTTCCCTGCCCCACACTTGCTTAAAAATCTGTAACTTTTCTAACTTTTTCCAGTTTTGACGAAATCATTGACCTGAAACGTTAAGTCTGTTTCAGATGCTGCCTGACCTGCTGAGTGTTTCCAGCATTTTCTGTTATTATTTCAGATTTCCAGCATCCGCAGTATTTTGCTATTGTATAAGAGCAGGGAGCTTATGCTTGAACTGTATAAAACACTAGTTCAACCACAGCTAGAGTACTGCATACAGTTCTGGTCACCACATTACAAGAAAGATGTGAGTGCACTAAAGAAGGGACAGAGGAGATTTACGAGGATGTTGCCAGGACTGGAGAATTTTAGCTATGAGGAAAGATTGGATAGGCTGGGGTTGTTTTCTTTGGAACAGATGAGGCTGGGGGGAGACTTAATTGAGGTGTATAAAATTATGAGGGGCCCAGCTAGAGTGGATAGGAAGGACCTATTTCCCTTAGCAGA
Source organism: Somniosus microcephalus (assembly GCF_052327205.1). Taxonomy (NCBI): domain Eukaryota; kingdom Metazoa; phylum Chordata; class Chondrichthyes; order Squaliformes; family Somniosidae; genus Somniosus; species Somniosus microcephalus. The sequence continues at coordinate 100,372,242 of NC_140988.1, forward strand.
GAGGTTAATAACCAGGGGGCATAGATTTAAAATAATTGGTAGAAGGATTAGAGGAGAATTTTTTTCACCCAGAGGGTGGTGGGGTCTGGAATTCACTGCCTGAAAGGGTGGTAGAGGCAGAAACCCAAATCACATTTAAAAAGTACTTGTAAAGGCACTTTAAGTATTGCAACCTACAGGGCTATGGACCAAGAGCTGGTAAATGGGATTAGGCTGGATAGCTCTTTTTTGGCCTGCACAGACACGATGGGTCAAATCATCTCCTTCTGTACCGTAAATTTCCATGATTCTATGAAATTCAACTTCAGTAAGGGCGCAAAACAGGTGGTAGCAGATCAGCCACTCGTTATGCAGCTTGCCTGATTTTCCTTTCCATAGAAGTCAATTGAAAGGAAAATTAGGCACAGTGTATAATCGGCCAATCTGCCACCACACATTTCGTGCCCTTGCCGAAGTTGAATTTCACCCTCAATATATTTCAAAAATTAAGAATTTCAATTCAGTTTTGCTAATTTGAAGAGCATGGTGGGTATAATTTGGTTTTAAGATATTCAGAATTCCTCAAATCCCTGAACATTCTTTTATTCGAATAAAGGGTAATATGTGATTTTCAGTCTGTTTTGTACCAAATGATACTTTTCTCATGAACATTCCTAATCATTTGTTCTATAGCCTTTTACAACACGGATTATTAAAAGGGATGAATATTATAAATTAAACTAACCTTGTTGTAGGGCTGCAAAGCACTTTAAAGCAGCAATGTAGAATGCGACAGGGTGATGGAATGCTATTCTGCACTCATAATACCCCAAATTCTTACTGAATTATCTGAGAACATTGTAAACTTAAATTTGAATCACTTTAATGCTAGGAGAGTGCGGAAGCTCCTGTCTACATTCTAACAAGTGCTGTAATGTTGTCTGTGTGCTTTTCACTTCACGAGTACAAGTCTGAGAGCAGTGACTGTAGTATAACAACATTCTTAGCATTTGCTTGACAATTTTCAACCCAGTTTTATTTCACAGGTCATATTTCTGGAATTTCAAAAAAATTGCACATGTACACAGTATGTATGCTGAGCAACTTTGGAGGAGGGGGAGGTAGTTTATTTAGTACCTTCTTTAAAAAATGTCTTACCTTTGGTCATGAGACATGGCCATGGACCTAATACCAGCATCACAGCCTGGGTAGGTCATCAGCTGTTTGAAGTCCCACACCTGCCACACAGCCACTATTCCACTATCTCCTCCAGTGATGAGGTACTGCCCATCACGACTCAGCAGCATAGCCTGGAGAAGAACGGCACATATTACAGCATGGCTCTCAGCTCACATCCACTTAGTCATTTGCTGACTTTGGCTGCATCTCAACAGCTGGTATTTTTAAACAAGGTTGTATAATAACAGTATCACCCAGGTTTTCTCCAAGGACATAACATTCTCACTTCTTCTAACTGAAAACTGACAGTTTTATTTTTCCTAATATGTCAGTTTGTCATAACTGTAAATCATTAAGCACACTATCCTCATCTTACATATTATATTTATTTTAAGAAAATATGTCATTTTGGTTTCTACTGGCCAACATATCAAATATACAAATAGTTGAGATGAAAACATTCTTCCGTCAATTGCTGGGTTTCTTAACAAATGGGGCTGCTGCTGGTGTTGTGTAATCATTTCATGATACAGCACTAAAGCCACAAATCCTAATGCTTAGTTTGCTAACAGAATGACTTAATTTCCATATCTATATTCATTAGCCAATATAGAAAATGCAACGATTGTGCTGTTTAATACCAGATACATAAACACTCAGAATTTGATAGCCACTTGAAGAGACTGACAACAGCTTTCAGAGATCACGTGCTTCTCTTATCATTTTCTGAAAATATAAGTGCAGAATTTATGACCATTTTTAGGGATCTCATCTGACATTTTTCCTTAAAAAATGCACTGTGCATAATTTATAAGGAATCTACAATCACTAAACTACTTCAGCACAACAGAAATCCTTTTTGAGTTGCCCCATTACATTTTTGGGATGTGAAATATGAGGTCTAAGGAAAGCAAAGTGTTATTATAACACTAAAGGAATTCACTGTAATAAATGGTTATTTATGCTGTTCTTACATCACTGACCTACCACTGTAAAATCTGCACTAAAGCAGAAAACACTTCTTTTTAAATCAAAACGTCTACAGCAGCTCCAGTCTGATTCTCAAAATGTTGGATTTGATTTTGTATCAAGCATAACAGCTGGAGCTAATGCAACACCCAGAAACTTAAGTCTATTTAATTATCAGTCCAAGTCCAAGCCTCATTTCAGACCAGTAATCAGATTTCACCTTATACAGTTGGGTGATGCAACTCAAGGTGCCACTGCCCATGTGCAGCCACGGCATAAAACTGCACATGTGCACAGGCGGAAAAGAGAATGCCGCTGATTATGGGCAAGTATATCCCAACACATTCAAATAAAGGGCATTGTTCAATGCTGCCAAACTTATGTGACCACTGCTATTAGAAATATAATAGCAATGTTACAGAGCTGCACTGAACCAAAGATTATTGAAATGCTGTGCATAATCATCAAAAAAGCACCAAATCTTTTATAAGACAATTAAAATGGCTACTTGTAGACTACGTAGAGCAGTGGGCAAGACACAAGCCTTTCACCTTCGAGACTCTTCCAGCCCAAAGTCATGGGATGAAAGTCATCTTTGCCTGCTGACTGTGAGGGTACTATGTCAAATGAGAGTTTCACTTTTGGTTAGTCTCAAGTCATATCCTAGTCGGTATGGGCCCACGGCACAAACTGTCATTCAGCAATCTCTTTGAGTGGCCACAAATGACTGTTACTGAAAATGGAAAAATGTCACAATGATACAGTATTGCATGCCCTTCTGAGGTTGGGCTGAGGTACATTATTTGGGCACAGAAGAGGGAGCTTTGCTATGCATTTTTTCTTGTCTTGGGAGTACTTAACTCTGAAATAGGAAAGTGTTCCATTCCCAAGCATTAACATTCTTCATGAATTTACCATTGTAATTTCTGCACTAAATATCACAGAAAACATTTTTGTTCCCAAAATCAGAGACTATACAGCAGCTTCAACCAGATTCCCAAAATGTAGAGGCTGATGTTGGGCACAGAATGAATCAAAAATGTTTACTAAGGAAATACTACTACAGGACAAATCAGCATAAGTTTGTCATTCTTGAAAAACAATACTGAACCTCATTTGCACTAACTAATACAATTGATGGTTCTTCAGGGACAGTGGGCAAGAATTTCCATTTTGGGTGCAATCGTCGATCCGGGTATAAATTGTGCTCCAAACTGCGCTAGTTTTAAGAAGTGTTTTTTTTTCACATTTCCATTCAAATATATTTGCATATCGCCGACCATAAAATCTTCCATGAACCAGCACAATCAGAGTGTTTTAGAACGTAATCTTTTAAAATAAAAATTTTGCATTAAAAAAAATTCCTTTGATATATTTAAGAGTGGCAACCAGTTTTATTAACAGTTGAAGATGGGTTTATCACAAAAACTAAGTATTTTTAATCAGTGTCTCTTCCACCACCTGTGAGTAACCCAATTTTAAATTACTATTAAAAACTATACAGAACCATTTACTAATTACATAGGTGTACAGTAGTCTGTTTTTTAGTAAATTAAAACATTTTTTTAAAGCTTTTAAAACGTGCCTATTAGTGTCCTTGCGCCTAAAAAAAACCCTTACTTTTGAGCCCCCCTGAAGGCCCGCAAACGGGCGCATTTAGTGGAAACACGCAATGGTGATTAATTCGATCTGGGGGTGTGGTCAGTTTTGTAGGCGGGACCGGCTTCTAGCGCAATGTTTTTTAAACCAGTGCCAATGGTCGCGGAAATTCAATTTGCGCTGGACGCAATTTGCACTTGAAATTTCTCAATTTTTTGTGCTGGTTTGGCTGATTTCGGGCAAATTGCGCTGAAAAAAACAGCGCAACCTAGCGGAAACTCTCGTCCAGTGAATCTTAAGAAATACCAGGACCGTTACTGGAAGAAATTCCAATAGTGTAGATTATATTTCATTTATTCCCAATATATAACATTTTGGATTCCGTAATCTCATTGAAATGTCGTGCTCTGATCCAAGCATGTCATTTGGCCAATTGTTGAGGTTTTGAAATGCTTGACTCACTGAATGCCTTCAAGCCGATACCTAGTTTCAATTGAAGGCAACACTAAAATTTCACAGAAAAACTTTTTCTTGAAGGTGATCATTTGTATTATTCTTATAATGGGAAAATACATTTATAGACTATAATTTTAGTTCAAGGTAGTTTCAGAACAAATTGGATATTCCTCCTCTCATGTAGTAACTCAAGTCATGTGGAGAAGCTGATTGGTATACTTATGAAATAAGTAATTTTTTTTTACTAAAGTTTAGGAGTTAACCAACAATCAAAATCTACATGTGCACAGCAATTTGAGAAAAGATTGATGAAATTTACTTTAGTTATGGATGGCGAGCTTTACTCAAGAAGTAACAAACCCTGAGCAACAGAGAAAGGCCAGAACAGCGCAAGAGCCTCAGATAAGCAGAAAGTACAGAGCACCTTACCACAAGGATAGGGTGCCTAGACACCACAAGAATTCCTGTCTGCAGAGCTCCTAGATAGCACAGGAATTACTGTATGCACAGGAAAACATCTCTTAAAATTTGCTCTGGATGGGGACAACACCACTCAATCCTGCTCTCGATCAGTTCTCTTTCCACTCGCTCAGGAACTATGGACTGAACACAGTCCAGAAGGGCAATATTTGTGTTACTATAAACTGAATAAAAAGAGCTATCAAATAGACAGCATTTGTTCAAAATAGCAGCACAATTGCAATGTTGCCCTGCTTTATTGATTGTTTAGCTTTTGACAGGAAGAGGTTTAAAGCTACACAGGAATGTTTTGCTAAAAGACCAATCAGGAGCTGAGAGTATTAAAAAAGAGAAAAGGGAATAACGTAATCAAAAGAGTGATTTCACTAATGATGTTTTAATTTAAATTTAAACGACCAATGTTATATGTGTGCAGTTGATGAGAGTAAAGTTGAGTGTTATTGTTATTTTAGGTCAGAACTTCAGATCAAAACAGGTGTGAGTCCTTGATTGAACAGCACATTTTCCCAGGCAGAAAGGAAGTGCCGTTGTAATTTTTCTTTGCCATGTAAGATGAAAGTAAATTTGAATCCTGCCCTCTGCTTGAAAATTGAAAAGTATTGCAGTTGTCAGCCTTCTGGCATGTATTCCCTTGCATGACATCTGAAAGGCACCTCAAAGAATTTCTTGTACACAGTCCAGTACCCAAAGGAGTTCGGCATTGCCCCTATAAGTTCTTTTTATTTCAAATACCACCAAAAATGTCATTTTCACAGTCTGTGGGCAATTATTGTTTATCTCAAACACTCTTTAATCACAATTTTTTGGCCTAGGAGTGTGATAAAGCACAGAAGCTCCAGGCTGCTTAAATCTAAACCCCAAAAGGGCCCTTACCAAGGGCACATCTGGACATTGCTTCTCGATTATGTAAAGCAAAATTTCCAGAGCTTACAACAAACTTTAAACATACTTAAAAGCAGCCAGAGATACCAAATAAATATGAAATTTACAGTACATTATGTATTTACCAACAGGAAATACATTTCAGCAGGGCAAATTCTCCCCTTCCCAAGATTTAACACTTGGTCAACACTGCCGAGAGCAGATGAAATTCATTCAACCAAGGCAAGGGAGTTTGAGTAGCAACTAGCCTTGGGAATCAAACTGAGAACACAGTTGACAGTCAAGTGCTCAATTACTTAAGCTCCAGGGTCATATCTGAGAAACGTGATGCACAACAGACACTTTGTTTGTTTCTCTTTTAAATTACGATTTCTGATTGTACACAGCAGTTTCAGGCATTCCCTCCTGGTCCAACCACTAGGGCTGCTGTGTGTTCAGTTCATACATAGGCTAAATTTCTAGCTTGGCTCAATGGTAGCACTCTTGCCTTTGAGTCAGAAAGAAGGATGTGGGTTCAAGCCCCAGTCCAGAACATGAACACATTATCTAGGCTCAGACTACAGTGTAGCACTGATGAAGTGCTGTATAGTCAGAGGTGCCACCTTTTGAATAAGATATTAAACGGAAGCCCTGTGAGCCTATGCAGGTGAATGTAAAAGATCCCATGGCACGATTCAAAGACGACCAGGGAATTCTCCTGGTGTCTTAGCAAACATTCCTCCCTCAGCCATCAACACCAAAAATAGATGAACTAGTCATTCGTCCCCATTGCTGTTTGTAGGACGTTGCTGTGCAAAACTTGGCTGTTGTATTTGTCTAAATAAGAACAGTGGCTACACTGAAAAAGTAATTAATTGGCTCTGAAGTACTTTGGGACATCCTAGTGACGTGAAAGATGCTATAGGACTGCAAGTTCTCCTTCTGTCAGCAAATCTTAGCTAGGTCACAAAACAGTCCACCCCGCTCCTTGGGAGGAAAAAAATGTATTTCCCTTCACCCCACGAACTGTATAAGCCTTTAGCTGGATCAACTACAACACTGAAAAAAATTGCAATACTGAGAGAATTTAAAGAGGAATTCATGTTAAAAAAAAGCAACTCAGAAAAATGTTGCAAGAGACAGCTTTCAGTTCCAGCACATCACCACTAGTGTACTGTTCAGTAGGGTAGAAGTTAAATGCAAAAATATTGTAGATTTGTCTCCTATTGTTCCCAGTTTTAGATCTAAACTAGTATATGGGGTATGGTACTGTTGTGTTTGTCGTACTGGACAAGCAACCCAGGGTTGAGAGTTTCAATCCCAGTATGCAATTCAATAAATTTGGTAATATACAGGCTAGCGCCAGGGGAAAATTACCATTAGAGCTACAGGATTGTTGTAAACTGGCTCACTAATGTCCTTTAGAGAAGGGAACCAGCTACCCTTAGCTGGTCTGGCCTACACATGATTCCAGTCCCACAATGTGGGGGTGACTCTTAATGCCCTCCAAACTGACCTATCAATCACAACCGAACACAAGCACGAGAGACGTTAACAGAGAAACATTGCCTCTAGGGACTGGTGCCTAAATTGGGAGAGCTGTCTCACAGAATAGTCAAGCAACAGTCTGACATAGTTGTATCTATCGACCAACATTCTAGGTTCCTTGATCACCACATCTGGGTATGTCCTGCCCCACCAGCAAGATAGATCTACCAGGGGATCATGGCAGACTGGGGGGGTGGGGGGGGGAGAATAGTGTTTTGGCCCTGGGACTTTTTAAACACTGATTGCAGACTCCACAAAGTCTTATGGCTTCAGGTCAAACAAGGCCAAGGAAACCTTCTGATGATGACCACCAACCACACCACTGCACCCTCCCAACCTCGGCCATCAACAGACAAATCAGTATTCCTCCATGTTAAACACTGCTTGGAGAAAGCACTGAGGGAAGCAAGGGCTCATAATGTATTCTGGGTGGAGGACTTCAATGAACTAGTGTTTATTCCCTCCACACAAAAGATGCTGCTTACCTTTGCAGAATCCTCAGTCTCCATCTTGGTCAGCAGCTTTCCATTGACACTGAAGACACAAAATTGGCCCTTTTCATAGTAAATAACGCAGTGGCCTTCGGTGGACAACTGGATTAATCGAGGATGCAAGCAGTTTTCAGGGCTCTCAAGAGCCTTCAGAAGGTCCCCATTCATTGTATGGATCAGGCATGGACCCTCTATAAATCATTCAGAAGAAAAAAGGCATTTCAGTGACATTTTCGTGAGTAGGTAATGAACCCTTGCCAATAATTCCTTCAGTCTGACGTGTCCAAATTAACCACTTCTTTCTGTTTTTTTCCAAGGTTCAGCTGGTACCGCGCATATTGTTGTTTTCTATCCCAATCCTAAGTAAAGCCCCTTCTAAAATTATCATTTCAGAAAGAATACATACATTCCCATTAAAGTACTTTTTGGAAGTTAACACCAACAGCTCATGCTTTGAATTTCAGCTTTTTTTTTTTTTAAAGTGATGTGGCAAATACCATTGTAAACACTTCATGTGCAGGGTAGTTGCAAGTTCAACCATATATCACTACGTAGCCAAAGCCCATTTGTGTTAGCGTACTCTGTATATCACAGGTTGAATCTCCAAGTTAGACCCAATGATCATCCTTTCAGACACAATGACAGCTTTGGAAATGTTACATGATACTGGCTGCTATGGAAACAATTAATTAGAGTTTTGTTTGGGTCGGACATCTGGTAATTCTTTTATAGCAAAATATTTGAAAGCCTCTGGGAATAGGTAATAAAATTTTTCTGGAGCAAATCAGCAGTAGGTAGAGTTCATTAAAAAAAGGGTCTCTGTTTTCACAGGAAATCACAAGCAGTGCAGGGATTTAGTATATGCAGAAGTGCGAGCTGGGGCATTCAGACCGAGTAACTATTCCTTTACTTTTTGCACAATGACACAAAACAGGACCAAAATTATTTAAGCCCTTAGTGTTAACTGACATCCAAGTTTTACCTACTTTGACGTTCCACTTGGCTTATTATCCAAGTGATTTTTCTCCTTCTACAAAATCTTATTTTCATTTTCTTTCTGTATCACACACCATTCCTTGGCGAGAGGGCAGCCAAGTGATCAGCTCCCACAACTATATTGATCCAGCCTCTAGGACATCTACACATGACTTGCCCTCCAATTCTTGCTCACTGTCTGGGTAAGTTGCATAGAATCTATAGCACTTGGCCCAACTGGTCTATCCCAGTATTTATACTCCACTCCAATTATCTCTCCCATCCTGCACCCACCCCTCCATTCCCTTCTCCCTCATGTATGCGTCAAGACTCCCCTTAAATGTGTCAATGTTCTCTGCTTCAACCACTCCATGTGGCAGCGAGTTCCATATTCTCACCACTCTGTGTGTAAAGAAATTCCCCTTAAATTCTTTATTTGATGTGTTAGTGGCTATCTTATATTTATGCCCCATTGCTCTGGACTCAAATTTCAAAATTTGCAGATGACATAAAACTTGGAAATGTAGTTAACAGTGAGGAGGATAGTAGCAGACTTTAGGAGAACTACAAAATTAATTTATCAAGGAATATAAAAAGAAATGGTAAAGTATTCTACAAACAGATAAATAACAAATGAAAAATCAGGATAGGTATAGGGCCACTAAGGGATGCACATGATAAACTCACAGGTAATGACAGCAAAATGGCAGGAATATTCAAGTTACTTTGCCTCAGTATTTACGAGGGAGACTAACAAGGTGGACATGACATTAGAAGAAGAGATCAAAAAAGATATAAAGATAGAGAGGATAAAACCCCTGGTCCATATAGATTGCATATGCGCATATTAAAAGAAATGAGGGAAAAGACAGCTGAGGCACTACTACATATATATATAAAAAATCATCAGAAAAGGGAATAGTGCCAGAGGACTGGCATACAGCTAATGTTACACCTACATTTAAAAAGGGAGATAGAACAAGTCCAGAGAACTATAGTCCAGTTAGCTTAACATCAGTGCAAGGAAAAATAATGGAATCTTTACTGAAAGATGCAATAGAAAAACATCTGGAAACTAAAAATACAATAAAGAATAGTCAGCACAGATTTCAAAATGGGAAGTCATGCTTGACCAACCTGATTGAATTCTTTGAAGATGTAACAGAAAGAATATGCAAGGGTAATGCAGTAGATGTAATATATTTGGATTTTCAAAAGGCCTACGATAAGGTATCGCATAGTAGTCTTATGACTAAGGTCAGACCATGTGGAGTCAGGGGACAAGTAGCAGAATGGATAGCAAGTTGGCTACAGAACAGAAAACCGAGTAGGCGTTAAAGGTAGCTACTCAGACTGGCAAAAGGTGGGAAGTGGTGTTCCACAAGGATCGGTGCTGGGACCACATTGTTCACAATTTACATAAACGATTTGAACTTGGGAATTGGAAGTACAATTTCAAAATTTGCGGACACCAAATTGAGGGGTATTGTTAATACTGAGGAAGACGGTGACAAAATACAAGATTAATAAACTTGCAAAATGGGTGTGTAATTGACAAATTAATTTCAATATAGATAAGTGAGAGGTGTTACATTTTGGTAGGAAGAACAAGAGAGCCACATACTGCTTGGATAATAAGAGTCTAAATGGGGTAGAGGAGCAAAGGGATCCCGGGGTAGAGACACACAAATCACTAAAAGTTGTGACACAGGTTAATAAGGCCATAAAAAAAAACATACCAAGGACTGGGATTCATTTCTAGAGGGATAGAATTGAAAAGCAGAGAAGTTATGTTAAACTTTTAACGAACCTTGGTTAGACCACGCTTGGAGTACTCTGCACATTTCTGTCTCCATATTATAAAAAGAATACAGAAGCACTGGAGAAGGTAAAAACAAGATTCACTTTCCTGATAAGAATTCAGTGGATATACTTATCAGGAAAGGCTGAACAGACTGGGACTCTTTTCTCTACAAAAAAGGTTGAGGGGTGACCTAACAGAGGTCTTTAAAATCATGAAGTGGTTTGATAAGGTAAATATCGGGAAGATGTTTCCACTTGTGGGGCGACCAAAACTAGGGGCTATACATATAGGAGAGTCACCAAAATACCAACAGGGAATTCAGGAGAAACTTCTTTACCCAAAGAGTGATTAGAATGTAGAACCCGCAGTTGAGGCGAATAACATAGATTAATTTAAGGGGAAGCTAGATAAGCACATGAGTGAGAAAGAAATAGAAGGATATGCTGATAGGATTAGATGAAGAGGGATGGGAGGAGGCGCGTGTGGAGCATAAACACCGGCATTGACCAGTTGGGCTGAATGGCTTGTTTCTGTGCTACAGACTCTATGTAATTCTATGCAACATAGACTGGTGAAATGGGAAGACACATGGCAGATGAAATATAATGCAGTGAAGTGTGCAGTGCTGCATTTTGGAAGCAAGAATGAGGAGAGGCAATATAAACTAAATGGTACAATTTTAAAGGGGGTGCAGGGACACCTGAGGGACCTGGGGATTCACAAATACAAATCTTTGAAGGTGGCAGGACAAGCCAATATGGGTGTTAAAAAAGCAAACGGGATCCGTGGCTTTATAAATAGCAGCACAGAGTACAAAAGCAAGGAAGTTGTGCTAAACCTGTATAAATCACTGGGTAGGCCTCAGCTGGAGTATTGTATTCAATTCTGGGCACCTGAATTTAGGATGGATTTCAAGGCCTTGGAGAGGGTGCAAAGGAGATTTATTAGAATGATACCATGGATGAGGGACTTCAGTTATGTGGAGAGACTAGAGAAGCTGGGATTGTTCTCCTTAGAGCAAAGAAGGTTAAGGAGAGATTTAATAGAGGTGTTAAAATTATGAAGGGTTTTAATAGAGTAGATGGGGAGAAACTGTTTCCACTGCCAAGAGGGTCGATAACCAAAGGACACAGATTTAAGATAATTGGCAATAAAGAACCGGGGCAGATGTTTTAGCCAGTGATTTGTTATGGTCGGGAATGCACTACCTGAAAGGGTGGTGAAAGCAAATTCAATGGTGACTTTTAAAAGGGAATTGGATATATATTTGAAATGAAAAAAATTGCAGGGCAATGGGGAAAGAGCAGGGGAGTGGAATTGAATGGTATTGTAAAGCGCACGATGGGCCGAACAGCCTCCTTCTGTGCTGCAATATTCTATAACTCACCCACAAGTGGAAACACTTCCTCCACATCCACTCTAATAATCTTCTCTGTTCCAGAGAAAAGAACCCCAGCCTGCTTACTCATTCCTGATAGCTACATCCTCTCAATTCTGGCAACATCCTTGTAAATCTTTTCTGCACTTTCTCCAGTGCTTCAACATAATTTTGTAGTATGGAGACCAGAACTGCATACAGTACTCAAATGTGGTCTAACCAAGGTTAGAAAAGAGAAACATGGTGCACAAAAAAGTGGGAGATACAGATAGCACTAGAGTAAGAGACAGTACGGTATTAGATAGGGTCAGACTAAGAAAAAATACAAGGTGGTCTAAGATAGGTTTACAGTGCATGTATGTAAACGCACAAAGCATGGTAAATAAGGTTGGTGAGCTGCAGGCGCAAGTAGCCACATGGGAATATGATGTTGTGGCAATAACGGAGACCTGGCTCAAAAATGGGCCGGATTGGGTACTAAATATTCCTGGATATAAGGTGTTCAGGAAAGATAGGGAAAGAAGGAAAGAAAGGAGGTGGGGTGGCAGCATTGATTAAGGAGAATATTACAGTGCTGGAGAGAGAGGATGTCGTGGAGGGGTCAAAGACAGAATCTATTTGGTTAGAGTTATGAAACAATAGAGGTACCATTACACTACTAGATATATTCTATAGGCCACCTACTAGTGGGAAGGATAGAGGGGAGCAAATTTGCAGGGAAATTACAGAGAGGTGCAAGAACTATAGAGTAGTGATAATGGGGGACTTCAATTATCCTAATATAGACTGGGATAATAATAGTGTAAAGGGAAGAGAGGGGGAAGAATTCCTGAAGTGTGTTCAGGAGAACTTTCTTGATCAGTATGTTTCCGGCCCAATGAGGAAGGAGGCATTGCTAAATTGTGCTCTGAGGAATGAGGTGGGTCAGGTGGATCAAGTTTCTGTTGGGGAACATTTAGGGAACAGTGATCATAGTATCATAAGGTTTAGGTTAGCTATGGAAAAGGACAAAGAGCAATCTGGAGTCAAAATACTTAATTGGAGGTATGCCAAACTGTAATAGAACAATGGGCTGCCTTTAAAGAGGAGATGGTTCAGGTACAGTCGAGGTACATTCCCACGAGGGGGAAAGGTAGAGCAACCAAAGCCAGAGCTCCCTGGATGATGAAAGAGATAGAGATTAAGATGAAGCAGAAAAAAATGGGCGTATGACAGATGTCAGGTTGAGAATACAAGTGAGAACTAGGCTGAATACAGAAAGTTTAGAGGGGAAGTGAAAAAGGAAATAAGAGGGGCAAAGAGGGGGTATGAGAATAGACTGGCAGCTAACATAAAAAGGAATCCAAAAGTCTTCTATAGGCATATAAATAGTAAATGGGTAGTAAGAGCGGTGGGGCCAATTAGGGAATAAAAAGGAGACCTACGCATGGAGGCAGAGGGCATGGCTGAGGTACTAAATGAGTACTTGCATCTGTCTTTACCAAGGAAGAAGATGCTGCCAAAGTCATAGTGAAAGAGGAGATAGTTGAGATATTGGATGAATAAAAATTGATAAAGAGGAGGTACTAGAAAGGCTGGCTGTACTTAAAGTAGATAAGCCACCAGGACCGGATGGGATGCATCCTAGGATGCTGAGGGAAGTAAAGTTGGAAATTGCGGAGGTACTGGCCATAATCTTCCAATCTTCCTTGGATATGGGGGTAGTGCGAGAGGACTGAAGAATTGCAAATGTAACATCCCTGTTCAAAAAGGGTGTAAGGATAAACCCAGCAACTACAGGCCAGTCAGCTTAACCTCAGCGGTGGGGAAGCTTTTAGAAATGATAATCCGGGACAAATTTAACAGTCACTTAGACAAGTGTGGATTAATTAAGGGAAGCCAGCACGGATATGTTAAAGGCAAATCGTGTTTAACTAACTTGATTGAATTTTTTGATGAGGTAACAGAGGGTTGATGAGGGTAATGCAGTTGATGTAGTGTACATGGACTTCCAAAAGGCAGTTGATAAAGCGCCACATAATAGGCTTGCCAGCAATGTTGAAGCCCATGGAATAAAAGGGACAGTGGCAGCATGGCTACGAAATTGGCTAAATGACAGGAAATAGAGAGTAGCGGTGAACGGTTGTTTTTTGGACTGGAGGAAGGTATACAGTGGTGTTCCCCAGAGGTCGGTACTAGGACCACTGCTTTCCTTGATACATATTAATGACTTGGACTTCGGTATACAGGGCACTATTTCAAAATTTGCAGATGACACAAAACCTGGAAGTATAGTGAAGAGTTGGGAGGATAGGGATATACTTCAAGAGGACAAGACAAGCTGGTGGAACAGGCGGACACGTGGCAGATGAAGTTTAACGCAGAAAAGTGCGAAGTGACACATTTTGGTAGGAAGGAGGAGAGGCAACATAAGCTAAAGGATACAATTCTAAAGGGGGTGCAGGAACAGAGAGACCGGGGGTATATGTGCACAAATCGTTGAAGGTGGCAGGACAGGTTGAGAAAGCGGTTAAAAAAAGCATATGGGATCTTGGGCTTTATAAACAGAAGCATTGAGTACAAAAGCAAGGAAGTTATGATGAACTTTTATAAAACACTGGTTCGGCCACAACTGGAGTACTGTGTTCAATTCTGGGCTCCACACTTTAGGAAGGATGTGAAGGCTCACAGAAAAGATTCACAAGAATGGTTCCAGGGATGAGGGACTTAATCGTGGATAGACTGGAGTGGCTGGGGTTGTTCTCCTTAGAGCAGAGAAGATTGAGAGGAGATTTGATAGAGGTGTTCAAAATCATGAGGGGTCTGGACAGAGTAGATAGAGAGAAACTGTTCCCATTGGCAGAAGGGTTGAGAACCAGAGGACACAGATTTAAGGTGATTGGCAAAAGATCCAAAGGCGACATGAGGAAAAACTTTTTTTTACGCAGCGAGTGGTTATGATCTGTAATGCACTGCCGGAAAGGTTGGTGGAGGCAGATTCAATCGTGGCTTTCAAAAGGGAATTAGATAAGTACCTGAAGGAAATTTTTTTGCAGGGCTACGGAGTAAGGGCGGGGGATTGGGACTAGCTGCAGTGCTCTTGCAGAGAGCTGGCATGGGCTTGACAGGCCTATTGGTCTCCTACTGTGCTGTAACCATTCTATGATTCTATATAAATTTAACATTACCTTACTGCTTTTGTATTCTGTTCCCCTAGAAATGAAACCCAGTATTTTGTTTTCATGCTTTATGGCCTTATCAATGTGTGTCGCTACATCTTGGTGACAGTACCTCCCCGCAATTGCATGAGCCAGATCAGAATTTGCAATGTGAAAAAAATTAAGGATACTAGCCACATCAGGCCACAGAAATGCACGTGTTACAGCACCAACTTACTGCTTTACAGTGAGTTCATAAAAGTAATTATCAATGTCTTTACTGAACTGCATTTATTTAACATGTAAGTTAATTTGAGAATGCAATCTAAACGTGATATGTTCCTAAATATACAAAGACAGTGACAGTATAGTGTCAAACTAAGTATATTGAAGATCTGCATCTTTAAAAGAAAGGCATTGGAAACCAAATACAAAACCTGATTGACTGCATTACAGGTCCCATTCCTGTCATACACATTTTCTTCCCTCTCATTTAGGTTGCTGCCTCTCCCTCCACACCTATTCTTCAAACAATACTGTTCCCAGGTCTTAGCTAATTACATTTAATGTTGACACCCAGGAGGTGGATGGGTGTTGCTTGGGTGGCTCACCCATCAATTTTCCCTCCCGTCTCTTCTCATAAGTTTTCTTTTGGTGCCCCCTCCTGACATAAATGAGACATGAACTCACCATATGGAGAACTCTGGGCATGAATCATCGTTATGCCACTAACCTATGACATCGTATTGCTCACCGCGCCTTTAAGTTTCAAGTGCAAAGTCCGCAGCCTGATGACTCAGTGTATTTTTAATGTTGTTCCAAGCTTAAGAGTCTTAAGTGATGTTCTGATCTTACTGAGGCCAACATACAGAGCCAGCAAGTACACAAAAGACACATCCAAAAAAGGCTGTGGTTACAATGTCATTGGCAAAGGCCTGTAAGTAGGTTATCTGCCCACCAAAGTTGGGCAATGGTGTGTAGTACAGAGGACACATCTCGAGAAGGTGAGGTTCTGTTGTGTATCTCCTGGGCTAACTTTCATGGTGTTTTCTCATATTATTCCTCTTGAGGTTGATAGATTCCTCTTGCATTCATGCTTTCCCCTCTCATTTTATATTGTTACAGCCACTGTCTCCTATCCCCTTCCCATGCCATGTGCTATTCCCTACCAAATCCTTGAAAAGCATGAGAAAATTCCATCAACATGGGAAGCAGGGGTTATTAAAAAAGTACAAAGCGCTTGTTCGCCACCCCTTAAATAATAAACAGTTGCACTTTACAATACAGTGTGACATTTCAATACCCAACATCTTCCACCTGTACCTACCTTTTGAACCACTGATAACTAGACCGAGTTCTGCACATACTGCAGCACAGCTAATCTCACAGTCATGGCCTGTCAGGATAGCCCGTGGAGCAGCATATTCAACTGAAAAACAAGACAAGAAGTTGTTCAGTTCAATATAAAGGACATGAATTCTGCAACGTTTGATATAGTAAGGACTGGCACCAGTAAACATTTGACATAGCTGCCCCGATAAGTTACTTTAAAAAAAAATCCTGCCTTTACAAGAATATAGGCTGGTGATGCATCTTACCTGAAATTCTGACCTTTCAGATGTAGTCTGCTTTCAGCATTTTTTACTTTTTAATTTAAGTTGCTGCAGCTAAATTGTTGGAACCAAAATAACAAGGCTAGAAGTGCACTCACGTTAATACAATATACTAAACATTTCCTGTTCTTTCCAGTTCGTTATTCCATCACTTTTACACTTGCATTAAACTTTATGTTCTCTCTTTACCAATCATCTATTGTCAATTTGCTGAGGGGACCCACATCTAGTTAATTCAATCCAAAAAAATCTCTCAAATAACGAGATTTTAACGAGTCGTTAAAAAAGGGAAGAAAAGGTAACTTGCTGAAAGGAAGTAGTTCAATTGGCTGCTGACTACATCCAAGCTTAAAATATATTTAGCACATATCCGTGCAATCCTGCTGAGTTAGTGTCAGTTGTTCAAAAGTGTACAGTATAATTCAATGATAATTTATACATCTCATCAAACAGGGACAAAAATAAATTTGAAATGAAAAATATCTCTATCAAGAAACTTAGCTTTTTTCATAGTGTCCCTGCTGTCGCGTTCTTGTACAACCTGTGCCAGCCCACTTCCTCTGCAGCTGGTAGTGTACTACAGTGGAATAGCAAACCTCTCAGCTAAAGCAGGTGTGAGCAGATTGGTTGCATGCATTGTAACTTACTGAAAGCCACTGAGTGAGGCAAAAACTTGCCTAACAGAGGAATGTATTAATAATGGGCTGTTCTAGATGAACAATGCAGTCAACCAGTAATTAAATAATAGCTGCTCTTATATTGGGATTTGTGGCGTACTAGGGCTGCCGGCGCCTGATTCACAGGTCACGTGCAGCCAACAACCACCAAAAATTATACTTGCTGGATTCAATAAGTTCTATTTTTACTGGTATTCCCAGCTGTCTGCCTTGGAAAATCTAGCAAATTTACTTTGGGGCAGCCCTAGCATCCACTAAACCCACATAAAAGCAGCTGTGAACCCCAAGTAAAAATTATAATTCTGTTCCAAGAATTACTTGCACTGGATAACTGAACACTTGCATCTTGCTCTAGTTAAACATCATTGGCCTGGATTTTGCGGTGGGTATGATGGCGTAATCTCAGAGTATGCCGTCATACCGCCTTGGAAATACGCCCCAAGTTTGGGATTTCTGCATACACTGAATCCCGAACTTGCGGTCTGTCAATATACACGTTGGAAGGCCATCCATTGCGCCACTGAAAACCTAATTGCTGGCGCAGAATTGGGCTATTTGCCCACCAACTACCCAGCAATTACGTATGGAAATTTTACAGCTGGTGGAAACAGGCACAGGGCCTGTTTCCACAGTGTAAGGGGATACACAAAATGAAAAAAATGTCCTCCAATTAAATGACATCCAGGAACATTAAAAGCTTTAATGAGAAGCAATCGTAATGAATATTAAAGCAGCAGGTTTTTTAAAATAACGTTTACATTTCATAACTTTCTGCACAGTATTTGTTTAGAAGTGGGATTTATGAGTAATTATTTGGATTCCCATGATAAAAGCTAAATCTGTATGTAGTTTAAAGGTTGTAGTAATGAAGTAATGTAATAATTTAAATGAATGAAATCTGTTTTCTGATTGGAGGACCAGGCCCACGTGATCCCAGGTATGCTTCTGCACAGGTTACGTCCCTGGGATCCGTGGACCATTACGCTGCCCTCCAGCACGCAGCGTCAGAGAGCAAGTTTACGAAGGAGGGCCGCCATCAGGTAGGTGCAGATTCTTTTCGCAGGTCAGCAGTGTACTCCGGAGGTACACCGCCGACTGCAATTTTTGGCCCATAATCCTGTACAATGTAGCTTCAGTCTTAAACTTCATTTAAAGTTGAACATTTACACAAAAACAATGCTGTCACATCACAACCAAACGGACACAAATATTTCTATCCAAGTTTCGTATCGGTTACATTTTTTTTTAGGTTTTGTGGCAATTTGATTATATAATAATGGGAGTATAGGTTGGGCAATAAATGTTGGCCTTGCCAGTGACGCCCACATCCCAAGAATGAATTTTTAAAAATCACTGTAGAGTTAAGGAGCAGAAACTAATGGGAAATGTAAAATTGCTTAAAGCTTTTGCATTTCAAAAAGAAAGTGATATAATATATGATTTCACTGAAATCTCTGGCATACTGTTTCAAGAGATATGCCAAGGAAGAGTGCTAAAGTAAACGATCAAACTCAAGTTTATTAGTACAATCCTTAACTTTGTATAAATCGCATGTATTTTCTCACTGCTGCTGGTACACAGTTTATCTAGTTGTAATCAGGAAAAAACACATTACACGTTGTATATTTAACAGTGTCAGAAGCCGTTAGTCTTGTGTAAAAACAGGGTCATTTTGACATTTAAGTTCTTGCATAAACAGAAGTTCATCTGCATGTAACTGCAACATATTTTAATGGTCTTCCACAGAGTCCAGTAGTCATCACTTAAATGTCTGCTGACATAACTTTACATATATAGTGCATTGTACTTCTAGATTAATTTTTTAAAAAGTTTTGAAATCAAATTAGAAACTTCTACGTGTTGGGGTGCAGCTGAATGCTTGGGGTTAGCTGCCACTGATTGATTTTGAGTCATAACAATTGAATTGCTATTTTATTACAAGTTTGTTTGTCAAGGAATCACTATTTGAAAATACAGCCTTTGCAGGTCCACGTGGATAGTACAATTTTGGAAATTGCTGTAGTTATTAAGTCCCTGCCTTTTCTTCATTTCACAGGCACCATGACTAGGATGACAACACAGATAATGGCTGCAAGTGACATTCTTAACAGCTAAAGTCTGCTCCACAGTAATCTGGGACACAATCTTTCAACTCACTATAGCAATGCTGTTATAATAAACAAAAATAAACAAAATAAGAACACATGACATGCTAAAATCTCACCACCACCACTTGGGACAACACCAACCAATACACCCAAAACTCAGTCATCAACAGTGATGGGATACATTCCAATCATTAACTAGGCCAGTGTTGCGCTCAGTTACTTTGCTTTGAATAGAATTTTGCCACCTGGATCTACTAAAAATGTATCAAAAGAATGTCTTACCCAGATGAGCTCAATCTAAATTCAGCACACAATATGCGAATAAGCAGTCCTGGTGGTGACTTTTAAAGGATAGACCCACAGATCAAAATAATCAATTCCTGTTTAAAATGAATAACTTTTTTGAACAGATTTCCAAGCCATGAATCATCATACTCACTTAATTCATGATAGTACTGTATATGATCAGTGCATTTTAATGCAAATAGAGGCTGTGTAGTTGCCAATTAGAAAAATATTTTTCCAACAGCTTTCCAACACATTTTCTGTCACTGCAGTGAGCAATATAAAATCTATTGAAATGGTGAGAATTAAAATGATTATACATAAAAGAATAAAATGGTGTGTAATAAGTACACTGAAGCGGACAGCACAATTTACAGCTTACAGTATAATATACAAATGCTGAACAGTTATTACCTGCGTACGTCATGTGCTATGCAGTCCCTTACCAATCCTTTTAACCTCTATTAACACTTATAAATATGTTCTGCCGATTTGAAAATAATTTTAAGATGATTCAATATAGTATTTACACTTGTAGCAAGACTTGAAATGACTCCTTGAACTGCCTCAAATGTCCATGTCTCTACTAACACATCTGTAATAGTCAGATAACAGCCTTGGTAGTCCTCATAGCAATCACATTCATTGAGAGATAACAGAGACAAAGGCCTAGATTTTTGATTTAATGGTAACAGAAGGCTGTAAAGTGCTTAATCGAAAGATGAGATGCTATTCCTTGAGCTTATGTTGAGCTTCATTGGGACAGTGTAAGAGGCCGAAAACAGAGAGATGAGAGTGGGAGTGGAGAATTAAAGTGACAGGCGACTGGAAGCTCGAGGTCACGCTTACGGACAGAACGGAGGTGTTCTGCAAAGCGGTCATCCATTTTGCATTTGATCTCCCCAATGTAGAGGAGCGAATACAGTATACTAAATTGCAAGAAGTACAAGTAAATCACTGTTTCACCTGGAAGGAGTGTTTGGGGCCCTGGACAGTGGGTAGGGAGGAGGTAAAAGGGCAGGTGTTGCATCTCCTGCACTTGCATGGCAAGGTGCTGTAGGAAGGGGAAGGGGTGTTGGGGGTAATTGAGGAGTAGACCAGGGTGTCACGGAGAGAGCGGTCCCTTCGGAATGCTGAAAGGGGAAGGGGCTGGGGGGGGGGGGGGGGGAGATCATGCTGGAGATGGTGGAAATGGGGCGGAGGAAGAATCCATTGAATGTGGAGGCTGGTGGGGTGAAAGGTGAGGACAAGGGGAACCCTATCATGGGTCTGGGAGGGAGGGGAAGGGGTGAGAGCAGAAGTGCGGGAAATGGAACGGACACGGTCAAGGGCCATGTCAACCATGGTAGAGGGGAATCCTCGGTTGAGGAATAAGGAAGACATATTGGAAGCACTAGTATGGAAGGTGGCATCGTCAGAGCAGATGTGACAAAGATGGAGAAACTGGGAGAATGGAATAGAGTCCTTACAGGAAGCGGGGTGGGAGGAAGTGTAGTCCAGGTAGCTGTGGGAGTCAGTGGGCTTATAGTGGATGTTTGTCGATAGCCTATCCCCAGAAATGGAGACAGACAAAAACGATGATGGTACAAAGCAAAAGGAGGTGGTAATAGGACAAGTAAAGAAACAAAAGATGGGTCGAGAAGAGGTGTAAATGGGAATGGCAGAATCATCAACAGTTGTCATGTGAAAATATAGGAGCAGAGGGGTTCACTGCCACTTCTCTTCTAGGATTGCCTACCTTGAACGTAAAAGATCTCATGGCACTACAGGAAACTTTGGTTTATCCGGAGGTTAACTGTCCGGAATGCTCGAGCCACTGGCAAAAATCAGGAGCCGTTTCGTTAGGTTTTTTTTCTTTTTGTTGCTTTTTTTTCACCAGTCAGGCTCTGCAAGGTCTCGCTGAAGCTATTACTAAGCTACAGAGACGCTTGCAAGGTACGGCCGACTGTTTAGAAGCTGTTAAGCAACAGGGTTTGTTGCCAGATACGTAGCTCAAAATCTCCGTATGTTTCAACATTAGCGCTGGTTTGTCCGGCAGTTTTGATGGGACGGCAACAGCTCGGTCCCGTCGGTGCCGGATAGCACAAAGTTTCCTGTATTTCGAAGAAGAGTAGGGGAGTTATCCCCGGTGTCCTGGTCAATATTTATCCCTCAACCAACATAACAGAAACAGATTATCTAGTCATGATCACATTGCTGTTTGTGGGACCTTGCTGTGTGCAAACTGGCTGCCACGTTTCCCACATTGCAACAAGTGACTCCACTTCATAAGTACTTAGTGGCTGTAAAGTGCTTTGAGACGTCCGGTGGTCATGAAAGGCGCTATATAAATGCAAATCTTTCTATCTTTGAGGTTCTGCTCTTCTCTCCGACGGGATTTAAATTCTGTTACATCTCTAACTTTTTCCAGTTCTGATGAAAGGTCATCAACCCAAAACATTAACTCCGTTTCTCGCTCCACAGATGCTGCCTGACCTGCTGCGTATTTCCAGCATTTTCTGTTTTTATTTCAGATTTCCAGCATCTGCAGCATTTTGCTTTTGTATCTCTGAAAGAGCTGTCCAGAGTCCCATTCTCCCACCCGTTCACATTATTTTTTACTTGTATTAACCATTACTTTTTTATGTTATTACATCAGCCATGCAACAGTTAGATTTTTTAAACTGAGACTAAGCTATAGCAATTTATTAAACAATGTGTATTGACCAGCTATGCCAATATGTTAGGTTTCAGCTGTGGCTCAGTGGTAGCACTCCCAAACCCACAACCTTCTAACTCAGAAGCAAGCCCCACTCCAGAGACCTGAGCACATAATCCAGGCTGACACTTCAGTGCAGTACTGAGGGAGTGCTGCACTGTCGGAGGTGCCGTCTTTCGGATGAGACATTAAACCGAGGCCTCGTCAACCCTCTCAGGTGGATATAAAAGATCCCAGGGCACTCTACAAAGAAAAGCAGGGGAGTCCTCCTGCACCCTGGCCAAAATTTAATCCTCAACCATCACTTTAAAAAAGTCTGGTCATTATCTCATTGCGGGATCTTACTCTGTGCAAATTGGCTGCCACGTTTCCTACATTACAATAGTGATTACACTTTAAAAGTACTTAGTTGGTTATAGAGCGCTTTGGGGCTTCCGGAGGTCGTGAAAGGCGCAATATAAATCTAATTTCTTCTTTGAGGCATTATTTGCTTCGAAAGCAATAGACCCATTATATTGCCAATTAACAACAATAAATTGTAACTAATATGACATATATGGCTTGCATATGACTATTTTGTAACAAATTATGTATTGAAGGGAGGGTAAAAATACTTAAAATGAAACACTTCTGATCTCAAGATTATATTACTACTACTTAGGATATAGAGAGCTCAGAGTAATTTAACTTTAGTAAATTAGATCCAAAACCAATTACTATTTTGATGCAGAGATGTACAAAAATAGGATAATCTTAGTGGCTTTTAATATTTCAATTCTATATTAAGGTACACCTGATCTATTGTATTAGAGATCAAAATAGCACAATGATACTTTTTGTGCCTGTTTTAAATTGGTGAAAGCATTTTGTTCAAGTACTTCTGATTATTTCTAAATCCATAATTCCATAAGGAAAAACAAAGAACATGTACAAAATGTTCAATGTTGACTAGTGGAAAATAAGAACATAAGAAATAAGAGCAGGAGTAGGCCATACGGCCCCTCGAGCCTGCTCCGCCATTCAATAAGATCATGGCTGATCATCAAACTCAACTCCACTTTCCCGCCCAATCTCCATATCCCTTGATTCCCCTAGAGTCCAAAAATCTATCTGTCTCAAAGACTCAGCATGCACAGCCCTCTGGGGTAGAGAATTCCAAAAATTCACAACCCTGAGTGAAGAAATTCCACCTCATCTCAGTCTCAAATGGCCAACCCCTTATCCTGAGACTATGCCCCCTAGTTCTAGACGCTCCAGCCAGGGGAAACAACCTCTCAGCATCTACCCTGTCAATCCCCTTCAGAATCTTGTATGTTTCAATGAGATCACCTCTCATTCTTCTAAACTCCAGAGAATATAGGCACACAATCTCTCATCATAGGGCAACCCTCTCATGCTGAAAGATCTCTCTCTCTCCATTTGCCTTCACTCAAGCCTATTCTAAAAATTTAAATGCATTGAAATTTTAGCCTCTCATAATTAAAATAACATTTGAAACTAATTATTAAAAAATGATTGCCACACCCCAAAAATTCCACAACAATGAAGTTTTCCCTTCATCTAATAATAAAATAAGTTAAGAGAAAACTCAAAAATTTCACACTAGCCTTTAGCTTCTTGGTACCCAAGATGTACTTGATCAATTTCCCCTCCAATAGCCTTGATTTATGGCCACTTTACATTACAGCATTCCTCTGATGGCGGCATTAAGTTTGGCAACACCGCTATACAGTAAAAGAGGTGGAGCGGCCACCTCAAGAGGAGCAGTACCTCTTCACGAGGTAGCTTGCCTGGACTCCACTGCAGGCAGCAGCAACAGCACTGTCGGCACCAGCTTCTCCTGGCCATGAGCAGGTCGAGAACTCAGTCTACCTGTGCAGGTCGAGAGCTCAGTCTAGACGCACAGGTCGAGAGCTCAGTCTAGACACACAGGTCGAGAGCTCAGTCTAGACACACAGGTCGAGAGCTCAGTCTACACACAGGTCAAGAGCTCAGTCTACACACACAGGTCGAGAGCTCAGTCTAGACACACAGGTCGAGAGCTCAGTCTAGACGCACAGGTCGAGAGCTCAGTCTACACACACAGGTCGAGAGCTCAGTCTACACACACAGGTCGAGAGCTCAGTCTACACACACAGGTCGAGAGCTCAATCTAGACACAGGTCGAGAGCTCAGTCTACACACAGGTCAAGAGCTCAGTCTAGACACAGGTCGAGAGCTCAGTCTAGACACAGGTCAAGAGCTCAGTCTAGACACAGTTTGAGAGCTCAGTCTAGACACACAGGTCGAGAGCTCAGTCTAGGCACACAGGTCGAGAGCTCAGTCTAGACACACAGGTCGAGAGCTCAGTCTACACACAGGTCGAGAGCTCAGTCTACACGCACAGGTCGAGAGCTCAGTCTAGACACACAGGTCGAGAGCTCAGTCTAGACACACAGGTCGAGAGCTCAGTCTAGACACACAGGTCGAGAGCTCAATCTAGACACAGGTCGGGAGCTCAGTCTACCCACAGGTCGAGAGCTCGGTCGAGAGCTCAGTCTAGACACACAGGTCGAGAGCTCAGTCTAGACACACAGGTCGAGAGCTCAGTCTAGACACACAGGTCGCGAGCTCAGTCTACACACAGGTCGAGAGCTCAGTCTACACACACAGGTCGAGAGCTCAGTCTAGACACACAGGTCGAGAGCTCAGTCTAGACACACAGGTCGAGAGCTCAGTCTACACACACAGGTCGAGAGCTCGGTCTACACACAGGTCGAGAGATCATTTTACACACAGGTCGAGAGCTCAGGCTAGACACAGGTCGAGAGCTCAGTCTAGACACACAGGTCGAGAGCTCAGTCTACAGAGAGGTCGAGAGCTCAGTCTAGACACACACAGGTCAAGAGCTCAGTCTAGACCCACGCAGGTCGAGGGCTCAGTCTAGACACACACAGGTCGAGAGCTCAGTCTAGACACACAGGTCGAGAGCTCAGTCTAGACACAGAGGTCGAGAGTTCAGTCTAGACACACAGGTCGAGAGCTCAGTCTAGACACACAGGTCGAGAGCTCAGTCTAGACCCACACAGGTCGAGAGCTCAGTCTAGACCCACACAGGTCGAGAGCTCAGTCTAGACACACAGGTCGAGAGCTCAGTCTAGACAGACAGGTCGAGAGCTCAGTCTACACACACAGGTCGAGAGCTCAGTCTAGACACACAGGTCGAGAGCTCAGTCTACCCACAGGCCGAGAGCTCAGTCTAGACACACAGGTCGAGAGCTCAGTCTAGACACAGAGGTCGAGAGCTCAGTCTAGACACACAGGTCGAGAGCTCAGTCTACCGACAGGCCGAGAGCTCAGTCTAGGCACACAGGTCGAGAGCTCAATCTAGACACACAGGTCGAGAGCTCAATCTAGACACACAGGTCGCGAGCTCAATCTAGACACACAGGTCGAGAGCTCAGTCTAGACACACAGGTCGAGAGCTCAGTCTAGACACACAGGTGGAGAGCTCAGTCTAGACACACAGGTCGCGAGCTCAGTCTAGACACAGGTCGAGAGCTCAGTCTAGACACACACAGGTCGAGAGCTCAGTCTACACACACAGGTCGAGAGCTCAGTCTTGACACACAGGTCGAGAGCTCAGTCTAGACACGCAGGTCGAGAGCTCAGTCTAGACACGCAGGTCGAGAGCTCAGTCTACCCGTGCAGGTCGAGAGCTCAGTCTAGACACGCAGGTCGAGAGCTCAGTCTACCCATGCAGGTCGAGAGCTCAGTCTAGACACACACAGGTCGAGAGCTCAGTCTAGACACACAGGGTAAGAGCTCAGTCTAGACACACAGGTCGAGAGCTCAGTCTAGACACACAGGTCGCGAGCTCAGTCTGCACACAGGTCGAGAGCTCAGTCTAGACACACAGGTCGAGAGCTCAGTCTACACACACAGGTCGAGAGCTCAGTCTACACACAGGTCGAGAGCTCAGTCTAGACACACAGGTCGAGAGCTCAGTCTACACACAGGTCGAGAGCTCAGTCTACACACACAGGTCGAGAGCTCAGTCTAGACACACAGGTCGAGAGCTCAGTCTAGACACACAGGTCGCGAGCTCAGTCTAGACACACGGGTCGAGAGCTCAGTCTAGACACACAGGTCGAGAGCTCAGTCTAGACACACAGGTCGGGAGCTCAGTCTAGACACACAGGTCGAGAGCTCAGTCTAGACACACAAGTCGAGAGCTCAGTCTACACACACAGGTCGCGAGCTCAGTCTAGACACACGGGTCGAGAGCTCAGTCTAGACACACACAGGTCGAGAGCTCAGTCTAGACACACACAGGTCGAGAGCTCAGTCTAAACACAGGTCGAGAGCTCAGTCTAGACACACAGGCCGAGAGCTCAGTCTACGCACACAGGTCGAGAGCTCAGTCTAGACACACAGGTCGAGAGCTCAGTCTACGCACACAGGTCGAGAGCTCAGTCTAGACACACAGGTCGAGAGCTCAGTCTACCCACAGCTCGAGTCTGTGGGCAAAAAGTAAGTTGTAATCCATAGTTTTAAACAATTTGCATGACAGTACGTGCGCAGTTAATTGCTTGTTGTTGTTGGTCCCCGCCACAAACTCCGTTCCCTCGCCACTGACTCCATCCCTCTCCCTAACATCTGTCTGAGGCAGAACTACACTGTTCGCAACCTTGGTGTCATATTTGACCCTGAAATGAGCTTCCGACCATATATCCGCGGCATAACTAAGGCTGCCTATTTCCACCTCCGTAACATTGCCCGTCTCCGCCCTGCCTCAGCTCATCTCCTGCTGAAACCCTCATCCATGCTTTTGTTACCTCTAGACTTGACTATTCCAACACATTCTTGGCTGGCTCCACATGTTCTACCCTACGTAAACTTGAGGTCATCCAAAACTCGGCTGCTCGTATCCTAACTCGCACCAAGTCCCGTTCACCCATCTCCTCTGTGCTTACTGACCTACATTGCCTCGAATTCAAAATTCTCATCCTTGTTTTCAAATCCCTCCATGGCCTCACCCGTCCCTACCTCTGTAATCTCCTCCAGCCCCCCCCCCCCGCCCAGATATCTGCACTCCTCTAACTCTGCCCTCAAGCATCCCTGATTATAATCACTCAACTACTGGTGGCCGTGCCTTCTGTTGCCTAGGCCCAAAGCTCTGGAATTCCCTCCCTAAACCTCTCCGCCTCTCTTTCCTCCTTTAAGACGCTCCTTAAAACCTACCTTAATTGCCCTAATTTCTCCTTATGTCGCTTGGTGTCAAATTTTTTGTCTTATAATACTGCTGTTAAGCATCTTGGGACGTTCTGCTACATTAGAGGTGCTATATAAATGCAAGTTGTTGTTGTTGCTGCTGTCAGTACTGTGGAATCTGTCCTGCAATCTAAATAGGGTGGCATCCACAGCACCAGGAGTTCTCACATTACAGAGTTATTTCTACTTGAAGTGGTCCTGTAATTAAGGAGCATTCTAACATTTGTCTGGTAATTTTTTTTTTTTTTTACTATGGTTCTTTTTGATCTGAGAATTAGCAGTTCTTTTAAAAATCAATGTCAAAAAGAATGAGATTAGGGTATGGACAGAAAAGCAAAGTCTTTTGAATTAATATGCACGAGAAAAGAATTCAGAACTGTAGCCACACAAGTCATATGAGACATGTCCAGACTGAAAATTTTGGCTCCCTTCCCAAATTCAGCAACTTTAATGTAAAGACATATGATAGAAATCTTTCCTTGCTTTGATATATCCTGCTCCTGCTCTGATTTTATGAGCTGATAAAACGCACAACAGGCAACTACCAAGAAATGGGGGCAAAATTCCTGTCTTCACAAACTTTGGCAGAAAAAAAGTGCGAGTACAAAGCAGGTTTTCCCGCTTAATACCCAGGCCAACTAGTGAAGGCAGGAATTTTATCTCCCAGATCTTTGTTCCCATTAAAAACTAAAATCTTAATGCACAAAACCTTGGGTGTACATTCCCCCACCCCACAGGAAACACCCTGCAGTGTGTCAGCCATCCTACAATGTAACAGAAACCAGTTAAAGAAATGACAGAAAAGCTACAACTGCTCACTTCCTCCCTCCCTAATGACACAAATGCTCAATGTGTTTACATTGGCACAAAAACTTTAATGGGGCAAAGTTCATTTTGTAGCTTAATGCAACAGCATAAAACATAAGCCTATATAGATTTTATGAATCTATAAAAATTAATGCATTGTTTTCAAACCTGGGGAAATCTAGAAACAGTAGAAATTAAGCACTTGATTCTCAATGAGAACTGGAGGAATTTGAGTCCCAGGACTGCCAGCCATACTCACTTGCTTGCCCTGGACTGGGCAGTTGTTTTAGCTCTCATTTGGACCACTGAACAGAGGACCACCTTAAGTGTGGGGGGACGGTTAAAGGAAGAAAAGACAGGCTGACTTATTCCACTTAAACTCATACTTTGTCACAGCTGAGCGAAAAATTCATACTCAGGTCATCTTGCTGTCCCAGCTGGCAAAAGATGTGAGCTTAGTAACCCACTACAATTGGAGAAAACGCAAGGAGGGCGGGGAAAAGATTAGGAGTTAAAAAAGCACTAGGGGAATGTGTAAACTTAAAAAAAATCAATTTAAATAGAACAAAGTGTTATATCAGGAGCTCATTTTTTTCCTGATGCGCACGTTTAAAATGTTTTACATCCAGTGTTTGTAGATGACAAAAGAAATAATTATAAAGGTTATCTACTTAAAACAAAGTCATGATTTACACGTGACATCACAATCACTTTATGTACAATTTAACACAGTACAAGATTCAAATGAATCTGTAGGTCACAGCAATGAATCCTAGATTCTTAGCATTAATCGCAGCATTTTAAATTTATGTGTTGTAGCCTAAGGGTGAAACGTGTAGTCAATTGTCCCATTAACCAAAAAGATAAATAAAATTGATGAATTGTTCTTTTTTTAACTAGTGTGCACATGGTACATATTAAGGCTGTACACAGTTAACATCTGAATACAATCCATTTTATTATTCCTGCTAGCAAACTTGGTAGAGGGATGTGATGCAGTAAACGGCAGAGAAACAACTTCTTTCAGCCTATTTTGCACACACTTATTTAAAAAGTGCCTTAATCTATATTCTAGTTATATTCCCTTTAATTAATAAACCATAAAATGCTCCTTCCATAAATGTTATGTTTCTTTCCCCCAAGGTACTGCCTGAGTAATGTTCTGCTCAGTTGACACAGCCCAAAAACGATGCTCAAGATACTCGTACAACAGTGCTGCAGAGATACAATCATAACTAGGTGCTTGAAACATTGTCTGTGGCAATATAGAAAAGCCTGGTGAAAGAGAGAATATTATTATTTTGGAGCGAAGACAGTTGACGAAAAACTACACACAAGATTTTGGCATCTATGTTTAGTTTAAAAAACCTTTCCCAGTTTTGTGCGTTTTAAAGGACTTGGCAAATATACCTATTCCAGATTGCAGATATACAATTAATTAGAAGACTTAAGAAAGTTTAAATACATGCAGATGGAATCCAAACAAGGTGTTTCATTAGTTAATTCAATCACAATCTTGGTCAATTTCCCTTATGTGAAATAACAAACTGCACCATGAGATGGCACCCTTACTTGCGTGCAGTAACGCACTTTAGTTATTAATTGGTAATCAGCTGGATAACCACAGACAAATAGTAGAAGCAAGAAATCCTTTATTCCAGACTGATACAAGATTTGATTTCTAATTCAATTTACAAGAAATATGATAAAGTTGATAAAATATGTTCTCCTGATAGCTCAGTGAGTTTATCCAGTTAGTAACCAAACCATACAGACGAAGAAGAGTTGCACTTCAATTTCCACTTTTTGCTGAATTAGCTGTTCTCAGCAGGGACAGTAGTGGGGAGCTACAATTGGCTGCAACTCCCTGGGTTAGTCAGGAGAAGATAAGGCAGGGTTCCTGTATTGATTTGTATGTGGGTTCAATGACGACACATTCATGAAAGAGAATGACTTTTTATCTAAAGTATGTTCAACTCAGTTAACAGCATTACAGGAGACACCATCTTAGAGATCCAGCTAAAACGAAACCAAAACTAAACTGCTTGTCTCTCACATGCCCTCTGCTGGTCAGGCATAAATAATCAATCAGGCAAATATGCTGGTAAGGCATAAATAATCAAACAGGCAAATACCATCACTATTTGCTGATATCATTACATCTCCATTTCTTAAAACAAAAGTATTTTACTTTTATCTAACAACATGTTTTCTTTGTATTACTCTGCATTTTAACTGTAACACTTAATGAACTTACATTATCATTATCATGATCAAGGTTTTTTAACCTTGATTTGTGTGTTCACATGAAATATGTAATTACACTAGAACTTGAAGAAAGAATAAGATAACATTACTTCCTTCTATAACAAGAGTCCTTAAATTTGCTCAATGAGTCTCTCAGGAGGCTTCACGTGTCTTGAGGATTTTCTTATTGGTTGTCCTTGAATCTGAGTTGTTGCCTCAGATGATGATTTCTCAGCTGTGTGATCAGGTTGTTCAACAGTATCAGTCTTTTGACCTGCTGTGTGATCAGGTTGTTCAACAGTATCAGTCTTTTGACTTGCTGTGGCTGGTCCCATGAGAAGATCCTGACAATTTCTTCGCAGAACAGCACCCTCATCTGTCTGAATGGTGTATGATCTTGGTTGAACTTCACTCAGGACAATTCCCTTCTGAGTCCATATGTTTGTTTTGTCTTTGAACCTTACTTGGTCACCAGTGTGGAGTTCAGGTAGGTTTTGTGTTCCTCTGTCATAGTAGTACTTTTGCTTTTCTTTCTGTTGTTCTTTGAACTTCCTCACTTTCTCCCCCTCTTTTGTTTTCAGGAGGTTCTCCGGGATGGGTAGGTTTGACCTTAGCAGACGTCCCATAAGGAGTTGGGCTGGTGACATACCACACTCGAGCGGCGTTGTGCGGTATACAAGCATGCTCTGGTAGAAGTCAGTTCCACTGTCTTTTGCCTTGTACATCAGTCTTTTCACTGTCTGGACCGATTTTTCCACTAGTCCATTGGACTGTGGAAAGTGAGGACTTGACGTTGTGTGGACAAAGTCCCACTCTTTGGCAAAGTGTCGGAAACTTGCATTGTAAAACTGGGGTCCGTTGTCTGTGAAGACCTCGCTTGCCACGCCATGTCTGGAGAATATGGCTTTCATACATGTTATCACAGCATCTGCAGTGGTGGTGAACAGTCTACAAACCTCTGGATACAGGGAGTAATAGTCTGTGACTACAAGATAGTCCTTCCCTTGACATACGAATAGGTCAGCGCCTACCTTCTGGTAAGGTCTGTCTGGCGCTGGGTGTGGCTTTAGTGGTTCTACCGGATTGCTTGCTCGATATTTCAGGCATATTGTGCAGTTTGACACCTCATTTGTCACATCTTGGTTGATTCGTGGCCAGTACATCACCTCTCGTGCTCTTTTCTTACACTTTGATTCCCAGATGTCCTCCATGGATCCTTTTTAGCATCTCTTTTCTCAGACTCTTTGGGATAACTATTTTACTTCCTTTGTAGATGATGGTGTGGAGATGCCGGAGTTGGACTGGGGTGGACAAATGTAAGAAGTCACACGACACCAGGTTATAGTCCAACAGCTTTATTTGAAATCACAAGCTTTCGGAGCGCTGCTCCTTCTTCAGGTGAAGTGGAGAAATGCATAAAGACACAGCTTATATAGTCAGAGAATCATGTCAGATGTTTACAGGTAACCTTTCCAACTGCCATTTATCACACCTCGGCAGAGAGATAATCACAGCAGTCAAAGGTGTGAATGGTGTCCAAACAGGTCAGTCAGGGAAACATTACATCAAAGAACAATGAGGTGGGGTCACAAGGGGTCAAATATTGCAGATGCTGGGGTCTGTATGAAAAACAAAAAAAGACAAAAAACATTTTTTTTGGCTGGAAATCACAGCAGGTCCGGCCGCATCTGTGTAGAGAGAACAAGCCAATGTCGACTCGAGTCTGGATGACCCTGCATCAGGTGGGGTTACATGTAGCGTGACATGAACCCAAGATCTCGGTTAAGGCCGTCCTCATGGGTGCGGAACTTGGCTATCAGTTTCTGCTCGACGATTTTGCGTTGTCGTGTGTCTCGAAGGCCACCTTGGAGAATGCTTACCCGAAGATCGGAGGCTGAATGTCCTTGACTGCTGAAGTGTTCCCCGACTGGGAGGGAACACTCCTGCCTGGTGATTGTTGCGCGGTGTCCATTCATCCGTTGTCACAGTGTCTGCATGGTCTCGCCGATGTACCATGCTCCGGGGCATCCTTTCCTGCAACGTATGAGGTAGACAACGTTGGCCGAGTCACATGAGTATGTACCATGTACCTGGTGGGTGGTGTCCTCACGTGTGATGATGGTATCTGTGTTGATGATCTGGCATGTCTTGCAGAGGTTGCCGTGGCAGGGTTGTGTGGTGTCGTGGTCGCTGTTCTCCTGAAAGCTGGGTAATTTGCTGCGAACGATGGTCTGTTTGAGGTTAGGCGGCTGTTTGAAAGCGAGTAGTGGAGGCGTGGGGATGGCCTTAGCGAGGTGTTCGTCGTCATCGATGACATGTTGAAGGCTGCGAAGAACATGGCGTAGTTTCTCCGCTCCGGGGAAGTACTGGACGACGAAGGGTACTCTGTTGGTTGTGTCCCGTGTTTGTCTTCTGAGGAGGTCTATGCGATTTTTCGCTGTGGCCCGTCGGAACTGTCGATCGACGAGTCGAGCGTCATATCCCGTTCTTACAAGGGCGTCTTTCAGTGTCTGTAGGTGTCCATCGCGTTCCTCCTCGTCTGAGCAGATCCTGTGTATTCGCAGGGCTTGTCCATAGGGGATGGCTTCTTTAACGTGGTTAGGGTGGAAGCTGGAGAAGTGAAGCATCGTGAGGTTGTCCGTGGGCTTGCGGTAGAGTGAAGTGCTGAGGTGTCCGTCTTTGATGGAGATTCGTGTGTCCAGGAATGAGACTGATTCTGAGGAGTAGTCCATGGTGAGTTTGATGGTGGGATGGAACTTGTTGATGTTATCGTGTAGTCTTTTCAGTGATTCTTCGCCGTGGGTCCATAGGAAGAAAATGTCGTCGATGTATCTGGTGTATAGCGTTGGTTGGAGATCCTGTGCAGCGAAGAAGTCTTGCTCGAACTTGTGCATGAAGATGTTTGCGTATTGGGGTGCGAATTTGGTCCCCATGGCTGTTCCGTGTGTTTGGGTAAAGAACTGGTTGTCGAAGGTGAAGACATTGTGGTCAAGGATGAAACGGATGAGTTGTAGGATGGCGTCTGGAGATTGGCTGTTGTTGGTGTTGAGTACTGAGGCTGTCGCAGCGATGCCGTCATCGTGGGGGATACTGGTGTAGAGTGCCGAGACGTCCATCGTGGCGAGGAGTGTTCCTGGTTCAACTGGTCCGTGGGTGCTGAGCTTCTGTAAGAAGTCTGTAGTGTCGCGACAGAAGCTGGGGGTTCCCTGTACGATGGGTTTCAGGATGCCCTCGACATATCCAGAGAGGTTCTCACACAGGGTTCCGTTGCCTGATGCGATAGGACGTCCAGGTGTGTTGGCTTTGTGTTGTCACCCTGTGTGAGAACCTCTCTGGATATGTCGAGGGCATCCTGAAACCCATCGTACAGGGAACCCCCAGCTTCTGTCGCGACACTACAGACTTCTTACAGAAGCTCAGCACCCACGGACCAGTTGAACCAGGAACACTCCTCGCCACGATGGACGTCTCGGCACTCTACACCAGTATCCCCCACGATGACGGCATCGCTGCGACAGCCTCAGTACTCAACACCAACAACAGCCAATCTCCAGACGCCATCCTACAACTCATCCGTTTCATCCTTGACCACAATGTCTTCACCTTCGACAACCAGTTCTTTACCCAAACACACGGAACAGCCATGGGGACCAAATTCGCACCCCAATACGCAAACATCTTCATGCACAAGTTCGAGCAAGACTTCTTCGCTGCACAGGATCTCCAACCAACGCTATACACCAGATACATCGACGACATTTTCTTCCTATGGACCCACGGCGAAGAATCACTGAAAAGACTACACGATAACATCAACAAGTTCCATCCCACCATCAAACTCACCATGGACTACTCCTCAGAATCAGTCTCATTCCTGGACACACGAATCTCCATCAAAGACGGACACCTCAGCACTTCACTCTACCGCAAGCCCACGGACAACCTCACGATGCTTCACTTCTCCAGCTTCCACCCTAACCACGTTAAAGAAGCCATCCCCTATGGACAAGCCCTGCGAATACACAGGATCTGCTCAGACGAGGAGGAACGCGATGGACACCTACAGACACTGAAAGACGCCCTTGTAAGAACGGGATATGACGCTCGACTCGTCGATCGACAGTTCCGACGGGCCACAGCGAAAAATCGCATAGACCTCCTCAGAAGACAAACACGGGACACAACCAACAGAGTACCCTTCGTCGTCCAGTACTTCCCCGGAGCGGAGAAACTACGCCATGTTCTTCGCAGCCTTCAACATGTCATCGATGACGACGAACACCTCGCTAAGGCCATCCCCACGCCTCCACTACTCGCTTTCAAACAGCCGCCTAACCTCAAACAGACCATCGTTCGCAGCAAATTACCCAGCTTTCAGGAGAACAGCGACCACGACACCACACAACCCTGCCACGGCAACCTCTGCAAGACATGCCAGATCATCAACACAGATACCATCATCACACGTGAGGACACCACCCACCAGGTACATGGTACATACTCATGTGACTCGGCCAACGTTGTCTACCTCATACGTTGCAGGAAAGGATGCCCCGGAGCATGGTACATCGGCGAGACCATGCAGACACTGCGACAACGGATGAATGGACACCGCGCAACAATCACCAGGCAGGAGTGTTCCCTCCCAGTCGGGGAACACTTCAGCAGTCAAGGACATTCAGCCTCCGATCTTCGGGTAAGCATTCTCCAAGGTGGCCTTCGAGACACACGACAACGCAAAATCGTCGAGCAGAAACTGATAGCCAAGTTCCGCACCCATGAGGACGGCCTTAACCGAGATCTTGGGTTCATGTCACGCTACATGTAACCCCACCTGATGCAGGGTCATCCAGACTCGAGTCGACATTGGCTTGTTCTCTCTACACAGATGCGGCCGGACCTGCTGTGATTTCCAGCCAAAAAAAATGTTTTTTGTCTGTTTTTTTGTTTTTCATACAGACCCCAACATCTGCAATATTTGACCCCTTGTGACCCCACCTCATTGTTCTTTGATGTAATGTTTCCCTGACTGACCTGTTTGGACACCATTCACACCTTTGACTGCTGTGATTATCTCTCTGCCGAGGTGTGATAAATGGCAGTTGGAAAGGTTACCTGTAAACATCTGACATGATTCTCTGACTATATAAGCTGTGTCTTTATGCATTTCTCCACTTCACCTGAAGAAGGAGCAGCGCTCCGAAAGCTTGTGATTTCAAATAAAGCTGTTGGACTATAACCTGGTGTCGTGTGACTTCTTACATTTGTAGATGATGTCTTCGACCACTGATAGTTCCGCCCTGCAGTTCCAGTACTCTGCCATGTCAGGTGAGCAGTCTTGCTTCATGTTGGGCCATCCATCCAAGATGCTTTTCCTCAGTCGTCTCATTGTTTCATCTTTGTTTGTCTCAGTCTTTATGAGCTCCATTTTTGCATCTGCTATGGGCAGTGCACTTGTGATCATGTCCACGTAGGCGTTCACTTTTTCATCCATTTTGGTGTTTGCGGGCTCACTTGGGTCAACAGCTCTGGACAACGTGTCTGCTGTATACATCAGCTTATCCGGTGTGTACGCAACATTCAGTGTATAGCGTTGCAGCCTGATCATCATTCTTTGTATTCTAAGCGGACAGCTATTTAGTGGCTTTTGGAACAATGCAATCAAGGGCTTATGGTCAGTCTCTACACTGATTGCTTGTCCTGCCACAAACTGGTGAAATCTTTCACAGGCGTATGTGATGCTGAGCAGCTCCTTTTCTATTTGAGCATATCGCGTCTCCGCATCTGTCATTGAGCGCGATGCATATGCAATAGGTTGCCAGTAGTCATATTTTTGCAGAAGAACGGCACCGAGCCCACTCTGTGATGCATCTGATGATATCTTGATGGGTCTCGCTGGGTCATAAAACCTCAGAACTGGTTCCTCTGTGAGCAGTTTCTTTAGATCGCTCCATGACTTCTCATGCTCATGATTCCATTCCCATTCTATGTTCTTTTCAGTTAGTCTTCTCAGTGGCGCCATCTTTTCTGAGAGGTTGGATATGAATTTACCCATGTAGTTGATCATTCCATTAAACCTCTGCACGTCCTTTTTACATTGTGGCTTAGGCATATTCTCAATGGCGGACACCTTTCTGGGATCTGGTCTGATGCCCTCACTGCTAAGGATATCTCCCACGAATGTCAGTTCTGTCACCCCGAGCTGGCATTTCTCTCTATTCAGCTTCAGGTTTGTTTTCCTTGTTGCTTCCAGCACTTTTTTCAGTCTCTCGTCATGCTCAGTTCTCGTGGTTCCCCATACTATGATGTCATCCATTGATGTATCAACTCCCTCCAGGTGCTCATAGATCATATGGATAGTTTTGTGATACACTTCAGGAGCTGAGGCAATGCCAAATGGTAACCGTAGGAATCTGTATCTGCCAAATGGACTGTTGAACGTGCACAGTCTTGAACTTGCCTCGTCCAATTTCATCTGCCAAAATCCTGATGATGCATCTAACTTGCTGAAACACTTTGCATTTGCAAACTGTGACATGATTTCCTCACGTGTAGGAAGCTTGAAGTGCTCTCTCTTTATTGCTCTGTTTAGATCTCTTGGATCCAGGCAAATTCTGAGCTTTCCATTCTTTTTGTCCACAACGACGAGGGAACTCACCCACTCAGTTGGCTCATCTATCTTCTGAATCACGTTCCGGCTTTCCATCCTGTCCAACTCTGCCTTCAGTTGCTTTTGAAGAGCAAACGGAACCTTTCTGCATGGATGTATGACCGTTGGCATACTTTTATCTACTCTGATCGTGTGTTCTCCTGGAAGGCAGCCTAGACCCTGAAATAGGTCGTTGTACTCTTTCATGAGTTCATCATAGACTGTCTCTCCTTCGCTTTCCACAACGAGGACTCTCTTTACCAGGTTCAGTCTCTCACAGGCTTTTAAACC
Source organism: Somniosus microcephalus (assembly GCF_052327205.1). Taxonomy (NCBI): domain Eukaryota; kingdom Metazoa; phylum Chordata; class Chondrichthyes; order Squaliformes; family Somniosidae; genus Somniosus; species Somniosus microcephalus. The sequence goes on from NC_140988.1 coordinate 100,409,726, forward strand.
TAGTATGGCTTGCACATCCTTTGGCACCACGATTAATGCTAGCGTGTGCTCTCTGTCCTTGTGTGTTACTTTGACAATGCATCTTCCTTTCACCGGTATATCAGTACCTGAGTATCCTGTCACTTTCACTTTTATTCCATGTATCTTTGGTCTGGGTCTAATTTTCTTAAAATCAGTCTCTGATATCACATTAACTTGTGCTCCAGTATCCAATTTAAATGGAATATGTATGTCATTCACTTTTAGTGTCAACATCCAGTCTCTTTTTTCTTCTTTGTTTTCAGACACAACATCTACATAGAACTCCTCTATCTCGCTTTCATCTACTGCATGGACCTTGCTTTGTTGCGCTTGGTTCTTACAGCAACGGGCATAATGGTTGTTTTTGTTGCAACTATTGCATGTTTTACCATATGCTGGACACTTTTTTGGTGTATGCTGTGTACCGCATCAACTACATGACTTTCGATTGTCCCTTTCATTTTTGTTCGCTGGCCACGCCTCTTTTTTCACATTGGCGCTCTTTTTGTTAAACAGTTTGTGTCCGTTCTTTCTCACTGCATCCATGTTGCAGCTACTGTCACTGAACAGCTCCTTTGCCTGCGACTTCACAGTCTCTGTAGCCCTACACAGTGCTATGGCTTTTCCCAGGTCTAGATCTTGCTCTCTTAGCAGTCTTTCCCTTAGACCATTATCTGGAATACCACACACCAGTCTGTCTTTTATCAGCGAGTCTGTCAGTCCCCCAAATTCACATGTTTTGCTTCGGTTTCTCAGTTCAGTCACATACTGATCAATAGTCTCTCCCGTTTTCTGTACACGTGAAAAATCTGTGCCTCTCAAACGTCATGTTATGTTTAGGTATGCAGTAGGCCTCAAACTGTTCCATTATTTTATCCAGCTTCATTTTGTCTCCATCAGCAGCGAATGTGAAGTTATTATACACCTCCAGCGCTTCATCACCCACGACATGCAAGAACACTGACGCTTTCATTTTTATTACTTTTCTCGTCAGCTCCGATTGCTGATAAATACAACTCCAAACGTTGTTTGAACCTTCTCCAATTTTCAGCCACATTACCTGTCAACTGAAGCTTCGCCGGTGGGTGTAAACCTTCCATTTTTCACTTCGTTAGCTATTCTCCAATGGTAAGTAACGATGTTCTCTTTTGGCTTGCTAATATGTGGAGAGCTGATTTAACTTCAGATTTTTCCTCTTCATCTCTTTCAATCACTTCTGACACCATGTATTGATTTGTATGTGGGTTCAATGACGACACATTCATGAAAGAGAATGACTTTTTATCTAAAGTATGTTCAAGTCAGTTAACAGCATTACAGGAGACACCATCTTAGAGATCCATCTAAAACAAAACCAAAACTAAACTGCTTTTCTCTCACATGCCCTCTGCTGGTCAGGCATAAATAATCAATCAGGCAAATATGCTGGTAAGGCATAAATAATCAAACAGGCAAATACCATCACTATTTGCTGATATCATTACAGTTCCCACTCTTGATCACTATCCAGTATGAGTGCGCGTGGACCTTGTATAAATACAGATTGGGCTTGACTGTGATGTCGTTCTTCCCTTCCCCTCACAGTTGAGCAGCCTGCCAACACTTACCTGAAAGGCTCATACATGAATGACAGACACTTATTGGGGCAATGTTGACCGGGTCAATGCCTTCCAAAGAGGAAGGGAGGGGAGAAAATTGATGAGGTAAAAAATGCGGATAAACGCACATTTTACAGGTACAGTTCCCAAAAGAAAACAGGGTTATACTGCATTTATATTAGCAGCCGGCTCCAGCAGCAACAGTAAGTGAGGCATCACAAGTGCCTCCAGTGGCAAGGTGACGTCTGACATCACCACCAGTAAACATAAATGGATGTGCTGGCAGCACTGAGTGCTAAGGGTCACCATTTTTACTGGCTGCAAGTAGGAAGCCTGTACAGGCAAGCAACGTGCTTTGTGCATTATTGACTTGTACAGGTCTTCCCTCAACTGCAGACAGAAAATTTAAATGGTGACTTTTCAATAGTTGCAGTTACTTTTCAGCTGGAGCTCTGAAATGCACCCTGCAATGCAAACAGAGAATTATAGGCTACTGCTGCCTTAGCACATTGCAGAATTGCTCCAGTAGAAGCAATTCCTCAATTTAATGCAACAATAGACATTGCATTTGTTGTGTTAGCCCTATGGAGACCCTGTTCATTTAACAGAATAAAAGTTAAAATTTCCTTCTATATTAAGCAACATCTTGGAGTGCAATATAATTTTTGTCCTTTTGTAATTTGTTTTATTTTATGTATTTGCATTTAAAGGGAAATACTACGACTTTACTTGGCTTGTTAGTTTATGAGTTGTTTGGACTATGTACTAAAGATAGGCTTTTTTAAATACAATGCTTTACATTTTAATGTAAATATGAAACATCTTGACTGCAGTTACAGAAGTAAGCAAGAGTGGATTTATATGCCCATAGCTGAAGGCCGAGAGGATTACTGGGCAGTCAAGATCACTTCTGTTGACCCAAGGGGACAATAGTTTGCCTTACAGCCTGTAAACTACCATCAGCATTGGTTTTATTACACTCTTATATTAACTTTAAAAACAGGAAATGTTTTCACTCATTTTGTGTAGGTTATAGCCTGTGTTTTGCAACGTAAGTAGGCAGCAGTCTCTGTTCTGTTGTCCCCTGATTTTGTCTGCAGATGTCAATTAATGGCTAGCAGTGAAAACTTTTTTCCATGAAAGCTTTTCAGGTAGCCATGTTTAATATTTCAGTGTAAAGTAAATTAAAAATATATACAACATATACTGTATGTGGTTTAGTAGGTTCTTTATGTTCACGGGGTTTTTTAATGACTAAGCGGTTTCTTTCCCACCTTCGTGAGGGTACATACTCCCTTACTTCATTAACATCTCTCCAGGATACCACCTATTGCACTCAAGGTGGGCGACCAACCTCCTGCAAAATCTCCACTTTTTACCTTCTAGCATTTACTAGGATGTGTACAAGAGAGATCTGGGGACAACTTTCTCTCTGATATTCCCCTCATGAGAAGGAATATGGCTTGCACTTGGGATAACTGATAACATGAGATTGCCAACTAAGCAGTCGCATATTCTGTAGACATGATGCAACAGTGAAATGTTTTAAAAATTCAGTGTGTTGTAGAATTGTCATTACTTGAACCTACATTAGCTGGAAGAATCTTCAGTTGTTAAAATGAAAGGAATATCTGCTGCCATGAAGGAGAAAAACTCAAGATATAAAGAAACGCTTGTACCAAAATGGAAATATAGACGCAACCATCAAAAACACCTAGAGAGAGGCTGATACATAGAATGACAAGCTATCCAAGATCAAGGCTCAGACTAGAATTGCAAAAGATTTGACTATAAAGTTACAGGCACCCTATGAGATGATTCAAAGACTTTTGTTCATCAATCAGTAGAACAGCTCAAAAATCTCAGGAATAAAATTGCATAGAAAAAAGATTCATAGCCATTAGGAAATTGAATTTTGATACCAGCCTAAATTTGCTGAAGTAGTTACACTTCTATAACTCACTAAAGGCAAATATTCTGAAACTGCATATATACAGCACATATAATTGTTTTTATACACCAACACAAAAAACAAATGGCCACATTTAATCCAATTAAAGAGTTAGGGGAGGCCATAAACTGAGCTAAGGACAAGAGATCACAGTGTGCAGAATACAGAGATGATGTTAGAACTTTGCAATACACACCCATTAATCACATAATATATACAATCTGTTTGCTTGGAGATTATATTTAAGTTTGTTGGAAGTACAGAATGATGCCATCTTTATACAGTACCAGCACTATGCCTTTGGCACTAGTGTCAGCTGTGGCTCAGTTGGTAGCACTCTCGCCTCTGAGTCAGAAGGTTGTGGGTTCAAATCCCACTCCAGGGACTTGAGCACATAAAGCTAGGCTGACACTCCAGTGCAGTGCTGAGGGAGTGCTGCACTGTTGGAGGTGCCGTCTTTCGGATGAGACGTTAAACCAAGGCCCCGTCTGCTCTTTCAGGTGGACGTAAAAGATCCCATGGCACTATTTCGAAGAAGAGTAGGGGAGTTATCCCCAGTGTCCAACATAAGAAAAACAGATTATCTGGTCATTATCACATTGCTGTTTGTGGGACCTTGCTGTGTGCAAATTGGCTGCCACGTTTCCCACATTACAACAGTGACTTCACTTCAAAAGTACTTTGTTGGCTGTAAAGCGCTTTGAGACGTCTGGTGGTCGTGAAAGGCGCTATATAAATGCAAGTCTTTCTTTTTCTTTTTAGCATGCATTCTAAGCAAGTTGAAGTGGTTTGATTGGCTATAACAATGGTTCTCATAAAATAGTCCAGAGGCCATTTGTGGCCAGCTTCTCCATCACCTGTGGCTTGTTACTCCAAATATCTCTGGACCTTTATTCACTGCCTGCTTGGCTGAGAGATGTTTACCAAGCTGGTGTTTAGAGATGTTCCCTCTTGTTTTCTTGCTGTCCAGCCAAAGGAAGCCAGTGAATGTTATTTGTAAATAGGGCTATCCCAGCTTCCATGCAGCAAATGAAAGCTATTTTAAATAGAACTATTGAATCAAACCGTCAATCCAGTGGCTTTTTCTCCCTTTCCTATGGGGGAAGTGTCAGGTCTCTACTCAGCAATGACACACAATGGCATGAATGAAATCAGGACCTCAGTGAGTAGGAAACTGCAGTCTCAGATCCACATCCCATCTCTGTGGTGCAACATTCCAGACAGAAAAAGACAATGGCCCAGAAATTAGGTTCGGGGGCTTGCCGCGCGTGCAAGCCCCCGATGTGCACTTACCCGGCGCGCCGACAGCTGAAGCTTGGGCCTGCTTGGAATTCCTGTCACTGGCCCAGTTCAGCTGTCGGCGCGCTGTGCTTGCCTGATCCAGCAGCGTAGTTAGTGCGATGTGCTGGCTGGGATCAGGTGAGCACTGGGCAGCCAATCAGGGGAGGGAAAACTTCATTCATGAGTTTGATAGTAAGAACTGTCAAACTCATGAAAACTACGGGCGCCGAAAACACTACTTAAACTTTAAATAACATTTTAAAAAACATCCCACTAATTAAATGAACTATAAATAACTTTAAAAAACTATTTTAAACAATTAATCACATTTTTGAATTTTTTTTTTTTTAAGAAATCAGGTCTAAAAATAAACTTACCTTACTGTAAAAAGTCCTTAAAAACAATAAAGCTGTGGAAAAAATGTTATAATTTTAAATAATAGACCACTTACCTTAAAGAATCAAGTCCTTACGTCTCCTTTTTTCATTTCTAAAAAGTTGAGGCCCTTACACACGGGCAAACCTGTCAAAAAGGAAGTTCAACGCGTGCGCGCAGAGTCCTGCACGCACGCGTTGGACCTCTGAACCCCTTGGAGGAAATGTCGGTTTCCCGCGCATGCGCTGTGCATGCTAAAATCCGGCACTTCCAACGGGCCCACGCGTGAGTACCCCATCCGTACTCACGCGTTGGGACCGGAATTACTGGTCCATTGGTTGAGATTGTGAAACATAACAAAAAATAAATGACACTGAGCTCGATGACAAATCTTTAGTGAATGAGAGACTCTGTTGCAACCACAAAACGGACTTTTTTTTTTAAACATGTGCTCCTTTTTATGTGGAATGCATTTTCATAGCTATTAGTAACTCTAATTTAGTGTTAGGGTCACAGAATCAGGTTTTGAACTGTCATTATATTAGTTCATATGAAAGGAAAGTAGGGGGAATCCTTCTGTAACAAAATAACTTGGATGTTACAATCACATGACAGGAACAACTATGTTATACAGGAAGTACAGGCAGTGCATTAGATAAAATGATGCAAGTAAACATGAAAGAGACAAAGTTTAAATGTTTCTGTTTTCCAATTATGAATGTGATTTTATGGGGTGAAAAACTTAGAGCTGTATTCTATATCTTGCTAACAGACTTTTCCTGTGGTTGATGCCAGCGAAGCATTCACTAAATTTGAGACCTAATATTTTATGAGACTGACATTTTCTAAATTCCAAAGTAAATGCCATTTTCATCTCTGAAATAAAAATGGCCTTTTTTCATGCAACCCTGCTGAACAGTGCTGTAAATTTGACCACAAATCAAAAGTTTTGAAGAAGTGAAATTGTAACCACTCAGAGTAATATTTTTTATAACGGTCATGTTACAAGGGTTCAGAAAATTGTAAAACGCTCTAAAAATGGAACTTAGAGCTACAAATGATGAGTGTAGCCTGAACAAATTCTTAAATCTCATAGATCTAAGAATTATTCTAAAACATACATACTGTGGCTATAAATGGGTTACAAGGCAGCTACATGCAATAGGTTCAGTTGACATAACTCGCAACATCTTAATCTCAAAATCTTTGTATCTGGTTTTCCCTCGCTTTTACTTAGTTTTAGGCATAATCTTCCTTCATTAGAACACGCATCTTTCTCTATTTATATGGCACAGCTAGACAATGATGTAAACATCCCTGTATATGATAAATCGATATTTCAGGAATACCCTTTTCCCTCCTTCCCCATTTACATGTGTTGTAGTTTTTTTGTTAAATATTTAGACACTTCAGCAAATGCCTTAACATTAGCTGTTAACATGAAGAATGGCTTTTAATCATTGTTACTCACTGTGGTATGTACTAGCTGCAAAGTCTGCCATTTTAAATGCTAAATTTATGCATTATCTGACCAATTTTCAAAACTAATGTTGGAAAATCTAATTTCTGACATGACTGCTGCACATGCAAAACAAAAAAGGTTAAATTAGAATGGCAGCAGGAAAAATACTTGTGTGCAAATGATTAAAAATTGTTTTATTTTTGCAGGAGTGCTTTTAAAAACAAAAATGTGTCGGGACATGGGTATGAGAAGAACATTTGAACAAATTCTATATAATTTGGCAGATTTCACTGCCACCATGTAAACCTGACTGCAATTTCACCTCTGTCAAAGTATACAACAGAGAAAAACTATTTAATTCTACATACCAACAAATTATTCACCTCATCTCAGGATATGAAAAAAATGAATCACTAATACTTCAACGCACACCAATGTTTCCATGATATATACAAAGTCAGGTAAATTGCTGTCTAGTAATGGAAATAGCCCTTCTCATATACAACAACCTGTCACAGAACATGCATGCTTTCCTCACTAATAGAAAGTGACACAAACTACCCTCTCATCATGTCTCTTTCTAGAATACGCGTTTAGTAAGATTTCTATACATGACTTCCAAAAAGGAGCAGTTATATATGTAATATGCACACAGAGTTTGCTGCTTCCTTGTCAAAGCAAATGACTAGGTTAAGTTTATCCTTTTAAAAGGCCTGAATATCCAGACTTTTAACAAAGTCATTAAAATGCATTGAAACTATCAAGTGAAACTTGCAATTTGGGACTCTATTTAAATACCGTATAGCCCACAGTTTAAATGATGTTGAGACACACCCATTGGGAAAAATCAGTTGTATATTGACGGTAATTTACATGAATTGGAATCTACAAATAATTCCAAAATATCATACGAATACAATTGGTGAAGTAACTTATTCTGTATGTACACTTCCTTAATGACTGTGAGGGAAGTTTCAAAAAATTGCTATGTCCTGGACCCACTGGTATGAAAGTGTTCATGTTCTGTCTGATTTTCAAGGGTCTGACTACTATCCTGATGCTGCAGTATGGGTCTTTGACACTAGAGGCCCTTCATGAACTACTTAATTATTAAAACTCTTTCCACAGGTAGGAATCTGGCAACTACAGTATTTTAATTTATTCCACAGGTTCCATGGATTGAACATTATGGCTTGCTGCAGGTCCTGGAACACAAAAAGCATAATCCAGAGCTCTGATCTGTGGAATTTTCCATTCCTGTTATGTGTATACTGGTCATCATCATAGAACTTTATTTCAAGTCAATTAAAGACATGATTTTACTTCTGATGCAAAACTTCAAGGCGAAGCTTCATCATCTTACTTTTCACACACAAATTCAAACCAGCTGTACACTGTTGCTGAAATCAATGTAATATTCAGCAGCTGTTCCTCAAGCTAATGCTTTTAACACAGAAAACAGTAAGTGTGTGAAGCTCAGAACATCTAATTTATGTTTTTCAATGCTCTCTGAAAAACTATACATTGTTGGTGACCTGCTAGCTCTACTGGTACAATACAGTACTCCTGTACAGAGGGATCTGAATCTCAGTCTACAGAATTGCTTGAACTTTATTCCTCGCAATGGGTGAACACCAGCTTGCACTGTTATTGCAGACTGCAGGGTAGGAAAATTAGGTGAGATTTGTCTTTGTGAAAAGTAACTGCAGTGGTGGTCAAATATAGAGTGGCACTATTGGCTGCACTGGAGAAATCTGTGACCGAGCAAGGGAAAAAAAATTAATAGGATGGCTTGACACGGTTAGTGATGGAAATGGTAGACTGAAATTTGGGAACTTTGAACTGATTTCTAGCTAAATTCAGGATATGTTTTAACAAAAATCCATCATTAGTTTAAAAATATTTATAAATTCCTATGTTTACATTTATAATAAAAATTGCCTATGTAAATTTGTCACCTTGCAATGACACCATCCTTCCAGTGGTGGGAATGTAGCACCTCAGTTTTGTGTCTTCCAACTCGCCAGCCCGCATTGCATACCCTGCTCAAAACAATTCTACTTCCCAATTGGCCATAAGTTTTGCTATTTAACGTTAAAAATCAGGTCAAAGTATTAATATAAAAATAAGGACAGAATGTATGAATTTAAATGGGGACTGAATTACAGCTGTGCATCCTGGTCCAAGTATTCCCCTCCCACTAACACTGCTTCACCTGAAGACTACACTTGGTCTTGACTCCCCATGTATAAGGCCATAGGAAATCAACTAGTGTAATATAAATCCATAATCACTATTTGGCAAATTGCTCCGCAGATACAAAAAAAATCACTATAATTATAAGTGTTAGTAAATTTCATGAATTATCTCTCTAATATTTTATGATGAATTAGAAATCCTAACCAGAGACGCTGGGCTCGATATTAACACGTAGATGGGATCAGAGTTGAAGGGGGGCCCCAATAATGGCCGAAAAACGCGCAAGATCATGGAAATGTGCGATTTCAACAGGGATTCCTCATTATCATTTTACTTCCGGATTTTGTGTCTCCAACGTGTATCAGTGGGTGTGACCCAATTTCACCTCGACGATTTAAAGGCCCAGTTCACAGATGCAATGTGGGAGGAGGTATGGAGTTTTGTACATTCTGGTTATTGTCATCACAGGGGCAGTTTATATGCCTCCCAGCCCTGGTAAACAATTCATCTGTTAACTGCCGTATACATTTATCTGCAGCTGACTGCGAGACCCTCTCTATGGCCAGAATTTTTACCTCCGAGTCAGGTTGGGCGCATGTAGGCCGCGTAGCGGGTTGCCATTACGAACTTTTCATCAGCGTGGTCTCCACTGCGCGTTTAACTGAATTAGATCAATTGAATGAGTCATGCGGGTTTCCCAGCTAATTATCTGGAGCGTGTCTGATGATGTCACCGATGACTCGCCTTCAGCTCAGATATTTAAAGGAGCCTTGCACACATCACAGTTGAAGGCTGTTGTAGGAGGCTCAGAGGTGGTTGGGAGAGATGCCTATGCTTATCCATCCAAGACTTTGACTGTGAGGGTGCAAGGAAGGAAGCAGTCTCAGCACCTGAAGGCTGCACCCAGGTTTTCGGATTCCTCCCTGGAAGTCCTGCTCCAGGGAGTCGGAGCACGGAGGGAGGTCCTATTCCCTGGTAATGGCAGGAAGAGACCAGCCAGTGATACCAAGAAGGCATGGCTGGAGATCGGCAAAGAAGTCAGCAGCAGGGGTGTTGTGAGCCACTCCTGGATACAATGTCGTAAAAGATTTAATGATCTCATGAGGTCAGGAAAGGTGAGTGCAATGCCACATTCAACTACATCCTGATGTGCGTATCACCACAACCCCATCACTCTGCCTTCCCTTGCCTATTCCTGCATGTCACTCCTCACACCAACCTACCTTGCAAGTGCACCACTCCCTCACAATCTATGCACCTACTCACATCCCCATTTGACTATTCACAACTGACACTCACTCTCAGCATAATGCAACCTTGGAAAGTAACACCACAGAAGGAGGCCATTTGGCAATGTCACGCCACTCCCTTATAGTCATCCTCTACAGATGTAACCCATCCATCCCGTACACTCATTTCATCACGCTCAAAGTTCTCTTCTTTCGCTCCTTGCAGAAGAGAGCACAGAACAACAGAGAAAGACAAACCAGAGGTGGCCCTCCAATATACACGATTTTGACACCAGCAGAGGAGGCGGCGCTGGGATTAAGTGAAGTGGCAGAGCTGCTACCAGTGGGAGACAGAGAGAGGGGGACCTCCCAGCAACCTGGTGACAGAATTAAATATGCCACATGGCATACCACAGTCACTCATGGTGACTGATGTCAGCAGCCAGTGAAATATCATCATGTGCATAATGGTAACGTTACACATTCTTATCATGACTTCTAATTCATCTCTTTACTCTCCTACAGGTCCATCAAGTGACCCCCCCACTGTCCAGAGGAAGGCGACTCCTCAGAGGAAGCTCCAGTCTCTGAGGGTGCACCGTCAGCAGACCCATGCACACCCAGCGCCAGCGCAGATACGGACACGTCGGTGGGTCCTGCGAGACATAAGAGTAGTGTTGTCACCTGGTGTCTCACACATCACAAATGAGCAAGAGCGGATGGTGGAGACAGCGACAGCAGTGGAAAGTCCTCGCCAGTGGACGCAGGATGCTCCAAACTCTGCTCAGCTGCATGCAGATGCTGAACCTCAGGGGCCGTCGACAAAGAAGTTGATCTTGGAGGAGCAGTAACAAATGCACGAGGCTCTGGCAGCTTTTCCAGCCACGATGTGCACGATTGTAGAGAGAATGGAGGAGTCCATCTCCAACATGAGCACCACCATATCGCAGGCGATGGCGACGATGTGCTCTTCCATGGAAAGGATGGCCACCTGCCTGGAGCTGCTAATGCGCCAGTCAAACGAGAACATGCTTGCTGTGAACAACTGGTTGCAGACTCTTATTGATCTCATCTCTAGAAGGGATAGCAACATAGACTTGAGCGTTCATGGCCCCACTGCTGTGCAGCAAGGTGTTCTCCAGCTCCTTGCTAGCAGGAAAGTGAGGGTGACCCATGAGAGGGATGATGTTGAGCGGGCACATGGAAGTGGGGGCTCTGTTCAAAGTGCTCAAACTTCTCCCCCGCTGTCTTCCCCTCAGTCAGAGCCCACATGCTGCCTCGGATCCCGATGGCACATTTGCAGGAGGAGCAGTCTTTGGCGGGGCCCTCACAGGCTCCAAAATCCAGAGGGCATCTGCTAAAAGTGTATAAGCAGTCACAGCTGGGAGTGAGCAGCCTGCCTCTACCTCTGCTGAAGCTACAGGAGGTGCACCTCGTAGAAGCACTCAGAAAAGAAAAATGACACAATCGTAAATGCACAATGGTATGCACATAGGTATTTGCCAAAATGTTAGCTTTAAGTTTCAGTTAAGTTCAGTTCTGGAGGTGGCCTCGTCAGTTGGAGTGAATGATGAGACATTACTTAACCTCGAGCAATGGGTGTGTGTGTGTGTGACAGGAATGGTTTGGTCATCTTAGGACTGCTTTGTGGTGTTGGGGGGGCCAGAAGTTGGTACAGCATCTGGGAGCCAGATGGGTGCAGTGGTGCAACTTAACTAAATCGTGCCATTATGAGGCCATCCTAGGCAGCAATGTGTGTCGCTGCTGTTGCCATGTCCTTCTCAGGTTCCTCCTCCTCCTCCTCCTCAGGTCCCACCTGCTCCTCCATCTCCTTTGAAGAGGCTGTGCGCTCTGCGCCTTGCTCCTCCTGCAGCTCTAATCCTCGCTGCTGCGCGCTGTTGTGTAGCACGCAGCATACAATGATGATTCTGGAGACCCTGGCTGGTGCGTACTGAAGAGCTCCTCCAGATCTGTCAAGGCATCTGAAGCGCATCTTCAGCATGCCGACTGCTTACTCTATGACACATCTGGTCGTTATGTGGCTTTCATTATCGCGTTCCTCGGCCTCATTGCTTGGCCTCCTCAAGGGTGTCATCAGCCACGTCTTCAGTGGATAGCCCTGGTCTCTAAGCAGCCAGCCGGCAAGTCTATTCAGAGGTGCGAAGGGCTGAGGGAGGGTGGACTGGTGCAGGACGAAAGAGTCATGACAGCTCCCTGGGAATCTGGCACGCACATGCATGATGATCTTTTGCATTCTTGCTGCACATTGAGGGAGTGGAAGCCCTTATGGTTCATGAGCCCTCCTGGGTGATCTGGGGGTGTCTTGATGGCCACATGTGTGCAGTCGATGATGGCCTGCACGTGTGGGAAGCCAGCCAGAGCTGCAAAGCCAAGCGCCGCTCAGTGACACTGGCTTCATCAGTGGCAAAGTGTACATAAGTGGCTGACTTGTGAAACATGGCATTGGTCACCTGGGCGATGCATCGGTGGGCGGCCGACTGCAAGTGTCTGCTGTAGATCCCTGGAAGGAGCTTGAGGCAAAGAAGTTGAGGGTGGCGTGACTTTGACAGCCACTGGTAAGGCATGTCCACTCGGTCCTCTGGGCAGTAGGTCTTACTCCAGCAAGGTACAAATGTCTGCCACAATCTGGTGCGATAGCCTGAGCCTCCTGAAGCATTGCTATTCAGTCATGTCCAGGAAGCTCATCCTCTGCCTGTATACCCTGTGTTGGGGGTATCGCCTCAGGCGCTGTGCACCCGTGCTGATCCCCTCCCCCGCCTCAGGTCGATAGGGAAAAGGCTGCTGGTGTTGTTGCTGCTGCTGGTCTGGCTGGTGCTGGGGCTCATCTTGGTCCGAATCTGAGAGCCAAGGTGAAACAGCTGATCTGATAGATGGCAGGTAAAGTGGAGATCAGAGGCACAATCCTCCAAAGTAGCGAGAGTGACTTGCAATGTAGTGAGAGTGGCTTCCGAGGTTGCAATGGCCTGCAAACTCCTGAAAGCAAAATCTGTGCACAAATGCTGTCAGCAAGAGCCTTTCCCTTAGGCAAGGAAGCAGGTGTAAGATGTGTGTATTTATGTGCTTTTTCCAGCTGTCACTTAATGAAGGGCCACTGAGCTCCCGCGCTCCTGCCTTGCCTTCACGGGCGAGCTTCACGAAGTCCGTGAATCCCGTGCACAAGCATGAAACCTCACATTAAAAACCCTCTTAAGGGTCCCTCAATGAGCAGTTAAGTACTTCAGTAAGGTCACCCACCTCTCCCGAGTGGCTCCGTGGCACGCTTCGAAACGCGCCCCAGTTAAATGCGGAAGTCGGCGGGTTCCCGACGCGCTGTGAATTTCAGTGCTTTTAACTGCCGACCCGCTCCCAAACCCGCACTCTCTGCAATGTGAAAATTCCAGCCTATGTCTCTGGCAGCGCCCTGGAAGGAACCCTCTGCCACCCGTTGTGTGGATTTAATATCGAGCCTACTATGTCCACAATAGAACAAGAACTGTTTACTCCATGTTTTACTAAACATTCATTTGTTTCTGAATGTAAACAGCATAACCATGCCTAAAGTTCATATTTAAATAAGCTTATTTAAAATTTGAGTAAAGTGAAGGGTCTTAAGAGGGAGAGAGATCATTTTGACTGTTTTCACATTACTGCAAATGGCACTGCAGTCAAAGCCTGAGTTTGTGAAACCCCTATTGTTAGTTAAGAGACAGAAATATCAAATAAACACAGTTTTAGATTAAGTTTTTTTCCTTTACTTACTGTTGGTGTGTTCTCCAACACTGTGGTTTTTCCCATTCCAATACCAGAGAAGCAGAGTTGCATCCCGGGACCCTGACAGGATATAACAGTCACCTCCAATGTACGATTCAGATCTAGCTAAACAGGTTACAACATCCCAGTGTCCAAAAATCACCTGAGTGAGTTTACCTGAAACAAACAAATAAAAAAAGGGACTCAGTTTTAAGTGAACATTCAGTATTTCATGCACCTGTATTGAAATTTTATTCAATTTAACCAACATTCTTTCAGCGTGCTACATACAGGTAGGAAGTAACAAATGGTAACCTTTTAAAGACTATAAACAGTCTCAGAATCAAAATTAAAACATGTTTTTTAATTAATATTCAACACATTATTAATTTTAGAAAACTATGTTCTTTTAATTTTATTTTGCAACCCACATAGAAAAGTGAGCGCTAATGCATTTTTGGGAGAAAAATCAAGGAATGGAAGTATACACTAGGTGGAAAGCAGTGTGGATGAACAGAGAGATTAGAGGTTCAAATACATAATTCCTTGATATTGCAAGTGCAGGTAGATTGAGCCATAAAAAGGCCAGCAGCATTTTAGGTGCATTTTTAACAAACACATTAAGCAAACAAGAGCGGCAAAGGTAGTGAATAAATCTTAGCTACGACGTACGTAAAGTGGGTAAATAATCTTACAACTGCAGAAGGCACAATTTTACCAGATGTTACAGCACTCTTACCACTAGTCAGTATCTACTGTACATTTTGTAAGGCACACAGATTGAGGATATCTTGGCTATATTGTGCATGTGTAAAAAATGTGGATTTTGTTATATTTCTTTGCGGGTGGGGAGAAGAGAAAGCTTTTTTGTACGTTATTTTATCTTTCCCATCCATTGCTCAAGTCTCTCCTGCCCACAGACCATATCCTGATGAGGGAAATAGCAGGTAAATGGTTTCATCTGCCCAAAACTTTTTTCCAGAGATGACTGACAAGAGGGTGTGCCAACTTAGAAAAAGGGGCTAACCTGTGGTTTTCCTTCCCTTCTGTGGGAAAGCACCCAGCCCTAATTGGTGTCTCCAGTAATCTTTGAATCAAGATCAGGAACTCAGCTTGTGGAGATTTCAGTTCCAAACCATATCCTACCACACCAGGCACAGCACAGGGATGAACCACTAACTAACCTCCTTTTCTAACACAGTCATTTAGTCATGGCCTACAAGTAAAGTTCAGTGGCAGCTAGTCTTTTTCAGAGCCTTTCAAAACTCAAAATGATGTGATTTTAAAAAAATGGACAATCTGGTTTTACATTTCATATATATTTGTAATGAAGGTTAAAGAATAATTCTTATCCAATCAGGGTGTGGAAGAGTGGCCAGCACAGGAATACACATCAGTGCACACATGTATTCACTTACATGCTACATATGATTTGTATAACTTTAAAAAGACCAGTCTGGAATGTATATGTCTAATAATGACCTCAAAAGTTTTACAATAGAAATGTTTGAAGTTGAACACTAAGGATCAAGCAACGATCATTTTAAATACAGACAAAAAGCACTGGCGGTATTTAAACAAAGGCACCAAATAGTGACTAATTTGCCTAACTGTCCTGGACCAATGCCTAAATCATTATTGTTTGATACTCTCAATTAAAAACCTAAATGATAACCTAGGCAACAGCATTAGTTGCCACAAAACAGAGAGCCCTATGTTTAAGCAGTCATTTATTAATGATGTAGTGCATTGATCTAAGGGGCTGTAATCCATATCCATATATTTGAGGTCAAGCAATATTACCTCACTTTGTTCCATTTATCTTGAGAATGTGCCATTGACACCAAATGTGTGGTCTCTGTCACTAGAGCTCTCTAATATAATGGAGGCAACCTCTGAAGTTCCAAGGGTATTGCAAACCTAGAGTTTTGTGGGTCTTGAAAGCTGCTGATTAGACACCAACAGTTCTAGCCTACTAAACATGTGGAGCTAGTTCTGTAAAACCACAGAACCACAGAAACCCCACAGTGCAGATAGAGGCCATTTCGGCCCATCGAGCCTGCACCGACACATATCCCACCCGATCCCCGCAACCCCCACACCAACACATATCCCACCCTATCCCCGCAACCCCACGCACTTAATCCCCCTAACACTAAGGGTCAATTTATCATAGCCAATCATCCTAACCCACAAATCTTTGGACTGTGGGAGGAAACCGGAGCACCCGGAGGAAACCCACGCAAACACGGGGAGAATGTGCAAACTCCACACAGGCAGTCACCCGAGGCCAGATTCGAACCCGGGTCCCTGGCGCTGTGAGGCAACAATGCTAACCACTATGCCACCGTGCTGGGAGATAGTTTTCTAATACTACAGTATAATTTAATATAGTGGGAGTATGGCAGATAATAGTAGTGGCACTGGTTTTATCCTGTTTGTGGTGTATTTCATGAACTTATTAAATAATATTTCAGAGTTAACTTATCAGCAACAGTAACATGGAAAATAGTTATGTAAAAAATTGTCTTTTTGAAATGCTAGCACTGAAAATACTACTGGATCTAATCATGTATTGAAACTTAAGTGCAGCACTTTTCTACTGTGGCTCCTGATGCATGAAGATTGTAGTATTGCATCTGATTTTACAATTTTGTTCTCAGCATGATTTATCTGGACACGTACAGCCTTTGGTTAAAGTGACAGCTTCTCAAACAATGGCACTTATTCTTTTATGTAAATAAAATAAGTGTAACAATTTAATTTCTTTGTCATTTTAAATGTGTATAAGTAAACAAGTTAGACACACATTCAAATCATCACAAATGTTAATTACCACTACCAAATTTTGAGGGTGATTTTGCTGGTGTAACATTTAGCACAATTTGGGGACTAATATTAAGCAGCAGAAGACTACATCTCTTCACTAATTCAATAATCAAGGCTCAATAGAGAACTTTTGTTAATTAGATATAATGGAAATTGAGCCTTTTTTTTAGTTTTGGCTTGCGACTGAAAATTGTTTTTCAGATCTCAAATTACAAACCTATGAAATATGCTTTTTGGAATATTTTTAATCATTTTAATTCACTAAAGACAATATACATAACTTTGTTTACTCCTCTATTTTTTTTTTTACAAAGACAGATAAATTATAAATTAATACACATTCTTAAGAGAGGAAGGACTGAGTGAGCTTTAGTCCAGCACCAGCACACCTGCTTACTCCAAGGAGCCCAATAAAAAATTGACATTCAACAATCCATTATTCTTAGCATATAGGGCTGACTTAAAGAGTTTGTGCTCCCGGCATGGAGTCTAGCCTGCTGAATGTGCAAATTCAGGGGCACACCCCTCATAATTTTCCAAATCAATGGAACATTACCAATGGGGATGTTCCCCCTGATTTCCCAATACAGTATATGCTCCTGGTGGGCAAGGCTCTGTAATGGAACGGAAACTCGTAAAGCTAACCCTATAGAGTCATCGCTGTCACCAAGGCTGCAGTTCCACTTGGGATCTCTATGCATTTCAGAAGTTAATGATGAGACTGTAGTCCTTTTTCTACCTATATCCATAAATGTCTAGTTTCATCATGTATAATAATGCATCATTTCCGTTACATCCAACAGCAACATCTGTACTCTATGTTGCCCTTTGTTTCATATAAGTTTTATCAAACATTTAGAATGTCATTTAAAAAATGCATAATTTGTTGGCACTTACTTGAATCATAGATATCATTAGATGGATTAACATTAAAACATTGGGCTGCTCTACACTAAACCAAGTTATAGGAATGGAGAAAGAAAACTTTGATTATTATAAATATTATGATGCATGCAGGATATAGATTTAAAAGCAAAGCAAATGCCAATTGATGTCTTGCAGCTCATTTTGCCATCAATTTTTTGTTAATTCGTTCTCAGGATGTGGGCGATGCTGGCAGAACCATATTTATTGCCCCTCCGTAGTTGGGTTCAGAAGACTACCTGACTCAGCGATTATTTGTACAACTGAGTGGCTTGCTAGGCCGTTTCAGAGGAAATTAATCACGTACAGAATCCCCATAAGCATGAATGGGAATTTCCTTCTTTCATTGGTTGGGCCAGCCCATGTGATCCCAGGGTCACTTGCGAACCGCCTGCGCCCCGGGATATGTAGGCCTCTACGCATGTCTACACATAGAGGCCCAGGAGGGCGAGTCTCCCTGGATCCAGGACCATCAGGTAGGTTCATAGATTTTTTGCCATTCAGAGGCATCCACCAGCAGGAAACCTCCAACCGCAAATTAAGGCCCAATGGACAACATTCAGGCATGGGCTGATAAATGGCATGTAACATTCACGCCACACAAGTGCTAGGCAATGACCATCTCCAACAAGAGAGCATCTAACCGCTCCACTTGACATTCACTGGCATTACCATAGTCGAATACCCCACCATCAACATCCTGGGGGTTACCACTGACCAGAAATTAACTGGACCAGCCACATAAAACTATGGCTAGAAGAGCAAGTCAGAGGCTGGGTATTCTGTGGCGAGTGACTCACCTACTGACTCCCCAAAGCCTTTCCACCATCTACAAGGCACAAGTCAGGAGTGGGATGGAATACTCTCCACTTGCCTGGATGAGTTCAGCTCCATCAACACTCAAGAAGCTCGACACCATCCAGGACAAAGCAGCCCGCCTGATTGGCACCCCATCCACCACCTTAAACATTCACTCCCTCCACCACCGGTGCACCATGTCTGCAGCGTGTGCCATCTACAGTATGCACTACAGCAACTCGCCAAGGCTTCTTTGACAGCACCTTAAAACACGCAGCCTCTTCCACCTAGAAGGACAAACGCATGGGAACACCACCACCTGCATGTTTCCCTCCAAGTCACACACAATCCTGATTTGGAAATATATTGGATTCCTTCATCGTCACTGGGTCAAAATCCTGGATCTCCCTACCTTACAGCACTTTGGGAGTACCTTCATCATCCGGGAATGTTCAAAAACAGCAGGAGCAGAGTGAGAGCGCCAAAACCCGGGAGAGTTCAAAAGCAGCAGGAGCAGAGAGAGAGTGCCAAAACCCGGGAGAGTTCAAAAGCAGCGGGAGCAGAGCGAGAGCGCCAAAACCCGGGAGAGTTCAAAAGCAGCAGGAGCAGAGCGAGAGTGCCAAAACCCGGGAGAGTTCAAAAGCAGCGGGAGCAGAGCGAGAGCGCCAAAACCCGGGAGAGTTCAAAAGCAGCGAGAGCAGAGCGAGCGCGCCAAAACCCGGGAGAGTTCAAAAGCAGCGGGAGCAGAGCGAGAGCGCCAAAACCCGGGAGAGTTCAAAAGCAGCGGGAGCAGAGCGAGAGCGCCAAAACCCGGGAGAGTTCTAAAGCAGCGAGAGCAGAGAGAGAGCGCCAAAACCCGGGAGAGTTCAAAAGCAGCAGGAGCAGAGCGAGATCGTCAAAACCCGGGAGAGTTCAAATGCAGCGGGAGCAGAGCGAGAGCGCCAAAACCCGGGAGAGTTCAAAAGCAGGGGAGCAGAGCGAGAGCACCAAAACCCGGGAGAGTTCAAAAGCAGCGGGAGCAGAGCGAGAGCGCCAAAACCCGGGAGAGTTCAAAAGCAGCGGGAGCAGAGCGAGAGCGCCAAAACCCGGGAGAGTTCAAAAGCAGCGGGAGCAGAGAGAGAGCGCCAAAACCCGGGAGAGTTCAAAAGCAGCAGGAGCAGAGCAAGAGCGCCAAAACCCGGGAGAGTTCAGAAGCAGCGGGAGCAGAGAGAGAGCGCCAAAACCCAGGAGAGTTCAAAAGCAGCGGGAGCAGAGCGAGAGCGCCAAAGCCCAGGAGAGTTCAAAAGCAGCGGGAGCAGAGCGAGAGCGCCAAAACATGGGAGAGTTCAAAAGCAGCGGGAGCAGAGCGAGAGCGCCAAAACCCGGGAGAGTTTAAAAGCAGCGGGAGCAGAGAGAGTGCGCCAAAACCCGGGAGAGTTCAAAAGCAGCAGGAGCAGAGCGAGAGCGCCAAAACCCGGGAGAGTTCAAAAGCAGCGGGAGCAGAGCGAGAGCGCCAAAGCCCGGGAGAGTTCAAAAGCAGCGGGAGCAGAGCGAGAGCGCCAAAACCCGGGAGAGTTCAAAAGCAGCGGGAGCAGAGCGAGAGCGCCAAAACCCGGGAGAGTTCAGAAGCAGCAGGAGCAGAGCGAGAGCGCCAAAACCCGGGAGAGTTCAAAAGCAGCGGGAGCAGAGCGAGAGCGCCAAAACCCGGGAGAGTTCAAAAGCAGCGGGAGCAGAGAGAGAGCGCCAAAACCCGGGAGAGTTCAAAAGCAGCGGGAGCAGAGCGAGAGCGCCAAAACCCGGGAGAGTTCAAAAGCAGCGGGAGCAGAGCGAGAGCGCCAAAACCCGGGAGAGTTCAAAAGCAGCAGGAGCAGAGCGAGCGCGCCAAAACACGGGAGAGTTCAAAAGCAGCGGGAGCAGAGCGAGAGCGCCAAAACCTGGGAGAGTTCAGAAGCAGCGGGAGCAGAGAGAGAGCACCAAAACCCGGGAGAGTTCAAAAGCAGCGGGAGCAGAGCGAGAGCGCCAAAACACGGGAGAGTTCAAAAGCAGCGGGAGCAGAGCGAGAGCGCCAAAACCTGGGAGAGTTCAAAAGCAGCGGGAGCAGAGCGAGAGCGCCAAAACCCGGGAGAGTTCAAAAGCAGCGGGAGCAGAGCGAGAGCGCCAAAACCCGGGAGAGTTCAAAAGCAGCGGGAGCAGAGCGAGAGCGCCAAAACCCGGGAGAGTTTAAAAGCAGCGGGAGCAGAGCGAGAGCGCCAAAACCCGGGAGAGTTCAAAAGCAGCGGGAGCAGAGAGAGAGCGCCAAAACCCGGGAGAGTTCAAAAGCAGCGGGAGCAGAGAGAGAACGCAAAAACCCGGGAGAGTTTAAAAGCAGCGGGAGCAGAGAGAGAGCGCCAAAACCCGGGAGAGTTCAAAAGCAGCGGGAGCAGAGAGAGAGCGCCAAAACCCGGGAGAGTTCAAAAGCAGCGGGAGCAGAGAGAGAGCGCCAAAACCCGGGAGAGTTCAGAAGCAGCAGGAGCAGAGCGAGAGCGCCAAAACCCGGGAGAGTTCAAAAGCAGCGGGAGCAGAGCGAGAGCGCCAAAGCCCAGGAGAGTTCAAAAGCAGCGGGAGCAGAGTGAGAGTGGTAAAACCCGGGAGAGTTCAAAAGCAGCGGGAGCAGAGCGAGCGCGCCAAAACCCGGGAGAGTTCAAAAGCAGCGGGAGCAGAGTGAGAGTGGTAAAACCCGGGAGAGTTCAAAAGCAGCGGGAGCAGAGAGAGAGCGCCAAAACCCGGGAGAGTTCAAAAGCAGCGGGAGCAGAGCGAGAGCGCCAAAACCCGGGAGAGTTCAAAAGCAGCGGGAGCAGAGCGAGCGCGCCAAAACACGGGAGAGTTCAAAAGCAGCGGGAGCAGAGCGAGAGCGCCAAAGCCCGGGAGAGTTCAAAAGCAGCGGGAGCAGAGCGAGAGCGCCAAAACCCGGGAGAGTTCAAAAGCAGCGGGAGCAGAGAGAGAGCGCCAAAACCCGGGAGAATTCAAAAGCAGCGGGAGCAGAGAGAGAGCGCCAAAACCCGGGAGAGTTCAAAAGCAGCGGGAGCAGAGAGAGAGCGCCAAAACCCGGGAGAGTTCAAAAGCAGCGGGAGCAGAGCGAGAGCGCCAAAACCCGGGAGAGTTCAAAAGCAGCGGGAGCAGAGCGAGAGCACCAAAACCCGGGAGAGTTCAAAAGCAGCAGGAGCAGAGCGAGCGCGCCAAAACCCGGGAGAGTTCAAAAGCAGCGGGAGCAGAGAGAGAGCGCCAAAACCCGGGAGAGTTCAAGAGCAGCGGGAGCAGAGAGAGAGCGCCAAAACCCGGGAGAGTTCAAAAGCAGCGGGAGCAGAGAGAGAGCGCCAAAACCCGGGAGAGTTCAAAAGCAGCAGGAGCAGAGAGAGAGCGCCAAAACCCGGGAGAGTTTAAAAGCAGCAGGAGCAGAGCGAGAGCGCCAAAACCCAGGAGAGTTCAGAAGCAGCGGGAGCAGAGAGAGAGCGCCAAAACCCGGGAGAGTTCAAAAGCAGCAGGAGCAGAGCGAGAGCGCCAAAACCCAGGAGAGTTCAGAAGCAGCGGGAGCAGAGCGAGAGCGCCAAAACCCGGGAGAGTTCAGAAGTAGCGGGAGCAGAGCGAGAGCGCCAAAACCCGGGAGAGTTCAAAAGCAGCAGGAGCAGAGCGAGAGCGCCAAAACCCAGGAGAGTTCAGAAGCAGCAGGAGCAGAGCGAGAGCGCCAAAACCCAGGAGAGTTCAGAAGCAGCGGGAGCAGAGAGAGAGCGCCAAAACCTGGGAGAGTTCAAAAGCAGCAGGAGCAGAGAGAGAGCGCCAAAACCCGGGAGAGTTCAAAAGCAGCAGGAGCAGAGCGAGAGCGCCAAAACCCAGGAGAGTTCAGAAGCAGCGGGAGCAGAGCGAGAGCGCCAAAACCCGGGAGAGTTCAGAAGTAGCGGGAGCAGAGAGAGAGCGCCAAAACCCGGGAGAGTTCAGAAGCAGCGGGAGCAGAGCGAGAGCGCCAAAACCCGGGAGAGTTCAGAAGTAGCGGGAGCAGCCTGAGATACAAAGGACCGGTGAGTGTAAAGAAGTAAAAAGTAATCGAAGTGTGACGTCATCAGAAAGCAGGTAAGTGATTGGTTGGTGAGTGTTTCTCTATTTCTCGCTTTTTTTCCAAACTTGTGCGTCTAAATTTAAGTGTAGATTAAAAGATATAAGTGTTGCAAATTTTAAAACTAATTAATTAATTGAGATGGGAGACCAGGCAATGTGTTGTTGTTGTTGCATGTGGGAGCTCATGGACACCATTAAGGTCCAGGGCGACCACATCTGTAGGAAATGTTGGCTGCTCGAGGAACTTCGGCTCAGAGTTGATGAGCTGGAGTCTGAGTTTCAGGCACTGTGACACATTAGGGAGGGGGTGCGTTACCTGGACACCATGTTCCAGGAGGCAGTCACACCCACTAGAATAATTACTTCCAATTTGGCCCATGGTCAGGGACAGGAGGGTGTGACTACAACCAAGGCAGGTATTGGGATCCAGGAGGTAGTGGTGGAGGAGCCTCAGCCCTTGGCCTTGTCCAACAGGTACGAGATTCTTGCGCCCGGTGTGGACGAGGCCAGGGACTGCAGGGAGGATGAGCAAACTGACCACAGCACCGTGGTACAGGGAGCCATTCAAGTGGGAGGAGCAAAAAGAAATGTTGTAGTGATTGGGGACAGAAAAGTGAGGGGGATAGATACTGTTCTTTGCAGCCGAGCGCGTGAGTCCCAAAGACTGTGTTGCCTGCCCGGTGCCAGGGTTAAGGACATCTTCTCTGGGCTGGAGAGAAACTTGGAGTGGGAGGGGTAAGATCCAGTTGTCATGGTCCACGTAGGTACCAATGACATAGGTAGGACAAAGAAAGAGGTTCTGCTGAGAGACTATGAGCAGCTAGGAGCTAAATTAAAAAGCAGAACCACAAAGGTAATAATCTCTGGATTACTACCTGAGCCACGAGCGAATTTGCATAGGCTAAATAAGATCAGAGAAATGAATGAGTGGCTCAAAGACTGGTGTGGGGGAAATGGGTTTCGATTTGTGGGGCACTGGCACCAGTACTGGGATAAGAGGGAGCTGTTCCGTTTGGACGGGCTTCACTTGAACCATGCTGGGGCTAGAGTCCTGGCAAATTGAATAACTAGGGCTATAGAGAGGGCTTTAAACTAAATAGTGGGGGAGGGGGGAGGGAGGATCCAGGTGAGCAGGAAAATAAAAAGTCAATGAGAAATGAGAAAGCAATAGAGCAGGCTAGAGATGGGGGAAATAATAACCAGAGTGTGACGGGAAGGGACAGAATGTTTAAAAATAAGAGTGTAACTGAAAAAAAGGACAAAACAAGGAAAAATGGTAAAAAGACAAAGTTAAAAGCTCTATATCTGAATACACATGGCATTCGTAACAAGATAAATGAGCTGACGGCACAAATAGATACAAATGGGTATGATCTGATCGCCATCACAGAGACGTGGTTGTAAGGCGACCAGGGCTGGAAACTGAATATTCCAGGGTATATGATAATTCGGAAGGATAGAAAGAAAGGAAAGGGAGGTGGGGTGGCTTTGTTGGTAAAAGATGGGATCAGTGCAGTGGGGAGAAGTGATATTGGCTCAGAAGATCAAGATGTAGAATCGGTTTGGGTGGAGATAAAAAATAATATGGGGAAAAAGTCTCTGGTGGGCGTAGTCTACAGGCCCCCAAACAGTAGAAATGCTGTTGGACAGAGTATAAATCAACAAATAATGGCGACCTGCAAAAAAGGTACGGTAACAATCATGGGTGATTTTAATCTCCATATTGAATGGACAAATCAAATTGGCCATGGTAGCCTGGAGGAGGAGTTCATAGAGTGCATCCGGGATGTTTTCCTAGAACAGTATGTAATGGAACCAACCAGGGAGCAGGCTATCTTGGATCGGATACTATGTAATGAGACAGAATTAATAAATGATCTCATAGTAAAGGATCCTCTAGGAAAATGTGATCATAGCATGGTTGAATTTCAAATTCAGTTGGAGGGTGAGAAAGTTGTATCCCAAACCAGTGTCCTGATCTTAAACAAAGGCAATTATAATGGCATGAGGGCAGAACTGGCTAAAGTGGAAAAACAAATTAAAGGGCAAGAAAGTTGAAATGCAGTGGCGGGCATTTAAGGAGATATTTCATAACTCTCAACAAAAATATATTCCAGTGAGAAAGATTAAGAGAAGAGAGCACCATCTGTGGTTAACTAAGGAAGTAAAGGATGGTATCAAATTGAAAACAAAGGCATACAATGTTGCCAAGATTGGTGGGAGACCAGAGGATTGGGAAATTTTTAAAAACCAGCAAAGGATGACTAAAAAAATAATAAAGAGAGAGAAGATGAATGAGAGTAAGCTGGCAAGAAACATTAAAACAGATAGTAAGAGCTTCTACTGGTACATAAAAAGGAAGAGGGTAGCTAAAGTAAACATTGGTCCCTTAGTGGATGAGACTGGGGAATTAATAATGTGGAACAGGGAAATGGCAGAGACTCTGAACAAATATTTTGCATCTGTCTTCACTGTAGAAGACACTAACAACATCCCAATAATGGATAATCAAGGGGCCACAGGGAGTTGGGAACTAAAGACAATCACTATCACTAAGGAAATAGTACTCGGTAAAATAATGGGACTAAAAGGCGACAAGTCCCCTGGACCAGATGGCCTGTATCCCAGGGTCTTAAAAGAAGTGGCTGCAGAGATAGTGGGTGCATTGGTTGCAATATACCAAAATTCCCTGGACTCTGGAGAAGTCCCAGCAGATTGGAAAACCGCTAATGTAACAATGGAGCATTCGTAATAAGGTGGATGAATTAGCTGTGCAAATAGATGTAAACAGATATGATATGATTGGGATTATGGAAACATGGCTCCAGGGTGACCAAGGCTGGGAACTCAACATCCAGGGGTATTCAATATTCAGGAAAGACAGGCGAAAAGGAGGTGGGGTAGCATTGCTGGTTAAAGAGGAGATTAACACAATTGTAAGGAAGGATATTAGCTCTGATGATGTGGAATCTGTATGGGTAGAGCCGAGAAATACCAAGGGGCAGAAAACGTTAGTGGGAGTTGTATACAGACCCCCAAACAGTAATGCGGAGGTTGGTGGTGGCATTAAACGAGAAATTAGAAATGCATGCAATAAGGGCACAGCAGTTATCATGGGTGACTTAAATCTACATATAGATTGGGCTAACCAAATTAGTAACAATACTGTGGAGGAGGAATTCCTGGAGTGTATACGGGATGGTTTCCTGGACCAATATGTCGAGGAACCAACTAGAGATCAGGCCATCTTAAACTGGGTATTATGTAATGAGAAAGGAATAATTAGCAAGCTTGTTGTGTGAGGCCCCTTGGGGCGGAGCGATCATAATATGATAGAATTCTTCATTAAGATGGAGAGTGAAGTAGTTGACTCAGAGACTAGGGTACTGAATTTAAATAAAGGAAACTACGATGGTATGAGGCGCGAGTTGGGTAGGATTGATTGGGGAATGTTACTCAAAGGGTTGATGGTGGATAGGCAATGGCAAACATTTAAAGATCGCATGGATGAACTACAGAATTTGTTCATCCCCGTTTGGCATAAAAATAAAACAAAAAAGGTGACTCAACCATGGTTAACAAGGGAAATTAGGGATAGCATAAGATCCAAGGAGAGGACATATAAATTGGCCAGAAAAATCAGCAAGCCTGAGGATTGGGAGCAGTTTAGGATTCAGCAAAGGAGGACAAAGGGATTAATTAAGAGGGGGAAAATAGAGTATGAAAGTAAGCTTGCAGGGAACATAAAAACTGACTAAAAGCTTCTATAGATATGTGAAGAGAAAAAGATTGGTGAAGTCAAGCGTAGGTCCCTTACAGTCAGAATCAGGGGAATTTATAATGGGGAACAAAGAAATGGCAGTCCAATTAAATACATACTTTGGTTCTGTCTTCACAAAGGAGGACACAAATAACCTCCCAGAGATGTCAGGGAACATAGGGTCCAATGAGAGGGAGGAACTGAATGAAATCAGTATTTGTAGGGAAATGGTGTTAGGGAAATTGACGGGATTGAAGGCCGATAAATCACCAGGGCCTGATAATCTACATCCTAGGGTACTTAAGGAAGTGGCCCTAGAAATAGTAGATGCATTGCTGGTCATCTTCCAAAATTCTACAGACTCTGGAACAGTTCCCATGGATTGGAGGGTAGCTAATGTTACCCCACTATTCAAAAAAGGTGGTAGAGAGAAAACGGGGAATTATAGACTGGTAAGCCTGACATCGGTAGCGGGGAAAATGCTAGAGTCCATTATAAAAGATGTAATAGCAGAGCACTTGGAAAACGGTGACAGGATCGGACAAAGTCAAAATGGATTTACAAAAGGTAAATCGTGCTTGACTAATCTACTGGAATTTTTTGAGGATGTAACTGGTAGAATAGATAAGGGAGAACCAGTGGATGTGGTGTATTTGGACTTTCAGAAGGCTTTCGATAAGGTCCCACATAAGAGATTAGCGTGTAAAGTTAAGGCACATGGGATTGGGGGCAAGGTACTGACTTGGATAGAGAACTGGTTGGCAGACAGGAAGCAAAGAGTTGGAATAAACGGGTCTTTTTCCGAGTGGCAGGCAGTGACTAGTGGGATACCGCAGGGATCGGTCCCAGGACCCCAGCTATTCACAATATACATGAATGATCTAGACGGGGGAACTAGATGTAATATCTCCAAGTTTGCAGACGACACAAAGCTGGGTGGGCGTGTGTGCTGTGAGGAGGATGCCGAGAAACTCCAGTATGATTGTGATTATACTGCATCTGCCATGCATCTGCCGAATGTGGATAAATGCGAGGTGGGAAAAACAGGAAGGCAGATTATTATCTGAACGGCAACAGATTGGGAGAAGGGGAAGTGCAACGAGACCTGGGTGTCCTTGTGCACCAGTCGCTGAAGGTAAGTATGCAGGTGCAGCAGGCGGTTAAGAAGGCAAATGGTATGTTGGCCTTCGTAACGAGAGGATTTGAGTACAGGAACAAGGATGTCTTGCTGCAGTTGTACAGGACCTTGGTGAGACCACACCTTGAGTATTGTTGTGGTGTATGTGCCTTTAAGAGCAATTGTGGTGTATGTGCCTTTAAGAGCCCCAGGTGTGCGTAATGCCGGTAATTGCCACTTGGGCTATATAAACCTGTGTATTGTGTATATCCTTTAGAACCCCCCCCCAGACTTGCTTAGTAAATACCTATGAACCAACTCCTGTCTTCAGTGTCTTTATCTACACACGGACACTACAGTGGCGACGAAGTGGAAACGGACTTACCTGCAATTCGGCAGCACCTCAAGGACATCGATTCCTCCAGCGTCCAGAAGACTCAAGGAAGTAATAGAAACTGTGGTTTCACCAGCTGGCCAAGCTGGTGGCAGGTACTGCGCTAATCCTTCCTGGGCGTCAGGCTGGGGCTCCAGCGTCGGGCTCTACAGCTGAGACAGGCAGCGAAATCGGAGGCAAGCAATAACGGACTGGGAGGGTGCACTCGGGAGACGGCCGGCGCGGCAAGCAGGTCAGCGTTTAGACCTCCGTCGGGAACGAGTCTCCAACAGTGAATGAACGGAAACCACAACAGCGTTGTTATCGGTAGCAGCGGCGGGAAAGCGCAGGAAGCGCCATATCGTTGCTACAGAGAGAAAAAAAAAAGGCGCGGGAAGCGCCATATCTTTTTTGAAATGCCTAAGTCTGGCAATATTGATGCTTTTGATAACGAAACAGAGCCTAACTTTGGCAATATTGATATTTTTGATAACAAGATAGAGGATTGGACCACATATGTAGAAAGAGTGGAGGTGTTTTGCACTGCAAATGGAATAGAAGATGAAAAAATAGCTTCAGTGCTTCTGGATCTAATGGGCACAGAAACATACAAGCTGTTACGCAACTTAATCATTCCAGCCGAACCGATGGACAAGAATTTTGAGGAGATTGTTGATACCCTACACTGCCAATTCGAGGCAGGACTGGCAGATTCTCTGCAAGACAAATTCATCTGCGATCCCCTGAGTGTAGAAACACAAAAAAAGGTATCTTCTGGAAAAGATTTAACACTGGACAAGGCTTTCAGTGCAATAGGAGCGGCAAAGATACAGCAAAGGCCACAGGACTTCGGCACCCATGAAATGACACGGGGTTTCGAGAGATGTTATCGCTGCGGCAGATCCAACCATGACCAGAGGGATTGCTGGTTCAAAGAAAAAGCATGCAGGCGATGCGGAAAGATGGGACACATTCCACGTGTATGCCGATCTGAAAATAAAAAATCCACTAACGGGAAAAGAATCAATAAGGAAAAGCACAGGAAGGTACAAATGATGACGGACAGTAGCTCCAAAGACCAGAAGAGCGATAGCGACTCTGGGAACAAGAGACTAAGCTCTCTCAAATTACATAACGTAATTGCCAATGAAGATTACCAGACCATTTGGGTTACCCTCATAATAGCAGGGTCCCCAGTTAAAATGGAGCTAGATACAGGATCAGCTCTAACCGTAATAAATCGACGAGATTACGAGAGGCTATTTTCGCATATACCTCTAAAAGACACATCCATTATCTTAAAAACATATACGGGGCAGAAAGTATACCCCAAAGGAAAAATAAAGGTGCCTGTGGTATACAACGGCAAAGAAATACAAAAGTTGTATTTATACATTCTACAAGATGGTGGTCCACCGTTGTTGGGACGTGAATGGATAAGGAAGATACGTTTAGACTGGCACTCCATTCAGGCACTGACGGTGACCAGTAAGGAAAAAAACAATGATGACATCATACCTGAACGATTAAAAGACATCTTGGCCAACGCCAAAGAAGTGTTTCAAGAGAAACTAGGAACCTTGAAAGGCATCACCGCCTCAATAAAAGTGGAAGATGCAGCAATTCCAAAATTTTTTAAGGCAAGACCGGTGCCATACGCAATACGTCCGGCAGTCGAGGCAGAGCTGGAGAATTTGGAAAAGGCAGGCGTATTATCCAAAATAGATTGGAGCGAATGGGCAACACCCATCGTTCCAGTCATGAAAAAAGCATTGAAAAGTAACTCTGAGGAACAGAGAAAAATTCGCATCTGTGGGGACTTTAAGGTGACTGTAAACCCGGTCCTTCACACGGTACAGTATCCTCTTCCGAGGATAGAAGATATTTTCGCCTCACTATCCGGAGGAAAACGTTTCACAAAAATTGACTTGGCACAGGCATATCTACAGATGGAGGTTGAGGAGACCTCTAAAAAGTATCTCACAATAAACACACACAAAGGCCTGTACCAGTACAATCGACTGGTTTTTGGAGTGGCATCAGCTCCAGCTATCTGGCAAAGAGCTATGGAGCAAGTCCTGCAAGGGATTCCGGGGACTCAGTGTTACCTAGGCGACATCCTTATAACAGGAGAAAACGACAACGAGCACCTTGCCAATTTGGAGCAGGTGCTCACTAGGCTGAAAGAACGGGGCCTAACAGCAAATCGCCCCAAGTGCGAATTTTTCCAAAATCAGATATCATATTGTGGCCACATAATTAATAAGGAAGGGTTGCATAAGTCACCTAAAAAAATTGAAGCAGTTATAAAAGCCCCAGCACCTGAAAATGTTTCACAATTGAGGTCATTCCTGGGATTAATAAATTACTATCATAAATTTTTACCGAACTTATCAACTATTCTACACCCTCTTAATGATCTTCTACACGCAGGAGTGATTTGGAAATGGAACGAAGACTGTAAACGTGCCTTCCATAAATGTAAAGACTTAATCACATCCGAGAAAGTTTTGGCTCATTACAACCCATCACTACCAATCAGACTGGCGTGCGATGCATCCCCTTACGGCATAGGAGCGGTATTGTCCCATAGATTCCCTGATGGCTCGGAACGGCCGATAGCTTTTGCGTCACGCTCATTGAACTCAGCTGAGCGTAACTATTCCCAGATAGACAGGGAAGCACTCAGCCTGGTATGGGGAGTGAAGAAATTCAACCATTACCTACACGGACAAAAATTTACCTTGCTGACTGACCATCAACCCCTCATCTCCATATTCAACCCTAAGAAAGGTGTCCCCATTATGACGGCACAAAGACTACAGAGGTGGTCCCTTTTTCTAGGGGCACACCAATACAACATTGAATACAAAGGGTCAAAACAGCATGGGAATGCTGACGGTTTATCGCGCCTGCCGTTGCCAACGATAGAAGAGGCACCTACAGTAGACCCAGTAGAGATATTCCACTCTACCATAGTGGAATGTCTACCGGTGACAAATTCTGCCATTGAAAGGGAGACAAGAAATGACCCTACTCTCTCACGGGTCTACGATTTAACAATGAAGGGATGGCCAGCACATGGCGAACCACTGTTGCCAGCATTCTCGCAAAGAAGGGAACAGCTGTCAGTGTGCCGAGGAACCTTGATGTGTGGATCCAGAGTGGTGATTCCACCCAAACTCCAGGATAAAGTGCTAAAGGAGCTTCACGAGGGGCATCTGGGTGGAGTGAAAATGAAGAACCTAGCTAGGGCGTTTGTATGGTGGCCAGGTATCGATGGAGACATCGAAGGCATGACCAAGAGCTGCCTAGGATGCCAGAAGGTCCAAAATGCTCCGCCACAGGCCCCTCTACATCCATGGGAGTGGCCCTCATCTCCCTGGCAAAGGGTGCACATCGACTTTGCTGGTCCATTTATGGACTCAATGTTCTTAATCGCAGTTGATGCACACTCCAAGTGGCCGGAGGTAATAAAGATGTCCTCCACCACCACGGAAAAAACCGTCACAGTATTAAGGACCATATTTGCCAGGAATGGGCTGCTGGAACAGATATGTTCTGATAATGGACCGCAATTTGTGTCCGAAGAATTCAGAAAGTTCTTAAAGAACAATGGGGTAAAGCACTACACGTCCGCCCCATACCATCCCGCCACCAATGGATTGGCTGAAAGGTTTCTCCAGACCTTTAAGAAGGCCATAAAGGCCATGGGTAATGAAGACATAAAACTTCAGCACAAGGTGGATAACTTCTTATTTGCATATAGGAATGCAACACATATGGTTACAAACCAAACTCCCGCCATGATGTTCTACAATAGAAACCTAAGATGCCGGCTGGATTTGGTCAAGCCCAACATCCGAAGGGACGTGGAGAACCGGCAGTTTCAGGGCATGAATGAAAGGCCAACTAGGGCCTTCCAGATAGGCCAACCGGTTTTGGCCCGGGACTACCGTACCGAGAAATGGCAGCCTGGAACTATCTGCACACAACTAGGACCACTGATGTATACCGTGGACATCGGAGAAAGCATAATAAGGCGCCATGCTGACCAAATCATCAAGTCATCCGAAAAGGGACAACCTACACCACCACGCTATACATCTAACGATAAAGTAGAGATACCCATATCTACCTCCGATCCGGTAATACTGGAACCCGATGAACCCGACACTGGCCTTCAAGCCAAATCAGCCTTGCCAGAAGAACCTACTACACCACCAGAAACTACTACACCCCCGAGGCATTATCCGGACCGAGTCAGGAAGCCTCCTGAGAGACTAACTTATAATTAATTAATACAGCAATGTATATTATTTTGCATATAACATGTAATTAATAATTACTTAAAATATGATGTACTAGTTAGCTAGAAGGGGAGGAATTGTGGTGTATGTGCCTTTAAGAGCCCCAGGTGTGCGTAATGCCGGTAATTGCCACTTGGGCTATATAAGCCTGTGTATTGTGTATATCCTTTAGAACCCCCCCCCCCCAGACTTGCTTAGTAAATACCTATGAACCAACTCCTGTCTTCAGTGTCTTTATCTACACACGGACACTACAATTGTGTGCAGTTTTGGTCGCCCTATTTGAGGAAGGATGTTCTTGCCATGGAGGGAGTGCAGCGAAGATTCACCAGACTGATACCTGGGATGGCAGGAATGACGTATGAGGAGAGATTGGGTCGATTGGGCTTATACTCGCTGGAGTTTAGAAGAATGAAAGGGGATCTCATTGAAACTTATAAAATTCTAACAGGACTAGACAGACTAGATGCAGGAAGGATGTTCCTGATGGCGGGGGAGTCCAGAACCAGTGGTCACAGTCTAAGGATAAGGGGTAAGCCATTTAGGACAGAGATGAGGAGGAATTTCTTCACCCAGAGAGTGGTGAACCTGTGGAATTCTCTACCACAGAAGGCAGTAGAGGCCAATTCATTAAATATATTCAAGAAGGAGTTAGATATATTTCTTAAGGCTAAAGGGATCAAGGGATATGGGGAGAAGGCAGGGACAGGGTACTGAGTTTGGATGATCAGCCATGATCTCATTGAATGGCGGAGCAGGCTCGAGGGGCCAAATGGCCTACTCCTGCTCCTATCTTCTATGTTTCTACCCCTATTTAAGAAAGGAGGGAGACAGAAAGCAGGAAACTATAGACCAGTTAGCCTAACATCTGTCGTTGGGAAAATGCTGAAGTCCTTCATTAAGGAAGCAGTAGCAGGGCATTTAGAAAAACATACTGCAGTCAAACAGAGTCAGTATGGTTTAAGGAAAGGGAAATCAAGTTTAACAAATTTGCTGGAGTTCTTTGAGGATGTAACAAGCAGAGTGGACAAGGGTGAGCCAGTGGACGTGGTGTATTTGGATTTCCAGAAGGCATTCGATAAGGTGGCACATAAAAGGTTAGTGCATAAGATAAGAGCTCACGGAGTTGGGGGTAATATATCAGCATGGATGGATAGAGAATTGGCTAACTAACAGAAAGCAGAGAGTCGGGATAAATGGGTCATTTTCTGGTTGGCAAACGGTAACTATGGGGTGCCACAAGGATCGGTGCTGGGGCCCTAACTATTTACAATCTACATTAATGACTTGGATGAAGGGATCGAGTGTAATGTAGCCAAGTTTGCGGATGATACAAAGATGGGTGGGAAAGCAAGTTGTGCAGAGGACTCAAAGAATCTGCAAAGGGATATAGACAGGCTAGGTGAGTGGGCAAACATTTGGCAGATGGAGTATAATGTGGGAAAGTGTGAGGTTATCCACATTGGCAGGAAAAATAAAAAAGCAAACTATTATTTAAATGGAGAGATTTTACAAAATGCTACAGTTCCGAGGGACCTGGGGGTCCTTGTGCATGAAACACAAAGTGTTCTGGACTTATGGACATTATATATGCAGATAGCACCCTCTGGTGGTGGTTATTGTGTTAGCAGTGTTTGTATGCAGCAGAGGTCATTTGACCTTTCTACCTTTCTTCCTGTTTGACCCAGGAAGTAGAATTCCAGGAAGAACCTAACTGAGTAATGGAGGATCTTCCATGAGGGATCCTCAATCCAATGTAATCTGATCTCATATGTTAGGCCAGGCGCAATATCTGTGAGTATCTTTGTTTGTTAGCATAATAGCAACTTTGTCAGTGTAGTGTTTATGAGAAGTAATAGTTGATATTTACAGAAGTACAGTCTAAATGTTAGTTATACAATTAGTCTATTCTACTGTTGTAAATATGTTCATATCTTATGTAATATCGAATGTATAGTACTCAGTTTATGTACAAAACAGACTTTGTCTTTGTTTACAGTTTCACAAATTTGTTCAAGTAAAGCTTCAAACAGCGAAACGGCTTCACGAGGAATTATTTGAATAAGTGTTTAACTTGCTGGATAACTAGATAGGAGCACGTCTAGCGAGGCCAGTACAGTGAAAAGATAGCAATACGGCTAGCTGTGAAGAGTGGAGCAGCAGGAACTCAGAGTGAGCCTTAACCTCGTAGACCACACCTACCTCACATCAACATGTCAGAAGATAATAACGAAAATGCTTTGCAGCGAGGAGAAGACCTTAAACAGGCAGACGAAACTGTAAAATGTGACAATCGGTGTATAAGCTCCGGTTACTTCAGATCGCAAGCTGGTTCACAGTCATCAGGTGGTTCTAGATTAAGCGTGGCCATCGCCGGAGCACGGGCTAAGCTAGTAGCAGCTCAAGCCAGAGCTGCGCAAGCGAACAGTGAATAGAAATAAAAGTAAGACAGGCCCGTCTTCAAGCTGAACCCCAAGCCGAACAGGCCCGACTCCAAGCCGAACAGGCCCGACTCCAAGCCGAATTCCAAGCCGAACAGGCCCGTCACCAAGTTGAACGCCAGGCTGAACAGGCCCGTCTCCAAGTCACATTAGACGCTCTGCAGCAACAAAAAGAGATAGATGCTGCATTAGCTGAGACACAAGTATTCGAGGCAATTTTGGAGGTAGCTTATCCCGAGACAGCTTACAAACCTTTAATTCCCGTTTCGCGGCAGAGTCGACGACAGCGCACCATAGATTACGTGTGCGACCATGCCGACATACAGTTTAAAAGAGAAAGGGATGAAGGTCCGCACATCTCTACAGATGCAAGCACTTCATATAACATGCCCCAAGTTGCCAACCAAGGTCAAAGTAGACAGCGTGCCTCAAGCCGCAGTCTCCCCCAGCAGGACGGAAGACACGGTGCAGAGGAATAGAATGCTGGATAGAGAAAGTCAGCAGCGAAACCCCTCTCGTTTCCTTGAGACCCCCAACAGAACCCCTATTCAGGGCCACCCTGGCACAGGTCCCAGTACCTACGACCTTGCCAAATACCTTGCACGCACCCAGCTGGTGACTACAGGGTTAACCAAGTTTGATGACAGGCCGGAGAATTATCGGGCTTGGAAGTCCTGCTTCCACGATGCCATATCGGGCTTAGACCTGTCGGCAGGAGAAGAGCTCGGTCTCCTTATCAAATGGCTCGGCCCAGAGTCCGCCGGACAGGCATGCAGGATAAAAGCGGCCAATGTGGGACATCTGCCAGCGGGGTTGAAGATGGCTTGGGCGAGGCTGGAAGAAAGCTACGGCTCGCCTGAAGCCATTGAAAGGGCTCTCTTTGACAGGTTGGAGAACTTTCCGAGGTTGACGAGTAAGGAACCCCAGAAGCTCCGCGACCTTGCAGATCTGCTGTCGAAACTCGAAGCCGCAAAGCAGGATGGCTACCTACCCGGTCTGTCGTACTTAGACACTTCCAGAGGGGTAAGTCCCATCGTTGAGAAGCTTCCTTCTAACCTGCAGGAGAAGTGGATAACGTTTGGATCAAAGTTCAAGCTAAAGCACAACGTGGCCTTCCCACCATTCTCTGCGTTTGCCAAATTCATCCGTAAAGAAGCCAAAGCCAGGAACGACCCCAGCTTCAACCTCTTCTCCTCCCACCCAGCACTTGCCAGAAGAGACAAGTTTGACAGACATGGAAAGACACCAATATCTGTCCACAAAATGCAAGTGTCCTCAACTGAGCACACAAAGATTCAGAAGAAACCTGAGGATATGAGCAAACAATGCCCTATCCACAACAAGCCCCATCCTTTAAAGAAGTGCAGAGGCTTCAGGGAGATGTCCCTGGAAGATCGGAAACAACATCTTAAAGAGAACTCTATATGTTTCAAGTGCTGCTCTTCCACGAGCCATCTCGCCAAGAACTGCAAGGTAGATGCAAAATGCACAGATTGTGAAAGTGATCGGCACATTTCAGCACTCCACCCAGGCCCAGCTCCTTGGAAATCAGAGTTGCCTCCTCCTGCCTCAGAGCACGGCGGGGAGAGAGAGGGAGCTGCCGGTCCGGAGATTACATCCAGGTGCACCGAGGTGTGTGGAGAAGGAGTGAGCGCAAGAGCATGCTCCAAGGTATGCCTCGTTAATGTGTACCCTGTAGGACGTCGCCAAGAATCTGAGAAGATGTATGCCATACTAGACGAACAAAGCAATCGTTCTCTAGCAAGATCAGAGTTCTTCAACATCTTCAAGGTCAAAGGAAGTCCGTCGCCTTACACGCTGAAGACGTGTGCTGGACTTTCAGAGACAGCCGGCAGGAGGGCCTGCGGTTATGTTGTTGAGTCAGCCGACGGGAAGATTAGCCTCCCCCTTCCTACACTCATCGAATGTAATCAAGTCCCCGACAACCGTTCTGAGATTCCCACTCCGAATGCAGCTCGTCATCACCGTCATCTGAGACGCATTGCAGACGAGATCCCACCTCTTGATCCAGATGCAGGCATACTTCTGTTGTTGGGAAGGGACATCCTGAGGGTACATAAGATAAGGAAACAGATCAACGGTCCACATGAAGCCCCTTTCGCCCAAAGGCTAGACCTCGGCTGGGTCGTTGTTGGAGAAGTGTGCCTCAAGGACGCTCACAAGCCATCTCAGGTGAGCACACTCAAGACTTCCATCTTGGAGAATGGTCGTCCAAGCTACCTTACCCCATGCAGTAGTCAGATCCGAGTGACAGAGAAGTGCAGTCATACGGCTCAGCCTCAGAAAACCCCAGCGCTGATCTCCACAGACAGCACACAGATGATGCTCACTGGAGAGAACCCGGGTCAGTCAGTCTTCTGTCGCACCGCCAACGACCACAAACTTGCTCCATCGATCGACGACATGAGGTTCCTCCAGATTATGGACAATGAGGTCTCTCGTGACAGCTCTAACAGCTGGGTTGCACCCTTACCCTTCCAGAACCCCAGACGACGGCTGCCAAACAACAGGGAGTATGCCTATAATCGTCTTAACTCACTCCGTCGCACACTAGAGAAGAAGCCAAAGGTGAAAGCACACTTCCTAGAATTTGTAAAGAAAATGCTTGTCAACGATCATGCAGAGATAGCTTCTCCACTCCAGGAAGGCCAAGAGTGTTGGTACCTCCCTTCCTTCGGAGTCTATCACCCCAAAAAGCCGGAACAGATCCGCGTGGTGTTTGACTCCAGTGCACCATATCAGGTCTTCCTGTCAAATCTATGAATGGAGATTCCCTGCTCCAATTGGTTCCCCATGGCCCACGTGATCCCAGGGATGCTGCGAACTAGTTGCGCCCCTGGGATACGCGTGCCCTGCACACCGGCAGCTGGAGCAGGCCCAGGATCAGAATTCCACGCGAGCCCACAGCACAACGGCAGGCGCGCTATGTAGGTGCAGGTCGGGGGCTTGCGCCCGCGGGAAGCCTCCGACCCGAATTTCTGGGCCGATGTTTCCCCTCAAGGGGAAATCTAGAACTCGGGGGCTCAGTGTCAGAAAGGGTCGCCCTTTTAGAACTGAGATGAGGAGGAATTTCTTCTCTCTGAGGGTCATAAACTTGTGGAATTCTCTGCCCCAGAGAGCTGTGGAGGCTGGGTCATTAAATACATTTAAAGTGGAGATAAGACAAATTTTTGCAAGATAAGGGAGTGAAGGGTTATGGGGAGCAGGCTGGGAAGTGGCTTTGAGCCCAAGACCAGCCATGACCTTATTGAATGGCGGAGCAGGCTCGAGGGGCCAAGTGGCTTATTCCTGCTCCTGTTTCTTATGTGCTTATGTTCTTATGGACTGCAATGGTTCAAGGCGGCGGCTCACCACCACCTTCTCAAGGGCAATTAGGGATGGACAATAAATGCTGGCCTTGCCAGCGATGCCCACATCCTGTGAATGAATAAAAGAAGTATAATTGGATTGTTAACTTAGAAACTTTTACTGTTCGCTCCACTAATATAAAGGTAAAAGTGAATTAAATCACATTAGTGTAGACTTCAAATTGTAGTGATTGGTTTTGCAGCACTGGCGGTAATGTGGACAGATTTGGAATTCTCGCCCCTCATGGTAGGGATCATAATGACAGTACAGATGAAAAATACCTTCAGATAGAACTGTTCCAACACAAATGCTCAGCAGAATTTAAGGGCAATTCGACACTTATCAACACCATAAGCAGCATTGCAAAATGTACTTGTCAATAATCACCATGGCTCTATGTCTTTCCCTGGTACAGTTTGAAAAGGGCTGGCTATGAATTGAAAGAGAAGCATCTGTTTGTCCTGGCCTAATGTATTGTAAAAAAACACATCTATTGTCCACCTAAAAGATGTTGAAGCCAAAGAATAATTTAAAAAATATCAATTCCCCTAATTTTTGTAACAGTTTTTCTTTGCTTTTGAATTTTCCTGCTCCCAACCCTCTTCCATTTAAACTCTTAAGATGGGAGGAATACATGTGTGCCCATGACGGTCTCACCTTCCATTTTTCATTTCCTGGGGGGAAGTAACTAGATTGCACTTGGTGACATGGCTAAGAATAGGCAGTTGTACTACTTATCAATGCATCAACAGTGATGGAATACTGTGGCTCTGTTTGGCAGACTGCAAAGAAAACCTCTCTCTTATTCCTGAACTTATTGCAGTGCAAAGCCACCCAGAATGGTGGACATGACAAGAATGGGCCACTGCCTGCCAGATCTGCCAACATAATATCAAAAAGATATGTCTGCCATCTGCAAGATTATGACTATAGATAGATAGACTGTCAGATTGAGGCAGCACTGGAACAGCTGTTAGTACAGTACTTGAGCTAGACCTCAGCATTTATACCAGGAACATAAGAACTTTTGTAATCGCACCTTAACAATAGCTTGCATTTATATGGTGCCTTTAAGTATAAAAAGTCCTCAGGGCCTTCACAGAGGCATAATCAGACCAAAATGGATGCAGAGACAAAGGAGGTGATATTCTGAGGGATGATCAAAAGCTTGGTCAAATGGATCAGTTTTAAGGAGTGCCTTAAAGGAGGAGAGGAAGAGAAAGGTTTAAGGAAAGTATTGTAGATTGTGAGGCCTAGATGGCTGAAGGGAAGCATGCACAAAAGACCAGAGTCAGAGGACCGTAGATTTCAGAAGGGGGGTTGCAGGACTGGAGGAGGTTACAGGATGGGCAAGGCCATGAAGGGATTAAAACACGAGGATGAGTATTTTAAATTTGAGGCATTGGAGGACCAGAAGTCAAGGTAGGTCAGCAAGGACAGGAGCGATGGGTGGGAGGGACATGATGTGGGATATGATATGGGAATCAGAATTTTGGATGGGCTGAAGTTTATAGCGGGTGGAGGATGGGAGGCTAGCCATGAGAACATTGGAATAGTCAGGTCTGGAGGTGACAAAGGCAGGGATGAGGGTTTCAGTGGCACGTGGCCAGAGACAGGGGCGTAGAAAGGAGGTGTGGAGGTCAAAATAGGCTGTTTTTGTGATGGAAGCTATATGGGGTTGGAAGCTCTGCTTTTACCAGCATAAAAGAGTTGAAAAAAAGTTTTTTTTTAAATTATCCACTCATTTATAATTAAAAAATACTTTTAAAAAATGGTATGTTTATTTTTAGCCCCGTAAAAAACGAATTATTTTTTTCAAAAAATTAAATTTTTGTTTAAAATATTTAATTTAATGTAATTTTAACTCATTTTAAAAACATGATGGCCTTTTAAAAAAATTATTTAATGTTTTGATGTGTTTTTGGGGTGATCTCCATTCATACTTTTGACGGGTCTATCTGTCAAAAGTATGAAGGGAGATTCCCTTCTCCTATTGGCTGGCCTGGCCCACGTGATCCCAAGGACGCTTGCGAACTGCATGCGCTCCTGGGATACGAGGGCCCTGCACATTTCAACTGTGGAGAGGCCCAGCATCGGAAATGTCTGGACCTCGGGAGCCCTCAGGTAAGAGCGTAGATTTTTTTCCGATAGGAGGCATCCGCACGCAGGAAGCCTCCTATCGGAAATTACGGGCTATAGTATTCCGTAAAGATAGGTTGGTTCACAAAGGATTGAACATAACTTTATTTTTTTATTTTTTTTTAAAGAGGATCATATAACTATGATTGAAAAGGATATTGGTTAGCAGGATGGAGTTGAAATTGTTTTGGTGGAACTTGATGATAGGGATAGCCCAAGGTAGCTCTTTAGTACATTATAGGTCTCTAGAGCAACATGTAGAGCAGGACAGGGAAATTGGTGATCAAATTATAAGTAAAACTGTGCAGTATTAATTATTTTGAGAGGGTGGGAAGGGAGAGAGTGTTTAGCTATCCTTCCATTAAGTGGTCTGATATGGGGCAGGTAAGGCTGAGCTATTTGTTGACACTACAGGTGATTGTTTCCTTATGCTCAACATAGAATCATAGAATGGTTACACAGCATGGAAGGCGGCCATTTGGCCAGTCAAGCCCATGCCGACTCTCAGCTAGTCCCACTCCCCTGCCCTTTCCCTGTAGCCCTGCAATTTTTTTCTTCCTTCAGATACTTATCCAACTTCCTTTTGAAGGATAAAGTTGAGTCTGCCTCCACCACCCTTTCAGGCAATGCATTTCAGATCTTGACCACTCGCTGTATAAGAAAGTTTTTTCTTACGTCGCCTTTGGTTCTTTTGCCAATCACCTTTAAACTGTGTCCTCTGGTTCTCAATCCTTCTGCCAATGGGAACAGTTTCTCTCCCTCTCTACTCTGTCCAGACCCCTCATGATTTTGAACAGCTCTATCAAATCTCCTCTCAATCTTCTCTGCTCTAAGGAGAACAACCCAGCTTCTCCAGTCTATCAACGTAACTGAAGTCTGTAATTCCTGGAATCATTCTCATTAATCTTTTCTGTACCCTCTCTAAGGCCTTCACATCCTTCCTAAAGTGTGGTGCCCAGAATTGGACACAGTACTTCAGTTGGGGCCGAACCAGTGTTTTATACAGGTTCATAATAATTTCCACACTTTTGTACTCTATACCTCTATTTAGGAAGCCCAGGATCCCGTAAGCCTTCTTAACTGCTTTCTCAACCTGCCCTGCCACCTTCAACAATTTATGCACACATACCCCCAGGTCTCTCTGTTCGTACACCCTCTTTAGGATTGTACCATTTCGTTTATATGTCCTCTCCTCATTCTTTCTACTAAAATGCATCATTTCACATTTTTCTACGTTAAATTTCATCTGCCACGTGTCTGCCCATTTCACCAGCCTGTCTATGTCTTCCTGAAGTCTATCACTCTCCTCCTCACTGTTTACTATACTTCCAAGTTTTGTGTAATCTGCAAATTTTTGAAATTGTGCCCTGTACACCCACGTCCAAGTCATTAATATATATCAAGAAAAGCAGTGGTCCTAGTACCGACCCCTGGGGAACACCACTGTATACCTTCCTCCAGTCTGAAAAACAACCGTTCACCACTACTCTCTGTTTCCTGTCACTTAGCCAATTTCATAACCAGGCTGCCACTGTCCCTTTTATTCCCTGGGCTTCAATATTGCTGGCAAGCCTATAATGTGGCACTTTGTCGAACGCCCTTTGGAAATCCATGTACATTACATCAACCCTCTGTTACCTCATCAAAAAACTCAATCAAGTTGGTTAAACACGATTTGCCTTTAAAAAATCCATGCTGGCTTTCCTTAATTAATCTACCCCTATCCAAGTGACTATTGATTTTGTCCCTGATTACTGTTTCTAAAAGCTTCCCCACTACCGAGGTTAAACTGATTGGCTTGTAGTTGCTGGGTTTATCTTTACACCCTTTTTTGAACAATGGTATAACATTTGCAATTCTCCAGTCCTCTGGCACCACCCCCGTATCTATGGAGGATTGGAATATTATGGTCAGTACCTCCGCAATTTCCTCCCTCAATTCCCTCAGCATCCTAGGATGCATCCCATCCGCTCCTGGTGATTTATGTACTTTAAATACAGCCAGCCTTTCTAATGCCTTTTCTTTATTGTTATCCTATCAAGTGTCTCTACTACCACCTCCTTCACTATGTCTATGGCAGCATCCTCTTGGTGAAGACAGATGCAAAGTACTAATTTCGTACCTCAGCTATACCTTCTGCCTCCATGCATCGGTCTCCTTTTTGGCCCCACCCCTCCTCGTACTACCCTTTTCCTGTTTATATGCCTATAGAAGACTTTTGGATTACCTTTTATGTTGGCTGCCATTTTATTCTCATATCCTCTCTTTGCCCCTTTTATTTTCTTTTTCACTTCTCCTCTGATCTTTCTATGTATAGCCTGATTCGCAGATGTTTTTGCAACCTGACATCTGCCATACGCGCTCTTTTTCTGCTTCATCATATTCTCTATCTGTTTCGTCATCCAGGGAGCTCTGATTTTAGTTACTCTGCCTTTCTCCGTCATGGGAATGTACCTCGACTGTACCCGAACTATTTCCTCTTTAAAGGCAGCCCATTGTTCCATTACAGTTTTGCCTGCCAATCTTTGATTCCAGTTTACCCGGGCCAGATCCGTTCTCATCCCACTGAAATTGGCCTTCCCCCAGTTAAACATTTTTACTATAGATTGCTCCCTGTCCTTTTCCATAGCTAATCTAAATGTTATGATCCCTGTTCCCTTACTGACACTTGGTCCACTTGACCTACCTCATTCCCCAGAACCAGATCCAGCAATGCCGCCTCCCTCGTCGGGCCGGAATCATACTGATCAAGAAAGTTCTCCTGAACACACTTCAGAAATTCTTCCCCTTCTCTGTCCTTTACACTATTACAATCCCAGTCTATATTAGGATAGTTAAGTCCCCCATTATTACTACTCTATAGTTCTTGCACTTCTCTGTAATTTCTCTGCAAATTTGCTCCTCCATATCTTTACCACTATTTGGTGGTCTATGGAATACACCTAGTAGTCTAATGGCACCTCTATTATTTCTTAACTAGCCATATAAATTCTGTCCTTGACCCTTCCAAGACATCCTCCCCCTCCAGCACTAACATTCTCCTTAACCAATACTGCCACACCACCTTTTTTCTTTCCTTCCCTATCTTTCCTGAATACCTTATAACCAGGAATATTTAATAAAAAATCCTGTCCTTTTTTGAGCCATGTGGCTATTTGTGCCTGCAGCTCACTTACTTTGTCTACGACGCTTCATGCATTCACATGCATACACTGTGAACCCATCTTAGACTATCCTGTATTCTTTCTTAGATGAACCCCACCTTATACCTTACTATTTCTTACTTTAGTGCTCTCTGCCTCTCCCAATCCTTTGAGCACTTTATTTTCCCTTTCTAATGTTACATACTGGTGCCCACCCCCCTGACAAAATAGTTTAAACCCTCCCCAACATTCCCTAACACATTAGGGAGAATACCAGTGAGGACAAACTGTTTACATTTAGTACTTAGTCGTGATCTAGATGATATCTGATGTCTTTGTGGGGAGCATTTTGGGCAATATGTAAGCCATTGGCTCATATCCTCAATAGCTTATTGACATCTGGGCTAATTCCCTTGGATTGGAGGGTGGCTCACAGTCTTGTTATTTAAAACAAATGGAACCCTAGAAATTTAGGCCCCTGATTTTAACTTTGGTATTAGGGAAGCTGTTGGAAAGCATAATACAGGATATAATATATGATTCACTTGGATAATTCAGCCTAGTCAACATTGTTTTAGGAAACATATGTCCTGTCTCATAAACTGGATTGAGTTAATTGAGGAAGTGACCAGAATAGTGGATAATGATGTTTTATACCTTGACTTCCAAAAACTATTTAATTAAGTACTGTATAGACAGCTACTAGAAAAAAATAGATTTCACGGGGTATAGGGCAGTTATTATATTGGACAGATGGCTGGTTGAAATGATGTAAGCAGAGGTTTGTTATTAATGCAAGTGAATATGATTGGGGGCCAGAAACAAGCAGAGTTTTATAGGGTTTTGTTTTGGGTCTGTTGCTGTTTACCAATTTCATTAATGATCTAGATGAGGGCCTAAACAGAACCATTAATTAATTCATGGATGACACACAAATGTACACTAAGTTTAGTAATTTAGAACAAATTGATAGATTGCAGGCCAATTTAGATAAATTATGTTAACGTTATGTGCCAGATGCCATTTAATGTAGTTAAGTGCAGTGGCATGTTCTTGGGATTAGGAAGCTCCAGGCATGTTTATACTATGCAAGGCTACCTTTTAAAGGCAACTGGTTTAGGGAGTTGGAGAAAAATTTCCTTTAGTTTTTTTCCTGAATTGGATGTAGGGTTTTTCTTTGTTTTTACCTCACCCAGGGATAATTTTGTTACAGGGTGGAGTGAACAGTTTGCAAGGTTTCGCTGATGACTGGATGGGACAGATTTGATGGGCCTGGTGGTCCTTTTGTAGGTTCTTACAGACTACATTATCTTCAAAACTCATCTAATTCACAACACAACTTTGGTAAAAGGAAAAGTTATCAATGCTATGATGCCTCAAAGAATGCTACCTCTTCTCTTAATAGCCCCCCTTTAATTTTCTCCTTTCCTCTTCTAAAGGCACTAATTCATGCAGAGGTTCCATAATGACCAGCAGCGCTCTCGGGCCTCATCTAAATGACAATTCTTCATGCTTGAGCGTTTAGAGGGAATGTTGGCAGGCTATTCACTATCTGTGTTGTTCACGCAATCTAATTGTCCAACGTCTCAGCAAATACATCTTCCACGAGTCTTCACTGGATAGAAACCAGAAATAGGGACCTTTGCTCATTTGAATGACAAGTTTTATATATATAGTTAATATAAGCCATTAATGTAGAAAAA
Organism: Somniosus microcephalus; assembly: GCF_052327205.1. NCBI lineage: Eukaryota > Metazoa > Chordata > Chondrichthyes > Squaliformes > Somniosidae > Somniosus > Somniosus microcephalus. Next base: position 100,454,566 of record NC_140988.1, read on the forward strand.
CTTCCTGTGCCTTCACAGAGGAGTAAAGGAACAGGTGCCCAGTCTTTGTGGGAGGGTTAGAAGAGTATACTGAAAGCTTATTCAAAGAGTTTGGAAAAGGCTTATAATGGTGGAAAGGAAGGTAGAAGTGTGAAGGTGTGATGCGCCATCAATTACTCAAAAGACTGAAGTTGAGCGAGTAACAATCAGGCTTTTATTAACTAAAGAATGAAGGTCTTGTCTCGAGTGGTCGACCCGTCCAGAATACTAAGGGACTGGGAGGTAGTCACTTATATACCTGGAATAGTGGGAGGAGTCAGCCGAGGCATGTCCAGACCTGTACCTAGTGGAATACACATACAGACACAGACAGGTATGACAGTGGTTTACCACATTCACCCCTTGTTTAAAAATGAGTCCGGCGGGGTGAAGTGTATTTAAAAGTTCGTGTATTGGAGTCTCTCCGGAGGTCTTGTCTGCCGCTGTGATCGACGTGGCGACGGCAGGGGTGGTGGAGCTTCCGGCGTCGCGTCCCGTGTAGGCTGGGGCCCTGGAGTGTAGTCCTCATGGGTGACGGTCCAAGGCGAGCCGGCTGCTGGGGTTGGATATCGGGTCGTGGGGGGGGGTGGTAATGGGTAGTGGGTTACAGCGGTCCCCGAGGGTGCGAGGTCTCGTATGGAGACTGTGTCCTCCCGCCCGTCCGGGTACGCAATGTAAGCGTACTGGGGGTTGGCGTGGAGGAGGTCGACCCTCTCGACCAGGGGGTCCGTTTTATTGGCCCTCACGTGTCTTCTCAGTAGTACCGGCCCTGGGGACGTCAGCCATGGCGGTAACGATGTCCCCGATGTGGACTTCCTTGGGAAGACAAACATTTTCTCGTGAGGGGTGGCATTGGTGGCAGTGCAGAGAAGTGACCGAATCGAGTGGAGCGCATCGGGGAGCACCTCCTGCCAGCGGGAGGTCGGAAGGCCCCTAGACTTTAAGGCTAGCAGGACGGCCTTCCAAACTGTCGCATTTTCTCTTTCCACCTGTCCGTTCCCCCGGGGGTTGTAACTGGTGGTCCTGCTTGTGGCAATACCCCTAGCGAGCAGGTACTGGCGGAGTTCGTCGCTCATAAACGATGAGCCCCGGTCGCTATGGATATAGCTGGGGAAACCGAACAGGGTGAAGAGGCTGTTCAGACATTTAATGACCGTGGCACTGGTCATGTCCGGGCAGGGGAAAGCGAACGGGAACCGGGAGTACTCGTCAATGATGTTGAGGAAGTACACATTGCGGTCGGAGGAGGGGAGAGGCCCTTTAAAATCGACGCTCAGGCGTTCGAAAGGGCGAGTGGCTTTTATCAGGTGGGCTCTGTCTGGTCTATAAAAGTGCGGTTTGCACTCAGCGCAGACTTGGCAGTTCTTGGTCATGGTCCTGACCTCCTCAATGGAGTAAGGCAGGTTGCGGGCCTTGATGAAGTGGAAGAACCTGGTGACCCCCGGGTGGCAGAGGTCATTGTGGAGGGCCCTCAGCCTATCGATCTGCGCGCTGGCGCAGGTGCCACGCGATAGGGCATCTGGGGGTTCATTGAGCTTCCCAGGCCGGTACAAGATCTCGTAATTGTAGGTGGAAAGTTCGATTCTCCACCTCAAGATCTTGTCATTTTTGATTTTGCCCCTCTGCTTGTTGTTGAACATAAAAGCAACTGAACGCTGGTCAGTGAGCAGGGTAAATCGTTTTCCGGCCAGGTAGTGCCTCCAATGACGCACAGCCTCCACGATAGCCTGGGCCTCCTTCTCGACCGCGGAGTGTCTGGTCTCCGGGCCCTGGAGGGTTCGTGAGAAGAATGCCACAGGTCTCCCCGCCTGATTAAGGGTGGCGGCCAGAGCGAAGTCGGACGCATCGCTTTCCACCTGGAAGGGGATGGATTCGTCCACTGCGTGCATGGTGGCTTTGGCAATGTCTTCCTTGATACGGTGGAAGGCTAAGCGGGCCTCTGCCGTCACGGGAAAAGAGGTGGACTTGATCAGCGGACGGGCTTTGTCTGCATAGTAGGGGACCCACTGAGCGTAGTAGGAAAAAAACCCTAGGCACCTCTTCAGAGCTTTTAGGCAGTGGGGCAGTGGGAGTTCCATAAGGGGACGCATCCGGTCCGGGTCGGGACCGATGACCCCGTGTTCTACAACACAGCCAAGGATGGCGAGGCGGTCTGTGCGGAATATGCACTTCTCCTTGTTATATGTCAGGTTCAGGAGTTGGGCGGTGCGGAGGAATTTCTCGAGGTTTGCGTCATGGTCCTGCAAGTCATGGCCGCAGATGGTCACATTATCTAGGTAAGGGAAAGTGGCCTGCAGCTCGTTTTGATCGACCATCCGGTCCATCTCCCTTTGGAAGACGGAGACCCCGTTGGTAACGCCGAAGGGAACCCTAAGGAAGTGATAGAGGCGGCCGTTTGCCTCAAAAGCAGTATACTGGCGGTCTTCAGGGCTGATGGGGAGCTGGTGGTACGCTGATTTCAGGTCAATGGTCGAAAAGACGCGGTACTGCGCGATCTGGTTGACCATGTCAGCTATGCGGGGGAGTGGGTAGGCGTCCAGCAGGGTGTAGCGGTTTATTGTTTGGCTGTAGTCGATGACCAGGCGTTGTTTCTCGCCGGTCTTAACGACCACAACCTGGGCTCGCCAGGGGCTGGAGCTGCCCTCAATAATCCCCTCCTTCAGGAGCCGTTCCACTTCGGTTTTGATGAAAACCCTGTCCCCGGCACTGTATCGCCTGCTCTTTGTGGCGATGGGCTTACAGTCAGGGGTGAGGTTAGCAAACAGTGGGGGGGGTGGGACTCTGAGTGTGGAGAGGTTGCATCTAGTGCGCGGCGGGCAATTTGGAGGCTGCTGGCTGCGGACTGTGAGTGGGGGGAGGGGGCCACCGTACGCCATCGTAACGCTTTTGAGGTGGCACTGGAAATCCAACCCCAGTAGAACGGCAGCGCAGAGGTCGGGCAGGACCAGGAGTTTAAAATTATTGAACACAGTCCCGTCTACTACTAGTGTCACCACGCAGTAGCCGCCAATGTCCGCTGACTGGGACTCGGAGGCCATAGAAATCCGCTGGTGCGCAGGCAGGACTGGGAGAGAGCAACGCCGCACCGTGTCGGGGTGGATGAAGCTCTCTGTGCTCCCGGAGTCAAAAAGGCAGTTTATTGCATGGCCGTTTACCTTAACGTCCATTTTGGACCGAGCTAACTGGTGCGGTCTCGTTTGGTCCAGCGTCACAGAGGCCAGCGTAGGGGTCGGTGTGTCGCTGCGAGTATCAGATGGGTGGGGGTTGGCGGTCTGCTGCGTCCCGGCTGGTGTCCAAGATGGCGGCGCCCATGATTCCCATGTGGCTGGAGTCGTCCAAGATGGCTGCTGCTGCGGTGGTTCGCACATGGCTGGGGAGGCCCAAGATGGCGGCTCGCACGGCCCACACGCGGCGCTGCTGGCGTTCGGGGTGGCTTTGGCCTTGCAGACGCTGGCGTAGTGTCCCTTTTTCCCGCAGCCCGAGCAGGTTGCATTCTTCGCCGGGCAGCGCGCTCTGGGGTGTTTGGCCTGGCCACAGAAGTAGCATTTCTGGCCTTGGGATACTGCTGTCTGGCTTTGGGACACTGCTGCGGTAGTTGGGCCGTTGTTGGGCTGTGGCTGGGGTGGCACGGTGCTATGGGGCTGTCCTACCGTGTCCCAGGTTGTCGTTCCCCGCGGCGTCCACGGTGCAGAGGAGTAGGCATCCATGCCCCGGAAGGCTGCGTCCAGCGTTAGTGCGATGTCGGAGGCTTTGTCGAGGGTGAGGTCACTCTGCTCCAGCAGTCGCTGTCGGGTGTAGTTGGACCTGTGGCCCGCTACGAAGGCATCCCGGATCAGTTCCTCCGTGTACTTAGTGGGCGTTACCGCCTTACACCCACAGGCCCGGCCAAGCACGGACAGTGCTTGGAGGTATTCCTCAGTCGATTCCCCAGGTTGTTGCTTGCGACTCCCCAGAAGGTGCCTAGCGTATACTTCGTTCACAGGGCGCGTGTACTGGGTCTTGAGGAGCTGGAGGGCGGCTGTGTACGAGGTCGCATCCCGGATGACTGAGTACACTCGGTGGTTCACCTTGGAGATCAGGACAGACAGTTTGTCCGCATCCGTTTCGACCGCAGTGGAGGCAGTCAGGAATGTCTCGAAGCACGTGAGCCAGTGAGCAAACTTGGTGGAAGCGTCCGCTTCCCGACTGTCCAGGTCCAGGCATGCTGGTGTGAGGATCTTCTCCATTATAAAAAATTTAGTTAATAAAATTGATGCGCCATCAATTACTCAAAAGACTGAAGTTGAGCGAGTAACAATCAGGCTTTTATTAACTAAAGAATGAAGGTCTTGTCTCGAGTGGTCGACCCGTCCAGAATACTAAGGGACTGGGAGGTAGTCACTTATATACCTGGAATAGTGGGAGGAGTCAGCCGAGGCATGTCCAGACCTGTACCTAGTGGAATACACATACAGACACAGACAGGTATGACAGTGGTTTACCACAAGGTGTTTGAGGAGAGAATCACAAAGAGTAGGCCAAGGTGGTTGAAGGCTCCACTACTGAAGGTGGAGTGAAGGGATGCACAGAGTACACAGGAAATCAGAGTCAGAGAACTGATGCATGTAGGAGGGTATATAGGATTGGAGAAATTTGCAGAGTAGTGGGGAAGGCTTTGGAGGGATTTGTAGATTAGGAAGAGAATTAATCTGTTGGGAAATAGGGAGCCAGTGCAGGTCAGCAAGAACAGGGTGATGAATGAGTGAGGCTTATGCGACAGGAAATAGGTGGCTGGTAAGGAAGGCATTGGCAAAGTTGAGGCTAGATAAGGGCATTTCCTTCCCCTCCTAACTTGTCTGGGAACACTGAGGCCAATTGTAATGCCAGAATGCTACTCCAGCTGAAAAGAGCTAACTCAGCACTGACCAAGAATTGAAATTGTGTAGCACACCAGTAAGTGTAGCTCATCAGTTTACCCAGTAAGCCATTAGGGAATCAGCCTTCAAAAATATTTTAATGAACAGTTCCAATGAAAAGTTTTAGAAAATGGTAAGTAATTGCATTCAAAAGTCCTAAAGGTAAACACATTTTCAACTATGCTTTCCATATTGTCTTCAGTACCACTTTTTAAATGAATATAAATAAATCTCATTTTAGTTTCCTTTTGAGTTGACTAAATATATACTCATTTAGTTTACTTAAGGATTTCTACAAAGACAACTGTCTGGTGATAGGGGTTATGGTTAGGCATACCCATATACACACATATGCAAGTCCCAAATTAACAAAATGCTAACTGCATCTGTAACCAATCTCTTGATTAGCCGATATTTACACAATGAAAAACCTAGTGCGCATCTGTAGCAGCATGTGTTTTAAAGGTGTCACTTGTTAAGCATGGCCTCAATCATGTCACAACTCAGGCCATCGCAACTCCAATGCACATGGCTCAAATAATCCATTTTCAGATAAATAGCCAATTAAATATCCGATTCACTATATGTAGCAAAAAGTAACACAAATCACCAAAATGGAACAAGTAACTAGCAGAAAATCAAACAATCAAATAACTTATTTTTTCCCCACAGCTACCATTCATGAACCAGCAAGTAGCTCAAAACGGAGTAAATCACTTAATTTTCCAAATTCTTTTGATGGCTATGCTGTTTCCTGCAGTAGGTCACTATATAAAAACCTAAAAAATGCAATTAATAACATTGATAAAAATTAACGGAAATAATTCACAAAAATCTATCTTAAATTATCCATAAAATTGCCCATTTCTGATGGAATCTGTTGAATATGTTTTGCCAAGGTCTACCTTCTGTCAAGTGCCTAGTGCTTAAGATCTGTCCTCTTGCCACAATTTCTACATTTTCTCAGACCTGTCTATTCTAATATTTCCAAGGTTTTGCACATGCACAATGTCTGAACATGCATGACCCAAGTCTGACTCAGTGTTACCTCCCTATGAGTAACGTTACAAGAGAGCCACTCATTTTGTACAATTTTTTCCCTACATATCTGTCAATTATTTACATTCATTAACAAATGCTACTTTCTATTATGAATTACTTACTGTGATTAAATCAGCTGTAGTTTCTTTGTTGACAGAGAAGAAAACAGAGACTGTTTATCAAGAATGGACTAATTGTTTAGTCACTTATCTCTTTATTTCCATTAAAAATTCAGTAAAAAAATCTTTCAAATATTTTTGAACTTTATTAACTTGGAAACTACGTATCAATGAACTTTGAACATTTTACAATGTCATTTTTATTTGTTTACTATACAAGTTGGAAAACTCAAATTTCAGAGGCTGGGGCACAATTTCTTGACAGGTGCTCCTGGTACACGCAAATTGAGAAACTATGCACCTCCAGCCCATTAGTTTATGAAATGGAATATTTACCCTTAAATGCTTTCAGGTAGGAATATAAAGATGGGAACCAGCTGACAATGGGGAAAGTGGTAAGGGGTACCTGAGGGCACAAAAGAAGGGTCAGAGAGGAGGAAGATGGACAGGAAATGCAGTGGAGAAATGATCCACGCTCAATGCCATGCGACGCCACATGAACACTCTCGACCTCTCTCTTCAGCAGCACCGACTCACTCTATCTCAAAGCTGTCCGGGTCCACAGTTCCATTTCATCCTTCGATTCATCCAACGCTTCAACAAAAAACTTTTTTTCTTTCTTTCCGATGTCAAGGATCGCAAGCTTCATCAATTCTTGGACACCATCGCCCCTCCGGAACCTTCTTCCCCTTCACTTTCCTCTGACCCCCCTTCTCCCAATCTCACCCCCGCCACGTTTTCACTATCCCCTCTGACCTTCCCCTCTCTGACCCCGAACGATCAGTCCTCAGCAAAGGCCTGAGCTTCATCCCCTTATGCCCCCACCTCAATGAATTTCGAGCTCGGCACGATGTTGAGCTCTTTTTCCACCGCCTACGTCTCTGTGCCCACTTCTCTGGCCAGGAGTCTTCCCCTTTCTCCCGCTTTCAGAATTCCCGTTCTACCTGGACCCCTCCCCCTGACCTCTTACCCTCTCTAGATCTTTTCATCGCTAACTGCTGCCGTGACATCGGCCGTCTCCATTTCTCTGCTCCTTTCACTCACTCCAACCTACCTCCCTCTGAACTTGCAGCACTCCATTCTCCTAGCTCCAACCCTGACATTGTCATTAAACCTGCTGACAAGGGTGGTGCTGTTGTTGTTTGGCGAACTGACCTCTGCCTAGCGGAAGCTGGACGCCAACTCTCTGACACCTCCTCCTACCTCCACCTGGACCATGACCCGACTACCGAACATCAAACCACCGTTTCCAAGACTGTCACTGACCTCATCTCCTCTGGAAATCTTCCCCCCGCAGCCACCAACCTCATAGTTCCCCAACCCTGCACAGCCCGCTTCTACCTCCTTCCCAAGATCCACAAACAGGACTGCCCTGGTAGACCCATCGTTTCAGCCTGTTCTTGCCCCACGGAACTTATCACAGAAATCACAGAAACCTCACAGTACAGATAGAGGCCATTTCAGCCCATCGAGCCTGCACCGACACATATCCCACCCGATCCCCGTAACCCCTACACCAACACATATCCCACCCTATCCCCATAACCTCACGTATTTAATCCCCCTAACACTAAGGGTCAATTTATCATGGCCAATCAACCTAACCCCGCACATCTTTGGACTGTGGGAGGAAACCGGAGCACCCGGAGGAAACCCACGCAAACACGGGGAGAATGTGCAAACTCCACACAGACAGTCACCCAGAGGCCGGATTCGAACCCGGGTCCCTGGCGCTGTGAGGCAACAGTGCTAACCACTATGCCACCGTGCTGCCCTCTTCCTATCTCAGCTCTATCTTTTCTCCCCTTGTCCAGTCTCTTCCCACCTACATCCTCGACTCTTCGGACGCCCTCCGCCACTTTAACAGTTTCCAATTTCCTGGCCCCAACCGCTTCCTTTTCACTATGGACGTACAATCCCTCTACACCTCCATCTCCCACCAGGATGGCCTGAGGGCGCTCCGCTTCTTCCTTGAACAGAGGCCCGACCAGTCCCCATCCACCACCACCCTCCTCCGCCTGGCTGAACTTGTTCTCACATTGAACAACTTCTCCTTTAACTCCACTCATTTCCTCCAAATCAAAGGTGCTGCTATGGGTATCCGCATGGGTCCTAGCTATGCCTGCCTTTTCGTGGGATATGTGGAACACTCTTTGTTCCAGTCCTACTCGGGTCCTCTCCCTCACCTCTTTTTCCGATACATTGATGACTATATCGGTGCCGGTTCCTGCTCTCGCCCTGAACTAGACAATTTCATTCACTTTGCCTCCAATTTCCACCCTTCCCTCACCTTCACATGGTCCATCTCTGACTCTTCCCTTCCCTTCCTCGACTTCTCCGTCTCCATCTCTGAGGATAGGTTATCGACCAATATTCACTACAAGCCCACTGACTCCCACAGCTACCTGGACTACACTTCCTCCCACCCCGCCTCCTGTAAGGACTCTATTCCATTCTCCCAGTTTCTCCATCTCCGCCGCATCTGCTCAGACGATGCCACCTTCCACACCAGTGCTTCCGACATGTCTTCCTTTTTCCTCAACCGAGGATTCCCCTCTACCGTGGTTGACACGGCCCTCAACCATGTCCGTTCTATCTCCCGCACTTCTGCCCTCACCCCTGCCCCTCCCTCCCGGAACCACGATAGGGTTCCCCTTGTCCTCACCTTTCACCCCACCAGTCTCCACATTCAACGGCTCATCCTCCGCCATTTCCAAGGTGATCCCACCACCAAACGCATCTTCCCCTCCCCTTTCAGCATTCCGTAGGGACCGCTCCCTCTGAGACACCCTAGTCCACTCCTCTATCACCCCCAGCACCCCTTCCCCTTCGCCCGGCACCTTCCCGTGCAAGCACAGGAGATGTAACACCTGCCCTTATACCTCCCCCCTTCCCACTGTCCAGGGCCCCAAACACCCCTTCCAGGTGAAACAGCGATTTACTTGTACTTCTTGCAATCTAGTATACTGTATTCGCTGCTCACGATGCGATCGCCTCTACACTGGGGAGACCAAACGCAGATTGGGTGACCGCTTTGCGGAACACCTCCGTTCAGTCCGTAAGGGTGACCCCGAGCTTCCGGTCGCCTGTCATTTTAATTCACCGCCCCATTCCCACTCGGACCTCACCGTCCTCTTGCATTGTTCCACGGAAGCTCAACGTAAACTCGAGGAACAGCACCTCATCTTCCGATTAGGCACTTTGCAGCCTTCTGGACTCAATATCAGATCATAACCTCGGCCCCTATTACATTTTTACTTATATTTTTTATCCACACCCTTGTTTTGGCTTACCGCCCCCCCCCTTTCCTCTTTTTTTTTCTCTCTCCCACATGGCAGCTGTTTCCCATTCTGCCAGCGCATTTCACACCTAATCTAGAGCTGTCTTTTGTCTCCACTAGTCCCATCACCATCTCGTCGTCTTGTTTTGAATACCTCTTAATGTCTCTTCTCTTTTGTTCTCTCCCAGCCCGGCCTCTTAATCTATTTCATTCCCTGTGCCTCTTTAGTCTTGATAAAGGGTTTTGACCCAAAACATTGACACTAATTTCTCTCCACGGATGTTGCCTGGCCTGCTGAGTTTTTCCAGCATTTTCTGTTGTTATTTTGGATTTCCAGCATCTGCAGTATTTTGCTATCGTACAAATGCAGTGGAGAGTTTGGCCCAGATGTTTCAAAAAGGGCCAAAGGCCATTTGGATCTCATTCTCCTGGGTTTCCTTCCCTCACAAGGCTGCTGGATCTTCCTCCCCAAGACTTCTAGGTACGAGCAATCCTCAATACTGCCTGGTTTGAGCCCACCGAGTGCTGTAAAACCCATCTCTGAGTCCTATTGGTCTCCAACAACCCTCTCTGACTTATGCCCACACTGCCAGATTAAGAACTTAAGAAATAGGAGCAGGGGTCGGCCATATGGCCCCTCGAACCCGCTCTGCCATTCAATAAGGTCATGATTGATCATCAAACTCAACTCCACTTTCCCGCCCGATCTCCATATCCCTTGTTTCCCCTAATCTATCCAAAAATCTATCTATCTCAGCCTTGAATATACTCAAAGACATAGCATTCACAGCCCTCTGGGGCAGAGAATTCCAAAGATTCACAACCTTCTGAGTGAAGAAATTCTTCCTCATCTCGGTCTTAAATGGCCTACCCCTTATCCGGAGACTATGCTACCCAGTTCTAGACACTCCAGCCAGGGGAAACAACCTCTCAGCATCTCCCCTGTCAATCCCCTTCAGAATCTTGTATGTTTCAATGAGATCACCTTTCATTCTTCTAAACTCCAGAGAATATAGGCCCATTCTACACAATCTCTCATCATAGGACAGCCCTCTCACCCCAGGAATCAATCTAGTGAACCTTTGTTGCACCACCTCCAAGGCAAGTATATCCTTCCTTAGATAAGACCACCAAAACTGTGCACAATACTCCAAGTGTGGTCTTACCAAGGCCCTGTACAATTGTAGCAAGACTTCCTTACTCTTATACTGCAATCCCGTTGCAATAAAGGCCAGCATACCATTTGCCTTCCTTATTGCTTGCTGTACCTGCATGTTAGCTTTGTGTTTCTTGCACGAGGACACCCAAATCTCTCTGAACACCAACATTTAAAAGTTTCTCGCCATTTAAAAAATATTCTGTTTTTCTAATCTTCCCACCAAAGTGAATAACCTCACGATTCCCTACATTATACTCCATCAGTCACCTTACTGCCCACTCACTTAATCTATCTATATCCCTTTGCAGACTCTGTTTTCTCCTCACAGCTTACTGTCCCACCTAGCTTCGTATCGTCAGCAAACTTGGATACACTACACTTGGTCCCTTCATCTAGGTCATTAATATAAATTGTAAATAGCTGAGGCCCCAGCACTTATCCTTGCAGCACCCCACTAGTTACAGTCTGCCAACTTGAAAAAACCCGTTTATCCCTACTCTCTCTTTTCTGTCCATTAACCAATCCTCTATCCATGCTACTATATTACCCCCAGCCCCATGAGCCTTTATCTTGTGCAATAACCTTTTATGTGACACCTTATCGAATGCCTTTTGGAAATCCAAATATACTACATCCACTGGTTTCCCTTTATCTACCCTGCTAGTTACATCCTCAAAAAACTCTAATACGATTGCAGGCCCCCTTCTCTTTCTCACAAATTCCTAGGCTGCATTCCCAGTGCTCCCTGATTCCAGAACTGCCCCAATGCTTTCTGACCCTGAAAGCCTCCCATTCCAATGTTCCCAGATCCCAAAACCCCTTTCCTAATGATCCCAGATACCAGGACCTACCCAAGCATTGCCATAGCTTCAACGTTTTCAGATCCCTCTGACCCTCACAATCCTCCTAGACCCAGGAACTCTTAGAAAAATGCTGGACCCGGAAACCCAATCCCAGCATTGCCAGCAGTGCATATCAGAAAATTGCACATCCGCAGCCTGTGAAACTTTACCCTTTGGTGCATTATCAGTGATTTTGTCAACTTAGATAGTAATCCAATCCCAGCACTGCCAGAACCTAGGCTCCCTTCCTGATATTCCCAGATTCCATGGCAGCCCCCATTGCTGATAAGTTAGTGTCTCTCATAATACTCCTGTTTTTATGTCCTTTGATTCACTGTGACCAACACCATGGGAGATATTCTAGTAATATATTCAAATCTTTCATATAGCATGCACTTCATATATACAGTCACCTCACTTCATGTTGTTACATATTTTTAATCATATTTTTGCCAACCACACGTTGTTACTTGACTCAGTGTAAAATAGTAGCATATCAGAATTGAAAAGGTAAGCAATTCACAAATCAAAAGTGAAGAAAGTAGCTAGAAAGCTACCAAAGAGAAGCTACTAAGCGTTCGTGAAAATAACCAATGACCAGTCAGGAGAACCTACCAGTAATAAAAATTAAAAACAAGATGAACGAACTGTATCACTCAAATGTATTTTTGAAAGAAAATGTCTGCCATTTTCCCCCAGTAACTGCAATTCTCATGTCCAAGATAAGGTTTTAAACACAATAAAAACATTTTTTTTTAATTATATGTTTCACAATGACATGATTCAGTTTATCTTGTGTCCTTTAATACCTTCCTTTAAGTTTTTACTTCAAGTCTTCAGCCAATGTCTCAAAAGCCTGAGTTTTGACTGGATATTGTTTCCAGGACTGCTGAAGAGTTATTAACCACATCTGAACACGTGCACCTGAGAGGATTTCCCAGCATGCATCAGAGATTAAGCACACTGTACCTCCTCTCAATCTGTGAGAATTGGAGAAATTCTCTGCTTTTTCCAAAAGACTTTGAAACAAACTGGAGATTGAATTCTCAAAGCTTTATTGCACACAAGACTCACAGTTAAAATATTAACAATAACTCCTATTCTATTCTGAACTGTTTACTGACACACATGATTAAATGCACCTGCAGTTTATTTGTTTTCATTTAGAAAAGAAAACTAGAAACAGCTGAAACTAGTCACAGCAAAGGTTATGGGCTCCAACAACATCCCAGCTGTAGTGCTGAAGACATGTGCTCCAGACTAGCTGTGCTCTGAGCCAAGCTGTTCCAGTACAGCTACAACACTGCCATCTACCGAACAAGATGGAAATTGCCCGGTATGTCCTGTCCACAAAAAGCAGGACAACTCCAACCTGGCCAATTACCGCCTTATCAGCCTACACCCAATCATCAGTAAAGTAATGGATGGAGTTTACTCCAGACAAGTGCCAGGAAATGATACACAAGAGAGAGCCGAAACACCTCATCTTGACATTCAGTGGCATTTCCATCGCCAAATCCCAAACAATCAACATCCTGGGGATCACCATTGACCAGAAACTAAACTGGACCAGCCACATAAATGCCATGGCTACTAGAACAAGTCAGAGGCTGGGTATTCTGCAGTAAGTGGCTCACCTCCTGACTGCCCATAGCCTCCCCACCACCTACAAGGCACAAGTCAGGAGTATGAAGGAATACTCGCCACTTGCCTGGATGGCTGCAGCTGCAACATCACTTAAGAAGCTCAACACCATTCAGGATAAAGCAGTACGCTTGATCGGCACTTCATCCACATCGCCTAAAAATCCACCACTGGTGTACCGTGGCTGCAGTGTGCACCATCTACAGGATGCACTTCAGTAACTCGTCACAGCTTCTTTGGCAGCACCTCCAAACCTGCGACCCCTCTACCACCTGGAAAGACAAGGGCAGCAGGTGCATGAGAACAGCATCAATTCCAAGTCATACACCATCTGGACTTGGACATATAACGCCATTCCTTCATCATCATTGGGTGAAAATCCTGCAACTCCCTACTGAACAGCATTGAGAGCGCAATTTCACCACATGGTAGGCCTAACATCACCTTCTCAAGGTAACTAGGGATGGATAACAAATGCTGGCCTTGAAGTGCCGATCAAGCTGAGTGTTTTGTCCTGAATGGTGTTGAGCTTCGAGTGATGTTGCAGCTGCAACCATCCAGGCAGGTGGCGAGCCTATGCGCAGTCAGGAGGTGAGCCTCTCACTGCAGAATACCCAGCCTCTAACCTGTTCTAGTAGCCATGGCATTTATGTGGCTGATCCAGTTTAGTTTCTGGTCAATGGTGATCCCAGGATGTTGATTGTTTGGGAAATAACAGAAAATGCTGGAAAAACTCAGCAGGTCAGGCAACATCCGTGGAGAGAAATTTGAGTTGACGTTTCGGGTCGAACCCTTCCAGTTTTGAAGAAGGGTTCGACCCGAAACGTCAACTCAAATTTCTCTCCACGGATGTTGCCTGACCTGCTGAGTTTTTCCAGCATTTTCTGTTGTTATTTCGGATTTCCAACATCTGCAGTATTTTGCTATCGTTGATTGTTTGGGACTTGGCGATGGAAAAGCCACATTCTGAGAATGAAAAAAAAATTCCCCTTCTCCAGCTTTCCCACCTACCTTCACTGCCTCATTGTCCTGGGGCCAACCCACTCTCTTGCCAACCTCTACCCTGTTCCACTCCTGGTCACTCATCTCCCTTTGCTGGTTTCCCAGTATTAATCTGGGAAAGCAGCTAGTTGTTTTTAAAAGCACTCTTGATAACCATTTTCATAATCTTTAAAAAGTCACTTTCCCAGCTTAGTATAGACTTTTGTGTGAGCATGGGAGGGGTGGTTATGGCATGGGGGCATAGGGCATTGGAATACGGATAAACAGGGGAGGTGAGAGGAGCGGCCAAGGGGGGAATAGCTAGTTAGTGAGTTGGGGACAATAAAGGGGTAGGGTAGATGGGGAGGGAAAGCAGGGATGGTCAGTGGAGAGGGGAAGCAAGGCCTCTGGCTACCTGCCCTTGAAAGTAATGAATAGATGATCAGTGGGGAATGAATGTAGGGTAAGGTTGGACAGGGAGGCTAAATTAGAGTAAGGAGGGCGGCTGTATATATGTGTTTAGCAGATAGTAGAAAAGGAAATGTTTAGGGGAGACACTGGAAGAGAGAAGGTGGCAGGAAGAAAAAGCATTCATTGGAACAAAAATGGGTATGGGATACAATAGGAATCAGGGACTGGGGGGAAGCAACAATGATAGGGAGAGGGGATGACAAATGACCCAAGTGCGGCACATTGCATTTTCCCTGCACCTGCCATCAGAAAATGCAGCTTGCAGCCCTCAGTATCTCCCTTTTCCACCACATCATCTCCTGCCCAATAGAAAACAAGAAAAAGACAGAAGTAGAAAAACAGAGACAGACAAACATTAATGCAAAAAAGACAGACGGGTAAGAGAGATACCATACGCTCTGACTACTGTATGTAATGTCCTGGATGTCTAAGATGCAAATTACTGAAGAATAATATGTATTTGATATTAGCATATGCAGACTAAAGGCACTGGATTTTCAGAAAACAGGGAGATACAGTAGCTTCTATAATTTCATGTTGTAGTTTTATAGTTAAAAAAAATCACCAAATTTCTGGTAAAATGAAAAATTACTTGCAAACAAGCTCCTATTTCCTTAGCCTCCCTCCGGAAAGGGTTAAAATTGTAAGACCAAACCAGAGATAAAGATTGTTAACATCTATGTCATAACTAAGCTATTTTTTAAGAGCAACTACAGCTTCCCACACACATGGGGGGAAAAAACCATTTAAAACAAAATTACTTTTTACAGGACGTCAGTCATATTTGTGGCCAGTACTGTAATCTTCCAACCATCCTATCAATTTCAATTTAGGATACCCTTGTAATCTCAATTGTGCCGTTAACTGTTCAAGGCCCAAAACAAAATTGCTGCTATTCATAAACATAAAATATAACCAGTTTCTTTATTAAAGAACCTAAATGCAACTATTATTTGGAAGTTCCGGTCAAATAGCAATACGTAAATTGCACACAATTTATAGGGAGAAAACTGAAGCAAGCCAGTGTCAACTGAAGGACTTAATATGTGGTCTAGTTCTCCAAACAGCTGGTCCCTAATCTTACTTTCCTCAGCAGAGTGCAGGCATGTGTAGATTATCACTCAATTTGTATTTCTAAAGTTTCTAACACACACACAACCTGGTAAATTGTTCCTAATCGATTTCCTTGCAAATAACCAGTTAAAAAACAACATATTTTGATAGAGTTCTTGGTACTTCAACTTCTGCAACAAATACCTTGCTTAAATTAATGGAACAAGAAGCACCATTCTGATTCTCACTCAAACAAAATACTGTAAAAAGTGCATGGTATTCAAAATAACATTTTTTCCTTACTTTATATCTTTTATGGAGACATGTAGCATTAAATTGACAAACAGAAGTCCAAACTGGGTACATCTCAGATACATAGAGCCACCAGCATTGCAACAACACATTTTCTTTTCAGCATCTTTTTGTTTCAATAGCTGATAATGTTCTGCAGCCCCAATTTTTAAAAGGCTGATTTAACATATTTAATTTAAGTGATTTTCTGAGATTGACAACAGCCAATAACCCATGCTGAGTGGGCATTCAGATGCCCCAACAATATGTACTGTACAACTAGAATTAAAAAGCTAACAGTTGGGCATGTCAAAACAAACCATTAGGAACCCATCTGGCCTGTTGTGTAAAAACAACTGTTAACCTTGAAATGTTTTGCCCCCAAATTGGTGTTTTAATAACTGTGAAAAGGGAGCAACTTAATTCCTCAGACTAATTCATTAAAAGGTGCACCATCCTCAAGCCATGATGCATGTATTTCATCATTTTAATATTGCCACCACTCTTTCCATCGGCATATATAGAAAATAAATAGATGGAATTTTACCCTTCAATATGCAAAGAATTACTATAAAGCTATAAAGTAAAGCTAAAGACCAGAATTTAACCAGTAATTAGGACTTCTAGCTTTACCCTACACAAACCAAAAATGAAAGGGGCCTAGGAACGGAGATCTGATTTCCATGTGTCCACCTGGATTGAATTTCACAAGTACCCACCATAGAATCTACTGCACATTAACTTGGAGAAGAAATTGTGCACATTTCTTTACAGAATATTTTTTCCATATACAGTACCACAGGTTTATAAGAAGGCTGTAACATTTAAACAAGAGCTCTGTGAAGGTTAACCCTTTCATAGGAAAAGAACAATGCAAAGGTTTGGGAAATATAATCTCGACAACTATAAACCATAGGCTTGCATTTCTAATATCAGTCTCTAGTACTTAGTGCATTAACACAGCAAGGAGATGATCCTGGAGATGCAAAAATTCAAATTAATTCAAATGATAAACAGATTAATAGTGACTGTTCAACTTTATATACAGTATATTTTATGTAGATTCTAGACTGAATAGAATGAGATTTTGAATTAACACAATGGGCTGTTTGAAGGGGTTAATCTAAGTTTGGAAAGGAGAACTGGCTTTCTTTAAAGGGAAAAAGAGCAGATGGTGCTATCACCAAAAAAGAAAAAAATTAGCTCCTGACCCTGACCCCTGTGATTACCCTTAGCCCATGTCTGGTTCAGTGAATGTGCAGAGGAAAATGGCAATTACCTGTGTCGGTGGAGTAGACACGGAAACTCTTATCCCAGAAGCCACAGACCAGGATGAAGCGGTTATCGGCAGTGATCACGAAGCACTGGGAATTGACCTGAATACTTTGATCCAAGAGGTCAGTAATTTGCCTTCTGTGCATTCCAGTGTTATTAGCTAAAAGTAAAATAAAACAAAACAGCATTAGTATCCTTACATCAGCAACAGAAAATTATATACCTTGTGCTTGGGAATGTTATATTACTGTAATTTAGACTTCTGAACAGCAGGCTCATAAAACCAAGATCTGATCTCCTTAATGATGAAATCTTGGCATCAGTTCAATATTTTTCACCACTCAATGCAATAAAGAACTCTGCTGTTATTATGAAAATTTTCTCTGCAATGTAGCCGCCATATTATGAGGACACCAATTTATCACAACCCAGCTCAGTCACACTCATCAACAAGTCCAAGTGATGAAAAGATCCAATATTATCCTGACAGTACTTCATGCGCATTCTCAATCGCACATTATTACAGCATCCATATTAATTTTCACTGACACGGGTTCTATCCCTGTACAAATTAGGCAAACCAACGAGGGAGAGTTGATGAAATACCAGCAAGTCCACAGCTCATTGCATTCCAATTTGCATGCAAATGGTTTATCAAGAAAATTCCAATCCCAACCACCATGAGTGAAAAACAACAGTAATCTCCACTTCAGCCCACTATGCAGGATGTAATGAATTGCAGAAAGGAAAGCTGACAGACCTATCAGAGGATCGATTTCAACTGGCAGCTGGTATGGCTGTTCCTGCATAGTTCCATGAAGACCTAGAATTGTAGATATATAAGTAAATTAGATGTTGTACAAGCTGCTCTGTAAAACAAACAAGTTTTATATTGCTCCCTATGTTCTGCAGAACTGCTTTTTAGTGTATATATATTGGCTCTTGAGATTTTGGTATTACATTCTTCACTATATTAATTTTATCCCAGCTATGAAGATTCTACTATTGAATCAAAGATATCATACATTGGGGGTCTTTTCAAAAAAGTATTTTAAAGGGGTTAAAAATTCTTTAGATCTTCTGATCCTTATAAAATCAATTTCTTGTTCAGCTCAGCTTGCTTTTGAGAGGCAAACCTCATCTGGTTCCCAGCCCAATTTTTCTGCCTATTGATCTTTTGCCATCGCTGCGCATAACATTTTAACAAATAATAAATTTACACTAGTCCAAAAATGTAAACAAATTATTTTAAAATAATTTAGATCATATTTTATTATGAAATCAAAAAAATCTGCCTAGTTCTGATAGCATCATAATTTCAGTTAAATATTAGGACATAATAAATACTTGACAAAATATTTCAGTTTAATCATTACAGATGTTAGAACATAGCTGTCTTTTAACATGTCAACACCCACAGAACAATAACTCCACACACAAGGACTGAATGGTAAATCTAGCTGTTGTCGCTAACATCTCTACACTCACCGGTAACATTATGCCACTTGTTCACAGCAAACAGCCTGCTAGCGGTTACTGTAATAATGGCTGGTACAGCCAGGCCCAGCTGAGTGTTGGCAGCAACATGGGTGACAGGGGAGTTGGATGGGAACTTAAGTACCATGATGACATCCTGCTGCATCTGGTCTGTGAACATCAGAGGAGTCTGCAGGAGGAGATACTGTTCAGTGGCAAAACCCCAAATCAAATACAAATAAAAACAAAAAAGGTGATGGGGGAAGAGGAGGAAGCAAAAGAGAGAAAAAATGACAAATAGGAAGAAGTAGGTTAGTAGCAAGAAACAGAGCATAGGTGCATCTACAGCAAAATGGGGTTCACCCCTTACAAGTCTTTTGCTAACAAGTTCTGAGCATCATTAAACAGTTGACACATTGCTTTCGTGAGAAGAGCTTTAATTATTTTAAATGAAGAAGAAACCTTATTCAGAGCAAAGAACTGAGTTGTGTTTTTTTTTAAAAAGCAGAAACATCAAACTTGCATCCAAGTCTTCAAGATATGAGGCATTTACATGCATTGTGAAGTAAGCCAATCAATAAACTAACATAGGTAAAAAGAAAAAGATGCGTGCTGTGGGAGAAAAAAAATCATAAGCAATTCAGACAAAGAAAAAGCTACACATAAATAGCAGGGATCAGTGCAAATATATGGACTATAACTTTAAAGAAACAATAGAAATAAATAAAAATACTTGCATTTGTCATGTTGAAACATCTGAAAACATTTTGCATACAATTACAATGACTTATGTCGGCAAATGACTGCACTTTATACAAAAACTACAACTAGAAAACAGCCATCCTGAAGATATAAACAGGAAATTGGATTCAACCGGATGTCGTCAGAAGACAAAGTAAAGGAAGAAATATCGCACTGCAACCCGTGCTTGCATTGTTAAAGCAGCAATTCGATTTTTGGAGCATAAAGGATGGTGCAAAAATAATAAGGTGGATAATAAGCTTCAGTGACACCCTTCTGTGAGAGTGGCTAAAAGCCAATCAATATTATGAGTTAATCCTCCCCAGACACTCATTCAATTAAAGGTGTCAGTAATGCCTCATCTGATGTAGCCTCAATTAAATCCAACTATCTGATCCACTGAAAACACTGGGGGATAGGGCAACAGAAACCTCGGCAGACAAATATGCATTGTGCGTTTGTCTGCTAATTACTACACCTGGCATAAATTACCACTGATGCACTTTGCACAGCACGACACAACCTTATTTTCTAAAATCTGTGCCTCATTTTGAAGGCTAATTTGCTTGGTGAAACTAAATGAATTTTTATTAGGTGACTTAAACAATAAAGGAAAACTGTAACTTTGAAAAAAGGAAAGCACTCGATCCTTAAAGGTATTTTGGTAAAATCCTTTCTCTCCACTCCAGCAACAAATACAACATGCTTTCTTCCCTTCTCTCCACCATTTCTTAGCTGAGAGGCTAGATAGTTTTGTTTTTCTTCTGCTATAGTGCTCTATTTTGAGTTACTAGACGTGAAAGAGCAACAAAGAGGGATTTCTGTCACGATGCTTCTAACCTACTACAGGCAGCTTGGGTTACATTAATAACTTGTCATATAGGGATCTGGGAGATGAACCTGTATCTAACTATTGCATGGCACAGAGTACTAATAAACAAATACACTTTGCCATCCAGTCTCCCCTTTCCTAAAAGGAGTATCACAGCTTAGGTGGGAATTGCTAGGGACAAAATTGTTAATATTGTGATTCTTATGCTATCCATATTCTCAAATAAATTAAAACAAAATTGTTTGTTTGGCATCAGATCTTACATGGATAGAAGCAAACAGCCCCCTGTACCTGGCCCTGAGAGTGTGCCAAGGCCATCAAGGTAAGCGTTAGAACATGTCAAAACTGAATTTAAACTTGTATTGTATCTCATTTTCCCCCACTTTTCCCTTTACTCTTTCTCTTTTGAAGCTGTTGTCTCACACTGGGATACAATTGCATATGTAATGGTGGCCCACTGGCATCTCATTCAAGTGCCTGTCCTTATGTGTGAGCCTGAGGGACAGTAAGAGGCAGTGTATGCAACCTTGAGGCCATCACATTCAAGCCTTCGCCTATCCTCTCTTAGCATCCAGAGAAGTACAATTCCAGCAGGGGTCACTGGATAGTGATCATGAGCTGATTTTTGTCACCCTAACCTGAGGACACTAAGGCCAACAACATTGGCTCTGCTGTGCTTTACTAACACATACGGAATAGAGATCAAACCTGGGATCTTCAGTGGTCTGGATGGCTCAGTGCTACACCACTCAGTATATTTACCCACACCCACCAAGCCATTAGGAGCAACATCACACTGCTTTTAAAATCATTCACAATACTTTTCCGAAAGGTTCCAGAAATGTTGGATGATTTCCAACATCCATGTAGCATAACTACATTATTCAGTATCTAGACTATCTAACACTACAGTGACTACAGATTGCAGTCCCTTTTGTAACTGCAGTAAAAGTTTCAGTTAACATACATCCAATTGAATAAATGGTTCAGCGACACAGGGTATTAGAGTTCCTGTTGATAGATTGCAATAATTACACAGGCATGCAAGTGCAAAGCAACACAAATGAGTTTCACATGAAGACAGCTGAATGTTTCTTCAGAGTACAGAATACCAAACACCACATTTGGAACCAGATCTAAAGTGCAATTGGAAATGACTGGTTAATAGCATGCAACATACTTACCACTTGCATGGCAGAGCTTCTGGGAGGATGTGGCTCTATTAAAAGTTGGGAAGGAGTTTGACCAAAGCTTCGGATCTGGGCTTCAACAGCCTGTAGGAAACATACAACCACATGATAGAAGCACTGATCACAGGCATCGGAAACTAAATGGTCACCTGAAAATGTCATGCAACACGTCTGGATTGTATCATACTGAAAATCAAGCCCGTATGTTCACTATGGTAGGGAGCTTGGCACCAACACCTAGGATTATCTCATCACTTAACTGTACATGTTATTTCCACGAAACACTCTTAAAACATTCTCAGTCCCCCCATTTGATAAGAAACAGAAACTGGCAGTTACAGCCATAATTTTGACCTTGCCTTTGTTTTGTCTCTTGAACTGTACTGCCTTCTGGTTTTGCATTTCTCAGTAAATAAAAGCAGAACTAAACTTAAACATATATTAGCGTTTTCTGTGTCAGACACATGATTACAAAATAACTGAGTGTGGCAATAATGAAATACAGGTTGGTTTATCAGTAGTGGCTTTCTCATTCAACCATCTGCACAAATAAACAAAGGAGTTTCTTTTTGTATTCTGTTCAATTTCTGCATTGATTCCTAATTCCCTAGTAGAATATTGGGTATTGCAAATCTGACATTTATTTCCAGAATTTATTTTCACCCCTTCAGTACTGAAAGCCTTTTGGCATTTTTCAAACTGCACACTCTTCTCATATAGCAACTGGAACAATTGTAACTGTTTTTATGTTATAGAAATGACATTAGGGAAACAGTACTTCTTGAACAAAGTAAAACAATTACAATGCAGTGTATTTTTTAATTTTGATGTAGAAATACTATTGCAGTACTCAAAGTGTTAAAGATTTTAGGATTCATCTTAAAATGCAGACATTTTACCCACACAGAACAAGCATATGCTTCCCAAGATCTGCCTAATTATTTATTTAAACCGGTAGGGAGGGAAGAACAAGCCACGATGCAAAGCTGTCCTGCACATGATCAACTTCAGTTTGAAGGGAATAAAAACAAAAAGGCATGAAAATTAAGAAACGTCATTCAGCATTCTGGAGGAGGGTATCACTTTTTTGACCCCCTCCAACTGTGATTTAAATCCAACCAAAAATAGACCTGTCCAGACCAAGATAATGGCAGCACTGATGAACAATCTTGTGTTACAACTGAATGGATTCTGTAGGAGATAGAGCTTACACGGACTTACTGAGGTCAGTATTTAAAGCACAATTGGGTTTATTTTCCAAGTAGCAGTAAGTTCTTGAAAGAGAGTTGAAGTTGATTGTTTGCTGGACAAAAGATCATAAAGCTGCATTAGAGGCCTCAAACAAATTGCTACAGGTAAATTGATGAAGCATAGATGATCTGGAGAACAGACAAGAAATAATAATAGACATAATATATCACTAGGACCTCTGAAGATAATTAAGGAGATGGCATTATTTTCTTTGGCACCAGATTGTACCACAAATCTGGACTCAAAAGAGAACATCTATTCGATGTCGAGACTGAGAATGTGCATTGGTTATCAAATTAATTTCTCAAATGTCCCGAGAATAATCGTTCCTACAATACCATGTGTCCAAGAAAGGGACAGAATACATAATGCTGCAACGATAGAAATAACCTTTCAAAAGTAGGCTCATCAGGAAAAGGCTCCTTTAACAGATGCTACTAAAAATAAATTTGAGAGAAAGATCGGAAGCATCTCTCATAAGATCATATGAAATTACGGGTTTGCCACAGTGGCAGTCAAGGAACTAGAACATTTACAGATATGGGCAAGAGTTGAAAACAAAATGGCTCAGGGGCAAGGGAAATCCACCCAATTTGCTAATAGTTTTAGATGCTGGAGCACGTTATTTCTGTATTTGTACTACCCTGTATTAGTATTTAGAGCCATACAGTTGTTATTTGTGGATTCAAGAGTGTGTCTATACTTATATTACTGTAGAGTCTTGCACAAAGATACATATTCTGGCCCTGAGCAACAAGGAGATGAGAAGCAAGCAGCCTCTTTTAACAATGTAATGATGGCAGCTAGCTTATGTTGAAGAATCAACACAGGATTTAGGCAAAGGATTTACCTTTCTTAGTATGTTAACAAGTATATTTTTTAAACTCAGCAGCTGATGAAATTCCACAAATTCATTATATTTCATTCTATAATGATGGACCTTAAGTTGTTAATTTCCAGAATACAGCTCACTGAAAATCCTCTAAATTGGCATCATTTTTTATGCTCGCTCTTGCAACGAATTCAAAAATAATTAAAATATTGCTTTTGTATCTTTTGTTTGCGGACAAGATGAAAGTCATTGTATATATGAAGTGGTCTGACCTTACCAAACTGCAACAGAAATACATGGCCTGGAAAGTACAGGCATCAAAAAGATAGCTTATGTTCCACCTCAGTCTTTCCATGAGGTTTAATAGTACAGGCTGCTTTACTGAAAGAGGACACGGTATTAGAAGCACTGTGGAAAATTCTTTCCTCTCTTGTGCTGCCAAACTGACAGACAGCTATAATAGGACCCACCTTACTTCAGAAACATGGTATAACCCAGACCTCATGTCTGGAGGTCATCTCCTTCACCATGCTGTCTGGACTAGGTACAGTAGTAAACAAATTAAAGACCTCTTTAATGACCAATAGTTCTGCTCTCTCCAGGGGTTTGGGGAGAGGGTACAGCATTCCACCATTCAATTTCTAATCATTCACAAATCAAAACTTTTTTACAAAAAAAGTTCAGAGAAACAAAACTCCTGCCTGCCAAGAAAATTCCTGAAATAAAATGAAGAAAAGTAGTATTTCCTTACAAATGCCACGCTCAGAGAAAACAAGTGGAGTCACTTTAAATGCCCCAAACTGGAATGGATATGAGACTGCTCCCTGAACTCTAGCTCACCACTTGGAATGACATCACCATCTGTTAATGCTTCACCTCCACCTTCAACGCTCTTATCCCCATGAGATCCTGGACAGTTTTCATCCTCACACAACAGCCATACTCTTTGTCCTCAAATCCACTGGCTGGTAAGTTGGAGTGTACCTGGTGAATGACCACCGTGGCTATCCATTGTTGAAATGAAGCAACGGTACATCCTGATCACCTCAAGGACTATCATTGCTCTATGGCCAAATTCTCTTCGTCACAACAAACTGTCTCCTCAGACTTCCTTCTACCACACCCTCTATCTTCACTAAATGTGAGGGCACTCTTATGGATTTTGTACGTCCAAAATTTAGGACATTGTTCTATTGTCTCTGACCTCTCCCCCTTTCAGCCTTTCCCTGCTCAATCCACCCTTGGGCATCCACCCCTTATCCAGAGTCTTCCCCCCACCACAATCACTAAACTAATTTATTCCATAAAGTTCACCACCAGCTCCCTTGCCCACCCCACCCCCAAAATATCAGGTCTTCATCACACAACTTTCCCCTTTCACTCTCAAATTTGAAGAGCTTGTTTTTTTTATTGTGATGTCAATCCAGCCCAAGAACCATGAAGTTACTACATGTAAGGCAATTAGGGCAAACATGCACTTAAAAGATATACAAAAAATGTTTTTAAAAAGTACAGGTGACACATTTGAGACTCCTGCTGTGATCTCTCTAGGAAACTTTCATTTCACTTACAATAAACAATGCTACAGTAAACAAGTTCTGTAAAATGCAGTTCAGCCTTTTTCTAGTATACAACACAAAACACCAATATACCAAATCAAATCTCATTTGTGCTGTTGTACAGAATCCACGGTTCAAACACAAACATTAATACAAAATCATGCTACAGTAAATGATTACCCAATTAGCAGTTTTTTAAAATACTGAAGACACAAGTCTTCAGGAACCCTAACAACATTCAAGAAGCATTTAGATGAGCACTTAAAACGCCATAGCATACAAGGCTATGGACCAAGTGCTGGAAAATGGGATTAGAATAGATAGGGCTTGATGGCCGGCATGGACACGATGGGCCGAAGGGCCTCTTTCTGTGCTGTATAAATCTATGACTCTAAGTCAATCTGATGATAGACTAGACTAAATAGATAGCATGATATTTAGGAACCTAATCACTTATGCATAAAATATATTTTATGAGATATCTTCTGTTATTTTGGATTGAACTGCAGGATAAATGACTGAACGGATTGGGATGTTAAGATTTGCCAATTGGCTACTTCAACCCACAATTTATAAAGCTCCTGATTCAAGCAGAAAACATTTCTTGGCAATAAGGTTATGCATTCATCAAAACGCAACTGTACTTAACTGCCAATTTTGGTCAATAAAACCTCTTTTTTTTTAGTAGTTACTTCTGAAATCAGCTCAAAAAAATAGCATGATTATGAAGTTTTAAACTAAAGATAGAAATTGGACAGAACAGTTACTAGGAAATGACACCCAAGTACAGACATTTCCCTCTACTCTTCACTTTTTCTTCCCAAATATAGAACTACTGCAGTTTTCATTATTTTAATAGAGCGCGAGGAGAAAACAACAATACTACAGTTTAAGCACAATGGGACATTTTACTATGATAAAGGCGCTATATAAATGCAAGTTGCTGTTTTTGTTGCGTGCTCAAACTAATTGCAATCTGTAATTATGGCTGGAATTTTCCTTACCATGGCGGGTCCCGACCCCGCTACTGGTTCCATCCCGCTGTACAGAATGAACTTACCTTAATTGGGCCTATTAAGCCCGCCTAGCGCGTTACCCGACCCAATTAGATGGAGCGGGTCTGGGAACGTCACTCATGATGCATTTTAAGCCGGGATCCTTAAAGGGACCCTGGCCACATTAAATTTTAAGTTCAATCTAACATAGTGGGTGTGGGATCTTTACTGTACAATCATATAATAAGTTATATATGAGTGACAAAGAAATATTTAAATAAAATTATTAAGTAATATGACTCGATAATATGAATACGATCAAGAACATAATTTAAAAAGTACATTAATTGTGAATTTTAAAAGTACACTAATTGTGAAGTTATTGGTGCTTTAGTCACAAATCTATAGACTTTTGTATCTGTAACTGGTACAAATAAAAGGTGTGTGTGTATAGGTAATGCATAAAACTAAGCAGATTTTAAATGTAATTGTAAAGGGGTGGATTTACAATCTTATGCAAGTTCAGCGGAAGAGCTGCAGAATTCCTGACAAACAGTGTAAGTGGTGCTTATATGTTTCTGTGATTTCTGTAGCTCTTCCGTTGAAGTTAACAATGGACAAGTGAGAGAACCTCCGCAGAAATTCACCCTAAAGTCTCAGATTGAGTCATATTCAGGGACTGAAAGCAAATTGAATCAGTGGAATGAGTACTGAGAATTAAATTGTTACAGTTGATGACTTGATTTAATGTGTAACTGGACAATCTCAGTATACTGTGAGAAAAACCTGACCAGAAACAACACAAAAATGTATTTAAATGGTATATGTCATTTTTTATAGTGCAGATCAATTCACTGCAATTACTGTTCAGTTGGAAGGCAACAGCCGAGAATGGCCAGTGAAAAATTAAAATTTAGCAGTAGCTTTTCAAGTAGCTCAGAGTCTCCATCAATTTTTTAGCTAATGTAATCAACATGTTTTTATTTTGGTTTGTTTTCCATGCTGTCAAGTAATCAGCTGGAGCAATGGCCACAGAACTCCTGCCTCAGGTTGACAGACGTGGTTCCCGAGCTGTGCCAATCCCATGGCCATGCAAGGAAATTTAAAAAGTGAAAAAAGGCTCTTAAGTGCCTGTAAAGTACCTCATAATGATTTTAATTGGGTCCCCCGCTGATGCAGGTCGGGTCAGCTCCATGCTCACAGATGCGCCTGTGGGAAAGGCGCATGGGAGCGATTTGACAGCAGGTTCCCGACCATCAGAAAAAACTTCCTCACCCGAACCGCCACCAATCGCGCCCGCTACCACCATGGAAAATTCAGCCCAAAGTCTCTATTTAGTGAGCTTTAAAAAAATGAGTAAAAAAAAAATATTGGCCCTGAAATTACGGTCGGCGGCGTAACTAAGGAGTATGCCACCGACCTACAAAAGAAATCCACACTTATCTGGTGCAAGGCCTCCTTTGAAACCTTGCATTGTTTCGCTGCGGAGTTGAGCGCAGCGTAGTGGCCCTCAGATCCCAGGGGTGCACCGTGTCTGTAAGCGTACCTGGGATCACATGGGGTGGTGCTCCAATCAGGAAACAGAAATCGACGATGCCCATTCATGATTTTTTAGTCTCACGCACCCCGATAAATTAATAAATAAATCAGTCTCTCATTTACCTTGGTAAATTAATAAATAAATCAGTCTTCTCACTCACCCTGCTAAATTAACAAATCAGTCTCGCATTTACCCTGGTAAATTAATAAATAAATCAGTCTCTCATTCTTGGTAGAGTTGCGTTGGGATCAGAAGATAGTTAAGTGGATATAGGCATTAATTTTGAAGATTTTTTTTATCATGACGGGTGTATATTTCAAGCTGCTGCATATCCCCCCACGTTATGCTGTGCAAACAGGCTCCTGCACCTGTTTGCACAGCCGTAAAATTTTACTGTGTAATTGCTGGGCAGTTTGTGGGCAATTAGCCCAACTTTGCACCAGCAATGAGGAATTCACAGTCAGAGCGGATGAAAATCCCGACCGTTCTGTCCATTTCAAAGGCGGTATGATGACATACTCAGAGTACGCAGTCATACTGACCGCAAATTCTGCCCCATTATTCTGTCTAATTGGTTCCTGCCTAATATGCCTATTGTAATCAACTAGTTTGCTTTTTAAAATTGTCCAGGCAATACTTGGATTGTCAAGTTGTACAACATAATTCAATATAAAGCACCATTGTCCCAAACTACACACACTTCTACAGTAAAAATTCTGCCTGCAAATATGTGTGTGTTAAGTGTATATATGGAGAAAGCGCCTTGTTTGATTGGAAATGTCCTTGTTCCATAAAAAGGGGCTAAAGAGAATGACACATTGTAGGTTAATTAGGTTGTGACCCTCAAAATTAAAAATTCGTATTTCTCAATTTAAAAAAAAATTCCTCAACAGTGAACCCATCAACTTCGAAAAAAAACGTTCACAGTATTGTGAAAAGAGCGTGATCATTCAACAGCAGATCCAAAACTAATTAGTATTGTTAGTAAATGACACATAAGAAAATTAGGACTGTCTATATTTAATTAATAACAAATGGACTGCGGGCAAATAAAAAACGAACTTATGCTCTTTAAGAATAACAGCGGTAACAAAATATTTGACTTTTTAAAAAAATCCTCATAATATTAATACAATAGCCCTCCTTCTTTACAAAGTGTAGGTACATTGTCAAACAAAAAGAAACTCCCCATGGCCTGACCCGTTATTAGCGCTACTCTATAAAACCTAATTTTTGTGGCTGCCAAGGAGAAAAACAGGAAGTAATCATCGTCTGTAAAAACTTGCAATGGTTTCCCCACCAGGGCCCTTCTTACTAACATAATGTGAGGCAATACATTCCAAACCTATTAAAATGTAGACCTTGCCGGACATGCTCACTCCAGCTACAGCCTTACAGCTGTCTGTCTGCTATAATATATCCCAGCTGCCAATCTGAAGGAAACCAGCCAGTCACAGCAGAAACAATTTCACCCAGAATGTTAGAGGCTTCTCCGGATTTGCAAATACAAAGATTATCCCAGTTGGATGGGCTTGATCAAATCTAGTTGGCCGATCAGCAGCAAAAAGAAGATTATTGCAATCATCAGTTTGTTCATGAAACATTTGAGAAAAAAAATCTTATATGAATATTTTACATCTCAAGCATGCTTGCAATCCCTCCTGGAATTAAAACAAAAATACATTTTTTTGGGGGTAGAATTTCAGCTTTTTGAATGCTATATGCTCTATACCACTTTCTTCCAAAAGGAAAACAGCAATCTTCAGCCTATAATCATTTTCTAAATTTTTAAACAAAGGTGCATGTCCCTGGACAAGTATTTTAAAATACTGTTCAGAAACCGGCCTTGTTCGGGAGTTTTTATGCAAAATTGTGGTATTTGGGCAGCAAATGGAACTGCACACAGTAAGTGTAGATATATTCACGAGTATGCCATGCCATGGCACGTCATGGTAAATCAGTTGTCCTAGCTATGTTTAAAAAAGTACAACAACCCATTAGTAGTGAGCAAAGTAGTAACAAATCCTGACACACCCCAGTTGTTCCTTAGCATTTTGGTGCTAAGTTTATTATTCCGCCCCATTCCTTAGAACATACAGCCATCTGGCCAGTAATGCTCCAGTAGTTGTTTATAAATTCTACAAAGATTTCAGTAATCCCTACGATACTAAGTATGATGAATTTACAACTCTCTGACATTGTTTTCTAAATACTTGATTTCTATCTTTACCCTGGAGACTGCAGCTATGATTCCACGCCCACCTGCCCACAAAAGGAAAGGACCTTACTTTCTATACCAATGACACTAACTAGAAGAAAAAAATTGTATTATGCTAAGTGGTTAATTTTGGACTTTAATGCACTTTGAGTTAATTTGTATAATTCCCAGTTTACAACTTCAATAGAAGCTAACATCACACCTGTAAACCATCGCACTTGTCACAAAGCTGGTTCTGTCACATGTAGGCATAAAAGGCAGCACTGATAGCTTTGATTATTTAAGAAATCCTGTGGAAATTGTAAACTCTCAAACAAATCTTATAAAAGCTGAACTAACAGCCATACCAATTTACCACCATTTAGACATTGCATTGTGGAGAGCAAAAAGTGAGAATCAGTATGTAGTCTGATCTGCACCACTAAACCTAATAATTTCAGCACTGTTTTGACTCTCAGTCACGCCGTGAAAAAGTAAATTCTTTCATTAAATATATATGTTTTCTCTATTATAACCCAATACGAATGATGTGTTGCCCCTTTCTGTGCAATGGAGAGTTAAATGATTTTAACTCTCATTTAATAGTAGGCCAAACGACCCATCAAGCCTGCTCCGCCATTCAATAAGATCATGGCTGAACTTTTACATCAACTCCACTTTCCTGCCCTATTCCCATATCCCTTGATTCCCTTGGAGTCCAAAAATCTATCGATCTCAGTCTTGAATATACTCAACAACTGAGCATCCACAGGCCTCTGGAGTAGAGAATTCCAAAGATTCAAAACCCTCAGTGAAGAAATTGCTCCTCATCTCAGTCCTAAGAGGCCTACCCCTTACCCTGAGCCTATGACCCCTAGTTCCAGACTCTGTAGCCAGGGGAAACAGCCTCTCAGTATGTACCCTGTCAGCCCTCTAAGTATTTTATACGTTTCAATGAGATCACCTCTCATTCTTCTAAACTCCAGAGAATATAGGCCCATTCTACTCAATCTCCTCGAAGGGCAGCCCTCTCATCCCAGGAATCAATCTAGTGAACCTTCGTTGTACCCCCGCCAAGGCAAGTATATCCTTCCTTAGGTAAGGAGACCAAAACTGTACACAGTACTCCAGGTGTGGTCTCACCAAAGCCCTATACAGGTATAATTACAACAAGACTTTCTTACTCTTATACTCCAACCTCCTTGCAATAAAGGCTAACATACCATTTGCCTTCCTAATTGCTTGCTGTACCTGCATGTTAACTTTCATTGAAAGAGTTAAGAGAAAACAACACTAATAGAACTGGTTTTAGTTCAAGCTTACCAGAAGATATATCTGATGATAGATAAGATTTGCTATAGAGTTTTAAGTAATGAGGAAAAAATCTGTTAGCTAAATCTTAAAAATCCTTACAAGGAAACTTGATTCCAATCAGTATTCAAGCCTTGTTTCAGCTAAATCTCAATCGGGTCGAAAAGCAGTAGCCAATTTCCTGTAATTAATCTAATGTTGCTGATTACAGGTTAACAATTGAGCAAATAGTTCAGAAACTCATTTATCCAATCACCAATGATTGCAACCAAATGTTCTTACGTTTTACTGAATCGGCACATGTAGAAATAAAATTATCTATGAAAACTGACTAATTTCTTTGCAAGATACATATGTATTTGGTAAGGATATGGGTGTGAAAAAATAACTCAGAATCCAATTTCCAAAATCTGGCCCGAAATAGTTTTGGCTTTTCTTTGTTGTCCTACACTACAGAGATTACTTTGTTTTATTCACACTTGTCCAATTTTGAAATAGATTTGTAATCCTGCTTTGAACATGATTATTACTTCACCAAGCCAAATCATGCACTCAGTGTGTAAAAGTAAAATTACTTAGGTACAAATACAGCATGGGCATTATCCTTGGTCAACTCTATGCCATTTTATATTGGAGGTGGGGTTGAAGCTGCGCATCGCAAAATCCATAAGGACACGATAATGTTTCTTAGCATCTAGCCTTAAAGTTTTACTGTTTCTAATAGAAAAGTCATAAAACTGCAATACGAAAAACACTACATTTCTTCAAAGCCTATTAAAAGAGTCCCTTGGATTAGGCACAATAATGGCTCATCTAGTTACTTGTGCGCTTAGCACTGTAACAGATTAGCAAAACGGTGCATGCTACAGAACTCAATCATCGCCCATTTATGTAAAAATAATCATGGGTTTAATTGAGTTAATGCAATCAGCTGAATTAATGTTTATGGAGATGCATTCGGTCATCATTTATCTGAAACAACTAGTCATATGTAGCACAAAATAGATCCCTTCAATAAGAGCAGGGGCACATTAATGGCATATGGGGCCAGGGGGAAGGAGCAGGAGACTCCACCCGGAACCTCCCCTCACCCCGAATCTTCCCAGCAACTTTCAAACAACAGCAGCCTGAGCATAGGGGCAAGAGCCTTCTAAAAAAAAAACAAGAGCCATTAGGCGAGTGACTTGAGTGGGGAGTACGGCAGCCTTGATTCCCACGCCCACTGCATCTGCCAAAGTCTCCCTGGCACTTTCACCACCAGTCATCATTAGCATCGCCAACATAGCCATCATGGTGGACGAGGGAGAAGCAAGGCCAGTGATGATAATAATTGTTACCAAACAATACGTGCTGCTGTGTATCAATTCTTAAAGGCTTCCTTACAAAGAAGCCAGCAGGCCGGGAACTCGAAAAATGAAAGGCTCAGGTGGGCTGCAGGAGCTACAGACCTGGGAGCGCCAGACGTTCTTTAATGAATGGGGGGGGGCGGGGGGGGAGAATAGGGTTATACGGCCCCAAATGTTCATGGTGCCCAGGGCCTCAAGAATTCTTAATCTGATTAAGAACTCTTAAATCATGAGTGCATCACACAAGTTTTGGTCAGTTCTTTTTTTTTTATACTCATTCTCGGGATGTGGGCACCGCTGGCAAGGCCAGTATTTATCGCCCATTTCTAGTTGCTCTGGGGAAGGTGGTGGTGGGCTTTCTTCTTGAATCATCTCAGTCCATGTGGTCAAAGTACTTCCACAATGCTGTTAATGCAATGAATATACCAATCTTCAGAATAAATGTTTTGGAAATACAGAGCTGACTGAGCAAGCAGTGCAGAAGGTGGTTTGGCACTATTTGTCCATGGCAGAACAAAGCCATGCTTTGTGGAGCTATTGATATGTTAGATAAAACATTAGACAATTTAACCCAACTCTTCAAATAGTTTTCAAATGTCAAGTCAGGGTACAGCTCACATTATAAATGAGGATGTACAGATCATGGAACTAAGCTATGAATTCACACATTAAAGGCTGCATTTTGTAAATTGGGGGTTGTTGTGTCACGGAGATGTAAATTGTAAGAGAACAGATTAAAACTGGAAGTTTGCATTCAATAAAAGAAATAATAATTTAACACTCCTCAAATTAAAAATCTCGCAAGTTACCTAGCGTTTAATTAACTACTTTCATATGCCTATGATGCCAAATTACCACTGGATTCTGACCCTAATAAGGGAAAGATACAGAGATTGCTTTTGTTAAGAACAGATTTTACTACAACTGGTCTCAGGGGATCAGTCACAGGTTTTGCCAATTTAAAACAGCATTCATGGGAACAATATTTGAAGTAAATTAAAAAGCAATACAGAAAAGTGAAAAAAAAACATAGCAGCAAAAGTGCATCTCAGATATTGCACATTTTTCAATGGGCACCATTAACTTCATTAAAATTATCCTATATTTCACTAAATTACTAATTCCTTTTGAAATACATGGCCTTTCACAATGGATGCTACCAAACAGTCATACTATTTTTATTGACTGAATGGCTTATGTTTAAACATACAGGCCTAGAAATTGGGTATAGCCCCGCTTGGGGCGTTAGAATTGGCGCAGCTCAAAGTTTATAGCCAGACGCAACTTATCGCCACCTGGCGCGATATTGGGTTGCATCGCCCCTAAGGGTGATTGAGGCGCGAATTCAGGCGTTACACGGGACTCCTAAGGCGCTAAACTTCCGGCGCAACCCAATATCGGAGCGGACGGGCGCAGCGCAGGTGCTCTCAATTACCGATGACCACGAGACTTCCAGGCATGGGCCAGCTCTTAAAGGGGTGGGTCAGTCAGATTCAGCATCCACACTCTGCGCCTTGCAGGCCTCAGAATCGGCGCAGGTCCTTCTCTGGCGCTAAAAACTTGGACCAGATGGAGAAGGTGAGACAGAGAGCAGAGCGCTTCACCAATGAGGCTCTGGAGCAATTGGTGGCCGTAGTGGAGCGCCGGCGAGATGTTCTCTACCCAGACAATGGCAGGAGGCCGAATCATAAGGACTACCGACGAGCTTGGAGGGATGTATGCCAGAGGGTCAACTCCAGCAGCATGGTGACATGGAGCCCTGTCCAATGCAGAAAGAAATTCAACGACCTCACTCGGGTTGTGAGGGTGAGTGTTGTTTCTGCAAACTTCTGCATCCCTTCATTTGCACCTGACTTTATGGCTACAGGGTGGACTGTGCCCCATTGGCCATCTGCCAGCAAGCACCCATGGCCCTTTCTGGGCACACACATGCACATTTGACTCAAGGCGTCATGTAAGGGTTCTTGCACCATGGGGGGCATGAGATGATCACTCAGGGCATAATGTAAGGGCTCTTCCACCATGGGGGGCATGAGATGATCACTCAGGGCATCATGTAACATAACTTCCCCTCCTTTCCCCTGCAGTCCAAGCTGGCGAGAATTGGCAAAGACCAGCTTCGCACCGGTGGAGGACCTCCACAAGTCGTCACTCTCACGGATCTCGAGGAGAGAGTCCACCAGATTCTTGGAGGACGTCTGAGTGGTCCTGTAACCATTGCAGCTGCCGACCCCATTGTCGACAGCGATGGTAAGGTTCTCACCTTTTACAACTGTCTCCTTCCACTTGTTCCCCCCGCCAGCATGCTTTCTCACTGTGGACCCATGTCATAGCCTTGCCGCAATCTGGCATCCCTTGCTGCCAAGCTGTCCTTTTGCTAAAGCCACTCTTCCACCTCCCTGCGTTCAGATGCTGCATCACCAGCTCGGGAGCCGGGCCCTCAAGATGCCAGTGCCAGTGCCTCCGAAGGCTCAATGAGAAAATTACTGTCCAACAGAAGGTCAGCAACTCTCTCCAGCAACGATCAGAATGGCCAGGCCAAATGGCTGCAGCTTTTATACTAGTGCTGTCCACTTTAAATAGTGCCCCCCGAGTCCGAGAAGGGCCTGGGAACGCTCAATCCAACAGTCACTAATAGCGCCAGGCGGAAAGGTTGCGGGCGCCACCGAATATCCGGTCAGGGGCGCCAAAAAGGCGTTGCACACTGAAATGACGTCATGATCTGCCTGCGCCCGCGGGCGAGCGCAAAGTGTTAGCGCCAGTGCTAAAACGATACTCAATATGGGAGGTGGCGCTATATTCACTGCACCCGCCCAAAAATTGGGTAACGCCCCAATTCTCGGGCTCCTTATGCGCTAATCACTGGCGCTACCAACCGAATTTCTAGGCCAAAGTATGGTCAGTAAAATCCATAAACTTTCAAGCACTGTGTCATGTAGATAACAACAACAGCTTGCATTTATATAGTGCCTTTAACGCAGTAAAATATCCCAAGGTGCTTCACTGGTAAACAATAGGTGAGGGCATGATTAAGGATGAAATGGAAGATGCCACAGGTTGCTTGCTGTGAACTGGTTGGATCAATGCCCAGTGACAGTAATCAATGCTACAACAGAAGCAAACCATAAAAATACCATGTGGTATCATTTCTACCATTGGCTAATCTTAGGACAAAATATCCATCAAGTAATAAATAAAAGTTGGTTTGTACAAGGTAACTAGGATTTATATTGGACCCATTCAGATCTGTAATCTTCATAATATGCTTTTTATGTATCAATTGCAAGAAGATTACTATCCTCCTGCAGTGGGCCACAGATAATGTGCTTGCAATTAACTGCCTGATGTCAGTAAAAGCTCTCTTCTTCCCTCCAGAGTACAGTATTCACGACAGTTCATACAGTTCTATAATAAGGGTGCCCATTGAAAAGAAAGGATATGGCAGGGGTGAAACATAGAAGATAGGAGCAGGAGTAGGCCATTCGGCCCCTCGAGCCTGCTCCGCCATTCAATGCGATCATGGCTGATCATCCAAATTCAGTACCCGGTCCCTGCTTTCTCCCCATACCCCTTGATCCCTTTAGCCGTAAGAAATATATCCAACTCCTACTTGAATATATTTAATGAATTGGCCTCAACTGCCTTCTGTGGTAGAGAATTCCACAGGTTCACCACTCTCTGGGTGAAGAAATTCCTCCTCATTTCTGTCCTAAATGGCTTACCCCTTATCCTTAGACTGTGACCCCTGGTTCTGGACTCCCCGACCATCAGAAACATCCTTCCTGCATCTAGTCTGTCCAGTCCTGTCAGAATTTTATAAGTTTCAATGAGACCCCCTCTCATTCTTCTAAACTCCAGTGAGTATAAGCCCAATCGACCCAATCTCTCCTCATACGTCATTCCTGCCATCCCAGGTATCAGCCTGGTGAATCTTCGCTGGACTCCTTCCATGGCAAGAACATCCTTCCTCAAATAAGGCGACCAAAACTGCACAAAATACTCAAGATGTGGTCTCACCAAGGCCCTGTACAACTGCAGCAAGACATCCTTGTTCCTGTACTCAAACCCTCTTGCTACGAAGGCCAACATACCATTTGCCTTCTTAACCGCCTGCTGCACCTGCATGCTTATCTTCAGCGACTGGTGCACAAGGACACCCAGGTCTCGTTGCACTTCCCCTTCTCCCAATCTATTGCCATTCAGATAATAATCTGCCTTCCTGTTTTTGCCACCAAAGTGGATAACCTCACATTTATCCACGTTACATTGCATCTGCCATGCTTCTGCCCAATCACCCAACCTGTCCAAATCATCCTGGAGTTTCTCGGCATCCTCCTCACAGCACACACGCCCACCCAGCTTTGTGTCGTCTGCAAATTTGGAGATATTACATCTAGTTCCCTTGTCTAGATCATTAATATATATTGTGAATAGCTGGGGTCCAAAGACCGATCCCTGCGGTACCCCACTAGTCACTGCCTGCCACTTGGAAAAAGACCTGTTTATTCCAACTCTTTGCTTTCTGTCTGCCAACCAGTTCTCTATCCAAGTCAATACCTTGCCCCCAATCCCATGTGCCTTAACTTTACACGCTAATCTCTTATGCGGGACCTTATCGAAAGCCTTCCGAAAGTCCAAATACACCACATCCACTGGTTCTCCCTTATCTATTTTACCAGTTACATCCTCAAAAAATTCCAGTAGATTAGTCAAGCACGATTTACCTTTTGTAAATCCATGTTGACTTTGTCCGATCCCGGGTGCTCATTATACAACCTCATTATTCCCCCAGGAGGACCCTGCACTACCTATTGTACACATACTCTTGATTTCACTCCAGCTGCCGGCAACTTGTATTTAAGGTTAAACAAATGGTACACCAGTGAAAGAGAAGAGTAAGAATATGCCATGCCAGGTTATATAGGAAGTTAATTGATTACAAAACAAGTCCTATAAGCAGGAATGGAAAGACTGGCTGAGTATTTAGTGATAATTCACTGTTCCACAGAACCTTCTTAAGGAACCTAGTTGGTGAGATGGCATTTTATTTGGTCAAGTGTCATGTTAGCAGCCAGAAGGAGGTCAGACGCAGTTTGGGAGACAAGCAACTTCATGGCAATTAATGTAAGCTACCAACATTAATTGTTGGGGTTGGGTTGCTAGTTATCACATCAGCAAATTATCTGTCCTCCAGGTTAATGCAAAACTCCAGAAATAACTGCTGAGGAAATTATACTTCCAATGAAATGAAAACTGTGGCAGACTTTAAACCTCAGCTCACGTTACAGGACAATAATATGCCAATAAAGTGCATCAGTCCTTCAATATAGGACAATTGGTGCTTTCAAGACAGAGATAAATAGATTGTTGTTAGGCAAGAGTATCAAGGGACATAGAGCAATTGAATGGCACAAACTGCAGTGTGCTTGTTAAGGGAACAAAGGAATTTCACTCAAGTAAACACTTGCAATGGGTTCAATACTAGAC
The DNA here is from genome assembly GCF_052327205.1 of Somniosus microcephalus. NCBI lineage: Eukaryota > Metazoa > Chordata > Chondrichthyes > Squaliformes > Somniosidae > Somniosus > Somniosus microcephalus. The sequence goes on from NC_140988.1 coordinate 100,492,392, forward strand.
AGTGCATATATGAAACTAAACACCTGTAAGTTCATTTCTTCACATTTAGAAAAACGAGGATTATGGGAAGCGAGTGATCATATTTCAGAAAAGGCAGGGATGGTGGGGCATCCGGGGTTGAAAGCAAGACTTGTAGTTGCATTTCAAGAACGAATACCATTCTGATGAAGAGTCTACTCCCAGAACATGAAGTTGTTTTTCCTCTTTACAGATGCTGATGGACCAGTTGGTCACTTGCCACATTTTTGGTTCATATTTGGAGAAAGAAGGTGGAAGGGGAGGAAGTATTTGGTTTTATTACATTGTTTTCAGATGTTCATATATTGTAATGCTAAATAATTGTGTTTATGACTTGATGTTTTTAGACTCCTGTTCGCATTTCCTTCTTAAATGTACATATATAGTGTATATGCTTGTGTTAAAAATAAGCCTTACAGTGGGTTTGAGGGAGTGGCGCTTGAGCAAGTTGGTGTTCGGAATTGTGACCTCAGCCTAACGTTAGTGAGTTCCTATGTACCCCTAGGATACGGGAATAAATAAGTTTTCAAATTAAATTCTTTGAAGTTTTTTTGCGTTTAAGCTCTCTATAATAACAGCTTGAATTTGTAATACTTCTGACTGTAATTGCTCATATAAATGTCAATGGTATTTCAAAGTGGTATTCTAAATCTAGATCAACTTTTTAAATCAGTTCCTGAACAGATGTTTTCAGATTCTCTTCCCTTGTCCTGGCCAATGTTTATCCCCCAACCAACATCACTAAAAGAGATCATCTGGTCATTTATCTCGTTGCTGTTTGTGGAACATTGTTAAGGGCAAATTGGTTGCTAGTTTTCCCTACATTACAACAGTGACTTTGCTTCAAAAATATCTCATTGGCTGTAAAGCATCTTGGGATGTTGAGGTTGTGAAAGGCACTAAATAAATGCAGAGAGTAAGTGTATTTGTTCTAAATTACCAATCAAGTTCAGACTTTTTCCAGAGTAAGATTTTTTTAAATGTGCTTGTCTTATTGTGATATTCAGTGACAGATAAATGTTCTTTATTTCTTTCTCCCTTGAATGAACATTTATCAATACCAACTCAAATGTAATGTTGCTTATAAGTTTGTTCAGTCTGTACAATCCAGCATATGTGAAAATTAGAATAATGTGAATGATCTACATGTAATCAAAGTAATAGGCTTGGTACTAGGAGGATTGTAACGATCATGCAAAATAAAATACACTTCATTTAAAATCTCTCTCAGGTCAGTTTTCTAAATGGACGTCAATTACCCCATATCACCCGAGCTTGTCAAAATGTCACATGGTCACCAACAAACAATTACTGAAGCATTATAAACAATAATGTTTATCAGGTAGATCAGAATAGGTTTCTCCACCACCTTTTTCCAAACCAGCACTATCAGTATTCAGAGTAAGGGTAGAATATTCAAAGTTTTTACACTTGCAAGGGAAAACAATTTCCAGACACACATCTGAACATCTTTATCCCTTTTCAAAGATAATTTAAAATATTTTCTTGAAACATATATTATTGGGAGAATTGGCTTGTAGGAATTACTGAGCCTGTAGTTCAAGAGCGCTAAACATAATTTAATAGGGCAAACTCAGCATGGTTTCATGAAGGGGAAGTCATGTTTAACAAATTTGCTTGAGTTTTTTGAGGAAGTAACATATAGGGTGGAAAAAGGGGAACCAGTGGACGTAGTGTATTTAGACTTCCAAAAGGCATTTGACAAGGTGCCACACAAAAGATTATTGCTCAAGATAAAAAAATCACGGGATTGGGGGTAATATTCTGGCGTGGGTGGAGGATTGGCTCTCTAACAGAAAGCAGAGAGTTGGGATAAATGGTTCGTTCTCAGATTGGCAACCAGTAACTAGTGGTGTTCCGCAGGGGTCAGTGCTGGGTCCCCAACTCTTTACAATCTATATTAACGATTTGGAGGAGGGGACCGAGTGTAACATATCAAAGTTTGCAGATGATACAAAGATGGGACGGAAAGTAGTGAGTGAGGAGGACATAAAAAACCTGCAAAGGGACATAGACAGGCTAAGTAAGTGGGCAGAGATTTGGCAGATGGAATACAATACTGGAAAGTGTGAGGTTATGCACTTTGGCAGGAAAAATCATAGAGCAAGTTATTATCTTAATGGCAAGAAACTGGAAAGTACTGTAGTACAAAGGGATCTGGGGGTCCTGGTGCACGAAACTCAAAAAGTTAGTATGCAGGTGCAGCAAGTGATTAAGAAGGCCAATGGAATGTTGGCTTTTATTGCTAGGGGGTTGGAATATAAAAACAGGGAGGTATTGCTGCAGTTGTACAAGGTATTGGTGAGGCCGCACCTGGAATACTGCATACAGTTTTGGTGTCCATACTTAAGAAAAGACATACTTGCTCTCGAGTCAGTACAAAGAAGGTTCACTCGGTTAATCCCGGGGATGAGGGGGTGGTCATATGAGGAGAGGTTGAGTAGATTGGGACTCTACTCATTGGAGTTCAGAAGAATGAGAGGCGATCTTATTGAAACATATAAGATTGTGAAGGGGCTTGATCGGGTGGATGCGGTGAGGATGTTCCCAATGATGGGTGAAACTAGAACTAGGGGGCATAATCTTAAAATAAGGGGCTGCTCATTCAAAACTGAGATGAGGAGAAACTTCTTCACTCAGAGGGTGGTAGGTTTGTGGAATTTGCTGCCCCAGAAAGTTGTGGAAGCTACATCATTAAATAAATTTAAAACAGAAATAGATAGTTTCCTAGAAGTAAAGGGAATTAAGGGTTACGGGGAGCGGGCAGGAAATTGGACATGAGTCTGGGTTCGGAATGGTCATGGCCCTGTGGGTAGTGGAGCGGGCCCAGGGGCCGTGTAGCCTTGTTCTGCTCCTACTGTGTTCTAATTCTGTTAGATTTCAGGAGATGGTTTTATTCCTGTTCCTGGCTGGGGTGGAGATCGCCTTTACAGAAGGTAAGTACTGTAGAAAATATAGGGACAGAGTGATCTCCTGGAAGAATTTCGATCGCCTAGATGGGTCGGAGAGGAATTTCCCAGATTTTTTTCTCCCAAATTGGCCATTGGGTCTTTATCTGGTTTTTCGCCTCTCCCGGGAGATCACATGGGTTCGGGTGGATGCAGAGTGATAGAAAATTTGAGGTTAGGATCAGATCAGCCATGATCTTATTGAATGGTGGAGCAGGCTCGAGGGGCCGATTGGCCTACTCCTGCTCCTATTTCTTATGTTCTTATGTAAATTAACATGCACAGTTCAAATTATAATGGTTAAGACACTGAGTCAACGGCTGCATCTGTTTCCTCACTCGTCTAAGCCATTTTCCGCTCGAAGAGGCCATCAGCATTTACTATTAAAAAAAGCAACAGCTACAACAAAAATAAAAGATGTTAAGTTACTACTGTTTTTTTTTTAAAAAGGGCTATAAGTTGGTGATAAACTTCCTTCAAGAGTTTCAAAAGCTCAGATCAGCACTTTAATAATGTGTTGGAATACAGCAGTCACAGATGCTGAAATGTTATAAAGATTGTTAAAGTTACTTCTACATATAATGTTTTGCAACTAAAATGACATTATATACACAAGTGCAGCTTGAAAGATCTTTGGGAGTTTTCACTTACAGCAAATGAACTAATGACATTTTAGAACTTCAGGCAAGTCAGCTACACAATGCTTTAGTCCACACAAACTGGTGCCTGGCTGCTGAGCATCAGATTTTTTTCCTCTAATATGGTTTCAATTATCAGAGATATATAGCTGCATTTGGAAAAAAGATTTGAAAGCCTGAATGATTAAAAAGTTCCCTCTCTCTTACTGTGCCGGAGCCTGGTATGTAATGGTGTCGTTGTCATGCATCACAAAGTCTCTGAGGGTAGTTAACAAAAGGTATATTAGAACTACTGGCCCGTCTTTAGCAACTTGGCAGTCATGGATAGTAAAGCTCTTTGATACAAGGCTCTAATACTATTTTTCAAGCTATCTGTCACTGAATATCACAAAAAGACAAGCACAGTTAAAAAAAAAAAAACCCTATTCTGAAAAAATCTGAACTTTGATTGGTAATTTCAAACAAATAAACTTACTCTGTGCTCCATAGGCTACTTAAAATAAGTTGGGGAACCGAAGACAGATTGTCACTGAGCTGAGATCTAATCTTTTCATATCTCATGCTTCTGCCTGTTTCCTGTAATTCTGGCAAATAAAACCCCTGCTGGTTCATTCACTGCAGCATTAAGTCACCACCTTTTGCCACGAACTTACCTCTCTTAGCACTGGGTCACTGATGGAATTCAGGTTGACAGCTCCTTCATAGGTCAGGTAATAGAAGACATTGAGGCCTCGAACAGCCTCAGGCCCTTGCTGCTTATATCCAAAAATCAGATCAATCCACTGGTGAAGCTGGCAGGAAACAAACTCGCTCTCCAGAGCCTGTAAACCACAACAGAGGGGAAACGTCAGTGTCAGATGAGTTATTCAGTTTCTGAAGTATGGATTCATTTTATATAACCCACTCCTTGGCTGAGCTGTATTTAGACCATCAACTAATTAGGCAGCCCACTGGGTCAGTGGTTTAAAAACCTGGGTGCACATTATCGTGACTTTTTCCCGTGGAGAACGTCTATTCTCCGAGTGCAAAGGTCAAAACAAACTCCTAAACTTTTTACATTGTCCCGGGCTTACCAGGGGGTGGGCAGAGGCTTGATACTGTCACACAAGTGAGGCAGAAGAAAGCATTCCCAGCCCTCCTGCCACAATTTCCTGTTTGTGTAGACATGGGGCATCTAGACATGGCACCACAAAGCTGACATGGGGAGGGGGTAGGGGTTGCATCAGGACCCTCAGAGAGTTTGAGGGGACTTCAGAGCAAGTTTAAGACAGGACTGAAGGTAAGTGAGCCTTTTTTTTTTTAAATTACAGGTGAATTCTCAGATCTTGGGGCCTTCTGGCTGCTGCTCGTCATGCAGTCCAGTGTCCTGCCCCATTTCTGGTGCTAGGCCCAGCTGTGGGCAGGCATGCCATGGGCCAGATTAATGGTCATTGCTTGGCCTGGACAGATGCAGCGCGTTTCTGGTATGCTGCTCTAGAAAGAACCAGAGCACAGGGGAGCCAACAAAAATTGGCCAGAAAATAAATGTTACGAGTGAGAATTCCAAGGCTGCTTAACCATTAAAATCAACTATGGCCCTGGCTATTTCAGAACTTGTCAGCCAGACCACCTAGCACAGTGCTGTTGGGAAGGGTTCCATTGGTCACATGGTAAAGACCAGCAACCATAGAGTTCTAATAAGCAACACTAATTGTGACTTCAGAGAAGGTCTCAACAATAGCAGCGTACATTTATATAGCAAAATGTTCCACATAACAATAAATGCTGGCCTTGCCCACATCCCATAAACAAATTTTAAAAAGTCCAGTTCACTTATAAGCAAAAAGACCAAAATGGAACACAGAGAATAACAGGCACATGGGAGTAAAATCAAGTCAGTAACCTGATCGATGAATTTGAGTGACATAAATTGAGACATCAGATGAGCCCTGAAATTACTGCCAGGTCATTTTCATACAGTAAAGTCTAAACAACATCATGCAAGTCACTACCCAAATTTACAGATGCTGTTTTAGTAAAACTTTATAAACTACACACCATATTTTGCTGTTTATTTTGGAGAATTTTACATAAATTTACATATTCAGTTATGTCATTATACACTTTGTTCACTTGGTACTTGCAGAAATATACACTAATATATTGGTTTTATAAATATGATGGAAACAGTACATTCTATGAGATGCTGCACCTTGTTTTACTCCGGCCATGGGAGATAATTGATCTGGAAGAGAGGTGTGCGCATGCTTCTGCCTCCTTCGATATTTCAGATAATTATCCTTTGCCAGCCTTCAGTTGGGGCACTGCTGTTTATTCATTTTGCCCCCCATTATAATCGTCCCGTTCCCCAGGGGAGAATGACACTTGATTTTAAGTGCACCAATTTGCTTCTACTTCCCCACCTCTGGCAATAGACTGTACATCAGTAGTTTTGATTGATACGTGTCTCAACCAGCACCTTGTAATCCTCTCCTTCGATTCTGGTTTGCTGCTTGCCACTTTACCATTGGAGGAGTCACTATGTCATTGCACTGTGGAATTCTTTCCCAAAATTACTTTGGCCCGGAATTTGCAGTCCGGATGATGGCGAACTGGCAGTGCTCACCATCATTCCGCCTTTGAAACTGACCGCAACTTCGGGAGATCCTGAAGTTGCGGTCTGTCATTATTGCTCCTCCACAGGCTGCGCAATTTTAGAAACAATTTGATTACAAATTTTATTATATAGAGTTTTATCTTGTTTTTGATCTGTGTGCCAACAATAGCCATCAACCCACCAACGTGCCCTTTGTGTATGATAACTTTCACATAAAAGGATGAATAATTGAAACATAACCAGATTACTAGCTGGACATTCTCTGCTAGTATATATTATAAAAGTAATAATTTAAATAATACAAGAGCTTTATGGTTTTAAGCATCTGAATGTTGAATTGTTACTAGCATAAATATATTCCATATCCAAGACTGTGCAAGGAGTTGTTTCTGTCGTAATAATAATTTGTGTGCAGCAAACCAATAGCTAAGCATGCAATACAATCATTATTTAAGTAAGTGCTTACTGGAAGAAAAAACAGCAAAATTCTGAACTGGTTTATTAAAATGCACCATTTTTGAAGACATACACAGTCCACAAGCAAAGTGCAAAATAACTACTCAGTGTAACAAAGTCACACGGAGACAAAACTCCTCCAATATGTTCAAATCAGGACAAGCTGTTTGATTGCCACTGCAGTCTCATGTCACATTAAAGCATGACAAACATTAAACCATACACTTAAATGGCAATTTATATCATTTAAATGTTTACTGCTGGAGCAGCTCATCATTCATTTAAATGTGACTTTCTGACAGCTAATTTCAGTTAATTTTCTGTATCCACTTAATTAGAACTTTCAATCAAGAAAGAAGAAGGGCTTGTAAATGTTTTGTGGATGGGATGACATTTTCTTCTCGTTACAATGAGACTAGTGAATTGTAAACCTTTCCCCATAATGAATTATCAGATAGTACATCATGCCAGAGCAAAGACTGACCATATGGAAATCTGCTGCAATGATTCTTCTAGACATATGCTTTGGACAGAATTTTATTTATGTTCACATATAAACTAGAACCACCACCATTCCTTGATACCAAAGGATAATTTACAGACATGATCCTTACAACAATGATAATGATGCAATAGACTACATTAAATGGCAATTGAATCTCTGGAAACAAAATTACATCATTAAAAATTGAGTTATGGCTATTTATAAACTTTAAAGAATCTTCTGGATGTCTGCACTAGTGAATTTATTTGTGGGTAATGAAACAGGACCCTATACATAGTAAAGTGAGTAGAAAGTAAAACAATAAAGTAGAACATGCGAATTAATGAATCTTCCTACGTATATAGTAGATCACGACAGGCAGGAGTAAGTACATTCATTTTCTTATTAAGTGAACATATAATATTTATCAGTTCAGTTATTTTTCTAGTTTCACAATACAATTCACAGGAATGTAAGAAACAAGGAATTTGTGCCATTCAAATTTTACTGGCGGTACTGGGACCAAAACTATGAAACCATACGCACAAAAGTCAGAAGAGGAGGAAAGAAAACTGTAAAAAATTAGGCTATTCTTCAATAGTTCGTCTTTTTTAAATTAATGATACCTGCACTTTACGGAGTTGCATTTCACTAAATACAATGCATACTTAATGTATTTTGTTCAAAATAGAAAAATTCAGCAACCTAGGATTTTCCACTTGGATTGTACTCCTGGCTGTTGTTCTGTTTGTAACATAATGGCCCAGATTTTGCTGTGAGCAGCGAAGGAAAGGCTTTCGCCATTCACCTCGCGTACAGTTGCCCACAGATTTTTAGCGGGTTTGTCAACAGAGACTTCCAGTCGTCCGCCATCTATTTGAATTCGGCGCCCTCTACAGGGGATCTGTGGCACTGTGAGCATAGCAAGCAGCAGGGAGGCTCTTCAACCAATCAGATTGAAGAATCCTCACTGAGCCATGCAGTCTGCAAAGCAGGAAGTAAAAAACAGGAAATATAAATGACATTTAATTCATTGTACAGGAAGTGAAATAAAGATTGGGACATACACACGGGATTTAGAGAAAGTCATAAAACAGAAAAGCAACTAAAAATTAATTTTTATATCTTCAAAAATCTGCAACATTAATTTTCTTCAGAGGGAATGAGACTCCACATTGCTTAATTTTTCAGGGCCAGAGAGGTTGTTCAGCAGTAATTATTACTTACTACAGCATTAAAAACTCAGTTACTCCTGATTGTACAAGACCTAACTTTTTCATACGTCTTTAGTGCGAGAATAGTGGGTAATTAGCCTAAGTTCACGCCATCGCAGTGATCTCTGTGCAGATTCCATCGGCAAAGACTGCAACAGCAGACCCGGAGGAGGAGCAGGGTATCACTGACAGTAACTTCCGGATTTCCATATTTAACTGCACATGTATGGACGCCAGTAGTTGCTGTCAGTTTTACTCAGTAATAACAGTGAGCACTGACAGCTAAATCCGGCCCAATACATACCACAATGTTCTCAACTCAAGCTCAACCATGAGATAGCAACTAACTGTTCATTTGTTTGAACAAAGATGATACAAGTATATCACATTTGCACACCTGGCGAACTAGCCTATATCTTACAAATGAGAACTGATGATATCTATTGTGAATTAAAATATACTTAGTCAGCAAATCAGCTATTATAATTCATAGTATAATGGGCTATGGGAAAAAGTGTGTGTGAGGAAGAGAGGAGGGAGGAAGAAAAGAAGAGGGAATTTTACATTGGTCAGCTAGCAAAAAGCTAGATCCCATTAAATGTTACACCCCTAGGTCTGTAGGTCACAAAACCTGTATGCAAGTGCTATTTCTTCAATGGTTTTTATGGTACTTGGACAGAAAAAAACACTTTGGCCCTGAATTTGCAGTTGGTGGCGTAGCTTTCAAACGCTGCATAGTTGTGCGCAGCATAGTGCCCCACAGAGCCCAGGAGCGCACCGCTGTACCTATGCGAACCTGGGATCATGTGGAGCGGTGCTCCTTTTAATTCTTGACTCTTAGCCAATTGCCAATTCAAAACTCCCCAAGTGAAATTCTGGGTAAACGGGTAATACAACCAGTGTGGTGTTCATTGAGCAAACTTTATGTTGGAAATATCAATGTAAGATCTATTTGTTAGGTTGAGGTGGTAATTTTATTTTTTAATTGGTTAACATAGAAACTCTATGTGCCTGTAGCCAGTGTTTAAGACACATGGAATAGATTTGAAAAGGGTTTCCTGCGATGCAAAATATAGTAGAGGTCTTTTTAAAAGTGAATGTTACTAAAATCGACTTACTTCTTAAAGTAACTATTTTGGAATTATACATTGTTCTGATAAATGAGAAGAAAATGCCCATTGTTTGATTTGGGAGATGGAAGTGAAAGTTTACGTACGGCCACTTGTAAAGGGGTTTATATCAGGGGTGCTGTAAATATTCAGAGTCAACAAACTGTATTTTCTATACAGAGAGATGTTGAGACAGTTTAGGTGTAGAATAGGTAGGTCCATAGTTTAAAATAAAAAGCTACATCTATTCAATGGCAGCAAATAATTGAACATACATATTTACCTATTGTACGGCACCAGTTAACAATTTGGACTTAGTGGGATATGAAATTATGCTAATTGTCTATTACTTTTATCCCCATATTCTCATTTCGTCCACTTGTCCCAGTTCTCTTTTTCTTTCTATGAGATTTTTTTTATTTTTAATTTTTAAAGTCACTGCCTTGGTTATCCAATATGTGTAAGAAAACACCGCAGTTCGTTCACATTAACTGAATCAACCATCGACATTAAACTGTTAGGGTTAACCAAATGGAAAATGACTGCAAAGGTAATGGACAATTAATGAAACCAGAATACCGGTCCCCTTATGCTGTGCAACAGGCTTCCAGCGCCTGTTTGCACCAGACTTAAACATTTTCAACGTAATTACTTTGCAGTGGGTGGGCAATCAGCCCAACTTTTCGCCAGCACATTCATTTGTATGAGGAGGCGAAAGACGCAGCAAAGCCTATGTGCAGTTGGAACTTGACAGATCGTAAGTTCGGGATTTAGCGCATGCGCTTAATCCTGAACTTGCGGTCAGTTTCAAAGGCAGTATGATGGCGTACTCTCATACCGACTGCAAATTCAGGGCCAATATTTACATTTTAGCAATTACAGAATTGTAGCTGCTTTAAGTTGAGTATATTCAAGGCTGAGATAGATTTTTGGACTCTAGGGGAATCAAGGGATATGGGGATCGGGAAAGTGTTGAGGTCGAAGATCAGCCATAAACATATTGAATGGCAGAGCAGGCTCAAGGGGCCTTATGGCCTACTCCTGCTCCTAATTCTTATGTTCTTAAGGTAAGCTTATGAGAATTTCTCTCACCATCACCGTTGCTAAAGCCCAGCAAGAAAAAGACAGTTCGGCTGCAGTACGACATTTACGTAACCAAACTTTAGACTTTCTGGAGGTGGGGCATTTTTCTCAACAAGCTCTCAGTGGGGCATTTTGACGTGTTCACACACTCACAACCAATTCTGTAGAAGCAAACCAAGAGCTGCCACGTAAACAAAGCATCAGTTCTATCTTCTGAGTGGCTCAGATGTGGCCAAGTTACATTACAACGGGTTCAGACAGACTCCATCAGTTCTAAGCCAGTCTGCTAGCAGGACATCTCACCATAGGGGAAGGACTGACATAGTCTCACTCTGCACCAAGTGAACTTCCTGCCAACTTAACCATTCAATGCAATTGATGTCAGAAGTTGCAGAGAAATCTGTGGCCTATTTCCAGTTCTTCCATCTGGAAAGGGACATGGACAGAAGGGAGAGTGAAAATAAAATACACCTAAATAGAAGAGCTCATATCTGTAGTGTATGTGCCTTTAAGAGCCCCATGTGTGCTGTAATGCCGGTAATGGCCACTCGGGCTATATAAGCCTGTATATTGTGTTATATCCGTTAGTTCCCCTCTAGACTTTGCTTAGTAAACACCTATCAAACCAACTCTCGTCTTCAGTGTCTCTATCAGCACACAGACACAACAGTGGCGACGAAGTGGAAACGGACTTACCTGCAATTCGGCAGCACCTCAAGGGCATCGATTCCTCTGGCATCCAGAAGAATCAAGAAAGTGAAAAAAAGCTGTGGTTTCACCAGCTGGCCAAGCTGGTGGCAGGTACTGCGCTAATCCTTCCTGGGCGTCAGGCTGGGGCTCCAGCGGCTGGTTTTACAGCTGGGCCAAGCAGCGAAAGCGGAGGCAAGCAGTAACAGACGGGGAGGGAGCACTCGGGAGACGGCCGGCGCTGCAAACAGGTCGGCGTTCAGACCTGGAGAGAAAGTCCGGCGGGAACGAGTCTCCAACTGTAAATTAAAAATTAAAAAAGAACGGAAACCGCGGGAAACAGCGTTGTCATCGGCAGCAGCGGCAGGAAAGCGCGGGAAGCGCCATATCTTTTCTGCAGAAAAGAAAGAAAAGCGCGGGAAGCGCCATATCTTTTCTAAGATGCCTAAGTCTGGCAATATTGATGCTTTTGATAGCGAGATAGAGGGTTGGACCACATATGTGGAAAGAGTGGAGGTATATTGCACTGCAAATGGAATAGAAGATCAAAAAAAAGCTTCAGTACTGCTGAATCTAATGGGCGCAAAGACATACGGGCTGTTACGAAATTTAATCACTCCAGCCAAACTAAAGGACAAGGATTTTAAAGAAATTGTTGATACCCTACAGGAGCACTTAAACCCAACACCGCTGCTGATAGCGGAACGATTCAAATTCTTCAAGAGAAATCAACACAAGAATGAAAGTAACGCTGATTACCTCACCGAATTAAGAAAGCTATCAAAACACTGCCAATTCGGGGCAGGACTAGCAGATTACCTTCGAGACAAATTCGTCTGCGGTCTCCTAAGTGAAGGAACACAGAAAAGGCTGCTTTCTGAAAAAGATTTAACACTGGACAAGGCTTTCAGTATGGCTGTATCATATGAAGCAGCCGCAAGAGGAGCTGCAGAAATACAACAAAAGACACAGGACTGCGGCACCCATGAAATGACACAGGGTTTCGAGAGATGTTATCGCTGCGGCAGATCCACCCATGACCAGAGGGACTGCTGGTTCAAGGACAAAGCATGCAGGCAATGCGGAAAGATTGGACACATTGCACGGGTATGCCGATCTGGACAAAATAAATCCACAGACGGGAAAACAAAAATCAATAAAGAAAAGTACAGAAAGGTACAAATGATGACGGACATTAGCTCCGAAGACCAGAAGAGCGATAGCGAATCCGAAAACGAGAGACTAAGCTGTCTCAAATTACATAATGTACTTGCCAAAGATGATTACCAGACCATTTGGGTTACCCTCACGATAGCAGGGTCCCCAGTTAAAATGGAGCTAGATACAGGATCAGCTCTGATCGTAATAAATCGACGGGATTACGAGGGGCTATTTCCGCATATACCTTTAAAAGACACATCCATTATCTTGAAAACATATACGGGGCAGAAAGTATACCCCAAAGGAAAAATAAGGGTGCCTGTTGTATACAACGGCAAGGAAATACAAAAGTTGTATTTATACATTCTACAAGATGGTGGCCCACCGCTGTTAGGACGTGAATGGATCAGGAAAATACGTTTAGACTGGCACTCCATTCAGGCACTGACGGTGACCAGTAAGAAAAAAAACGATGATGACGTCATACCTGAACGATTAAAAGACATCTTGGCCAACGCCAAAGAAGTGTTTCAAGAGAAACTAGGAACCTTGAAAGGCATCACTGCCTCAATAAAAGTGGAAGATGCAGCAATTCCCAAGTTTTTTAAAGCAAGACCAGTGCCATACGCAATTCGTCCAGCAGTCGAGGCAGAGCTGGAGAATTTGGAAAATGTAGGCGTATTATCCAAAATAGATTGGAGCGAGTGGGCAACACCCATCGTTCCAGTCATGAAGAAAGCATTGAATAATGATAAATCTGAAGAACAGAGAAAAATTCGCATCTGTGGAGACTTCAAGGTGACGGTAAACCCGGTCCTTCACATGGTACAGTATCCTCTTCCGAGGATAGAAGATATTTTCGCCTCACTATCCGGAGGGAAACGTTTCACCAAAATTGACTTGGCACAGGCATATCTACAGATGGAGGTTGAAGAGGCCTCTAAAAAATCTCACGATAAATACACACAAAGGTCTGTACCAGTACAATCGACTGGTTTTCAGAGTAGCATCCGCTCCAGCTATCTGGCAAAGAGCTATGGAGCAAGTCCTCCAAGGGATTCCGGGGACTCAATGCTACCTAGACGACATCCTTGTAACAGGAGAAAACGACAACAAGCACCTTGCCAATTTGGAGCAGGTGCTCACTAGGCTGAGAGAACGGGGCCTACGAGCAAATCGCCCCAAGTGCAAATTTTTCCGAAATCAAATATCATATTGTGGCCACATAATTAATAAGGAAGGGTTGCATAAGTCACCTGAAAAAATTGAAGCGGTCATAAAAGCCCCAGCACCTGAAAATGTTTCACAATTAAGGTCGTTCCTGGGATTAATAAATTACTATCATAAATTTTTACCGAACTTATCAACTCTTCTACACCCTCTTAATGAACTGCTACAAACAGGAGTAATTTGGAAATGGAGCGAAGACTGTAAACGTGCCTTCCATAAATGCAAAGACTTAATCACGTCCAAAGGAGTTTTGGCTCATTACAACCCATCACTGCCAATCAGACTGGCGTGCGATGCATCCCCTTACGGCATAGGAGCAGTATTATCGCATAAATTCCCTGATGGCTCGGAACGGCCGATAGCTTTTGCGTCACGCTCATTGAACTCAGCTGAGCGTAACTATGCCCAAATCGACAGGGAAGCACTCAGCCTGGTATGGGGAGTGAAGAAATTCAACCATTACCTACACGGACAAAAATTTACCTTGTTGACTGACCATCAACCCCTCATCTCCATATTCAACCCTAAAAAGGGTGTTCCCATTATGACAGCGCAAAGGCTACAGAGGTGGTCCCTTTTTCTAGGGGCACACGAATACAACATAGAATACAAAGGATCAAAACAGCATGGGAATGCTGACGGTTTATCGCGCCTACCGTTGCCAATGGTAGAAGAGGCACCTACAGTAGATCCAGTGGAGATGTTCCACTCAACCATAGCGGAATGTCTACCAGTAACAAATTCTGCCATCGAAAAGGAAACGAGAAATGACCCGACTCTCTCACGAGTCTACGACTTAACGGTGAAGGGATGGCCAGCACATGGCGAACCACTGTTGCCAGCATTCTCGCAAAGAAGAGAACAGCTGTCAGTATGCCGAGGAACCTTGATGTGTGGATCCAGAGTGGTGATTCCACCCAAACTCAAGGATAGAGTGCTAAAGGAGCTTCACGAGGGGCATCTGGGTGGAGTGAAAATGAAGAACCTAGCCAGAGCGTTTGTATGGTGGCCAGGTATCGATGGAGACATAGAAGAAATGACCAAGAGCTGCCTAGGATGCCAGAAGGTCCAGAACGCTCCACCCCAAGCCCCTCTACATCCATGGGAGTGGCCCTCATCTCCATGGCAAAGGATACACATCGACTTTGCTGGTCCATTTATGGACTCAATGTTCTTAATCGCGGTTGATGCACACTCCAAGTGGCCGGAGGTAATAAAGATGTCCTCCACCACCACGGAAAAAACCATCACAGTATTAAGGACCATATTTGCCAGGAATGGGCTGCCGGAACAGATCTGTTCGGATAATGGACCGCAATTTGTGTCCAAAGAATTCAGGAAGTTCTTAAAAAACAATGGGGTTAAGCACTTCACGTCCGCCCCATACCATCCCGCCACCAATGAATTGGCTGAAAGGTTTGTCCAGGCCTTCAAGAAGGCCATAAAGGCATGGGTAATGAAGACATAGGATAACTTCTTGTTCGCATACAGGAATGCAACACATATGGTTACCAACCAAACTCCCGCCATGATGTTCTTCAATAGAAACCTAAGATGCCGGCTGGATTTGATCAAGCCCAACATCAGAAGGGACGTGGAGAACCGGCAATTTCAAGGCATGAATGAAAGGCCAACTAGAACCTTCCAGATAGGTCAACAAGTTTTGGCCCGGGACTACCGTACCGAGAAATGGCAGCCTGGAACTATCTGCACACGACTAGGACCGCTGATGTATACCGTGGACATCGGAGAAAGCATAATAAGGCGCCATGCTGACCAAATCATAGAGTCATCCGAAAAGGGACAACCTACACCACAACTCTATACGCCTAACAATGAAGTAGAGATACCCATATCTACCTCCGATCCGGTGATACTGGAACCCGATGAACCCGACACTGGCATTCAAGCCGAATCAGCCTTGCCAAAAGAACCTACTACACCACCAGAAACTACTACACCACCGAGGCGTTATCCGGGCCGAGTCAGGAAGCCTCCAGAGAGACTGACTTATAATTAATTAACTGCAGCAATGTGTATATTATTTTTCTTATAACATGTAATTAATAATTACTTAAAATATTATGTACTGGTTAGCTAAAAGGGGAGGAATTGTAGTGTATGTGCCTTTAAGAGCCCCATGTGTGCTGTAATGCCGGTAATGGCCACTCAGGCTATATAAGCCTGTATATTGTGTTATATCCGTTAGTTCCCCTCCAGACTTTGCTTAGTAAACACCTATCAAACCAACTCCTGTCTTCAGTGTCTCTATCAACACACATACACAACAATATCCCTATGCCTAACTTTGGGGAACAAAATTAAAGAGATCACTCACTGCATGTCAACCACATGGCGTTCTATGACAAATCTGTAATTGTATATTTGCAAGCTAAAATCAAAGCATCCAAAAAATTGTTGTAATGAATTTAGCCACATTTAAAATATACCGCATTTAAAATATTTACAAACTTTCAAATCAAGATGGGTTTAGAAGTGAAACTGAAACTCTCAATTCCAGATTTTACAGATCATTACTCCTACCGGATGTGTTGGGCTATTTTTATTGCAACATTACTAAAAATTAATTTTATTCTACATCACAATGCTACACTGCTAGCTGTATATTTAAGGCTAAATTAATAGCTCCAATGCTATTTCATCATGATGCAATTAAACCTTGTCCTTGAACTACAGAATAATTGCCAGCTGGGACCTGCATAACTCAGTATCCAGTGCTTTCCAGATTTGTAATTTTGAATTATATATGGAGGAAAATATTGAAAATTCAAACATGTGGCATTTTTAAAAATACCAAAAGAAAACCCAAAGAATAGCCACAGAATAAAATATCTTCCACGCGTAATAACTCAAAGAAAAAAGATTTTGTTTCCATTGTGTTACCAGCATTGGAGTAGTGTTGGCTCTGTTTGTTAATTATGGGATGAACCTTAATACAGGGATTCAATGACACTATAAACTGTAAGCACAATTACAGAACTATTCAGGAACCTGGAGATTAGCTGATAGCCTGCAAATTCAGGAAAGGGTACATTCAAAAGCAATGAGAAATGTCAGAGTACTGATTTGGGTAAAATGGGTCAGGAAGGGACAGAGAGCTTAACAAAGGTAATAAGACATCAGTGACTAAGGTGACATCAGGGAAAAATAGAAAAAAGTTACAGCTAAAGGCACTATGTCTGAATGCGCGAAGCATTTGCAACAAAATAGATTAATTAATAGCACAAATAGAAATAAATGGGTTTGATCTAATAGCCATTACAGAGGTGTGGTTGCAGAGTGATGAAGGGTGGGAACTAAATATTCCAGAAGAGATAGGCAGACTGGAAAAGGGGGGGTGGGGCGGGGTAGCGGGGGTAGCCCAGATAATAAAGGATGGGATAAAGACAGTAGAGAGAAAGGATCTTAGCTCGGAAAATCAAGATATAGAATCACTTTAGGTGGAGCTAAGAAACAACAAGGGGCAGGAAACACTGGTGGGAGTAGTTTATAGGCCCCCTAACAGAAGTTGTAGTGCCTGGTACAGTGTAAATCAGGAAATTAGAAGTGCATGTAACAAGGGTAATACAGTAATCATTGGGGACTTTAATTTTCATATGGACTGGGCAAACCAAATTTGTAGTAACAGTGTAGAGAACGAGTTCATGGAATGCATTCAAGATAGTTTTCTAGATAGACCTTGCCAGTGATGCCCACATCCCAGGAACGAATTTTTTAAAATTGGTAGAAAGATTAGAGTGGAGCTGAGGAGAAATGTTTTCACGCAGAGGGTGGTGGGGGTCTGGAACTCACTGCCTGAAAGGGTGGTAGAGGCAAAAACCCTCATCATATTTAAGAAGTATTTGGATATGCCCTTGAAGTGCTGTAACTTACAGGGCTATGGACCAAGAGCTGGAAAGTGGGATTACGCTGGATAGCTCTTTTTTTGGCCAGCACAGGCACGATGGGCTGAATGGCCTCATTCTATGCCGTAAATTTCTATGATTTTGTGAGATCAGTATATCGAGGAACCAACTAGGGAACAGGCTATTTTAGATCTAGTACTGTGCAATGAGACAGGGTTAATTAATAACCTTATAGTAAAGGAGTCCCTGGGGAGCAGTGGTCATAATATGATAGAATTTTATATTGAGTTTGAAAGTGATTTAGTTGAGTCAGAAACTAGGGTCTTAAATCTGTACAAAGCAAACTATGTAGATATGAGGCGTGGGTTGGCTAAGGTAAGTTGGGAAACTAGATTAAAAGATTTGATGGTAGATAAGCAATGGCAAATATTTAAAGAAATAATTCATAACAAATATACATTCCCTTAAGGAATAAAAACCCCATGGGAAAAATGGTTCAACCAAGGCTAACAAGAGAAGTTAAAGATAGTATTAGATTAAAGGAAGAGGTTTATAATGTTGGCAAAACGAGTAGTAAGCCTGAGGGTTGGGAGGGTTTTAGAATTCAACAAAGGAGGACCAAGAAATTGATAAAGTGAGAGAAAATAGAATACGAGAGTAAACTAGCGAGAGACATAAAAACAGACTGTAAAAGCTCCTATAGGTATGTAAAAAGGAAGAGATTAGTGAAAGTAAATGTGGGTCCCTTACAGGCAGAGAGAGGAGGCATTATAATGGGGAATAAGGAAATGGCAGAGTCATTAAACAAATACTTAGGGCTAGATTTTCGTGGAGCCGACAGGCGGGGTTTCAGGCATGTGGGGGGGGGGGGGAAATCCCGAATTTGGGGGTCCCGACACCATCCCACCCAAAACCCCGCCCCACGTAAGTTTCAGGGGCGGCGGGTACCCGCCCCGCACTGGGACCCGCCGAAACCAGGCGGGAAGGGATTAGTGCCAATTAACTGCCTGTTAACAGGTAGTTAACAGGCAGTTCTTAGCCTAATCCCTATTTTGAGGGGTTTCGTGTGGGTTTCCCGACGGCTCCAAACCACGCCAGGTTACAGCAGGCGGGCCGTCGGGTTGAAGGACTTGGAGGGGTCGCGATGTCGGTGCTCAGGTGAGTGATGGGTGCATGAGTGTAAAGGTAAGTGTGTTTGGTGTGTCTAAAGTGTGTAAAGAACTTTTACTTACCTGTACTTACCTTAACAGCCTTTCTTCCTGTAGCCGTCGGGAGTCCATCACTCACCCGGAACTTAAAGCTGAATGGCTGCGATTTGTCAAAAGTGACAGCCTTCAGCTTTGAGTGCCGGTGAGAGTTCTAACTGAGTCTGTGCAGAAGGACTCATGTTAGAACTCAAGTGTCAGTGTTTCACAGCTTCAAACAGCTGTGAAACACTGATATTTCATCTGTCAAAAACTCTTGACAGATGAAATTGCAGTCTGTGACGTCACCTGTTGCCGGGTGGCCCTTAATTGGCCTGCTGAGCCCGCTGGGCGGGCTCAACAAGGTCAATCAAGGGAAAATCGCGCGGATTGGCCGGATGTCGAAGTAGGCGGGTCAAAAACCCGAAAGGGGAAGTCCTGCCTTCTTGCCGACAGGTTCGGGAAACTCTACCCCTTAGTATCTGTCTTCATTGAAGATGACACAAAAAACATTTCAGAAATAGTGGGGACCCAAGGGCCTAGTGAGAATGAGGAACTTAAAGAAATTAGTATTAGTAAAGAAATAGTACTGGAGAAATTAATAGGACTAAAAGCCGACAAATCCCCTGGACCTAATGGCCTACATCCTCGGGTTTTAAAAGAGGTGGCTACAGAGAGAGTGGATACATTGGTTTTGATCTTCCTGAATTCCCTAGATTATAGAACAGCGCCCGTGGATCGGAAAGTAGTAAATGTAACCCCACTATTCAAGGAAGGAGGGAGAGAGAAAACTGGGAACTATAGACCAGTTAGCTTGATACCAGTAGTAGGGAAAATGCTACAACCTATTATTAAGGAAGTGGTAACACTGCACTTAGAAAAATCATAATATGATTGGGTAGAGTCAACAGATTTATGAAGCGGAAATCGTGTTTGACAAATTTGTTACAGTTTTTTGAGGATGTAACTAGCAGGGTAGATAAGGGGGAACCAGTGGATGTAGTGTATTTGGATTTTCAAAAAGCATTCGATAAGGTGCCACACAAGGTTATTACCCCCAATTCCATGAGCCCTAATTTTGTGTAATATATTAGCATGGATTGTTGATTGGTTAATGAACAGAAAAGAATGTAGGAATAAACGCGTCATTTTCGGGTTGGTAGGCTATAACTACTGGGGTACCGCAAGGATCAGTGCTTGGGCCTCAGCTATTTACAATCTATATAAATTACTTAGGTGAGGGGACCGAGTGTAATGTATCCAAGTTTGCTGACGATACAAAGCTAGTTGGGAAAGTATGTTGTGAGGAGGATGCAAAGAGATATAGACAGGTTAAGTGAATAGGCAAGAACATGGCAGATGCAATATAATGTGGAGAAATGTGAAGTTATCCACTTTGGTAGGAAAAACAGAATATTTTTTAAATGGTGAGAGAATGGGAAATGTTGGTATTCAGAGGGACCTGGATGTGCTTGTACACAAATCATTGAAAGTTATCATGCTGGTACAGCAAGCAATTAGGGAAGCAAATGGTATGTTGGCCTTTATTACAAAAGGATTGGAGTATACAAGTAAAGAAGTCTTACTGCAATTATATAGGGCCTTGGTGACACCACACCTGGAGTAGGTGAACGGGTTTGGTCTCCTTACTTAAGGAAGGATATACTTGCCTTAGAAGGTTCACCAGACTGATTCCTGGGATGGGCGGATTGTCCTACGAGGAAAGACCGAGGAGAATAGGCCTATATTCCCTAGAATTTAGAAGAATGAGAGGTGATCTCATTGAAATATATAAAATTCTTGCAGGGCTTGACAGAGTAGATTGCTGGGAGGTTGTTTCCCCTGGCTGGGGAGTCCACAACTAGGGGTCACAGTCTCAGAATAAGGGGTTGTCTATTTAGGATTGAGATTAGGAGAAATCTCTTCACTCAAAGGGTTGTAAATCTTTGTAATTCTCTACCCTAGAGGGCTGTGGATGCTCGGTCGTAGAGTATATTCAAGACAGAGATAGATAGATTTTTGGATATTAGGTGAATCAAGGGATATGGGGATAGTGTGGGAAGGTGGAGTTGAGGTAAATGATCAGCGATGATCTTAATGAATGGCGGAGCAGGCTTGAAGGGCCGAAGGGCCTACTTCTGCTCCTATTTCTTATGTTCTTAATTTCCTATATTGGCTAAACAGCAGAGTGCAGATGGAGACAAAATTTACCTGAGGTTGATGGGACTATAAATGAACTTGGAAGCATTACACTGGGTTCCCAACAGGCAAGTCAAAGATTTCCCATAGCTTAATTCAAGCTCCAGTAATCCCAGCTCAGCAAGTGTTAGTTCTGTGTTTAAACCTCTGCACACAAGAGACAAAGCTATAGGTAGTGACACTATCTGCAAACAAAATACATAAAGCTTGCCCACTGCTATTGTGTGCAGACTTTTCAGATTGATACTGAACACCAAGGTGTAGCTGGAGTAACTATTGGGGTAGAAATTCCGTTCCCTACGGGTGTGTACGCGCTGTGTACTCACCCATAGGGCCAACGGAAATGCCGGTTTTAGGCATGCACTGCACATGCGCTGGAAACCGGCATTTCCAATCTGTCAATAAAGCTCTTGACAAATCCTCCGGCTGCCCTGGAGCAGGGCCTCTACGGGTGGAGAGTTCTGTTTTTTGGAGACCCTCCGCCCACAGAAAACACTTACAATTCTTGCGCTAGTAAAAGCAGACGTAAGGCCTGCTTTTACCAGGATAAGAGTTGAAAGAAGTAAAAAAAAAAAAAAATTCCACTTATTTATCATTTAAAAATACTTTAAAGGTAAGTTTATTTCAAAAATTAAAATTTTGTTTAAAATACTTAATTTATGTAATTTAAAGTCATTAAAAAAAAATGTATTTAAAGTTTTACTATGTTTTGGGGGCGATTTCCATTCATATATTTGACAGGTCTTCCTGTCAAATGTATGAAGGGAGATTCCCTTTTATGATTGGCTCCCCATGGCCCACGTGATCCCAGGGACGTTGTGATCTACCTGCGCCTCTGGGATACGTGGGCCCGGTGCACCGGCAGTTTGGAGAGGCCCAGCAGCGGAATTGTGCGCCTCCCGGGAGCCCTTGGGTAAGGGCGTAAATTTTTTCCGGATCGCAGTGCTCCGCCCGCAGGAGGCCTGCAAACGGAATTTCTGGGCCTGTTCCTGGTATCTTTTGGTGCTGCTCCAGTCATAACTGTAATCGTCAACCCTGCTACATCACTTCAATATTGTAGATGGTGAATTCTAGCACAGATTAGACCATCCACATTACTGGGTAGATGAGTTTGGACTGCATTGCATTTCAGAAACGAGAGATGGATTTTCCCTACAGCCTGCCAAACAGAACTACTACTTTGTTAGATGGATATAGACTTTGTAGAATACTGAAGTTATTTTGTATACATATATGGGTTTGAAGGAATCCATTGCTTTTGCCACAGCTCTGGGTTTTAATGCTTGAACACATTGGCCCAGAAATTCGGGCCAGGGGCTTCCCACGGGTGCAAGCCTCCGACCTGATAAACTATAAATTACATGAAATAACTATTTTGAACAATAATTTAAATTTTTGAAAAAAATAATTTTATATTCTAACGGGGCTAAAAATAAACTTACCTTGCTTTAAAGTATTTAAAAATAATAAACCTGTGGAAAAAATGTTTTAATTTTAATTAATTCACCACTTACCTTGTAAAAAGCAGGCCTTACGCCTGCTTTTTAAATTTCTAACTTCTGCAGACTTACCCTCACGGAAAAACCTGTAAAAAAAAAGTAAGTTCAATGCGCACGCGCAGACTCCCCCGCGCACGCGTTCGACCTCTGAACCCCTGCTTTCAGAGGAATGGAAGTGCCAGTTTCCCGCGCATGCGCAGTGCAGGCAGGAAACCGGCACTTCCATCAGGCCTACGGGTGAGTACCCCGTGCGTACTCACCCGTGGAGACCCGAATTTCTGGGCCATTTTGTCTATTGTACAGATAGCAACATTCTAGCAAGTCAGTGTAAACAGGGTTTTCCTAAGCCAAAAATATCTCTTTATAGTAATGATACATTAGATCCACCATTACTTAATGCACAAAGAAATCCCAATCAAGTAATGATGGATAAAAAGGCTACAATAGTGTCCACAAATGAAATATCTATCAAACAAACCGGAATAAATGTGAGATTTCTTCCTTGGTATGATGATTCATAGTTTAGAATCATTTGTTTCCAACCAGCTTTTTTAAAAGTTTCTTGTTCTTTTTGCGAGTTCTGTAGTAGACAGCGCAATGCTGAATCCTCACTCACTACAGATATTGGGTTCTTTAACAATGTAACTACTCCAGATTTATTAGTATATAGTTGTAATTCACAGAGAAACTCCATTTAGTAGCATGACACATTTTGTATACATACATTTCACCTATTTTCTGGTCGCTCTGTGCTGTTTCCCTGAACCACTCTGATTGAGAGGACGGACCAGAAGACTGTCCCCAAACGTCTGTCAATGTGCACTCCAGCTGAACGATGGGAGTTGCACGATAGCAGCCTTTGATTCTTCCTCCGTGAGGAATTGCCTAGCCACTGCTCAGCACTTTCCTCTAATGGCACAACTGAGATTGGTCAGCACATGGGATACCAGTTACAAACTTACATCCTGCTGCTCTTGTCATAATGCTGGAATACCAGTGCACTGTGCCATGATTCCACTACCATGCCTGTCCCTCCAAATTTTTATTAGTTTTAAAAACTGACAAAAATCATCAATTGTGGAATCAAAAAAACACACTTGTTTTGTGTAAAACATCACAGCAAGTCACCAGAAGAATCAGACATAAACGCTGGTTATAGTTTACTCCATTACATGGAACATCCTATTATTTCCATTGTGCAATGCAAATCTTTCATTCTTTGATGTTCACTTGTTAAGAACATGATTAAACCTTGTAGCTACTATTCTATGAAGTCAAGTAGACAGACAGACAGCCACTGTCAGTTCAATTTACTGAAACTCAAATTAGCCTTGATAAAGCACCTGAGTGCCAGCATTGGATTCATTAACAAGATCTGTTGGGTACACAACCTTGAAAGCTCTGCTGCCATTTCTCTAAAACATATTATAGTTTATAGATATCAGACTTTGATATCAGTATTTGATCAATAATTTACAATGGTTATTTCTGGCCAAAATTTTGAGAGGCTGCTGCTGAGAGGTTTTCCAGTATTGAACCATTGAAATTAAAACTAAGAAGCTTTTGTATTAAAATGGTGTAGAAATAAATATTCTTTTGATTTCAGTATGCCCAATTCATGCTTAAAAGCAATATATAAGTGAATAAATATTCTGAATCAATACATGGCGCTTTCCAATGCTATGGACACACTAAGCATTGCACTGAAGCGAGCTGGGACTGAAATAGAATCAGGATCTCAGTCTTCACTGCACTTAGAGAGCCTCGTTAGGCTGAGTGCACTTTCTGCATTGTGCTGGTCCACTTTCACATTACTTAATTCTCTTGGAGCCTTGCTTCTTGGCATTGATCTAAAATATTTGGCAAGCATCATGCACTAAGAATTTACCTGGCAATTCTGCACAGTCATCACGGACAGGACTCATGAGGGCACTGAGGGCAATGTCTACCCGAGACATTGTTGTTGCATCAAACAATAGTGTCTTGGAACCAAACTGATCCAAGAGTACGAAGAGGCTTCCAAACATCTGTTGCGTTATATTCATAATATACTGTGAATCAAAATTGCCTTTAAAATGGGGTTAACTTTTGTTTTGGTTCTGTAGCTTTAAACATTTCTCTCATTTTACTTTACACTGTGACAAAAATATACAGAACATTATTTTCACAGGTGCACAAGAAAACCTGGGTGTCATTTAATAACACCCAGATTTTTCTCATACACCTGTGAAAATGCTGATCTCTATATTTTTGTCAGTGTAAAATAAAATGAGAGAAATGTATAGAGCTACAGAACCAAAACAAAAGTTAACCCCATTTTAAAGAACAATTTTGATTCACAGTACTGTATATTCTGGATATATTACAATAGATGTCCTGTTGAACATCTACACTGGTGCAGAAATGCTCCTAAAGTCCTCACTGGGTTAAAGTTTCTTTTCTCAAGTCCCACGTTCTCCTATAAGGAAGAACTTGTAATACTTCCGTTACATAACTTACATCCTCCAAACTAAAAACCCTTTAGAGAGTTTCGACTGAGGTAGTAAAAATTTAACTACAAAAAATATTGAGTTAGCAATAATTCATCATAATTATCCAGCTAATTTTACTGCCTTACAAATCTTTATTTCCTTGGGGATTACATGTACTGTTATCCTGAAAGGAAGTTTTGTTTTGTTTTGTCATTATCTCCCATGGTATACCATAGAGTCAAATGGCACATAAACAAGCAACAAAAGATGGGGGCCTAGAAATTGAGTTTGCGCTGCGCCGGGGCTTAACGCCGGAAATTTAGCGCCGGTGCTAAGTCGCGCTGTGCGCGCCAAAAATTCAGTAGCGCCGCGCCCAAACGGCTGCCGGCGCTACTGAAGGCTGTTTGCGCCTGAAAACTGGCGCTACGCGCCGCATTGCGGCGCTATTCCGGCGCTGCGGCGCCCGATGCGGTGCGGCAGGCTCGGGAAGTGCAGGCCTCCTCCTTCAGTTAAGGAGGAGCTGCCTGCACCCGCCCGCTGGCCGGTTAAATCGCCACAAAAATGAGCCCGGCACCTCGGGGAAGTGCCGGGCTCGCAGCCGAGAAGCATCTGTTCCGCGGGGGGGGGGGGGGGGGGGGGGGGGTGGGGGAGTCCGGGGAGGGAGGTGCGGGCAGGCGGCCGGCGGGAAAGCGGCCGGCCGCCGCTCCACCTTTATGCGCCGGCGCAAAGTCGTGTAAGACTCTGTTGCCAGAGTCTTAGTTGCGGCTGCCACGGGCGAGGCGGCCCTGAATTTCGGCACTGGGGCCCGTCACCACGGCAACTGGGACGCTGCGCACACCGATGACGTCATCGGTGCCGGCGCAGCGCTACCGGTGTAACGCCGATGTTGGGCCCTAGTCAATTTCAAAACCGGCTGTAAGTCCAGCGCAATGCCCTCTAGCGCCGCAAAATGGGCGCTAAGCCCACTCAATTTCTAGGCCGAGATTTTGTAGGTTGGGCTGTTTTCCCAGGACTCATTTCTAGTGTAAAATATTTGATTAAGAATAATCAGATGTTACTCAGATTTATTTTGAAGAGGTCTCAAATCATGAACTTAGAGCAAGTTGGTCATGATTGGGATCTTCTATGTGATCATTCTTAAAAAAATTATAACTTTGTAGTCATGTGTGTTAGTGTTTGTAGTACTAGGAATAAAGCCTTGAAACAAACATGGCTGCAGGGTGACAATGCCTGGGAATTAAACATACCAGGTTATTTAACGATCAGGAAGGAAGGGGAGGTGGGGTGGCTATGTTAATAAAGGAAGGAATCACTGTAATACAGAGAAATGATATTGGGTCAAAAGATCAGGATAATGAAACAGTTTGGGTGGAGATAAGGAATAATAAGGGGAAAAAAACATTAGTGGGCGTAGTCTATAGGACTCCGAACAGTTGCAACTCTGTTGCACGGAGTATCAATCAGGAAATAGTTGCGGCTTGTAATAAGGGAACATCTATAATTATGGGGGATTTTAACTATCATATAATTGGACAAATCAAATTGGGCAGGGCTGCCTTGAGGATGAGTTCATTGAGTGTATTAGGGATGGGTTTCTTGAGCAGTATGTAACTGAACCGACCAGGGGGCAAGCAACCTTAGATCTGGTCCTGTGTAACGAGACAGGATTAATTAAAAATGTCCTAGTAAAGGATCCCCTTGGAATGAGTGACCATAACATGGTTGAATTCCATATTCAATTAGAGGGTGAGAAGGTTGGATCTCAAACAAGCGTGCTAAGCTTGAATAAAGGAGACTATGAAGGTATGAGAGCGGAATTGAGTAGAGTGGATTGGGAAAATAGATTAAAGGGTAAGACGATACATGATCAGTGGTGTACATTTAAGGAGTTATTTTACAACTTCCAAAAAAAATATATTCCACTGAGAAGAAAAGGGTGTAAAAGAAAAGACAGCCATCCGTGGCTAAGTAAAGAAATTAAGGATAGTATTCGAATAAAAACAAGGGCATATAAGGTACCCAAATCTAGTGGGAGGATAGAGGATTGGGGAAATTTTAAAAGACAGCAAAAAATAAAAAGATTGATTAAGAAAGGGAAGATAGATTATGAAAGTAAATTAGCAAAAAATATAAAAACAGATAGTAAGAGTTTTTATAGTTATATAAAAAGAAAAAGGGTGGCTAAAGTAAATGTTGGTCCCTTAGAAGATGAGACCGGGAAATTAATGGTGGGAAATATGGAGATGGCAAAAACACTGAATGAATATTTTATATCAGTCTTTACAGTAGAAGACACTAAGAATATCCCAACACTGGACAAACAGGGGGCTAAAGGGGGGGGAGGAGCTAAACATGATCAAAATCACTAAGGAAGTGGTACTCGGTAAAATAATGGGACTCAAGGCGGATAAATCACCTGGACCTGATGGCTTACATCCTAGGGTCTTCAGGAAAGTGGCGGTAGGGATTGTGGATGCATTGGTAATAATTTTCCAAAACTCCCTGGACTCAGCAAAGGTCCCGGCAGACTGGAAAACTGCTAATGTAACACCCCTATTTAAAAAGGGCAGTAGACAGAAGGCTGGAAACTATAGACCGGTTAGCCTAACATCTGTGGTAGATAAAATTTTGGAGTCCATTATTAAGGAGACAGTAACAGGACATTTGGATAATCATAATTTAATAGGACAAAGTCAGCATGGTTTTATGAAGGGGAAGTCATGTTTGACAAATTTGCTGGAGTTCTTTGAGGAAGTAACATATAGGGTGGATAAAGGGGAACCAGTGGACGTAGTGTATTTAGACTTCCAAAAGGCATTTGACAAGGTGCCACACAAAAGATTATTGCTTAAGATAAAAAATCACAGGATTGGGGGTAATATTCTGGCATGGATAGAGGATTGGCTATCTAACAGAAGGCAGAGAGTTGGGATAAATGGTTCATTCTCAGACTGGCAATCAGTAACTAGTGGTGTTCCGCAGGGGTCAGTGCTGGGTCCCCAACTCTTTACAATCTATATTAATGATTTGGAGGAGGGGACCGAGTGTAACATATCAAAGTTTGCAGATGATACTAAGATGGGAGGGAAAGTAGTGAGTGAGGAGGACATAAAAAACCTGCAAGGGGACATAGACAGGCTAAGTAAGTGGGCAGAGATTTGGCAGATGGAATACAATACTGGAAAGTGTGAGGTTATGCACTTTGGCAGGAAAAATCGTAGAGCAAGTTATTATCTTAATGGCAAGAAACTGGAAAGTACTGAAGTACAAAGGGATCTGGGGGTCCTGGTGCACGAAACTCAAAAGGTTAGTATGCAGGTGCAGCAAGTGATTAAGAAGGCCAATGGAATGTTGGCTTTCATTGCTAGGGGAATAGAATATAAAAATAGGGAGGTATTGCTTCAGCTGTACAAGGTATTGGTGAGACCGCACCTGGAATACTGCATACAGTTTTGGTGTCCATACTTAAGAAAGGACATACTTGCTCTCGAGTCAGTACAAGGAAGGTTCACTCGGTTAATCCTGGGGATGAGGGGATGGACATATGAGGAGAGGTTGAGTAGATTGGGACTCTACTCATTGGAGTTCAGAAGAATGAGAGGCGATCTTATTGAAACATATAAGATTGTGAAGGGGTTGGATCGGGTGGATGCGGGGAGGATGTTCCCGATGATGGGTGAAACTAGAACTAGGGGGCATAGTCTTAGAATAAGGGGCTGCTCTTTCAAAACTGAGATGAGGAGGAACTACTTCAGTCAGAGGGTGGTAGGTCCATGGAATATACTGCCCCAAAAAGCTGTAGAAGCTACATCATTACATAAATTTAAAACAGAAATAGACAGTTTCCTAGAAGTAAAGGGAATTAAGGGTTACGGGCAGGAATTTGGACATGAGTCTAGGTTCGGATCGGTCATGGCCCGGTGGGTAGCGGAGCGGGCCCAGGGGCCGTGTAGCCTGATCCTGCTCCTATTTCGTGTGTCTAATTCTGTTAGATTCAGGAGATGGTTCTGTGATAGTAGATTGGCGGTTAGGATCAGATCAGCCATGATCTTATTGAATGGCGGAGCAGGCTCGAGGGGCCGATTGGCCTACTCCTGCTCCTATTTCTTATGTTCTTATGTTATGTTCTTAAACACATTTCATGTGGTGTGCAGCACAAGACAGGGCATGGGTCAAACATTATTAAAGTCTGATCCAACAAGTAACTCTTCCCCCCACCCACTTCCCATAATGCTAGATGCAGTTGCTGGCATCATTTTTAGACTAGTACTTCAGCTTGCAGACCAATTCCAGTCATAAAGTCTCCAGCCATTTACAATCAAACCATGAAGACTGGCGTCAGGCCTGGTAGAGGTCTGTAAGAATTAGTGTGAATTATGCATAATACTTATAATGGACATTACCACAAAGTAGTTAAAGCGCTAACAATGCAAAATTGTTTAATATGAAATATTTCTAATTTAAAAAAAAAATCTTAAAATGATGTTAGCCATAACTGTCTTGGGGTAATCATCCAGGACATACTGAAATAATTTAATTTAGGATAAACGTGTGGCCATAAAGTGAAACATTTAGTTTGGGTTCCTCAAGATTCCTTCATTCTTGGGGTCCTCTGTAAGTTGTATAGCCTGTGCCTGTCTAGACCTGGTACAGTCAAACCTACAATTATGATCTTTAGAAAGTGGCCACCTGTCTGTAGATGCCACACTTCGGACTCCTAACTAAGAGCTAATATGAATGAATGTGAATTCTCTATAGTGTGGTCACCTGCGTACTCCATATTGTAGCCACTCAGTCCAACCATTCTGTGTTAGAACCACTGAATTGTATCTGTATAAAATGGTCAGGACTCAGGATTAGACAGATGTCAAAGATGGAGGCCACTGAATCGGGCAGGCGTTGGAATCAGAGACTGCTGAGTTGAGTGGAATTCAGAGGCTGCTGAATCAGGCAGGAGTCGAATTTGGAGGCTGCTGAGCTCAGTTAGTTTGTCAGGCTAAGTGATGCCAGGACAGATTATTTTTGTTGCATTAGTATAGAATACAGCCTAAGATGTTCAGCCAGGCTACAGAACCAAAACAAAATTTAACCCCATTTTAAGGAGCAGTTGCTTTGCACAACAGTTCAAACATTATTATTTTTCAGAACCATTGCAAAATTTTAGAGAAAAAGGAATCAAAGCAGACAGAAGTTTCCAGAAATACTTAGCAAGATCAATATTTATGGGCCTGTGCTCAGCTTTCTTTGCTGCTAAGAATCTCGATAAAGTGGCTACCTGTGAACTGTGCCAATTTGTGACTGTAATAGATTGTACTGCCTCTATGTTTAATTTTCTTTCCCAACTGTATATTTAGAACTGATGAGCTTCTAAACAGTTTCAATACGCACTTAAATTATAGGCTGCTGTTTTACAAAAAGGTAAATAGACAGCCATAGAGGCCTCAGGCACCAAAAAGTATTCTGGGGTTTTAGCAAGTTTTCATAATCATAATCATAATCAACTTTATTGTCATTGTTAGTGCACAAGTGCAGTACAACGAAATGTAGGCTTGCGGCTCCCGAGAGTGTACATTTAGATTAAGACATTTAAACATTCAACATACATTTGGCTTGTAATACATTAACATAAACATAACCATAATAAAG
Organism: Somniosus microcephalus; assembly: GCF_052327205.1. Taxonomy (NCBI): domain Eukaryota; kingdom Metazoa; phylum Chordata; class Chondrichthyes; order Squaliformes; family Somniosidae; genus Somniosus; species Somniosus microcephalus. The sequence continues at coordinate 100,522,902 of NC_140988.1, forward strand.
TGCATTGGCAGGTGTGCAGGCTTTAGAGTTTATTTGTGGAGTTCAGTAGGATGACAGCCCTGGGAAAGAAGCTGTTCCTAAATCTGGTCGTACGGGTGCGAATGCATCTGTAGCGTCTCCCAGATGGCAGGAGGGCGAACAGACTGTGGCTGGGGTGGGTAGGGTCTTTGATGATGGTCCGTGACCTCCGTAAACAGCGTTTCTGGTATATGTGCTCTATGGTTGGTAGCCGGGTGCCGGTAATGCGTTGGGCAGTTTTGACTACCCGCTGCAGGCCTTTCCGGTCATAGTAGCTACAGCTGCCATACCATACTGTGATACAGTTCGTCAGGATGCTCTCTATTGTGCAGCGGTAAAAGTTAGAGAGGATCAGGGGTGACAGGTTACATCCCTTCAGCCTCCTTAGGAAATATAGGTGCTGCTGGGCCTTCTTCACCAGAGAGGAGGTATTGAGGGACCAGGAGAGGTCTTCCATGATGTGGACTCTGAGGAACTTAAAGCTGTCCACCCTTTACACCACAGCCCCATTGATGTGGATGGGGGTGTGACTTCCGCCTTTAGACTTCCTGAAGTCCACAATGATTTCTTTGGTTTTCTTGATGTTAAGGGCCAGGTTGTTATCGGCGCACCACTTCACGAGATGCTGGACCTCCTCCCTGGAGGCTGACTCATCGTTGTTGGTGATCTGGCCTACTACCGTGGTATCATCCGCAAACTTGATGATGGTGTTGGAACCATGAACAGCCACACAGTCGTGGGTGAAGAGGGAGTAGAGGAGGGGGCTCAGCACACATCCTTGTGGGGCCCCCGTGTTCAGGGTCGGGGGGGGGTTGTGGTTACCTAATTTGACAGACTGGGGTCTGTTTGTTAGGAAGTCCAGGGTCCAGTTGCAGAGGGAAGTGTTCAGGCCAAGAGTGTGGAGTTTGGTGGCCAGCTTGTTGGGGACGATAGTGTTGAATGCTGAGCTGTAGTCTATGAACAGCATTCTGATGTAGGTCTCTTTACCATCTAAGTGATTCAGTGCAGAGTGTAGAGCAGTTGTGATTGCATCAAGAGAGGCGGGAACACTGGCTTTGATGTGAGCCAGGACCAGTCTCTCGAAACACTTCATTATGATGGGTGTGAGTGCGACAGGTCGATAGTCGTTCAGGCACGTCACAGCCGTTTGTTTTGGCACAGGAATAATGGTAGCGGTCTTGAAGCATGTAGGGACTACTGCCTGGGCCAATGACAGATTGAAGATGGCGGTGAAGACATCAGCCAGCTGATCAGCACATTCCTTGAGTACCCGTCCAGGGATGCTATCCGGTCCAGCAGCCTTTCGTGTGTTCACTCCGCGTAGAACACCCCTTACGTCGGAGGTCGACAGAGTGAGCACCAATTGACTATCCAATTGCAAGTATCCTTAGAGCAAAGGCTTTTCCGCCAGAACCTCCCAAATCCACGACCTCTACCACCTAGGAGGACAAGGGCAGCAGGTGCATGGGAACACCACCACCTCCAAGTCACACACTATCCTGACTTGGAAATATATCAAGGTGGTTCAAGAAGGCAGCTCACCACCATCTTCTCAAGGGCAATTAGGGATGGACAATGAATGCTGGCCTTGTCAGCGATGCCCACATCCCGTGAATGAATTAAAAAAAAGGAAAATAGGAGTGGGTTATGAGTAGTAGTATTGTAAAGAAATGTGTTATCAAAAACCTCCCAGGGTAAAGCAGGAGCAGTTTATAAGTGTCTTGTAACTCACTTCTATACATTTGAAAATATGCATTCAAATTTTGATTTCATGCCCAAAAGGTTCCAGTCCAGTCCCAGAAGTATTTCAATGAAAGAATTCTTTTTGGCCAAAATCTCCATTCAGTCGGATTAGTTAAGTGACATCAGCAAATGCAATATGTTGTTATAACGCAAGAAAAAAAGTGAGGCAAAAAAAAAATCAATTGGCTCATAATAGAAGTGCATTATAAACTTGTTTTTCTTTGGTTGGCTTTATATTTTTGTTGCACATGATGCATATAGAAACAAACACAATACTAAAGCTGCAATACAGCTGAGGATTTCGGATGGCCTCAAAGCATGTGAGCAAAGCTTGTGAGGGTGTATAAAGTCATCTGAGATCAGACTGGTTTATAATAATACACAATCTTCAGTTGTCCCATTCTGGTTCCTATCTTCTGCGGCCACTACAACCTTTATCTCACTTAGAATTGTGTACAGTGCATGATATGCTAATTCCTTTTTAACAAAGCATTTCAGGACATTTGTGATCTTTTCCTTAATGTGTTTTTTTATTGCTTTTCATATCCATACAGCATAGCACTCACAACACATCACTGGATCAACTGCAGCTTTATGTTTAGATTCAGAGCTCTGAGTCGAGCCACATTTAAAGGCCATTAGCAATTCTCTCTGCCACAGTATACTCTCCTCTTCAAATATGGAGACACTCAGCACAGGCAGGTTTAATATTAAGTCTGTGTAGACATATGCAAGATACTTTTCTTTGCTATTTCTGTCGTGTAAACTGGCTGATGGTACATTTGGAGTTAGCAAACTGTTGGTAATGAAGAACAATCAATGGGTGTGTGACATGATGAGCACAGACAGCAATTACCATAGGGAGGTGCAAAAATACAGAAAAATCATCTGCTGCGTCTGATATATGAAGATGCAGGATTTTCAGACAACACAGAGCGCAAATATGTAGTGTGTTAAAGTGAAGTATCACCTTGCACCAGTCAGCATATATAGCATTTCCAATAAAGTCTATTCAACAAGGACACACTCAGCCCTTCAAAACAAATGTGCAGTTCATCTCATAAGCATTTGTTTCAGCAGCTCTTTCACTGTCATCCTGAACATTCCTTCAGGGAGAATAATGAAAAAATTCACAGTGTTATCTCAAACAAAAATTTATTGCACAGTCATGAAGCTAGAGGTTTTTAGATTCATGACTTGATATAAGAAACACATAAACAAAACTAATTTTCCTTGGTTACCCAGGTGTCTAACATACGTGGTAACCCATCACCTGCTTAAGAGTTTCCAAACCCTGCTACAGAGAAATTCACATGATGGAATTGTTGTTTGCCTAATGTGGAGTACGTACTCTCCCTCCATTGGTACATATTTAATTTGCCGAAGTCCAGTGTGCTTTGGTGTAGTACAGGAAACACAGAGTTAGCATGCAGGTACAGCAAGCAACTAGGAAGGCAAATGGCATATTGGCCTTTATTGCAAGGGAGTTGGAGTACAAGAGTAAGGAAGTCTTGCTACAATTGTAGAGAGCTTTGGTAAGACCACACCTGGAGTACTGTGCACAGTTTTTGTCTCCTTATTTGAGGAAGGATATACTTGCCTTAGAGGTGGTGCAACAAAGGTTCACTAGATTGATCCCTGGGATGAGAGGGCTGTCCTATGAGGAGAGATTGTGTAGAATGGGCCTATACTCTCTAGAGTTTAGAAGAATGAGAGGTGGTCTCATTGAAACATACAAGATTCTGAGGGGGATTGACAGGATAGATGCTGAGAGGTTGTTTCCTCTGGCTGGAGAGTCCAGAACTAGGGGGCATAGTCTCAGGATAAGGGGTCGGCCATTTAAGACTGAGATGAGGAGGAATTTCTTCACTTAGATGGTTGTGAATCTTTGGAATTCTTTACCCCAAAGGGCTGTGGATGCTCAGTCATTGAGTATATTCAAGGCTGAGATAGATAGATTTTTGGACTCTAGGAGATTCAAGGGATATGGAGATCAGGCGGGAAAATGGAGTTGAAGTCAAAGATCAGCCATGATCTTATTGAATGGCGGAGCAGGCTTGAGCGGCTGTATGGCCTACTCCTGCTCCTAATTCTCATGTTTGGTCCCAGTGTGCTGTTGGAGTTTAACTACCTCAAACCTTGCAGTTTGCCAGCATACAGCACAAGTAATATTCCCACTGATTGCCCAGCCAGGATCACCCAGCCCATTAGGGAATTGGCCTGCAGGGTTATCAGGATGAGCAGCATGACACCATAAAATGTGTGCGTACACTGCAGCATTCTCCCAACCACAACATGGGCATACACTATATATCAAATAGTGGTTGTCCCTTTGGAAATGCAGTGCTTCAGCTGAAATAGCTTGCCTCTCTGCAGCTCAATCATGACAAGTGCCAAAGAGAGGATAAGTGAGCACGTGTTCTCATACCCAGCCTCCAACAGCTGTTGGCATAAGCCAAAGAGATTCTCATTTTGATGAACATATACACTATGTGACAAACATCCATTTTTCAGTTGGTAGTTGGAGCTATGCAGGCCAGCTTGCAATGTGCCAGCTGCCTTGACAGTCTCGATATCCAAATTCAGTGTTGGATACTAGGCTTACTTTCACCAACTGTTTAATTCAGCTCCTCACGAGAGGCTTTGACAAAGAGATGTGCTGGTCATAAAGCTGACTCTCCCTCCACAGTATTCAGTGACAGATCAGTGACAAAATTATTAATCAGAGATTGACTACTGTATCAAAGAAGCAGTTTCTTTTTGTATAAGACCAAATTGTGATTGTAATTTTGAGAGGCTTCACTTCTGGTGCGAAACTTCGCCAACAGAGATGGATCTGCAACATTATAGCCCTGATTTTCCAAACCAAGCTGGCCACTGTTGAGGATTCATGCTTGAAGCAGATTCGCAAAATTTCACTCTATGTATTTTTGGTTTCCAAATAAAGCAGCAGAGGTCAAATTTAATTCCAGATATAGTACTCAAGCGTCACCAAAAGTTCACTTTTGGGCCAAGATGGTTTGGTTAATTTCTTTCCATCTCCTCCAATGGGACAGTCAAGATGGTTGCCAATCACTTCTGGAGAAGAATAACAACTTGTATTTATGCAGCACCTTTCACAACAGCTAGACAACAGAGAAGTGTTAGAGGAGGATAGTGTGGTGGTCTGTGTCAAAGACTCCAGAGAAGTCAAGGAGCGGGGTGATGACATTGTAAATGGTTTCCCATCCTTTCAAAACCAATGTCAGCTAGCATGGGTGATAGAAATAGAAAAAGGATGAAAAGAAAGAGCTTGTATTTATATAGCAACTTTTACGACCTCAGGATGTCCCAAAGTGCTCCATGGATTGGCGGTTAGGATCAGATCAGCCATGATCTTATTGAATGGCAGAGCAGGCTCGAGGGGCCGATTGGCCTACTCCTGCTCCTATTTCTTATGTCTAATGAAGTACTTTTGAGGTGTAGACACTGTTGTCATGTAGGGAAACATGGTAGCCAAGTTGTGCACAACAAGGTTCCAGAAACAGCAATGAGATAAATGATCAGATAATATGTTTTAGTGGTGTTGGTTGCGGGATAAGTGTTGGCCAGCACGCCAGGAGAACTCCAATACTCTTCTTTGAAGAGTGCTATAAGATGTTTTACATCCACCTGAGGTGGCAGACATCTCAGCCGAAAGATGGCAACACCGACAATGCAGCATTCCCTCAGTACTGCACTGAAATGTCAGATTTGTTTATGCATTCAAGTCTCTGGAATAGAGCTTCAACCCACGACTTAAAGCTGAAAGTGTTACCACTGAGCCATGGTGGATATCCTTACTGATTTACTGGTTTATTTAAGTTGGGTGGTCAGCAGTTTATAGGAAATAGAGCCAAGAGAACAGGGATGGGTTTCATGGATGAAATGAGCTTAAAGAGGGCATGGAGGAAGATGGGAGAGGGGCTAGTGAGAGTGGCAGGTTTAAGGCTAGGGAGTGGGCATTGTGGGCAAAGGGAAGGGGGGGAAACATTACAGACAATTGAACATATCAATCTTACTGACAAAGTCATGTCAGGACAGCCCAGCCCCGTGTTTTGCTCCACCTGCGCTATGTGGGAATTCAGGGACACTGCCGGTGTCCCTGACGACCATGTGTGCCGGAAATGTATCCAGCTGCAGCTTCTAGCAGACCGCATTGAGGCGCTGGAGCTGCGGATGGATGAGTTTTGGAGCATTCGCGATGCTGAGAGGGTCGTGGATAACACATTTAGTGAGTTGGTCACACCGCAGGTAAGGGCTGCACAGGCAGAAGGGAAGTGGGTGACCATCAGGCAGTGCAGTAGAAGCAGGCAGGTAGTGCAGGGGACCCCTGTGGCCATCCCCCTCTCAAACAGGTATACCAATTTGGATACTTTTGAGGGGGATGACTTACCGGGGAAGGCGGCAGCAGCCAACTTCCTGGCACCGGGGGTGCTTCTGCTGCTCAGGAAGGGAGGAAAAAGAGTGGGAGAGCAATAGTGGTAGGGGATTCTATCGTAAGGGGAACAGATAGGCGTTTCTGAGGCCGTAGACATGACTCCAGGATGGTTTGTTGCCTCCCTGGTGCCAGGGTCAAGGATGTCACTGAACAGCTGCAGGGCATTCTGAAGGGGGAGGGTGAACAGTCAGAGGTCGTGGTTCACATTGGGACCAACAACATGGGTAGGAAGAGGGATGAGGTCCTGCAGCAAGAACTTAGGGAGCTAGGTAAAGAGCAGGACCTCAAAGGTTGTAATCTCTGGATTACTCCCGGTGCCATGTGCTAGTGAGTATAGGAATAGGAGGATAGAGCAGATGAATGCGTGGCTAAAGAGTTGGTGCAGGAGGGAGGGCTTTAGTTTCCTGGATCACTGGGTCTGCTTCTGGGGAAGGTGGGACTTGTACAAGTCGGACGGGTTGCACCTGAACCAGAACAGGACAAATATCCTTGTGGGGAGGTTTGCTAGCACTGTTGGGGGGGGTTTAAACTAACTTGGCAGGGGGATGGGATACAGAGTGGAGCTATAATAGGGGGTGATATACAGCCAAATATAGAGGAAAAAACAAGTCAGCTTGGAAGGCAGAGCAAATATGTAACGGCACAAGGGAGTAGGGCAAGGCTGGATGGCATTTATTTTAATGCAAGGAGTTTTGCGAATAAGGTGGATGAACTGAAGGTGTTGATGAACACATGGGAGTATGATATTGTTGCTATCACGGAGACATGGTTGAGGGAGGGGCAAGACTGGCAGCTCAATATTCCAGGGTATAGAATCTTCAGGCGAGACAGAGGGGGTGTAAAAGAGGATGGGGTGTCGCAATATTAATTAAGGAGTCAATTACTGTTGTAAGGAGGGATGATATATTAACAGGTTCCTCTAATGAGGCCATATGGGTAGAACTTAAAAACAAAAAGGGGGCAAGTACTTTGCTGGGAGTGTACTATAGGCCCCCAAACAGTCAGGGGGAGATAGAGGAACAGATATGTAGGCAAATCTCAGAGAAATGTGCAAATAATAGAGTAATAATAGTGGGGGATTTCAACTTCCCCAATATTGACTGGGATAGTCAGAGTGTGAAAGGCTTAGAGGGTGCAGAATTCTTAAAGTGCATCCAGGAGAGCTTTTTGAGCCGGCATGTAGAAAGTCCTACAAGAGAGGGGGCAGTACTGGACCTAATTCTAGGGAATGTGGCCGGGCAAGTGGTATAAGTGTTAGTAGGTGAGCACTTTGGTGACAGTGACCATAATTCGGTGAGATTTAAGGTAGTCATGGAAAAGGACAGAGATGGACCGGAAATAAAGGTTCTAAATTGGGGGAAGGCCAATTTTAATATGATAAGGCAGGATCTGGCCAAAGTGGGCTGGGATCAGCTACTTGTAGGAAAATCCACATCGGAGCAATGGGAGTCTTTCAGAAAGGAATTTGAGAGAGTACAATGGCAACATGTTCCCGTAAAGGTCAAGGGTGGGACCAACAAGCCCAGGGAACCTTGGATGTCAAGGGATATACGAGAATGGATTAGGAAAAAAGGGAGGCTTTTGGCAGATACAAAGGACTACAGACAGAGGAAGCCCGAGAAGAGTATAAAAAGTGCAGGGGGATACTTAAAAAAGAAATTGGGAGAGCGAGGAGGGGCCATGAAATAACACTGGCGAGCAAAATAAAAGGAAAGTCCTAAGGTGTTTTATAAGTATATACTAGCTGGAGTGCCCGGTGGTGCCGAGGCTTTTTTGAGGGCATGTTGTTGTTGGAAGAGAGAGGGAGCGCTCGACTGGGGGGAAAGAGAGAGCGTGACTGGGGGGGAAGAGAGAGCGCGACTGGGGGGGAAGAGAGAGCGCGACTGGGGGGGAAGAGAGAGCGCGACTGGGGGGAAGAGAGCGCGCGACTGGGGGGAAGAGAGCGCGCGACTGGGGGGGAAGAGAGAGCGCGACTGGGGGGGAAGAGAGAGCGCGACTGGGGGGGAAGAGAGCGCGCGACTGGGGGGGAAGAGAGCGCGCGACTGGGGGGGAAGAGAGAGCGCGACTGGGGGGGAAGAGAGCGCGCGACTGGGGGGGAAGAGAGAGCGCGCGACTGGGGGGAAAGAGAGAGCGCGACTGGGGGGGAAGAGAGAGCGCGACTGGGGGGGAAGAGAGAGCGCGACTGGGGGGAAGAGAGCGCGCGACTGGGGGGAAGAGAGCGCGCGACTGGGGGGGAAGAGAGAGCGCGACTGGGGGGGAAGAGAGCGCGCGACTGGGGGGGAAGAGAGAGCGCGACTGGGGGGGAAGAGAGCGCGCGACTGGGGGGGAAGAGAGAGCGCGCGACTGGGGGGAAGAGAGCGCGCGACTGGGGGGAAGAGAGCGCGCGACTGGGGGGAAGAGAGCGCGCGACTGGGGGGAAGAGAGCGCGCGACTGGGGGGAAGAGAGCGCGCGACTGGGGGGAAGAGAGCGCGCGACTGGGGGGAAGAGGGAGCGCGACTGGGGGGAAGAGGGAGCGCGACTGGGGCGAAGAGGGAGCGCGACTGGGGCGAAGAGGGAGCGCGACTGGGGCGAAGAGGGAGCGCGACTGGGGGGAAGAGGGAGCGCGACTGGGGGGAAGAGGGAGCGCGACTGGGGGGAAGAGGGAGCGCGACTGGGGGGAAGAGGGAGCGCGACTGGGGGGAAGAGGGAGCGCGACTGGGGGGAAGAGGGAGCGCGACTGGGGGGAAGAGGGAGCGCGACTGGGGGGAAGAGGGAGCGCGACTGGGGGGAAGAGGGAGCGCGACTGGGGGGGAAGAGGGAGCGCGACTGGGGGGGAAGAGGGAGCGCGACTGGGGGGAAGAGGGAGCGCGACTGGGGGGAAGAGGGAGCGCGACTGGGGGGAAGAGGGAGCGCGACTGGGGGGAAGAGGGAGCGCGACTGGGGGGAAGAGGGAGCGCGACTGGGGGGAAGAGGGAGCGCGACTGGGGGGAAGAGGGAGCGCGACTGGGGGGAAGAGGGAGCGCGACTGGGGGGAAGAGGGAGCGCGACTGGGGGGAAGAGGGAGCGCGACTGGGGGGAAGAGGGAGCGCGACTGGGGGGAAGAGGGAGCGCGACTGGGGGGAAGAGGGAGCGCGACTGGGGGGGAAGAGGGAGCGCGACTGGGGGGAAGAGGGAGCGCGACTGGGGGGAAGAGGGAGCGCGACTGGGGGGAAGAGGGAGCGCGACTGGGGGGAAGAGGGAGCGCGACTGGGGGGAAGAGGGAGCGCGACTGGGGGGAAGAGGGAGCGCGACTGGGGGGAAGAGGGAGCGCGACTGGGGGGAAGAGGGAGCGCGACTGGGGGGAAGAGGGAGCGCGACTGGGGGGAAGAGGGAGCGCGACTGGGGGAAGAGGGAGCGCGACTGGGGGGAAGAGGGAGCGCGACTGGGGGGAAGAGGGAGCGCGACTGGGGGGAAGAGGGAGCGCGACTGGGGGGAAGAGGGAGCGCGACTGGGGGGGAAGAGGGAGCGCGACTGGCGGGGAAGAGGGAGCGCGACTGGGGGGAAGAGGGAGCGCGACTGGGGGGAAGAGGGAGCGCGACTGGGGGGAAGAGGGAGCGCGACTGGGGGGAAGAGGGAGCGCGACTGGGGGGAAGAGGGAGCGCGACTGGGGGGAAGAGGGAGCGCGACTGGGGGGAAGAGGGAGCGCGACTGGGGGGAAGAGGGAGCGCGACTGGGGGGAAGAGGGAGCGCGACTGGGGGGAAGAGGGAGCGCGACTGGGGGGAAGAGGGAGCGCGACTGGGGGGAAGAGGGAGCGCGACTGGGGGGAAGAGGGAGCGCGACTGGGGGGAAGAGGGAGCGCGACTGGGGGGAAGAGGGAGCGCGACTGGGGGGAAGAGGGAGCGCGACTGGGGGGAAGAGGGAGCGCGACTGGGGGGAAGAGGGAGCGCGACTGGGGGGAAGAGGGAGCGCGACTGGGGGGAAGAGGGAGCGCGACTGGGGGGAAGAGGGAGCGCGACTGGGGGGAAGAGGGAGCGCGACTGGGGGGAAGAGGGAGCGCGACTGGGGGGAAGAGGGAGCGCGACTGGGGGGAAGAGGGAGCGCGACTGGGGGGAAGAGGGAGCGCGACTGGGGGGAAGAGGGAGCGCGACTGGGGGGAAGAGGGAGCGCGACTGGGGGAAGAGGGAGCGCGACTGGGGGGAAGAGGGAGCGCGACTGGGGGGAAGAGGGAGCGCGACTGGGGGGAAGAGGGAGCGCGACTGGGGGGAAGAGGGAGCGCGACTGGGGGGAAGAGGGAGCGCGACTGGGGGGGAAGAGGGAGCGCGACTGGGGGGGAAGAGGGAGCGCGACTGGGGGGGAAGAGGGAGCGCGACTGGGGGGGAAGAGGGAGCGCGACTGGGGGGGAAGAGGGAGCGCGACTGGGGGGAAGAGGGAGCGCGACTGGGGGGGAAGAGGGAGCGCGGGGGGGAGGGGGCGGACTGGGGGGGAAGAGGGAGCGCGACTGGGGGGGAAGAGGGAGCGCGACTGGGGGGGAAGAGGGAGCGCGACTGGGGGGAAGAGGGAGCGCGACTGGGGGGGAAGAGGGAGCGCGACTGGGGGGAAGAGGGAGCGCGACTGGGGGGAAGAGGGAGCGCGACTGGGGGGAAGAGGGAGCGCGACTGGGGGGAAGAGGAGCGCGACTGGGGGGAAGAGAGAGCGCGACTGGGGGGAAGAGAGAGCGCGACTGGGGGGAAGAGAGAGCGCGACTGGGGGGAAGAGAGAGCGCGACTGGGGGGGAAGAGAGAGCGCGACTGGGGGAAGAGAGAGCGCGACTGGGGGGAAGAGAGAGCGCGACTGGGGGGAAGAGAGAGCGCGACTGGGGGGGAAGAGAGAGCGCGACTGGGGGGAAGAGAGAGCGCGACTGGGGGAAGAGAGAGCGCGACTGGGGGGAAGAGAGAGCGCGACTGGGGGGAAGAGAGAGCGCGACTGGGGGGAAGAGAGAGCGCGACTGGGGGGAAGAGAGAGCGCGACTGGGGGGAAGAGAGAGCGCGACTGGGGGGAAGAGAGAGCGCGACTGGGGGGAAGAGAGAGCGCGACTGGGGGGAAGAGAGAGCGCGACTGGGGGGAAGAGAGAGCGCGACTGGGGGGAAGAGAGAGCGCGACTGGGGGAAGAGAGAGCGCGACTGGGGGGAAGAGAGAGCGCGACTGGGGGGAAGAGAGAGCGCGACTGGGGGGAAGAGAGAGCGCGACTGGGGGGAAGAGAGAGCGCGACTGGGGGGAAGAGAGAGCGCGACTGGGGGGAAGAGAGAGCGCGACTGGGGGGAAGAGAGAGCGCGACTGGGGGGAAGAGAGAGCGCGACTGGGGGGAAGAGAGAGCGCGACTGGGGGAAGAGAGAGCGCGACTTGGGGGAAGAGAGAGCGCGACTGGGGGGAAGAGAGAGCGCGACTGGGGGGAAGAGAGAGCGCGACTGGGGGAAGAGAGAGCGCGACTGGGGGGAAGAGAGAGCGCGACTGGGGGGAAGAGAGAGCGCGACTGGGGGAAGAGGAGAGCGCGACTGGGGGGAAGAGAGAGCGCGACTGGGGGAAGAGAGAGCGCGACTGGGGGGAAGAGAGCGCGCGACTGGGGGGAAGAGAGAGCGCGACTGGGGGGAAGAGAGAGCGCGACTGGGGGGAAGAGAGAGCGCGACTGGGGGGAAGAGAGAGCGCGACTGGGGGGAAGAGAGAGCGCGACTGGGGGGAAGAGAGAGCGCGACTGGGGGGAAGAGAGAGCGCGACTGGGGGGAAGAGAGAGCGCGACTGGGGGAAGAGAGAGCGCGACTGGGGGGAAGAGAGAGCGCGACTGGGGGGAAGAGAGAGCGCGACTGGGGGGAAGAGAGAGCGCGACTGGGGGGAAGAGAGAGCGCGACTGGGGGAAGAGAGAGCGCGACTGGGGGAAGAGAGAGAGCGACTGGGGGAAGAGAGAGAGCGACTGGAGGGAAGAGAGAGAGCGACTGGGGGGAAGAGAGAGAGCGACTGGGGGGGAAGAGAGAGAGTGACTGGGGGGAAGAGAGCGCGCGACTTGGGGGAAGGTGGGGGAAAGGGGGGGAGGGGAAGGGGGGAAGGGAAAGGGGAGGGGAAGGGGGGAGGGGGAAGGGAAAGGGGAGGGGAAGGGAAAGGGGAGGGGAAGGGGGAAGGGAAAGGGGAGGGGGAGAGGGGGGAGAGGAGGGGAGGGGTGGGAGAAGGAGGGGGGGAGAAAGGGACGGGGGAGCCAGCAGACCCTCTCCCCTCTGCCGGCGATGGCTCCGCTGAGCTCCGTGCCGCCCCACGCACTGACATGCCGAGCGCAGCGCCCCGGTCAGCCCGAGTCCCGCCCTCCCGAGGCCGGGCCTGAGGCGGCTTGAGACGGTCGATTGCGGCTGGCCGGGCCTGGTTGCCTTGGTAACCCTCCTCCCCTCTCCGCCTCCCGATCTCCGGGACCGGGCGGCTTGAGACGGCCAATTGCGGCTGGCAAGCCCGGTTGCCGGGGTAACCCTTTCCGCTCCCCCTCCCCTCCCGAGCCCCGCCCCCCCCCCGAATGAAGCGCGAGGAGCTTGCAGTGAGCCCAACCAGCCTTTACCAAGATGGCTGGCCGCTGGTTCGGAATCGGGCCCAGCGGGGGGGTGGGGGGGTGAGGGGTGGGAGGAGCGTGCCACAAAACAATTGCCTAGGGTCCAGCATGGCTGGCAACAGACGCCCAGGCTTCGAGGCCTACCTGCAAAAACGGGGAAATGTAGGAAAATTAATGAGATTAGATAAAAGATTTAGAAATTAATTAACTTTTTTTAAAACGTGTTTTAAAAGCAACTTTTTTTTTAAAGACGCAGAAAGCGGGAAAAAGAAATGAAAAGTTTGGAATCAAGATGGCGGCGACTCACCTCGGTTCAGAACGATAAGGCCCGCCCACACACGCACCGATTGGTCAATCGTCCTGTCACCGAAGCGTAGGATTGGTCAATCGTCCTGTCACTTGACTCTAGGAGGGCCCACCAGCACGCACGACGAACCCGCCCTCGCCACGTAGCGATTGGTCGACCGTCGGGTCGCTCGACCGTACGATTGGTCGACCTTAATGTCACTCTATGCTAATGAGCGGAATTTTGAACGTTTTTTGGATACCGCGGGCGCAATTTTTGTCTCGCCGAAACGTAAATACGCTTATGACCGTTCCGGAATCGTAAGCTTTCTTTTGATGTAACGCACGTGTAGGTACGCTCTATAACTTTAGAGTGTATAGCCAGACAGACACACCGAAGGACAGACAGACAGACAGATCGATCCTTTTATATATATATCGAAGATAGATAGATAGATAGATAGATAGATTAAGGGCAAGAAGATAACTAGGGAAAGAGTAGGGCCCATTAGGTACCAAAGTGGCAATCTGTGTGTGGAGCCAGAAGATGTCGGTGGGGTTTTAAATGAATTTTTTGCATCTGTGTTCACTATGGAGAAGGACGATGTAGACATAGATATCGGGCAGGGCGACTGTGATATACTTGAGCATATTAGCATCGAGAGGGAGGAGGTACTAGCGGTTTTAGCAGGCTTAAAAGTGGATAAATCCCCAGGCCCGGATGAGATGTATCCCAGGCTGCTGCGTGAGGCAAAGGAGGAGATTGCAGGGGCTCTGACACAAATTTTCAGAACCTCTCTGGCCACAGGGGATGTGCCAGAGGACTGGAGAACAGCTAACGTAGTACCATTATTCAAGAAGGGTAGTAGGGATAAACCAGGGAATTACAGGCCAGTGAGCCTAACATCAGTGGTAGGGAAATTATTGGAAAAAATTCTGAGGGACAGAATTAGTCTCCACTTGGAAAGGCAAGGATTAATCAGGGATAGTCAGCATGGCTTTGTCAAGGGAAGATCATGTCTGACCAATTTGATTGAATTTTTCGAGGGGGTGACTCGGTGTGTGGCTGAGGGTAGTGCAGTGGATGTGGTATACATGGATTTCAGTAAGGCTTTCGATAAAGTCCCGCATAGGAGACTGGTCAAGAAGGTAAGAGGCCATGGGATCCAGGGTGCCTTGGCACATTGGATCCAAAACTGGCTTAGTGGCAGAAGGCAGAGGGTGATGGTCGAAGGTTGTTTTTGTGACTGGAAGCCTGTGTCCAGTGGGGTCCCTTGCTGTTTGTGGTCTACATTAATGATTTGGATGTGAATGTAAAGGGTATGATCAGTAAGTTCGCAGATGACACGAAAATTGGTGGGGTGGTAAATAGCGAGGAGGGTAGCCTCAGTCTGCAGGATGATACAGATGGGTTGGTCAGATGGGCGGAACAGTGGCTAATGGAATTTAAACCTGAACGGAACAGTGGCTAATGGAATTTAAACCTGAAAAGTGTGAGGTGATGCATTTTGGAGTCCCTAACAAGGCAAGGGAATACACAATGAATGGTAAGACCGTAGGAAAGACAGAGGATCAGAGGGACCTTGGTGTGCAGAACAGGTGGATAAGGTAATTAAAAAGGCATATGGGATACTTGCCTTCATTAGCCGAGGCATAGAATATAAGAGCAGGGAGGTTATGATGGAGCTGTACAAAACGCTGGTAAGGCCACAGCTGGAGTACTGTGTGCAGTTCTGGTCGCCACACTATAGGAAGGATGTGGTTGCTTTGGAGAGGGTGCAGAGGAGATTCACCAGGATGTTACCTGGGCTGGAGGGCTTCAGCTATGAAGAAAGACTGGACAGGCTGGGGTTGTTTTCCTTGGAGCAGAGAAGGCTGAGGGGGGACCTGATTGAGGTGTACAAAATTATGAGGGGCATAGATACGGTAGATAGAAAGGAACTTTTCCCCTTAGTAGAGGGGTCAATAACAAGGGGGCATAGATTCAAGGTAAGGGGCAGGAGGTTTAGAGGGGATTTGAGGAAGAACTTTTTCACCCAGAGGGTGGTTGGAATCTGGAACTCACTGCCTGAAAGGGTGGTAGAGGCAGGAACCCTCACAACATTCAAGAAGCATTTGGATGAGCACTTGAAATGCGACAGGGCTTGATGGCCGGCGCTGACGCGATGGGCCTCTTTCTGTGCTGTATAACTCTATGACTCTATGACATGGGCTCCTCACATTTATTGTTGGAGATGAGGATGGGTTTGATGAGGGTCAAGATATCATAACCCGTGAGCCAAGTTTCAGTCAAAGCCATGATGGAAATGCAAGTGTTCACAATAAGGAAATTTGGAGCACGTGGTGACTGTTGATCCGCAGGCAGAGTCCAAAGGGACAGTGGTGGATGGAGTGAGTGGGCCATGAGGGAGGTTGGCGAGATTAACCCCCAGTGGGTGCAGTGGACAAGAAGGTTGGCGAGAGAGGAGCATGGCGCAGTTGAAGTTGGTGCTCTAAGGATGCAGTGATTGGTGCCTTGATAGGCCCTTCGGAGAATATTGAGGGGGGTAAGAAGGGTAGCTGTAGACTTATTGAAGGGGGATTCAAGCCTGGTACGGTGGCAGAATGGTCGGAAAGCGGAGGATCTCGCAATCACTGTGCTGAGAACTTCGGGTTTTCCGACCTTCAATTCAATTCAACGGAACTTAAATGGGGATCCCTTTGTGCAAAGTGCTGTGCTGTCAACAGGCTGTCTAAGCAGCCAATCAAAATGCAGAATTCTTAAGACAGCCAACAAGGAAGTGGGCAGGCCCTTAAAATTCTAACTTTCTAAAATAGTTAGAGAGAGCAAAAGAAAGATTGGTGTTCTCACATGGGGAAAAGGCAAAACTAAAATAAAGATGAACAAACTTCAAGTTTTTTTTAAATGTTTGAAAAGTTTCTTAAAAATGTAAATTTTTTATTAAAATGGGCGAATTTCACACTGCACAAAGTTAAAATTAGTTTTCCAGGCTCTTCGTATTTGTTTAGCAGTCAATACGCTGGTAAAACTCCAGTTATACCTAATCCCTTCGAGTCTAACTTTTAGTGGGGTATTTAACAGCGTACTCACTGTAGAAGAGCCGAAGTTTTCATCAGTTTTAATGATTTACGAGATTTCACTGATTGCTGGCTCTGTTGGTGTTGGCGGGGGGGGGGGGGGGGCACAGCGCAGCCAGTTTCAGAGCTGTCACTGACAGACCGCAAATTCGGAATTTCCACTTGCGCATGTGCCAAATTTCAAAGTTGTGGTCAGGTTCAAAGGCGGTATGATAGCGTACTCAGAGTATGTTGTCACGACGACCGCAAGTTCAGGGCCAATAATACAGATTTTCTAAAAGGCAACTAACAGCACTAGAGATAACCTGGTACATTTGTAGAATTTTCTCATTTGCTGTGTTCGTAAGTGTAGAATTTCAAATATTAGCAGCAACACTTCCGCAACATTGAAATATGAGCCTTAAAAGTGCATTGCAGTACTCTTTGAAGATGTTTTACAGCCTAATTACAACAGTTTCATACTTTTCTGCAGAACTGCATATAGTATTACTTTTATTTCCTGAATTATCTTTCATTAATCTATTTTCCCAAGTTCGAAAACATTTTCAATAAATTTATTGAATGCACAGATTACATTTCACTTTTCAGATGTTCACAATGAAAAGGGAAAGGGTAACCCTTTTCAAAAACAGCCACAAGCTACTCTGGAGAAAACCATTTTGTATTTAAGTAGTTTGACAAATTGTTTGTGTTCAGTATTTGAACCAGTTTCTGTAAGAGTAGACAGATTTCCTGCCAGTTTGTAAGGGTATTCTGCTGTGTAGGTGGGGGTGGAGGGGGGTTGGTTGGGTGTTTGTGGGGGGGTTAAGCAGTCACTCAGACAAGAGCTCAAGCCAGGCATGGATAGGCCTCGCTAATGAGCCTCAAGTACCCTGCAGTGGTTTTAAAGTTGATGGCTTCAAATGATGCCACCACATGACAGAATGTGGCCAGCTATAGGAGGAGAGTGATTAGAATAAATGACTGGAGTAATTAACTCTGATTCTAAACCACTTAACTGGAAAGAAAAGCCAAGGGCTGTTTAGCTGATGGTCTGCCATGAACAATCAGTACTAAAAGGCAGTCTCTGTTGTGCTGTGTTATGTGTATGCGCGCGCATGTGTTGTATGTATGCATGTGTGAGTGTGTGTATATGTATATGTCTATATGAAAGGGAGTGTGAGAGAATAAGAGTGATTTCTCCTCAACCAGATATTTTGCAGTGCTATTAAAAAGCAGCTTCTGTGTGATGGATAGCACAGAAGCTGGCCTTACTGCATTTTTTTCTTTACATACAAGATAGGCAGCCTGAATTAATAGGTATAAAAAGGAAATTGAACTGTCATCTTAAAATAGAATGCTGCTACTGAATAGGCACTTTTTGTTTTTAAACGTGTACTTTTTAACCACCTATTCTTATGAAAATCAAGACAGATTTACAACTACTTTAGTAGTCAAAAATGCTCTCCCCTTCTTACAAGCATCAACTTTAGTTGGTGGGTGGATATTTAGAGAGGCATTGTGTGGAAACCTAGTCCAAGTGGCCATTATTCATGTGAGCCTTAACAGTAAATGTTTTGCTATTCAACTGTGGAGGATACCTCAGCCAAACCTAATCTATACTAAAAAGAAAAAGACTTACATTTATATAGTGCCTTTTACGACCACCAGACGTCTCAAAGTGCTTCACAGCCAATGAAGTACTTTTTGGAGTGCAGTCACAGTTGTAATGTGGGAAACGCGGCAGCCAATTTGCGCACAGCAAGCTCCCACAAACAGCAATGTGATAATGATCAGATAATCTGTTTTTCTTATGTTGACTGAGGGATAAATCTTGGCCAGGACACCAGGGATTACTCCCCTGCTCTTCACACTAATCCAAAGTTCACACACATGCCAGCAGGGGTCACTGGATAGCAAATAGCAGATTTATCCTTCTCTAATTCAGGGACATTGCAACCAAACATGGCATCCTCACCATGGTTCAGATCAGTGCTTGCATGTGAATCAAATCTGGTTATCTTCCTGGTCTGACAACCTTACAGCCATTACCTCTAAGCCATTACAGCACCTAAATAAAGTGTTTTTGAGAGACACAAACACTGCTGAGATAGATTGCAATATTCTCCTAAATCTACAAAGCCTTTCTATTCAATGCCCAGATGAACAAATTACAAAGGTCATTTGAAAATTTATATTAAACTACATATAACTAGATTATTTTTTAAATGTGCAAAATTAGGCAAACATTACTGATAGTCTAGTCTGTTAAAAAAAGCTATTTTATAGAGTATAATTCATGAAAAAAAAATTCCCACTGCCTGCCGAGTTACAAGCAGAGCCTTTATTGGAGGACTCCTGTGTTTTGTTCTGTAAAGCTAGATTTATTTTTTAAATGGACAATACTGGTGCAACTGTGATAAGCACAACACATACTATCATCTAAATGTTTACTTTTAACAAGCGATTTATTTGACAGCTTTACACCTTCAGGCATTGCATAATTAAATGTTTTGACAAGCAAACAAAAACTGTATAACTTTACAAGTTGCGACAGTCTGCAATATTTTAAACAGAAATAAAACCCTGTTGTCTCTGACCTGTACTAAAGCAACACAATTCCACAATCATCTGCATTACATGGCACGCTGGATCTAAACACTTTTCTGCAATGTATCGCTGTTCTTTATGCATCCACCTCCATAGCAATTCCACAATCTGATGTGAGCCATTTTGCAGATTTAGAATTTCTATTGTTTTCCTTCACCAAAAATGAAAGTCACCATTTTTGCTCCTGTTTGCACTAAATGAAGCATTGCTCTGCTAATTAAGTCCAACATCTATTAAGGTGTACTAAAGTGCTCCAAAAACAAGTAAAGCTGTTCTAAGGTGCATGTGGGCCAGTTCATTTCTTGTATAATATACATTATCAGAGTGGCTATGGATATGGGTGGAAACTCTAAATGGTAGATCACAATGGCAGAAAAATAGGCTGTTGAATCAAAGGTATTTCCTAATTGAGAGAAGGTATCATCAGTTTTTATTGTTAAAATGGAGAGATGGGAAAGTACATTTTACTTAAACACTCCACCAAGTTGTTCCATCCTCTTTGTTATCTTTAACCCATAATCCACTTCCTTTACTTATTATAATAGTGAAAATTACAGTTTGCTCACAAAAATGTTAATTTCTGGGCAAAACATAAAATTCACCAGGGAGGAATTTTGTTTTTTTAAATCAAGTTAATTAGGAATGTGCTGGAAACTGAATAAAATGAGCCTTTTTCTGAGATAACTGGGTATTTAGTTGAACCAAAATTATCGTAGAATGTATACGGCGTTCAAGAGGGCGGACAGAATGGCTACAAAACAGAGAATGACTCCACCTTGTACCTAGTGACAACATCAAGCAATTGCAGGTCTGTTATGATACAATTTTGCAAAACTTCCCTATTGTAGACGCTCAATTACAATTTAACCTTAGCTTCAAAATTGTAGTGGCACTACAGCAGCACGATGCTTCAGTTCCCATGTTTCTTTATCCTCGAGGCGTCTCTGAATAATATTGCTGAACTTGTACCTCTTAATGCCAAATTTTATGCAGTTTTACGCTGTGAACTTACGTTCACTGAAAATTGGATTAAGAATGTCCAAGCTCATTTCACTTGTGACCTTTAGGGAGACCACCATCATCCTGGGCTGGAATCAAACATGAGTGGCATGGCAAATTAATATTATTCAAATTTCCAACACATTTGCTGCTTAAGTCTCACAAACAACATCTGCAGAGGTAAGTTGGACATTTCCACAAACTGAATTTTTCTTTAAAATTCAAAGTCATTTTCTGTATGAAAAAACTGAATTAACATTAATTCGAATTAACGGACTCTGAATTACGAGTGGGTTCTATTGCCAAATTTATCCAACTAAAATTTATGTTTGTTCTGCACATTAATTTTAACAAACTGTGTTGGCCGTATGTGGAAAATGCACCCGGATAGTCAGCGAGAACAAATTTTACATTGTAACAGAGTGCAGCGACTTACTTTATTTTAAATTACAAGAACCTTTAGTTCTCATGTTGGAACATCTGATAGTATTTAGTGCTTTAAGCCTTTTGACTTGTATTTCCTGCCCTGACCAATGTTTAAAACTCAAAAGTTGTCAGAAGTGACCGAGCAGCCAAAAAAGAAAGTCTCCCATGAGGTCTACAAACGTAACTGTTAAATGCACAAATAAGCCAGGAAACTAGGAACTGACCGTGGTCTGTGCAAATAAACTTCTCAAGAGTCAAGCAGTTAAAATACTCTAATAACCAATCACTACCATATCCCTATTTGCCTTTTGGGTTTTTATGATTAAAAAAAATCGTGGAAAGCCGTAAACCTGACTACCAGTAGCCCACAGTTACCACAAATTTTGTCCCAAGGGAACACAAATCTATGTTTCATAGGTGAGTTAAGCTGGAATAAAGGAGTCCTTGAGGCCACTATCCAAAGCAAATTAGTAAGCATGTTTTTTGGGCTCATGTCAGCTAGCCACTTTTATTTCTAACCAATTAGAGGTATTACCCACCCGCTGCCTGCCAGCAGTCTGCTTAACTACAAACTAGTTGAAACTGCAAAATACATGTAGCTCACTTATATTCCAATCTAAAATTGAAAACCAAAATGTGAAATGATCTGTTAGTCAAAATAGACAGTATAATTGTAACTGGCACAGAGATGTTTTCATTCTCTTTCTTCACTGTTTGTATTGTTAGAAATAACAAGTGGTATTTTTCAGTTTTGATGTAGAAAATACAATGCATTTCAGTTTTCAAAAAAGGAATTAATCCTACAGACCGAAAATATCATGAGCACTGATATATCACCACCATCATCTCAAGGGCAACTAGGGATGGGCAATAAATGCTGGCCTTGCCAGCGACGCCCACATCCCATGAACGAATAAAAAAACCCAGCTGAAACATTATGTACTGCACAATGCTACAGATAAATGAAAAGATAACATTGGACAATCTTTAAAGCAAAATCTATATAGCTAGCTATTTCAATGGGTTTGGAAACTAATGAAACACACTAAATTCTTCACTGAAAATTAAGCCAATGAGAATGTTTTCTTTAATAGTGTGAAACTGATTATTTAAATATCATACATCCTACAACTGAATTTTCTACTAATTATGGTTGGACTCCCCAACCTGGCTTCAGAATGCTTATGAGATACACAATAAGGAAGTATGTCCATTAACATGTCAGAATTTTTGCAGAAAATAACTCTCATTTATATGTGGGGATCAAAATCATCAGACTACACAATTTTTAATGACAGATTAATTGCGGTGAAGGTAAAAAAGAAAAACAATCAGTAAAATAAATGCTGAACTCATGTTTTGGGAGGGAAACTGGCCTTTTCTTTCATGTGAGAAAGGGCTTACATAATGTGAACATGCCCACAGCACTTCAAAGTTAGACAGCTTTTTCACTTGTGACTTTAAAAGTAAATTTTACTGCCAAATGCATATTGTTGTCCACTTATTACATTTAAAGAAACTATTTCACTGCAAGCTGAATAATCCTTATATAAATGTATTTTTATTAAATTACGTAACTAGGTTCTCTATGAGCTTACTCTTGCTTTTTTTTGGTTTATTTTCACACCATGAGGGTAGATGTGATAAAGAAAGCAAGCACACCATTAACTATTCGCACATAGCTCGCATTTTCAGAGCCCGGTATCTCATTACAAATTTCTTATTCTGCTCTAGGAAGCAGATGACACCAGATAATGCCAGTTATCAGTCATTACGGAGGCTCCAGTGCCTGAAGGTTCCCGCTGTTCCTAGATTATTCTCTCCAAAGCCTGTTTTGTACAGCTGTGCCAGAGGTTTGAGGTAGCTGCTGTTCAAATTGTTGTCCTAATGTAGCAGGAAGACACCAAGACTGGTAACTTAAGATGCAATAGAATATTTAGTTTGTATTTCATTCAAAGCATATTTCTCTTAAGTTCCTTTTTAAGTTATTTGGTTGAAAGCTTTCAATTAAAAGTCACATTCATTTTTAAGGCATGAACACAATAAATGAATCCCATCAACATTATCATGCATATTTTACTTTCTAAAGTAGGATTGTTCAATGCAGCAATGATCCGATGTAGCTACTTAATTACAACAAAATTTCAATAAAAATAATCTCACTAAAAATATTTATGCAGAATCCAAGCTAAACATCCATCAACTTTCAAACTCTGATATTTAAAATAACTCTTATTAACAAACACCCACTTAACACTAGCATATTACCATATCCCATGGCTCCATTTGTAATGAATTTCAGCCCCATTATTACTTTGAAACTCATGGGAATTGTGCAGCAGTATCCAACTTTCCCAAATGGGATTTTCATACACATGCAACAATCAGCAAACAGGAGAACAGATTTTCTTTTGCCTGCAGGCTGGAGTGAGGGAGCAATGGCATGAGAGAGGAACTAGAACCTTCAGACAAAGATCCCTACTGAAAAACAACGACACAGTCCCATTTGAATTTGTGATAAAAAAGGATTAGCTGCATGACCAGTTAACACCAACTGATTTAGTAATAACGCAAAATTACCAAAAAACATAGGTTAAAGAAAATACTGTACAAATAACTACTACTACAATAGAGGTCTGCAGTTCAGAAAGAAACAAGTACATTCCATATTAACTATCAAGTTGAAGTGACAGTCTAGTGGCACAACATGCTGGTGCACTGCCACATGGACTGGCAGGAACTGATTCTTCCTTGTTATTCCATGTCTAGGGAGTTCTTGATCACAGCCAGGCTGTCTTTGTGGTAGTAGGCTAAGGCAAGATTTGTGACAGAGGAAGGGAAACCCTACGGATGTTGGATTTGTGCAGCTCCACTGCCTCTATGGCCTCTTTCCACCTCATCTAGGAACATACGAAGGAACACAGGAACAGAGGTAGGCCATTCAGCCCCTTGAGCCTGTTCCACCATTCATTTAAATCATGGCCGATTTATATCTTAATTCCATCTACCCACCTTGGTTCAGTAATGCTTAATACTCTTGCCTAACAAAAATCTATCTCAGTTTTGAAATTTTTAATTGACCTAGCCTCAACAAATTTTTGGGGAAAGAGTTCTAGATTTCCACTACCCTTTGTGTGAAATGCTTTCTGACATCAATCCTGAACGGCCTATGTCTAATTTTAAGGTTATGTCCTTGTTCTAGACTCTCCCACCAGAGGAAATAGCTTATCTCTGTCTACCCTATCAAATCCTTTAATCATCTTAAACACCTCAATTAGATCACCCCTTAAACTCAGTAACCTCCTTCAGTCCTATGCCCTTGCTCACACCCTTCACTTCTCTGACATTGGTCTAATCCTCATTCCTGATTCTCTCTGCTTCACCATTGGTGGCCACTCTTTCAACCACCATGCGCCAGCCTTCTGGAACGTGCTCCCAAAATCCTTCCACATTACCACCTCCCTCTCTCCCTGCTTGCAAAACCTTACAAATGCTTTTGTCTTCAACTTCCCTTTTGGCTCCACCCCTTAACTTCACTCCCCTTATTCTTTTCCCTCCCACTCGGTGTGCAATTAAACTTATAAAATGCTCTGCGATGTCTTTCTGACATGGGCTGCTATATAAATGCAAGTTGTTGTTATAGCAGTGATCAATTCAAGAGCTGTTCTTGAAAGAAGCAAAGGAGCTGGTCAATTACCTGCTCTTTCAATTAAAAAAATACAGTAAAATGTGCTATTTACTCGACTGGGTGTGGGGGACTATGGTCTCCCGCGTAAAGAAATAGGCAACACAGCGAGCTACAAGAAATCGGTCTTTACTCCAACTCTCACAATACAGTACTGAATTCGTGAAGCCCGTGAACCTGTGATGACTCACGGATTGGTCACCTGCTGGAACCTGATTGGTTTTCCTTCTCAGCAGCAGGCAAGTCTGAATGTGCCTTATTCCTCTCAGCTTGCAACTGTCTTGCGGGGGGAGGAGAATACAGCAGTTAAAAGGGGATTATACAGGTTTATCTACATACACACAGTGTTTCCCCAATGTGGCAACGCCACATACGCCCCCCCAGAATCCTCGTTAACTGTAAAAGTCAGTCTCTGCGGAGGTTTGACCAAGCGGCCATAGTAGCCATCTGGCGTGTGAGGAGGGCTGTCTGGGAGGTCGGCCGGTTGGTTCGTCGGCTGGTCTGGTGGCTGGTCTGCCGGTGGGCTGGCTGGACGGGCTGCCGGCGAAGGTGGGGCGGCGGCCGGGAAGTAAGGTTCTGGCGTGTCTTGATCCTCTTGTGGGGCCGCCGCCAACGCGGGAGGTCTGCCCCGCCGTGGGGGAAGAGCCGGCTGAAACGGGACGCTGAGGTCCAGGTGCGCCGGTTTGAGGCGGCCTACTGAAATAAGGTCCGGCTTCCCGCCGACGTCGATAAGAAAAGCTTTGTCCCCCGTCTCCAATACTGGGAAGGGGCCGGTGTATGGTGCCTGCAGCGGGCCTCTATGCGCGTCCCGGCGCACGAAGACGAACTCCGCATGTCGTAAGTCTTGAGGCACGTAGGACGGCTGCGGGCCGTGTTGTGAAGTGGGCACTGGACGGAATTGCTGGGCCGCGTCCTGGTGCAGGGCAAGCTGTCTGGCGGCCGACCACGGCTCCGTTGTCAGGGGGAGGAAGTCGCCTGGTACTCTGAGCGGTTGGCCATAGACCATCTTGGCCGCGGAGGCGCGGAGGTTCTCTTTGGGCGCGGTGCGCAATCCCAGGAGAACCCAGGGTAATTTGTCGATCCAGCTGGTGTCGGCCAGGCTGGCACGGAGGGAGGCTTTCAAAGAACGATGAAAGCGCTCGCAGAGCCCGCTGGCCTGCGGGTGGTAGGCTGTTGTCCTGTGCAACTTGGTGCCGAGGCCGGCGGTGATGGCATTCCACAAGTGGGAGGTGAACTGGGGGCCTCTGTCCGAGGATATGTCGGTCGGCACGCCGAACCGGGCCACCCATGTCGAGACGAATGCTCGCGCGACGTCGGTCGTGGTGGAGGCGAGGGGAATCACCTCGGGCCATCTGGTGGTGCGGTCGACGATCGTGAGGTGTGTAAAACCGTGCGACGGCGGCAAGGGGCCTACCAGACCGACGTGGACGTGGTCGAAATGCCTCTCGGGCACCGGGAAACACTCCAATGGCGCCTTGGTGTGCTGCTGGACCTTAGCGCGCTGACACGCCACGCATGTGTTGGTCCAGTCTCTCACATCCTTGTGGAGTCCAGGCCAGACGAACTTGGCGGACATAAGTTTGAGAGACGCACGCATCCCTGGATGTGAGAGGCCGTGGATGATGTCGAAAACTCGCTTGCGCCAGGCGGATGGGACGACCGGCCTAGGCGAGGGGACTGAGACGTCGCAGAGCAGGGTTGTGCCGGCTGCGTGGAAATGGATGTCGGCCAGGGTGAGGCTGGTAGTTGGCGTCCTGAGGGCCTGGATCTCCGCGTCGGCGGCCTGGTCTCTCGCCATGCTGGCGTAGTTGACGCCCAGGTGCACTGCGTGGAGCGAGGGTCTTGAGAGGCAGTCGGCCACCAAATTGTCCTTGCCGGCGACGTGGCGGATGTCCGTGGTGAACTCCGAGATGAAGTTGAGTTGGCGCTGTTGGCGCGCGGACCAGGGCTCGGTTACTTTGGCCATGGCGAAAGTGAGCGGCTTGTGGTCCACGAATGCGGTGAACGGCCGGCCTTCCAGGAGGAAACAGAAGTGCTGGATTGCCAGGAACAGGGCCAGGAGCTCTCTGTCGAACGTGCTGTAGGCCTGCTCGTTCTTGCGCAGCTGTCGGCTGAAAAATGCCACTGGCTGCCACGCGCCTCTGACCCACTGTTGCTGGACGGCGTAACCCGAGGCGTCCGTGGTGAGGGCGGTCTTGGCGCCCGGGATGGGGTGGGCCAGTAGTGTGGCGTTGGCCAAGGCGCTTTTGGTCTGGTGGAAGGCTGTCGCCATCTCGCTGGACCAGGTGAGTTGCTCTTTACCCGTTTTGCCCCTGGTGGCTTCGTAGAGGGGGCGCATGAGTGCGGCGGCCTTGGGCACGAACCGGTGATAGAAATTGACCATCCACAAAAATTCCTGCAGCGCCTTGACCGAGGTGGGCTGGGGAAAGTCCGCCACCGCCTGCACCTTGGAAGGTAGGGGAATGGCTCCCCTGGGCGAGATTCTGTGGCCGAGAAAGTCAATTTGGGCTGCTCCGAACTGGCATTTGGCCGGGTTGACGATTAGCCCGTGTTGGCTGAGGCGCTGGAAAAGGGAGCGCAAATGCGCGATGTGCTCGGCCTTGCTGGTGCTGGCCACGAGGATATCGTCCAGATAGACGAACAGGAAGCTCAGGTCCCGTAGGACGGAGTCCATGAGCCATTGGAAGGCCTGTGCGGCGTTCTTAAGCCTGAAGGGCATGCGCAGGAACTCGAACAGTCCGAAGGGGGTGATGACCGCCGTCTTCTGGACGTCTGCGTGGTGGGCGGGGACCTGATGGTAGCCGCGAATCAGGTCGACCTTGGAAAAGACGGACTTTCCTGCTAGGTGTGCCGAGAAGTCTTGGATGTGCGGAATGGGGTATCTATCGGGCGTGGTGGCGTCGTTGAGCCGTCTGTAGTCGCCGCAGGGGCGCCAACCACCGCCCGGCTTGGGCACAATATGGAGGGGTGACGACCAAGGGCTGTTCGAGCGGCGGATGATGCCCAGTTTTTCCATCATGGCGAATTCTTCCTTGGCCACCACCATCTTGGCTGGGTCCAGGCGTCTGGCTCGAGCGAACACTGGTGGTCCCGTAATCGGCGCCCAGCAAGGGATGTGCCACCGAGGCCGTCACGAAATCCCACATAAATCGCTGGCCATTGAAACAAACCTCGGCCCGTCGCTTTCCAAAAGTAGCGATGGCTGCACCATTTGCCGCCACGAGGGGTGGGCCGCTGCGGCCTGCCTGGATGTCGAGCTGGGAGGCAGGAATTATGCTGCATTGGGCTCCGGTGTCGCAAAGGAATCTGCGCCCTGAAAGAGAGTCGGTTATGTACAGCAGTTTACCTGCGGTGCCGATGGCCATTGTGGCGGCGGGGGTGCGGTCGAGCGGGCCTAGGCGGCGGCGCGGGGCTGGTGCGTTGGTCCGGGCGGCCATCTTGGTTTGATCGAAAGAGCAGGGTGCTCTGCAGCGTTGGGCCTTGTGGCTGAAACGCGCGTGGTAGTAGCATAGTTCTGCGGCCTGGCGTGGCGGCGCGCGCTCAGTGGTGTCGGGGAGCCTCGCGGCTGCACAGCCGAGTTGGGCGACGGCGAAGACTTTGTCCGCGGCGGCTGCCAGTTGTACGCAGTCCGTGATCGGGGACCCCGCGAGGGCAGTCTGTACCTGCTGAGGAAGCAGGCTGAGGAAAAGGGCCCGAAACAAGAAGCACTGCGGTTCAGAGCCCAGGAGCGCAAGCATCCGGCTCATCAACTGGGTCGGGGTAGAATCGCCGAGGCCTGGTAGTGAGAGAAGCCTGCGGGCCCTCTCCTCCCCGGACAGGCCGTAAGCCTGCAGCAAGCGGCCCTTAATGGTTGAGTACTTGCCGGTCTGTGGTGGGTTCCCCAGCAGGTCGAGAACTTCAGCGGCGGTAGAGCTTGCTAGTGCTGAGACTACGTGGAGGTACCTTTCTTCATCGTCTTGAACCCCGCGAAGGGTGAATTGGGCCTCCGAGTGCGCGAACCAAGCTGGTGCTTGGTGTTCCCAGAAGGTGGGGAGCTTCAAGGACGCGGCGCCGGCCGACATCAGGCTGCTGCTGGTTGCCATTAGGTCGTTGCTGGCCTCTGTAGGGCTGCGTGAGTCGGGGGCTTCGGCCGCCGACATTCGGGGTCACCAATGTGGGGGACTACGGTCTCCCGCGTAAAGAAATAGGCAACACAGCGAGCTACAAGAAATAGGTCTTTACTCCAACTCTCACAATACAGTACTGAATTAGTGAAGCCCGCGAACCTGTGATGACTCACGGATTGGTCACCTGCTGGAACCTGATTGGTTTTCCTTCTCAGCAGCAGGCAAGTCTGAACGTGCCTTATTCCTCTCAGCTTGCAACTGTCTTGCGGGGGGAGGGGAATGCAGCAGTTAAAAGGGGATTATACAGGTTTATCTACATACACAGTGTTTCCCCAAATGCCACATGGGCAATTTTTTTTGTGTGTCCTATCCTTGGTCACTTGAAATATACTGTAGGCACAGAAAGGATTCTTTTGTCAGTTTCCCTGCTCACTGGCACTTCAGTTTTAGTCAGGAGTATGTGTATGGTCTGTTTCTCCCCACCTACTTGCCCAAGGAAGATGTTACCAGCTGGTACAGCAATAAGTTGGTATTACAGCCAACATATGTTCCACCCACCAGCAAGGTTTAACATAAAAATTCTGAAGCACACTTAAAATGCTGGTGGCCACAGTGAATGGTGACAGTAAGATAAGTTGGTTATTGTACTAGCTAATAACTACCTCCATGGTCAGGCACACATTGAGAGGCAGAGCACCAGCGCTTCACACGCACACTTACATTTAGGTGCTAATGAATGGACAAATTGACAGGAGAGCTTTCAGAGCACAGTGACTCGGGTGAGCAGAAAAAGGAAGAGATAAACCTAGGCATCATCTTCATGTTGCCCTTATACCTTTTCCGATTAAGCATGCAAATACATTAAATCAGCAACAGAAAGCAGCATAATGCTAATTTGCTTTACATTTGAAAGCTAATTTTCATGATAGATGAATTCTCAAGTTGCAACTGTACCATAAAATCTTATTTTCATTAAATAATTCAATACTGGGGTACTAAAGAGCGAAGAAAATAACTTATTTTCTATAACCTATTATTCTAAAATAACCTATGAAATGCACTTTCTTGAAAGGGTGGTGGAAGCAGATTTAAAAGTGACTTTCAAAAGGGAATTGGATATATGCTTCCTGGGAACAGTAGCGTAGTGGTTATGCTACTGGGCAAGTAATCCAGAGGCCTAGACTAATGATCCGGAGACGTGAGTTCAAATTCCACCATGGCAGCTGGGGAATTTAAATTCAGATAATTAAATTAAAAAATCTGGAATTAAAAAGCTAGTATCAGTAATGGTGACCACGAAACTATCGGATTGTCGTAAAAACCCATCTGGTTCACTAATGTCCTTTAGGGAAGGAAATCTGCCCTCCTTACCTGGTCTGGCCTATTTGTGGTTGACTCTTAACTGCCCTCTGAAATGGCCTAGCAGGCCACTCAGTTGTAAAAAACCGCTCCGAAAAACAGTAAGAATAAAACCAGACGGACCACTCGGCATCGACCTCGGCTACGGACATGACAACGGCACACCCAGCCCAGTCGACCCTGCAAAGTCCTCCTCACCAACATCTGGGGACTTGTGCCAAAATTGGGAGAGCTGTCCAACAGACAAGTCAAACAAGAGCCTGACATAGTCATACTCATAGAATCATGCCTTTCAGCCAAAGTCCCAAACTCCTCCAGCACCATCCCTGGGAATGTCCTGTCCCAGCGGCAGGACAGACCCACCAGGGGTGGCGGTACAGTGGTATACAGTCGGGAAGGAGTGGCCCTGGGAGTCCTCAACATTGACTCCGGACCCCATGAAGTCTCATGGCTTCAGGTCAAGCATGGGCAAGGAAACCTCCTGCTGATTACCACCTACCGCCCTCCCTCAACTGATGAATCAGTTCTCCTCCATGTTGAACACTACCTGGAAGAAGCACTGAAAGTAGCAATAGCACAGAATGTACTCTGGTTTGGGGACTTCAATGTCCATCACCAAGAGTGGCTCGGTAGCACCACTAGTGATCGAGCTGGCAGAGTCCTGAAGGACATAGCTGCCAGTCTGGGCCTGCTGGTGAGAGAACCAACACGAGCGAAAAACCTACTCACCAATCTACCTGTCGCAGATGCATCTGTCCATGATAGCAGTGACCACCGCACAGTCATTGTGGAGACAAAGTCCCGTCTTCACACTGAGGACAGCCTCCATCGTGTTGTGTGGCACTACCACCGTGCTAAATGGGATAGATTCAGAACAGATCTAGCAGCTCGAAACTGGGCATCCATGAGGCACTGTGGGCCATCAGCAGCTGAATTGTATGCCGCCACAATCTGTAACCTAATGGCCCAGCATATTCCTCACTCTACCATTACAATCAAGCCAGGGGACCAACCCTGGTTCAATAAGGAGTGTAGAAGAGCATGCCAGGAGCAGCACCAGGCATACCTAAAAATACGGTGCCAACCTGGGGAAGCTGCAACACAGGACTACATGCATGCTAAAAAGCGGAAGCAGCATGCTATAGACAGAGCTAAGCGATCCCACAATCAACGGATCAGATCAAAGCTCTGCAGTCCTGCCACATCCAGTCATGCATGGTGGTGGACCATTAAACAGCTAATGGGAGGAGGAGGCTCCATGAATATCCCCATCCTCAATGATGGTGGAGCCCAGCAAGTGAGTGCAACAGACAAGGCTGAAGCGTTTGCAACCATCTTCAGCCAGAAGTGCCGAGTGCATGATCCATATCGACCTCCTGAGGTCCCCACCACCACAGAAGCCAGTCTTCAGTCAATTCGATTCACTCTACGTGATATCAAGAAATGGCTGAGCACACTGGATACAGCAAAGGCTGTGGGCCCCGACAACATCCCGGCTGTCGTGCTGAAGATTTGTGCTCCAGAACTAGCTGTGCCTCTAGCCAAGCTGTTCCAGTACAGCTACAACACTGGCATGCATCCAACAATGTGAAAAACTGCCCAGGTATGTCCTGTCCACAAAAAGCAGGACAAATCCAATCCGGCCAATTATCGCCGATTACCGCAGTCTACTCTCAATCATCAGCAAAGTGATGGAAGGTGTCATCGACAGTGTTATCAAGCAGCACTTACTCACCAATAAGCTGTTCACTGATGCCCAGTTTGGGTTCTGCCAGGACCACGCCGCTCCAGACCTCATTACAGCCCTGGTCCAAACATGGACAAGAGAGCTGAATTTCAGAGGTGAGGCGAGAGTGACTGCCCTTAACATCAATGCAGCATCTGACCGAGTGTGGCATCAAGGAGCCCTAGTAAAACTGAAGTCAATGGGAATCGGGGGGAAAACTCTCCACTGGCTGGTGTCATACCTAGCACAAAGGAAGATGGTTGTGGTGGTTGGAGGTCAATTATCACAGCTCCAGGACATCGCTGCAGCAATTCCTCAGGGCAGTGTCCTAGGTCTAATCATCTTCAGCTGCTTCATCAAAGACCTTCCTTCCATCATAAGGTCAGATGTTCATTGATGACTGCACAGTGTTCAGTGCCATTCGCAACTCCTCAGATAATGAAGCAGTCCATGCCCGCATGCAGCAAGACCTGAGCGATATTCAGGCTTGGGCTGATAAGTGGCTGGTAACATTCGTGTCACACAAGTGCCAGGCAGTGACTTTCTCCAACAAGCAAGCATCTAACCAACGCCCTTTGACTTTCAATGGCATTAGTAATAGTGATTGTCTTTAGTTCCCCACTCCCTGTGGCCCCTTGATTATCCATTATTGGGATGTTGTTAGTGTCTTCTACAGTGAAGACAGATGCAAAATATTTGTTCAGAGTCTCTGCCATTTCCCCGTTCCCCATTATTAATTCCCCAGTCTCATCCTCTAAGGGACCAACATTTACTTTAGCTACCCTCTTCCTTTTTAGAAACCTGTAGAAGCTCTTACTATCTGTTTTAATGTTTTTGCTAGCTTACTCTCATAATTCATCTTCTCTCTATTATTTTTTTATTCATCCTTTGCTGGTTTTTAAAAATTTCCCAATCCTCTGGTCTCCCACCAATCTTGGCAACATTGTATGCCTTTGTTTTCAATTTGTTACCATCCTTTACTTCCTTAGTTAGCCATGGATGGTGCTCCCTTCTCTTAAAATCTTTCTTTCTCACTGGAATATATTTTTGTTGAGAGTTATGACATATCTCCTTAAATGTCCGCCACTGCATTTCAACTTTCTTACCCTTTCATTTGTTTTTCCAGTCCACTTTAGCCAGTTCTGCCCTCATGCCATTATAATTGCCTTTGTTTAAGATCAGGACACTGGTTTGGAATACAACTTTCTCACCCTCTGACTGAATTTGAAATTCAACCATGCTATGATCACTCTTTCCTAGAGGATCCTTTACTATGAGATCATTTATTCATTCTGTCTCATTACATAGTACCAGACTTGGAAGTATATAGCCGTTCCTTCATCGTCGCTGGGTCAAAATCCTGGAACTCCCTCCTGGACAGCACTGTAGGAGTACCTTCATCACATGGACTGCAGTGGTTCAAGGCGGCGGCTCACCACCACCTTCTCAAGGGCAACTAGGGATGGGCAATAAATGCTGGCCCTGCCAGCGACGTCCACACACCATGAACTAATAAAAAGGGAAAAATTGCAGGGCTATGGGTAAAGAGCAGGGGCGTGGGACTAATTGGATAGCTCTTTCAAAGTGCTGGCACAGGCACGATGGGCCAAATGGCCTCATTCTGTGCTGTATGATTCTGTGAAAAACACTGTCAAATTGTGCACTACACTATATTACTGGGTTTCCATTTCACACTGAACAATGTTCACATTTCTCAGAACTTGTAAACCTCAAGTACCAAATATGTATTCTGTCATGTTACTAGAGACAAGATCAGTGCCAAAAATTCCCCTGTCTCAAAGTGACCAAAAAAAACTGCCATGTTGCTCACCGAGTGGGAGGTTACATTGTTGAAGGAATATCCCTCTATCACATACAGTTAAGAGCAGAAGTCAGCCAAGTGTGGCTAGAGAAATAATTTTATTCTGCTACAGAAGCAGTTTCATCTAGGTCAGTCAAGCTCTGCAAATATCAAATCAGCAAAAAGACATATATACATCTATTATATTAAAATTGCTGAGTGGGCTGCAACATTCCATTTCAAAATGCATTGAAAACTCCTGTCAGGCTCTGTCTATGCCAAAATACATTTTAAATATGTTAACATTTATCTGCAGTACCTGTTATACCTATAGGTGACACAGACATGGCATGTCGATGTTAAAAATGTCATATAACGTTGGGTGCGAAAGCACAGCTCTTGTTGCAATCTGGCCATTGAGTCTTCATGCCTTTCCACATCTTGCCTATCAGATGACTTGCAGCAGTGCCTTCAACAACAACTTGTATTTATATAGCGCCTTTAACGTAGTAAAACGTCCCAAGGCACTTCACAGGAGTATTAAAAGACAAAAAATTTGACACCGAGCCACATAAGGAGAAATTAGGGCAGGTGACCAAAAGCTTGGTCAAAGAGGTAGGTTTTAAGAAGCATCTTAAAGGAGGAAAGAGAGGTAGCGAGGCGGAGAGGTTTAGGCAGGGAATTCCAGAGCTTAGGGCCTAGGCAACTGAAGGCACGGCCGCCAATGGTTGAGCGATTATAATCAGGGATGCTCAAGAGGGAAGAATTAGAGGAGCGCAGATATCTCGGGGGGGGGGGGGGGGTTGTGGGGACTGAAGGAGATTACAGAGATAGGGAGGGGCGAGGCCATGGAGGGATTTGAAAACAAGGATGAGAATTCCAAGTGAATGTCTCACAAGTGATAGTTTGGACCTAAAACATTTCCAATAAGGTAATTAATCTAAAAAATGTTTTGATTAATATTCCTTACCTCCCTCGCAACTTCCAGCTTGGTAAACCCAATGAGATAATTGTGCACAGCACCACTCCCCCCCCCCTCACCCCAAATTTCTGAAGAGGGTTGCTAATAAATGCGTACTTACCAGACTGGCAGGCCCTTACTTAAAATTGTTGGAGCATTCTTCTGCTTTTCCAGGTCCAACACTAAAGAGCCGAATGGGATTCATGAGACATACTTTCTCCCCCTCCCCAATAAGCCCTCGATGTACTTCCTTCCCCTACTTTGTGTCTCTGCTAGCAGTGCCTCCTGCAACCTGCCATTGTTTAGGCTGTACTTGACCAATTTGTGACCACCAATGTTTTCTTCTATGCTCTCAGCTCTTGGACACGGTCGGGGTTGTAGCTCCTACTCATCTTTTTGTTGTCACTCAGGCCTCGGCACGATCACAAGCCCTGCTCTCCTCTTTCCATCATTTTCCTGCCTATAGCATTGCTTCTCTGAATTTTTCTTTGGGCCAGCTTTCAAAGTTTTGAATCCCCGCCGCCCCCCACCCTTATCATAACCCCTAAGCTGAAAGCTTTTGATGTCTTCAGCACCACTCCCTACACAGAGCTTCGGAGGGCCTTGCTGGCCCTGACGCCCCTCTCCTCCATTCCTGCACATTCCAACCACTTTCTCTCCCTCTTCCGCCTCCATTCTTTTCCTCCTCCCTCCACTGTCTTGGTCCAATTATTCCCCGCCCTCTACCTCTGTTATCCTGAATATTGCACTTGAACTCTCCCTGTGCAGTGCCACGGGAGACTGACTAGTATAAGATGTACAACATTTTACATTTATCTGATCTGTTTTGCATCTCTACTTAAACCAACCATTTTTCTAAAAACAGTTTTAAAAATTAACATTTTGTCTTACAGTTCAACATGGGCTTCCTTCAGAGAATAAATATTAAATATAGTTTGGGTAAAATATAAATCCTTTCAAAAACAGTCCTCCCCAACAATATTAAATAATCAAGATATCCCATATCTTTAGAATATGATTTTAGCATGAGCAAAAAGAATAAAACTGAAGAAAAGATTCAGATACTTTGCATTTTGCCTTCCTTACTAAATATCTCTGGCACAGTGTTGCTGAAAGTTTCTGCTTAAATAAAGCATGTTTAAATTCACGACTGCTATTCAGAACTTCTCTCCAAAAGTGCACAGACTTCAGGAAGTTGCCATTTTTTCTGCTGCTGTTTGAGTGCTTTCTTAGAAACAAATAAAATAAATGCAGCTATTCTAATCATTTAGAATATATGGCAAAATACATGAAAATTGAACACCCCAAAATTTCAATGTATAAAACTATTCTTTTCACACAAAACATAGTATTTGCTAAATGAACACTCGCATATAATCAATTACATGGAGGCCCTATGAAAGTTATCTCAGAAAAAAATCAAAAATTCATGCTTTATGTGGTTTTGACGATTTTACACAAAATATTGAAATGACCTGTAATGCTTCCGTAATTTGCTTTTTAATTATTTGTTCTTTTCCATCAACAGACAGTAGGGGAATAGGGGTGTGGCATACAAACAGCAAGTTCCAGCATGCTCTGCGTATGATTAGTCTTCCTGTCAATCTTAAGAAATAATTCTGTGAGTCCTAAGCATAAATGCACACGTAGAGGTGAAACCTGCTACACTAAGCTTCTTCAGCTGAGAGTGATCACTCTGAGAAATCTCAAACTCAAGAATCAGGTTTCCAAAACACAGGGACAGTTCTCTGATGGAAAACCTCGTGGAGGCATATTAAATACAGAAAATACTATTTATTGCTAAGTTTAATGAACTGGTCATTCAGGATTTTCTTTTACCATAGGAAATTTATCTGCCTGGTATTTCCATGTTTAATTGGTACATTGCCTAGATATTCAGCTGTGATTTGCTGCTGATTTATGAATATGGAATTTGAAGCAATTAGGTGCAGTGTGGCATATACTTTGCGTATTAACACATTTACTTCCTGTAACACGTTTCTGCTACGCCATTTCTAGCTTAGGGCTAGGGAAACCTCTATTATTTAAAATGAACACTGAAAAGTATCTAGTTTAACTATTGTTTTCCCCAGGTTACTGCTGGGGAAACCTGTTTCCCCCCCACACTCCTGGGGAATAGAGAGAATTAATACTTCTTCATCTGCCTCCTCATTTCCACCCTCAGCCACCTTGAGCAATTGTATCTTCCTCCCCCATCCCCTCCTACCTTTTCATGCTGCGCCTGCTCTAAACACCCATTCGTTTCCACTATCACTGCATCTTTCGCCCTCCCCCTCAATGGGGATGTCTTTCCCCCACTCTACAAGCAGTGCCAAGAAAACCCCCATTTCTCATTTCCAGCCAGCAATTCTGCCCCCAATGTTCCCGAAGCCTACCACCACAATCCCCATGTTGACAACCCTCCTACCACTGTCGCATCCTACAATCACACCATGAAACCAGTCTGTCACACTCCAGAATTCTCCTGCACCTCAAGTGCTTAATTACCACAACATCCCCCCACAATCCTACCAGAACCCAGTAACACATTTCCAGTGAACCCAAATATTAAGACGGTCCCTCCCAGCGCTCTAGCAGGCATCTGTCACATACCGGATATCACACTTTGTTACAGATGCTAAACAACCTGTTTTAAAAAAAAACTATCATTGACACACAGCCTGAAGCAAGCACTTCCCAATCGGCAAAATCCTCTGATCAAGCAGCAATTAAACTCTCCTTTGCACGGGCCTGTGCTTACTTAGTAATTAGAGTTTGTGGCCTTAAAGGGATACAGATCCACCTTAGCAACAAAATAAGATATTATGAATTACATGATAGACATTCCTATCCTTATAAAATAGCACATCATCCAACTTACTATGAGCAACAAATATAGTTCCAAAGTTTTAAACCTGGTCAGCAATAGAAAAAACAGTTTTTTATATATATTCATCTGAAAAAGCAATTTTACTGCAGAATATTGCAAATACTAATTGCAGCCTTACCATTAACAAAGCTATTCCCCTGTCCCATACCACTCCCAGCCTCACTGTTGAACAAATTGTTAGGAGGTGCTCAAAAGCAGCACTGAAGTGAGTAGATTTAAATTAAAGAATCTTGCATTTGGCTTCCCAACATCTGCAGATGGCTTGGCCTGTGATTGAATTTGGCTTCCCACAAAGGGAATTGCAGGGGGAATACCCCTTATTCTACATTTGCTCACCAACAAGCTAAGCCACTGTCAAAACACATCTGAGTATGTGCAGAATTAATTTACGTTAATGTTACTTTACAGGAATAGATGGTCGAAGTTTGACTGAAATAATGTTTGATGTGGTACTATAAAAGACAGAATTTATCATGATTGATGCACTGTTCATCAGAAATGTCCAGAATTTGAAACTGAAGGGGCCCCATTGTGAATTCTAATACAGTTTAGTAAATATAACTGTCTTGAGTTTGTGTTACTGCTTTGCTCTTCTGCTTTAGTAAATATTTGATGACATAATTTATGCAATCATAACCTCAATGACTCGGGTAACTTCAAGACATGCATATTCCAAGTTCAAGTAGGAGAGAGGAAGAGACCCAAAGAACTGAAAAGGTTTAGGTTTCTGCATTGGTAGTTCATTGTTAACTCTAATCCGACTCTGAAGAAACCACTTATTAAAAAGGTTAATCAATTTAGATTAAAATAATTCATCAAGTAAAGTAGCAGCCCAGGTTCATCTCATTAAAAAGTGAAGGTGGAGGTGTGTATATTTTATTAATAGCTGAGTGGTGTACTCCCAAGGCAAATTGACTGGAAGAAATAATTTACCTACAACAGAAATTAAAACCATTAATATTAGCAAGCAAAGGCACGCTATGTAATATCAACCATCTATAAAACCTCTTCATTGCATTTCGCCCCCACACGTAGACTAAATATACCAAAATCTACTAAAATCAATGGTTTGCATCATTTAGGTATGCAGCATTTAAAAAGAATTTACAAGCTTTAATAAAATAACATGACTGTCATTCTAACACATACTATCAACATGAATTTCACACAGCATGTAGTTAATTAATGTTGTGCGCTGCAGCTCTGACCCGGTGGTGTACAATCTATAATTATACATCCTCCTATATATCATCTGCTCTCAGCTATGGTTTCATACAGAAGACAGACAGCTGCAACACAATATCCCTGCTCAACCTGAAGACCATCTGACTTTAATTGTAGACACAGCTTGATGTAGCTCTGGTCATTTGAAGCCAAAGTATCACACCGTAATAATCTATGCGGCAGGAGCCTGCCAAGTTGGGGCTATAAACACTGGCTTGGGCTGTCTGGCTCTGTGACGGGCTCCAGGAAATATGATTAATGAGTGTGGTATAATGATATCAGGAACCCGATTAGCACCACAAAAGGTCATAGATCAAAGTAGTGTGCATTTCATGAACTGCAATCATTGTGTAAATTTTTATTGGCAGATAGAACTAAACCAAAGATTTAAATCCACAAGGCTGCTTATTTTCCAGAAGAGGTATCAGAAGATAAATACAAGTAATCTTTGGATATGACCCAACATGCTTAAACAAGGCAAGTGTGCAGCGCTCACTAATTCACTTTGCCCCTCCCCACACTAAGAAAATATTGAGAACACACAATTTGAAAATCATTCAAAAATGCAGTCAAAATATCATGAGGAACAGAATACAGTAACATGCCAGTGCCACATAAAATTGAAAATCTTTATTCAATGTTTAAAAGGTTTGTACAGAAAATTCAGAACTCCCACCAGTTGTTTAATATATTTATACTTGGAATAAACTGGAGTGCATAACCAATGAA
Organism: Somniosus microcephalus; assembly: GCF_052327205.1. Taxonomy (NCBI): domain Eukaryota; kingdom Metazoa; phylum Chordata; class Chondrichthyes; order Squaliformes; family Somniosidae; genus Somniosus; species Somniosus microcephalus. The sequence goes on from NC_140988.1 coordinate 100,561,502, forward strand.
TGCTGCAGTAGTAATTTGGTCATGATGGTCAGTTTTGAGTACCATTCATATCAAACTATATAAATAGCAATGTGGTAGCACTCTAGTTAAACCACTGTTACAGACACCAGACAGATAGTGGAAGATATTTTTCAATAACTCAGTTGCATAAACCCATAGCATGCTAACGGCGACTTCACTCATCTGGCCGTGAACCAGCTCCATGGGTGCTGATGAATTCACTCATCTGACACTGGCCCTTTCAGGACATTGCAAGGATTGAACTACTGCATCAAGAAATGACTACGTCAAGCTTTATACTTTAGATTTCCAATTAATTGAAAAAAATGCCTTTCAAGTCGCTTTTCGGCCAAATGCTAATTTATGTATTTGGATGCACATCCAAAATAGATGGCAGATGTCAAGAGGAAGAAGAAAACAGGTAAAATAAGGGTGGATTTTCTTCGGAGGGCACACTTCAGGCACAGATCTACACACCGGAAGGCTTTGCCACCTGAACATCAGGGTGCAGCTGCAATCCATGGAGAATCCATGAACTTCTACCTGCCACTTTCATCTTTGGCCAGCCCCCGGCATCACACAGAAACTCTGGTCCACAGGGGTGCTGGGATAGGCGTTCACACCAAATAACTTCAGCTGCCTCTATGGTGAAGTGCCCAATTGATAGACAAAGCAGAGGAGCAGGCTGGGAATTCCCCTCCTGTGTCATTTAAATGGGAACATTGGGTCTCTGTCCTCCAGGCGCAGGCCTAATTACATCATCTGGAAAAGCCACAGGAAGTCCCAGGGCAGTGCAGTAGCAGCGGAGATTTGATGTGATGGGTCTCCACCACTTTTCCTTTTCGCTGTGCCTGGGAATCACCAATTTCGCAGGTGCAGCAAAGAGGAAAATCTACCCTGAGGTTTTTTTTTTACACAAAAAACACGGAAACAAGACATATTAGGTTAGATTAGAAGAAAAAGATTAAATTAAAATTAAAACACAAACCAAATAGAGACACAATAGGAAGGAAGGGTAGACACAGAAGTATTGCATTTTTCATTTTGCTTAAAATTGTTTCATTTAAAATAGTTTCCTGTTTATTTTTGCAGTATTGGGCTAACAATGCAATAGTTATTCCTGATATTTGAGTAGTTCTATTAATGTAGTATTAGTATAAATACCAGTGCAGAAACTGGGAATTCCTTATTCTATCAGGGAGTATGCACTTTTCTTGTACCTGCTGGTCGATAGAGTAATGAAAGATAGGCTTTGAGGGTATTTTAAGGGCATAAAGTGCACATACTACTGCATCATGAAGTGGCAGCTTGCAGGTTCATTTCTTGAAATACCTCAGTCACATCCAAATCCACATTGGGCATGAGAGGAATTTGCTGAGTGGATCTTAGGTCTTTCCCACAGGAAGTGGGGAATGCTGAATTTAACTGAAGAGGAAGAAATCATAGAATAACCAGAGGGCACAAATTTAAGGTGATTGGCCAAAGAACCAGAGGTGATGAGGAAAAACTTTTTATGCAATAAAGAACGAGAAAGAAATAAGAGGTGAAAGAAGTAAAGAAAGAGAGTGCAAGACAGAGAAAGAGCGACACACACAGAGGAAATTATAGCAAGAAAGAGCACAAAAAAGAAAGCGAGCAAACAAGAGTGAGAGAAATAAGAGAGCACACATAAGACATCAATCCTTTGGCCCTTATACACTTAAACAGGGATTTTGCCAGACTTCTGGTGGTGGAGCGAGAACAGCTCTGAAGAAATTCCCAGTCACGGGGGAATTTTGCCGGTGTTCAGGGGGGCGGGACCGGTGGCAAAATTGCAAAGATTGACAGCGGGTCCCAAACCCGCTGTCAAGCCGCCTCCAAACAATCTTCCCAGGCGTCGGGTCCTCGATTTGCACATGGACCCGACACCTAGCGGCGGGAAGAGGATTATAGGCACTTAACTGCTTGTTAACAGGTTGTTAACAGGCAGTTAAGAGGCTTTTTCCAATTTTGACAGGTCTATTGTGGGCTTCCCGACGTCCGGACACCACGCCAGGGTAAGTGTGGCGCCGTGGGTCTACTGTAATGTTTCTTCATTGATGACAGCTGCAGAAGTGGTGTGAAGGATCCAATGGTACACTAGTGAGTTTCAGAGGTAAGAAAATGTTGGGAAAATCATTTTTAATGTATTGAGACTTTTCTGTAGGTGACAAGTTTTGAAGTGTTTCTGTAGTCCCACCTCATTGGGAGAACCTCTCTCATCAGTGACAGATCGCTTCTGTAACCTCACCTGCAGCTGCCATCTGCTCTAGCCTAAGGAGGGAGTCACTGGAGAGCCTGAGTGCAAGGGCTCACCTTTGTATAGTGATTGTCAGTGTTTACATCACCTCAATGCTGTCAAACACTGAAAAGTCACCTGTCAAAAAAATGTGTGTGGCCCTTTTAAGAAAACCGGCAGATGATGCGTCATCAACTGACGCCATCTGACACCGGCTTTCTCTTAATTGGCCGGCATGTCCGCAGGGCGGGCTCAACAAGGCCAATTGACGCAAAATAGCATCTGTACGTCGGACGTCGTTGGGGGCGGGATCAGAACCCGGAAGGTAGCTGTCCCGCCCCCAAGCCACATCGAAAGGTAAATCCAGCCCATGGTCTCTGCTTCAGTCACTATCTCTGATAATACATACCACAGTGTCACAACCCTCTGTGTATAAACGTTGCTCCTGCTATCTGTCCCTTACATTTCATGTTATATCTCTGTCCTCTCATTCTAGACACCTCAACCACTGGAAACAGTCTGTTTCTTTTTACCATGTTCTCCTATCCCTTCATAACTTTAAACACCTCTATCAAATCACCCTGTCGTCTCCTCTGTTCTAATGAAAACAGCCCTAGTTTTTCCAAGTCATTCTTCCTATTTGGAATTCCTCATACCAGGCAGCATCCTAGTGAATCTGTGCTGTACCCTTTCCATTCCCTCATCATTCTTATAGCATGAAGCTCAAATTTGCACACAGCACTCCAATTGTGGTCTTAGTAAAGTTTTGTATAGGTTTACCATTACATCTTGATTTTTATATTCTATCCACCTTGATATAAAACCCAGTATTCCATTAGCTTTTTATGGCCATATCCACTTGAGATGCTGCTTTTAAAGTCTTGTGAACTTGAATTCCCAAACCCCTCTGCTCTTCCACATCACCCAAACTTCTCCTATTCAGAGTATAACCAAAATGTACCACCTCACACATACTAACACTGAATTCCATTGGCCACATTTTTGCTTATTCCACCATTTTATCAATGTCTTCTTGCAGCTTCCATAAAATTATTTACTATGCCTTCCATTTTTGAATCATGTGCAAATTTGACCACTCCCTCAAGTCCTAATTCCAAATAATTGGTGTGCACAGTGAAGAGAAATTATTTCCAGAACAGAATCCTGTGGACACTGCTACCCACTTTCAACCAACTTGCAAAACTGCCCCAACTCCTACTTTTGATATCCACTGTTCTAACCAATTTTTAATCCAATTTGCTTCACTTCCCCAAATTTGATACCCCTTAACCTTCTTCCAGAAAGTCTATGTTCACCACATCCACTACATTTCCCCCATCCACCATATCTGTTACCTCCTCAAGGAACTATCAGGTTTGTCGAGCACAATCTTCTTTACTGAAATCCGTGTTGGCTGTTGCTAATTATTTTCTTCATCTAGCTATTTAGTCGTTTCACCTTTAATTAAAGATTGCATCATTTTTCTACCACAGATTTAAACAAACTGACCTGTAATTACCTGGGTTAGCTCTGTCTCCCTTTTGGAAAATGAGCATTATATTAGCCACTCTCCAAGCCTTTTATTTATTATATCAATCATCTCACTTTTAACCAATTTGGAATTTACTTACTGCCCAATATCCTTTTCTTTTGTAAACATGGATGTGAAGTACTTGCTAAATATCTCCACCAATTTCTGTTTATTCTCTGCTAACTTTTAATAATTCTCTTTTACTGATATATTTGTAAGGTAGTTTACTTCTTAATATTTTTGAAATTCTCTCCTCATACCCCCTTTTAGCCTCTTTTGTTTTTGCATTTTCTTATTTTTATCATCCATATAGACTATAAGCCCATACGCCCTCTTCTACGCTTTTAGTTGGCTACTAATCTCTTTATTTACCTACAGCATTCTGAAACTTGAAATGGTTTCCTTTTCTAATTGTATATATTTATTCTGCATCTTTGCAATCTCTTTTTTAAAAACATCCCATTGTTGATCTAAAGTCCTGTGTGCCAATTTCTCTTTCCACCTTAAATCATTTAGCTCACTCTTCATCTTGCTAACATCTGCCCTATTCCAATCTAGTGCCCTCATTTTGTACTAACGTATTCCATTTTAATTTGGACCTTGAATCTTTTCATGTTATGATCATTATTCATGAGATACCCACCCACACCAACATACTGCTTGAGGAAGGAGTCCAGTGTGGCGGAACCACCAGAGGATTATGGACAATTGTATATAATTCCATTTACAGCAATGTAGTACAGCTGGGGGCTGCACCTTTTGTGGTAAACCACTGTTAACCTGTACATGACTGTGTGGTAAACCACTGTTAACCCTGTACAAGTCCAGGCATGTCTCAGCCCCTGGCTCCACCCCTAAGCCCGGGTATAAAGGTGACTCACCACCCTTCCCCCGGGAGCTCTTAGGATGGATCCACTAGCAGAGGCATGCTCTAGTTCTTAGTCAATAAAAGCCTACTTCATATAAGTCCATCTCGTAGTCTTTGGTATTGTTGATAGCGCATCAATTTTATTGACTAATTTTCAACATGGAGCAAATCTTGAAGCCGGAACGTTTAGACCTGGATCCTCAAGCAGCAGATGCAGCCAATAACTTTGAACACTGGCTGAGCTGTTTCGAAGCCTTCCTGGAGGCCTCCAGCACTACTGTCACTACAGATGACGCGAAACGGCTTGTCTTGAACTTACGGGTGAGCCACCGAGTCTACTCGATCATCCGAGATGCCACTACTTACGCGGCCGCCATCGCGACGCTAAAGGAACAATATGCGAGGCCTGTTAACGAGGTCTACGCCAGACACCTCCTGGCTACCCGAAAACAGCGCCCCGGGGAATCGGGCGCTGAATATTTACTGGCACTGAGAGTCCTCGGCCGGGACTGTAATTGCAAAGCGGTGACGGCCAAGGAATGCACGGAAGACCTGATCCGAGACACCTATGTAGCCGGCATCAGGTCCAACTATACTCGGCAGAGGCTGCTGGAACAGAGGGGGCTCGACCTGCAGAAGACGGTGGCCCTCGCTAACTCGTTAGACGTGGCCCTCCAGAACATGGACGCCTACCCCCCTGACCGGATGGCCACGTGGATGCCACGGGAGCAGCCATCTTGGGACCCGGTAAGGCCACAAGCCGCCAGCAGCCCAACTACAGCTGCAATGACCAGAGGCCAGAAATGCTACTTCTGCGGTCAGGCCAAGCACCCCAGACAGCAATGCCCAGCAAAGGACGCGACCTGCTCCAAATGCGGCAAGAAAGGCCACTACGCGAGAGTGTGCAAGGCGAAATCGACCCCCAATTCCAGCAGCGCCGCGTGTGAACCGTACAGGCCGCCATTTTGGACCCCACCAACCACGTGTGAGCCGTGCGGGCCACCATTTTGGACACTACCAGCCGAGGGGGAGCCGCCATCTTGGACACCATCTCGGGACCAGGCCCTCGGCGCGGGCGAATACTACAGCGACCCACCGACCTCGACGATGGCCTCCATCACCCTGGACCAATCTAGGCCCCATCAACTAGCCAGGTCCATGATGAACGTAAAGGTAAATGGCCATGCCACAAATTGCCTTTTCGACTGCGGAAGCACGGAGAGCTTCATCCACCCCGACACGGTGCGACGCTACTCCCTATCGGTTATGCGCACACACCACCAGGTCTTTATGGCCTCAAATTCCTATACGGCGGACGTCGGCGGCTACTGTGTAGCGACTCTGACAGTGAACGGCGTGGCGTACAGAGAGTTTAAATTCCTCGTCCTGCCACAGCTCTGCGCTCCCGTACTGCTAGGATTAGACTTCCAATGCCATCTGGAGAGCGTCACGATGGCATATGGCGGGCCCCTGCCCCCACTTACAGTCTGCAGCCAGCAGAATTTAAACACGGCACCGCGCAAAGTATGCAGCCTGTCCACCCTGAAGGTCATACCCCCCCCATTGTTCGCTAATCTCGCCAAAGACTGCAAGCCAATTGCTACTAAAAGCAGGCGGTACAGTGCCGGGGATAGGAGCTTTATTAAATCAGAAGTACAAAGACTCCTGAGGGAAGGGATTATTGAGGGCAGCACCAGCCCATGGCGAGCCCAAGTGGTGGTAGTAAAGACCGGCGAAAAACAGCGCCTGGTTATTGATTACAGCCAGACGATCAATCGATACACGCAATTAGACGCATACCCACTTCCCCGCATATCTGACATGGTCAACCAGATAGCACAATACCGGGTATTCTCGACGATTGATCTGAAGTCGGCATACCACCAGCTCCCCATCAGGTCTGAGGACCGCCAGTACACGGCCTTCGAGGCTGACGGTCGCCTCTACCACTTCCTCCGAGTCCCCTTCGGCGTCACCAACGGGGTCTCGGTCTTCCAAAGGGAGATGGACCGGATGGTTGACCAGAACGCGCTGCAGGCCACCTTGCCCTATCTAGACAACGTCACCATCTGCGGCCATGACCGGCAGGACCACGACACCAACCTAGAAAAATTCCTCCGTACGGCCCAACGGCTGAATCTGACATACAACAGAGAAAAATATATGTTCCGCACCGCACGCCTCGCTATTCTTGGCTGCGTGGTGGAAAACGGAGTCATCGGCCCCGACCCCGACTGAATGCGCCCCCTCCTGGAACTACCCCCCCCCACTGCCTAAAAGCCCTGAAGAGATGCCTAGGGTTCTTCTCTTACTACGCCCAGTGGGTGCCCAACTATGCGGGCAAAGCCCAGCCCCTCATCAAGTCAACCTCCATCCCCCTGACGGCAGAGGCCCGTGCGGCCTTCACCCTCATAAAAGAGGACATTGCGAAGGCCACAATGCACGCAGTGGATGAGTCCATCCCTTTCCAAGTGGAGAGCGATGCATCTGACTTCGCCCTAGCCGCAACCCTTAACCAGGCGGGGAGGCCCGTGACCTTCTTTTCACGGACCCTCCAGGGCCCCAAAATTCGACACTCCTCAGTCGAGAAGGAGGCCCAGGCGATAGTGGAGGCTGTACGGCACTGGAGGCATTACCTGGCCGGTAAACATTTCACCCTGCTCACTGACCAACGGTCAGTAGCATTTATGTTTAACAACAGACAAAGGGGGAAAATCAAAAATGATAAGATATTGCGGCGGAGGATCGAGTTATCCACCTACAACTACGATATCTTATACCGGCCCGGGAAACTTAATGAGCCCCCAGATGCCCTATCCCGTGGGACATGTGCCAACGCACAAGTCGATAGGGTACGGACCCTCCACAATGATCTCTACCACCCGGGGGTCACCAGGTTCTTCCACTTTATTAAAGCTCGCAACCTGCCTTACTCCATCGAGGAGGTCAGGACCATGACCAGGAACTGCCAGGTCTGCGCTGAATGCAAACCGCATTTTTATAGGCCAGACAGGGCACACCTGATTAAAGCCACCCGCCCCTTCGAACGTCTCAGCGTCGATTTCAAGGGGCCCCTTCCCTCCTCTGACCGCAACACGTACTTCCTCAATATTATTGACGAGTACTCCGTTTCCCCTTCGCCATCCCCTGCCCGGACATGACCAGCGCCACAGTCATCAGGTGCCTCCACGACCTGTTCGCCATATTTGGCTTCCCCAATTACATCCACAGCGACAGGGGCTCGTCGTTCCTGAGCGACGAGCTGCGCCAGTACCTGCTCGAGAAGGGCATAGCCACGAGCAGGACTACCAGCTACAACCCCCGGGGTAACGGACAGGTAGAGAGGGAAAACGCAACGGTGTGGAAGACCGCCATGCTCGCCCTAAAATCCAAGGGCCTCCCAATCTCCCGCTGGCAAGATGTCTTCCCCGATGCGCTCCACTCCATACGATCACTGCTCTGTACTGCCACAAACGCCACCCCTCACGAGAAGATGTTCGTCTTCCCCAGGAAATCCACCTCGGGGACATCACTACCGCCATGGCTGACGTCTCCGGGACCCGTCCTGCTCAGGAAACACGTGAGGAGCCATAAGACGGACCCCCTGGTCGAAAAGGTTCACCTCCTCCACGCCAACCCACAGTACGCCTACGTGGCGTATCCTGACGGGCGGGAGGACACAGTCTCAATTCGAGACCTCGCACCCCCAGGTACCACCCGAAACACCATCGATCACCATCCACTACCTCCACCCACCACCACTACCTACGACACACCACCGGGGTGTCTACCACGAACTGACGACATGCCGGTGCCATCCCTACCCCGAGAGGACGACACGCCAGTGCTCCGTCCCACGCGAGAAGCGGCCGCGGGCAAAGAACCGCCGCAACCGGCACCACGAAGATCATTACGGCAGACAAGACCCCCGGAGAGACTTTCGTATACGAACTTTTGAAACACTTCACCCTGCCGGACTCTTTTTTAAACGAGGGGTGAATGTGGTAAACCACTGTTAACCTGTACATGCCTGTGTGGTAAACCACTGTTAACCCTGTACAAGTCCAGGCATGTCTCAGCCCCTGGCTCCACCCCTAAGCCCGGGTATAAAGGTGACTCACCACCCTTCCCCCGGGAGCTCTTAGGATGGATCCACTAGCAGAGGCATGCTCTAGTTCTTAGTCAATAAAAGCCTACTTCATATAAGTCCATCTCGTAGTCTTTGGTATTGTTGATAGCGCATCACCTTTAATGTATCTGTTAACTGTGCTAGGGCTTCTTTCCTGTACTCCGCGTGATGACGTCATGCCGTCCATCACGTGATCGCTCAACGGCGGGAAGAACGTGATGACGTCATAGCTCGGAACCTTCTAGCAGTAGAGCTCGGAACCTGCTAGCAGTTGAGCTCGGAACCTTCTAGCAGTTTCCAGAGAGGCTTTCAAGCAGACCAGACCTATTTGCTTTGTATCCTACAGTTTCCTGTACAGCTTCGTTTGTTCATTAAATTTTATTGTTTTTGATTTTCTGAGTCGATCTCAATTCTTCGGCTAGGAACCCCAGTTCCTACATTGGTGACCCCGATTTCTTCGAACAATTTTCGTTGAAGTTACATCATGGACACGAACACCGTCACCCTCAAACTGCCGCAATTTTGGGAGCAACAACTGGCCGCGTGGTTTTTCCAGGCGGAGGCCCAATTTGCAATCCGGGGAGTAGCAGCGGATTCGACCCGTTATTATTACGTGTTCTCCACCCTCGACAGCGCCACAGCCTCACGGGTTGTCAGCCTCCTCGAGAGTCCACCGAATGATGGCAAGTACGAAGCTTTAAAAGCACGTTTACTGCAGATTTTCGGTCTGACCAAGTCGGAGTGCGCTCGCAGACTTATCTCCATGCCTGGCCTCGGGGACTCAAAACCCTCAGAGCTCATGAGCCAAATGCTCACGCTTTTGGGCTCGGAATCGCAATGTTTTCTGTTCCGCGAGCTGTTTCTCTGTCAACTACCAGAGCCAGTACAGACGGCCTTGGCCAATTCCGCGATCACGGATTGTGCTGAACTCGCAGCGGAAGCGGATAAAATATTCACCGTCTCACAACAATCTTGTGCAGCCACGAGGCACCCATCCCCCACAAGAGCGAATCCGACTCCTCCTCCTGCAGGCTGGTGTGTATACCACGCTCGTTTCGGCGCGAAGGCCAGAAATTGCCGTCCGCCCTGCAGTTTCTCACCAAAAAAAAACCTACCTCAAACCAGCGGTTTCTGAGAAGATCAATAAGGGACGCGCCGGAGTTGCGATGGCCATCGGGTCCGCAGGGAAACTCCTATACATTACAGACTCCCTGTCAGGGCGATGTTTTCTCTGTGATACTGGCTCCCAGTGCAGTATCCTACCAGCGTCGAAGCTAGATCTTCAATCCAGCGGTCAAGGTCCCCCCCTTGAGGCAGCCAATGGTGCGGCCATTCGCACGTTCGGAAAGCGTAGGGTCCAGTTGAGTTTTGGCGGCCAACGTTTTGTTTGGGAGTTCATCACGGCGAAAGTCTCAGGCCATCCTGGGGGCAGATTTCTTCAATGCAAACGGGTTTCTCGTCGACGTCCGACACTGCCAGCTAATCAGTGCCTCCACTTTTCACTCGGTCCCCTGCCACCGAAGCACCGCGATGTCTTGGTCAGTTACCTGTGCAATCCCATCTCCAAATGAGTTCTCTCGTCTTCTCAGTGAGTTCCCTGAGCTCACCAGGCCCACATTTTCTTCTTTAGTCGCGAAGCACGGTGTGGCGCACCACATTACCACGACAGTTTATGCGAGAACTCGAAGGCTGGAACCCGGTAAACTCGCGGCCGCCAAGGCGGAGTTCCATACAATGGAACGCCTGGGTATTATTCGACGTTCGAATAGTCCTTGGTCCTCGCCATTACACATCGTTCCTAAGCCGGGCGGCGGATGGCAACCATGTGGCGACTACAGACGCCTGAATGAGGCTACCACACCGGATCGGTACCCAATTCCTCACATTCAGGATTTTTCGGCCCATCTGGCAGGGAATTCCATCTTTTCCAAAGTAGACCTCGTCCGAGGCTATCATCAAGTGCCTGTGCATCCTCAGGACGTCCCCAAAACTGCCGTCATCACACCTTTTGGGCTCTTTGAGTTCCTTCGTATGCCGTTTGAGCTGAAGAATGCAGCACAAGCCTTCCAACGTCTCATGGATTCCGTGTTGCGCGATCTGCCGTTCATCTTCGTCTACCTAGACGACATCCTTATTGCCAGTAACAGCACGAAAGAACACATTACGCACTTGCGTACCCTTTTTCTCATCTCAGCCAACATGGCCTTATTATCAACCCGGCCAAGTGCCAGTTTGGGTTGCACAGCATTGATTTCCTGGGACACAGAATCACCTCAGAAGGCGCCGTCCCGCTGGCCACGAAGGTGGAAGCAGTCACCTCGTTCCCTCTTCCTCAGACCGTCAGGGCCCTCCAGGAATTTCTGGGAATGGGCAATTTTTATCATCGGTTCGTCCCCAAGGTGGCATTGTGGATGCAACCTTTGTACGAGGCCCTCAGAGGTAAATCAGGCAAAGACCTGATCGATTGGACACCCCAGATGGACCAGGCTTTCCTCGACACTAAGAACGCTTTGGCTGCTGCGACCATGTTGGCACATCCCCTTCCGGGCGCAACCATTGCCCTTACCACCGACGCATCTGATTATGCCATCGGGGCAGTACAGGAGCAGTGGGTCGACGGCACATGGCAACCATTGGCTTTCTTCAGCCACCAATTGTGGAAGAACGAACGCAAGTATAGTACTTTTGATAGGGAGTTGTTGGCATTGTTTCTGGCCATCCGACATTTTTGCTTCCTACTGGAAGGACGCCCATTCACGGCTTTTGTAGACCACAAGCCACTTACTTCTGCGATGGCCAAGACAGCGGAACCATGGTCGGCACGGCAACAACGTCATCTTACGTACATATCTGAATTTACAACTGACATACAACATGTTTCGGGCAAAGACAACCTGGTGGCGGATTGTCTCTCCCGCGCCCAGCTCCGCGCAGTACACCTGGGAGTCGACTATGTTGGTTTGGCAAAAGAACAGAAGGCAGACCCTGACGTGCAGGCATACCGGACCGCACCTTCCAGTTTACAAGTGGCTGATTTCAGTTTCCAGGCCGCAGGGACCACACTCCTGTGTGACATCTCGATGGGCGTCCCACGTCCAATCGTTCCAGTCGAATGGCGCAGGAGAATTTTCAACACTATCCACGGGTTGTCACACCCTGGCATGAGAGCGTCACAACAACTCATGGCAAAGAAATTCGTCTGGAAGGGCATGCATCTCGACGTCCGTGACTGGACTAATACCTGCGTGAGTTGCCAGAAGTCCAAGATACAATGCCATGTTAAGGCCCCAGTTGCCACTTTTCCGGTTCCGGAGCGTCGATTCGACCATGTGCACGTGGACCTGGGTGGTCCTCTCCCTTCCTCTCGCGGGTACACTCACCTCCTCACCGTGGTAGACTGCACCACCAGGTGGCCAGAGGCAATTCCTTTGGTTGCCACCACAGCGGCAGACGTCTCCAGAGCCTTCATCTCGTCGTGGGTAGCTCGGTTCGGGGTACCGGCTGACATCTCCTCCGACCGGGGGCCTCAATTTACCTCTGAGCTTTGGAACGCCGTAGCTCAAGGTTTGGGCACCAAGCTTCATCATACCACCGCCTACCATCCACAGGCGAACGGTCTGTGTGAAAGATTCCACAGGTCCCTTAAAGCCGCACTGCGTGCTAGTCTCCGTGGGCCTAGTTGGGTGGACAGGCTCCCTTGGGTGCTGCTAGGTCTTCGCACGGCGCCTATGGACGACCTGCATTCTTCTTCAACTGAGCTGGTTTATGGCCAACCACTCAGAGTGCCTGGCGATTTTCTTCCTCCTCACACGGAACCCTGGTCCCCAGCTCAGCAGCTCGTCAGCCACCAGGAAGCGGCTAGGAATTTCATCCAAGTGCCTACGTCGCATCATGACCTGCAGCGCTCCCATGTCCCGGTGGATCTTAAGAGCGCAGAATATGTGTTCATTCGGCAGGATGCTCGCAAAATCCCGCTCAAACCGCCTTACACAGGTCCGTTCCGCGTCATCTTGTCAGGTGACAAGTCTTTCACAGTCGACGTCGGCGGTAAGCCTGACCACATCTCCATCGACCGGTTGAAACCGGCGCATCTGGATCTGAGCGAACCAGTCGTCACCGCTCAGCCGCCTCGTCGTGGTCGTCCACCGTCGACTGCCGGTCCAGTACAGCCACAGTCATCCGCCGAGCCGTCAGTGCCCGCCTCACCGGGTCGACCACAGCCGGCCTCCTCTTCTCCTCCGCCTGTGGAGTCATCCCAACCACAGCCAACGACCAGTTCGTCTTCTAGCGCTCTGTTCCAGCTGCCGGGGTATTGCAGTCAGTTGGACAGACTCGTCAGACCCCCTTCTCGCCTTACCTTCTCTGTTAAAAGCAATTCTGGGGGGGCGCATGTGGCGGAACCACCAGAGGATTACGGACAATTGTATATAATTCCTTTTACAGCAATGTAGTACAGCTGGGGGCTGCACCTTTAATGTATCTGTTAACTGTACTAGGGCTTCTTTCCTGTACTCCGCGTGATGGCGTCATGCCGTCCGTCACATGATCTCTCAACGGCGGGAAGAACGTGATGACGTCAGAGCTTGGAACCTTCTAGCAGTAGAGCTCGGAACCTTCTAGCAATTGAGCTCGGAACCTGCTAGCAGTTGAGCTCGGAACCTGCTAGCAGTTTCCAGAGAGGCTTTCAAGCAGACCAGACCTATTTGCTTTGTATCCTACAGTTTCCTGTACAGCTTCGTTTGTTCATTAAATTTTATTGTTTTTGATTTTCTGAGTCGATCTCAATTCTTCGGCTAGGAACCCCAGTTCCTACACCAGCACATATTTTACGAGTTCCATTCCTGCCCCATCAATGAATGGGTAATTAAAAGCTCCTAAAAGAATAATTTTGTTATTCCTGCTTTTCTCCTTGATCTATCTACAGAGTTCCTCTTCCATTTCCCTTAGGAACATAGAAACAGGAGTAAGTCATTCAGCCCCTCAAGCCTGTTCCACCATTCAATTAGATCATGGCTGATCTCCATCTACCCGCCTTGGTTCCGTAACCCTTAATTCTCTTGCCGAACAAAAATCTATCTCAATCTCAGTTGTGAAATTTTCCTAAACAGATTTTTGGGGGAAGAGTGTTCCAGATTTCCAATACTCTTTGTATGAAGAAGTGCTTCCTGACATCACCCCTGAACGGACTAAATCTAATTTAAAGGTTATGCCCCCTTGTTCAGGACTCACCCACCAGAGGAAATAGTTTCTACCCTATCAAATCTTTTAATCACCTTAAACACCTCAATTACTCAAGGGAATACAATTAATGGTTTTTAGTACAACCCTACTAATGTAATAATGCCTGTTTTTAAATCTTTGGTCTCTAACCATATAGGCTGTGAATCTCTGAGTACAGCAGTCCTCTCTACAGCATGCACTCCCACCTTCATCAACAAGCCACCACTACTACTCCTCTCTTACCTATTCTGTCCCTCCAAAAATTATAACTTGATATGTTTATTTTCCACTCGTCAAGGCTACAGCCAAGTGCTGATAGTGCTATTAAATCTATACATTACTGTGACATAATTGCTTATAATTTCTCCAGTTTAAAGGAATCAAGAGATTATGGAAATAGGGCAGGAAAGTGGAGTTGAGTTAGAAGATCAGCCATGATCTTAATGAATGACGGACCAGGCCCGAGGGGTCCTATGGCCTACTCCTGCTCTTATTTCTTATGTTATTTCTCACTCTGAGTATTGCATACATGCACTTCATTTTTTTGTTTGTATTTAACACTGTTCTTTTTCCCTCAGCTAACAATTTGTTCCTCTAATTCAGTCTTTTCTCTGCTTACAATGGGGATTTTCCTTTACTCCCTTTATTTATTCTGCATGCCATTCCTTTTACTAAATTAGTTTTATTTGCATATTAACCATCTATTTCTACCTTCCCCACTTGCTCTTCGATTGCTTTTATTTTCCCTGCCTCTTCCTTCCTAGTTTAATAGACGCCGCACTTCCCTATTTATCTATTTTGCCAATACATTAGCTTCTTTTCTGTTCAGCTTATCTTTGTAAACTAGCTCCCATCTTCTCCAGAAACAGTGCCAATGCTCCATGAAATGGAAACGCTCTTCCTAACACCACCTCTTTGGCCAATTGTTGAGCTCCCTATTCTTTCCTATTGTATCCCGTGACTGAGGGAGTAAGTTAGAAATTGCCACCTTTGAAGTCCTGCTCCTAAACCTTCTTCCTTATCTCAAACTCAGTTTGCAGGACTTCAGGGGGGTTATTTTGGCCAAAGGGTGAAAAGAGCTGCTAAATGGGTGCTGTGCTAATAAGAGAGGCCTGTTTGAAACTCTGGATTTAACACGCAATTTTCAGGCTAATTGATAATTATCATGATTTGAACGTGCCTGCAGGCGCTGAAACCAACAACTGCAGGTGAGCACTCAAACACTGATTAGATGCAATTTTCCTGGAACTGTATATGTCGCCTGCACTCACCCACTTCCACTGAAGGTATGGAGTGCGATGGGCTGGGAGTGGAATGATGCCCCAAGGAGCACGAGAGAGGGCATCCAGGGTCTCCGATGCGGCACTGGAGGTCCTGATGGAGGAGTTAGAGAGGAGAAGGGATGTCCTCTACCTGCCTTGGGGGTGGTGGGGGGGGTTGCAGGCGGCAGAGGCAACTGATGCGCTGCATCAGGTGGGGGTCTGGAACTCACTGCCTGAAAGAGTGGGAGATGCAGAAACCCTCATTGCATTTAAAAAGTACTTGGATATGCACTTGAAGTGCCGTAACCTACAGGACTATGGACCAAGAGCTGGAAATTTGGATTAGGCTGGATAGCTCTTTTTCGGCCAGCACAGACACGATGGGGCGAATGGCCTCCCTTCTGGGCCATAAATTTCTATGATTCTATGTGGGACGAGATCGCCTGGGAGGTCACAGCCAGGAGCCCCTGGACCCAGTGCCACAAGAAATTAAATGACTTGACACAAGTGGTGAAGGTAAGATCCCATCTCACACACTTCTCAATAACTGCACCAGCATCACAACCTCAATATACTTTGTCCACCATCTTCAACCATGTGAGGCATCACACACACAAATACACCTCTCAACGCACTCATTCACAATCACACTCTCTCTCTTCTGGGAAAAATTAGCAAACAGGCGGCAGCAGGACCTGACCGGGGGAGGGGAAGCACAACTGCATGATATAACTCCCCTTGAGGAGGCAGTGCTGGCCGTGATTGGGAGTGGTGTGGCAGACCCCATGGCCAGAGGCAGAGCAGAGGGCATCTCGCTTAGAGGATTGTGGCCACTGCAGCTTCCTTACAGATGCGCAACTATTCCTGATCCCTAATTACCCAAAGCTATCCTCACTCCCAAGTTCCATATGATCTCATCACACACATCCTCCTATAGCTATATGTGCTGCACACTAACCCTTCCAGCTTTATCACTGCAGGCTCCCTGTAGCAAGGTGCACCTTGCCCTGTGGAGCAGGATCAGGAAGAGCAACAGCAACCTCATACCCTACAGGAGGAGGAGGAAAGCGAGGATGAATGCACTGCTTTAATGGCTACCACTGTCGCAGGCACCAGCTCAGAGGCTTAGAGGCTAGCTTAGAAGAGAGATCCTCAGAGGGATGCACCAGGCACTAGCCACGCAGGCTGGAAGGGATACCACAGGTGCCACCTTTCCGGGGACTAAGGTTGCATATTAGTTCTGCTGTACAGTAGTCAGATGAGGACTTCGCAGGGCCAAGCTTCAGAAGAAGGCTGATGGGTGCAACAAACCAAATGCTTGGTGTAATGGACAGCCTGCTTTAAAGTGTCGGGGGATGGAGGAGTTCGTCTCCACCTTGGTCCGTGGCTGGATGCAGAACCTGGAATCCATCCTCTCCAGCGTGGAGAGGCTGGCCAATTCCATCCAGCGAACTGTGGAGCCCGAAACCATGCAGCATCTGATGACTGAGGTTGCAACTTCCACTGCAGTCATTGCAGCTTGCATGGAATGGCAAACTGCTGTAATGGAAGCTCAGGCAGCTGCCATGGTGGCTCTGGGCTCCTCAGTTGAAAGGGGCTTGCAGAGTGTCTCCAATGCCCAGAGATCTGTCCTCCACCAGATCACTGGGCGGGCTGAACAGAGGCCCCGAGATAATGGTGTGGGAATCATCGAGCAGGAATCTATTGGTCTCTCTCCGGATGCCAGCATTGCTGCTCGCTCCCCTGTCACTCCACCATTGCCATTGCCTGTCAGCCAGGCAGCCCAGACTGAGATGGTACAAACTGAGGCAGGGCCACCACGGCCCACAGCCTCTCAAGGGTGTCCCAGGAGGACATCTGAACTGCCCTCTTCAGATTCTCAGCAGCCATCCATCTCGCCTGCTGCTGCCACTGGGGTTGCACTTTGTAGAAGCACTAGATTAAGTAAGAGCACAAATTATAGATGGCCACTAAGCGTAAGCACTAGGGTGAATAGTTTAATATTTTAAGTGATGTTGGTTCTGTCATGTTTACATATTTTATTTTTGATGTATATAAACAGTGATTATGGTAATTGGGTAGTGGTGGAATTGGTGGTCTTTCTTATTGTGATCTTCATGGAGAAGAGACTGAAAGGATTGCATGCAGATGATGAACTGCCTGATGGGTCCTAAGTCGTGGAAAGTACATCATGTGGCAACAGTGCTCCGGAATCTGATGGTGGAACACCTCTCTCAAAAGCGCTGTTCAATTAGGTCGCGGTGAGCGTCACTCTCGGGTGCCGGCCGTCTACCTGGAAGCCTCTGGTGCTCCACCACCATTCCTCTTCCTCTTCTTGTGGCTCCTGAGCTTGACCCTCTGGCACAATTGCTGGTGGTAACGGCTGGTCTCTCATTTTTCTTCTTAGTCAGTCCCTCGGAACCGAGGATGACTTGCTTCCACATTAAAAATGAGTTCGCAGGTGACTGATGAGTCAAATGCGGGACCTACAGTCTCTGTCACAGGTGGGGCAGACGGTGGTTGAAGGGGCGGGTGGGTGGGGTGTTTGGATTGACGTGCGCTCCTTGTGCTTGGCTTCCGCTTGCTCCCGGCGAAGAGACTCGAGGTGTTCGGCGCCTTCCCGGATGCTTCTCCTCCACTTTGTGCGGTCTTGGTCCAAGGATTCCCAGGTGTCGGTGGGGATGTTACACTTTTTCCAAGGAGGCTTTGAGGGTGTCTTTGAAGCGTTTCCTCTGCCCACCTGGGGCTCTCTTGCCGTGCTGGAGCTCCGAGTAGAGCGCCATTATCTCATTATCACCAGATTGTGGAGCATGCAGCAAATCACCATGAATTTGGACACCTTCTCGGCCGAGTACTGCAAGGCACCTCTTGACCGGTGAAGGCATCTCAACCTCTGCTTGAGGACCCCAATGGTTTGCTCAATGGCTGCTCAATGATATTCCTGGTGGCTGAGTGGCTCTCATTGTATGAGTGCTCAGCTGGTGTCTGAGGGGGGGTTTCTCACAGGAGTCACGAGCCATGGCATCAGAGGCTTTTCCTCAATATCTAGGAAGCAGCCATGCACATTGCGTTGGGGCTCAAAGTTCTGCAGGATGGATGACTGTCTCATTATAAATGCATCGTAGCAGCTCCCTAGATAGCAGGCATTCATCTGTATGATGCACTGCCGGTGGTCGCAGGCAAGCTGTACATTGAGGGAATGGAATCCCTTCCTGTTACTGAACACCTCAGAGTTTAAATGAGGGGCTCGCATGGCCACATACGTACAGTCAATGGCTCTAAGGAGTATGGGAAATCCTGTCGCATTCTAGAGCTCTCTGCCTCTGGTCTTCTCTGGCAATAGGGAATGGTACATAGTCATTCCTCAGAGCGTATAGAGCCGCAGTGACCTCCCTTATGCAGAAGTGCACATAGGATTGAGATGTGACTTATATCACCTGTGGCAGCCTGGAAAGTTCCAGTGGCATAAAAGTTAAGTGCTATTGTGACCTTGACTGTCACAGGCAATGCAGTTCTGGCTGTGCTGCAATGTTCAAGTCTTCTTTCCACAAGGCCACAGATCTCTGTAATGACCTCCTTAGTAAAGCGCAGCCTCCTCATGCACTGGTCTTGGGTCATGTGAATGTAGGAGTCATGGTCTCTGAATACCCTGGGTGGACAGGGCCTCCTGCTGAGAGCCTTCCTCTCCCTCTCTCCTGCAGCACCTGGTGCTGTTCTGCTTGGCCTCATCTCCTCCTCCAAATTGTCATGCAGACCAAGGGGGACCCCTATCAAGATGCCCGTGATCAACCACTCCCTTTCTCCTGGTGGCTCCTGTAAGGTGTCCAATAAGGTAAAGTAGCACAGCACTCACTCTTTTTAGGGAAAGTCCTGAGAGAATATCAGAGAAAAATGTTGTTGGAAGTCTTGACAAAGTGTCCCAGAAAGTCTCCCAATGTGTATCATAAGTCCTCTTCAAACGCAGTGTAGTCAGTTGATTTCAATCAGCAAGTGAACACTGAAGGCTAAGCATGGCTTTAAGTAGCGCTTGAAATACTCAGCAAGGATTTGTTTACTCCTGTTCAGCTGGTCGCTGTTAGGAGAGGTCGCTAAATTAAGCATTATTCACCAAAATTGCATGCAGCTTCTTCAATGAATGCTAGTAGGCAATTTAATTGTCAATCAGCCCCATAACGATCCTCTGGGCAGCCATTCCTAGCACTGGCTTCAACTCCTTTAACAAGATGGCGTTTTGCACTAAACCAGCATGGCAGTTTAAGACCCCATCTTGGCCACCTCTTTAGCGCCTAAAGTATTTGGCCAAAAGCACCCCCCAGGTCTTTCCTTTCCTGTATCGTTCGCTCCCATGTGGATCATGATGATTGGCTGCTCTCCCTCCCTTTCCATAATGTGCCCAACCTTTCTGAAATGTCACTTACCCTACTGTAAGCAGGCCCACATAGTATATATTAAAACAAAATCTCTGAATATTTTAAAAACCAGCTGTGTTGCCAAACCCCAGCAGCCCCACTGCAGTGCTGCCAAGCTCCATGACCCTCCACCCCGATCCTACCAATGCCCAGGACCATTTTCCAGTGCTATCACAGTTCAGTACTATCTCCAGTGCAGATAAACTCTACTCTCCCTACTCAGTACTGCTAAATACCAGATATTTAACAGCAACAGGTGCATTTTGCATACCACCTCATTGTGGATTCTTAGCTTTAAAACTGAAAAGGGATGAAAATTGATGTAAAAAGACTACTGAGCACTTGGCTTGAGTATAAAACAAGGCTTTAATTAACTGTTAAAAACTATGAGATTTCTAGTTACATCACTAGTTCCTGGTTACAGAAACATCCTGAGCAAGCTGGGCCCACACCCGAGTATTTATACTCCTTGGACAGCGCCACCAGCTGGCCGCCCAGTGTTACTTCATGAATCATGATAAGATTCATGACAAAAATTACACAGGTAAAGGAATATATATATATATAAATAAAATAAATAGTTTTCACAAAATAATGATAGGGTCATGGAATTCAATCCTCAAAGCACCAATAAAAATCCCAGAATGCCCTTTAATAAAAATGGAATTTGACTTATTCAGTTACTGTGAATCAGCAGCACAGATGTTATCCTCTATACGCCATAAGGACCCTACGGTTATAGAACAACACATCTTCCAACTCCAGACGACACACATTCTTACAGACGCAAAACAATCTTTAAAAAAAAAGCTTGGCACTTCATCCTGTGCTTTTGTGAACTGAAGTTTGAAATTAACAAATCAATTTACTAACTTGTAATTGATTTCAGCTACAATTCACAGCAGCTATAATTAAATGGATTTCTACAGGGTGCTTATGCAGTAGCCTTAAAGGCATAGATTAGGTTTACCAGCTACACATCACAACTGTGACCAGATCCTGATCTACATGTGAGCAATGTCATGAGAGATCCACTAGTATAACAAAGAAACTATCGGTCAGTGAAAGACAGGCCTGAATGTGTGTGGCTTGCAATCTATGAAGCTTCTCCAGACATCAAAAATAACTTGACCTAATTCTACACTCAGAAATGTACTCATGTCCTACGATTTGTGATATAGCAAGTTAGCGTAAGAAACTTGGAGTAAGAGAAGATCATTTGGCATCATGCCTCTCCTTTCACAGACTGAGTGTGATTTACACTACCATAGACTACATCATCCATTTAAACCACCCGAGAGCAATTGCTGCATAAAATAAGCTCTGATCCCCAAAGGTAATCAAACAAAAATATTCACTTGTCCTCACACCTTCACTATAACAGCCTACATCAAATAATATCCCCCCCATACTGTTGGATCCGCAGCAGAGGAATCCAATGTGTCCCATATAGTATTTCACCATCTCAGTCTATGCTTAAACACTCCCTCAAGTTTGGTTAATGTAACCAAAATTCTCAATGTCTGACCATGTGAGAAATCAAATATTATGGCCATTTCATGTGATGAACTCGCTTATCTAGAATTGAAGATTGCGGAGCAAGATTGATCATTGAACCTTTCTGTAACCAATCTCAAGTCAATTCTACTATTGAGAACAGGCTTTACACAAAACAGCTTCTACATTCCATTTATCTCATGGTTGGAGCGGAGCGGGGCGGGGGGGAAGAGTTGGAAGAAGAGAGAAAGTAAACCTGATACATTGCTGCTTCCCCTGGATTATTTATCCATTCTGAAATATTTTTGCAGGAACTATTTCCTTTAGCTAAAACTAAATTATGAGATGTCTAAAAAATATAAACTTGCATAGCTAACTGAAGCAGTACTTTGCTGTCATTTAAATAGATGTAGCTCTTCTCCCCCAAAAGACATTCAGGATACTGCATAATTCTGTTCTATTTTCTTCAAAGGGTTAAGTGAGTACATTTTTAGACATGTCCTATCCATATTGGTGACGAGATTTAATTTATTCCTGTACACAGACTGAAGTTATGAAAAAACTGCCGCATGTCATAATTTTTAACTGTTAACTAGATCTAGCAATTAAAAAGTATCAAATGAATACACCACTTTTTTTTTAATAAAAAATGTATGGTGAGCCAAGTAAACACCAGCAGATAATATTGCATAATACTCATTAGGTAAATAAACAATTTCATAATTTGTCATTTTTTCCTTCTCTGCAAAGGGATATAGACAGGCTAAGTGAATGGGCAAACATTTGGCAGATGAAATATAATGTGGGAAAGTGTGAGGTTACCCACTTTGGCAGGAAAAATAAAAAGCAAATTATTATTTAAATGGAGAGAGATTACAAAATGCTACAGTTCAGAGGGACCTGGAGGTCCTTGTGCATGTAACACAAAAAGTTAGCATGCAGGTACAGTAAGTAATCAAAAAGGCAAATGGAATGTTGACCTTTATTTCAAGGGGGTTGGAGTATAAAAACAGGGAAGTCCTGCTACAACTGTTTTGGTCTCCTTATTTAAGGAAGGATATGCTTGCATTGGAGGCAGTTCAGAGATGGTTCACGAGGTTAATTCCAGAGATGAGGGGGTTGACTTATGAGGAAAGGTTGAGCAGGTCGGGCCTATACTCATTGGAATTTAGAAGAATGAGAGGCGATCTTATTGAAACATATAA
Organism: Somniosus microcephalus; assembly: GCF_052327205.1. Taxonomy (NCBI): domain Eukaryota; kingdom Metazoa; phylum Chordata; class Chondrichthyes; order Squaliformes; family Somniosidae; genus Somniosus; species Somniosus microcephalus. The sequence continues at coordinate 100,583,880 of NC_140988.1, forward strand.
GATACTGAGGGATACATCGACAAGGTAGATGCAGAGATGTTGTTTCACCTCGTGGGGAAATCTAGAACTCGGGGGCACAGTCTCAGAATAAAGGGGCGCCCTTTTAGAACTGAGATGAGGAGGAATTTCTTCTCTCAGGAGGGTCGTAAATCTGTGGAATTCTCTGCCCCAGAGAGCCGTGGAGGCTGGGTCATTAAATACATTTAAGGTGGAGATAGACAGATTTTTGCAAGATAAGGGAGTGAAGGATTATGGGGAGCGGGCAGGGAAGTGGCTTTGAGCCCAAGATCAGCCATGATCTTATTGAATGGCGGAGCAAGCTTGAGGGGCCAAGTGGCCTATTCCTGCTCCTATTTCTTATGTTCTTATGTTCTCGGCCCCCAAAAAACCTTCCTGGTTTAAACCGCTTGCTGAATATTGGGTCAAGTTTTTAAGTAAAATAAGAATTGGATAAGGTTAAAAGTCAGAGATCAGGTCGCCTCGGTGTGGAGTGGGGAGTCTGATGGTATACAGATGCTCTCCACAACAAATATTTATGTCAACACATCCATAAGTACCTGACCAATGTCTGCTTTCTTCAGCTGCTACCCTGCACAAGGATCAGAACAGGTTTCAACTGGGGAGGTAGTGGAACATTGTATCTTTCATTTCAAGCCCCCAGAAAAATACATCAAGCAGCATAAGGACAACGAACTATGATGGTATTGACAGAAACTCCCAAGATTTCACATTTATTCAGCTAAACTAACAAGAACAAGAACAACATAGCTCAACTAACCCAAAAAGAATGACAGTATATGCTGGAGGTTTAATTACTGCAGTTGCATCTATTGATGGCTTCTGACCATCAATGTGAAATAAGTAAATAAAAGGGCAATTCATTTCCTCTGTTGTGATAGCCAGCCACAAGGTTTTGATATCATTTTCTTTTTTTGAAACTAGAAAATAGAACCAATTGACCCATACAAGAATAAAACACTATTCTACTGAGCCAATTCTGAATTTGTCCTTTTGAGTATTCAGCTCCATAGTCAGCTGATAAAAATCATAATGACAATTTTATAGAACTGCTTTTTGTAAGTTTACTATCATCTCTATCATACTGCATGTGTCAGTCGGGGAACATTTAGGGAACAGTGATAATAGTATCATAAGGTTTAGATTAGCTGTGGAAAAGGACAAGGAGCAATCTAGAGTAAAAATACTTAATTGGAGGAGGGGCAATTTCAGTGGGTTGAGAACAGATCTGGCCTGGGTAAGTTGGAATCAAAGACTGGCAGGCAAAACTGTAATCGAACAATAGGCTGCCTTTAAAGAGGCGATGGTTCGGGTACAGTCGAGGTACATTCCCATGAGAGGGAAAGGTAGGGCAACCAAAGCCAGCGCTCCCTGGATGACAAGAGAGAGAGAGAGAGAGAGAGAGAAAGATGAAGCAGAAAAAGAGGGCGTATGACAGATGTCAGTTGAGAATGTAAGTGAGAACCAGGCTGAATATAGAAAGTTCAAAGGGGAAGTGAGAAAGGAAATAAGAGGGGCGAAGAGAGACTATGAGAATAGAATGGCAGCTAACATAAAAGGGAATCCAAAAGTCTTCTTTAGGCATATAAATAGTAAGAGGAAGGGTGGGGCCGATTAGGGACCAAACAGGAGACCTACGCATGGAGGCAGAGGTAGTAAATGAGTACTTTGCATCTGTCTTTACCAAGAAGATGCTTCCAAGGTCATTGTGAAAGAGGAGGTAGTTGAGATAGTGGATGGGCTAAAAATTGATAAAGAGGAGGTACTAGAAAGGCTGGCTGTACTTAAAGCAGGTAAGTCACCAGGACCGGATGGGATGCATCCTAGGATGCTAAGCGAAGGTGGCAATTGCAGAGGTACTGGCCATAATCTTCCAATCCTCCTCAGATACGGGGGTGGTGCCACAGGACTAGAGAATTGCAAATGTTACACCCCTGTTCAAAAAAGTGTGCAAGGACAAACCCAGCAACTACAGGCCAGTCAGTTTAACCTCGGTGGCGGGGAAACTTTTAGAAACAATAATCAGGGACAAAATTAACAGTCTCTTGGACAAGTGTGGATTAATTAAGGAAATCCAGCACGGATTTGTTAAAGGCAAATCGTGTTTAACTAACTTGATTGAGTTTTTTGATAAGGTAACAGAGAGGGTTGATAAGGGCAATGTGGTTGGTGTGGTGTACATGGACTTCCAAAAGGCGTTTGATAAAGTGCCACATAATAGGCTTGCCAGCAAAGTTGAAGCCCATGGAATAAAAGGGTAGTGACAGCTTGGATACAAAATTGGCTAAGTGACAGGAAAGAGAGAGTAGTGGTGAACGGTTATTTTTTGGACTGGAGGAAGGTATACAGTGGTGTTCCCCAGGGGTCGGTACTAGGACCACTGCTTTTCTTGACATATATTAATGACTTGGATGTGGGTGTACAGGGCACAATTTCAAAATCTGCAGATGACACAAAACTTGGAAGTATAGTGAACAGTGAGGAGGATAGGGATAGACTTCAAGAAGACATATACAGGCTGGTGGAATGGGCAGACACGTGGCAGATGAAATTTAACGCAGAAAAGTGCAAAGTGATACATTTTGGTAGGAAGAACGAGGAGAGGCAATATAAACTAAAGAGTACAATTCTAAAGGGGGTGCATGAACAGAGAAACCGAGGGGTATACGTTTACAAATCATTGAAGGTGGCAGGGCAGGTTCAGAAAGCGGTTAAAAAGCATACTGGATCCTGGGCTTTAAAAATAGAGGCATAGTGTACAAAAGCAAGGAAGTTGTGATGAACCTTTATAAAGCACTGGCTCGGCCTCAACTGGAGTAGTGTGTCCAATTCTGGGCATCGCCCTTTCGGAAGGATGTGAAGGCCTTAGAGAGGGTGCAGCAAAGATTCACAAGAATGTTTCCAGGGGCGAGAGACTTCAGTTACGTGGCTAGACTGGAGAAGCTGGGGTTGTTCTCCTTAGAGCAGAGAAGGTTGAGAGGAGTTTTGATAGAGGTGTTCAGAATCATGAGGGGTCTAGACAGAGTAGATAGAGGGAAACTTTTCCCACTGGTGGAAGGGTTGAGAACCAGACGACACAGATTTAAGGTGATTGGAAGAAGAACCAAAGACGACATCAGGAAAAACTTTTTTACGCAGCGAGTGGTTATGATCTGGAATGCACTGCCTGAAAGGGTGGTGGAGGCAGAGTCAATCGTGACTTTCAAAAGGGAATTGGATAAGTACCTGAAGGAAAAATATTTGCTGGACTATGGGGAAAGGACAGGGGAGTGGGACTAGCTGAAGTGCTCTTGCAGAGAGCCGGCACAGGCTCAACGGGCTGAATGGCCTCCTTCTGTGCTGTAACCATTCTATCTCATACTGTAAGTCAGTTTCCATCATCAAGGAGCTGCTACATGATAGACATTAAAGAAATAAGATAAATCTCTTACCAGTCTGTTTATGCGAACAAACTCTTCTGGAGTTTGGGCCCATAGTGGAAGCTCTACATCAGACACCACAGTTCCATCATCCATCACACCCAGATTATAATTATTGGAATTGACAAACATCTCCGGAAGATAATAAAATTCAGGAATCAGCTCCTGTGTAAGAAATAAACAATCATCCATTTTACTAAAATAAGGGTTTAACAGCCAGAGTCTACTTCACCATAATCATCAAAAATCTCACACACATTTAAGTAATGCACCAACCATCCCATTAAGATGTTATTTTAATCTGCTAAGTATGATCAAGCTTGTTAGCCATTGTGAACTTGTTTTTCAAGTACTGAAGAAATGTAAATATGGTGGTCACTATAAGATTAACTTCAGTTCAATAAAGCCCAACTGCTTAAAAACGCTCCTTCACAAACATATGCAATACCAGCACACTTCAATGACCAATGTATTTATAATAGTTCTGGTAACCAACACAGAATTGACAATAGTATGCTGAACAATTAGTTAGGACACCCATAACAATTTAACTAAACATTATCATCACTGCTCATAAGAAAGAAAAAGACTTGCATGTATACAGCGCCTTCCACGTTCTCAAGACAACATAAAGCGCTTCCCACAAACAGCAAATGAGATAAATGACCAATTAATGGTTGAGTGATAAATGTTGGCCAGGACACCAGGAGTACTGTGGGATTGCTTACATCACCTCGGTTTAACATCTCATCTGAAAGATAGTTCCTCCAACAATGCAGCACTCCCTCAGTACTGCATTGAAGTGTCAGCCTGGATTATGTGCTTAAAACTATAGTTGTCCTTGAACCCATAATCTTCTGATCAAAAGGTGAGAGCGCCATCACTGAGCCAAGCTGACAATTAAAAATAAACAAAGAAAAACATTCACTATCCTAAAACAATATAAATAGTATTGCCCCACTACTACTGAATTTGAAGCAAGGATTCAAAATCTGGCTTTGGATTATTAATTCATTTTTTATTTTAGATTAAGGTTAAGGGTAAAGACAAAAGCCTGGCACAGTACTTGGGTTGGTGCTATCCAGTTGTTCAAACGTGCATAGCTAGGAATTTAGAGGTAAAGGGAAAATATTATAATTCAAGTTGTTCTACACAATACTCAAAGGGTTTTAAATCAAAATGTGAGAACTTAAAGATACTCTGGTGGTACAGCTGCTACCTCTAATAAGGCCATTTTGTCAGGAGTCATCAAATTACCAAGAAGAACACTACAATGTTTTTTCATAGTTATGGACCTGCATCATATTTTTATGACTTGTCATATTTATCAAAAGATTGAACTGTTTGATATCATATTTCACCCGAGCTAAACCATTAAATTGTCTGCCCTCTGCAGTCTCCAATAATATTTTATTTCAGGTCCATGCATTAAATACAAGATGATTTCTCTTTGCATGAACTAAAATCTGCACAAACTACCAGATTTTATTGAACAAATGTGGATACAGTATATATATATATAGATAGAGAGAGAGAGAGAGAGAGAGAGAGAGAGAGAGAGAAATTTTGACACTTGGCAAAAAAGAAAATCAGGAGAGACATTTAAAAGGAGGCCAAGCCAATATGGCGCGCTTTACATTATCGCCAAAAGTCAAAATTACCCTGAGAGAGAGAGAGAATGAGAATGAATGAAAAGTCAATGTTACTTTGGTCACCTTAATTATTGGTGAGATTTTGTAACATTCAAAATTTCCAATGCTTCAATATATGACCTATAACTAAGGCAATGCGACCCCTCCCCCAATCACTAATTAGAAACAAAGTGCAGGGGTGCTTGACTACTTAATTGAGCAAAAATATAGATTACTTCACAATGTAATAACTTATGTTTGTTACACCTTTATCACACACTAACAAAAGAATTTTTAAAAATTGCCCACTATGAAAAGCATTGCACTTCTGTATTTAATATCTCCCCGATTCTCTCCTTTATCCCTCAAGCACTTCCAAAGTCCTTCACCTTTACACTTCCCACTTCATTCGTGGTAACCTCATACTAATTATCTGCAACATTATTATTGCTGGTTAAAACAATTAAGTATGCTGCAAGCTATTCTGGCACTCTCAAACAAAATAGGGGTAATGTATGTAATTACTGCAGTATCTGAAAATCACAGCAAGTGCCTGATGTAAAATTTGCCTGGCACCCCCATGCCATTTAACAAGCAGAAAAATACAGGCCAGTCTGATGGCTATTATGTGCAATGGCCCTGTGCAGCCATGTCAAAAGCAAGTGGCTCTGATCTAAATCCCTTGTTCTTATGGGTCAGCGGACCAGTGGTTCCTGGGCACCCCTTAGGGCCAGTTTCAACAGCAGCAGCCTTCCAGGCAACTGACAGCAACAGAACAGGTCATCAGATGCTGAGCAAGGTCAGGTTGGAGCAGTCAGTGCAGAGACAGCAAGGATCAAGAAAGGAATTAAGTTATTATCTCTTCTATCACCAAGTACACCATTGTAAACTACAGAATTGCAGATCCTTCCAAAGAAATTTCACATTTAACTCATATGATGAAAAGACGAGACCTTTGGTTTATCTATCCTCAGCAGGGCTGCCATCATGTGAGAAAATAATTACCAATTTACTAACACAGAAGGCAACATTGCAACTTTTTAAAATCTTGCAATTCCCACATTACAACAGTGACTCCACTTTAAAAAGTACTTAATTGGTTGTAAAGCGCTTTGGGATGTCCAATGGTCATGAAAGGCACTATAGAAATGAAAGTCTTTCTTTCTTTTTACAAAATGACTGAGTTATGCAGAAATTGTTTATGGATGATACAATTACTCTATCTAATGATAACAGCTACAACTTCACACTTTATTCCATTTTATTTAAATTCAAGAGATATAATCATAACCTTATTTTTAAAATACAGGTTTATAAATTGCTTTAAATTTAAATTCTTCAACCATTTTCTTATAGTAAGGCTTCCTTTGCAATTATTTCCTAAAAACATATTCTGCGATAATTAATACATTGAAAAATGTTGCACCAGTTATTTGCACCAGTTATTTTTAAACAGCCAGGTTCTAAGAAAACTTAGAATCTGAATTTCTGTAGCATCTTTCATGACCTCAGGAGATCCTAAAGTGATTCACAGCCAATGAAATCCTTTCGAAGTGTTGTCACTTTTGCAATGTAGGGAAACGCAGCAGATAATTTGCGCACAGCAAAGTCCCACATACAGCAATGTGATAATGGCCAGGTAAATTGTTTTAGTGATGTTGGTTGAGAAAGAAAGACGACTAGCATTTATATAGTGCCTTTTAGGGCCACCGGACATCCCAAAGTGCTTTACAGCCAATGAAATACTTTTTGAAGTGTAGTCACTGTTGTAATGTAGGAAACATGGCAGCCATTTTGCACACAGCAAGCTCCCACAAACAGCAACATGATAATGACCAGATAATCTGTTTTAGATGTTGATTGAGGGATAAATATTGTCCAAGACATCGGGGAGAACTCTTCTTCTCTTCTTTCAATAGTGCCACGGGATCTTTTATGTCTACCTGAGAGGGCAGAGGGGGTCCCGGTTTAACGTATCATCCGAAAGATGGCACCTCCAACAGCGTTGCAGTCCCTCAGTACTGCACTGAAGTGTCAGGCTAGATTATGTGCTCAGGTCTCTGGAGTGGGACTTGAACCCTAACTCAGAGATGAGAGTGTTACCACTGAGCCAAGGTTCTATATTCACAATTACGTGCCAAAGCATGCACATTTGATAAAACGGTTATGTACTACATCATTGAATTATCAGAATTGCCAATACCAAAATCAAGATGTCATTGATAGTTATTGTTGAGGTTAAATTCAACAAGATTATTAATCGTTGAATCAATATAAGCAGACAAGAACAATTTGAATTAATAAAAAATCCCTGCATCTCAAAAATGTCAACCTCAATTTTACATTTCATTTTTGCACACTATTAAACTACTTTGAACAGAGATATGGTTTATCTGATATCTGTGGTATTAGTAAGAGTTTTCAATCAATTTTTCATGACTGTCATGGGTAACTTGAGAAATTTTGGTTAATGGGGGGAGGCGGAAGAAACAAAGGCATGTCTACATTATAAAGGCACAACAAAAATAGAGGCAATAGCCCTAAAGGTTAAAAAATGATTAGGGAAATGCTTGAAAGTTAGTACTGGAGAGATTCACAAAGGCTTCAAGGTTTTTTGTAACTCTTGCTTAACACCTTAATAAATGAGCAGAGTAAAATTTAATCTTAAGTGTCTAGGGATGGGCAATAAATGCTGGCCTTGCCAGTGACGCCCAGATCCCATAAACGAATAAAAAAAAGTAAATGAGCGATGCAAGCAGCAAAAATCCCCCACAAACAGTGCTGGATGTGATTGTGGAAATTTTTCAACAAGCACCAAAATGGAAAGGAAAAGGGCTCAGTTTTCATTAATGTAAATATATACAGTGGAAATAAAGTAATGGCCCGTATTTTCCGATCGGAGGCTTCCTGCGTGCGGAGGCCTCCAATCTGGAAAAAATCTATGCCCTTACCTAAGGGCTCCAGAGGTCCGGACATTTCCGCTCCTGGGCCTCTGCTCTACGAAATGCACAGGGCCCAGGTATCACAGGGGCGCATGCGGTTCGCAAGCGTCCCTGGGATTACGTGGGCCATGGGGGAACCAATGAAAGAAGGGAATCTCCCTTCATACTTTTGACAGCTTAGACCTGAAAAAAAAATTAAAGTTTTTCAACGGGGCTAAAAATAAACTTACCTTTTTAAAAAGTATTTTTAAATTATAAATGAGTGAAACATTTTAAAAAACTTTTTAAAAACTATGTAAGGCCTGCTTTTACCAGTCATAAGATTTGTAAGTGTTTTCAGCGGGCGGAGGTTCTGCAGAAAGGGGAATTCTCCCCCTGCAGAGGTCCTTCTCCAGGGCAGGCGCCTGAAACCGGCACTTGCGAGGTCCCTACAGGTGTGTACACAGCTCGGACACACCCGTAGGGATCAGAAAATACGGGCCATTATTCAACAAAAAGATGCTCACCAAATTCTTCTAGTACAGCGGAACAGGACATAAAAATTACATTTTGGTTTACAAAATTCTACCACTTCGCAACCAAGTTATTTATACTCTCATTTTAACAGCATAACATGACTTAAAACCTATTTTGGAAATAAATACATTTGCACTATATTTGTAAATTGCTGTTATTTATTGAGAGAATTAATTTTTTTACTTGTCTTTCATTTCTTACTTGAGTGTCTCTGATCCCAAAAAGCAATCCCCATCAGTTTCTCTGCTTACTGGCACTTTCATTTTATTGAAGAACATGTGTGAAGTGGCAATGTTCTGCTTGAGTAAAGGAAGTTACCAGGTGGTACAGTCATCGGCTGGTGTTATGGTCAACATGTGCTCTTTCACCAACACAATTTAAAATCTAAAACATGGGAACATAGCACGTGTTGACTAACACCAGTTGGTTACTGTGCTAGCTGGAAATTTCCTCCTCAATCTGGCTGGCATAGATTGCACATATTTATGAATAAAATTGAAGTGTCAGTGTATGGAGAGATTGATGGTGGTATCCCTCCCATTTTAACAGCTATCAAAACCATGTCCAATAACACGGATTCCAAATTGGGCTCATCAGTTTTAACTGATATGATTTTCCACGGCAGGGATCTGGAACTTGAAAGTACAAACATTTTGTTTTGTACATTTAAGGCACAATTTTAGGCAAGAGGCAAGCGTGGGGCGAGCAGCCGGCTCATTCCGACTTGCCTGAGAGAGTCCTGGGCCATTTTAATTCTTTTTGGTGCAAGTTTATACAAAATTCTAATTGACGCATTGCTAATAGCTTGAAATTTTTTAGCCATTTTATATCGTATATGCTTTGAGAGATTCTCTTATTACACCAACCTGGAATTTGTACACTACTCCATTTTATGCACATTGGGGAAGTAGGCAAGTATCATTTCTTGGACTAAATGAAATTCAGATACTGCTTAAGAATTAATTTTGGAAGTGATCCAAAGTACTTCGCTGCGCTCATACTACGGGAGATAATAAGGATCGGTGACCAAGTTGTGTAGTTCACATGCCCTCATAATCTACATTAGAGCCACCAGAGGGCTACATTTTGGAGTTGGCAATTTAACATAGCTATATTTCAAAGGGAGAGTGAACTAATTAGACCATGCAAAACCAGATTCAGATCGTTTGCTGGAGCAAGAACAGCCAGCACAGATCTGTTTAAGTCAAGTCATGTTCAACAAACTTAAGAGTATCTTTTTTGAAGATAAATAAACGGAATACAGTAGATGTAGTGAATATGGATTTTCAGAAAGCATTTGATTAGGTGCCCCCACAAGAGGCTTGCTAGAAAAATACAGGTGTATGGTATAAGAGGAAATGTAGCAACATACATAGAAAGTTGCTTAATGGACAAGAAACCATGAGTTAGAGCAAATGAGTGTTGATTGGACTGCAGAAGGGTTGGAAGAGGTATACCCCAGGAGTCAGTGCTGGGTCCAGTTTTGTTCTTGCTATATACAGACAATTTGAACTTGGGTACAAGGAATAGAATTTCAAAATTTGTTGACAGAAAAGTAGTAAGCTTTGGCAAATAGCGAGGAGGACTGTAAAAGACTTCAGGAAAACGGACAGGTTGGCACAATAGGTAGAGAGGTAGCAATTTCATGTAGATAAGCATGCGGTAATACATTTGAGAGAGAAAAAAAAGAAATGGGACTATACACTAAATGGAAAGACACTGAAAGGTGTTTATGAACAGAGAAACCTAGGGGTTCAAACATCTAATTCCTTGAAAGTGCAAGTACAAGTAGGTAAAGTTGTAAAAGGCCAATAGTATTTTGGATTTTATAAATAGGGCATAGAGTACACAAGGAAAGGAGTACTAATTAATTTATACTAAACATTGGTTAGACCACAGATACAGTACTGTGTAAAGTACTGGGTACCCCCTTATAAAACGGACATTAAAGTCATAGAGAGTATATAGGGTTGGTTGTCCAGAATGACACCAGAAATGGGAAACTAGTTGTGAGGAGACTTATGACACTGGGGCTATTTCCACAGAAGAGAAGGCTAAGAGAAGATTTAATAAGAGTTTTTTAAAATTATGAACAGTTTTGATTGATTGAATAAGGAAAGCCTGTTTCCTCCAGTTGAAGAGTTAGTGATGAGAGGACTTAAATTTAAATCATCACTGAGAAAGTGAAGAGATGGGTTAGGAAAAATTTCTTTACACAGAAGAATTGCCATGGGGAGTGGTTGAAGCAGAGACCACTGCAGGTTTTAAGGGAAAATTGGATAAATATTAGAATCAGAGGAAGATAGAAGGCTATGGGGAGAGAGTGGGGCAATTGGGCTAGTTTTCTCTCGTAAAGAGTTGGCACAGATACAGTGCGACAAAAAACATCCTTCTCTTTTGTAAACTTTTGGTTTTTTGATGAGGCCACAGTTCTCCAAGTATCTCTGATAAATCCCTACAGTGAGAATACTCCTCAGTTGAGCCATCTTAGTAAAAGGAGTTGAAAGCTGAGATGACATGCACCAAGATTTAAAACTACCATCTACTGTACCAAGTTATCCAAATATAGAGAAAAGCATTCTTTTATGACCAAGCTATTAAATAGTTACTAGTGCGGTAGCCCAGGGCTGAATAAGTTATAAATATTTAAATGACCTGATGTGTGCAACCAAAACAAGGCCGCCAAATATGTAGATGGTACTAAATTGGAGACAGATGAGGAATAAGGTAACTAAAAAGACAAAAGGACGATACGAAACTTGGTCCTTTTTGATGTGATATCTTGATAGTTATAATTTGGACTTCTCCCAAGTCTAGTAACAGGACTAACTTGCTGAACATGGAATATCTTGTGTGTGTTCTGGTAGACTGCACGCCCCAGAAACCAGAGGGCCAAGGCACACCCAAAATTGGGCCTCATCAGCATATTGCCGGCAAGCTGCAAACGCCAATCGGGGGTTCAGAAGCAGCTCCCAGTTCTTTGAGGATGATGTTGGGTCAGCTGCCTCCCTGACAGCGGCCCTCAGGTCAGTCCTTGTGGAGATTAGGGGGGGTGGGGGAGAACAAGTGGTCTTCGGGGCTGCTGTGCAGCCAGGAGGAGTAATTCAATAAGTATTTTTTTTAAAAGCCTATTTGGTGGTGGCCTCCAGCTGTCCCTTTAAGAAGCGGTGGTCAGGCCGCATATAAACATGTCACTGGCTGCGTTCAGGGCAGCCAGTTTTCGGGAAGGGAGCCTCCTATTTGCATATGCAAAGGGCCTAACGCCTGTTTCCGGTGCGTGTCCTGGACGCCTACACTGAAGCCTTTACTAATATGGCGGGCGGCGCACTTCCAGCATGGAATACGCACTTGCACGCCGCCCACCATACTGGATGTTTCGGCATCCATTTTAGGCCTGTAAATGGGTGCGGCGTCAACAAATTTTTAGGCCCAAGCTTCTTGGAGGGAATTTCATTGGAGCAATGGAGCTCCAATTTGAGGTCAAAAGGCATCATGTGGTCAAGAAAGAACAGCAACTATAGGGAAGCCATCCAAGGTAAGAGGTGGTAAGTGCAGTTAGACTTGCAACAGACATGAAGAAACCATCTTTGAAGAAGTGAAATAAACAATATTTTAAAGGGGCAGCTGTGCCTGACAGTATGCGATGTTAAAGATAACTAATCAAGAAAACTGATAACTCTTTATATGAACAAGATCTTTTCATAGATTTATAAACTACGCTACCCAATCACTAGATGTGGCATATTGTATTCGAATTTCATGTTCAGTTAAGAGCAGCTGAAGAAAAAAAATATCAAGACCAGAACCTGGAAGATTAATCGTCAGGTCAGAGACCAGCAATAACTCTTGGGCACACGAAAGCAAAGTCAGTCAGCATGAAGGTGGTTTAAGACTCTATAGATTAATGTTACTGCGCCTACCTCTGACCTCCCTTGTCTTTGCTCTTCCTAGAACAAGCCAAAGTTTAAACGAAGATACTGACATTATGTCTAACAAAGTATTCACTGTTTTGGATGCATTCAATTTAAAAGGGAAGTAACTTGAGCAAAGAAAGATGTCCAAACAACTAGTTGAAGCATCATTGTATCAATCAAGATACTGGCTTTTTATTGCTACATGCAGTGGTCATGATATTTTAAAATTCCAGTATGTCTGCAGAACTGCTGTGTATTGCACATTTTAAAGAATTTAACAGAATGTTGTGATTGGACCATAAGATACCAAACAATAATAAATATACTAAAGTCATTAATATTGCTACCTTCAGCAATGTGAAAAAAGCCAGCCTCAATGTACATGCCCCTCCTACTATGACGCACATTTCTCTAGCATCTGGTACTGCCTATCTGTATGTGCTAAATAAATGGCAGTACGGCTGACAGTAGATGAATTTTTAAAGCACCTGTGACATTATTCCCAAAACAATGCAAATGTAAATCAAATATTTTTTAATATAAAAACTGCATTGCAACATTAGAAAACAGGCACTATTGTGCTGGCTAAAACAATAAACTGGCAACTGCCATGAACAAAATGGCCAGGTGGCAACTGCATTAGTTACTGCTGGGAGGGGAGTGGAAGAAAGAAGCAAGAGAAAGAAAAGCAATTTTTATTGTTATGGATTTTTCTTAAAGCAAACTTTACAGTGTTGTAAACAGATTTTTTTCATTTGGTCGAATGGGTAAGAATAATGAATAAAAATTCTAAACAACTACAACTAACTGCAAAGTTGTTCAAAGCAGACGTCATAGAATTTAACAATACCATAACACAGGCTAGGATCATCTTGGAATGCAAAGAGAACCCTTGGCTTCTCTTCTCCACTACAAACCGTCTTCTTAAACACCTCTCCTCTGCCCCTTCCACCCTCACCTCCAACAATAAGTGCGAGGAGCTCATGAACTTCTTATCACTAAGATTGAGACCATTCGTCAGCTGCTTCTGCTGCTTCCCGTAGCCCACCAAGCCAAACTTCCCGTAAGGGTCCACCCCCGCCCTATCCTTAAACTCGCTTTATCTAGTTTCTCTCCTATCTCCCCTTATGCAATTCAATTCAATTCAATTCAAATGCTTTATTGGCATGAAAGTTTACAGGGAACCATATTGCCAAAGCTTACATAACAAAAAGTACAGTTTTCCAACATTCTGTAGGTGTCAAACAATTTTGACCTTCGTTGGGTACATACAATATTAGTTTAAACAGTATTAATTTAAAGTCGTTGAACATCGTTGGGTACATTCAGTATTAATTTTAAACAGTCCTCAGGTTGTGACATGCCCTCTCCGAGCTCATCTTGTCCACGAGACCCACCTCCTGCTCCCTCGACCTTATACCCACCAAATTGCTGACCACCCAACTTCCCTTCCTGGCCCCCATATTAGATGATATTATTAACGGTTCCCTTCAAATTGGCCATCATCAGCCCCCCACTCAACCACACTTGACCCCTCTGTTCTTGCAAATTACCACCCCATCTCCAGCCTCTCCAAAGTCCTTGAATGTGTTGTTACCTCCCAAATTTGTGCTCACCTTTCCCGCAACTCCATGGTTGAACACCTCCAATCAGGTTTCCGCCCATGCCACAGCACTGAAACGGCCCTTATCAAAGTTACAAATGACATCCTATGTGACTGTGACCATGATAAACTATCCTTCCCGGCCTTTTGACATGGTTGACCACACCATCCTCCTCCAATGCCTCTCCATCATTCAACTGGGTGGGACTGCCCTTGCCAGGTTCCATTCCTATCTTTCCAGTCTAGCCAGGGAATCACCTTCAATAGCTTCACTTCCTGCTCCTGCACCGTTACCTCTGGAGGGGGCCAAGAATCTCTCCATGGCCCCCTCCTATTTCTCATCTGCATGCTGTCCCTCAACAACATCATCCAAAAACACGATGACAGGTTCCACATGTACGCTGACAACACCCAGCTCTGCCTCACCTAACCACCAGCTCTCTCGACCCCTCCACTGTCTCTGATTTGTCACATGGCTTGTCCGACATCCAATGTTGGATGTGCAGAAATTTCCTCCAACTAAATATTGGGAAGACTGAGACCACTGTCTTTGGTCCCTGCCAGAAACTCTGATCCCAAGCTGCTGATTCCATCCCTCTACACAGCCGCTTTCTGAGGCTGAACCAGACCGTTCAGAACCTTGCTGTCCTATTTGACCGAGCTGAGCTTCCGACCCCATATCCACTCTATCACCAAGACTGCCTGCTTGCACCTCCGTAACATCGCCCATCTCCGTCCCTGCCTCAGCTGATCTACTGCTGAAACCTTTATCCATGCCTTGGTTACCTCTAGACTCAACTATTCCAATGTTCCCCTGGCTGGCCTCCCATTTTCCATCCTCCATAAACTTGAGCTCATCCAAAACCCTACTACCCGTATCCTAACTGGTACCAAATCCCATTCACCCATCATCACCCCTATGCTCGCTGACCTACATTGGCTCCTGTTCCACCAATGACTCGATTTTAAAATTCTCTTCCTTGTTTTCAAATCCCTCTATGGCCTCACACCTCCCTATCTCTGTAACCCCCTTCAACTCGACAAGATCTCTGCATTTATCCAATTCTGGCCTCTTGCGCATCCCAGATTTTAATCGCTCCACCATTGGCATCCATGCCTTCAGCTGCCTAGACTCTAAACTCTGGAATTCCCTTCCTAAACATCTCTACCTCTCTCTCCTCCTTTAAGACACTCCTTAAAACCTACCCTGTTGACAAACTTTTGAACACCTGTCCTAATATCTCCTTATGTGGCTCGGTGTCAAATTTCATTTGATATCGCTCCTGTGAAATGCCTTGGGACGTTTTACTATGTTAAAGGCACTATATAATTGCAAGTCATAGTTGTTGCTGTTCTGTGACTTCATGTTCACATCAATTCCAATTTAAATACTGTATTGTGTAAACAAAACTGACTTACGCTCTTGAGTTATCTTGCTTTGGGTGAAAGTAGAAGGAAGAGAAAATCTTGATTGATGCAATTGTTATACCGGATACCACTATATAACAGATATATTGATCTGCATTTTATATTTATAATATATACATTTTAAAAATCTGTAAAATAGGGTACCCCTGATGTAATTAGCTGGATACATTTGTTATGCCCTTATCAGTGGCCTGAGATTATTTTTCTAACAGTAGAGGTTTTTTAAGATCTGTAATTTTGTTCATTTCCTCTCTATTGGAACTCTTCACTTTTGGTTTTGGTTTTTTTTTTGGGGGGGGGGGGGGGGGGGACACCTGCATTGGGTAGGGCTCCAAGAACTTTGCTCTTATTTTCCACAAATCTTCACACAAATGTCTTTGCAGACCTCCCACTGAGATTTAATAGAAGGAACAGGAACATTTTCTTAAAGAGTTCTGGAATATGCATTATAGTCACAGTACTAAAAGTCTTAAAAACCTGAATATGCTTTATATTTAGATAACATTTCTGATCCTGGAAAAATACCATGTGTTTCAGATTTAAAAAAAATGAATGAGTAGTTATTTTGTGATTTAAAAAAATTCAGGTAACAATGGGACTCTGGTAAATTTATATCATTGATATTTAGGGAAATATTTCAAGTTAAGACAGCTTTCATCAAAAACAAGCAACACAAAAAAAAACAATTAATTTGAATTTGTTAAAAGACACTACCATTACACCATTCAGATAGGTTCAAACAAAGGTTATATCCCAGTACATCAATGTAAGGATTAGGCCTTTGCTTTGATCATGAACCCCAAGGCTTTCATGGTATGAAGACATGAATTGGTTGTGACCACACATATGCTTCAGTTTTCTTCATTAAAGTGCGATACCTACTGGCATGAACTCTCTCCGCAGCCAATTCAAGTGATTCTCTGCAATGTTGATTACCACTAGCCTCCAGGCAAAGCCAGCTAACTGATATTTGAACAACAAATCAAAATAATCAATCAGTCCACTGTGCAGGAAGGTCTTTTGAAATGAAAAAGATCACAGAAGATTCGCCCTGGTGTCCATTACCCTTACATAAACTGGATATTCTGCACACATGGAAATACACTGGGTATGTCAGGGAAACCGACCCATTGTTGTGTTACATACATATGCAATTTTATTCTGTGATTAAAACTTACACTGACTGTAAGTGCATGAAAACAAAAGTGAAATTTTCAGGTTGTTGACATTAAAAGCTTGTGTTTTTAATCGTGGTTTTGGACTGCTATATCCATTGAATAGAAAAATATATTTGAGTTGAAATATACAGCTGAATCCTGTTAATTTGAATACCCTGGAGATTAAAATGTTCCATTTATCAGTTCACCCTCACTAGACAAAGCACATTTACACGACACGGATTTGGAATCAATTAGTAAATAAGAACACTTTCCTGCTCTTTTTGTTAAGCGTTTTCTTTATAATTTCACTGAATCTATTCCCAAGAGGACAGCCTACCAGGTTCCACAAAAAAACACCGTGTCTGGATGCTGGGAGGTGGGAAAGCACCTAACTTTCCCTCTTGATCATATACCCAAGATCAGAATTGCACGCGTAGTAAACTGAGATTTGAAACCCATATATTCTCATTCATCATACTGCACAATAGAGTTTCAACTGTCAGTAATTGTGCCTACACTTTTGTGGAGTTAATTGTAGCCTAAACCTCATTTATGCAATTTACTTCTGAAATATGAAGCCTTCTCCTCAGTTGGTTAGTGGTAATTCCCATTTTACAACCATATATGTACTTTCCAGTCACTGGAACACCATCAATGGTAGTTAAAAGAAAATCAGGCTGAATGGCCTTTTAAATGGCACATATCCAAGAAAGTGCATATTTCGTTAGATGTAGCATTTCGATTTTATAGTCCAGGGGCCTGAGACCTACTGGATAACAACAACAACAAGTATTTATATAGCGCCTTTAACATAGTAAAATGTCCCAAGGCGCTTCACAGGAGTATTTTAAGTCAAAAAATTTGACACCGAGCCACATGAGGAAAAATTATTAGGGCATAAAGAGGTAGGTTTTAGGGAGCGTCTTAAAGGAGGAAAGAGAGGCGGAGAGGTTTAGGCAGGGAATTCCAGAGCTTAGGGCCTAGGCAACAGAAGGCACGGCCACCAATGGTTGAATGATTATAATCAGGGATCCTCAAGAGGGCAGAATTAGAGGGGCGCAGATATCTCCGGGGGGGGGGGGGGAGGGGTTTGTGGGGCTGGAGGAGATTACAGAGATAGGGAGGGGCGAGGCCATTGAGAGATTTGAAAACAAGGATAAGAATTTTGAAATTGAGGCGTTGCTTAACCAGCGATACTCCAATATTCCAGCCTCAATTGTTAGGGTTTTTGTCATTTCATGGGTTGATAGGCAGACAGCTTTGCTACAATGGAATATTCCACTTAGGTGAGGGGAGAACACCAATTGTGCTCATCTCACTATGGCCATTTTCAGACTGCGAAGCTGTGTAGCAAAAATCATCTACACTTTGAAAACACCTGGAAAAATTAGAATGACCAAGGGAATTGAAATACAACTTACAGTTAAGTTATGTCATTGATTTGGCAAAACATTCAATCCCAAAGTGCTTCACAGGGGTTAGAGAAGATGGATGGACAAATTCAAACACTGAGTAGAAATGGGAAAAGAGTTAAGATAAGTGACAAAAGGCAAGGTTGAACAGGTAAAGTTTGATGAGGAATTTGGGGGTGCAGAGAAAGGCAACAAGGTTGAAGGGTTGACAGAGTGCGCGGACCTGAGCGGGAGCCGGCAGCAGCATAAAGAGAGCGGCGGAGAAGGCCCAGGACAGAGCGTGGGCCTGAGCGGGAACCGGCAGCAGCATAAAGAGAGCGGCGGAGAAGGCCCAGGACAGAGCGTGGGCCTGAGCGGGAACCGGCAGCAGCATAAAGAGAGCGGCGGAGAAGGCCCAGGACAGAGCGTGGGCCTGGGCGGGAACCGGCAGCAGCATAAAGAGAGCGGCGGAGAAGGCCCAGGACAGAGCGTGGGCCTGAGCGGGAACCGGCAGCAGCATAAAGAGAGCGGCGGAGAAGGCCCAGGACAGAGCGTGGGCCTGAGCGGGAACCGGCAGCAGCATAAAGAGAGCGGCGGAGAAGGCCCAGGACAGAGCGTGGGCCTGAGCGGGAACCGGCAGCAGCATAAAGAGAGCGGCGGAGAAGGCCCAGGACAGAGCGTGGGCCTGAGCGGGAACCGGCAGCAGCATAAAGAGAGCGGCGGAGAAGGCCCAGGACAGAGCGTGGGCCTGGGCGGGAACCGGCAGCAGCATAAAGAGAGCGGCGGAGAAGGCCCAGGACAGAGCGTGGGCCTGGGCGGGAACCGGCAGCAGCATAAAGAGAGCGGCGGAGAAGGCCCAGGACAGAGCGTGGGCCTGAGCGGGAATCGGCAAGATATATTTGGTGAAACCAAAAAAAAACAAAAAGCAAGGAGTGACATCACATGACAGGAGGTAGGTGATTGGTTGGAGAGTATTACCTTCGTCTTTGTCTCTCTACTTTAGGTCAGTGGGTTAGCTAAGAAGTTTAATTAGCACTCCAATAAAAATAGAGGCATGGCAGGGCACCTCAGTCCCGTCGAATGCACCTCCTGCGCCATGTGGGAAGTCCAGGATGCTTCTTGTGTCCTGGACAACCATATATGCAGGAAGTGTCATTAGCTGGAGAAGCTCAAGCTCCAGGTTTCGGAGCTTGAGCAGTGGCTGGTGTCACTGTAGTACATCTGCGAGGCTGAGAGCTACATGGATAGCATGTTTCAGGAGGTGGTCACCCCGCAGCTTAGAGTTTGCAGGCAGATAGGGAATGGGTGACCACCAGACAGACAAGGAGGACCAGGCAAGTAGTCCCGAGTGCATCTCGCTCGCTAACCGGTATTCAAATACTGGTGAGGGCGATGGTTCCTCTAGGGAGTGCAGCCAGAGCGAAGACCACAGCAACATGGGTGGCTCAGCTTTAGTAGTGGGGGTGTGGGGGCGGGGGGGGGGGGGGGGGGAAGGTCAATAAAGCAATAGTGATAGGGGAATCAATAGTTAGGGGAACAGACAGGCGTTTCTGCAGCCACAGGCGTGACTCCAGGTTGGTATGTTGCCTCCCTGGTGCCAGGGTCAAGGTCACTGAGCAGCTGCAGGACATTGAGTGGGGAGAGTGAACAGCCAAAGGTCATGGTCCATATCGCAACCAATGACACAGGCAGAAAGAGGGATGCGGTCCCGCAGGCAGAATTTAGGAAGCTAGAAAAAAGATTAGTAAGCAGGACCTCAAAGGTAGTATTCTCTGGATTACTCTCATTGCCACGTGTGAGTGAGTACAGAAATAGGAGGACAGAGCAGATGAATGCGTGGCTGGAGAGATGGTTCAGGAGGGGGGGCTTTAGGTCCCTGAGGCATTGGGACCAGTTCTGGGGGAGGTGGGACCTGTATAGGCCAGACGGGTTGCACCTCAACAGGGCTGGGACCAATATCCTCGCCGGGGGCGGTGTTGCTAGTGCTGTTGCAGAGGGTTTAAACTAGCCTGGCAGGGGGGTGAGAAGCTGAGCGTAGATTTAGTAGGGAGAGAAACAATGTTGGAAATGGAAGGCAGTAAATTAGTGAATGCGTTTAGAAGGCAGAGGAAGCAAAGGCTAGAAAATAGATATCAGATGAGATAGAGAGGGGGATACAAAGGGAAGCGGGGCATTATATTGGTTAAGGAAATGATTACAGCTGTGAGTTAGGATGATATGTTAGAAGGATCATCAAATGAGGACATATGGGTTGAAATGATGAACAAAAAAGGGGCAATCACAATGCTGGGTGTGTGCTATAAACCCCCAGACAGCCAAAGAGAGATAGAAGAGCAAATATAGGCAAATTTCTGAGAAGTGCAAAAACAATAGGGCAGTAATAGTAGGGGATTTCAACTACCCTAATATTAATTGGGATAGAATTAGTGTAAAAGGAATAGATGACACAGAATTCTTAAAATGCAGGAGGACCACCTTTTTTAGCCAGTACAAAACAAGCCCAACAAGAGAGGGGATAGTTCTGGACTTAGTTTTCGGGAATGAAACTTGGCAGTTGGAAGGGGTATCAGTGGGAGAACATTTTGGTGGTTGTGATCTTAATTCAGTTAGATTTAGCATAGTTATGGAAAAGGATAAAGATAGGCTAGGTGCAAAATTACTCAATTGGGGAAAAGCCAATTTTACTCAGCTGAGATGTGATTTAGTGAAAGTGGATTGGAAACAGCGACTTAAAGTAAATCAGTGTCAGAGCAGTGGGAGGCTTTCAAGGAGGAGATAGTGAGGGACCAGAGCAAATATATTCCCATGAAGAAAAAGGGTGGGTCTCCCAAATCTAGAGCCCCTCGGATGTCAAGGGGCATGGGGGTAGGATAAGGAAAAAAGAAAAGCTTTTGTTAGATACCGAGAGCTCAATACTGCAGAAAGCCTAGAAGAGTATAGAAAGTGCAGGGGTGAAATTAAAAAGGAAAATAGGAAAGTAAAGAGAGGGCATGAAAAAATATTAGCAAGTAAAATCAAGGAAACCCCAAAGATGTTTTAAAAATACATAAAGAGCAAGAGAATAACTAAGGAATGAGTAGGGCCTATTAGAGACTAAAAAGGTAACCTATGTATGGAGGCGGAAGATTTGTGTATGGTTCTTAATCAATACTTTGCATCTGTCTTCACAAAAGAGAGGGTCGATGCAGAAATTGTAGTTAAGGAGGAGGAGTGTGAAATATTAGATGGGATAAACATAGAGAAGGGAAGTATTAAGAGGTTTAGCATCTTTGAAAGTAGATAAATCACCAGGCCCAGGTGAAATGTATTCCAGGC
Source organism: Somniosus microcephalus (assembly GCF_052327205.1). NCBI lineage: Eukaryota > Metazoa > Chordata > Chondrichthyes > Squaliformes > Somniosidae > Somniosus > Somniosus microcephalus. Next base: position 100,605,217 of record NC_140988.1, read on the forward strand.
TGTTAAAAGAGGCAAGGGAGGAAATTGCAGAGGCTCTGACCATCATTTTCCAAACCTCTGGAGGACTGCTAACGTTGTGCCATTGTTTAAAAAGGGAGAAAGGAATAGGCCGAGTAATTACAGGCCAGTCAGTGGGAAAATTATTGGAAAATATCTGAGGGACAGTATAAATCATCATTTAGAAAGTCACGGATTAACCAAGGACAGTCAGCATGGATTTGTTAAGGGAACGTCATGTATGACTAACTTGATTGAATTTTTTGAGGAGGTAAGGAGCAGGGTCGATGATGGTAGTGCGTTTGATGTAGTCTATATGGATTTTAGCAAGGCCTTTGACAAGGTCCCACATGGCAGGTTGATCAAAAAAGTAAAAGCCCATGGGGTGCAAATGAAAGTGGCAAGTTGGATCCAAAATTGGCACAGTGGCAGGAAGCAAAGGGTAATGATCAACGGGTGTTTGAGACTGGTGTTTCCGGTGGGGTTCCACAGGGCTCAGTACTAGGTCCCCTGCTTTTAATGGTATATATCAATGATTTAGACTTCAATGTAGGGGGCAGGACTAAGAGGTCTGAAGATGATACAAAAATTGGCCGTGTGTTTGATAGTGAGGAAGATAGCTGTAGACTGCAGGAAGATATCAATGGACTGGTCAGGTGGGCAGAAAAGTGGCAAATGGAATTCAATCCGGAAAGTGTGAGGTAATGTATTTGGGGAGGGCTAACAAGGCAAGGGAATACACAATAAAGGGTAGGATACTGAGAAATGTAGAGGAACAGAAGATTTACGAGGCTGTTGCCAGGACTGGAGAATTTTAGCTATGAGGAAAGATTGGATAGGCTGGCGTTGTTTTCTTTGGAACAGAGGAAGCTGAAGGGAGACTTAATTGAGGTGTATACAATTATGAGGGGCATACAATTATGAGGGGCCGAGTGGATAGGAAGGACCTATTTCCCTTAACAGAGAGGTCAATAACTAGGGGGCATAGATTTAAAGTTAATTGGTAGAAGGATTAGAGAGGAGTTGAGGACAATTTTTTTCACCCAGAGGGCGGTGGGGGTCTGGAACTCACTGCCTGAAAGGGTGCTAGAGGCAGACACCGTCATCATTTAAAAAGTATTTGGATATGTACCTGAAGTGCCTTAACCTGCAAGGCTACGGACCAAGAGCTGGAAAGTGGGATTAGGCTGGATAGCTCTTTTTTGAATGGCGCAGATATGATGGGATGAATGGCCTCCTTTTGTGCTGTAAATTTCTATGATTCTAGGAAGATAATTTCAGAGTATAGGGCAATGAGGACTGAGGCCTCTGTTGGGTGCAGTGAAAGAGTGCATGGGGAAAAAATGAACAGTAGTTCAGACTCAGAAGTGGAGGGTGTGAGCTGAAGGGGCGTGGAAGGCGAGGGCTGGAGAAAGTTGCAAAGGAAGGTTGGAATTAGGTCATGAAGGAATTTTTAAGCAAGGGCAAGGAATTTTAAATCAATGCACAGGGGCATAGGGAGCCAGTGGAAGTTAGTAAGAACAGGAGTGATACGTAAGCAGGATGGAGCTGATGTCAAGATGCAGGTGGCATGAGTTAATCTTTGTGTAGAGAGGAAAACACTTAAGAGATTGAGCCTGGCGGTGATGAAAGCATGGATGAGGGTTTCAGTTGTGATGGAGAGAGTTTGGAGGAGGGTGATATTTTGAAGATGAAATTATCTAGTCTTGTTGATGGACTAGATGTGGATCTCAAAGTTTAGCTCAGTGTGTTAGATCCGTGTGTTAATGGAGACACGGAATGCAGGAGTTGATTTAACAAGTGTTTACTGAACAAAGTCTGGAGGTGAACTAACAACACAAGACGCTACACAGGCTTATATACCTGAGTGGTCACTACTGGTACTACAGTATACAGGGGCTTCAAAAATATAGTTCCTCTTAAAGGTACATACACTACAATTCCTCCCCTTTTAGATAAATAGTACATAACATTTTAAGTAATCATTAAATAACATTTTTACAAGAACAATAATATACACATTTGCTGAAGTTAATCAATTACAAATTCAGTCTCTCTGGAGGCTTCCTGACTCGGTCCGGATAACGCCTCGGTAGTGTAGTAGGTTCTTTTGGCAAGGTTGATTCGGCTTCAATGCCAGTGTCGGGTTCATCTGGTTCCAGTATCACCGGATCGGAGGTAGATACTATGGGTATCTCTGCTTCATCACTAGGCGCATAGAGTTGTGGTGTAGGTTGTCCTTTTTCGGATGACTCTAGGATCTGGTCAGCATGGCGCCTTATTATGCTTTCTCCAATGTCCACGGTATACATCAGCGGTCCTAGTCGTGTGCAAATAGTTCCAGGCTGCCATTTCTCGGTACGGTAGTCCCGGGCCAAAACTGGTTGACCTATCTGGAAGGTTCTAGTTGGCCTTTCATTCATGCTTTGAAATTGCCGGTTCTCTACGTCCCTTCTGACGTTTGGCTTGACCAAATCCAGCCGGCATCTTTGTCTTCTATTGAAAAACATCATGGCGGGGGTTTGGTTTGTAACCACGTGTTGCATTCCTGTACGCAAACAAGAAGTTATCTACCTTATGTTGTAGATTTATGTCTTCATTACCCATGGCCTTTATGGCCTTCTTGAAGGTCTGGACAAACCTTTCAGCTAATCCATTGGCGGCGGGATGGTATGGGGCGGACGTGTAGTGCTTAACCCCATTGTTTTTTAAGAACTTCCTGAATTCTTCGGATACAAATTGCGGTCCATTATCAGAACAGATCTGTTCAGGTGAATATGGTCCTTAATACTGTGATGGTTTTTTCCGTGGTGGTGGAGGACATCTTTATTACCTCCGGCCACTTGGAGTGTGCATCCACCGCGATTAAGAACATCGAGTCCATAAATGGACCAGCAAAGTCGATATGTACCCTTTGCCATGGAGATGAGGGCCACTCCCATGGATGTAGAGGGGCGTATGGTGGGGCGTTTTGGACCTTCTGACATCCTAGACAGCTCTTGGTCATTTCTTCGATGTCTCCATCGATACCTGGCCACCACACAAACGCTCTGGCTAAGTTCTTCATTGTCACTCCACCCAGATGCCCCTCGTGAAGCTCCTTTAGCACTTTATCCTTGAGTTTGGGTGGAATCACCACTCTGGATCCACACATCAAGGTTCCTCGGCACACTGACAGCTGTTCTCTTCTTTGCGAGAATGCTAGCAACAGTGGTTCGCCATGTGCTGGCCATCCCTTCACCGTTAAATCGTAGACTCGTGAGAGAGTCGGGTCATTTCTTGTTTCCTTTTCAATGGTAGAATTTGTCACCGGTAGACATTCCACTATGGTCGAGTGGAACATCTCCACTGGGTCCACTGTAGGCGCCTCTTCTACCGTTGGCAACGGTAGGCGCGATAACCCGTCAGCATTCCCATGCTGTTTTGTTCCTTTGTATTCTATGTCATATTGATGTGCCCCTAGGAAAAGGGACCACCTCTGTAGCCTTTGCGCTGTCATAATGGGAACGCCCTTTTTAGGGCTGAATATGGAGACGAGGGGTTGATGGTCAGTCAACAAGGTAAATTTTTGTCCGTGTAGGTAATGGTTGAATTTCTTCACCCCCCACACCAGGCTGAGTGCCTCCGTGTCGATCTGGGCATAGTTACGCTCAGCTGAGTTCAATGAGCGTGACGCAAAAGCTATCGGCCGCTCCGAGCCATCAGGGAATCTATGCGATAATACCGCTCCCACGCCGTAAGGGGATGCATCGCACGCCAGTCTGATTGGCATTGATGGGTTGTAATGAGCCAGCACTTCCCTGGACGTGATCAAGCCTTTGCATTTATGGAAGGCACGTTTACAGTCTTCGCTCCATTTCCAAACTATTCCCTTTTGTAGCAGTGCGTTAAGAGGGTGCAGAACCGTTGACAAGTTCGGTAAAAATTTATGATAGTAATTTATTAATCCCAGGAACGATCTTAATTGTGAGACATTTTCAGGCGCTGGGGCTTTTACGACCACTTCAATTTCTTCAGGTGACTTATGGAACCCTTCTTCGTTAATGACATGGCCACAATATGATATTTGTTTCTGGAAAAATTCGCACTTGGGGCGATTTGCTCGTAGGCCCCGTTCTCTCAGCCTCGTGAGCACCTGCTCCAAGTTGGCAAGGTGCTCGTTGTCGTTTTCTCCCGTTACAAGGATGTCGTCTAGGTAGCATTGAGTCCCCGGAATCCTTTGCAGGACTTGCTCCATAGCTCTTTGCCAGATAGCCGGAGCTGATGCGACTCCGAAAACCAGTCGATTGTACTGGTACAGGCCTTTGTGTGTGTTTATCGTGAGATACTTTTTAGAGGCCTCCTCAACCTCCATCTGTAGATATGCCTGTGCTAAGTCAATTTTGGTGAAACGTTTCCCTCCAGATAGTGAGGCGAAAATATCTTCTATCCTCTGTACCATGTGAAGAACCGGGTTTACAGTCACCTTGAAGTCCCCACAGATGCGAATTTTTCTCTGTTCTTCAGATTTATCATTATTCAACGTTTTCTTCATGACCGGGACGATGGGTGTTGCCCACTCGCTCCAATCTACCTTGGATAACACGCCTGCTTTTTCCAAATTCTCCAGCTCTGCCTCGACGGCTGGACGAATTGCATATGGCACCGGCCTTGCCTTAAAAAACTTGGGAATTGCCGCATCTTCCACTTTTATTGAGGCGGTGGCGCCTTTCAGGGTTCCTAGTTCCTGTTGAAACACTTCTTTGGCGTTAGCCAAGATTTCTTTTAATCGTCCAGGTATGACGTTATCATCATTTTTTTTCTTACTGGTCACCGTCAGTGCCTGAATGGAGTGCCAGTCTAAACGTATCTTTCTGATCCATTCACGTCCCAACAACGGTGGACCACCATCTTGCAGAACGTATAAATACAACTTCTGTATTTCCTTGCCGTTGTATACAACAGGCACCCTTATTTTCCCTCTGGGGTATACTTTCTGCCCCGTATATGTCTTCAAGACAATGGATGTGTCTTTCAAAGGTATATGCGGAAATAGCCGCTCGTAATCCCGTCGACTCATGACGGTCAGAGCTGATCCTGTATCGAGCTCCATTTTGACTGGGGACCCCGCTATCGTGAGGGTAACCCAAATGGTCTGGTAATCTTCTTTGGCAATTACATTATGTAATTTGAGACAGCTTAGTCTCTTGTTTCCGGAGTCGCTATCGTTTTTCTGGTCTTCGGAGCTACTGTCCGTCATCATTTGTACCTTTCTGTACTTTTCCTTATTGACCTTTTTACTGTCAGCGGATTTTTTTCCAGATCTGCATACACGTGCAATGTGTCCCATCTTTCCGCATTGCCTGCATGCTTTGTCCTTGAACCAGCAGTCCTTCTGGTCATGGGTGGATCTGCCGCAGCGATAACATCTCTCGAAACCCTGTGTCATTTCATGGGTGCCGAAGTCCTGTGGCTTTTGCTGTATCTCTGCAGCTCCTCTTGCTGCTGCTTCATATGATACAGCCACACTGAAAGCCTTGTCCAGTGTCAAATCTTTCTCAGAAAGTAGTCTTTTCTGTGTTCCTTCGCTTAGGAGACCGCAGACAAATTTGTCTTGGAGAGAATCTGCCAGTCCTGCCCCGAATTGGCAGTGCTTTGACAGCTTTCGTAATTCGGTGAGGTAATCAGCGTTACTTTCATTCTTGTGCTGATTCCTCCTGAAGAATTTGAATCGTTCCGCTATCAGCAGCGGTGTTGGGTTTAAGTGCTCCTGTAAGGTATCAACAATCTCCTTAAAATTCTTGTCCATCGGTTTGGCTGGAGTGATCAAGTTTCGTAACAGCCCGTATGTCCTTGCGCCCATCAGATTTAGAAGTACCGATGCCTTTTTATCATCCGCTACTTCAGTCGCCTTGCAATATACCTCCACTCTTTCCACATATGTGGTCCAATCTTCTATATCAGTATCGAAAGCAGTAACATTGCCAGTCTTCGGCATCTTGAAAATCTAAAATGGTGCTTCCCGCGCTTTTCCTCCGTCCCCGATGGATCAAAATGGCGCCTCCCGCGCTTTTCTTTCTTCCCCGCCGAGTTAAGATGGCGCCTCCCACGCTTTCCCACCGCTGCCGCTGCTGCCAACGCTGTTCCCGTTGCGACCTGCAGCTTTTCGCGGCATTTCTACTTTTTTTGAAAAATATATATCTCTTAAATAGTTTCTCCGTTACTTGGAGAACCGTTCCCGTTGTGGAGTGGACCCTCTGGGTCTTTCCCCTCCCTCTGCTCGGTCTGAACGCCGACCTGCTTTGCAGCACCGGCCGCCCCCTGAGTGCTCCACCCTCTGTCTCTCTTTGCTTCTGCTTCCCGACTCGCTGCCCGGCCCCATTGCAGAGCCACCCGATCGAGCTCTAGCCCGCCGCAGCCCAGGAAGGATCAGAACACTACCTGCCACCAGCCCGTTTAGCTGGTGAAACCACAGTTTTTTTTTCTTGCTTCTGGCTTCAACCTTCGTCTGAGGAATCGATCCCCTTGAGGTGCTGCCGAATTGCAGGTAAGTTCGTTTCTAACTCGTCGCCACTGTTAGATCCGTGTGTTAATGGAGACACGGAATGCAGGAGTTGATTTAACAAGTGTTTACTGAACAAAGTCTGGAGGTGAACTAAACTACACAAGACGCTACACAGGCTTATATACCCGAGTGGTCACCACCGGCACTACAGTATACAGGGGCTTCAAAAACATAGTTCCTCTTAAAGGTACATACACTACACAGTGTCCAGCAGTCGTGGAATTAACTGTGTCGCCAGCAAACATGCAAAAGCTGAAACCACGGTGAGAGGCAACATGTATATGAGGAATGAGAGAATTAAATCTTAGGATTCGCTAGATGTGACTATGGGGCATTGAAGGACCAGCAATTACAGGTGGTGTCTGGCTAAGATAGAAATAGGTAGGTATGGAACCGTGTAGGTGCACCAGATCATAACCAACATGGGAAATTACTTCTGTGTGTATACCTTATCAACCATGACCAAGAACTTTTACAAGAACATCTGCTCTAACTTAAATACAGTCACTTTAGAAGTTCTTCACTTCATGAGATACATCAATGTTTCTGAATGTTGTACTTTTAGAAAAAACTGGCCACATTGTTTAAGACTAACACACGCAGAATTTCAGTACAATGTAGAACATGATTCTTACATACCTTTACATCAGAGGTATCACGCTGGCAGTTGCGCCATGCTCTGGACACTGCTGAAAACGTTCTGTCAGCATGATCAAATTTTCCTCCTTGTAGGTTTAGAAAGAAGGTAGTAAATGGCTCCTGCACAGGAAAAGATTAAGTAACATTGAGAAAAAATTACCACCCAGTATTTAAAGTATACTAAACAACCATAATTAGTCAGTTATGGAAAAGACAATATCTGACAGACATTGAGCTTTGGCACAAGTCGGAAGTCAGATTATGGAAACTTGCCAGAACTTCCCTGCGAAATGTCTCCTTGATCACTTCTGCACCAAGACAAATTTGTGGATTAACTTACTTGGGCTATTTTTAATTGGATTGATTTGTTGGATAAACAATATCCAATTTTTTGCAATTTAAAGAGCTTATTCTTAATGTAATCAGCTTAGTAAAGACGTAAAAAAAAAATTTTTGTAATAAACTTTGCTTCCTCCTACTTTCCGCTTTGTAGATATTCCTGACTTCTTCCTTATGCTGAATGATCGGGATAGTTGAACTGCTATTTTTAATGTTACTTGGTTGCAGGAGCTATATTTGTACAAGAAAGCAGTGGCTATGCTAGTTTTTTTTCTCTCCAAAATATAGAATGCTCTGTTACTATACCACTGCTCCAGCTAGCAGACTGACTGACTGAAAACTTGCAAAATCTACCCAATGAGAGAGGGAAGTTACAGAGCCTGTCAAGGGTGGGATGGGTTGGATTCAATTTAATATCCAGACTGGTAAAATTAGTCTGGTCGATCAGTAGTACAGCTTTTGTTAAGTAAAACTAGTCTATTGCTTGACCCTAGGAAAGACAGAGGATCAGAGGGACCTTGGTGTGCATGTACATAGATCCCTGAAGGCAGCAGAACAGGTGGATAAGGTGGTTAAAAAGGCATATGAGATACTTGCCTTCATTTGCCGAGGCATAGAATATAAGAGCAGGGAGGTTATGATGGAGCTGTACAAAACGCTGGTAAGGCCACAGCTGGAGTACTGTGTGCAGTTCTGGTCGCCACACTATAGGAAGGATGTGATTGCTTTGGAGAGGGTGCAGAGGAGATTTACCACTATGTTACCTGGGCTGGAGCGCTTCAGCTATGAAGAAAGACTGGACAGGCTGGGGTTGTTTTCCTTGGAGTAGAGAATGCTGAGGGGGAACCTGATTGAGGTGTACAAAATTACGAGGGGCACAGATAGGGTAGATAGAAAGGAACTTTTCCCTTTAGTAGAGGGGTCAATAACAAGGGGGCATAGATTCAAGGTAAGGGGCAGGAGGTTTAGAGGGGATGAGGAAAAACTTTTTCACCCAGAGGGTGGTTGGAATCTGGAACTCACTGCCTGAAAGGGTGGTAGAGGCAGGAACCCTCACAACATTCAAGAAGCATTTGGATGAGCACTTGAAATGCCATAGAATACAAGGCTACGGACCAAATGCTGGAAAATGGGATTAGATTAGACAGGGCTTGATGGCCGGCGCGGACGTGATGGGCCGAAGGGCCTCTTTCTGTGCTGTATAACTCTATGACTCTATGATTGTAGCCGATACAGGAAGTGCGGATTACAGAAGGCAGCAATGGGAATTCAAACAGGGTAAATGTGAGAAAAAATATGTATAGTTTAAAATGGTAAATATCTGTCTACTTACACACTAAACACCATTTGCTGTGCAATACAAATAAGCAACTACCATGTTAAAAAATATGCAATTCTAAAGAAATCATGAAGCATGGAAGAAAAAGAGTAATTTAGTTCAGCATTTGCTCTTTCCCATCTCTCATTCCCTCTTTCCCCATCTGTTAGCTGTGGCTCAGTTGGTAGCACACTTGCCTCTGAGTCACTCCAGTGCAGTGCTGAGAGACTGCTGCACTGTCGGAGGTGTCGTCTTTCGGATGAGACGTTAAACCAAGGCCCTGTCTGCCCTCTCAGGTGGATGTAAAAGATCCAATGGCACTATTTCGAAGAGGAGCAGGGGAGTTATCCCCGGTGTCCTAGCCAATATTTATCCCTCAACATAACAAAAAACAGATTATCTGGTCATTATCACATTGCTGTTTGTGGGAGTTTGCTGTGCGCAAATTGGCTGCCGCGTTTCCCACATTACAACAGTGACTACACTCCAAAAATTCCTTTATTGGCTGTAAAGCGTTTTGAGACGTCCGGTGGTCGTGAAAGGCACTTTTTAAATGCAAGTCTTTCTTTCTCCTTCTTTGACTCCTCCAATTTTTTCCATGTCTTCCATTCCCTCCTTTTCCTATCCTTCTCATTCCTCTCCCTCTGTCTCTCAATCTGTCTTTCGACTTTTGGCTAATTCTCTATCCCCATCTCTCATTCTCTTCCCCTTTTCTACCTATCTCTTCTTTCCTCTTCACCCCTCATGTCTTATCCCTTTTTTTCCCCATCTCATTCTCTTTTCTCCCATTCCCTCTTTCTCATTTACTGACAGTGGCTCTCTACCTCATTCCTGAGGGGAGATGGGGGAGGGGGAGAAAATCAGCTGGTATTCCCACTCCTGATCACTATGTTCTTATGGACATTGGGTGAGGTCAGGATCAGGCTCAGCTGTAATGCATTCCAAAATCATTATCTGAAATTAGTCTACATATTGCTGGCACTTGGTGTTTAGGTTAATACATTAATGGCCACTTGGGTGAGGTGCAAAAGGGTGGCCAGGACCCGTATGGGGGAAGAGAGAATTGTAGCTGTATGAAATGTTCTGAAAGTCTAATCGTTAATCTATGTTATAATATTTGACTTTTGAACTGTTGAAAGAATATCAGTACTCAAAGAAAAAAGTGAAATAAGGAAGAGTGGGCAGTTACTTAAAATAATCAAGAACTATAGAATCAATGTAAAATACAAAGAAAAAGCTGCAATTACTGGAAATATGAAATAGAAACAGAAAGTGCTGAAGATATGAAGAGTTCTAATGAAGAGTTGCATACCCAAAATGCCATTAACCTGTCTTTGCTCTTTACAGATGCTGCCTGACCCTCTCTGCATTTCCAGCATTTTTTGCTATATATATTAAATTAACGTGTTGTTGTTTTACGAATGAAATTGAGGGGTTAACAACAACACCACCTTATATTTATATAGTGTTGGAGTCGCTGGAAATCAACAGACTGCGAGACTTTCGTAGCAGCAAAGAAAAACGCGCGTTAGCTTTATTAACTCTCCGCATGGACTGAGGGACTCGGCCTCGTCGCAGGGCTATGACGCCATCACACAATCGACGACTCTTAAGGGACCCTGCCCCGATAACCCAACCAAGTTCCGTACATAACGTGGAGCGATAACAACATTGGCTAAACATAGTGAATTGTGTTACTGTCCCTATGTGGTCTCTGCCACATACGTCCTCCCAGAATTCACTAGAACTGGCAATGTCAGTCGTTGAGGGGTCTGGATCACACGGCCGAAACGGCTCCTTAAGTCCGGGGCGGGGACCGGGGGGGTCACCGGAGGGTCCCCGGAAGCTCGGTGGTGGACTGAGGGTGCAGAAGTCGGAAGTTGGCCCCGCCGCGGGGGCTGAGCCAACCCAACGGGTTGGTCCAGATCCAGGTGGGTTGGCTTAAGACGGTCCACGGAAATGTAGTCTGGCTTACCGCCGACATCCACTCGAAGGCCTTGTCCCCGGCTTCCAGGACACGGAATGGTCCGTCGTAGGGTGGGTGAAGAGGTCCCTGGTGGGCGTCGTGGCGGACGAAAATGTACTCCGCCGCACGAAGGTTGGGCGGAACGTGGGACTGAGGGAGACTGTGCTGCGACGTGGGCACCGGCGCGAAAACCTTGGCGTTGTCCAGGAGGGCGGGCCGCTGATGGGCTGTGGACCAAGGGTCCGTGGCGTTGGGGATGAAATCCCCAGGAACCCGCAGCGGCTGCCCGTAGACGAGCTCGGCGGACGAGTACTGGAGGTCCTCCTTGGGGGCGGTCCCGAGTCCCAGCATGACCCACGGGAGTCTGTCGATCCAACTGTCGTCCCGGAGGCTGGCCCGGAGCGCGGCCTTCATGGAGCGATGAAACCGTTCGCACAGCCCGTTAGCCTGAGGGTGATATGCGGTGGTGTCTCAACCCGAGGCCTTGGGCGACAGCGTTCCAGAGCTCCGACGTGAACTGGGGCCCCCGGTCGGAGGAGACGTCAGATGGGGCGCCAAATCAGGCGACCCAAGTGTTGATGAACACCCGAGCCACATCGGCGGACGTTGCTGACGACAGCGGGACGGCTTACGGCCATCGGGTGGTTCTGTCGACCATCGTGAGGAGGTGGGTGAACCCGCGGGAGGGCGGCAGGGGCCCCATCAGGTCCACGTTAACATGGTCGAACAGTCTCTCGGGCACCGCGAAAGGCGTCAACGGGGCCTTAGTATGGCGATGCACTTTCGAGCACAGGTATTGGCCCAATCGCGAACGTCCTTCTTGAGCCCATGCCAGACGAACTTAGCCACCACCAGCTTCTGTGACGGCTTCCTGCCCGGGTGGGAAAGGCTATGGACGGCGTCAAAAACCTGCCGTCTCCACCCATCGGGCACGACGGGGCGCGGCTGCCCAGCGGAGACGTCGCACAGGAGCGTGGTGCCGGCATCGTCAAACGCGACGTCCGCTAACTGAAGTCCCGTGACAACCGTCCTGTAGGCCTGGACGTCCTGTAGGCCTGGACGTCCGGATCGGAGGCCTGGTCGGCCGCCATGCAGGTGTAGTCGATGCCGAGGTGTACGGCGCTGGCGACGGCCCGGGAGAGACAGTCGGCGACGGGGTTGTCTTTCCCAGCCACATGCTGGATGTCCGTCATGAACTCGGAGACGAAGGAAAGCTGGCGCAGCTGACGGGCTGACCACGGCTCGGAAACTTTGGCCATGGCGAAGGTCAACGGCTTGTGGTCCACGAACGCCGTGAACGGGCGGGCCTCCAGCAGGAAACGGAAGTGTTGGATGGCGAGGTAGAGGCCGAGAAGCTCGCGATCGAAGGTGCTGTACTTCCACTCGTTGGGGCGGAGCTGCCGGCTGAAGAATGCGAGCGGCTGCCAGGTGTCGTTGACCCACTGTTCGTGGACGGCGCCGACAGCATAGTCCGAAGCGTCAGTGGTGAGAGCGATCGGCGCATCGGGCAACGGATGCGCCAGCATGGTCGCGTTAGCCAGGGCCCTTTTCGTGTCCGTGAAAGAATTGGCCATCTCCTCGGACCAGTCGACGGCGAGCTTGGCAGGCTTGCCTTTGAGGGCCTCGTAAAGGGGCCGCATAAGCTGGGCTGCCCGGGGAACGAAGCGATGATAAAAGTTCACCATGCCCAAAAACCCCTGCAGGGCCTTCACGGTGAGGGGTCTCGGAAAATCCTTCACGGCCTCCACTTTCGACAGCAGTGGCACCGCCCCGTCCTTCGTGATGCGGTGCCCGAGAAAGTCGATTGAGGACAGCCCGAACTGGCACTTGGCCGGATTGACGATTAGGCCGTGCTGGCTGAGGCGTTCGAAGAGAGTCCGGAGGTGGGACACATGCTCCATCCTGGAGGCGCTGGCGATGAGAATGTCGTCCAGGCAGATGAACAGGAATGGCAGGTCCCGTAACACAGTGTCCATTAGGCGTTGAAAAGCCTGAGCTGCGTTTTTGAGACTGAATGGCATGCGGAGGAATTCGAACAGCCCGAACAGGGTGATCACCGCGGTTTTCGGGAGGTCTTGCGGCCGGATGGGGACCTGGTGGTAACCCCGAATGAGGTCCACTTTAGAGAAAACAACTTTCCCGGCCAGGCGGGCGGAAAAGTCCTGGATGTGTGGAATCGGGTAGCGGTCGGGGGTCGTAGCGTCGTTGAGGCGCCGGTAATCGCCGCACGGGCGCCAACCGCCACCTGGTTTCGGTGCGATGTGGAGGGGCGAGGCCCACGGACTGTTTGACCGGCGAATGATGCTGAGGCGCTCCATCGTGTCGAACTCGGCTTTAGCGATGGCGAGTTTCCCCGGGTCGAGGCGCCGAGCGCGGGCGTAGACATGCGGGCCGGTGGTCGGGATGTGGTGTTCTACCCCGTGCTTGGTGGCGGTGGACGAGAGTGTGGGCTTCGTGAGGCCCGGGAACCTGGTGAGGCGGGAAAACTCGTCGGAGGCCGAGAGTGCGCTGGACAACTTCGTCGTGCTGGAACTACTGAGCGAACACGGGAGCGAACTGAAAGTCTCAGCGTGGACGAGACGTCGGTTCTTGACGTCCACCAAAAGGCCATTGGCGCAGAGGAAGTCAGCGCTGAGAAGGGGGGTGGACACTTTCGCTGTAACAAAGTCCCAAGCGAAACGCTGCCCGCCAAAACACAGCGCCACGCTCCGTTTCCCGAAGGTACGGATGGAACTGCTGTTGGTGGCTTCGAGGGCGGGGCCGTGGTTCCCCCCCGTATGTCTATGGTTGACGCGGGCAGGACGCTCACCTGGGCACCCGTGTCGCAGAGGAAACGACGTCCAGAGTCAGTGTCCGTAATGAATAACAGACTACCTGAACGGCCGACAGCCATGGTAGCTAATGAGTGGGCCTTCGCGTTTCCCGACGCGGTAAAGCTGCACGGGGGCTGGCACTTCTTAGCTTTTGAGCTGAACTGCGCGTGGTAGAAGCACATGTTTGGGGGCTGCCGCCGTTGGGCTGTGGTGGTGGGGGCAGGGCCCCGCATGGCTGCGCAGTACTGTTGCCCAGTGGAGAAAAATTTGTCGGCCTCCTTGGTCAGGTCGCGGAAATCACTAATATGAGAGTTGGCTAAAGCCGACCGTACCTGCCCTCTCAGCTGTTGTAGGAACAGTTCTCTGAAGAGGAAGCACGGCTTGTGCTTGCCCAGGAGGGTTAACATGTGGTCCATCAGTTCTGAGGGCTTGGAGTCGCCAAGCCCGGGTAGAGAGAGAAGCTGGCGTGCATGCTCGGGTTCAGTTAGTCCAAAAGTCTCTTGGAGGTGCATTCTCAGTGTCGCAAATTTGTGGTGCTCCGGGGGGTCCTCGAGCAGGTTCACGACTCTGGCTGCAGTGGAGCTGCCGAGAGCAGAGACGACGTAATAATACTTCGTGTCGTCCGCAGTGATGTCCCGGAGTGCAAACTGAGCCTTGGCCTGGGCGAACCAAGCGGCAGCCTGTCGTTCCCAAAACTCCGGTAATTTGAGAGAAACGGCGTTCGTCGCCATCTCGGATAAAGTCTTTGGAAACGTCCAAAAAAGAAACGGGGTCACCAATGTTGGAGTCGCTGGAAATCAACAGACTGCGAGGCCTTCGTAGCAGCAAAAAAAAACGCGTGTTAGCTTTATTAACTCTCCGCATGGACTGAGGGACTCGGCCTCGTCGCAGGGCTATGATGTCATCACACAATTGATGACTCTTAAAGGGACCCTGCCCCGATAACCCAACCAAGTTCCGTACATAACGTGGAGCGATAACAACATTGGCTAAACATAGTGAATTGTGTTACTGTCCCTATGTGGTCTCCGCCACAATAGCGCCTTTAACATAGTTAAACTTCCCAAGGCACTTCACAGGAGTATTATAAGACAAAAAAATTGACACTGAGCCACATAAGGGGAAATTAGGGCAGATGGCCAAAAGCTTGGTCAAAGAGGTAGGTTTTAAGGAGCGTCTTAAAGGAGGAAAGAGGTAGAGAGGCGGAGAGGTTTAGGGAGGGAATTCCAGAACTTAGGGCCTAGGCAACAGAAGGCACGGCCACCAATAGTTCAGCGATTATAATCAGGGATGCTCAAGAGGGCAGAATTAGAGGAGCCCAGATATTTTGGGGGGCTGTGGGGCTGGAAGAGATTAGAGATAGGGAGGGGCGAGGTTCTTACTACCATTATTGAACAATAACAGGTACGTTTATTTGCAATCGTCAATGCTTAACTAACAGTGTATAAAAATATGCTCTAGTGCAATAGTAACTGAGTGCTACTGAAGAAAGCTGTTCTTCACATCTTTCTTTCTATATGAGGCTTCACATCATAAAGAGCTTTATTAACTGTAAATTATTTTACGGGTATACTTTATGTGCAGTGTTTTCAAATTATCACCTAATTATGCCCAATATATGCTAAAATGAAGCTATGAAATTAATTTTAAATGATCTTAAAATATATTCTGATTTTGAAAAAAAATCAAGTATAAGTAATTACCTGGAATTAGCCTAAGTACTCCAGTTTATGTGTAGGATTTATGTCTGCTTTGTGCTGTTTTATCCAGCTTTAATCAAGGGACTGTTGCTAATGCTTTTTCAATGGAAGAGACACATTAATGTGCTGACTGGATGAAGCAGCTTTAAATTTTACAGTTATTGTACTTACAATTCTTAACAACCATGCAAGAGTGAAGCTACTGGTCGAATAATGAGTCCCATAGTGGAAAGCAGGAACCTGGTCATCTTCCCAGCCTTCATGGCGCTCCGAAAAGAAGGCTGCTCTTTTTGGGTTAATGGCTCCAATAGGCTAAAGGGAAAGATCAAAATAATT
The DNA here is from genome assembly GCF_052327205.1 of Somniosus microcephalus. NCBI lineage: Eukaryota > Metazoa > Chordata > Chondrichthyes > Squaliformes > Somniosidae > Somniosus > Somniosus microcephalus. The sequence continues at coordinate 100,620,869 of NC_140988.1, forward strand.
AGCTTGAAAAGAAAATAAGAAATTCAAAGATTATGTCAAAAGGTGATCTTGCTGCTTACGTTTTTTATAACCCAATCTGGATGCATGTCTTGAACAAAAGATTATCTATTAACCGCATTGAAAATTATCGCTAAACTAAACCGGTTTTTGTAAACTAAATGTGAAATTTGCAAATGTTTTTGGATTTAAGGAAATCTGCAGTCACTAAGAAATGTTTGCACATAACAAGCACCTAGGCTCATTTCCCAATACAAAACACCACATGCTAAATGAAAAAATTATTTTGAGGACCATCTTAGTAAAATTGTTAACATACAACATTTACTCGCCGATAACATGCACCTAGGACACAAAATAAAATAGCTCTTGTTATTGCAAAAATTTATTCTAACATTACAATGTGAAACATAAAAATGGCAACATCACTGGCAAAACAAATCTTAGCAGGCTTCTCAAAGATCTTTTCAAAAACATTTCCACTTACTGCTCGCCTCGTCATAAAATAAACCTTATATACTGTAAAAAAAATTATTCAACTTTACTACTTACTTCAACTTTCATCATCTTTACAAGTATTTGCATAAGCACAGAACACTTTTCAGCAAGCAGCTCACTTCAATGCACAAGAGCAAACCTATCGCTTGCAACAGTCCATTGTTCCAAGTAAAGATCGCCCATTGGTACAAAATTTCAGATGCAAGCTCCCAAACATAAACATTTTCAAAACTGTGTAATTACATAACTGATGACACTTAACTTTCTTGTAATAGTAACTATTTCAAAACCAGTCACCGGCACTTAGCACGTCTTTCTGCCAATGGAAATAATGTTGTTTTTGAAATAGTGTGCACTTTAATAAAACCAAAGAGCCCCTGTTATCCTACAGTATCTTTACCATTGCACTTTGATGGTTTACATAAGTATTAAGTCTTCCAGTTATGATATTCTAATAAAGATTGTGCACCCAAAACATTAATCTATCTTTTCTGTTTAGTGATGATTATGAATCTGCAAACAAAATACTGAACTGTATTGCCAAATGGGTAAAGTAGTCATCATATTGAAGCTGTATGGTGCTCTGGTCAGACCACACCTTAAGTACTGTATTCTGGTCTGATCACTGAGACACAAGTGAAACATTTAAACCCTGGAAATAGTACAGAGAAGGGTCAGGAGTTTGATCCCAGTTTCAAAAGACTAGGTTATGGGAAAGGTTAGAAAATTTCAAATTTTGCCTTAAAAGGCAGTGAATACAAAGGTATACAAGATATTAAGTAGAATAAAAAAAAGGTTAATCTGGAGCATTTAAACTATAACCACTGGAAAGGGACACTGAACAAATTAGTAAAAGGTAAGTTCAGGACTAATGTCAGGAAGTATTTCTTTACACGGAGAGTAGCTAGTACCTGGAATGGTCTTCTGCATAGGATAATGGGGACAAAAACTCTGGAATCATTCAAGAGGCAGTTGGATGATGTACTTATCTCCAGGCCTTGGGCCTTATTTTCATTGAGCCAGTGTGTTGCGGACAGCAACAGGAAGCTCGCCAGTGATGCGCGATCAAAGATCAGGTTGCTGCTGGCATTGTTGCGGGCCTCAGGTAAGGTGAGAAAGGGATGCAACCGGAAGGGGGAGCAATTGGATTGGGAGGTAGGGGAACGGTGGCAATCGGGGGAGGTAGGGGTGGGTAAGAGTAGGGCCCACATTATTGGAATATAGGGTCATGAGAAGCACTCCTACTCCTCCCAGCTGCACATTCAAGTAAGTATATTTTAAAAACTTACCTTTTGTTGGTTGTGGCACAACAGGTACTCCCTTTAAGAACCACCTGCTAGGCTGCATGTAGACCCAGTTTATCTGAGTGCAGCCAATACTAGTACCAGGTGCCTCAGGGCAAACCAATCTGTATGCTTCTCACTCAGTTTCTTTCCTTTCCTATCTCTCTCTTACTTTTCCTCCAACAGAGACCAGCAGATAGACTCAAAATTCTGACAGGCTTACTTTGAGGAATCACCGTAATCATGAAACTCCCTTCAGAGACTCTGGCCAACACAGAAACACTTCAGTCAAATTACAAGCAAGGAGATCACTTCCAACACCATCCCCGACGACCTCTCCTAATCCCACCTCCAATGTAGTGGTCTATAAATTTTTTATAGACTAGTTGCTCTATAATTTTTTATAGAAAGTTGTAAGGCATTATTTATGAGAGAATGGGGAAGAGTCTAGGCCCACCCGCTCCCTGGTCTTGGTCCCAATGCTTCCTTTTTCAAACCATTCAAAGGACACTCATAGCACAAATAAAAGCAAACAGTAGCAGGAGACTCTTGCCCACATAGCAAGGGAGGGGGGAAATTTCTGAATGAATATGGAGGTCTGGAAACTCTCAGGAGGCCTTTTCTTAAAAACGTAATGCCCGGAATTTGCGGCGAAACTGTCAGTGTTCACTGTCATTACTGTGTAAAACTGACAGCAACTTCTGGTGTCCAAACATGTGCAGTTACACGTGGAAATTTAAAAGTTGCTGTCAGTGATACCGTGCTCCTCCACCGGGTGCGCTGTTGCCATCTTCACAGATGCAATCAGCACAGAGTGATTTGACGTGAACTTCAACTTATTGCCAACTACTCTCGTTGTAAAAGCCATTGGAAAAAGTTAAGCATTGTTCAATGCGGTGCAACTGAGTTTTTAACACCATATTAAGTCATAATTATCACTGAACAACCTCTCTGGCCCTGAAAAACTAATTTTAGAAGTGTGGAGTCTCATTCCCGCCATGATAAAAATGCCAGAGATTTTTTTTAATTAAAAAAATAAAAATTAATTTTTTATTAAAGTTTGTTTATGATATTTCAGCTTCTACCTTAATGGGATGTATATGTCCCAATCTTTATTTGCTCTCTGTAAAATGATTTAAAAGTGCATTACAATCAGTGCTTTTTACTTCCTGGTTTGCTGTCTGTGAGGATTCTTCAATCTGATTGGCTGCTCAGCCTGCTTGATGACTTCACCGTTCCTGGATGCCAAAGATCCCCTATAAATGGCGGCAGAATTAAATTGACGTCGTAATAAGAGAAATCGACGCCACAGAGCCGGCTAAATCTTTGTGGGCAGCTTTCGTCGAGGTCAGCGGCGAGTGCTGTCCCTTTGCCGCTGATGGCAAAATCCGGGCCAACATATTAATTGTTATAATAAAAATATACAAGAGCAGTATATAAGTGGGTTGACATCCCATTGTGAGTGTCACTGTTTGTTACAGATGCAAAGCACTCTTAAAATGCTGGCTGCTTCTGAGCTGCAACTTGACAAGCACATTAAAATCCGCAAACTTTGCTCACCAAATAACAATTCAACTCTAAATGAAGTCATGCTGTGTTTATTTCTAGCAATGATGCCTTCTGACCTTATTCACACTTCCACCTTAGCAGCAAAATAATATAGTGCATTACAGGCCATACTACTACTGTCATTAAAAAAACACAATCGCATTTATAGTAAACTAGCTGGAGTGCCCGGCAGTGCCGAGGGTTTTTTGAGGGCATGTTGTTATGAAAAAAGTAGAAATAATTTATATATATATATATATATATATATAAAGAGTTTGTCTGTCTGTCTGTGTGGGAAGGAGAGAGAGAGAGAGGGAAAGAGAGAGAGAGAGAGAGAGAGACTGGGGGGGGGGGAGAGAGATAGAGAGACTGGGGGGGAGAAGAGAGAGACGGGGGGGAGAGAGAGAGAGAGAGACTGGGGGGAGAAGAGAGAGACGGGGGGAGAAGAGAGAGACGGGGGGAGAAGAGAGCGAGAGAGACTGCTGGATTTAGTTCGGGATTAGCCTGGAGAGGGGGGGAAGGAGCGCCTCAGGCCTGGCCCGATGGACCCCTGCGAAGGAAAGGAAGGAAGAAGGCGAGCTCTCCCTCCCTCTCCCACCTCACTCTTTCCCTCCCTCACCCTCTCTCTCTCCCTCCCCCTGTCTCTCCCTGCTTTACTCTCTCTCCCTCCCTCCCCCTCCCCTCCCCGTCCCCTCTCCTCACCCTCCCCACCTCTCCTCTCCCTCCCCCCACCTCTCCTCTCCCTCCCCCCCACCTCTCCTCTCCCTCCCCCCCACCTCTCCTCTCCCTCCCCCCCACCTCTCCTCTCCCTCCCCCCCACCTCTCCTCTCCCTCCCCCCAACCTCTCCTCTCCCTCCCCCCAACCTCTCCTCTCCCTCCCCCCCACCTCTCCTCTCCCTCCCCCCACCTCTCCTCTCCCTCCCCCCTCTCCTCCTCTCCCTCCCAGTGTGTCTCCCTGATTTCCTCTCTCTCTCCCTTTCCTCAGAGCCCGGATGCGGTGACCCGAAGAACCCGTGTGCGGATCAGCGCCTCAGGGCTGGCCCGTGCGCGGCCTAGCACGTGAGGCCCGGCCCGACTCACCTTAGCTCAGGTCCCGCTCCGGGCCGCCGCCGACGTTCACGCGCTCGCTGTCTCCCGCCCCGCCAGCCTTTACCAAGATGGCGACGATGGCTACGCTCGGCCCCGCCCCGCCCTGCCAGCCTTTACCAAGATGGCAGCGATCGCAGACCGCTGGTTTGGAATCGGGCCCAGCGGGACGGGCGGTGCCTAGCTCGGGCGTGGCTGGTGAGGAGAGGCCGAGGCTTCGAGGCCTGAGGGCAGCTCATCCACTGCCGAGGGGGGGAAAGCCCGAGTCCCCTTTGCAAATGCATTTTTTTTTCTTTTAAAACCAACTTTTTTTTTGCTGGAAATCTATATTTCATATCATTTAATCCCCATTACCATTTTTTTAGCTTGAAGCCCAGCAGGTGTTTAACGGCCGCCGCTCAGCTCCCGCACTAATGGCAGTTTGAATGATTAGGCCCCGCCCACCCCGTAGGATTGGTCAACCATCACGTCACTCAACGCTAATGAGCGGTAGGATTGGTCAACTGCTAATGAGCGGATTTTTGAACGTGTTTTGTCTACTGTCTGAACAATTTTTGTCTGACCAAAAAGTAAATACGCCTATGACACTCCCCTGATCATAACCTTTCTTTTGATATAACATATGTGTAGGTACGCTCTATAACTTTTGAGTGTATAGCGGACATACAGACAGACAGACAGCACTATCCTTTTATTTATAGTAAATAACAGTATGGGAAATCTACTAAAATATAAACATTTTATACATATGTGTAGTTCCCTTCCATCATAGTGTCTTCTGCAAATTACTGTGTCCAAAAATTTATAATGAAGCAAAAGACAGTCATTTTTAGTGCACAGAGAAGAGCTCTGTTAACAGCAGAGTCCAGGAGCCACAATATCTGTTGGATCTTAACTCAGGGTTCTGATCTTCAATCAGAATAGCAATTAACTTTTGAATGAACTCAGCTAGTATTCACTTACCAATCAGACTTCATAACCTTAAAAAGCACACCTGCACTTGAGCAGCAAACTATATTGCGTGAATGGTGGTGGACCATTAAACAACTAACGGGAGGGGGAGGCTCCATGAATATCCACACCCTCAATGATGGTGGAGCCCAGCACGTGAGTACAAAAGACAAAGCTGAAGCGTTTGCAACCATCTTCAGCCAGAAGTGTAGAGTGGATGATCCATATCGGTTTCCTCCTGAGATCCCCACCATCACAGAAGCCAGTCTTCAGCCAAGTCAATTCACTCCATGTGATATAAAGAAACGGCTGAGTGCATTGGATACAGCAAAGGCTGTGGGCCCCGACAACATCCCGGCTGTCGTGCTGAAGATTTGTGCTCCAGAACTAGCTGTGCCTCTAGCCAAGCTGTTCCAGTACAGCTACAACACTGGCATGTATCCAACAATGTGAAAAACTGCCCACGTATGTCCTGTCCATAAAAAGCAGGACAAATCCAACCCGGCCAATTATCGCCGATTACCGCAGTCTACTCTCAATCATCAGCAAAGTGACGGAAGGTGTCATCGACAGTGCGATCAAGCAGCACTTGCTCACCAATAACCTGCTCACTGATGCCCAATTTGGGATCCGCCAGGACTACTCCGCTCCAGACCTCATTACAGCCCTGGTCCAAACATGGACAAAAGAGCTGAATTTCAGAGGTGAGGCGAGAGTGATTGCCCCTGACATCAAGACAGCATTTGACTGAGTGTGGCATCAAAGAGCCCCAGTAAAACTGAAGTCAATGGGAATCGGGGGGGAAAACTCTCCACTGGCTGGTGTCATACCTAGCACAAAGGAAGATGGTTATGGTGGTTGGAGGTCAATCATCACAGCCCCAAGACATCGCTGCAGAAGTTCCTCAGGACAGTGTCCTAGGCTCAACCATCTTCAGCTGCTTCATCACTGACCTTCCCTCCATCATAAGGTCAGAAGTGGGGCTGTTCACGGATGGCTGCACAGTGTTCAGTGCCATTCACAACTCCTCAGATAATGAAGCAGTCCATGCCCGCATGCAGCAAGACCTGGATGACATTCAGACTTGGGCTGATACGAGGCAGGTAACATTCGCGCCACACAAGTGCCAGGCAATGACTATCTCCATCAAGCGAGCGTCTAACCACCGCCTCTTGACATTTAATGGCATTACCATCACTGAATCCCCCACCATCAACATCCTGCAGGTCACCATTGACCAGAAACTTAACTGGACCAGCCACATAAATACTGCAGCAACAAGAGCAGGTCAGAGGCTAGGTATTCTGCGGTGAGTGTCTCACCTCCTGACTCCCCAACGTCTTCCCATCATCTACAAGTCAGGAGTGACGGAATACTCTCCACTTGCCTGGATGAGTGCAGCTCCAACAACACTCACGAAGCTCGACACCATCCAAGACAAAGTAGCCCGCTTGATTGGCACCCCATCCACCACCTTAAATATTCACTGACTCCACCACTGGCGTACCATGGCTGCAGCGTGTACCATCTACAAGATGCACTGCATCAACTCGCCAAGGCTTCTTCGGCAGCACCTCCCAAACCTGTGACCTCTACCACCTAGAAGGACAAGGGCAGCAGGTGCATGAGAACACAACCACCTCCAAATTCTCCTCATAGTCACACACCATCCTGGCTTGGAAGTATATCGCCGTTCCTTCATCGCCGCTAGGTCAAAATCCTGGAACTCCCTCCCTAACAGCACTGTGGGAGTACCTTCACCACACGGACTGCAGCGATTCAAGGTGGCGGCTCACCACCACCTTCTCAAGGGCAACTAGGGATGGGCAATAAATGCTGGCCTTGCCAGCGATGCCCACATCCCATGAACGAATAAAAAAAACACTAATGTCGGCCTGCTCAGTTCACTTTTCCTGTGCAAAACAATTGAGCCCCTTTCAAAGGCATACTTTTGCAGAAACTGCACTTAAGTTGTTAATTTACTGCTGACAGTATTGTTCAAATTTAAAAAGTGAATATAGACAATTCATAATAAATATTCCCCTCCAAGTTTTCTTCCCTATTTTCTTGAAGATGGTAACCCATCCCAAGGTATAACTGCAGCAGTACTTACAATCCTCCAGTATCTTGTCCAAGGGACAGTGCTTCATGCAGGACCTTAGACATAGATGTCAGCAGATTATCTGACCAAGAATCAGAGCTGAGCCCAACTCATTCCTCTGCTAAAGTCTGCACTCTTGCATACTCTCACTGGGCAGTGATCAGCAACAGGAACCCTGGCTGATTTTTCCTCCTGAGTTCAAGATTACTGAGACCAATTGTAGCAGCTACCCTGGACGAGATCATCTAACTCAGCACAGACCAAAGCATATACAAATTTCATGGACAAGTCAACAAAATAAGGTTTATTTACCCTTCATATGCCAATATGGAATTTACAGCAATGGTTAACAAGTCCTATGTCTTTCTCTTGGAACTGTTTTGCAATGCTAATATGCAGCTCGCCCACTTTGCTAGTTTCCCAGCTGAAAGATATTTCATTGGCATCCCAGCTGTTCCTTGATTTTATGTGCCCTGTTTTTCTCCTGCTGAAACTTTTTCCCTCCCTGCACTGTGATTCTCCATTTTCCTGTCTGCCCCACTTCAATTCTACTTTCCATTCTAGTTGTAATTTATAGAGCATCCTGATGTGACCATGTATCTGCTTAATTACAGATGTACAAGTTCCAATGACAATCAATCGTGTCAACTTGGCAACCATCCCAATTCCACGTAAAATAGGACACCATAAAAACCTTTATATTACAACATAAAGCAATGTTCTTGTTAAAAAAAATACCAGTACCTTAACTATAAATAAAACATTGGCGTGATAGTGATTTGTAGAAAATAATCCACATTTGATGTAGCAAATGCCACTAAGGATCATATGTGGTGTCTGAATCATGCAACCCTGAACTACTCAGTTTATTTTCTGTACTGTAAATCCTCTTATTTATTCCTGATAATTCTACCCTAAGGGAATAACTACATTACTTTGTGAAATACCATGACTAACTGAATTTTTTGTAACCCATCGAACATTTCCAGATTGATGTGCACTATGATCTTTAAATCATAAGCTTCACTGTTTGACCATGTTGTGTCTGGGATATTTCAAAATTGGTTATGCAGAGGTTATGCAGCATATTTACAGGATCAGTGAATTTTAAATTAATTGCATTAAGGTTTACTCTATTGACATCGAATTCACTCCTTGGAAATGTCACCGCATTTTTTAAGGTCAATAGAAATAGATCATTTACTTTGCAAAATATTGTTTACTGTAACTACAAAAACATTAATGAAAATGCATTCTTTACAAAAATGCTGTCTGCAATGCAGATTACAGTTGACTATGGTAAATCAGGTCTATGTTTCCAAGGCAAAATGTGCAGATTACAAAATCACTCCAGTAACAACACTCCTTTAACATACAGCTTCTGAAAAAATGCAATTACTTAAAGGCGAGCTCATATTTTGACACTCTCTTCTATCTTCTCATTTAATGAAATAAACACTTTCAACTTATATTTTATAAGCAACACTCATTTTAGAAAATATCAGCACTACAGCTTTTTGAAGTGTCTAAGATTTTGTTACTAATCAGATTCATGATTGGACTTAGGGTTTTGCGAAGTAATTTAAATTCCGATTTGGAATTTATTGCTGGTTCCCCAAAAACACAGTGGCCTAAAGGCTGTGTGGTACTGCCCATGCAGAACCCAGGGTTTGATCACTGGTGTGCTGAATCAGTTGACTTCAGCCAGGGAAATAGCAAAATGCTACAACTGGCTTCAGCAGCCTGAACCAGTGAGGGGAAAGGCTGTCAAGGTTTTCCCCTCTTGACCACCATCTAGTGATACCATACTGGAATGTGTCCACACTTGCACTGGTTTAGATTCAGTTGTGATGCTTCCCATGATTCAGTGCCTGCTGGCAGTCACTGTCTAAGCTCATGAATGAAGAGCAACCAGTTAGGCGAGGCACTGGAAGACTGCACGTGCCAATGAAACTGTACTGCAGGCAAGAATCAATCTTTTGAGGAGAAACAGAGAAAAGACCAGTGGAGACCTTTTTTTTTAAATCTGTGGAGTAACAAAATGAAGGCCAATTGAGGACATTGCATAGAAACAGAAATGTATAAAATAATTAAAAAACAGGTGCAAAATTGTTTTCAAAATGTAGCTGATGTTATTTTTGGCTCAAAGTAATAGGACAATCGAAACCGCTTTAGGAATAACAATTTTAACCTGTAATTTTCTCTATGACAAATTTCCAGATTTTAAAGTAATTACTTATAAGTGCACTGAGTTTTTACCTGAAAATTGTTTGACTTTTATTCAATTTCAAATTCCTCTCAATCTCACAATTTTTGTGGGTCTCGTGAGGGTTGGCCCCATATGCCTCTCCTGAGCTGCACGTAAGAACACATCTGCTATGCTCTGTTGCATTTTCTCTCATCTCCCCTCCAGTACGCCATCAAAATGTAAGTCGCATAAGTGATGATTATATTTTCATTTACAGGCTTTCATGGTCTCTGACAGCCAGCTACGGGCTTGCACGTTCCCTCACTGAAGTTCCAACAGGTCATGGCTTTTTTCTTCTCCCAATCTTTGTCTCAGCTACATCTCCCTTACTGCTCTTAGTATGCTTTATAGTGGAATACTTCATTATTCACTATTTAGAGCAAAATCATTAATGCATGTATAAAGAATGCATTTACGATTTTGCTGGGAATTGCACGAGCTGAAATCTTATTCTTATGTGATTTAGTTTGCACCAACGATTACATATTTTTAGACCACATTTTCATTCCTATTTGCTCTAGTTTCTTGTACCCTTCATTTTATATAGTCGCTGCTGTGATCCTTTACCAGAACTGCAGACCTGACCATCAATGACGCTCTCATCAGTCAGTGCCTTTAGTGGGTTAACTGACAGTAGGTATGCAAATGGTTCGAAATATGTACTACTCAGATAGATTCCTGTTAGTCATAGCATGTTCAGAATAAAATCAATAAATGTATCAGGATTGAATGTTAAATCACAATTTTAAAAACACTTAAAATTTTGTTTCATTGTAACAAGAACTCTAGCTTCTGGAGGCAGCTAAGCTGTCCTACCTCAATACAGCAGCACAACGGGCTACAGAGTTTCTTTCTACTCAGTGAGCAACTTCCTTGGTTTACTGGAAAGACACATTTTCCTCGGTTACCAGGCAGCTAAAAACTGACAACGACAGTCACACATGATAGGCAGCTAAGAATCACTACTGTCCAACAGAATGCAACACCAGCTATCTCAGACGTACGGGACAAGTATCCCGAAAACATAGACTAGTACAGTATAAAAGGAGACCAGTCGGCTCATTGACATAATGACAGTTTGCTCCAAGATTGGCAATGTAGTCCTAAAAATATTTTGTTTGCATCTGAATCTACCCCAACACAACTGAGAAATCACTTTAATTGAAATCATTTCAGGCAGGTTTTTATGAATATTCACAAATTTTGTACAATCTGATTAAGTATCATGATAAGTGCATATCAATTCAATTGATTTGGAAAATGCAACTGAATTTCAAGTGAATCAATTTGAATTAGTTTATTCCTTTGGAACATACGGCTAAAACCAATTTGGATTGATTTTAGTTTGTTTTTAAAATGCAACTGTGCACAAATCTGTGGAGACAACATGCTTTATGGGAACTAAATAAACTATTTTTTTTACTACTGCACAGGGATAATGTAATTTAAAAATTAAGCATGTGGCACAGCATTCTCATTGTATCTTAAATTGTGTTTATTTACAAGCAAATTAAAGAAACATATTTAGATACCAAGTGGGAGAACAGTCTGGAGCATTTTTGAGCTCTGGGCCTGACTGACATTGATGCACTGTCGGCTTATTCAGTGAAGTAACAGTGGGAATACACACATTGAATTATACATTACAAGTTTGCACTGATTTATTGCAGTAATAACATCCACCTCATTAAAAAAATCCACTTTGCTGCAGTGAGAGCAATACATATTGTTTACTGCAATAAATTAATTGCAGTGCAAGAAGAACCTTGTGGAAAACCCTCTAACAATGCATCTGTAATGACAGTACTATACATCACAGCTTGCACAGCAGGTTTATGACAAATGAAGACAGGGTACAGTATTCGGAAAATACATTTCTTAAAAATATGGCCATTATCTCTTGACTACTGGTCAGACAGTGCCTTGACTCGAATATAGGTTACAGTTCTATGTCACAACTGCAAGATATATTTGCAGAAGGCAGCAAGATATTGGAGGGTTCCCCTTTATTCCTCCACACAAACACTTAAATGTGTCTAATATTGTTACACAAAGACATTTCCACATAGGACAAAGATACAATTTTTAAGCAAATTTTAGAAATGAGCAGAACTGAGCAATAGTGCAAGTTATATCAATAACAAGCAAGTTATTCTCATCTACTAAATATTCTTGTAAAGCAATTTACCAAAAGTGTGAGGTGATGCAATGATCTTACAATTTTTTAAAACAAAAACACTGTAAAAAGCTTACACTGTGACAGATTTAACATCTGCTGCAGAAACAAACACATGGGAACACAAAACATTCTATTGAAGTAGTAACAACAACTTGTATTTATATAGCACCTTTAATGTAGTAAAATGTGCCAAGGTGCTTCACAAGAGTGTTATCAAACAAAATTTGACACCGAGCCACAGAAGGATATATTCGGACAGATGACCAAAAGCTTGGTCAAAGAGGTAGGTTTTAAGAAACGTCCTATAGGAGGAGAGAGAGGTTTAGGAGGGAATTCTAGAGCTTAGGGCCTGGGCAGCTGAAGGCACGGCTGCCAATGGTGGAGCGATTAAAATTGGGGATGCGCAAGAGGCCAGAATTAGAGTGCAGAGATCTCAGAGGGCTGTAGGGCTAGAGGAGATTACAGAGATAGGGAGGGGCGAGGCCATGGAGGGATTTCAAAACAGGGATGAGAATTTTAAAATCGAGACTTTGCTGGACCAGGAGCCAATGCAGGTCAGCAAACACAGGGGTGATGGGTGAACGGGACTTGGTGCGAATTAGGATAAGGACAGCAGAGTTTACGATGAGCTCAAGTTTATGGAGGTTGGAAGACAGAGGGCCGGCCAGGAGAGCATTGGAATAGTCAAATCTAGAGGTAACAAAGGCATGGATGAGGGTTTCAGCAGCGAATAAACTGATGCAGGGGCGGAGTTGGGCAATGTTATGGAGGTGGAAGTAGGCGGTCTTGGTGATGGAGTGGATATGTGGTCGGTAGCTCATCTCAGGATCAAATACTACACCAAGGTTGGGAACAGTCTGATTCAGCCTCAGATAGTTGCCAGGGAGAGGGATGGGGTTTGTGGCGGGGACCGAAGACAATGGAAAACATTCTGGGGGAGAAATTGAGTATAGCCCCGTTTGGGGCACTAACCTCGCCAGGGTGCTAAAAGTAGCGGCCCGGAAACATTTGCGCCCCCGCACCGGAAATTGGTCGTTTGCGCCCCAAAGGGAAGCGCGGCGCTACTGGAGGTGCCCCGCATCCCTCTTGGGGCGCTGTGAGTGAATATTGTGGCGCAACGTGCCGCAGCGCCACACGCTGTGGCACGTCGCGCTGCGGTATTGCAGGCCTTCCTCCCCTTCTTAAAGGGGAGGGGCCTTGTGCAGCACGATCTGGGGCCCAGCTGGGCCCCCGAGGGTCAGGAGTGCAGGCAAAAGAGCCCAGCACCGAAGAGAAGTGCCGGGCTCTTGGAGAACAGGGGGGGGTTTCAGGAGGCTGGGGACAGGAGCGCAGGCAGGTGCTGGCAGGCGGCCAACAAAAATGGCTGCCCCGCACCTCGCCTTTAATTTGCGCCTCCCCGGCCGCAGGAAGGCCCCCCGACCCCGTCGGACATAGCGTCCGGCGGTAAATCAGGGGGCGCTGCCGAATATCGCGGCCGGGGCGTCAGCGGGGCGCTGCGCACACCAATGATGTCATCGGCAGCGGCACAGCGCTAACGGTTAGTGCCACCACTAACGTCCCGCGGAATTTAGTGGGAGGCATGGGCAGTGCCGCGCCCGGGCGCTAGTTGGCTTGCGCCCCACTTAGCGCCCTCTTAAGGCGCTAATGGGTGGCGCAACCAAACGAATTTTTCCCCCTCTATCTTTTCAATCCTACGTGTGCTTTTTTAAAATACAAAGTCCTCCTTCCCGAAAATTAAAACAAAAAATTAAGTTTCCTTTCTTTTTGCCTCTAAGAGCCATCATAGCCAAGCATAATCCTGTCAGCCTACGTGCATTTTCCAGCAGGAGTCACTGGACAGGATTGGGGATATAGGAATATAGGAAAGTGATACGCTTATCAATTACTTCATAAAAGGTGATGAGTCGAAGAAGAGATGATGAGTCGAAAGAAGAGATGAATAAGGCTTTTATTAGCTAAGAAGAGACCATGCTTCTTCGTGAGTGACTGAACAAGTCTGAACGAAACCCACACAGTGGTGGGTGGAGTCAGCTGAGGCATGCCTCCATACACAGCGCCACCCAGAGGTGGCAATATACAATACAGTGGTTTACCACATTCACCCCTTGTTTAATGTGAAGTCCGGCGGGGTGAAGGGTACTACAAGTTAAGTCTATCAGGAGGCCTTGTCTGACGTCCTGATCGTCGTGGTGGCGGCGGTGGTGTTGCAGCATCCGACGTCGGGTCTGGTGTCTGGGTGGTTGGCGAAGATTCCTGGGGCTTTGGCATGCCGTCTGCAGGGGTTGGGTTGGGAGGGGTGGTGGGGGATAACAGTGGTAAGGGGGATAACGGTGGTAAGGGGGATAACGGTGGTAATTCAGGGGTACCCGAGGGTGCGAGATCTCGTATGGAGACCGTGTCCTCCCGCCCGTCTGGGTATGTCACCCAGGCATACTGGGGGTTGGCGTGTAGGAGGTGCACCCGCTCGACCAGGGGGTCCGTTTTATGCGTCCTCACGTGCCTCCGCAGTAGGACGGGCCCAGGAGAAGTCAACCATGCCGGTAGCGAGGTTCCCGATGTAGACTTCCGGGGGAAAACGAACATTTTCTCATGAGGGGTCGCATTAGTGGCAGTACAAAGCAGTGACCGAATGGAGTGAAGCGCTGCAGGGAGGACCTCCTGCCAGCGGGAGGTCGGAAGGCCCTTAGATTTTAGTGCTAAGAGGACTGCCTTCCAAACCGTCGCGTTCTCCCTTTCCACCTGGCCGTTCCCCCGGGGGTTGTAACTGGTGGTCCTGCTCGTGGCGATACCTCTTGTTAGCAGGTACTGCCGAAGTTCGTCGCTCATGAACGATGAGCCCCTGTCGCTATGTATATAGCTGGGGAACCCGAACAGAGCGAAGATGTCATTCAGACACTTGATGACCGTGGTACTGGTCATGTCTGGGCAAGGGATGGCAAAGGGGAAACGGGAGTACTCATCAACTATGTTGAGGAAGTACACATTGCGGTCAGCGGAGGGGAGGGGCCCTTTAAAATCGACGCTCAGGCGTTCGAAGGGGCGGGTGGCCTTGATCAGGCTTGCTCTGTCCGGCCTATAGAAGTGCGGTTTGCACTCGGCGCAGATTTGGCAGCTCTTGGTCATGGTCCTGACCTCCTCGATGGAGTAGGGCAGGTTACGGGATTTGATAAAATGGAAAAACCTGGTGACCCCCGGGTGGCAGAGGTCATTGTGGAGGGACTGCAGCCTATCACTCTGCGCGTTGGCGCATGTACCACGTGATAGGGCATCTGGGGGCTCATTGAGTTTCCCTGGCCGATACAAGATATCATAATTGTAGGTGGAGAGTTCGATTCTCCACCTCAAGATCTTGTCGTTCTTGATTTTACCCCTCTGCTTATTATTAAACATAAAAGCTACTGAACGCTGGTCAGTGAGCAGGGTAAATCGTTTCCCGGCCAGGTAATGCCTCCAGTGACGCACCGCTTCTACAATAGCCTGGGCCTCCTTTTCGACGGAGGAGTGTCTCGTCTCGGGGCCCTGGAGGGTCCTTGAGAAAAAGGCCACGGGTCTGCCCGCCTGGTTAAGGGTCGCGGCTAGGGCGAAGTCGGAGGCATCGCTCTCCACTTGGAAGGGGATGGACTCATCCACCGCGTGCATTGCGGCCTTCGCGATATCGTTCTTGATAAGAGTGAAGGCTGCACACGCCTCTGGTGTCAGGGGGAAGGAGGTGGCTTTGATGAGGGGCCTGGCTTTGTCTGCATAGAGGGGCACCCACTGGGCGTAGTAGGAGAAAAACCCCAGGCATCTCTTCAGTGCTTTTTGGCAGTGGGGAAGGGGTAGCTCCATTAGGGGGCGCATTCTGTCGGGGTCGGGCCCGATGACTCCGTTCTCCACCACGCAGCCGAGGATGGCCAGGCGCTTGGTGTGAAACATACATTTTTCCTTATTGTACGTTAGGTTCAGCCGTTGGGCCATACGGAGGAAATTTGCTAGATTAACGTCGTGGTCCTGCTGGTCGTGGCCGCAGATGGTGACGTTATCCAAATAGGGGAAGGTTGCCCGCAGCGCGTTCTGGTCAACCATTCGGTCCATCTCCCTTTGGAAGACCGAAACCCCGTTGGTGACGCCGAAGGGGACCCTAAGGAAGTGGTAGAGGCGGCCGTTTGCCTCGAAGGCAGTATACTGGCGGTCCTCATGGCGGATGGGCAGCTGGTGGTACGCTGACTTAAGGTCGATGGTGGAGAATACTTTGTATTGCGCAATCTGATTGACCATATCAGATATGCGAGGGAGGGGGTACGCGTCCAGCTGGGTGTACCGGTTTATGGTTTGGCTGTAGTCGATTACCATGCGGCGTTTTGCAGTGGTTTTAACGACTACAACCTGGGCTCGCCAGGGGCTAGTGCTACCTTCGATAATGCCCTCCTTCAAGAGCCGCTCCACCTCAGAGCTGATAAAAGCTCTGTCCCCGGCACTGTACCGCCTGCTTTTGGTAGCGATGGGTTTACAGTCGCGGGTGAGGTTAGCGAACAGGGGAGGGGGGGGGACTTTTAATGTGGAAAGGCTGCAGGTGGTTTGCAGCGGGCGATTTAAAAGTTGTTGGTTGCAGACTGTGAGTGGGGGGAGGGGTCCACCGTATGCTAGTGTGACACTCTTAAGGTGGCACTGAAAATCCAACCCTAGCAGGACGGCAGCGCAAAGACGGGGCAGGACTAGCAGTTTAAATTTTTGATATTCAGTGCCCCCTACTGACAGGGTCACCACACAGTAGCCGCTGATGTCCATTGACTGGGACTTGGACGCCATAGAAATGCGATGGTGCGTTGGCAGAATCGTGAGGGAGTGGCTACGTACCGTGTCGGGGTGGACGAAACTCTCTGTGCTCCCGCTGTCGATCAGGCAACTGGTGGCGCGGCCGTTTACCGCGATATCCATCATGGAGCTGGATAGATGGTGAGGGTGGCCTTGATCCAGCGTCACGGAGGCCAGTATGTGGCTTAGTGAGTCACTATAGTCATCCGCCGAGACGGTGGTCGGTTCCGGTGACGAAATGGCGGTTGAGTGCGTTGGATACGATGGCGGCGGATGCCATGCGGCCGGGGGTACACAAAATGGCGGATAAGATGGCTGCTCCCACGGCCCGCACGCTGCGCTGCTGGCTGGCTTCCCCTTGCAGGCGTTAGCGTAATGGCCTTTCTTCCCGCAGCCCGAGCAGGTAGCTGTCTTAGCTGGGCAGTGCGCTCTGGGATGTTTTAACTGGCCACAGAAATAGCATTTTTGGGCCTGGTTACTGGGCATCGAAGCAGTTCTTACCGGAGGCTGCTGTCTCGGTTGGGTCGCTGCAGCGGTTGGTGCCGGGGGCGGCGGTCCCGTGTCCCACGGTTTCGATTGCCATGTCTCGGCTCCGTTACGGGGGTATGCCTCGAGGTTTCGGTGGGCCTCCTCTAACGAGAGCGCAAGGGCAATGGCCGTCTTCAGGTCGGGTTCCTTGCTTTCTAGCAGTCTCTGCCGGGTGTGGTCTGACTGGAGGCCCCTGACGAAGGCATCACAGGCGAGTCCCTGCGCGTGCTCCACAGCCGTTACCGCTTTACAATCGCAGTCTCTGCAGAGTGCCAGTAGCGCCCGTGCAAATGCCCCTACCGATTCTCCCGGTTGCTGCCTGCGGGATCCCAAGAGGTGTCGGGCGTAAATTGTGTTCACTGGGCGCGTATATTGCCCTTTTAGTAGCTCGAGGGCCGCCACGTACGTATTAGAGTCCCGGATTAGCATATATACTTGATGGCTCACCTGGGCGGTCAAAATTTTCAGTTTGTGATCCTCCTCTGTAACCTGTGAGATTGCGAGGAAGGATTCAAAGCAGCTCAGCCAGTGTTCAAACTTGGCTGATGCACCCACATCTTGAGGGTCGAGGTCCAGGCGTGGTGGTCTGAGGGCTCTCAGCAATGTCTGCTGTATCCGTTGCTGTTGTTGCTCCTCAGGTGTCGCCATTTAACTTTTAGCTAATAAAATTGATACGCTTATCAATTACTTCATAAAAGGTGATGAGTCGAAGAAGAGATGATGAGTCGAAAGAAGAGATGAATAAGGCTTTTATTAGCTAAGAAGAGACCATGCTTCTTCGTGAGTGACTGAACAAGTCTGAACGAAACCCACACAGTGGTGGGTGGAGTCAGCTGAGGCATGCCTCCATACACAGCGCCACCCAGAGGTGGCAATATACAATACAGTGGTTTACCACAGAAAGTACAGCAGGCGACTCTGGAAACCTGCTGGCCAGTCCCAAATCTAGTACCTGTGAATTACCTATTCCTTCAAATATCTATTTAATTTTGTGTGGAGCATTAACAACATAGATCTGTTGGGCCGAATGGCTGTGAAATGCGATGTAATTCTTTATAATTGCCCCGTAGGTTTTCACACTATCAGCATTTACTTCCTCACTGGGTCTTCCATCCCTCACAGTCACCCACTCTGCGTAAAGTATTTAAATCTAAACTGTCTGTGCAACTGCCCTGGTTCGAGAGTTTGTGGCAAGCTCAAACATATTATTGGGGTTCAACTTATCTATTGCTTTAAGAATCTTGAATAATACCCCCTCCTGAGCTTTCTTTTCTCCAGAGTATGAGTCCATGGTCAAGAAAAGAGGGAGAGAAAACAGGGAACTACAGGCCAGTTAGCTTAAGATCAGTCACCGGGAAAATGCTGGAATCCATTATTAAGGAAGTGGTAACTGGGCATTTAGAAAATCATCATGGCCCAGATATTCCGATCCCTACAAGTCAGTACGCGCTGTGTACCCACCCGTAGGGACATCGGAAATGCCGGTTTCAGGCATGCACAGCGCATGCGCTGAAAACCGGCATTTCCGATCTGTCAAGAGTCCTCTTGACAGATCCTCCGCCTGCCCTGAAGAAGGGCCTTTGCGGCGGATAATTCTGCTTTTTGGAGACCCTCCGCCCGCAAAAAACCCTTACAATTCTTGCGCCTGGTAAAAGGCCTGCTTTTATCAGGATAAGAGTCGAAAAAAAGTTTAAAAAAAACAA
Source organism: Somniosus microcephalus (assembly GCF_052327205.1). Taxonomy (NCBI): domain Eukaryota; kingdom Metazoa; phylum Chordata; class Chondrichthyes; order Squaliformes; family Somniosidae; genus Somniosus; species Somniosus microcephalus. Next base: position 100,639,785 of record NC_140988.1, read on the forward strand.
TTTTCACTGATGTATCATTCAAAAATACTTTTAAAAAAGGTAAGTTTATTTTTAGCCCCGTCAAAAACTAATTCTTTTTTCAAAAAATTAAATTTTTGTTTAAAATATTTAATTTATTGTAATTTCAAGTCATTTTAAAAATGTGATTTGTGCTCTAGCGCTCTGGCTATATAGTCCAAGATCCAGCTGGCTTTCCTTCTTACTGCTGTGTACTGTACTGATGGTTTCAGTAAACTATTCAGCAATGCTCCCAGATCCCTCTTGTGTGTCCTGTAGCCTTGGGCCACTTAGTTTATATTCCTGTTTATTTTCCTTCAAAAGTTTTAACACCTTGCATTTGCCCACATTAAATGTCATTTGTTACTCACCAGGCCATCTTCACAACTATCCCTATTCCCTTTGTATTTTTTCCTACTTCTTGGCTATTTTTGAAGCCTCTCCATATCTGGTGTCATCTGCAACCTTAGACAATTTTCTTTCTGCTTCAAATCATTTATATGCACTCTAAAAAGCAATGGCCCCAACACTGATCCTATGGAACCCTGCTGATGACCAGTCGACATGTCCATGCAACTCCATTCACAACCACTCTCTGCTTTCTTTGGTTCAGTCAACTTTCAATCCACCTCAGAACCATGGCTGCTTTCCGCCGCCCCCATCTAGCTGAGGGGCACCGAGATCAATTGTGGCGCTCCCATTGTTTCTCTGTTAACAGCACAGACCAGGGACCAAATATAGGACACTTCTGGTCTTTATGACTTAGCATCAGAACCACAATACATTTATCAACTGAAGAAGAGCCCTTTTTAAAAATAAAACTGACAAATCTGGCGCGAGCCTCTGCCAGGGAACTAGAAAAAACCCCAGAACAAAACAGAGCATTTGCAAATGCTATATGCAATGATGCTTAAAGTATCTATTTATATTTAAAAAAGCAAGCCAAATTGAAGTTTTATTTCAGATTTGTATTATTTTCTCACAATTTGGATGGCATACATTGCAAAAGAAAAAGTCATACACAATTTTATCCACATTGGGCCTTGTCAAGAGGCCTCAACACCAACACTTACAAAACAATGGGTATCTTTTACTTCACTGTGTATTCAATAAAAACGTAACAAATCTAAATGGTTCAAAATTGCAAGATTATTCTTGAAGGAAAACAAGGCTAACTTTATTTTTTTTTAAATGAAACTACTTTATGGTCCAAGGTAGCTTATTATTGATTTTTATCCTTGTTATTAGTAAGATATATATTAAACATAGTCGATCAATACTGATGGAATTGCTGAACTGCATATTGGAGAAGGTAAACATCAAGTAATCATATTTATCCATTTTTAATAAACAATAAAAACTGAAGGAAAAAGTGATTAGAAACTGCACCTTTACTTAAATTCTGAAGTCTAGCAATTCCACTATTAGAATAATTTTTGGGAGGATAACATCCAAATACTGTAAATACATTCACTGACGTGTTTTTGAAACTGTGGAAGTGGATGAACCAAATGAGATAGGTTGAGGGAATTTTGGTTTTATCTAAGTTTTCCCTTTCAACTAATGAAATTAGCTTTGTACTATAATTAAATGTGGAAATGTTACATTGTTCAGTGTGACACCATATAGTGAATAGAGAAAGCTAGCATTTAGATCTCTGTATTTACATTAACAAGTTGCCTGAGACTGACAATCCAACCTGCTCAGCATATGGATGAGTTTTACCTGATGCCATATGATCTATGGGGAGGGAAGAAATCAGCATGTGTGCAGTCATTTATTTGTGCTATTGGGCAAGGTGAGCTCAACTTAAAGCATCACAACTAATTAGCAGTGATCTCCAATAGGATACATAGGTGATTTTGTAGACGTGAATTTTGCTCGGCTTTTATTAATTTATGTGAACATAGGACTAAGTTAAAATATACCAAATTCTAAATTAGCGTATAGAAACCCTGATTATGGGCTATATAGCCAGAGGGATAGAGCACAAATCATAGAGGATAATAATGAGCTTGGTCGCTGTACTATAGCAACGATATTCGGGCATTTCCATGTAGGAAAGGATAAGCATTTGCCTTTTAATTTTCCTTCCTTCAGTTACAGTATAGCTCAGTAAGGTACTTACATACTGTGTATAACCAAACAACAGGCTACTAAAATTTGCAGTCTTTCAATGCTGCAAAGATCAGCAATGAAAATGGAAATATGCACCCATTAGATCAAATGTGCATCTAAAGGAAATTAATTCCTGTGGGTTAACTTTTTAGCTGTTTTTACATTTCAAAAACAATCTTCCAGCATTCTCAAATCAAAACTTAATTGGGAAGGCACTGTCATTTAGTATAATCAGCAATCTTAGCAGGTATGTGTCACAATAAATGAAGCTGGCTGCATTATCTAATACCATTTTTGTTTTTATTAAACTAATACTTTGAGTAATAAAAATGATGAACTTGCTGGATAATTTGACATTCATCTTAAAAAAAATTACTATATAACAAAACTGACCAGTATGAATCCTTTGTCCTTTTTCCTATTTTTAGTCAGTGAGAAAGCAGACCCCCCCGCTCCCATGTTTCAAATCACATTCACGTGTCCTCAGATAAGATGCCCTTCAAAGTCAAACATGAAGAACTGCTGTTCATGCTTCAGTGATCAAACTCAGATAATATTAGTGGCAGCAATCTGAATATTACAGCTCTTTGTACTGATAAATCCAATCAAGCTCCTGGTAATTTCACTATTGCTGAACAAGATAGTGAGCCATCACCAGTGCTATGAGCCACCTTAACTCTCTTGGGCATGAGAGCTTGACTGCACACAGGGTCAGGACTGTCAGAACGCAGAAAGGAAAGTAGCTATTTGTGTCATGTTTGAAGCAGAGCAACGTAAATTGATACACGAAAGCTAAAAGAAAGCCCATTGCATGGCAGTCTGGGAATAAGATATAGAAGGCATAAGTGCTCCCTTATACTACTAGCAGTCCTTGGAGAACAAATGAGAGGAAAAACATCAGACCACTGAAATGGTTCTCTAAATTTCTAAGAACACCTCCTATATAGGTGTGAAAAGTCTCCTCAAACCTCAAATGTGATGATTTGCAAACTAAATGTTTTCCAAATGTTCTAATGGGAAGTAATATGGGCGTACTTGCTTTTCTTCAAATGTGTTGAATACACAGTAGGCAGCATGACCACATAAGAGACATGTCTAATTTAGAGGCTAATGCAGGATCAGACATAAATTATTTTTTAAATGAATGCATCTTTAACTTGCATATAGGAGTTGGATTTGGAGTCTCACAAATTAACTCTATACATTTTCTGTATTCTAATATTTGTATATTTCATCCTTAAGATCTTCAAAGAGAAAATATAAAAATAAAAATATTCATCTCAGACCCGATGTGCTGTTACAGGGCAATGGCCGATACACATCTAGTGTAAAACTTACATGACCCCTTCAGGTAAGTACTGAATATGGCTTTATTTGCCTAAAACAGTCCGTGGAAGCCATTGTCAATTATTACATTTTAAATTTGTGATTAGTTCCAATCAAATGCAAGTGCTCAAACATGGCCTCTCACAGTGCCAGCAAGGGGCTGCAGTGTATCTACAAGGTGGCACTGTAACAAGTAGTGACATTGGAGCTCTAGAATTTTATTCCTGGGAAAAGTAATAGACAGAGATGTTGCTCATTATTTCCCTTTACTGCCAGCTCCATGCTTCTGATTCTCCTCCCCACTATGTTGCTGATTCTGGATTTTCCCTTCTTCCCCCACATGCTCCTGATCTATTTCCCCCTTATCTTATAGCCTCCCTCATACCTGTGTTCTCCTTCCCATCCAGTATGTCTTCATGCCCCTCTCCACCCACTGCTATTTGAAGTCCCTACCCTGATGCCTCCATGTACCTCCTTATTGAAAAGCATCAATGTCATCAGATATCACAGTTAAATTGATAGGAAACTCTACTGGGAGGCATTCTGAAACCAATCTGTGGCAATAATAAATAGCGGATTGTTTTCAAACTATCGGAAGACTAGGATAGCTCTAACATCCTGTGGAATTCATTACAAGAGCGGGAGGTAACAACACGAATGCTACAATTAATATGGAGCCACAAGAGAGCACACACAGGTGAGGGCAGGTAAGTAAGTCGTTTGCAAAACCTACTATATCACATCACTGTGGCATAATTTGTAAACAGAAATGTTTTCATGTACATTTTAAAATCCAGAACAATTAAATAATAAATGGCATCACTATTTCAAATTCTTTAAATCTATTAGCTATCTAAGTGAACACTGCATTTTTAAAATTATCCTCACATTTTTGCAGATGCACCCCATCTCTCCCTGCAGAGACATTAGAACAACTTATATTCCACTCCATCCCTGTCAATTTCCCTTTCAGCTCATGAGGAAAGGTAGGGGATTCTGGGCTGTGACTTTCTCCACAGCTGACAGCAATGCTCTTTCACGATCTGCCAAGAGGTGCACTTCTCTCAGCTGTTCTTTCTCTTCCCACCCTTCAAAGATGAACTGCAGCTCTGGCACAAATCACTCCGTCTATCTCATTAAGAAAAGTCTACACTTTATCAATGAGTGCAAATTAATTTCCAATTATTTCTAAGAAAATATTACAAAAATTATTTTTTGAAAGAATTTGGCAATCCTGTAAAAATATATACAAGATATATAGAATTGCAACATGTAGAAAAATAACCCTTGTTTCAGTCTTTCTTCCTTGCACCCTAATAAGTTTCTTATTACAAGTACTTATGCAACAGCAGCTGGGGTTTATGGTTGCAGAAGATGTAAAACTAAATTACAAAAATAAGGAAAACCTATTACAGTATATTAATAAACTATTGAATACCGATGTGCAGAAAAGTCTGAAAAAGTAGTTCTGCATGGTTGCAGAAAATTTGCTTACAATTTAAAATGAATACATTTTCTTTCAAGGTTTCAGACTATTGATACAGTTACAGAAATAGAGAACTAAATTAAGTATTTACATCTTGTATGAAAAAGATGTAAATTTGGAATTTCTAACACTTTTGAAGCCATGCTAAAAATAAAAAGCCGAACAAAATTCTGGTTTGGTAGGGTGATGGTCCATCGTTTAAACTCCCCTGCCTCAGTCGCATGGCTTTTGTAGCTCTCAATTTATCCACATGTGCCCAAAACAGTACACTTTAGGGGCAAGGAAAACTGGCACTGCTTGGCTTGCCCTGCCCATCTTTAATTATCCCAGTCTCAAAGTAGCATTGATGGCGGCAGTAAAGCAACCCTTGGGCCAAAACTCACATGGAGATAAATAGACTGCAGGAGAAAAACCTGAAGGAAAACAAAACACATTTTGTGCTTCCATAGGTTTTAGTTTACAACAACATAATGGCCCATATTTTCCGATCGCAGGCCTCCCGCGGGTGGAGGCCTGCGATCTGGAAAAATCTGCGCCCTTAGCTGAAGGCTCCCGGGACGCACACGCTTCCGCTCCTGGACCTCACCAAACTTGAAGTGTGCAGGGTCCACGTATCCCAGGGGCGCATGTAGTTCGTAGCGTCCCTGGGATCACATGGGCCATGGGGAGCCAATCACAGAAGGGAATCTCCCTTCATACATTTGACAGGAAGACCTGTCAAATATATGAATGGAGATCAATGAAAAAACATAGTAAAACTTTAAATAAATTTTTTAAAAATCACATTTTTAAAATGGCTAGAAATTACAATAAATTAAGCACTTTAAACAAAAATTTAATTTTTTGAAAAAAATAATTGAAGTTTTTTACGGGGCTAAAAATAAACTTACCTTTTTTAAAAAAAGTATTTTTAAATGATAAATCAGTGGAAATTTTTTATTAAACTTTTTTCAACTTACGTCTGCTTTTACCAGGTGTAAGAATTGTAAGGGTTTTCTCCGGGCGGAAGGTCTCTAAAAAGCGGAACTATCTGCCCGCAGAGGCCCTTCTCCTGGGCAGCCGGAGGATCTGTCAAGAGCTTTCTTGACAGATCGGAAATGCCGGTTTCCAGCGCATGCGCTGTGCATGCCCGTCGGGATCGGAATATCTGGGCTAATGGGTATTTCTAATAAAACCATTTTTTTTGTAAATGTTATGTTACAGATGGCACAGATTTTAAAATCCACAAAAAGTATCTGTATTCACAAGATTTGTAAAGAAATGTCACCAACACAGAGTCAGTCAGATTCTGCTTAAAATAATTAAGTTAATCAGTTATACTCTACAAAGGAAAAGGTGCAAGAATGTTATATGGCAAAAGGAAAGGCAAGGACAATTTTAACAATTTAGTGCAGCAGTATATCTGTTATTTATAGAAATAACCAGTCTTACCTTTTCTGCCTCAACCTCAGCATAGCTGAGCCAAACACAAAGGCTCCCTCTGGGGAAACACATGGAATGAAATGTCTTTCGCTGGCTGAAGTCTGGCCCTCTCTGTTACTGTGTTTCGGTTTTCCACTTTATATCTTACGCCTGACACTAGCAAGACTGGTGAAGACTAGCATTCCTAAGCAAAAGAAATTGTACTACTGTACCTCCTCTTCTTTTACTATTGGATACAGAGGGGGGAAAAAAACAATTCAGTGCGATTACTGAAGGGTATTTCTGAGGAAAAACTAAGCTTGGATTCCAGAAATACATTTTAAAATTACAGAAAACAAAGTAAAAGTGTACTCTAATATAGCTAAAATTTGCAAGAGCAGACAACTTGATTGCAGGCACAAGAGAGCTGTGCAGATTCCTCATACAACGGCTTATTAAACACTCAGTTATATGACAAATGCTATGCGGCTTTTTAGTGGGGTGTGGGTAAGAATTAAAATCAGATTTATTTTACTTCTTTGTACATTTTTATTTCTGTAGAGGAAGAATGGTTGTGAGTCGAGGTCAATCAGATTATCAGTGGGGCTAATGTGTACTGTCATCGGTATAAAGGCAATGCTGACTGCATGAGCAGTGGAACTCTGGTGAATGTGGCTGGGACTTACATTTGCACTTTCGATTAATGTAATATTAGTAGTCCTGCAAGGGGGGGGGGGTAAAACTGTTATACCACTGGTGTTACCTCATGGCACTAAAGACTGGAACTATGGCATAAATTGCATTGTACAACATAAAACATTGCTGCATCTTTAAGGTTGTAACACAAGTGAGCAAATCAAATGTGCCCGAGGATTGGAAAGTGGCAAATGTGACACCATTGTTCAAGAAAGAGTGCAAGGACAATCCTAGTATCTACAGGCCGGTCAGTTTAACATCAGTGGTGGGTAAAGTTTTAGAAACAATAATCAAGGAAAAAATTAATGGGCATTTGGAGAGGTTTAAGCTAATTAAGGAGAGCCAACACGGGCTTGTAAAAGGAAGATCGTGTTTGACTAATCGAATTGAATTTTTTGATGAAGTAACAGAGAGGATTGCAATGGATGTTGTCTACATGGATTTTCGGAAGGCTTTTGACAAAGTATCACATAGAAGGCTGGTTAACAAAATTGAGGCTCATGGAATAGGTGGGTCAGTGGCAGCTTGGATAAGGAATTGGCTTAAGGACAGAAAACAGTGAGTTGTGGTAAATGGCTGTTTTTCAGACTGGAGGATGGTAGACAGTGGTGTTCCCCAAGGGTCAGTGCTGGGACCTCTGCCTTTTTTTGATATATATCTAAGTGACCTGGATATTGGAATACAGAGTAGAATTTCTAAATTTGCCGATGACACCAAACTTGGGGGTGTGGCAAACATTGATGATATCAATTGACTGTAACAGGACACAGAAAGGCTAGCAGAATGGGCAGACACATGGCAGATGGAGTTTAATACAGAGAAGTGTGAGGTGATGCATTTTGGCAGAAGGAACAGGGAGAGGCAATATACACTTAATGACACAGTTTTAAAGAGTGTGCAGGGACAGAGGGACCTGGGAGTTAATGTGCATAGGTCCCTGAAGGTGGCAGGGCATATTGCGAGAGTGGTTAACAAAGCAGATCGGATCTTGGGCTTCATAAATAGAGGTATTGAGTACAAAAGTAGAGAAGTTATGCTGAACTTTTATAAAGCACTGGTTAGGCCACAATTGGAGTATTGCGTCCAGTTCTGGTCGCACTTTAGGAAGGATGTGAAGGCCCTTGAGAGGGTGCAGAGGAGATTTACCAGAAGGGTTCCAGGGATGGGGGATCTTAGCTACAAGGACAGGTTGGAGAAGCTGAATTTGTTTTCATTAGGGCAAAGGGGGTTGAGGGATGATTTGATAGAGGTGCACAAGATTATGACGGGTTTGGATAGGCTAGACGGAGAAAGGCTGTTCCCACTAGTTGATGGTACAAGGACTAGGGGACACAGATTTAAGGTTCTGGGCAAGAGATATGGGGGGAATGTGAGGAAAAACTTTTTTACACAGCGAGTGGTGATAACCTGGAATTCACTGCTGACGGAAGTGGTGGAAGCGGAGACACTCAATATTTTCAAGGGGAGACTGGATAGGCACTTGAGGGAAATAAACTTGCAGGGCTACGGGGATAGAGCGGGGGAATGGGACTGACTGGATTGCTCTACAGAAAGCTAGCACGGACTCGATGGGCCGAATGGCCTCCTTCTGTGCCGTTATGACACTATGACTATGACCGACACTATCTGACACTTCTCTAGCAGAGTGTAATGTATTCAACCAGTTGGTTTTCAGCCTTATAACACATGCTCCTAGGTAGCCAGATAGGTTTTATTTAGTAGCTATTTTTATATAGTAATGCAGTACTTCTCACATAACATATTTGTACAATTGGCATTTAGATAAAACCAATTCAAGAGGTTAGAACACTCCAGTGCAATATGGCGTTTATCACAACCTGATTAATTTGTGAAAAGGTCCAGAAGAGGGATATCTGATCTAGAAACGAGCCACATGTCCGAGACATGTGATTTTAAACCAACATACAAATTTTAAATAATTAGTAACTGATATACTTTCAAAATAAGAGTTCATCAATCAATATATTTCCCGTGCTGCTACGTGCATCATTTAGCCTGCCGCATGTGTCCGAGTTCCTTTTTCTTACACCCAATCTGTGTCCAAGTCTCTCTTCCTGATGCAGCTCCATTTTAAGCCCCACTTTAACACCACTAATAAAATTTAGAGTGCAAGGTAGGATGCAGTAGCCCTGCCTCCAGTACCACTCCTCTGGCTATCTTGGTGCAAGAGTGAGAAGGAGCATCAAAGTTCAAGACAGAGATGCATAACATACACCACTGTGCTATACAGGTCACCTGAAGGAAAAATAGAAATACTGCAGGTCAAAAACAAGGGTCTGCTGCTGTGGACACAGTCGACATTCCACCAATTGTGCACTGCAGCTATCCACCGACTTACCTTTCCCTGACTAACATATACTGTGTTCAAGTTCACTATAATGATGCACTTACAATCTGCTGCATAGAATATTACTGTCAAGGATAGAGTTTCTTTTCTGTATAGCAAATAATGGCATATTTATCAAAATATAAACAAATTGCCCTTGTATGGAGTCATACAGTTACATATTCATGCCTAGTCAGTGACTTACTCTGAAATAAATTGGTATTTGAGTTCTGTGAATTTAATACTTGAAATTCCCTTAGGGAAGAAGATCATGACCAACATCTGTGGAACGACAGCTCAGAAGACATAATGGGGAGTACTAAAGCGCCCTCTGTGCTTGTAATAAGCTCCATTACAACTAGATATCAATAAATAAGTAGATTAGGAGTCAGTTTTGAATGAAGTTACATTCCACATAACATGCTGCCTTTTAACCGGTGACCAGGGGGGAACAGTCCCTATGACACACTTCCAAAACAGTTTCCACTTTCTGAACATCTGAATGCCACACCCTGGCAATTATTTCTGATTGCTACAGACAATAACATGAGATCAGCAACTGACCATAAGAAATCCCTTACCGGTATGTATGGGATGGATTATAGGGTACTACAGGATTTTTTTTGTAAATGTCAACAGTCATTGCTTTGTACTAACCACTAAAGAGAATGGATATACTGTGCACAAATTACATTTAATTTTTGGGGGAACCAGTGAGATTGTGTACCCCCTGCAAAATTTAGCTCATTTCCAGTACATCTTTAAACAGAATCTTGAATCTCCATTTTGCTGATGTAACCCACTACTCAGATATTGACTGTCCAAATTAAGAAAACCACAAAGCTCACCAGAATGCTTGTAACTCAAAAAGGTATTGGTATGCTAATTCTAGTAAGGAAACAAATGCCCTGGGTCCACCTAACTGCACACTTTAATCCAAAAACAAAGCATCGGCCACATGTAATCCTACCATTGAATATTCTTCATTGAATACTAAGCACCTTGGGACGTGTTACTACATTAAAGGTGCTATATAAATGCAAGTTGTTGTTCTCATTTGGAAGGACCTGCAGCAACATTTTGGAAATTACAGTGCCAGTAGATTCACTTCCAGATGTGAGGTTTTCAGTGGAAATTTTGCTTAAAGAAAGAAGTCTGAAGGTTTGAAGGGTGACCTCTGAGATCTTGAAGTCAGTATTCTGAGTGGACAATTTCCTGGTGCAGTCTCAAATCTGACTCCATTGATTCTGATTAATCTGGCATCTTTGGAAGATTGTAGACTTGCTCCTCTTCGTTCAAACACCACATTAAAGAGCCGGAGTAAATTCACTGACCTGAAGCTCTCAGCCAGAAGCTGTGCTCAAAGGAAGTGTGGGTCTGAGAATCAGGTGCTGCAGTGTTACAGCTCTAACTCCGACCCACACTTCCTTTGAGCGCTGGATCAATTAATTTACTTACTACTCTTGCGTATGATCTTAAATCATTGAGGTAGCTGCATACATGCAACCCTTGGCTTTTAGCTAACACTAAAAGGTACTTTGTAAGAACTACTAGGTATGAATTAAGACCAAAAATTACTTGAAATCAAAGCTACGCTGAGTGACACTACCTGACAATTATAGCAAAGTAGGCAGTCTTGAGATTGGCTGTAAACAAGTCCCTAACAGATAACAACTACCATATTTTGGGGTGGGTGACCCCAACATGGAATTTACTTTTCTAAGAATTGTCACAAAGTAGGGTAGGAGACCCAACTTCAGGATCTCCATGAAGGTCACAAAATTACAATTTTTTTTTAAGTCAAACAAAATTTGTGTTAATATAAAAACAGAAAGTGCTGGAAATACTCAGCAGGTCAGACAGCATAATTGGAGAGAGAAACAGAGTTAACGTTTCAGATCGACGACCTTTCATCAGAACTGGAAAAGTTATAGATATAACAGGTGTTAAGCAAGTGCAGAAGCAGAGAAAGAGGGTGGGGAGAACAAAAGGGAAGGTCTGTGATAGGGTAGAAGGTAGAAAAGATTAAATGTCAAAAAGTATTATTGTACAAGGCAAAAGGAGATGGTAATGGGACAAGTAAAGAATCAAATGATGGGTCTAGAAGAGGTGTAAATGGGAATATCATATTCATCAACAACTGCCGTCCGAAAAAATGGGGGCAGAGGTTATAATCTGAAATTGTTGAACTCTATGTTGAGTCCAGAAGGTTCTTTCCATGTGGAAATTAGAACAGAGTATTCCTCTTAAATTTTCCTTTCCCTCCACTCGACTTCTACCACACTGGTTTACAATCAAAGGATAGATATACCTTAAAGCTCTGTAATCTCCTAATCCAGACACAAGTAGCCACCTGTGTTGGTGAAGCAATACTGATCAAGGCAAACCAAACAGAACTCGCATCAATGCACACCTATCTTTGCAATCCAGCCTGTGGATTATACTTTGTACATGCTTCAAATAGGTGATACTTATTAGGCAAACTTCAGCTGCTCCATTTGTGGTAGACTTAATAATGTATACCTGCATCAACCATTTACATTTCATTAACTACATACATAGATTCTGACTGGAATAACTAATTATTAGAATCTTACGGAGGTGTTTGCCCCAATCTTGGACTGAAGCTGGTATGAGAAAAAAACTGCAGACAGGTTCTTAATGAGCTATTTGGACTAGTCCCCAGAGCACACAATACAGCCCATCAATGCATTGTGAATGAGTATCTTTAGTGGTAGAAAAAAAAGTTCTCACATTTGAGTTGATCCAATACAATTAATATTAAGAGCAGTAGGGAAAGTTTTTAATTGTAGTTGGTTCTTTTGCCGTGTAAACACTTTGTATTAAATCCGTGTGTTAATGGAGACACGGAATGCAGGAGTTGGTTTAACAAGTCTTTACTGAATGGAGACAATGTGGAAACTGAAACTACAGAAGCCTGCCGGGGCCTTTTATACAGGGATGGTCACTGCCGGTACTGCAGTCTGAGACCAGTTATTCCCTTAAAGGGACATACACAACAATTCCTCCCCTTTTAGATAAACAGTACATAACATTCATTTAACAACTAAATAATAACTAATTACAATTACAATTACGGTTGCTAGATACATTAGTTGAAGTTAAGCAATTATAAGTGCAGTCTTTGAGGAGGCTTCCTGATTCTGTCTGGATAACGCCTCTTTGGGATATGAGGTTCTTCTGGCAAGGTCGAGTCAGGATCAATGTCGTTGTTTGGTTCGTCTGCTTCCAATATCGCCGATTCTGCGGCAGATGCAATTGGTACTTCGGTTTCATCGCCAGGTGTATCAGATCGTGGTGTGGAGTTGACGTTTTCCAGTGACTCTAGAATCTGGTCAGCATGGCATCTTACAATGCTCTCTCCAACGTCCACGGTATACATTAGAGGTCCTTGCCGTGTACAGATCGTTCCTGGCTGCCATTTCTCTGTGCGGTAGTCCCGGGCCAAAACTGGTTGACCTATCTTAAAACTCCTGGTCGGCCTTTCATTCATATTCTGAAACTGCCTGTTCTCCACATCTCTTCTGACGTTTGGCTTAACCAAATCCAAGCGGCATCGTAGTCTTCCATTGAAGAACATCATGGCTGGAGTTTGGTTGGTAACCGCATGTGTTGCAAACAAGAAGTTATCCACCTTGTGTTGTAGGGGTATATCTTCATTACACATTGCCTTGATAGCCTTCTTGAATGTTTGAACAAACCTCTCGGCCAATCCATTAGTGGCTGGATGATATGGGGCGGATGTGTAATGCTTAACACCATTGTTCTTTAAGAACCTCCGGAACTCTTCAGACACAAACTGTGGTCCATTGTCAGAGCAAATCTGTTCAGGCAGCCCATTCCTGGCGAATATGGTTCGTAAGACTGATAGTTTTTTCTGTGGTGGTTGAGGACATTTTTATTACCTCTGGCCACTTTGAATGTGCATCCACCGCAATTAAAAACATCGAGTCCATAAAGGGACCAGCAAAATCAATGTGCACCCTTTGCCATGGAGATGAGGGCCACTCCCATGGATGTAGAGGGGCTTGTGGTGGGGCGTTTTGGACCTTCTGGCATCCTGTACAGCTCTTGGTCATCTCTTCGATTTCTCTATCGATTCCCGGCCACCACACAAACGCTCTGGCTAAGTTCTTCATTTTTACCCCTCCCAGATGACCCTCATGAAGCTCATTGAGCACTCTATCCTTCAATTTGGGTGGAATTACTACTCTGGATCCACACATCAAGGTTCCTCTGCACACTGACAGCTGTTCTCTTCTCGGCGAGAATGCTGGCAGCAGTGGTTCGCCATGTGCTGGCCATCCCTTCACCGTTAAATCATAGACCCAGGAGAGTGTCGGGTCATTTCGTGTTTCCTTTTCTATGTTTGCATTCGTCACAGGGAGACATTCGACAATAGTCGAGTGGAATAACTCCACCGGATCCACTGCCAGTTCTTCTTCCACCGTCGGCAACGGTAGGCACGACAATCCATCAGCATTCCCATGCTGTTTAGTTCCTTTGTACTCAATGTCATATTGGTGTGCCCCTAGGAAAAGGGACCACCTCTGTAGCCGGTGTGCCGTCATTATCGGTACGCCCTTCTGAGGGTTGAAAATGGAGATGAGAGGTTGATGATCAGTTAGTAGAGTAAATTTCTGACCGTGCAGGTAGTGATTGAACTTCTTCACCCCCCACACCAGGCTGAGGGCCTCTCTGTCAATCTGGGCATAGTTACGCTCGGCTGAAGTTAACGAGCGTGACGCAAAAGCTATCGGCCTCTCAGAACCATCAAGGAATTTATGTGACAGTACCGCCCCAATGCCGTAGGGAGACGCATCACACGCCAGTCTTATCGGTAGAGCTGGGTTGTAGTGAGCCAATACTTCTCTTGAAGTGATTAGGTCCTTACTCTTCTGAAAGGCCCGCTTACATCCATTGCTCCATTTCCATGCTACTCCCGTTCGTAGTAGGGCGTTCAGTGGATGCAGAATTGTGGACAAATTCGGCAAAAACTTATGGTAGTAATTCACCAATCCGAGGAATGACCTCAGTTGTGACACATTTTCAGGCGCTGGAGCCTTAACTACCGCTTCAATTTTGTCAGGGGACTTATGCAACCCCTCTTCATCAATCACGTGGCCACAATACAATATCTGTTTCTTAAAAAACTCGCACTTGGGTCGATTGGCTCGTAGCCCATGTTCACGTAGTCTAGTGAGCACCTGCTCTAGGTTGGCAAGGTGTTCACTGTCATCTTCACCTGTTACTAGGATGTCGTCCAAGTAACATTGAGTCCTTGGAATCCCTTGCAGGACTTGTTCCATCGCTCTTTGCCATATCGCCGGAGCTGATGCTACTCCGAATACCAGTCGATTATACTGGTAAAGACCTTTGTGAGTGTTTATCGTGAGATACTTCCTAGAGGATTCTTCAACCTCCATCTGCAAATATGCTTGCGTTGGTCAATTTTTGTAAAACGCTTCCCTCCGGATAGTGAGGCGAAGATATCTTCTATCCTTGGAAGAGGATATTGTACTGTGTGAAGGACTGGGTTCACAGTCACCTTGAAGTCCCCACAGATGCGAACCTTCCTTGGCTCCTCAGACTTATTGCTTAACGTTTTCTTCATGACAGGAACGATGGGTGTCGCCCACTCGCTCCAGTCTACCTTAGATAACATGCCTGCATTCTCCAGATTCTCCAGCTCTGCCTCGACGGCTGGGCGAATTGCATATGGTACCGGTCTTGCTTTGAAAAACTTGGGAATTGCATTCTCCTCTATTTTTATCGAGGCGGTTACGCTGTTAAGAGTGCCCAGTTCTTGTTGAAATACCTCTTTGGCGTCAGCTAAGATTGTTGACAATCGTCCAGGAGTGACGTCGTCATCCTTTTTACCAGCCACCGTCAGTGCCTGAATGGAGTGCCAGTCTAAACTTATCTTTCTGATCCATTCACGTCCCAATAACGGTGGTCCACCATCTTGCAGAATGTAGATACAATTTCCGTATTTTCTTGCCGTTGTATTCGACAGGCACCCTTATTTTTCCTCTGGGGTATACTTTTTACCCCGTATACGTCCTCAAGACAATGGATGTCTCTCTCAAGGGTATGTGTGAGAATAGCCGCTCGTAGTCTCGTCGATTCATGACGGTTAGAGCTGATCCTGTATCCAATTCCATTTTGACTTGAGACCCTGCTATCGTGAGGGTGACCCAAATGGTTCGGTGATCCTCTTTTGCGATTACGTTGTGAAGTTTGAGACAGCTTAGTCTCTTGTTCCCGGATTCACTATCGCTCATCTGGTCTTCGGAACTACTGTCCGTCATCTTTTGTACTTTCCTGTACGGTTCCTTAGTAGCCTTTTTATTGTCGTTGGTCTTCTTCTCAGACCTGCAAACTCGTGCAATGTGTCCCATCTTTCCGCATTGCCTGCATATTTTGTCCTTGGACCAGCAGTCCTTCTGGTCATCGTTTGTTCTGCCGCAGCGATAATATTTTGCAAATCCCCGTGTCATTTCGTGGGTGCCGTATTCCTGTGGCTTTTGTTGTATTTCCGCAGCGCCCCTTGCTGCTGCTTCGTACGATACTGCCACGCTGAAAGCCTTATCTAGCGTCAGCTCTTTCTCTGAGTAACCTCTTCTGGGTTCCTTCACTCAGGAGTCCACAGACAAATTTGTCCCGTAAGGTATCTGCCAGTCCTGCTCCGAACTGACAGTGCTTTGATAGCTTGCGTAGTTCCGTAAGGTAATCAGCATTGCTCTCATTTTTATGCTGATTTCTCCTGTGGAATTTAAATCTTTCTGCTATCAGCAGCGGTGTAGGATTTAGGTGTTCCTGTAGGATAGCAACAATTTCGTTAAAACTCTTCGCCTTCGGTTTGGCTGGAGTAATCAGGTCCCGCAATAGGCCGTACGTTCTTGCGCCCATTAAATTTAGCAATACCGATGCCTTTTTCTCCTCGGCTATTTCGTTTGCCTCGCAATATACCTCGGCTCTTTCCACATACGTGGTCCAGTCTTCTATTGCATTATCGAAGGCAGTGATAGCGCCAGTCTTTGGCATCTTGAAAACCTAAGATGGCGTCTCCCGCGCTTTTCCTTCTTCCCTGAGTTAAGATGGCGCCTCCCGCGCTTTCCCGCCGCTGCTGTCACGCCGCTCTCCGCGGTATTTTTATTTTTAACCGTTCCCGTCGTGGAACGGACCGTTTGGGACGCTTCCCTCCCTCTTCTTAGGTCCGAACGCTGCCCGGCTGCGAAGCACCGGCCGCGCCCTGTGTGCTCCACCCTCTCTCTCTTGGCTTCCCGACTCGCTGCCCGGCCCCGTTGCAGAGCCACCCGATCGAGCTCTAGCCCGCCGCAGCCCAGGAAGGATCAGTGCACTACCTGCCACCAGCCCGATTAGCTGGGAAACCACAGACTGGGGAACCAAGCCTGGCTCTTGACAGTCTCCCCTGCAAGTTTTCAATCCGATGATTTGGAGGGCGGTTGCCCACGGTCGACGCCCGTCTCTTGAGTTTCTTTGGATTATTTTTTTTTTTCTTTTCTGGCTTTGACCTTCAATAACGTCGTCTGAGGTGCTGCCGAGTTGCAGGTAAGTTCGTTTCTTACTCGTCGCCAGTATTAAATCCGTGTGTTACTGGAGACATGGAATGCAGGAGTTGGTTTAACAAGTCTTTACTGAACGGAGACAATCTGGAAACTGAAACTACAGAAGCCTGCCGGGGCCTTTTATACAGGGATGGTCACTGCCGGTACTGCAGTCTGAGACCAGTATTCCCTTAAAGGGGCATACACAACACTTTGATCAATGTTTCTCTTTGTAGATGTTACTTTTGTTGTGACAAGAACATAACAACATAAATGACAGACAGGAAAAAAGGTGGTCCATCCAGCCTCTCGTACAGTAATGTTGCAGAGAACATTATGCCTTTGTTACCTCTAGGCTTGACTATTCCAACGCATTCCTGGCTGGCCTCCCACGCAATGTTCCCTTTAAGCTGCGCAGCACTCCAGGGAACCCGCGTAGACGGCTTGCCAGCTTTTCAATACAAAAACCACCCATGCGCCAAATAAAATGAGGGAACATTGCTTCCACATTCTACCCTACGTAAACTTGAGGTCATCCAAATTCTGCTGCCCGAGTCCGAATGCGCATCAAGGTGTGTTAGCCCATCACCCTTGTGCTTGCTGACTTAGGCTCCCAGTTAAGCAATGCCTCAATTTTAAAATTCTCATCCTTGTTTTCACATCCCTCCATGGCCTCGCCCCTCCCTATCTCTGTAATCTCCTACAGCCCCATAACGCTCCGAGATATCTACAGTCCTCTAATTCTGGCCTCTTGAGCTTCCCCATTTTCGTTCCACCACTGGTGGCCCTGCCTTCAGCTGCCTAGGCCCTAAGCTCTGGAATTTCCTCCCTAAACCTCTCCGCCTCTCTATCCTCCTTTAAGATGCTCCTTAAAACCTTCTTCTTTGACCAAGCTTTTGGGCATCTGCCTCAATATCTCATGTGGCTCTGTGTCAAATTTTGTTTTATAAGGCTCCTATGAAGCACCTTGGGATGTTTTACTACATTAAAGGCGGTATAGAAATACAAGTTGTTATTGTTGATACTAACACACCCCACGTACCAACAGCCATGTAATCTCAGAGGAGTAGCAAAAAAAAAAAAAAAATTCTAGGCCAATTCAGAAGAAAACATTCTGGGAAATTCCTTTCCAACCCCAAAGGCAATCCAAAAGAGTTGCAGGAAACCGCATCATCCACTATTCCACCTATCTTCTATATGCAGTAGTATCAGCCACTGCCAGGATCTCGTTCAACTCCCTCTGAATGCTGCAGCGAATTCACATTCACTGCAGGAGCTAGCAACTTGTTGCAAAGGTTGATGATGCTCTGCTAAAAGAAAAACTTCCCCACGTCTAACCTAGTTCTTATCTGAGGAAGGATATTCTTGCCATGGAGGGAGTGCAGCAAAGATTCACCAGACTGATAGCTGGGATGGCAGGAATGACGTATGAGGAGAGATTGGGTCGATTGGGCTTATACTCGCTGGAGTTTAGAAGAATGAGAGGGGATCTCATTGAAACTTATAACATTCGAACAGGACTAGACAGACTAGATGCAGGAAGGATGTTCCCGATGGCGGGGGAGTCCAGAACCAAGGGTCACAATCTAAGGATAAGGGGTAAGCCATTTAGGACAGCGATGAGGCGGAATTTCTTCACCCAGAGAGTGGTGAACCTGTGGGATTCTCTACCACAGAAGGCAGTTGAGGCCAATTCGTTAAATATATTCAAGAAGGAGTTAGATATATTTCTTAAGGCTAAAGGGATCAAGGGATATGGGGAGAAGGCAGGGACAGGGTACTGAGTTTGGATGATCAGCCATGATCTCATTGAATAGCGGAGCAGGCTCGAGGGGCCGAATGGCCTACTCCTGCTCCTATCTTCTATGTTTCTATGTTTACTTAAGTAACTTAAATGTACGCCCCATGCTGTTGGGGAGGGTTCAAGCTAAAATGGCAGGGGGTTGGGAACCTGTGCAGGGAGACAGAGGAAAGGGAAGCAAGGATAGAAGCAAAAGACAGGAAGGAGAAAAGCAAAAGTCGAAGTCACAGAAATCAAGGGTGTAAATCAAACATGGCCGCAGTAACCAATAATTCTAAAAGGTCTAAGAGTGTTAAAAAAACAAGCCTGAAGGCTTTGTGTCTTAATGCGAGGAGCATTCGTAATAAGGTGGATGAATTAGCTGCGCAAATAGATGTGAACGGATATGATATAATTGGGATTACAGAGACATGGCTCCAGGGTGACCAAGGCTGGGAATTCAACATCCAGGGGTATTCAATATTCAGGAAGGACAGGCAAAAAGGAAAAGGTGGTGGGGTAGCATTGCTGGCTAAAGAGGAGATTAACACAATAGTAGGGAAGGATATTAGCTCTGATGTGGAATCTGTATGGGTAGAGCTGAGAAATACCAAGGGGCAGAAAACATTAGTGGGAGTTGTATACAGACCCCCAAACAGTAATGCTGAGGTTGGGGATGGCATTAAATGGGAAATTAGAGATGCGTGTAATATGGGCACGGCAGTTATCATGGGTGACTTTAATCTACATATAGATTGGTCTAACCAAATTAGTAACAATACTGTGGAAGAGGAATTCCTAGAGTGTATACGGGATGGTTTCCTGGACCAATATGTCGAGGAACCAACTAGAGATCAGGCCATCTTAGACTGGGTATTATGTAATGAGAAAGGACTAATTAGCAATCTTGTTGAGCGAGGCCCCTTGGGGAGGAGCGATCATAATATGATAGAAATCTTCATTAAGATGGAGAGTGAAGTAGTTGATTCAGAGACTTGGATACTGAATTTAAATAAAGGAAACTACGATGGTATAAGGCGCGAGTTGGCTAGGATGGATTGGGGAATGTTACTTAAAGGGTTGACGGTGAATAGGCAATGGCAAACATTTAAAGATCGCATGGATGAACTACAGAATTTGTTCATCCCTGTTTGGCATAAAAATAATACAAAAAAGGTGACTCAACATTAGCTAACAAGGGAAATTAGGGATAGCATAAGATCCAAGGAGAGGACATATAAATTGGTCAGAAAAAGCAGCAAACTTGATGATTGGGAGCAGTTTAGGATTCAGCAAAGGAGGACAAAGGGATTAATTAAGAGGGGGAAAATAGAGTATGAGAGTAAGCTTTCAGGGAACATAAAAACTGACTGTAAAAGCTTCTATAGATATGTGAAGAGAAAAAGATTGGTAAAGTCAAGCATAGGCCCTTGCAGTCAGAATCAGGGGAATTTATAATGGGGAACAAAGACATGGCAGACCAATTAAATACATACTTTGGTTCTGTCTTCACAAAGGAGGACACAAATAAACTCCCAGTGATGTCAGGCAACATAGGGTCTAATGAGAGGGAGGAACTAAATGAAATCAGTATTTGGAGGGAAACGGTGTTAGGGAAATTGATGGGATTGAAGGCCGAGAAATCCCCAGGGCCTGATAATCGACATCCTAGGGTACTTAAGGAAGTGGCCCTAGAAATAGTAGATGCATTGCTGGTCATCTTCCAAAATTCTATAGACTCTGGTACAGTTCCCATGGATTGGAGGGTAGCTAATGTAACTCCACTATTTAAAAAAGGTGGTAGAGAAAAAACGGGGAATTATAGACCGGTAAGCCTGACATCGGTAGTGGGGAAAATGCTAGAGTCCATTATAAAAGATGTAATAGCAGAGCACTTGGAAAACAGTGACAGGATCGGACAAAGTCAACATGGATTTACAAAAGGTAAATCGTGCTTGACTAATCTACTGGAATTTTTTGAGGATGTAACTGGTAGAATAGATAAGGGAGAACCAGTGGATGTAGTGTATTTGGACTTTCAGAAGGCTTTCGATAAGGTCCCGCATAAGAGACTAGCGTGCAAAGTTAAAGCACATGGGATTGGGGGTAAGGTACTGACTTGGATAGAAAACTGGTTGGCAGAGAGGAAGCAAAGAGTTGGAATAAACGGGTCTTTTTCCAAGTGGAAGGCAGTGACTAGTAGGGTGCCGCAGGGATTGGTGCTAGGACCCCAGTTATTCACAATATATATTAATGATCTAGACGAGGGAACTAGATGTAATATCTCCAAGTTTGCAGACGACACAAAGCTGGGTGGGCGTGTGTGCTGTGAGGAGGATGCAGAGAAACTCCAGTACGATTTGGACAGGTTGGGCGATTGGGCAGATGCATGGCAGATGCAGTATAATGTGGATAAATGCGAGGTTATCCACTTTGGTGGCAAAAACAGGAAGGCAGATTATTATCTGCACGGCAATAGATTGGGAAAAGGGGAAGTGCAACGAGACCTGGGTGTCCTTGTGCACCAGTCGCTGAAGGTAAGCATGCAGGTGCAGCAGGTGGTTAAGAAGGCAAATGGTATGCTGGCCTCCATAGCGAGAGGATTCGAGTACAGGAGCAAGGATGTCTTGCTGCAGTTGTACAGGGCCTTGGTGAGACCACAGCTTGAGTATTGTGTGCAGTTTTGGTCGCCTTATCTGAGGAAGGATGTTCTTGCCATGGAGGGAGTGCAGCGAAGATTCACCAGACTAATACCTGGGATGGCAGGAATGACATATGGAGAGAGATTGGGTCAATTAGGCTTATATTCGCTAGAGTTTAGAAGAATGAGAGGGGATCTCATTGAAACTTATAAAATTCTAACAGGACTAGACAGACTCGATGCAGGAAGGCTGTTCTCGATGGCGGGGGAGTCCAGAACCAGTGGTCACAGTCTAAGGATAAGGGGTAAGTCATTTAGGACTGAGATGAGGAGGAATTTCTTCACCCAGAGAGTGGTGAACCTGTGGAATTCTCTACCACAGAAGACAGTTGAGGCTAATTCATTAAATATATTCAAGAAGGAGTTAGATATATTTCTTAAGGCTAAGGGGAATCAAGGGATATGGAGAGAAAGCAGGGACAGGGTACTGAATTTGGATGATCAGCCATGATCACATTGAATGGTGGAGCAGGCTCGAGGGGCCGAATGGCCTACTCCTGCTCCTATCTTCTATGTTTCTATGTTTCCTTAACCTATCTAATTCAAGTAGTCTATCCATTTGGACACAATCTAGTCCCTTCATTATTTTAAATTCCTCAATCAAATCTTATTGAAATCTACCCTTTTCTAAAGTATAAAAAATACAACTCTCCAGGCCTATTGTGATAACTAAGGGATTTTAACCAGGATCAACCTAGCATCCCTCCTCTGAACTTTTTCCAGGATCTCTATATTGCCCACCATGTGAGGGGCCCAATACTAGACACAGCATTCTAAATAAGGCCTAACCAACGTCTTCTACAAGGACACTACAGTACTATTCATTTTATATTACTGTAGATTGGCCTAGCAATACATCATAATACTTTATTTGCTTTTGGTATAGAATCACAGTACTGGTCATGAACCATTACAGACCCGTACTATAACACTTTCGTTCAAAACACATGCTTAGCATTATTATTACCCATATGTATAATACTACATTTATCTACATTAAATATCATCTGTCAGATGTGGGCCCATTTTCCCATTGCATCGGATGAATATCATCCAGACCGGCACCACAATCTGTTTTGGGGCCCTTTATTCTTTCCAGAAATATATCTGCATCTACTTGGACAATTACAACTTTAGTGTCAACTGTACATTCCATTAATGGTAACTGAGTATAATCTACTGGACTGAAAACTGATACAAAGTAGCCATTTAAAACCTCTGCCATCTCCCGAGAATTCACCTGAATCTGCTCTATGGAATTCTTAAGGGCCTTATGAAGTCCTTTAATTGTCGTCTAACTTCTAACATAGCCAAAAAAGGTAACGGGTGCATATAGTCTTCTAGTTAGATTCTTGTTTTTTGCTAACATTTGAATATTGTTCTCTCCTGTGTTGATTTCTGCTGTTCTAGAGCATTACTCAACAATGTTTACAGTCCAATATTTTGCTATCCGTTAGGCACCCTTTGCTGTTGTGTGTTTGCTTTACATGGTATAATTTACATGCCTAAGAATAATAATTTTCCTTAGGTAGGCCAGGGCAGTTCTTTCTACCTGCTGTTCCTCACTTACCTAGCTTGTATGTTTTGTTTTCATGCATTGGATTTTTTAGAATTAGCTTTTTTTTAAATATATGTTTCAGTTGTTTCATGATTCTGGTGCACATTTCACTGATTCCAGTGCAACTTTCACTGATCCCATCTTTCTTTTTTCTTGCAATTCTTCTGCCTCTCATACTGGGGTATGGTTGGCAGAGAATTCAGTTGTGCTGGTAGGAAGAAAACCTGTCCTTGGCCGACAGCTACACACTCATACACATATTTTCCAGAAGGATCACTGGATTACAATTATAAATGTGAATCTGTACTGATTATTCCCTCCTTAACCAAGGGCACTGACAAGAGCTCTGTCGCTACCCAAAGCTGGATCAGCTAATTCAACGCAGGCCAGTGATTGAACCTCGGACCTCCAAAGTTCTATACCTAGGGCGACTTTTTTCTTCAGGAATGTCAATTCAAAAAACTACCACCTCAAGGCTTGACGTCTCTCACACTTTCATAGGAACAGGAGTAGGTCATTCAGCCCCTCGAGCCCATTTCGCCATTCAATGTGATCATGTCTGATTTGTATCCTAACTCCATGCACCCGACTTGACACCATATCCCTTAATACCCTTGGCTAGCAAAAACCTTAGATTTAGATTTAAAATTATTAATTGAGCTAGCATCTACTACTTTTTGTGGGAGAGAGTGCCACACTTCTACCACCCTTTGCATTAAGAAGTTACAATAGCAAAATACTGCGGATGCTGGAAATCTGAAATAACAACAGAAAATGCTGGAAACACTCAGCAGGTCAGGCAGCATCGAGGAGAGAGAAACAGAGTTAACGTTTCGGGTCGAGGGCCCTTCATCAGAACTGGAAAAGGTTAGAGAAGTAACGGATTTTTAAACAAGTGTAGGGACAGGGAGGAGGGGAGGAAAGAACAAAGGGAGAGACTGTGATAGGCTGGAAGGCAGGAGAGATTGACTGACAAAAGGGATGATGGTGCAAGGCAAAAGGAGAAGGAAATGGGACAAGTTAAGAAACAAAAGATGACTCTAGATGAGGTGTAAATGGCGAAATCATCAACCACTACCATGTGAGGAAAAAAAGGGAAAAAATATGGTGAAACAGCGATTTACTTGTACTTCTTACAATTTAGTATACTGTATTCGCTGCTCCCGATGCGGTCTCCTCTACATTGGGGAGACCAAATGCAGATTGGGTGACCGCTTTGCGGAACACCTCCATTCAGTCTGTAAGCATGACCCCGAGTTTACGGTCGCCTGTCACTTTAATTCTCTGCTCCACTCCCTCTCTGACCTCTCCATCCTCGGCCTCTTATACTGTTCCAACGAAGCTCGAGGAACAGCACCTCATCTTTCGATTAGGCACTTTACAGCCTTCTGGACTCAACATTGAGTTCAACAATTTTAGACTATAACCTCGGTCCCTATATTTTTTTCACTTTTTTTCTCACATGGTAGCTGTTGATGATTCTGCCATTGCCATTTACACCTCATCTAGAGTCATCTTTTGTTTCTTAACTTGTTCTATTACCTTCACCTTTTGCCTTAAGAAGTGTTTCCTAACTTCGCTCCTGAATGGCCTAGCTCTGATTTTAAGGTTATGTGCCCTTGCCCTAGACTCCCCCAGCAGCGGAAAAAGGTTTTCTCTATCTACCCTATCAATACCTTTCAAAATCCTAAAAACCTCAATCAAATCACGCCTTAACCTTCTATATTCCAGGGAATACAAACCTAGTTTATGGAATCCCTCCCTATAATCTAACCCTGGTCAATGTTCCCTTTAAGATGCTTGCCGGCTGTTCAATGCAAAAAACCGCGCATGTGCATTATTTTGAATGGGCCGCACACTCAAAAAAAAATTAACAGGAACATTGGCCCTGGTAACATTATGGTGAATCAGCGCTGCACTCCTTCCAACACCAATATATCCTTTCGAAGATGCGGTGCCCTGTATTGTACACAATGCTCCAGATGTGGTCTCACCAGGGCTTTGAAGAGCTGTAGCAAAACTTTCTCCCCTTTATATTCTAGCCCTCCAGTTATAAAGGCTAACATTCCATTAGTCTTTCTGATTATTTTTTGTACCTGACTACTACATTATAGTGATCTGTGTACATGGACTCCTAAATCTCTTTGGACCTCCACTGTTCCTAGCTTTTCAACATTTAAAAGAATACTCGGATCTATCCTTTTTTGGTCCAAAATGGATGACCTATCACTTGTTTTCATTGAAATCCATCTGCCACAGTTTTGTCTACTCACTTAATCTATCAATGTCTCTTTATAATTTTATGCTTCAGTCTACAGTACTTACCATGTCACCAATCTTTCAGTCATCGTCAAACTTGGATAGATGACTCTCTATTGCGGTATTTAAGTCACTAATAAGTATAACGAATTGTTGAGGCACCAGCAGAAATCCTTATGGGATCACCACTAGTCACTTCCTTTCAATTCAAGTACATACCCAATATTCCTACTCTCTGTCTTCTACCACCTAACCAAACTCATGCCTTCAATTTCATGAGCTTTAATTTTATCAAATAGTCTCTTAAGTGGAACCTTATCGGATGCCTTCTGTAAGTCCATATAAACTACATCCATAGACATTCCCCGTCTACTACTTTAGCTACTTCCTCAAAAAAATCCATTAGAGTTGTTAGACATGACCTACCCTTTACAAATCCATGTTGGCTGTCTCTAATCAGTTCAAATTTCTCTTAAGAACATAAGAAATAGGAGCAGGAGTAGGCCATACAGCCCCTCAAGCCTGCTCCGTCATTCAATATGATGGCTGATCTTCTACATCAACTCCACTTTCCCGTCCTATCCCCGTATCCCTTGATTTCCTTAGTGCCCAAAAATCTATCAATCTCAGTCTTGAATATACTCATTGACTGAGCATCCACAGCCCTTTGGGGTAGACTATTCCAAAGATTCACAACTCTTCTGAGTAAAGAAATTTCTCCTCATCTAAGTCCTAAATGGCCGACCCCTTATCCTGAGACTATTACCCCTAGTTCTAGATTCTCCAGCTAGGGGAAACAGTCTCTCAGCATCTACCCTGTCAAGCCCTCTAAGAATTTTATACGTTTCGATGACATTACCTCTCATTCTTCTAAACTCCAGAGAATATAGGCCTATTCTACTCAATCTCGGTGCTCAGTCACTCTGTCCTTAATGATGGATTCCAGTAACTTCCCCACAACAGATGCTAGACTAAAGATCCATCATTTCCTGGTTTCTCTCTCTCGCCTTTCTTAAGTAATCGAATTGGATTTGGAATTTTTCAATCTAAAGAGACAATTCTTGAATCGAGAGCACTTTGGAAGATTATGGCTAAAGCATCTGCAATTTTCTCACTTACTTCCTTTAAAACCCTGGGGTCGAAACCATCAGAACCTGGGGATTTGTCAGTCATTATTGCGCCATTATTTTTTTCTAATACTGTTTTTTGCTCACGTTAACTTTAGTGAGAGTTCCAGTTCTTGATTCATTATTAGATTCCCTGGAATGCCAGGTATATTCCTCTACTATGAAGACTGACACAAAAGTAATTATTCAACAAATAACAGAAAATGCTGGAAATACTCAGCAGGTCAGGCAGCATCTGCGGAGAGAGAAACAGAGGTAACGTTTCAGGTTGATGACCTCTCGTCAGAACATTTCTCTCAGTTCTGACGAAAGGTCATTGACCTGAAATGTTAACTCTGTTTCTCTCTCTTCAGATGCTGCCTGACCTGCTGAGTATTTCCAGCATTTTCTGTTTTTATTTCAGATTTCCAGCATCCGCAGCATTTTGCTTTTGTAATTATTCAACAACCCTGCTATTTCCTTATTTTCATTTGCAATATTACTCGCATCCGTTTTTAAAGGGCCCACATTACCTTTGACCAATGTTCACTTGAAGCTGCGCTACTGTCTCGAGGTCCAACGCAGCCGGTGAGCCAGCTTCCCAATGCAAAAAGACGCGCATGGGTGGAAGTTTGAATGGGTTGCGCAGCCCAATAAAGAGGGTGAATGCGCTTGACTACCCTTTTTCTTCTAATATAATTGTAAAAGCTTCTTAAATTTCTCCTTTTCAAACCTAATGTTGAATTTGATCATATTATGATCACTGTTAGAAAAATGTTCCCTTACTGTTAGATTGTTAACTAGTCTGGCTCATTACTTATTACTAAATCTAGTATGGCCTGCCCTCTTGTTGGTTCTAGAACATATTGCTCCAGAAAACTATCTTGAATGCACGCAAAAAATTCACTTCCTTTCTGACTTGAGCTACACTGCTTTTCCAAATCTATATGAAAATTAAAATCTCCCATTGAAACAACTTTGCAACAAGCCTCTCTAGTCTCTGAATTAATACATTCTGCCACTTCATTGTTGCTATCAGGTCGCTAGACAACTCCCAGTACAGATTTAAGTCCTCCCTTATTCCTCAATTTTAATCATAGAGTCTCCGCTGATTGCTTTCTCTTACCCATATCCTCTCTTACTAATGTTGTAATAGTATCTTAATCAATAAGGCTTCCTCTCCTCCTCTTCCAGTTTCCTTATCCTTTCTAAAGACCATATAACTATATTTAACTCCCAATACAGCCATGTCTCAGTAATGGGCACCACGTCATACCCTCTAAGCTGAATTTGAGCCTCTAATTCACTCAATTTATTTCTTATATTCTGTGCATTAGTAAATGAAACTCTTATTTGGGCAAGAGACCCCCAACCTGTCCTTCTGCCCTGATT
Source organism: Somniosus microcephalus (assembly GCF_052327205.1). Lineage (NCBI taxonomy): Eukaryota > Metazoa > Chordata > Chondrichthyes > Squaliformes > Somniosidae > Somniosus > Somniosus microcephalus. The sequence continues at coordinate 100,667,544 of NC_140988.1, forward strand.
CTGTCTTTCTCACTGTTTAACTTGACATGTTTCTTATTTGTCACTCCTGCTGTAACTACTTTATTTATTTTAGTATTCCTTTCATCTGGAATATCTATATCACTGTTTGTGACCTGAACTCTGCTCTTATCCCTATTTTTTCCTAGTCAATTCCTAACTCAACCCTCCAAAAGTGTCAATTCATCCATAAAGATGCAGCACAATGTACCGCACTCGAATAACCCCGTCCTCTCCAATCTCCATTGGCTGCTCATCACCAAGTGAGTGAGCTTGGAAATTCTTTTTCTTGCTTTCAAATCCCTCCATGGCCTTACACCAGCCAATATGAGATCTCTCCTTTTGTCTTCCATCCCCACCCACACCATATACTTCTGTAACACCCGTCTTCTGTGCCCGCTGCTGGTGTCAGATTGTTCATCCATTATCCTTCTGCCCATTGGAACTTCCTACCCAGTTCTCTCTGGGCTGACAGCTCCCTCCCTGTTTCTAAAACGGTGTCAAAGCCTCTCGCTTGAACTGGATCTTTGCTCCCTCACCATTTCTCCCTTTCAACATCCATTGTTTCTTAGTCTTCCTAACTCTGACTTCCTACATGTGAGGAATGCAAAGGAAATGCATGTAGTTGTAAAAAATGCCATATATCACTGGAAAGAGAATGATCATGTACAAAGATTGCAACCAATCTGACAAAAAGACAACCAAAACAAAACAGAAAAATCAACATTCCCACCTGTCAATCAGAAAATAAGCCAAGAATACAGTTATGCTATCAAAGGTTTCTCTCAATTCTGGCATTTCAAATCTCGTTACAGCTGAAGTTACAAAATAATGATGTAAGATGCCCTAAAAAAATCACTCTGCAATACTGAAGATGAGAATTAATACATTACATGCTCACACAGTCAAACCCAATTAAGATCATGTGCTTGGAACTGAAAATCTGATTTTACTGGATGTGTGATCTGATATTGCAATGTCTGAACATTAGCATTATAAAGCCTATCCTTACAATTTGGCAGCTTTAAAACAAAACTAGCTAGTAACCTTTTTAAACAGTACTACTTGTAGTTAATGAGCATCATATATTCATTTACATTTGTACAGATAAATCGAAAGTAATCTTGGTCTTAACAATCTACATTCAGCACTCAAAACAGCAATCAATGCAATATCAATGTGAAAACATTAATACCTTTATTACAGCATTAGGAGTTAATTCTCAGCATTCACATCTCCAGCAACATTCACATCATCATCTTGCAGACAACAGTAAAGACCGACAGACTAAACACATCACTGTTCAAAAACTGCCTGTACATTATTTTCTGTGCATAATCCTTGGCTATGGCTGTTACCAGCTTTTTTTGTATGGTATTTCATAAGAACATAAGGAATAGAAGCAGGAATAGGCCATTCGGCCCTTCGAGCCTGCTCTGCCATTCAATAAGATCATGGCTAATCTTCGATCTCAACTCCGCCCTTCCGCACTATCCCCATATCTCCTGGTTTCCTTAGTATTCAAAAATCTATCCATCTCTGTCTTGAATATACTCAACGACTGAGCATCCACAGCCCTCTGGGGTAGAAAATTCCAAAGATTCACAACCCTCTGAGTGAATAAATTTCTCATCTCAGTCCTAAATGGCCGACCCCTTATTCTGAGACTGCGACCCCTAGCCAGGGGAAACAACCTCCCAGCACCTACCGTGTCAAGCCCCTAAAGAATTTTATACGTTTCATTGAGCTCACCTCTCATTCTTCTAAACTCTAGGGAATATAGGCTTAGTCTACTCAATCTCTCCTCATAGGACAATCAACCCCCCCCCCCCACCCTGCCCCCACACACATCCCAGGAATCAGTCTAGTGAACCTTTGTTACAATCCCACTAAGGCAAGTATAAGTTTCCTTAGGTAAGGAGGCCAATTCCATTGAGAAACCAGGCTTCAGATCAAATACAATCAGACCAAAATAGAAGCTTGCTGCATTGAGTAGTGAGTGAGTAATCTCTAATGACCTCAAACCATCTCACCAACTAGTAATCTGTTTGGACAGATACATCCAATGAATCACACATTTGTGTTTCTGCCATCCAATGAAACTGTCCTTTCTGCACCAGGGGTGATTTTGTGACCCAGTAGGTAGGGACAAACAGATCATTGCTGCTCCAGCCTAATGCTATTGTCACCTCATTGTTCTATGATGCAGTTTATTTTTTCATTTATCTTCCTTTCCACAACAGATTGTGCTATTTATGTACACTTTGCTGTTTATTATAAAGAAACTTATAGTTCTGAGATATCTTCAGTGCTTGCCACGGTAGGCAGGGAGAAGTCATTGGCAGAGTCTGGTGGGTGAACCATTTATGGACTGTGGGCTACTTTTTAGCTATAGGGATTAACTGAAGTATGAATGGCCATTTCCTGCATAGAACATTTAATTGGTCTGGGTCCCACTCACGTGAGGGTATGAAGTGGATCTGTGCCAATTTGCAGGAAAGAAGCGGTGAAATGGGAATAAAGTTGGATGGGGGAAAAGAAAACTAGATTTTGGAAGAGGATGGGTTAGCAATTTAGTAAACATAGATGAGAACATGGTTACTGAAGATCAAGAGGTAAAAGGAAACAATGGTTCTGAAATTGTGGTCAGCGGCGTAACTAAGGCATATGTCACCGACCTCCGAAAGAAATCCACACTTACTTGGTGCGAGGCCCCCTTCGAAAACTTGCCTTGTTTCGCTGCGGAGTTGTGCGCACCATACTGGCCCATGGATCCCAGCATAAGTGCACCTGGGATCACGTGGGGCGGTACGCCAATCAGGAAACAGAAATCTCCGAAGCCCAACGTCAATCAAATTTTAAATTAAATGGTGTGAGTAATGATTTGAATTGATTACTTATCACTCCCACTGTAAATAATAATGATAATCATTATAACACTTAAGCTAAACTGGCAAGGAATATATTTTGTAAAATAAATACTGATCCCTTTTCGAGTAATGTGGACAGATCAGAAGTAACTAACTGGAAGAGATGAAAAAACAATTTCACTGAGGTACTAAGTGACTATTTAGCATGTGTAGAAAAATGTATTAGACCAGAAGCATTACTATATTTAATGATTAGTAGTGCACCAGAACTGATTCGTAACCTGGAAGTGGGTGAATGGTGGGACTGAGTCATCATTACATAGTTAGATTAGATATAAGAATCATACAATGTTACAGCACAGAAACAGGCAATTCAGCCCATCAAATCTTTACTAGTGTTTTTCTCCATAAACCACCTTGTCTAATCAAACTTGTTTTCAGAAGAGCAAACTTTGGAATCATCATTGGAGTATCATGCAAAAATTAAGTGGGTAGTAGAAATGATGTAGAAAATAAAATGAGAATGGACTTTTTTTTATATAAAGGGCAATAAAACTGAATGCGGAAAGGAAATATATCCTAAATAATAAAATAGGAAGACCAAAGCAGCAGGAGCTCCTTGAGGGGATCAACCTGAACGCTAAATAGATTTGTTTTAAAAGATTGTACCAAAAAAACCCAAAGAAACAAGTGTAGTAAGACCAAATGCCGTACAGCATCAATTAAGAGTAATCAAAATGATTATTAGAAAAGTTAAGAGAATAAAAGGAAGGTGGATTGTGGACAATACCAACAGTGATACAAATAATTTTTTAAGCAATCCAAGAAGTAAATCTAGTATTAAATATCATATGATAAGTCGACTGAAGATATAAAAGGCCAAGAAATGGCACATATGTTAAATGGATTTTTTTGCGAGAGTTATGGAGAACCAATCATTTTGTCGCAGAATATGTAACACCTGAAAAGATTAGTAAAGCATGAATTAAATGTCTACAAAGCAGCTGAACTGGGCTCAAGGAAATGAGGGAAGAAATTGGCGAAGCTCTGGCTAATAATTTTAGAAGTGCCTTTATTACAGGGATAATACCTGAGAATTGGAAGAGAGTGAATGTTATCCTAATATTCAAAAAGTAGTGAGACATGAATCAGATAATCATAGACCAAATAGTGAATCATCAGTAGACAGCAGAATGCTTAGGATTATTTTACAACATTCTATGAAAGCTCATCTAAAACATTTAAAGAGGGTAGAGAACAGGCAGAGTAGTGAGCAGAGTTTAAAAGTGAGAGTTTGAATCTCATATGTTCTGTAATTCTTTGGGGAGGTTACTTCTGTATCCTGTCTCAGCACTGGTCACAAACAATATTCAGGGGGGTACTACTATTACTGCCATCAGATTTTGTGGCCAGATGATCAGTGTAAGGAATTATCAAAGAGTTTTGAACATTTTAAGTGAGGGGCTAAAGAATGACAAATTGTTTCAATGTGGATAAATGCAAGAAACTGCCAGAAGCAAAAGTGGAAAAGAAAAATTGATTTTAGTATGATTATTGATCATTTATAATTTACTGAAAGTATCCAATCAATGATAATCTGCTGCTAAACAAGGATAATCTGATTAAATGGCTCTCAAGAGGTATTTGGGTATTTTTACTCCCTCTATTATAAGATCGCATTTAGGCACCTACGTTCAAAAGGTAATTAATGCATACAATGATTTCTGATTTTTTTTACATAATGGAAAAATGGAATACTTCCAGCAGAATAGAAATGGATATTATAGGATAATTAATGTACTGTTTTCTTTGTAAAGCTGTCCTCTCAGAAGCCAACCTGATGATCTGAGTAATTATCATTCTCAGGACAAAAAGACGTGTCACTACAGTTACTGTTCATATTATGTCAGGTATAGAAATGAACGACATCTTCAATAGTCATATTGCCGCTCTCTGCTAAAAAGTCAAAAGTTGCAACCTTTTACCAGTAATTTTACCAGTCTGCCCTTTCAGGTGGATGTAAAAATCCCATGGCATTATTCGAAGAGGAGCTGGGGCATTCTCCTGGTGTCCTGGCCAACATTTATCCTTCAATCAACATTACTAAAAAACACTGCTGTTTGTGGGACATTGTTCTGCACAATTGAGCTGCTGCTTTTTCCTACAACAGTGGTTATGCTTCAAAAGTACTTCAAAAGCTGTGAAGCACTTTGGAACATCCTAAATTGGTGAAAGGCAGTATATAAATAAAAGTTATTTTTCTTTAAGAGTCTGACTTTCAAAAAGTGCAGAAAACATTCATTAATTCTGCAAGATTAATATTAAAACAGAGTACATCTGTAAACAGAGGATAGTAATCCATACTAGTTGGCAAGTTTGACGACATACAGTTTAACAATGGTTTGTTAAGGTCAAGTCTTAGGGCATGGACAATTACATTTTGCGAGTCAGAATTTTGTGACTAATTAGCTATAGCTGTACTTATATCAGTAAGAAATACTGTATATGACTAGTAGATCTCTTGCTAGTCAGGTATTCCAGGAGCTGGAATATGGCTCATGTTCAGTGCAGTAGCCTAAATGCGACAACAGTTTGTCCACTGCCATAATACAACAAATTTACTGAAGTGATAGATCAGATGACTCAAAGTAAAAATGATGGCCCGGATTTTGCGGTCAGTGGTGAACGAACATTGCCTGCCATTCATTACACTTACCCACAGATGTTCTGTAGGCTTTTGCACTGGAACTTGTGGTTATTAGAAATCAAAAATAGCGCAGCAACCTCTACACGGGATCTGGGACCTATCTTCTTAACCAATTAGATTGAAGAATTGTTACTGAGGAGCGCAGAGTCTGAACCAGGAAGTGTCAGTTAGAATATTTAATTCAATGTCAAATTATGCACTGAAAGTGAAATAGAAAGAACGAAGGATGGGATTAAGAGAGAGAAACAGAAAAAGAAAGTAAAAAAAAATTAAATATTTAAAAATCTCCAACAGTAATTAAAATATGAAGGAACAAAACTCCACACTTGTAAAAGTTAATTTTCAGTGCCAGAGAGGTTGTTTAGCATAATTAAGACATATCATGCCATTAACAATTCACTTACACTTGAATGGACAAGCCCTAATCTTTTCTGGCGTGTTTAGTGGGTAAGTACTGCAACTTCATGTATGTGAATGCAGAGTCTCTTAGTGAGATACCATTAGAACAAAGTTTCTGGAGGAGCAGGGCAACTTGGACAGCAATTTCCTGATTTCCGTACTTAACTGCGCATGTGCAGACACTGGAAGTTGCTGTCAGATTTACTCTTTAATAACGGTGAGCACTGATAGCCTCACCATTATTTCTAAACCAAAATCCGTGCCATTATACTTTATTGATGACAAAAGATACACAGAGCCTCACAGATATAATCATTTTAATACCATTTACCCACCATTTAAGATAGAAGCAACTGTTTGTTCGGCTCTACCCAAAACCTCAGGTATGTACATTATAATTTTGTGTTCTACCTCCCACGTTGAATTTTCAGTGTTCACTTAAAATGAAAACTTATTTTCCCTCCTACTCCCCGAATCTCCTTTTTTTCAGTAATAAACATGATTACAAAAGTTTTGTTTTTCATCCCTTATGTCCTATGGTGCATTTGCAGTTCTTGGTGAAATGATCACTGGCACCACACTACACAAGGGATGCTTTCCCACTGTTGAATCTTCAATGACCAGCACCTTTAACAGTTGCTTATTCATCACACTCTGGGCAAAGCAACTTGACTCCAGTTGCAATGCCTGATCTCAACAAACTGCTTCAAACGCCACACTAGCTCTGATTAAATATTATTTTGCTTTCAACAACAGGAAAAAAAATCCCATTTCAAACACCTTCAACTCTGAATTTTTAGTTACTCTGAATATTTAATTAATGGCTTAAATTTTATAAAATGTTTGAAATAAAGTAATATTTTGTCTTTGATGGGCTTTTCCCCCCTGTTGCTTGCACCTTGCAGTTATTTTCTGAATTTTCTGTCTGATTGCCAATGTGATAGTCTGTCATGTTGTACCTTGGGTATTCTAGTTCTACAAGAGCCGAGTGAAAACTACAAACCTCCACGGTGCAATGCGCGCACACACATTTTTGAACATAAGCTGCAAATTTCCAGCACTCAAGGCCTAAGTGAAAATTCCAACTCTGGAGCAGAAGCAGAGCTCAAACCCAGTCTGAGCGAGAGTGACTAGCCTGTGTGGGGGTACAGTTCACATTAAAGGACCAATTGTTTGGTTAATTTTAATGATTTTACATGAGAAAGGGATAAACCAACTAACACTAGTCAACGATCAGTAGTAGATAGGTTTCGAGATAACAGAATAAAATGATACTTATAAAGATGTGTTGATGAAGGTTAACCATCACAGATTTGTAGAAGGCAAGTCGTGACTGAAAACTTAAGAATTTTTTGCGGAAATAACAGTGTATTGATACGCAAATGTAGTGCATGTCCTGTATACAGATTTTCAAAAAGCATTTGACACGTTGATGCATAGGAAGCTTGTTGATACAATTAAAGCACACTATATTCAAGGAAGTGTGGTACTATGGAGAGGAAGTTGGTTAAAGACAGAAACAGAGAGTAAAAGCTTCTCAAATGTTTTCTGGACTGGAGGTCAGTGTTAGAACCACTGGTCTTTCTCAATAATACATATTTAATTGGTCAGTCTCCCATGGTGTTGCACATGAGGAGTTAATGCCAAGTATAGTCTTCAGGTGAAGCAGGGTTAAAGAGCAGAGGACAACTGGACAGGGCATGCAGATATCATTCAATCACCATTTTAAAGTTAGATACTTATTTTATATAGTACTAGCTGGAGTGCCCGGCGGTGCCGAGGCTTTTTCGAGGGCATGTTGTTGTTGGAAGAGAGAGAGCGACTGGGGGGGAAGAGAGAGAGCGACTGGGGGGGAAGAGAGCGACTGGGGGGGAAGAGAGAGAGCGACTGGGGGGGGAAAGAGAGAGAGCGACTGGGGGGGAAGAGAGAGAGCGACTGGGGGGGGAAGAGAGAGAGCGACTGGGGGGTGAAGAGAGAGAGCGACTGGGGGGGGAAGAGCGAGAGCGACTGGGGGGGGAAGAGCGAGAGCGACTGGGGGGGAAGAGAGAGAGCGACTGGGGGGGAAGAGAGAGAGCGACTGGGGGGGAAGAGAGAGAGCGACTGGGGGGGAAGAGAGAGAGCGACTGGGGGGGAAGAGAGAGAGCGACTGGGGGGGAAGAGAGAGAGCGACTGGGGGGGAAGAGAGAGAGCGACTGGGGGGGAAGAGAGAGAGCGACTGGGGGGGAAGAGAGAGAGCGACTGGGGGGGAAGAGAGAGAGCGACTGGGGGGGAAGAGAGAGAGCGACTGGGGGGGAAGAGAGAGAGCGACTGGGGGGGAAGAGAGAGAGCGACTGGGGGGGAAGAGAGAGAGCGACTGGGGGGGAAGAGAGAGAGCGACTGGGGGGGAAGAGAGAGAGCGACTGGGGGGGAAGAGAGAGAGCGACTGGGGGGGAAGAGAGCGAGCGACTGGGGGGGAAGAGAGAGAGCGACTGGGGGGGAAGAGAGAGAGCGACTGGGGGGGGGGGAAGAGAGAGAGCGACTGGGGGGGGGAAGAAGAGAGCGAGCGACTGTGGGGGGGGAAGAGAGCGAGCGACTTTGGGGGGGAAGAGAGCGAGCGACTGTGGGGGGAAGAGAGCGAGCGACTGTGGGGGGGAAGAGAGCGAGCGACTGTGGGGGGGAAGAGAGCGAGCGACTGTGGGGGGGAAGAGAGCGAGCGACTGTGGGGGGGAAGAGAGCGAGCGACTGTGGGGGGGAAGAGAGCGAGCGACTGTGGGGGGGAAGAGAGCGAGCGACTGTGGGGGGGAAGAGAGCGAGCGACTGTGGGGGGGAAGAGAGCGAGCGACTGTGGGGGGGAAGAGAGCGAGCGCCTGTGGGGGGGAAGAGAGCGAGCGACTGTGGGGGGGAAGAGAGCGAGCGACTGTGGGGGGGAAGAGAGCGAGCGACTGTGGGGGGGAAGAGAGCGAGCGACTGTGGGGGGGAAGAGAGCGAGCGACTGTGGGGGGGAAGAGAGCGAGCGACTGTGGGGGGGAAGAGAGCGAGCGACTGTGGGGGGGAAGAGAGCGAGCGACTGTGGGGGGGAAGAGAGCGAGCGACTGTGGGGGGGAAGAGAGCGAGCGACTGTGGGGGGGAAGAGAGCGAGCGACTGTGGGGGGGAAGAGAGCGAGCGACTGTGGGGGGGAAGAGAGCGAGCGACTGTGGGGGGGAAGAGAGCGAGCGACTGTGGGGGGGAAGAGAGCGAGCGACTGTGGGGGGGAAGAGAGCGAGCGACTGTGGGGGGGAAGAGAGCGAGCGACTGTGGGGGGGAAGAGAGCGAGCGACTGTGGGGGGGAAGAGAGCGAGCGACTGTGGGGGGAAGAGAGCGAGCGACTGTGGGGGGGAAGAGAGCGAGCGACTGTGGGGGGGAAGAGAGCGAGCGACTGTGGGGGGGAAGAGAGCGAGCGACTGTGGGGGGGAAGAGAGCGAGCGACTGTGGGGGGGAAGAGAGCGAGCGACTGTGGGGGGGAAGAGAGCGAGCGACTGTGGGGGTGAAGAGAGAGAGCGACTGGGGGGGAAGAGAGCGAGCGACTGTGGGGGGGAAGAGAGCGAGCGACTGTGGGGGGGAAGAGAGCGAGCGACTGTGGGGGGGAAGAGAGCGAGCGACTGTGGGGGGGAAGAGAGCGAGCGACTGTGGGGGGGAAGAGAGCGAGCGACTGTGGGGGGGAAGAGAGCGAGCGACTGTGGGGGGGAAGAGAGCGAGCGACTGTGGGGGGGAAGAGAGCGAGCGACTGTGGGGGGGAAGAGAGCGAGCGACTGTGGGGGGGAAGAGAGCGAGCGACTGTGGGGGGGAAGAGAGCGAGCGACTGTGGGGGGGAAGAGAGCGAGCGACTGTGGGGGGGAAGAGAGCGAGCGACTGTGGGGGGGAAGAGAGCGAGCGACTGTGGGGGGGAAGAGAGCGAGCGACTGTGGGGGGGAAGAGAGCGAGCGACTGTGGGGGGGAAGAGAGCGAGCGACTGTGGGGGGGAAGAGAGCGAGCGACTGTGGGGGGGAAGAGAGCGAGCGACTGTGGGGGGGAAGAGAGCGAGCGACTGTGGGGGGGAAGAGAGCGAGCGACTGTGGGGGGGAAGAGAGCGAGCGACTGTGGGGGGGAAGAGAGCGAGCGACTGTGGGGGGGAAGAGAGCGAGCGACTGTGGGGGGGAAGAGAGCGAGCGACTGTGGGGGGGAAGAGAGCGAGCGACTGTGGGGGGGGAAGAGAGCGAGGGAGAGGGGGGGGAAGAGAGCGAGGACAGAGGGGGGAGGGAGAGAGGGGGGCGAGGGAGAGAGGGGGGGCGAGGGAGGGGGGCGAGGAGAGGGGGGGGCGAGGGGCGAGGAGAGAGGGGGGCGAGGGAGAGAGGGGGGGCGAGGGAGAGGGGGGGGCGAGGGAGAGAGGGGGGGCGAGGGAGAGAGGGGGGGCGAGGGAGAGAGGGGGGGCGAGGGAGAGGGGGGGGCGAGGGAGAGGGGGGGGCGAGGGAGAGGGGGGGCGAGGGAGAGAGGGGGGCGAGGGAGAGAGGGGGGGCGAGGGAGAGAGGGGGGGCGAGGGAGAGAGGGGGGCGAGGGAGAGAGGGGGGGCGAGGGAGAGAGGGGGGGCGAGGGAGAGAGGGGGGGCGAGGGAGAGAGGGGGGGCGAGGGAGAGAGGGGGGGCGAGGGAGAGAGGGGGGGCGAGGGAGAGAGGGGGGGCGAGGGAGAGAGGGGGGGCGAGGGAGAGAGAGGGGGCGAGGGAGAGAGGGGGGGCGAGGGAGAGAGGGGGGGCGAGGGAGAGAGGGGGGCGAGGGAGAGAGAGGGGGCGAGGGAGAGAGGGGGGGCGAGGGAGAGAGGGGGGGCGAGGGAGAGAGGGGGGGGCGAGGGAGAGAGGGGGCGAGGGGGGGGCGAGGGAGAGAGGGGGGCGAGGGAGAGAGGGGGGGCGAGGGAGAGAGGGGGGCGAGGGAGAGAGAGGGGGCGAGGGAGAGAGGGGGGGGCGAGGGAGAGAGGGGGGGCGAGGGAGAGGGGGGGCGAGGGAGAGGGGGGGCGAGGGAGAGAGGGGGGGCGAGGGAGAGAGGGGGGGGCGAGGGAGAGAGGGGGGGGGCGAGGGAGAGAGGGGGGCGAGGGAGAGAGGGGGGGCGAGGGAGAGAGGGGGGGCGAGGGAGAGAGGGGGGGCGAGGGAGAGAGGGGGGGCGAGGGAGAGAGGGGGGGCGAGGGAGAGAGGGGGGCGAGAGAGAGAGGGGGGGCGAGGGAGGGGGGGGGCGAGGGAGGGGGGGGGCGAGGGAGGGGGGGCGAGGGAGAGGGGGGCGAGGGAGAGGGGGGGCGAGGGAGAGGGGGGGCGAGGGAGAGGGGGGCGATGGAGAGGGGGGCGAGGGGGGGGCGAGGGAGTGGGGGCCGAGGGAGAGGGGGGGCGAGGGAGAGGGGGGGCGAGGGAGAGGGGGGGCGAGGGAGAGGGGGGGCGAGGGAGAGGGGGGGCGAGGGAGAGGGGGGGCGAGGGAGAGGGGGGGCGAGGGAGAGGGGGGGCGAGGGAGAGGGGGGCGAGGGAGAGGGGGGCGAGGGAGAGGGGGGCGAGGGAGAGGGGGGCGAGGGAGAGGGGGGGCGAGGGAGAGGGGGGGCGAGGGAGAGGGGGGGCGAGGGAGAGGGGGGGCGAGGGAGAGGGGGGGCGAGGGAGAGGGGGGCGAGGGAGAGGGGGGCGAGGGAGAGGGGGGGCGAGGGAGAGGGGGGGGCGAGGGAGAGGGGGGCGAGGGAGAGGGGGGGCGAGGGAGAGGGGGGGCGAGGGAGAGGGGGGGCGAGGGAGAGGGGGGGCGAGGGAGAGGGGGGGCGAGGGAGAGGGGGGGCGAGGGAGAGGGGGGGCGAGGGAGAGGGGGGGCGAGGGAGAGGGGGGGCGAGGGAGAGGGGGGGCGAGGGAGAGGGGGGGCGAGGGAGAGGGGGGGCGAGGGAGAGGGGGGGCGAGGGAGAGGGGGGCGAGGGAGGGGGGGGCGAGGGAGGGGGGGCGAGGGAGGGGGGGGCGAGGGAGGGGGGGCGAGGGAGAGGGGGGGCGAGGGAGAGGGGGGGCGAGGGAGAGTGGGGGCGAGGGAGAGGGGGGGCGAGGGAGAGGGGGGCGAGGGAGAGGGGGGCGAGGGAGGGGGGGCGAGGGAGGGGGGGGCGAGGGAGGGGGGGGCGAGGGAGGGGGGGGCGAGGGAGGGGGGGGCGAGGGAGAGGGGGGGCGAGGGAGAGGGGGGGCGAGGGAGAGGGGGGGCGAGGGAGAGGGGGGGCGAGGGAGAGGGGGGCGAGGGAGAGGGGGGGCGAGGGAGAGGGGGGGCGAGGGAGAGGGGGGGCGAGGGAGAGGTGGGGCGAGGGAGAGGGGGGGCGAGGGAGAGGGGGGGCGAGGGAGGGGGGGGGCGAGGGAGGGGGGGGGCGAGGGAGGGGGGGGGCGAGGGAGAGGGGGGGCGAGGGAGAGGGGGGGCGAGGGAGAGGGGGGGGCGAGGGAGGGGGGGGGCGAGGGAGGGGGGGGGCGAGGGAGAGGGGGGGCGAGGGAGAGGGGGGGCGAGGGAGAGGGGGGGCGAGGGAGAGGGGGGGCGAGGGAGAGGGGGGGCGAGGGAGAGGGGGGGCGAGGAGAGGGGGGGCGAGGGAGTGGGGGGGGCGAGGGAGAGGGGGGGCGAGGGAGAGGGGGGGCGAGGGAGAGGGGGGCGAGGGAGAGGGGGGCGAGGGAGAGGGGGGCGAGGGAGAGGGGGGGCGAGGGAGAGGGGGGGCGAGGGAGAGCGAGGGAGAGGGAGAGGGGGGGCGAGGGAGAGGGGGGGCGAGGGAGAGGGGGGGCGAGGGAGAGGGGGGGCGAGGGAGAGGGGGGGCGAGGGAGAGGGGGGGCGAGGGAGAGGGGGGGCGAGGGAGAGGGGGGGCGAGGGAGAGCGAGGGAGAGGGAGAGCGAGGGAGAGGGGGGGCGAGGGAGAGGGGGGCGAGGGAGAGGGGGGCGAGGGAGAGGGGGGGCGAGGGAGAGGGGGGGCGAGGGAGAGGGGGGGCGAGGGAGAGGGGGGGCGAGGGAGAGGGGGGGCGAGGGAGAGGGGGGGCGAGGGAGAGGGGGGCGAGGGAGAGGGGGGCGAGGGAGAGGGGGGCGAGGGAGAGGGGGGCGAGGGAGAGGGGGGCGAGGGAGAGGGGGGCGAGGGAGAGGGGGGCGAGGGAGAGGGGGGCGAGGGAGGGGGGGGCGAGGGAGAGGGGGGCGAGGGAGAGGGGGGGCGAGGGAGAGGGGGGAGGAGGAGGAGGGAGAGTGGGAGGAGGGGAGGAGTGTTTTGAGGGGGTCAGCGAAAGAGCAAAAAATTTTTTTTTTGAAAAACGGGTGTTAAGAAGATGGGAGGCCATCTTGAAAGTTTTTTTAATGTTTTTAAAAAGCTGCCACGGAGAAGGAACGCGCAGTCTGTGAAACCAACAGAAATTTTTAAATTTTTTTTTAAAAAGCTGCCACGGAGAAGGAACGCGCAGTCTGTGAAACCAACAGAAATTTAAAAAAAATGTTTTTTTATAAACGGGTGTTAAGAAGATGGGAGGCCATCTTGAAAGTTTTTAAAAAGCTGCCACGGAGAAGGAATGCGCATTCTTGCTGAAAACACCAAAAGTTATTTTTTTTTTTTTTTAAACGGCTGTTAAGAAGATGGGACACCATCTTCATTGTGTTTTAACGTTTTAGACATTGTGTTTTTACGTTTTACACATAAAAAAAAAAAATCGCTCCTAACAAATAAACACACAGGTGAGAATAAAGATGGCGGCCACTCACCTCAGTTCAGAACGATAAGGCCCGCCCACACACGCACTGATTGGTTGATCGTCATGTCACCGAAGCATAGGATTGGTCAATCGTCCTGTCACTCGACTCTAGGAGGGCCCGGCTGCACATGCAATGAACCCGCCCCCGCCACACATTGATTGGTCGACCATCGGGTTGGTCGACCGTACGATTGGTCGACCTCAATGTCACTCTATGGTAATGAGTGGATAATGAGCGGAATGTTGAAGGTTTTTCGGATACCGCGGGCGCAATTTTTGTCCGGCCGAAACGTAAATACGCTTACCATCGTTTTGGAACGGTGAGCTTTCTTTCGACGTAACGCACGCGTAGGTACGCTCTGTAACTTTCGAGCGCATAGCCGGACAGACGCACACCCGAGGACAGACAGAAGGACAGACAGAAGGACAGACAGAAGGACAGACAGACAGAAAGAACGATCCGTTTATATATATAGATTCTTTGCTTAACTCTAGAGGACTGTAAGCAACTTCAAGAGAACATAGACAAGTTAATAGAGAAAATAGATATCAGATGAAATTTAAATGTGTAGAAATGTGAGTTGATACACTTTAGAAGGAAGAATAGGAGAGGAAATATACATTAAATGGTAAAACTTGAAAAGCAGTAGAGAAGCAGAGACTATGGGGTCCTCAAGAGATCCCCACCATTACAGATACCAGTGTCCAGCCAATTTGGTTTACTCTACATGACGTTAAGAAACAGTTAAGTGCAAGGGACACAGCAAAAGCCACGGGCCCCAACAACTACCTGATTGTAGTGAAGACCTGTGCACCAGAGGTGCCCAGAGACCTGCTCGCCTAGCTAAGCTATTCCAGTACACTGGCATCAACCCAATAATGTGGATTGCCCAAGTATGCCCTATCCACAAAAAACAGAACTAACTTAACCTGACCAATTAGTGTCTCATAGGTGTCCTCCCAAACATCAGTAAAGGAATGGAAGCAGTCATCAAAAGTGCCATCAAGTGATACCTACTTAACAATAACCTGCTCAAGTTTGGACTCTGCCAGAACCTCTCAGCTCCAGACCTCATCACAGCCTTGATTCAGGTATGGGCAGAAGAACTGAATGCTACAGGAGAGATGGGAGTAGCTGCCCTCAACATCTGACCAAGTATAGCACGAAGTTCTGAAGTCAACAGGGGCCAAATGAAACGCCATCCAATGGCTGGAGTCAATATTGATTCAAAGAAAGATGACTGTGATTGTCAGAGATCATTCATCACAGCCCCAGGACATCACTTCAGGTGTTTGTCAAGGAAGCATCCTTAGCCCAATCATCTTCAGCTGCTTCATTAATGACCTTCGTTCCATCATAAGGTAAGGAGTGGGGTCTGTTCACTGATGATTCCACAGTGTTCAGCTCCATTCACATTTACTTCAATAATGAAGCAGCTCATGGAACTGGACAACATCCAGGCTTGAGCTGCCAAGTGGCAGCTAACATTCGCACCAAATTGGTGTCGGATAATGACTATCTCTAACATGAGAAATCCCAGTCATCTCCCCTTGACCTTAAATGGCACCACAATTGCCAGGTTCCCCATCATCAACATCTTGGGGTAACCACTGACCAGAAGCTCAATGGCCATATCAACACCATGACTACAAGCTTGTGGCAGAGGCTGGGGACTTTATGGCAAGTGGCTCACCTCTTGTTCCCTCAGAAATCTCTTCACCATCTGCAAGGTTCAAGTCAGGAGTGTGAAGTAATACTCATCACCCACCTTGATGGGTGCAACAACACTCAATAAACTCATCATCATCCAGGACAGACCAATTCACTGGATTGCTGCATCTGCCACTAGATTTGCTATCCATCCCCTCCATCACAGGCGCTGCAGGAACTCACCAAAGTTATAGGAACAGCACCTTCCCTCCCCTGCCATCTCTATTACCAAAGATAAAAGCAGCAATATTGTGGGAACAACATCCCCTCCAAGTTACACAACTTGAACATGTATCCCTATTCCTTCAACATTGCAAGGTCAATAACGTGGAATTTCCTACCTAACACCATTGTGGGAGCACTATAATCACAAAAACCGCAGCAATGCTCACCACCACCTTCCTTGGGCAAATAGGGATTGACAACGAATGAGGTCTTGCCAGTGTTGTCTACATCCCAAGAACAAAAACAATATATTTTTATATGGCAAATCTAGTTCAGTCTTCTAAGAAACATCTATATATTAAAAATCTTGAGCGTGGTGTGAACTTCCTATCCGCAAACCTAATTTCCTTATGTCACAATTTTGAGTCAGGCTTTTTATGTCAACATTCAACAATGCAAATTACTTCATATATAATTGGAAAACCCCTTGGAACATGCCAATATTTCATTATCACAATGTGATAAACCAATCAAATCAATCAAAGTGGTTTTTGAAAAAAAAAATTCATCTGCCATTTATCTTCAGTTAGCTGAAATTTCTAACATCCAAATTAAAGTTTTAAACAAAATACAAGACTTGTAAAAATTACAAATTTCACAATAAAATGATTAAAGTTACCTTCATTTACCTTTTGTGTCTTTTAATACCTTTAATAAAAAGCTTTTCCTTCAAGCCTGTTTCAACAGCCTGGACTTTGACTGGATTATTTTATCTTGACAGTTGGAAAAAGCTTTCAACCATATCTGTGCATTCTGAGCAGGGTAATTTACATTATTCCCCAGCATGCAAACTATACTTCAACTGGAGTTGAAGGGTTTGTCCCCTCATCCTGTGAGGATTTAAGATTTTCTTTGTTGTTCTTTCCCCAAAGGCAAAACTGAAGATTGAATTCTCATAGCTTGATTTCAGGCAAGTGGTGATCTCCATTACAAAGACCGTCGTACAATCGCCCATCTCCACTCCTACCTCACCCCATTGCTGCTGAAACCCTCATCCAAGCCTTTGTCACCACCAAACTCAATTATTCCAATACACTCCTTGCCGGCCGCCCATCCTCTACCCTCCGTAAACTTTAGCTGATCCAAAGCTTTGCTTCTTATATCCTGTCCTGGTCCAAGTCTTGCTCACCCATCACCTCCAATCTTGCTGACATACAGTGACAACATTCCCCAATGTCTCAAATTTAAAATTCTCATCCCTGTATTTAAATCTCTCTCTGGCCTCACTTCTCCCTATCGCTGTAATTTCCTCGATTGCTATAACCTGCAAACCCCCTCCAATTCTCCATTATTCTGATTCTAAACTCTTGTGCATCCTCCCTCCCTTCACCCCACCATTGGCAGCTGTGCCTTCAACAATTTAGGTCCCATTTTCCTGCCCCACAAATCAGTTTGACCCTACTCCACTAAATGTTATCCCCCACAAAGCTGCTGGACCCTGCTCCACCCCACCTCACCCCGCAGCCCCATTCTGCCAGAACACTGCAACCCCCAATACTGCCAGATGCTGTAACACATGTTGTGAAATATCTTTCCCAGTCCTTCCAGGTTCCAGGATCTCCCTGCCCACCCCATCATTATTCTTTCCTCCCTCCAGTCCCAGAACCCCTCTCAGCGCTCACATATTCCTACACTGCATTCCCAGTGCGCCGTGATCCCAGAACCATAGAGTGGGAAGGGGGGGGAAGTCAGAGCGGGAAGGGGGGGGGAAGTCAGAGCGGGAAGGGGGGGGAAGTCAGAGCGGGAAGGGGGGGGAAGTCAGAGCGGGAAGGGGGGGGAAGTCAGAGCGGGAAGGGGGCGAAGTCAGAGCGGGAAGGGGGCGAAGTCAGAGCGGGAAGGGGGCGAAGTCAGAGCGGGAAGGGGGCGAAGTCAGAGCGGGAAGGGGGCGAAGTCAGAGCGGGAAGGGGGCGAAGTCAGAGCGGGAAGGGGGCGAAGTCAGAGCGGGAAGGGGCGAAGTCAGAGCGGGAAGGGGGCGAAGTCAGAGCGGGAAGGGGGCGAAGTCAGAGCGGGAAGGGGGCGAAGTCAGAGCGGGAAGGGGGCGAAGTCAGAGCGGGAAGGGGGCGAAGTCAGAGCGGGAAGGGGGCGAAGTCAGAGCGGGAAGGGGGCGAAGTCAGAGCGGGAAGGGGGCGAAGTCAGAGCGGGAAGGGGGCGAAGTCAGAGCGGGAAGGGGGCGAAGTCAGAGCGGGAAGGGGGCGAAGTCAGAGCGGGAAGGGGGCGAAGTCAGAGCGGGAAGGGGGCGAAGTCAGAGCGGGAAGGGGGCGAAGTCAGAGCGGGAAGGGGGCGAAGTCAGAGCGGGAAGGGGGCGAAGTCAGAGCGGGAAGGGGGCGAAGTCAGAGCGGGAAGGGGGCGAAGTCAGAGCGGGAAGGGGGCGAAGTCAGAGCGGGAAGGGGGCGAAGTCAGAGCGGGAAGGGGGCGAAGTCAGAGCGGGAAGGGGGCGAAGTCAGAGCGGGAAGGGGGCGAAGTCAGAGCGGGAAGGGGGCGAAGTCAGAGCGGGAAGGGGCGAAGTCAGAGCGGGAAGGGGCGAAGTCAGAGCGGGAAGGGGGCGAAGTCAGAGCGGGAAGGGGGCGAAGTCAGAGCGGGAAGGGGGCGAAGTCAGAGCGGGAAGGGGGCTGAAGTCAGAGCGGGAAGGGGGCTGAAGTCAGAGCGGGAAGGGGGCTGAAGTCAGAGCGGGAAGGGGGCTGAAGTCAGAGCGGGAAGGGGGCGAAGTCAGAGCGGGAAGGGGGCTGAAGTCAGAGCGGGAAGGGGGGATGTCAGAGCGGGAAGGGGGGGAAGTCAGAGCGGGAAGGGGGGGGATGTCAGATGACAGTTTGGGGAACTAAGGCCTATGTGGAATATGGTTCACATGGAACTCTAGCAATTTTTAAATTAAACAAGAGTATTTAAGAAATAGACATTAAAAACATACAAGATCTAAAGCTTCAACGGGCTCTTAAATACTTACCATGTTGAAACTAGGCTTAAACACCTATAGAGTCACACTAGATTGCACAATCAGCATGACAAGTTTACATAGGCATTTTACATTGTATACGTGGAGATGGGATGTTATAAGGAAAAATTAACAAAAGCTGTGACAAATCTGTGAAAACAAGAAGTCAAGTGAAGCAGAAAGGAAGTGTGCACAGTCACAAGATTTTTAATATAGTAATAGATATAGACATAAGACAATACCTTGGACAAATCTCTGAAGTTGCTTGGCAGTGTCAGATCCAACTCTTCTGATTCATAATTAGTTATCACCCAAGGGAAAACCGGATACTGATTCAAGTCACTGTAAGTCCGACCTCAACAGAAAAAGAATTAACATTCAATTCACAAGCCAGATACAAATCTGGGGAGTATTGTTTCAAGGCAGTCAAAAATAGATGGTACTATATTGCTAACGTTTAACACACGAAAACAAATGTCATGTAACTTAAACAATGCACGTTAAAATACATATCTACCCTGGTACCTACTGGTAGATGACAAATAGTGGCAAATAGATTCACTCCTATGATTGCCAACACAGAAAAAATGGTCACAGTCAATTGAAGAAAGAGGAAATATTTTTACAACAACTTGCATCTATATAGCACCCTTGACATAATCAAATATCCCAAGGTTCTTCACGTAGGAGAAAGCAGACAATAAGCAAGAATAGAAGAGTTAGAAGAGGTGACTGTACATTTGGACAAAAAACTTTTGAAGGCACAAAGAGAAGTAGTAAGATAAAGCAATTTAGGTAATGAGTTCCAGAGAGTCAAAACAAGCCTGCTGAAGGCACAACCAAAGAACAAGGAGCATCAGGAGAGGATGTACAGGATGCTAGATTCAGGGCACTGGCTTAGAGGTATAGTTGTAGGAGGTTGTGGAGGGAGGGAGAGACTAAGCCTTGAAGGAATTTATGAACAAGGACAAGGATTTTTAAATTTAGTTTGTTATGGGACAGGAAGTATGAGCAAACAGGACTTGTTGTGAGACAGGGTGCACATGGCTCAGCATTGAATGAATTGGAGTTTGCAGAGGATGGACTGAGGTGGACAGCCTCAGGAGAGAAGTTGAGTCTTGAGGTAACAAAAGCATGGATAAGGTTTCGGCAGTGGTGGGGGTGAAATAAGGCTGGAGGCAAACAGTGTTGCAGAGGTGAAAACAATAAAGGAAAGGATATGGAGTTTGAAGCTCACTTCAGGGTTCAACAGAATACAAATGGTTGTATACCATCTGATTAAGTGAGTCAGATAGGATGAGACAACGGTATGGAATTTTTGGTGGGAGCCAAGTAAGATGGCTTCAGTTTTCTCACGGTTCAGACAGAAAAAGTTCAGGCTCCCCATGAAAATGTCAGATAGGCAGCCTAACAACACCAGGGTGGTCATTGAACTGAGGGTGGCAATGGAGAGGTAGAGCTGGGTGTTGTCATTATATAGATGGAAAATGGCTTAGGCCTGGCGATAGTATCCCAAGCGGACAACATGGAAAGGGGAAAAAGAAAGAGGCCTGGGATGAAATCTTTGGGTGCTCCAGAAGTGACTATTTGGGGCCGATAGGAGAAACCATTGCTGGAAATGTGCTGGCTAGGTAGGGACAAGTAGGACCCCAGAACAGGATAGATAGCAGAGGAGGACAAGAATAACACACCGTGGTTGCAATAACAGAAGATATCATTGGCAACTCGGGGGAGTTTTGGGAGAGGTAAGCAAGAAGTTGAATGGCACCAATGCATTCAAGGACCTTGAAGAGGAAAGAGAGGTTAAATATGTAACGATGGTTGGAGAGGATGGGAGAGGTGTGGTTTTGAAAGGGATAGGGAGCAGGGTATACTACCTATGCAGAGGGATCCATTTATGATGTCAGTGAACATTGACTAAGGAGAGCTAGTTGACTGGATAGGAGATCAAGTGAGCAAAAGGTAGGTCACATAGGAAAGCTGAGTCTGCCAAGGGTTGAGAGTTGATGGGAGGTGGGAAAATGTTAAAATCCATTTTTGTCTCATTACGCCTCTGTGGAGAAACTTGGGGTGCTTTTCTACATTAAAAGTACTGTAAATGTTGTTGATGATACAGGATTAAGACAGGCTTAAAGAAAAGGCAAGTGGTAGGCTGTAGCTGAGGTAGCTATGTGAATACTCAATATTTGAAACAAATTAGTCCATAAACTTCTCACACATGATATTGGAAATGAGGATAGGAACAGTAGTAGGCTATTCAGCCCCTCGAGCCTGTTCAATGAGATCATGGCTGATCTGTATCTTAACTCCATCCACTCGCCTTGGCTCCATATCCCTTAATACACTTGGCTAGCAAGTCTATTAATCTCAAATTTAAAATTAATTGAGCTAGCATCTACTGCTTTTTGTGGGATCGAATGCCATGCTTCTACCACTCTTTGCGTGAAGAAGTGTTTCCTAACTGCTCTCCTGAATGGCCTGGCACTGATTTTAAGGTCATGTCCCCTTGTCCGAGACTCACACAGCAGCAGAAAAAATTTCTCTCTAGCTACCCTATCACTTCCTTTCAAAATCCTAAATACCTCAATCAAATAACCCCTTAACCTTCTATATTCTAGGGAATACAAACCTAGTTTATGTAATCTCTCCTCATAATCTAACCCTTGGAGCCCTGGTAACATTCTGGTGAATCTGCACTGCACTCCTGCCAAGGCCAATATATCCTCTCTAAGTGCAGTGCCCAGAACTGTACACAGTACTCCAGATGTGGTCCTACCAGGGCTTTGTACAGCTGTAGCAAAACTTCCTCTCATTTATATTCTAGCCCTCTGGTTATAAAGGCATTAGCCTTTTTGATTATTTTTCATACCTGACTACTACATTTAAGTGATCTGTGTACATGGACCCCTAAATCTCTTTGGACCTCCACTGTTCCTAGTTTTTCATCATTTACTTAATACTCGGATCTATCTTTTTTTGGTACAAAACAGATGACCTCACGTGTAGCTGCATTGAAATCTACCTGCCACATTTCTCCCACTCACTTAATCTATCAACGTCTCTTTGTAATTTTATGCTCCCGTCTACACTACTCACTATGCCACTAATCTTTGTGTGATTGGCAAACCTGGATATATGGCTCTCTATTGTGTTATCTAAATCATTAATAAATATAATGAATAGTTTGGCCCCAGCACACATCCTTGTGCGACATTACTAGTCACTTCATTCCAATTCGAGTACATGCCTATTATCCCTACTCTATGTCTTCTACCGCCTAACCAATCACCTAACCAGGTCAATTCCATGAGCTGTAATTTTAGCTAACAGTCTCTTATGTAGAACCTTATCAGTGCCTTCTGGAAATCCATATAAACTACAGCAGAGACAATCCCCTGTCTACTACTTTAGTTACTTCCTCAAAATATTCAATTAGGTTCGTTAGACATGACCTACCCTTCACAAATCCATGTTGGCGCTCTCTAATCAATTCAAATTTATTTAAGTGCTCAGTCACTGTGTCCTTAAAAATATATTCCAATAGCTTAACCACAACCACTGCTAGACTAACAGGTCTATAATTTCCTGGTTTCTCTCTCTCGCCTTTCTTAAATAATGGAGTTACATTTGAAATTTTCCAATCTAAGTGATAGGCGTCAGAGGAGGCTGTTGGTCATTGAAATAAGGATTCTGGGATTGTCTTTGCTCTCCAGAATGACTGTGCATTGGAAAGAATGCTCGGCTGTGAAGAGTGTGACCTGGCATTGTTGGCAATGGTCATGAAGGTGAGAACTATATTGGAAGAATGGCATGGGGGGTAGTAGACCATAAATAACTTTAACTGCATCAAAAGAAGAACTAAAAGAAGTGATGAGTAGGTTGACAGTAGCAGTGGTGTTGTGGGTGGAGAGCTCGAGGACAGGATGTTGAAAATGTTTGAAGTGTGCCGGAGGGCAGCTTCAGGCAGGAGAGAATGGAGGTTTTTTTCTTAGCAATAGAAGGTGATGGTTGTGGGTGGGGGAAGGGGGATTTATGGATGGTGAAGGAGATGAGGTAGTCATTAAAGATGGTCTCATCCATGATCAGAACGCTGAAGGTGGCAATGGTTTAGAGGGTGGGATCATAATTGGTTATGAGGTAGGAGACAGACAGTTAAGGATAAATAGAATGGCTGAATGTGACAAGTGGTGTTCCCCAGGAAGCTTATTTCCCCACCCACTCACTTTACAGGTACAAAAAGTAATCAATAAGGCTAATGGAATGTTGGTCTTTATCTCAAGAGGGTTGGCATACAAAGGGGAGGAAGTTATGCTTCAATAAGAGAGAGCACTAGTCAGACTCCATCTGGAATATTACGTTCAGTTCTGGGCACTGTATCTCAGGAAGAATATTTAGCCTTAGCGCAGATTTACCAAAATGATACCAGAGCTGAAAAGGTTAAATTATGAAGACAGGTTGCATAAACTTGGGTTTTAGTCCCATGAGTTTAGATGGTTGAGAAGTGATCTAATTGAGGTGTTTTAAAGTGATAAAAGGGTTTGATTAAGTAGATACAGAGAAGCTATTTCCTCTGGTGGGGGAATCCAGAGCAAGTGATCATAAACTTAAAATTAGAGCTAGATAATTTAAGAGTGAAATCAGGAGGCACATTTGCACGCAAAGGGTAGTGGAAATCTGGAATTCTCTCCCACAAAAGGCTGCGGATGCTGGATCAATTGAAATTTTCAAGACTGAGATTGACAGATTATTAGGTAAGGGTATCAAGAGATATGGAACAAAGGCAGGGAAATGGAGTTGAGGTACAGATCAGCCATGATCTAATTAAATGGCTCGAAGAGCTGAATGGCAGGGTTACGGGGAAAGGGCGGGGGAGTGGGACTGGATGAAGTGCTCTTGCAGAGAGTCAACAAGGGCTCGACAGACCAAATGGCCTCCCTCTGTGCTGTAATCATTCTATGATTCTATGACCACAACTGGACAATTGTGTACAATTCTGCTCACTGTATTACAACAAGGATACCGAGGCATGGTGGCAGTGCAATCAAACTGATACCTCTCTTAAGGCATCTGAGTTATGGGATTGTTTACTCTACAGAATATTCAAGATTCTTAAAGGAATAGATAAGTTTGACTTAGGAATATGTTCGCGATTGCCACAAACTGTAGAAGCAGGGCAGATACATAGACAGTTTAGATTTAACGATGTTACGCAGAGAATGTGAGGAATGAACTACACAGGGAGGACGTAGAGGCAGTTAGTGTGAAACCCTATGGGGCAGTTAGATAGATATTTTGGGAAACAGATAATTGAAGTGTATTAGGCTTGGGACCAGCCAAATAGATGGCAGAGAGCTTTCCAAGCCTATACCTACTTCTGTTTCTCATTTTAATTTTGCTACACTGAAAGTTTGCATATGGTGAAATGGTGAAGGAGGATAAAGTAAAACTAAATTCTCACTTCCATTTAACTGGAATTTGTAAAGTCCCATGGTTTAGACATACAGTTAAAAAGATAATAAATAGGCTACTATTTCCCCTTAAAGGACAAATCTAGTGAACCTTTGTTGCGCTGCCTCTAAGGCAAGTATATCCTTCCTTAGATAAGATGACCAGAACTGTGCACAGTACTCCAGGTGTGGTCTCACCAAAGCCCTGTACAATTGTAGCAAGACTTCCTTACTCTTGTACTCCAACCCCCTTGCAATAAAGGCCAACATGCAATTTGCCTTCCTAATTGCTTGCTGTGCCTGCATGCTAACTCTGTGTTTCTTGTATTAGACACCTAAATCTCTCTGTGCACCAACATTTAATAGTTTCTCACCATTTAAAAATGTTCTGTTTTCCTATTCTTCCTACAAAAGTGAATAATCTATTTTTGCCTCCTAGTTGCTAGTATGCAAGTTTATAGAATCCTTATATCTAATTCCACGGACTTACAATACATCATTTACAAAAAAACATTATTTTAAATAAAAGCTTCAGTATTTCTTTACCAGCTACTGTATTGAGGAACATGAGGTACTCAAAGTTGGAAATTTCTCTCCGCTGCCAACGCTGCATCATATTGGAAGCTTTAAAAAGTTGCCGGGGGCTAGCCAGAGTGATCCGTCTGCAGGTCAGACAGAAAATCAAAAACAACAAAAATATTGCAGCATTTCTTATTCCTTGGATCACAGTAAATGTATTGATTACATTATTTATTTATTTTAAAAAACATCTTTTACAGTTTCATATACTTAAATAGCAATTTATAATTTAATTTTCCCAGTGGGCTAATACAACCATTGCCCTCTTATAGTAGGTGATTTGGCTCCAATCTTAGAAGAACATACAAAATGGATTGCAGCAGCTAAATTTACGTATCGCCTACATATTCCGTTTGGATAAGTATGATCCAAATTGAGTAATATTTTCACTGAGTTTAGCCCAGATTAATTTCATGCAATGTTAAAATACTAGTCCACTATACTGTCTCGCTGCAGAAGAAATTAAAACTGCTCTCATCTCAGGCAAAAATGATGTAAATCACAGTTTATTTGAAATTAAATAAAACATGGTAGTTTCTACTCTCAACTCAGCCAGTCAGCAATTTGAACTGGCTTCACGGTGCTTTACGGAGAATCAGTTGCAATTTCAGAACAGTGTGAATTCATGGTCGTAATGTAAATGAGCTTAATGAAAGAATACCTCTAGGAAATCACTAGAACTTTCCATGGTTTTAATCATTCTGTTTAACTTTCCCCAGCACAATTTTAATAGTCTCTCTCGTGGCATCTGAAAACATTCAACACAAACAGAATGGGGCCTGACAAAAATTATAGTTGACAGCAACTGGATATTGTCATATGGCATGATTCGCATTCTTCTTTACTTTCGAAAGGCAGTTTGCTCAGTTTCACAGCTGCGCTAGTTCAATTAGTTCAACAAGGCCAAGTTGACGCAATGCAGTGCCATTTTAGCACTGATTTATGGATCTGGCATTAATACACTATATGACAAAATAAATGCATGGCGCATTTTAATGAATGAAACTTTTTTAAGCAATAAAATAACTACAGTTTTTGGTTTTGAGTTCCTGGTTTATCTTTGGATGTATTAACACACACAATATCCTGGGGATTGTATTTTTACAAGCCTAAAGCATTGAACTCTAAGAGCCAAATTTCTTTCTGCAACAATAAAAACAGTAATGATCCAGCACATTCCTCTAAATATATTTTTGACCATAAAGTACAAAAGGACAACAAAAATAAAATTACTTTTAAAAATACTCTCTGATGATAATATTGCAAGAAACAAAGACATATTTTGAATAATATGGTTGTATACCTGGTTTGGGGTAGCCCGAAACCTGTACCAACTCCAACACGGGGCAAACAGTGAACGACTTTCTTCACTGTAGCTTGGTCTGGGAAGTTGAACATGACAGCAGCTGCCAAAGAAACAAACAATAAAAGAACATTTTTTAACATGACATCACCTTCTATGATTTATATTGTATTTTTTGTTTAATAGAACATCTCTTTGCAATTAGATATATAACAGATGCAGAATTGCAAGCCCCTTTGTCTACACATAAATCACAGTTTTCAATGGGCAACGGGTTATTTCCGTTTCTCTGCTGAAATCCATTCCCAAAAAAGATTTCCTGCTGCAAACATGACCATGGATTTAAACAAACTTTGCTGCATGGACATCATCACAAAGTTGGAGTTGTCTACTTTCGGTGATTTCGTGGAAAAATGTGTCACAATTTTAACTCGTGCAAGGTCAGCAGATCCATTAACCATTTCACAAAAGGAGAGTTTAGTTACAATGTTATAATTTTTTTTGGAGATGTTCCAACACGCATGTTTAGTGTGAAATCTATACAGTCCAGAGGTTCCCTTGTAGCTTGAATTTTGGAAATCTGAACTACCTCAGAATTTTTTTGAAGAACATTTTGATTACATGTCAAATGATTATCTATATATATATACCTGTATATATATTTTTAAACATGACCATTTAAGTATCAAAAACAACAGTAGCTTGTCTATACCAGTGATTTTTACTGACCCCTTATAGTTTATAATGAAGGCATACAGTTTTCTAGAAAATGAACAAGTTTAACCTATATCTCACAATTCAATAGTTCTAAGTCATATAAAATTCCCTTATGAATTATTGGTTCAGGATTGATAATTATGGAAAAAATAATTTGATTAAGTTTATTGGGGATAAGTGCAAGAATCATTTGAATGGCCAGCTCCAAAGTGAAAATGATTGTAAAAATATCAATCACAACTTCTACAGCTCTAAATGTTGCTCCTTTAGCAGAACAACTTGAATCCTTCAGGTGAATTTTAAATAGTGTTTACTAAACATAACTATATTTTCATTCTTTACTCAGAAAGGATGGAAATTGTTTCACATACAAATCTCTCCAAGAGTACTGCAAACTCAGTTTATAGGAAACAAATGCTGTAATAACTTCAGGTACTTTAAATAGTTAAGCAGAAATATACCAGCTAAAAGAACTAATGTTCATGGGCCATTTTAAGAGTAGGACTTACTTCGATTGGCAATAAAGATTTCCAGTGCAGTATTTTGTAGCAGATAGCGCCTGGAGAAAATAGCACGGATTTCGCTGAACAGCCATTTTCCATGAAGTCCTTCAGTATATGTCAAAATCTAGGAATAAAGATGGAAACAAATGGCTAGTCTTGCAGGGAGAATAGATATATGAAGTGATTCTAATAAGCTTCTGTTTTATTAATGAAAGCATATGAATAGTTCAACTGAAGAGTTGAAATGGATTGTATAGTTTCTTTCAAATGTGAGTGAGGTCACAGAAACAAATGACTAAAGGAATGCGATTGCCTGATATGCTTTTTCATGAAAGCCCTACATGAAAACATCTCAGATGGTGCATTATTATTTATTAAACAGTTTGGTATGTTGATGTGCAAACCACGTACACAGTTAAAAAAAACACCCTCATACTAATATACATACTATTTGTGATAAGTCATTTTTAACATATGTTGCATCTGAATGATGTAATACTAAATTTAAACTTAGTGTGACCAAGCTGTTAAAATGCACATATATATATATATATATAAAAAATATATATACACACACACTACAATTGCCGGTTAAAAATAGAAATACCTTCCTAGACTTCAGGGATACATCTACACTAAATTTACTAGTATATGCAATTAATGCCTATAGTTTACTGATGCAACTAATGGAAAATTAAAATGCCAAGAATCATTATATTTTTATTTCTGGTAATGCTGAATATTTCAAGCACAAACAAAACACAGTAAGCTGAATGTGCAGGAGACCTAATGCTTCCAGTTAAACTATTAGCTGAATAACTCACATTGATGCACATAGATTACCACAAAGATTCTTAATTATTTATTTCTCAAGGAAAAGTTATTTTAAGACCTTACTTTTGAATGTGTTAGTGTTTAGAAACAGCTCCCTTCCTTTATCAAAAGGAAAAAATGCAGTTTCTAAAATGCATTTTCATTAAATCACTCATGGAGGAATGAAAGGCAATAGGTTCTTATACTGATCGAAACCTTTTAATCCCATATACAGAAACGTTCAAAGCAATACGCTGCCTATGTAAAAGGTTAAGTATCATTTTGTCAGCTAAACCTAAACAAAAAACTGCAAATGAACTCGGCATAATCTCTCCATGGAATTAGTGGTTGTCAGAGTAACTCGTTACAATGCCTGTCATCTCAGCTGACAGACACAGATGCTTAGTCTGGCTGCACAATTCAAACTAATCCTATCCTTAGCCTGAAACCACTTTGTGTCTTTGTTGCTCCAGTTTTGCCTTTTATTTTAAAGCCTAATTATGAAGGTGTTAAGGGACAACCGGATTGGGCCACTTTTCTGCCACTGTGTAGAAGAGAGCATTAATCAAAAATATTCAAATAGGACTAACAGGAGAAGAAGGCTCATGATAAGAGTTTCTTAAAGTACTCATTAAAACAAGGTGACAGTAGTGAGGAACAGCTGAGGCCTGGCTAAGCAAGTCTGATTCCTCTCTGGAATAGTATCTGCCTGATCTGCAGCTTCACATCAAAGTCTCTGGAGTTCAATTAAAACTGGATTAGGTGGAAGCAGCCCATCTTTGAGACTTTTAGGTCTCTGGCACTCTCTCACTGACAGTACCCCAGATGACGGCCTCTGCCTCCACTGAACCAGTTGCCATAGAAACTGCATCACTGCTTTTGCTCTGCAACGGCATGCACAAGATAACCATTTGAAAGGTGCAGTAAAGGAAAAAAATGGTGCAACTTTTTATTAGCATCTGAGTGAGTGGTCCTATGCTTTTATCTACAATTAGCTTGTTGAGATGACAGTGTTTGCACCCTGTTTTACTCAACTGAAGTAGTGCATTAACATGCACTGTACATACTACCAAAATATAAGCAATGCAGTAAATAAAGTTGAATCGCTCAGTAGTATGCATACTATCTTCAAACCCAGCTTTGTGAGATGTTTAATTCAATCTACGTTCCCCAGCCCCTGCCCCCATAAACTCAAATGAGCAGTTTGCGATTTCAGAATTTGTTTCCTTCCTTTGGTAAAACATGTTGAAACTTTTTTAAATATCTGAGATAAATGACATGGAATCAGGTGAATAGCAACAATGGGTTTGTCCTGGTAGACTAAAAGAAAAAAAAGTCCAGCAGCCGAACTGTTTCCTTATTGGACCATGCCAACAGATTGCATGAAAAAACAAATCAAAAAACGGTCAGGTATTATAACAAAGATACCTACTCCACAGCACTTTCAAAGTGATCATTTTTTTAAAAATGGTTTGCAGTAAATATCCATACAAGTAATGCAATAATGATATACATCAAGTTATAAACTATTTAATTCAAAGTTATGTGTTTTCTGAAATAACAACAGAAAATGCTGGAAAAACTCAGCAGGCCAGGCAACATCCATGGCGAGAAATTAGAGTCGACGTTTCGGATGAAACCTTTTTCAAAAAGGGTTCACCTGAAACGGCGACTCTAATTTCTCTCCACGGATGTTGCCTGGCCTGCTGAGTTTTTCCAGCATTTTCTGTTGTTATTTCGGATTTCCAGCATCTGCAGTATTTTGCTATTGTATGTGTTTTCTGACTTCACTTTAATTCAGTGTTCTACCAACTACAACAGTGTTTAATGCAGGAGGTGCCAATAAGCAGGATCAGCATTCTCTGAGCATATCCAATCCTATTTGGTTTATTTAGCTTCCCCTTCCTAAAGGAAACTACTCTAGAACTATTCATGAACAATAGCTACGATTCTTGTGAAATTAACATGCCATGGCATATAAATTAAACACACGGAGATTTTTGATATAAATGATGAATTACTGGATATATGGCACATAAAAACAGCAATTCAAGTGGATCAATGTACAGAAAATTAGTATCAGTAATATTTCTGACATTTTCAAAGGTACCTTGCATTTCAGCTTTCATTTAAAGCACTGTACTAAAATATCTTTGGCATTTTGAGTTATAAAATAGGATTGTGGAAAATGAGTAAATTCCTCCCTGGGCACAGCTTAAGGGCTAAATATTCACAGCAAATTTATAATTAGGCTACAAACTCAATTTATCAGAGTAATTATTTTAATTTACTCTCATTGTTCCAGACAGTTCAATGTCAGAAATTGTAAAAAAAAATTAAAAGCAATGTGACCCATTTCCTCATTACTCAACCATTTAAAAAAAAAATCTTGTGTTTTCTCTTTCAATTACTGGTGGTGATGATAAACCAGCAACAAATGATATATCAAGTCATTTTATCTTATCGCTTAGAGGCTCAGTGACAATGAAGTTCATATTTCACTGGTTTCATTGAAGATTGTGAAAATTACTTGCCCCTTTGACCTCAAATTTCACTCTAAGACAGAAATTTCTCTTCTGCAAAGTAATGCAATTTTTCAGGTGTCAACCTTTAGCCCAGCTTTAAAAATTAATTTCATTTATATTAACCACGATATTGATATTTTCATGGGTTCCCTTAAGAACACCCTTTGATACATGAAGCACTGACTGGCAAATTGATGTCTCTAGGACGACCAAAACTATTTTATTCAATGCTGCCACATCAGACAGATTTATGACAGTCTGAAATTCTTATTTTGTAATGTAATATTTGTACTGGACGGATGCACCTCAGAGCCCCTTGCCTGTAAATAATTTAGAATGCCACTAGCTGGGACTTCCCTTTTTGCTCTATGCTTCCACTTGAAATCCTGCTTAGAGAAAAATAGCCTCAAGATGTGACTGCCACAAGAGCTGCACTTTATTTGCATTTCTACGAGCAAACGAAGCTGATAAGGTTCGTCAGACAAGGTACTGCGGCCTATACAAATGAAGTTTAGATAAGTACGTGGGTCCCTTCAGAGCTACCTTCACAAGGATCTCTTAAATCTAAAATACTGTCATCTCATCTCCCTGTTGGATTTTGATTGATTGCACCTCTTCCTTATGTTCATTAATCTCATCACCTTATCTTTTATACCACTTCATTTTACCAGAAAGGTAATAATAAAACCCTCATCCATTATCCTTTTACTGATCTATTCATGTGGAAATGGTTAATAACATGTTACAAATTGAGCTTCAATCACCTAATTTTCTCTTTTGTCAAAGGCACATTAGCCAAAAACCCAAAAAAAAATTGTTTCATGAGGATGAAGATTATCAGTGGTGACATTTGAAGTGAGCATTTCCAAGATTGCTTATTAAAATCATCCAAGTACTATCATATCTGTTGATATCCAAACACAAGCTTGGATTCATCAGTTTGTTACAATACAACCATCTTGTCATCTCACCAAAACTTCAGCAATGCTAAACAAGTAGTAGTACAGAATGAACTGCGTGTCCTTTGTGAAGTTATGGCCTGTGCTAAATGATTAACAAATAGGAGAAAATAGTATCCTTACACCAATAATTTATGCATTGGAAAACAGAAAATGTTTCTATTATTAATAAAGCATGACATGGCAGGTGTAGAGAGAGTTTATAGCTTCATTTTAAAGCACTATCCAGTATTTTCATTTGAAAACCAATTTTTATTTAAAGAACACATCTCTCAATTCTTACCCACTCAATCAGAACAAAATAAATAACCCTCTCTTATTCTGTAAAATAATGAAAGTAAATCTGAATGTATAGTTATAATTTTATTTGGTAAACCATAATGGAAAATAGATCTGAGTGTATAGTTATAACATCTGGTTCAGAGTGGTCAAGAAATTGCAAATATAATAAGAGTAGTGCTGGAGATTTAGTTAAGCCTCTGACTGTTGAATATTTGCATTTTGAACCTTTTGGTGCCCTTTTGAGCTGCTCTACAAAAACATCAATACATACTGTGAAGTCTCAAGAGACTGCTAGCGCTAGAAATAAAATGCACGAGGCAAAATGTTTTTGCAACTTGCCATCCACAGAACACTGATCAGATAATTGGTCAGAAGGTTAAACAGTATTGGTGCATGCTTCTTCATTACATGCAACAGCCTTTCACTCATTATGCCACTTTTTTTTTTTATAAAGCAAAGAGCACCAGTGTTACAGATCATTGGTTTGGTGCTGAAGTAACTGCATCTTTATCTAGCACTGCTGACTGGCCTCTCTGTACTCCATATGCATTTCTTTACAATCAGAGATGTCATTTCCCATCAGCAAATGAGTTCATCAATTTAATGAACGTTCACACAAATCTAGCTTTTAATGAGAGCACGTACCACTGTGGCATGGGCTCTGCCCCAGTGCTGCCAAAATGCAATTGATGAAACCATGACACAAATTCCAGAATACATTTCTCTTTGCATGTCTCCTTCATCCAATTAATTCACCATAAAATGTTCTTACACCCATGGTGTTTCTGTGCAATGGCTTAGAAACAGGAATACAGCAGTGCTCTCATCTGATGGCATCAATAGGTTGGTATGCTAAGCAAAATAATTTCAACCAAATAAATAGCAAACCTAACTTAAAATTAAATTAAAAATAGGTGTTGCCTTGTGTTTTCATTTCTCACGTAAAATGTTTTGCATTACAAAAATCAGATATCTCAAAAGGTTGGATTTCTTAAAATTTCAAATTACAATTTTGTTTGCATACCCAGCATTATAAGGAAGGATTATATAATTGAGCAAAGCAACAAAACAATGTTCCAAACATAAAATAAATTGTATTCTGTAACCTGGAATCATTTTTCTGTGTATCTGAATTAGCTTTTCAGAGAAATTATAATTTAGTTATTATTTCATGATGTCATCTCTGTATCTAATTCTTACAGCAACAGTTCAGTAATTACAGCAGAGGCCGATTTGTCTAAAAAAGTATGTTTTACTTTTGCAAGTATTGTAGAACTGTCGTCATGTTTTAAGTCTTCTACAAATCATTTCAAAGTAACAGCAAAGTTTCTCGAAACTTTGTAGTTGATCAGAAAGAAAATATACCCATTAATTCAAAAATACATTTAAAACTGCAGAGCCAATTGAGACAGTGTATGGGTTACATTGACTAGATTACTGTTGACTTAGCATGGAGACAAAAATAAAAAATCTGAAATTAAATCACAATGCATACCAGGGACTAAACGACTATTAAACTGTAAAATAGGTTCATAATATCCAAGTATGAGAAGTGACAAATCACTTTAGATGAAACAAAACAAACTTGAGATTTCATTTCAAATATCTGTGAAGATCAACCATTGCTAAACTCCCCTATATCTGCTAGCTAGTATATATTTGAGAAATCTTGTATATATGCACACCTGCAGAATATAAAATGGAGAATGTATTATACCTAGGACAGTAGGTAGGATGGTGCATAATAAAAGGCAATAGTATATAAAAAGGAGTCAAGTGATGTCATTAACTAAAAAAAAATTGGATTTCATATTCATAAAGTAGAGTTTTGTCTAGTAATTTTCTCCCCTCCTTTACTGAATGCACAGACTCTTCCTGAATGATCGCACATTTGTTCGTAGCCTTCTTGTGCAAGTGGTCATTTTTCATGAGTAAACCTGGACAGTGAGTGTCAAAAGGCAATTGGACAATGGAGGATGGCTAAGCAGAATTCTTATCTCATCTAACATCCACAAGCACAAACTGCTCACTGGATACTGATCAGTAGTAGGAACCATGGTTGAATTTTTTTCCCTCACTAGAGCAGGGGTGCTGAGGCTAATTGCTGCCCCAGCTAGGATCATTTGGCTCAGCAAAGACTGAAAATTGAACCCACTAACTTCTGCTTGCATAGCTCAGTGTTGCACTGGGTGCCTTTATCTATTAGGCTATTGGGGTGGTGTGAGTGAAGAAAAAGGAGCGAGACTGAGCTGGAAGTACCTCCCAAGAAATGAATGGCCACTTCAGAGCTTTAGGAAAGGTAGATTGGTGTGCAAAGGACTGCCTTGTGGCATGAGTTTGCAGTGACGAGACCAACATTAACTAACATGGAGCTGCAGCCAATGGGTGAAGACAACATTTTTTCAGGACACAATCCAAAACGATTTAATTTTGGGGGGAAAATAAAGGGCTGTTTAATATTACTTGGAAGGGAGCCAGATAATGGGGTAACGGTTGTGGTGCTCAAGAGGAACCTGTGTCTGGGCTGAAAACCAGTGAAAGCAACGGCTATTGGCTTGGCAACAATGGGCTAAAGGCATCTACCAATGTTTAAGTAGTACTTTGTTTCTATTAGATATTTTCTTTTTACAGACCTTTTTTTCCCCAATTTTTGTGCGTGGTGGGCACGGAAAGAGGACATGTAATTACCTTTGGCTTTGCCCAGGTATAAAGATCAAGTTGAAACCACGGCTGGAAGGGAAAAATCAGATATTTGGCTCACAGCCACCCAGAATGTGTTATTACAGCATGACAAAATAGGCAAAACACATGTTAAATGTGGACATGGGAAACTATAAAAGAAAATGTTGATACAAAAAATGTGACAAAAATATAACACCAGGAAGTCAAGTGGTGCACATAAGAAGTGTATGCAGACTTAAGTCTCATTCTAGACATATATAATCTATTCCACCAAAAGTAGCCCTTGAGTGTTCTATTTGCCATCATGTCACAAAGCACTGTTGGAGGATTTTACACTAAACCTCCGAGTGCAGTACTAGTGGCATGTGTGCTGCAACTTGAATGGGCAGTCAGTTATACTGCCTGCTTGCAACACTGAAGGTAGAACTGGCAGAACACTGCATATTAATTTTGTCAATCAAATTTTGATTGATAACGCTCTTGTGAAGTGCCTTGGGAGGTTTGCTACGTTAAAGGCACTATATAAATGCAAGTTGTTGATGTATATGTGCAAACACATGCATGAAATACTTACTAGTCTCAAACCCCAGTTTCTCGAACATGAAAAGCTTGGACAAGTATGTGCTGATCAAAGAGAGGCAGCATGGATTTATCAAGGGTAAGTCATGCCTGACTAATCTAGTTGAATTTTTATGCATGGTAGATAAGAGTGGCTATGGATGTTGTCTACATGGACTTCCAGAAGGCATTTGATAAGGTTCCGCACAAAAGATTGTTAGCAAAAATGAAAGCGCATGGAATCGGAGGTAATCTTGTGACATAGTAATTGGTTGGGAGGTAGTAGACAGAGAGTAGGGATAAAGGGAAGATTCTCTGATTGGCAGGATTTGACAAGTGGAGATCCCCAAGGATCTGTACTGGAGCCTCAGCTTTTCACCATATATATTAATGACTTGGATGAAGGGAGAGTTGTACATCCAAGTTTCCAGATAATACTAAGTTGTGTAGATGGTAGCAGGAAGTTACAAAGGAATATAGACAGACTAAGCGTGTGGGAAAAAGTATGGCAGATGGAGTTCAATGTGGGGAAGTGTGAAGTCATCTACTTTGGATCTGAGAAAGACAGATTAGAATAGTTTCTTGATGACTAGAGACTGTGAAGGAGCAAAGGGGTTTAGGTGCCCATGCACACAAATCACTAAAAGCTAGTGCACAGGTACAAAACCTAATCATGGCGGCTAATGGATGTTGGCCTTTATCCCACCACCCACTACTTCAGTTGCTTGCCTCATCTAATTCTGCTTGTGTCTCCTGCTCCTCATTTGTAGTCTCCGGCTACTCCTTTGCTTCTGCTTTTCTCTCTGCGGGTCCGGTTTCTTTGGCCTCTCTTTTCCTCTTTTTGTCTCTTATGTTTTTATACCCTTCACTTTTCTCCCAATGATCGAGCTGCTGAATAATGATCAAATAGAGCAGAAAGGAATGCAGCAGCATGGCTTCTGCGAATTGTAGTCACATTTTTGCACATTTTGATGTTTATATCAGGGCTTTTACAGTAGGATTCTGAATGTGGGAATCAGCTGTTGGGCAAGAATCATGAAGTATGGGAAAGGAGAGAGAAGAGGGTGCACTTGGAGTTCAGGATGTTCAGAGGCCTGACAGGATATATGGTGCTATTTGTGAAAGGGGAAAGGGGGAAGTTGTTGCAGTCAAGATTATGGGCAAGGTTGCAAATTATTTGTGAATTTTCTTAATGTTTGTTATGTGGTAAATTTTATTTTGAGGGTGTATAGTAGGATAATTGAAAAACTGTCATGAAGGCTATATCTCAGAATGTAATTGGTAGATTGGCACAATTTATTTCTTGGTGCAATGTGATTGGGGAGAAAATCTGAAATTAGAGACAAAAGTTTTGTATAATAATTAGCAAAAAACAAAAGTAAAAACTAACCAAAATAACCAACACCACAAAAATACAGACTTAATCAAAGAGAAAGAAAAATATTAGATTTGACGGACAGGAGAGACAGAAGAAATGTTATCAAGATAAATAAATGTAGTTCGCACAAAAGACAAACCCTCTGTGTCATGTTGTGTTCCTAGATGTTAGTCACTTTAACATCTTACACTGTCTGTCTGTAGTCTGGCCCTAAGGCTTCACAAAATACTTGTGATTTTTTTTTTAAATGCCTCAGTGAGTTTGGGGTTAATTGGAAGAGAAGCGAAGCCTTTAATGCACTGACTCATTAAACATTAAACCCAGTACACTATTTTGTTATGAAAAGCTTGACCTAAGCAACAATAAGGTAGCAACTTGCTGAAAATAATGACTTAAGAATTGTCTTACAAACTGGATTGAGCTTCTTTTATATGTTTGGTTAAAATTTTCATAGGGGACGACAAAGTAGTCAAAACTGTCAGGTTACTGCAGCTAAGCAAGCCTTTTTAATTGGACAAAGGTCCATTTAAAAATAACACATTTCCCACATATACTGATCACGTTTTATGAGAGGGTTTTCCCTGAGGTCAGTGTATGCATTTTTAACTTTTACATTCAAACAGTTTTAACCTTCTGAGCTGTGGGGCAACATTGGTCAATTATGGATAAATCAGAATAAAAGAGGGATAAAGGTAACATAAGTGAGGAGATGACGACCGTGAAATTTGTGAGACGTACACAAATTGGGCTATCTTATCCTGGCCTTAACCTTGTGATCTGTGCAATAATCACCACTTTGCAGGGGAAAACAATTCACTAATACTAAACACTGCTACTTTTTAAATAATTGCTGCAGAAATAAATTTATAAATTATCCCATTATTAGCAAAGTGAAGATTATCAATTGTTACCCCCTTAATTTTCTACGCTTTCTTTCACATTCACCCTTGCTGTCGACGTACGTTCCTCTCCCCACCTCCTCAAGTTCCACAATTGCTAATAAGTAAACTTCTTCTAATCCTCGTATTATTAAAGCTTTAATTGGATTGGAGCTGGGGTGGGGTATAAAATAGACTCTATTCAGTCAACAGGACTGTAGCCTTAGAGACAAGAAAAAGAAAGGTATTCTTGAAAGAAAATCCACAGGGATTCAAAGATTAAAAGATGGCTCAGCTGAACCCACCAGATTCCCAACTTGTAACAAATTGTTTCCTAAAACAGGTAACTTCTTCTAGAAAAATGACCTCTGCAATCCAACATTAACCTGAGCTACTGAATTCTGAGTAACCAGAAAGGAAAAGTGGCTCATTAAGAGAAAAGCTCAAGGAAAGCAGCAAACAAAAGCTGTTGCACTTATTATGCTCCAGTTAGTATCATCTATGCTATTCAGCTAAAAGACCACTACAGTGAAATGTTTCCTTAACTAATCAGGAATCTCAGCTAATGTAGAAAAGAAGTTCAAATGGCTCTCAAATTGAAAAAAGGAAAAACAAATAAACAGAATTAACTATGTCATACACAAAGCTCAAAGTCTGGCCATGATGCAAGACACAGATCTATAAATCCAGTATCACACAAGTTCAAATTTCATAAAGAGCTTAACAAGAGGCATCATTCAGCATTTGCACTCACGAGTTGCAACAGACACCACAAATGGCTCTCGTATTGGTCCCTACAGGTAGTGGTCAGAAGTCTGCAGCATATATATTTTTGCAGGCTTAGTACTTTTAAGGCCCAATCAAAAAGCATGACCAACAATGCAAATGCTACCACATCAGCATGCTGTTGTCCCCCTGTTACTTCAAGCTCACTATTTTCTGTTATTTGGAGACAACAGTGAAGATCAAACACAAACCTCCAGTCTCAAACCATGGCCACATTTATGTTACGGTAATAGAAACATACCACTATGCAATCCAAAGCTGGGGACCAGGTTGTACTGGAATGATACTGCTATCAGAGGCTTGGACTACAAAGTTCTGTTTGGAGTGGAATCCATACTAAATTCGTTTCAAAAGGAACTTTATGCTGTAAATGAGCTGGCAAAGCTATTTCAGATACTGACGGCTGCTAAATGTTGACTATGGAAATGCTAAGTCTGTGAGATTTTTGCTGAATCTCAGTTTTTGGTCTGTTCCTCTACTTGTTGAAATTATCTTAAATCCTTTATTTTTTAAAAAAGAACTTGTGCAAAGATGGTTTTTCATAATAAATATAAAATTTAGTATAAAGGTCAGCAAGTCTTCCCACAGGTAGTCTACAAATATTATCAGTATCCAACATCCTAAAATGAAAGATTACAATAAGAGCTTGGTTGAATTTGCCCTGCAATTTCATTGAAATGTTAATTCTTGGTCAATTGGAAATTATAAGTAAACAAAAGTAGTTTCCAATTTTTAGCTCTATCTCTACACAATGTAAACCTAACAGCTACAAAACACAAGAGATTTTGATTTTGAGCTCATCGAGAGTGAAAGTCACAATTTAACTAAGTATCCATACTGAGGTAGGACAGTCTGTTAGAGTTTAATTGTGCTGCGCCATTAAACGCTGGGATCCAAGTTCATGTTGACAATTTTCCACAATGTTCAGGTTCTTCCCTGCTAGGTGATCCCGAGCCACTTGCACAACTTCATTGATGAACAATCATTTTACCCTTATGCTGCCATCTAATAATAGCGTTTAATGGTTAAAAGGTAACAAACTCAAATCATACAATCATTACAAGTCTTTCAGCAAAATCTTACTTTGCAAAGTAATTTTAGAGTTTCTATATAATGTAATACTTGCACTGTTCTTGAGGAACAAAAACAGGAGTGATTATACCCACCATCACATTAAGATGACAAATGTCAAGGAATTAAGGAATTTTGGTGACAGATTAAAATATATAAAAGGAATGCTATATGTACCTGATTTTATTTCTGCAAAGCCAAGTACAGGTAGTCTAATATGCTCCAACACTTAAGAGTCATAGAGTCATAGAGTTTTACAGCACAGAAAGAGGCCCTTCGGCCCATTGTGTCTGCGCCGCCCATCCATCCCTGTCCAGTCTAATCCCATTTTCCAGCATTTGGTCCATAGCCTTGTATGCAATGGCATTTCAAGTGCTCATCCAAATGCTTCTTGAATGTTGTGAGGGTTCCTGCCTCTACCACCCTTTCAGGCATTGAGTTCCACATTCCAACCACCCTCTGGGTGAAGAAGTTCCTCCTCAAATCCCCTCTAAATCTCCTGCCCCTTACCCTGAATCTATGCCCCCTTGTTATTGACCCCCCTACTAAGGGGAAAAGTTCCTCTTTATCTACCCTATCTATGCCCCTCATCATTTTGTACACCTCAATCAGGTCCCCCCTCAGCCTTCTTTGCTCCAAGGAAAACAACCCCAGCCTGTCCAGCCTCTCTTCATAGCTGAGGCGCTCCATCCCAGGTAACATCCTGGTGAATCTTCTCTGCACCCTCTCCAAAGCAATCACATCCTTCCTATAGTGAGGCGACCAGAACTGCACACAGTACTCCAGCTGTGGCCTCGCCAGCGTTTTGTACAGCTCCATCATAACCTCCCTGCTCTTATATTCTATGCCTCGGCTAATGAAGGCAAGTATCCCATATGCCTTTTTAACCACCTTATCTACCTGTTCCGCTGCCTTCAGGGATCTATGTACATGTACACCAAGGTCCCTCTGACCCTCTGTACTTCCTAGGGTCCTACCACTCATTGTGTATTCCCTTGCCTTATTTGTCCGTCCAAAATGCATCACCTCGCACTTTTCAGGGTTAAATTCCATTTGCCACTTTTCCGCCCATCTGACCAACCCGTTTATATCGTCCTGTAGCCTGAGGCTTTCCTCCTCGCAATTTACCACCCCACCAATTTTTGTGTCATCTGCGAACTTACTGATCATACCTTTTACATTCTCATCCAAATCATTTATGTAGATCACAAACAACAAGGGACCCAGCACCGATTCTTTTACAGCAGGAGATTATATTTGCTTCATTTGTGAATGATTTCCTTGAGATAAGAGACAGTAAGGTCTGTTGGAAGTGAAATGCCTGTTAAACAGTGTTGGAGAGTGATCCATTACAGAGTAATTTGTTTCCTGCTCCTTATAATCACAAACAATTCACAATCTAAAAGAGAATGACTGAGTATGAAAACTCTGGTTGTGTAATAGTGCATATATCACAATGTTAACAATAGCCAGACCGTGAGTTTCCAAACTTTAGAGTGATGACCTCAGTTTGCTGGTTACAAGATTTGTGTTGCTCATTTTATGCAGTTTCATTGTTTAAGTATTTAAGCAAATCAAATGGAGGTGGTGGGGGGCGGGGAGCGGAAAGAGGTGAAAGGAGAAAGAGCATCATTCCTAAAGACATTGTCCTTTTACATTGTCACATGTTCAGTCAGATGATCTTCTCTATTCCCAGCTGATAGTATTTTCAGTTTGTTGTCCATTGAAGTGTTAGATAGGGATTCCCCTGAAGAGTTTGATCACCCCCAACGTCCGGTCCCCTTTCCCCGGCACCTTACCACTCAAACGCAGGAGATGCAACACCTGCCCTTTCACCTCCACCCTTCTCACTGTCCAGGGGCCCAAACACAACTTCCAGTGGAAACAGCAATTTACTTGTACTTCTTCCAACTTAGTACACTGTATCCGCTGCTCATGATGTGGTTTCCCCTAATTTTGAGACCAAATGCAGATTGGGTGATCGCTTTGCTAAACACCTCTGTTCAGTCTGCAAGTGTGACCCTGAGATTCCGGTCGCTTGCCACGTTAATTCTCCGTCCCACTCTAACCGTGATCTCCTACACTGTTCCAATGAAGCACAGTGCAAGTTTGAGAATCAACACCTCATCTTTCAATTAGGCACTTTATAGCCTTCCAAGTTCAACATCGAGTTCAACATCTTCAGATCATAACCACCG
Source organism: Somniosus microcephalus (assembly GCF_052327205.1). Taxonomy (NCBI): domain Eukaryota; kingdom Metazoa; phylum Chordata; class Chondrichthyes; order Squaliformes; family Somniosidae; genus Somniosus; species Somniosus microcephalus. Next base: position 100,708,751 of record NC_140988.1, read on the forward strand.
CTCCCATTTTCTCAGACAACAGGTGCTGGTAATGGTTCGGCTGTTACCATTTACACCTCATCTGGACCCATCTTTTGTTTATTTACTTGTCCCATTACCACCCACTTTTGCCTTGCACCATCATCTTTTTAGTTATTTAAAAACTCTTGCCTTCCACCCTATCACAGACCTTCCCTTTTGTTCTTTTCTCCCCTCTTCCAACCCCTGTACTTGTTAAAAACTTTATCACTAACATTTCCAGTTTTGATGAAAGGTCGCCAACCTGAAACGTTAATTCTTTTTTCTCTCTTCACAGATGTTGGCTGACCTGCTGAGTATTTCCAGCATTTTCTGTTTTTATTTCAGATTTCCAGCATCCGCAGTATTTCGCTTTTGTAACAGAATAAAGGAAGGATGTCCCAAAGCACTTTACAACCAATGAAATACTTTTGTGGTGTAGTCACTGTTGTAATATAGGGAAATGCAGCAGCCAATTTGCACACAGCAAGGTCCCAGAGACAGCAATGAGATACATGACCAGATAATCTGTTTTCTAGAGATGTTGGCTGAGGTATAAATAATTCCCAGGACACCGGGAGAACCTCCCTGCTCTTCTTCAAATAGTGTCATGGTATCTTTTGCGCCCAGCTGAGAGGGTATGACTATGTGCTTAACTGGCAGCTTTATTTGAGTTTGAGAGATATATAGATATTTTAAAAATTAATTTGTTTAGGTCAAAACTTGAAAGTGTATATTAGCCTGTCTTGTTCCAATTGAGTAGTCTATCTGAAAAAAAAATCAGAGATAGAGTCAGAAAGACTCATGGAAGATTAACAGCAAACCGCCAGCAACTGTTGTGTTATTTATTATTTTCCATGGAAGAAATAGTTAAGCCTGTAACTACTGTAAATGTAGTTTGTCATTGCTAATGTTTATTTATCCACTTAATAAATCTGTTTGGTGTTTATAGCCTAAGCCAAAATCTAGTCGACTGTTTATTCTGCTGCCCTTAATGTCAAGGAAGAACATGTAAGGACACGTGATATAACCAGTGAGCCAAAATGTAGTGGTAAGGGTTTTCTGTTCAACCACTAAATTGCTACAATTTACCTAGATACTCTAGTTTATAGTTGTACAAAGTAAGGGCTCAACAGTGGGAGTGATCTGAGATGTTGCACCCAAGAAATCTGGAGTAAAACACAAAAGTTCTAGGTGCTGCAGTGTATGTTGAATCCGTGATTCTTAAAGTATGATGTTTTCCAATAACTACACGGAGGCTGTAACTTAACAATCAACAGGTGTTTACTGGAGGAGGGTAGTCTAAAGACTGACAGTACAGAGGCATGCTCAAGGCTTATATACAGGTGTGGTCACTGCCGGTGCTACAGTATACAGGAGCTGTAAAAGTAGTTCTCTCTTAAAAGGTACATACACTACAATTCCTCCCCTTTTAGATTAGCAGTACCCATAATATTCAAAGAACAATTAACACTTTAACATGCACATTAAACTGAAATAGTCCATTTATAGATTCAGTCTTTGGGGTGGCTTCCTGATCCTTTCTGGATAGCGCCTTTCCTGAGGTTCTTGTTCTTGGTGCGGAGGCGATTCTGGCCCCCTTTCATCGGTTAGTTCATCAGTTTCCACTGCTACTGTTTCTGAGGTAGATGCTACCGGTATGTCGGGTTCATCCCCGGGTACGCGAGACATGGGGTTGACTCGTTCCTGTGACGCTAAGATCTGGTCGACGTGGCGTCTCACAATGTTCTCCCCGACATCCACTGTGTACATTAATGGCCCCTGCCGTGTGCATATCATTCCGGGTTGTCATTTCTCTGTTCGGTAGTCACGGGCCAAGACTGGTTGCCCTACATTGAAGCTCCTTGTCGGCTTCTCATTGATGTGCTGGAATTGTTTATCCTCAACATTTCTTCGCACATTTGGTCTGAGCAAATCCAGACGAGATCTCAACCTTCGGTTAAAGAACATCATGGCCGGGGTCTGGTTGGTAACTGCATGTGTCGCATTTCTGTAGGCTAACAGGAAATTGTCCACCTTATGCTGTAGCGGAATTTCATCATCGCACATGGCCTTTATCGCCTTTTTAAAGGTTTGTACGAGCCTCTCAGCCAATCCATTTGTGGCTGGATGATACGGGGCGGATGTGTAATGCCTTACCCCATTCCTTCTCATAAATTTCCGAAACTCTTCGGACACAAACTGCGGTCCATTATCAGAGCAAATCTGCTCTGGCAAGCCGTTCCTGGCAAATATGGTCCGTAGGACTGCAATCGTTTTCTCTGTAGTGGTTGAGGACATTTTTATCACCTCAGGCCATTTCGAGTGCGCATCCACTGCTATTAGGAACATTGAGTCCATGAATGGACCAGCAAAATCAATATGCACCCATTGCCATGGAGAGGAGGGCCACTCCCATGGGTGTAGAGGGGCATGTGGTGGTGCATTTTGGACCTTCTGGCATCCTGAGCAGCTCTTAGTTAGGTCCTCGATTTGTTGATCGATCCCCGGCCACCACACATAAGCCCTAGCAAGGCTTTTCATTTTCACCCCTCCCAGATGACCTTCGTGAAGCTCATTGAGCACTCTCTCCCTTAACTTGGGTGGAATTACCACTCGGGATCCACACATCACTGTCCCCTGGCATACTGACAGCTGTTCTCTTCTGGATGAGAATGCTGGCAACAGTGAGTCGCCATGTGTTGGCCATCCCCTCACCGTCAAATCATATACCCGAGACAGTGTCGGATCATTGCGGGTCTCCTTCTCTATATCCGCATTAGTTACTGGCAATCATTCAATTATTGATGAATAAAATATCTCGATAGGGTCCACTGCTGGTGCTTCCTCCACAGTAGGCAGTGGCAGGCATGATAGCCCATCAGCGTTTCCATGCTGTTTCGTGCCTTTATACTCTATTTCATATTGGTTCGCCCCTAGAAAAAGGGACCATCTTTGTAGCCGTTGTGCAGTCATCACCGGAACGCCCTTCTTTGGATTAAAGATGGAGACAAGTGGTTGGTGGTCAGTCAGCAAGGTGAACTTCTGCCCATGCAGATAGTGGTTGAATTTTTTTACTCCCCATACTAGGCTGAGGGCTTCCCTGTCGATCTGGGCGTAGTTGCGCTCGGCTGAGGTTAGTGACCGAGACGCAAAGGCTACTGGCCTCTCCAACCCGTCTGGGAATTTGTGCGACAGCACCGCTCCAATACCATAGGGTGATGCATCACATGCCAACCGAATTGGTAGTGCTGGGTTGAAATGGGCCAACACCTCTTTTGATGTGATCAACTCTTTGCACTTCTGGAAAGCTCGTTTACATTCATCATTCCACTTCCATGGTACCCCCGTTTGCAGTAGGGTGTTCAGTGGGTGTAATACTGTAGACAAATTTGGTAAGAACTTGTGGTAGTACAGGTAGACTACCCTTTATCCGGACTCCCGAAAACCGAAACCCTCTAAAAACCGAAGGTTTTTTCGTTCAGCGTAAGTCGTGCGTACGACTTATGCTGAACGAAAAAACCGTCGGTTTTTAGAGGGTTCCGGTTGCGGAAGTTCGGATAAAGGGTAAGTCGTGCGCACGACCCCCCGCCGACCCCGCCAGCCCCGACAACCGCCGACCCCGCCAGCCGCCGACCCCGCCAGCCCCGACAACCGCCGACCCCGCCAGCCCCGACAACCGCCGACCCCCCCGCGGACCCCGCCGGCCCCGACAACCGCCGATCCCGCCAGCCCAGACAACCGCGGACCCCGCCAGCCCCGACAACCACCGACCCCGCCAGCCGCCGAACCCCCCGCGGACCCCGCCAGCCGCCGACCCCCCCGCGGACCCCGCCAGCCCCGACAACCGCCGACCCCCCCCGCGTACCCCCGACCCCCGCCGACCCCGACTGACTTACGCTGAGCGTCAGCGTAAGTCGTGCGCACGACCCCCCGCCGACCCACCTTCCGAAATCCGAAATTCTCCTTTATCCGAAACTCGGCTGGTCCCGAGGTTTTCGGATAAAGGATAGTCTACCTGTAGTTTACCAGCCCGAGGAACGACCTCAGTTGTGACACATTTTCCGGTGCTGGAACCTTGACTACTGCCTCAATCTTTTCAGGGAACTTATGTAACCCCTCTTCATCAATAACGTGGCCACAATACGAGATCTGCTTCTGGAAAAACTCGCACTTGTGGCGATTAGCTTGTAGCCCATATTCCTTTAATCTAGTGAGCATCTTCTCCAGGTTGGCGAGGTGATCACTGTCATTTTCGCCCGTGACCAGGATGTCGTCCAAATAACACTGGGTCCCTGGAATCCCTTGCAGGACTTGATCCATTGCCCTTTGCCAAATAGCCGGAGCCGATGCTACCCCGAACACCAGCCGGTTGTATTGGTAGAGACCTTTGTGAGTGTTGATCGTGAGGTATTGTTTCGAGGCTTCTTCTACCTCCATTTGCAAGTACGCCTGGGCCAGATCAATTTTGGTGAAGCGTTTACCTCCAGATAGCGAGGCGAAAATATCCTCAATCCGTGGAAGCGGATATTGTACCGTGTGAAAGACTGGGTTCACTGTCACCTTAAAATCCCCACAGATGCGGACCTTCTTTGGTTCCCCAGGCGTATTACTCAACGACCTCTTCATTACAGGAACGATGGGTGTAGCCCACTCGCTCCAGTCTACTTTGGACAGTACTCCTGAACGTTCCAACCCTTCCAGCTCTGCTTCGACGGCTGGTCGGATCGCATAAGGCACCGGTCTGGCCTTCAGAAACTTTGGCCTTGCATTTTCCTCCATTTTAATCGTTCCTGTTATGCCTTTTAGTGTTCCGAGTCCCTTCTGGAACACTTCTTGTGCGTCAGTTAGCATTTTTGACAGTCGTCCAGGTGTGACGTCGTCATCCTTTTTGGCCTCAACCTTCAGTGCCTGTATGGAATGCCAATCTAATTGTATCTTCCGGATCCATTCACGTCCTGGTAGTGGTGGTCCTCCATCTGGCAATACATATAGGTCCATTTTAGGTATTTCCTGGCCTTTGTATATCACTTTCACCCTTATTTTTCCTTTGGGGTAGACTTTTTGCCCCGTGTACGTCTTCAAGACAATCTCTGTAGCTTTCAAGGGTATATGTGAAAATAGCCGCTTGTAGTCCCTTTGGTTTATGACTGTTAGGGCTGATCCTGTGTCCAATTCCATTTTCACTTGGACTCTGTCTATCTTGAGTGTGACCCAGATAGTCTGGTGATCCTCCATTTTGGTTACCTTATGTAGTTTCAGACAACCCAGCTCCTTGCTTCCGGAGTCTGTATTACTTTTCTGTTCGTCTGAACTACTGTCCATCACCTTATGTACCTTTTTGTACTTCTCCTGTGGCGATTTCTTGCTGCTGGTTTTCTTCCCAGACCTGCAGACTCTTGCTATGTGTCCTGCTTTTCCACACTGTCTGCACACTTGGTCCTTGAACCAACAATCCTTCTGGTCGTGTGTTGTTCTGCCGCAGCGATAACACTTCCCTGCTCCATAGGGCATTTCATTGGTGCCATATTCTTGCGGTCTCCGTTGTATCTCTGCAGCGCCCCTTGCGGCTGCTTCGTGTGATACTGCCATGCTGAAAGCCTTGTCCAGCGTAAGATCCTTTTCTGATAGAAGCCGTTTCTGGGTTCCTTCACTTTGAAGCCCACACACAAACTTGTCCCTTAACGTATCTGCTAGTCCCACTCCAAATTGGCAGTGTTGCGATAGCTTGCGCAGTTCCGTTAAATACTCAGCATTACTTTCGTCTTTATGTTGGTTCCTTTTATGGAACTTAAATCTTTCTGCTATCAGCAGCGGTGTGGGGTTTAAGTGGTCCTGTAGGATTTCTACTATGCTTTCGAAATTCTTATTCACGGGCTTCTCTGGGGTTATTAGGTTTCGCAGTAAGCCATAAGTTTTTGCACCCATGGAATTTAACAAAACCAGTGCTTTCCTAGCATCTGGCACTTCATTCGCCCTGCAGTACACCTCACAACGTTCCACATATGTCGCCCAATCTTTGAATTCATTGTCGAACGTAGAGATACTGCCACTCTTCGGCATCCCTGGGTGTGATTTAACTGTCAAAAATGGCGTCTCCCGCGCTCTCCCTTCTTCTCTGCTGGCACAAAATGGCGTCTCCCGCGCTTTCCTTTCCTCCCGCGCTCGCCCTTCTTCTCTGCTGCGGCTCCTAAAAATGGCGTCTCCCGCGCTCTTCCTTCTTCTCCGCAGCTCAATGGTGTCTCCCGCGCTCTCCCTTCTTCTCCCCGCAGACACTGTTCAGCCCTTGAGCCCTGGCTGTGCTCTGCGCGTTTTCTTTTTCTGTGCGCCTTTCCCGTTTCCGCCGCTCGGTCCTGAACCCGGCTGCTGCTTTACACTCTCTCTCTCTGTTTTGTTTTTCCTCGACGCCGCTCGGTTTTCAACCCCCGGCTGCGCCCTGTGCGCTTCACCCTCTCTCTTACCCTGTCGACGCTGCTCGGCTTTTTCTCTGCCGTCGGTCGGCTCCAGCCGCTGCTGTCCGGGAAGGGTCTGCGCTGTACCTGTTGTCAGTCTGTTGCTGATCGTCGTGGCTGGGGAACCAAGCCCGGCTCTCAACAGCCTCCCCTGCGATGTTAACTCTCTGCCGGACGACTGGGCGGTTGCTCGTGGTCGACGCCCGTGCTTCGGGCCTCGACTTTCTTCCACCGCCCTCCCGGAGCGAATCCTTGAAGGGAAATGCAGAGTTGCAGGTAGATTCGAATCGACACTCGTCGCCACTGTTAGATCCGTGATTCTGAGAGTATGATGTTTTCAAATAACTACACGGATGCTGTAACTTAACAATCAACAGGTGTTTACTGGAGTAGGGTAGTCTCAAGACTGGGGGTACAGAGGCATGCTCAAGGCTTATATACAGGTGTGGTCACAGCCGGTACTACAGTATACAGGAGCTGTAAAAGTAGTTCTCTCTTAAAGGTACATACACTACAATTATCCCATTTTGTGCAATGTTTAAATCACAGTTGGTTGTAATTAACATTTTAGCTTATAGAAAACATTAATACACTTCTAGAAGTATAAATCAGGAATTTTTTTTTTAAAGTTTTCTTAGGTAAAATAACATTGGGAGGGGGTAATCACAAAACAATAAATTAAAGGATTAGGTTCAGTTTTCCTACCATTAATTTTCATGGTAAAAAACAATTAAACGGTTTAAACACAGTGTATCCCTAAACATAAGAACATAAGAAATAGGAGCAGGAGTAGGTCATTTTGTCCTTCGAGCCTGCTCTGCCAATCAATAAGATCATGGCTGATCTTCTACCTCAACTCCACTTTGCTGCACTATCCCGATATAAAAATATAACAAATAGGAGCAGGGGCTCCTCGAGCCTACTCCGCCATTCAATAAGATCATGGCTGATCTAGGGCTCAAAGCCACTTCCCTGCCCACTCCCCATAACCCTTCACTCCCTTATCTTGCAAAAATCTGTCTATCTCCATTTTAAATGTATTTAATGACCCAGCCTCCGCAGCTCTCTGGGGCAGAGAATTCCACAAATTTACGACCCTCTGAGAGAAGAAGTTCCTCCTCATCTCAGTTCTGAAAGGGCGACCCTTTATTCTGGACTGTGCCCCCGAGTTCTAGATTTCCCCATGAGGGGAAACATCCTCTCTGCATCTACCCTGTTGAGCCCCCTCAGTATCTTATATGTTTTGATAAGATCACCTCTCATTCTTCTAAATTCCAATGAGTATAGGCCCAACCTGCTCAACCTTTCCTCATAAATCCAACCCTCATCTCTGGAATTAACCTAGTGAATCGTCTCTGAACTGCCTCCAATGCAAGTATATCCTTCCTTAAATGAGACCAAAACTGTACGCAGTACTCAAGGTGTGGTCTCACCAATACCTTGTACAGTTGTAGCAGGACTTCCCTGCTTTTATACTCCAACCCCCAGAAATAAAGGTCAACATTCCATTTGCCTTTTAGATTATTTTTTGTACCTGCATGCTAACTTTTTGTGTTTCATGCACAAGGACCCCCAGGTCCCTCTGAACTGTAGCATTTTGTAATCATTCTCCATTTAAATAATAGTTTGCTTTTTTATTTTTCCTGCCAAAGTAGATAACCACGCACTTTCCCACATTATCCTCCATCTGCCAAATGTTTGCCCACTCACCTAGCTTGTCTATATCCCTTTGTAGATTCTTTGATTCTTCTGCACAACTTGCTTTCCCACCCATCTTTGTATCATCCGCAAACTTGGCTACATTACACTCGATCCCTTCATCCAAGTCATTAATGTAGATTGTAAATAGTTGGGGCCCCAGCACCGATCCTTGTGGCACCCAACTAGTTACCGTTTGCCAACCAGAAAATGACCCATTTATCCCGACTCTGCTTTCTGTTAGTTAGCCAATTCTCTATCCATGCTAATATATTACCCCCAACTCCGTGAGCTCTTATCTTATGCAGTAACCTTTTATGTGGCACCTTATCAAATGCCTTCTGGAAATCCAAATACACCACATTCACTGGCTCACCCTTGTCCACCCTGCTTGTTACATCCTCAAAGAACTCCAACAAATTTGTTAAACATGATTTCCCTTTCCTAAAACCATGCTGACTCTGTTTGACTGCAGTATGTTTTTCCAAACGCCCTGCTACTGCTTCCTTAATGAAGGACTCCAGCATTTTCCCAACGCCAGATGTTAGGCTAACTGGTCTATAGTTTCCTGCTTTCTGTCTCCCTCCTTTCTTAAATAGGGGTGTTATATTAGTGGTTTTCCAATCCGCTGGGACCTCTCCAGAGTCCAGGGAATGTTGGTATATTGCAACCAATGCATCCACTATCTCTGCAGCCACTTCTTTTAAGACCCTGGGATGCAGGCCATCTAATCCAGGGGACTTGTCGTCTTTTAGTCCCATTATTTTACCGAGTACTATTTCCTTAGTGATAGTGATTGTCTTTAGTTCCCCACTCCCTGTGGCCCCTTGATTGTCCATTATTGGGATGTTGTTAGTGTCTTCTACAGTGAAGACAGATGCAAAATATTTGTTCAGAGTCTCGGCCATTTCCCCGTTCCCCATTATTAATTCCCCAGTCTCATCCTCTAAGGGGCCAATGTTTATTTTAGGTACCCTCTTCCTTTTTATATACCTGTAGAAGCTCTTACTATCTATTTTAATGTTTCTTGCCAGATTACTCTCATAATTCATCTTCTCTCTCTATTATTTTTTTATTCATCCTTTGCTGGTTTTTAAAAAATTCCCAATCCTCTGGTCCCCCACCAATGTTGGCAACATTGTATGCCTTCGTTTTCAATTTGATACCATCCTTTATTTCCTTAGTTAGCCACGGATGGTGCTCCCTTCTCTTAAAATCTTTCTTTCTCACTGGAATATATTTTGTTGAAAGTTATGAAAAATCTCCTTAAATATCCGCCACTGCATTTCAACTTTCTTACCCTTTCATTTGTTTTTCCAGTCCACTTTAGCCAGTTCTGCCCTCATGCCATTATAATTGCCTTTGTTTAAAGATCAGGACATTGGTTTGGGATACAAGTTTCTCACCTTCCCAACAGAATTTGAAATTCAACCATGCTATGATCACTCTTTCCTAGAGGATCCTTTACTATGAGATCATTTATTAATTCTATAAGAACATAAGAAATAGGAGCAGGAGTAGGCCAATCGGCCCCTCGAGCCTGCTCCGCCATTCAATAAGATCATGGCTGATCTGATCCTAACCGCCAATCTACTATCACAGAACCATCCCCTGAATCTAACAGAATTAGACACACGAAATAGGAGCAGGATCAGGCTACACGGCCCCTGGGCCCGCTCCACTACCCACAGGGCCATGACCGAGCTGAACCAAGACTCATGTCCAAATTCCTGCCCGCTCCCCGTAACCCTTAATTCCCTTTACTTCTAGGAAACTGTCTATTTCTGTTTTAAATTTATGTAATGATGTAGCTTCTACAGCTTTTTGGGGCAGCATATTCCATGGACCTACCACCCTCTGACTGAAGTAGTTCCTCCTCATCTCAGTTTTGAAAGAGCAGCCCCTTATTCTAAGACTATGCCCCCTAGTTCTAGTTTCACCCATCATCGGGAACATCCTCCCCGCATCCACCCGATCCAACCCCTTCACAATCTTATATGTTTCAATAAGATCGCCTCTCATTCTTCTGAACTCCAATGAGTAGAGTCCCAATCTACTCAACCTCTCCTCATATGTCCATCCCCTCATCCCCAGGATTAACCGAGTGAACCTTCCTTGTACTGACTCGAGAGCAAGTATGTCTTTTCTTAAGTATGGACACCAAAACTGTACACAGTATTCCAGGTGCGGTCTCACCAATACCTTGTACAACTGAAGCAATACCTCCCTATTTTTATATTCTATCCCCCTAGCAATGAAAGCCAACATTCCATTGGCCTTCTTAATCACTTGCTGCACCTGCATACTAACCTTTTGAGTTTCGTGCACCAGGACCCCCAGATCCCTTTGTACTTCAGTACTTTCCAGTTTCTTGCCATTAAGATAATAACTTGCTCTACGATTTTTCCTGCCAAAGTGCATAACCTCACACTTTCCAGTATTGTATTCCATCTGCCAAATCTCTGCCCACTTACTTAGCCTGTCTATGTCCCCTTGCAGGTTTTTTATGTCCTCCTCACTCACTACTTTCCCTCCCATCTTAGTATCATCTGCAAACTTTGATATGTTACACTCGGTCCCCTCCTCCAAATCGTTAATATAGATTGTAAAGAGTTGGGGACCCAGCACTGACCCCTGCGGAACACCACTAGTTACTGATTGCCAGTCTGAGAATGAACCATTTATCCCAATTCTCTGCCTTCTGTTAGATAGCCAATCCTCTATCCATGTCAGAATATTACCCCCAATCCCGTGATTTTTTATCTTAAGCAATAATCTTTTGTGTGGCACCTTGTCAAATGCCTTTTGGAAGTCTAAATACACTACGTCCACTGGTTCCCCTTTATCCACCCTATATGTTACTTCCTCAAAGAACTCCAGCAAATTTGTCAAACATGACTTCCCCTTCATAAAACCATGCTGACTTTGTCCTATTAAATTATGATTATCCAAATGTCCTGTTACTGTCTCCTTAATAATGGAATAATTCTGTCTCATTACATAGTACCAGATCCAAGATAGCCTGCTCCCTGGTTGGTTCCATTATATACTGTTCTAGGAAAACATCCCGGATGCACTCTATGAACTCCTCCTCCAGGCTACCATGGCCAATTTGATTTGTCCAATCAATATGGAGATTAAAATCACCCATGATTATTACCGTACTTTTTTTTTTTTTTTTTTTTTACAGGCCTCCATTATTTGTTGATTTTTACTCTGTCCAACAGCATTGCTACTGTTCGGGGGCCTGTAGACTGCGCCCACCATAGATTTTTTCCCCTTATTATTATTTTTTTACCTCCACCCAAACCGATTCTACATCTTGATCTTCTGAGCCAATATCACTTCTCACCACTGCACTGATCCCATCTTTTACCAACAAAGGCACCCCACCTCCCTTTTGTTTCTTTCTGTCCTTCCAAATTATCATATACCCTGGAATATTCAGTTGTTAATATCCCTTGATTCCCTTAATATCCAAAAAATCTATCGATCTCTGTCTTGAATATACTCAATGACTGAGCCTTCACAGCCCTCTGGGGTAGAGAATTCCAAAGATTCACCACCCTCTGAGTGAAGAAATTTCTCCTCATCTCAGTCCTAAATGGCCAACCCCTTATTCTGAGACTGTGACCCCCTAGTTCTAGACTCCCCAGCCAGGGGAAACATCCTCCCTGCATCTACCCTGTCAATCCCTGTAAGAATTTTGTATGTTTTAATGAGGTTATCTCTCATTCTTCTAAACTCTAGAGAATATGGGCCTAGTCAACTCAATCTCTCCTTATAGGACAATCCCCCATCCCATGAATCAGTCTGGTAAACCTTCATTGTTAATTTAGAGTTTTCTTCTTTACAAATGTGCATTAAACATGACTAGTATTCTGTATGTGTTTACAGACTTGTTTTAGAGAGATGACTTAACTAACTTTGGCTAAGTAGATTTATAACCTAAAATCGGACATAAACATTTGCTTTCCCCAAAGATAAATCATGATCCAATTTTCAACAAAAAATCCATATAAAATGCAGAACTGGGGAGAGGACACATGTACTTTTACAGCAGTACAATAATGATTGGATAGACAAATCCAAACTGATTCAGTGGCTTAAAGAGTCACTGTTCAGTAACCCCTACCCCTACGGGTGTGTCGCTTCAATCAGACTAGATGGCTCATTAGACATAATTACTCCAGACGATGCTATAGAGACTGCTGTGTTTTGTCTGATCACTTTTTCAGTTCTTAAAAGCGCAGTATCTGAAGGATGACTGCTCTAGTTATGCTTCCTTATTTTAAGGACAGAGCTCAAAGCTTCTTCTGATTTCTGGCACAACATGTACAACACATTACAAAAATATATTCATGCAATTGGCAGTTCCCGGTACTCCTTAAATTATGGGTTATATAATTATATGCTATTATTCTAAGTGAGTAAATCTGCAAGTGGATCTGTGCAATCCAATATAAATAACAGCAGGAAATTTAGATTGAAATCTATTATCATCCACATAATTGACTGCTACCCCTTAGGATACAAAACAGATGCCTATATGCTGACATCTGATAATGAAAGTGGTATCAATTCTTGTTAATTTAGCCAGTCTGATTTCAATATCATGTCAACAAACAAACCCCATTTTACACACGAAATGTGAAATGTTAATAATAACTGTATCAGAGCCTCTCCGAAATTTACATAACATTAGGCCTCCATGACTAAAATAATGAGTAAGAAAATTGCTAACCTGTAATTCAGCTACCACAGTTGATTTTTACGGGATGGTGTATCAAACATTAATTTGGCTGCATTATCTTTAACTTAACATGCTATATAATTATTTTGATGCAAATATCTCATGAAAACCCACAGTAATTACATAATGATCAGCTGAAAAACTGTCCAGTGTGAGAAAATAGTTTCTATTACTACTGGCCACTAATTGACACAGGAACAGATTGTCAACTGTTAACATCCCAAAGCAGGGGCACACAATCTGTACAAAATAGGTGAAAGAATCACTTCTTCATAATTCAAAGGTATTGCTTAAGAATGGAATGAGAACAGATCATTTTGTTCATCGTGACTTTCTTTCCACGGAGTATGCGCAATGTTCTCCATCATAGTCTCTATCCAACCTGTTTAATCTCCTCAGGAAAAATCAAAGTTTTGCACTATCCCCCCCTCCCCACCCCAAAAAGGTAAATTAAACAAAACTACAGGATAGCTATCGAATCCTACATTATACATCCTGGACCATACCTTCCCTTGCATGACATGTCCTTGTTCCAATCAGATCATTCAATTAACTACCTGTATTTACCCATATAACCTTCAATCTTGTTCTAAAATGGACAATTATTCAAGTTCTTCTTAAATTGTTGGTTGACATATCATTAACTGAAATACATTTTTGGAGCAATCACAATGTGTATTATTAAGGGGATGTTGTATATGTGGATTTTCAGAAAGTGTTTGATAAAATGCCACATAAGAGCTTCACTGCAAAAATTACAGGATATAGCATAAAGTACTTTGGATGTGGGCATTGGTGTGCTCCTGGGACATGTGCTGTGATACCTGGTTTTCCTGAAATTATGGGTTAAATAATAATATGCTATTATTCTAAGTGAGTAAATCGACAAGTAGATCTGTGCAATTCAATATAAATAACTGCAGGATTTGGACATAATATAGGACATGGAAAACTGATTCAGAATGCAAAATATTGCAGAGGACATGGATAGATTTGTAGAGTGGGCAGATAGATGGCAGATGCAGTTAAATGCAGAGAAATGTTAAGCAGCACATTTTGTGAAAAAGAACAGTGAAAAGTACACCCTAAATGCTAAAATTCTTAGAGCTGATGAACGGAGAGATCTAGGGATGCAGATAGTCAGATCTTTAAAGGCGGGGTTTCAGACAGAAAAATACCACAAAAAAGGCAAATAGGATTTGGGCTTTTATATATAGCGGCACAAGCAAGGAATGTTGAATTGGTTAGGCCACAACTGCAATTTTATGTGCAGCTCCAAGCACCCAATTATTGAAAGAATATTAGAGCTATGGAAAGCAAATAATTGCTAAAATTATACCAAGAGTGAGATCATATTATAGAAGGTTTGAAAAATTGCGTCTTTTTTCACTGGATCAGGAATGATTAAGGAGGATTTAATTACGTTTTCAAAATTGTGAAAGGTTTTAAGAGGGTACATAATGAAAGATTGCTTCCAATGATTGGTAAAAAGGGAACATAATCTCAAGATTATCGCTAGAATAATGAATGGGGAAGTTAGAAGGTATTCTCCATAACAACTTGCATTTATATAGTGCCTTTATTGTCGTATAAAATCCTAAGGTGTGTCACAGCAGCATTATCAAAGAAAATTTGACACCGAGCCACGGAGATATTAGGACAGGTGCGCAAAAGCTTGGTCAAAGAGGTAGGTTTTAAAAAACATTTAAAAGGGGGGAGAGAGGCAGAGAGGTTTAGGGAGGGAATTCAAGAGCTCAGGGTCTAGGCAACTGAAGGCACGGCCGCAATGGTGGAGCGATGAAATTCAGGATGTGCAAGATGCCAGAATTGGAGGAGCACAGAGATCCCGGAGGGTTGCAGGACTGGAGGAGGTTACAGAGATAGGGAGGGGCAAGGCCATGGAATTATCAATTCAAGGTGTTGCTGGACCGGTAGCCAATGTAGGCCAGCAAGCACAGGTGTGATGGGTGAACGGGACTTGGTGAGAGTTAGGATATGGGCAGCAGAGTTTTGGATGAGCTGAACTTTACAGAGGGTGGAAGACGGGAGACCAGCCAGGAGAGCACTGGAATAGTCGCGTCTAGAGGTAACAATGGCATGCATATGGGTTTCAGCAGCCGATGGGCTGAGGCAGGGGCGGAGACAGGCGGTCTTGGTGCTGGAGAGGATATGGGGTCAGGAGATAAGATCAAGATCACATAGAACGGCGAGGTTGTGAATAATCTGGTTTTCTATGCTTCATCATGGATAGACAGTAAAGGGGTCTGAGGCCGGGTCCCAGGAGCAAGGACGAGCCCAGCAGCGAGGTCAAGGCCCAGGAGTGGTGCAGCATGGATCAGCAGGGGGGGTCGGGGCCCAGGGAAGGTGCAGCATGGGCTAACAGCGAGGTCGGGAGGACCACAATGCATCCTACGAAACTCAGGCAGAGAGGACCTGCAGGAAGGAGGGAGGAGGACTGTAGGAGTATGTTTGTGTGTGTGTGCTAGGCCGTTGTTGCAGAGCCTGGTCTCCAATCATCTTGGATCCCCTTGTCATTGGACCAAGCCCTTGCTCTGTCAAGCCCGTGTGGTGGCTGGTGTGCAACGGCCACCCCATGTTAAAAGAATTCACACACAGGCATCTTCCACCCTTTAAAATGAAGTTCAGGGCCTGGAACGTCAGGACCCTCACGGCTTGCACTGGACTCATCAGTCACCTGAGAACTCATTTTTAATGTGGAAGCAAGTCATCCTCGGTTCCGAGGGACTGCCTAAGATGATGATGATCTGGTTCAGCCTCAGACAGTGGTCAGGGAGGAGGATGGAATCGGTGGCTAAGGAACGGAGTTTGTGGCAGGGACCAAAGACAATGAGCTGAATTTTATCAAGGGAGATGAGTAGGAGGCGGGACTCCCACTGTGATGAAATATTTCCATTCATCACTGCCTGTGACTGAGATCGGTTTCAGTGTCATTTCCCTTCCCCCAGACCTCATTGTATTGTGTACTGGAATGTGCTGTATTGTATACTGGAATGTGCTGTGTGTAGGGCTCCGCCCATACCTGGCCCCGTTTGTAAGCTAGCTTCAGTCTAGCCCCAATCTCCAGAAGGACGACATCTCTCTCGCTTACGTGTTTCGTTCTAAGTTAATAAAAGCCTTGTTTTGTTCTGCTACCTTCGAGTCTCGGAATTATTGAGGCACATCAATTTTATTAACTTATTTTTTCAACACTATGGATCAACTCCTGAAACCCGAACGTTTGGATTTGGATCAACATGCTCCGGACGCATCAGCACGCTTCGGACACTGGTTTGAGTGTATGGAATTCTTCCTGGACAATTCCGCAGCCGTCAAAGACGCTACGGACGCTGCAAGGATGAGACTCGGAATTCTGCGGAATTGGGTAAGCCACCGGGTTTACCCCCTCATCCAAGACGCCGAGACGTACCTGGCCGCCTGCGACATCTTAAAGGCGCATTACCAGCAGCCTACGAATGAGGTGTATGCTAGGCACCTGCTCGCCACCCGCGCACAGCGACCTGGGGAATCGGTGGAGGAGTTCCTAAGCACCCTGAAAATGCTTGGCAAAGACTGCAAGTGCCGAGATGTAAAAGCCGTGGTGTACACTGACGAGCTTGTTCGCGATGCCTTCATCACAGGCCTCAGCTCCACTTACATCCGGCAAAGGCTGCTGGAAAAAACGGGGTTGGACCTGAAACAGGCTGCGGACACTGCGCGATCCCTGGATGTGGCCCAGAGAAACTCGGACGCCTACTCTTCAGCCCGCGCCGTCCACGCCGCCACGTGTGCACCGAGGGCGCCGCCATCTTGGAAGGCATCTTCCCCGCCCGACAGCCCGACACCGGCTGGGCCCCGCTCTCCCCCCAGAAGCCCTACGACAGCCGCGACGCGTCAGGGACCCAACTGCTACTTCTGCGGGCAGCCAAAGCACACCAGAAACCTGTGCCCGGCGAAAGGCACCACCTGCTTTAAGTGCGGTAAGAAGGGGCACTTCGGGAAGGTGTGCAGAGGGAACCCCGCCGGAAAACCCGCCACCGCCGCGTGTGCACCGTGGGAGCGGCCATCTTGGACGCCATCTTGCCCGACCTCGTGGGGTCCGCCATCTTGTGAGCAGACAGCGTGGACGCCATCTTGTATCGATCAGGGCCCTACAGTGGCATCGGTCACAGTGGACCAGACCAGGCCGCACCCGCTATCCAGATCAATGGTGGACATCGAGGTAAACGGGTGCCGGGTTAAATGCTTAATTGACAGTGGAAGCACGGAGAGCTTTATCCACCCAGAACTGGCACAACAACTCTCCCTAAAGGTGGTCCCTACTCAGGGTACCATCTCTATGGCTGACAAAACCCAGACATCGCCCATTCTGGGTTACTGCACGGTACAATTGTGCGTTAACGGAACTGTATATGATAATTTTAAAGTATTAATCATGAAGAACCTATCTGCGAGCGTGATCTTGGGCCTGGATTTCCAGTGCAACCACCAAAGCATCACGCTCAAGTACGGTGGGTCCCAGCCGCCCCTCACAGTGTGCGGTCTGGCTACCCTGAAGGTAAAGCCGCCTTCGCTATTCGCGAACCTTACCCCTAACTGCCGGCCAATAGCGACCAAAAGCAGGAGGTACAGCTGGGAGGACAGGCGGTTTATCGCGACCGAGGTAGACAGGCTCCTGAAAGAGCGCATTATTGAACGCAGCAACAGCCCGTGGCGCGCCCAAGTGGTAGTGGTAAGGGGTAGCGAGAAGAAACGGATGGTGATCGACTATAGTCAAACGATCAACAGGTACACCCTACTAGACGCCTACCCGCTACCCCGCATATCAGAAATGGTGAACCAAATCGCCCAATACCGGGTGTTCTCCACCATCGACCTCAAGTCAGCGTACCACCAGCTCCCTATCAGACCAGAAGACTGCCCGTACACCGCCTTCGAGGCGAACAGACGCCTCTACCAATTCCTCAGAGTCCCCTTTGGGGTGACGAATGGGGTCTCGGTCTTCCAGAGGGAGATGGACCGCATGGTCGATGACCACCACTTGCAGGCAACCTTCCCCTACCTCGACAACGTCACCATCTGCGGTCACAACCAGCAGGATCACGACTCGAACCTCGAGAGGTTCCTGAAAACCGCACAAAAACTCAACCTCACCTACAACGAGGACAAGTGCGTTTACAACACCACGCGCCTCTGCATACTAGGCAGCGTGGTGGAGAATGGGGAAATCGGACCAGACCCCGACCGATTGCGCCCCCTACGGGAGCTGCCCCTGCCCAACACTCCTAAAGCCCTGAAAAGATGCCTGGGGTTATTTTCTTATTATTCCCAATGGGTCCCCAACTACTCCGACAAAGCCCGCCCCCTCTTGAAAGCATCCTCTTTCCCGCTCTCTGCTGAGGCCCACGCCGCCTTCAAAAGCATTAAGCAGGATATTGAGCGGGCCACGCTACAGGCAGTGGACGAGAACACTCCATTTCAAGTGGAAAGTGATGCGTCTGACTTCGCCTTGGCGGCCACCCTCAACCAGGCGGGGCGGCCCGTAGCTTTCTTCTCGAGGACCCTCCAAGGGCCCGAGATCAGACACTCCTCCGTGGAAAAGGAGGCCCAAGCCATCGTGGAGGCAGTGCGCCACTGGCGCCACTACCTAGCCGGCAAACGCTTCACCCTACTTACCGACCAGCGGTCGGTAGCGTTTATGTTCAATAATAAACAGAGGGGGAAGATTAAAAATGATAAGGTTCTTAGGTGGCGGATCGAGCTCTCCACCTTCGAGTACGACATCATTTACCGGCCAGGGGCCCTTAACGAATCCCCTGACGCCCTCTCACGAGGGATGTGTGCCAGCGCCACCGGGGATCGGCTACAGACCCTCCACAACGACCTCTGCCACCCAGGGGTCACGCGGCTGTTCCACTTCATAAAGTCCCGTAACTTACCCTACTCGATTGAGGAAGTTCGGTCCCTGACCAGGAACTGCCGCACTTGCGCTGAGTGCAAGCCTCGGTTCTACCGCCCAGATAGAGCCCACTTAATCAAAGCTACACGGCCCTTTGAGCGGCTCAGCTTAGATTTCAAGGGCCCCCTCCCGTCCGTCGACCGCAATGTTTACTTCCTGAACATTGTGGACGAATACTCCCGGTTCCCATTCGCCTTCCCCTGCCCAGACATGACCAGCGCCACGGTCATTAAATGCCTCAACAGCCTGTTCTGCCTGTTCGGTATGCCGAGCTACATCCATACGGATAGGGGGGCGTCCTTCATGAGTGAAGAGCTACGCCAGTACATGCTGTCCAGGGGGATCGCCACGAGCCGTACCACCAGCTACAACCCCCAGGGTAACGGCCAAGTGGAGCGAGAGAACGGGACAGTATGGAAAGCAGTCACTCTAGCTCTAAGGACCAAGGGCCTCCCTATCTCCCGCTGGCAGGAAGTCCTCTCGGATGTGCTCCATTCGATACGGTCGCTATTGTGTACGGCCACTAATACCACGCCTCATGAACGAATGTTTGTCTTTCCCCGGAAATCCACCTCAGGCGTATCCATGCCGTCATGGCTCTCCACCCCAGGTCCGGTACTCGTGCGAAGGCATGTGAGGGGCCACAAGACGGACCCTCTCGTGGAGCCAGTACACCTACTCCACGCCAACCCCCAATACGCATATGTCCGGCACGCCGACGGAAGGGAGGACACCGTGTCCATAAAAGACGTCGCCCCAGCCGGCATCGACAACAACCACGGCAATAGCGGCAACGACGATCACAGCAACTCTTACCCACCCACTACTCTTTCATCACCCCTGGAAGAACACCGACCAACGGCACCCCCACCAACTACCCCTGCAACAACCCTGGCGGCACCCCCGGCAGAGACCCAGGAGGCTACCGGGGACACCCAGCCGACACCCGCGGCACCGCAACAGCCACGTCGGTCGCAGAGGACTATCAAACCCCCGAACAGACTAAATCTATAGAAGGGGTGAATGTGATGAAATATTTCCATTCATCACTGCCTGTGACTGAGATCGGTTTCAGTGTCATTTCCCTTCCCCCAGACCTCATTGTATTGTGTACTGGAATGTGCTGTATTGTATACTGGAATGTGCTGTGTGTAGGGCTCCGCCCATACCTGGCCCCGTTTGTAAGCTAGCTTCAGTCTAGCCCCAATCTCCAGAAGGACGACATCGCTCTCGCTTACGTGTTTCGTTCTAAGTTAATAAAAGCCTTGTTTTGTTCTGCTACCTTCGAGTCTCGGAATTATTGAGGCACATCACCCACTTTTGGGGTTGTAGTCCAGCCTCCATCGAGTTGTGGCCAACCCACTCGATTTTCCCTTGATTGACCTTGTTGAGCCTGCCCAGTGGGCTCAGCAGGCCAATTAAGGGCCACCCGGCAACAGGTGATGTCACAGACAGACATTTCATCTGTCAAGAGCTTTTGACAGATGAAATATCAGCGTTTGACGGCTCTTTGAAGCGGTCAAACACTGACAATCTGTACTCTAAGTTAATTCCTTCCTCTCAGGCTGATTTAGAGATCTCTCCAGAACAGAAAGCAGAGGCTGCAGCTTTTGACAGCTCGTGGCTATTCTGCTTTCTGTGCCGGTGGGCTGAAGGACTCCCGAGACCTGAAGGAAGGAAGCCTGCATTAGTAAGTAAAGGTAAGTAAAACTTCTTTAAACACTTTACACACACCAAACACACTTACCTCTGCACTCATGCACCCATCACTCACCTGAACACCGGACATCTCGAACCCTCCAAGTCCTTCAGTCCGACGGTCCGCCTCGCTAACTTGGCATGGTTTGGAGCCGTCGGGCAGCCCACACTTCAGGGATAAAAATAGGGATTAGGCTAAAAACTGCCTGTTAACTACCTGTTAACAGGCAGTTAACTGGCACTAATCCCCTTCCCGCCTCGGGGAGGCAGCTCCCAGCACAGGTCGGGTACCCGCCTCCTGGGAAACAGGCATGGAGGTGGGTTGGGGGCGGGATGGGTTCGTGCCCCCCGATTTCGCGATTTTAACACCCCACACGCCTCCATTCCCACCTCCATGGCCCTGGGAAATTCTAGCCCAATGGCTTCGGTCTTCCCAATATTGAATTGTTTATATTTATTTATCCCAAGCATCAATAAAAACATAGAATGGATACCTGCAGCATATAAATAATAGTGTCTACCTCACATATGGCTATTGAGAAGACACTTTATTATTTAAAGTTAGACTAGATAAGCGTTTAAAAAGGAAGAATATAAAATGGTACCATGAAAGGCAGCAAAACAGGGTGACAGTAAATAGCTCCAGTTGAAGAGCAAGCACTATCACAGGTGTGATGGGCTGAAATAGCCTCCTGTGATGTATCTTCATGAATCTAGATCTCAACCAAAAAAATGTTAATACTTAAACTTAAGGAGAAACAATCATGTGCAACATAAATAACAAGTGACAGAAGGCAGTGATCTGAAGACGGCAATGTTATCCTGGGTTTAGATAACTAGAGATTAGATTACAATCTTACAATTCCTCTATGTTATACATTATTTTTTCTTTCTCTAATACACACAAATACACAGTGGAATCTAGTTATATACAATGGGTTTGGGCAGATAAAGTGAAAGATAACCACTGCTGCAAATAACAGGACAGCTGTATAATTACAGATAACATCACATGCAAAACTGGGGCTGAATTAACAAACTGCACTTATCAGGACATTGCGATGAATTTGCTTACATCGGGACTGCATAGATGACTAGCTAACATATAAACACTGCCAACGCAAGATAATGCCTTGTTTTCAAAATCTCTCATTGTGGCTCTATTTTGCTCAACGATGTGACCAAAATATTCTTATTAAAACACAAGTCTAGATTCACATTCCTAAATTTCTTCAGTTAAGGCTTACATAAATCTAATTTCCCCCAAAACTACATAAATAAAAGGTCCTAATAATGTACGAGAATAGATGCATTAAGAATACCTTCATTTTAAATATATCACTTCCTGTCCCCAGTTACATCACCACGCATCAATAAGAAAGCACAACGATCATTCTAAAAGTCCTTGGTGTATGCACCAGCAACATGACTCAGTTGAACAAAACTGAATGTTAAATGGCGTTTCAGCCCATTCACAATGCTAATTTGAACAGTGTCAAGTGACAAGAAAGAACTTACATAGCACCTCATCACATCTCAAATGTCCAAAAGCCCCTAAGTAACTTTTGAAGCTTAGTCACTGTTGCGTAGGCAAATGCAGCAGATATTTTGCATACTGCAAGATCCTACAATTACAGAGATTAATGGCTAGTTAATCTGATTACTACAGTAACTTCATTTTAAAATCCTTGGTCTTACACTTAATAACTTGCACTGAATTACAAGTACTGTTAATGACAACCCAACGAGAAAGGAAAAATTGTTCTAGAGAGCGGGATTGCTTTTACGAACTAGAACTAGAAGTAAAAAGGGATTTCAATGAATATTGAAAGAGTTATAGACTTGGGGTCTTCAGAGATCTCAACTGTCTTCACAGTATCAACCATCTTCCAGTATTGCACTCAGTAACCTTCCTAACTGTGCCTGTAATCGTGTCAGCAAAACACTACATTAAACTGTTTTCAATTAAATTTAAAAAAGAAAATATGATAGCTCACTGTAATCTATTTAAATCTATTTTAAAAGAGGTGAAATACAATGTGTATATCATCGATTTTAAAACAAATGACAAATTATTTGTTCATCAGCCAAAAAAGAAGAAATAGTGTGACACTCTATCTGGAAGATTGGAGAGCAAATTTAAAGTCTAGCTGAAGATCTTGGCAAGCCACATGTGGCTCTCAATCTGTGTAAGCCAAAATTATATTTTTTTAAATACTAGAATGCAAATCAAATATGAAATACCTTCCTTACTACACTTACAATAACTCCTTCTGCTTCCCAAAATTCAAGGTCTTTGCGCATCATGAACAAAA
Organism: Somniosus microcephalus; assembly: GCF_052327205.1. Classification (NCBI taxonomy): domain Eukaryota; kingdom Metazoa; phylum Chordata; class Chondrichthyes; order Squaliformes; family Somniosidae; genus Somniosus; species Somniosus microcephalus. The sequence continues at coordinate 100,731,620 of NC_140988.1, forward strand.
TTGTATTAAAACAATAGAGTTCTTATTTTTAGTTTACAGCAGTCTCAAAGGACAGTTTCAGCCAGCCCAAGTGCTGCAACTGTCCCACATTAATAAGTGATGCCTGTATGTGACAATATTCATGTTTGCATGGATTGTCAAGTCAGCGAGATGGTCTGCACAACAGAATGACAGGGCACCATAACCCATAACTGCTCGCTTGGCTGACCTTCATCTCGGAAGGTCATAAGCTGCAAAGGCAGTTAAAAACCGAGATTAGATTTAATTTATGCATTTTAACAAGCTAAGATTGAAACTCATGAAATACTAACAGATTCTTACTGATATTTGAAAACTATAGTTTTGTCCATAAAATCCAGTTGTTGTCCCTCATCAGATCTTTTCTGTTTTGGATCAGGGAAGGTTTTTTTGTGAAGTTAAACAATGATGGGAATCTGTTGCTATGGGAACGTGGTTTGTGTTCCTGAAGGAATTTATGTGTTGGTTTTAAATGTTACAATGCAAAAAAACACTGGAGTTTCATAATTAGAAGTCAGTCATCTCCATTACTACTCCTGGTTTTGCACCACTTCTGGTTCATGGAAGCAATTAAATCAGCAGCATGTCAATTTCAGAATCGCAAAAAAATTTAAATATATAAATCACAAACTAGTCGGTACAAAGAACTATCTACACATATACACACACACACACAAACAAAATTCAAAGAATGTTAATTTCCAGATGTATGTTTCAAGGTATGCAGTGACACAAGACATTCCTTTGCATCATCGTCGGTGAAGAAAAATGATGAGACAGTCTGGTGGTGCTGAGCACTTGTGTATGGGCATGAAGTGGATGCTTCACTACAGAGAAAGGAAGGGAAAATTGGAGGATCAATCAACATACCTTCTAGCATAGATGCCGAAATGCTTGGAAGAACTATGACATACAGAATGGATTCCTTATAGGAGGACCCCACAATACAATCTGAAGGATCAAACCTTCCTTGCAAACAGTGGACAACCATCAACCGCCTCAGAACCAGTCATGGTAGATGCTGCCACCTTCTCCATAGATGGAAGATTAAAGCATTCCCCATCATGTGACTGTGGAGCTCCTAATCAGATCCTGGAGCACATCAGTGAGCACTGCCCTCAGAGGAAATTCGCAGGCAGCCTACAAGATATCCACGCTGTTACACCAGAAACTTTGGCCTGGATATCTGACTTAGATATTGACATTTGATTTGCTTTGTTACCACCATACAAAAGAAGTTGTACTATAGTGCATGCAAGGGTAAGGTGAAGAGTCTAAAAACAAGGGAGACAAAAGAAAAAAACGAAAGCTAAAATGATCTGTAATATTCTGACTGCCTGCACATTTATATATCAGCAGCTTTTATTACCTGGACACAATCCAAAAATAATTCAAATTCCACAGGAATTGATTTGGTTCTAATAATTACAGGTACATTAAAATGATCTGACACTAAAAGCCCATTTAGTTAGTTTCTACCCATGCTTCTCTTTTGATGCACTGCAATATTTGAACATTCCAGGAGACAAAAGCTTATTGCACTACAAAGCAGCTGGAAAAATCAATTAAACAAAGACATGACATTTAAAATCATAAAAGACAAAGCAGTGTCAGTGATAACTATATCAACAAAAATAATTTCACCTCCACATACTTAGTATCGCAATAAGACAGCCTTATTACCTACATATTTAGAATTATGCTTACAATACTAGTTGCCACTCATTAATAGTTACAAGTTTCACAATAAAATAGTATTTGTTATGTGCTTTTATGTTTATTTGCCAAAGTGCGTTCAAGCTATTCCACTTATCAAAGTAATATAACTTCACATTTAGATATTTCAGAAAACTTAGATTACTCATAGACTTCTTGTGGCATTGCTTGCGAAAACTATTTTCTGTAAAAAAAAATGTACTTAATTTCTTTCTGTCTGATTTAATTTTTAACAACAAAACTTCTGCCACTTTTGTTGTGTGCCAGTGTTTCTCATTTTTCTTGTCTTGCATTTTTGTTACTTGAGTTTATTTTATTTTTGTTTTTTCTGCTGTCCATGTTGTTGCAGAAGTATTCGACTTTATGTGGCGTTTCTTTACGTGGAGAATGGGGGATGATGACCAGAAGAGATCACTGATGGGGGAGAAAGTATAATGCAGCAAGAAAAAAAATAATGGACCAGATTTTGCTGTAGCAAGGCATCTAATGGCATCTGCCATTAGTTAGACTTGCCCCTGCACCCTGCAACTCAAAATATGTTTGTCCACAAAGTTGCTGAAACTGCAAGCTGATAGCAGTGCAGTGAGGGAAACAGGGCATCTGGGACCTGAGTGAACAAGACAACCTTAACCAATGAGATTTAAGGATTGGGAAATAAAAAGCGGAAGGACTGAGAAAGAGGGCGAATTAAAGGGGGTGAATTCAATGTGAAATCAGGTACAGAAAGAGAAAGAGAGAGGGAAAGAAAGATTAAAAGGAAGAAAAACTCAGAAAAGAAAAAAAATGTAAAATTAAAAAAAAAAATTAAATCTACCCAAAAAATTAAAAACCAAAAGGAATGAGACTCCTCACGTTAAGTTAATTTTCATTGTGCCAGGTAAGTTGATTGGCAGTGATCAACAATTATCACGTCATCTAAATGGTACTTCGCTATTAAATTACTGGTCCTAAATATCTACGGTGGGTTTAGTTTGTATCTACCGTGCAAATACAGCAACTTTATAACATTCAATAAATGTCATTTTCGCGAAGCTAACAGCAGAATGGTGCAACTTGGACAGCAACTTTTGGATATTTGCATTTAACTGCGCATCTGCTCCTCGCCTGAAGTTGCTGTACCATTTACACATAAATAATGGCGAATTATTATTTTGAAAGCACATTCTGGCCCATTGTGAATGAGCCAGGTCAGGGAATACAACAGCACAGCAGAGTTGCCTAGCAGTGTAGCACCAGAGCAGTGATGGCCTCACAGCTGAGACTTGGTGAGCTAGTTGAAGAACAGAGCAGAACGTGTTTGGGTTGCAGCCTAGGTAGCAGAGCAGGCAGCAAGCTGAGGAAATTAAACTTTTTTCACTGCCAATTGAAACTCTGAAAATTTGAAAGAGATGGCAAAGTTTCATGGTAGATTTTCGATATCTGTCTGCCAAAAATAAAAGCACAATATGAGAAAACATGCAATAGAACTGAAGGCAGTCAGTAGAAACAAAATCTATCGATATCTTATTAAAAATCTTAGATCTGCATGCACCTCCTGTTTACACAATTAGTCTTCCTGTTGTTTTGGTTTTTTCACACTTCTTTTTGTTAATTTTTCCTCATTAGAAATTCCTATGTCCACATTTATAATGGGTTTTGTTGATGCAAACTCAACTGATTGCGCAATTTAGCTTCCAGGTTCCCCCAAATTGCTCAAAATGGTTTCTGAATTTTCTTTCATTGCAAATTTCACTTACTGAAGGAAAAAGTGGCAATGTCTTTAAAGGATTAAACAAAACAGAACATTCAAAAAATTACAAACTTCATAACATGATTACATTCATCCACTGAATTGCTTTTTGTGTGTTTTAAAGCCTTCAAGCTTATGCATAAAGATCTCAGCCTCTCCCAAATGCCTCGGCTTGGAATTTTTGACCATAGATTTTGACTATAGAATGTTTTTCTATGCCAAAGGGGATATATAAATGCAACTTGTTGAAATGCCACAATTGATTTTGGCCAATTCATTATTCCTAATTTCTACTCCTTTGGCTCAGCATCCCGTTTTTCCTCACGGCTCTGTGAAGTGCATTGGGATGCGTTTTCAATATTAAAGGTGCTATACAAACACAGTTGCTATTAAAAGGCCACAATCCATAGTGGCCAATGAGATTACTTCTGCATGCATTTATATACTACCTTTATTGTAGAGAAACATCCCAAAGCGCATCACAGAGTATAATCAAAAATAGACTCGGAGCAAAAGCAGCAGTTAAGAAGGATGTCCAAAAACTTGGTGAGACTGATGGATTTGAAGGAGAGTCTTAACGGAGGAAATGGAAGTGGAGAGCTAGAGGGGTTTAGGAGTGACATTTCAGAGAATCTTGTTCAGGACTTTGATTAGGGCAAATTTGGTGCTGGGGGTGGGGTGGAAAACTGATTGGTAATGGAAAGATTCAAACAAGAGATGGGCATGGGTTTGAGAAGTAATAACACGTTGACAAACTTTAAAAGAGGAAAAGGAGTTTGGAGATGGGGTAACAGTTTGCAACTATAGAGAGGTCGAACATACAAAACTGACGGGCAGAAAAAGACCAGCTGGTCCATCAAGCCTGCCTGAGGGAGATTTTTTGATGATGGTGGGTCAGTACCTGAGAAGGAACCATTTACAATGTCGGCCAGCATGGGAGCCAAGAAGAGAGGTTGGGTGATCAAGGGTTTTGGGGGAATGGGTGAAGGGAGCAGGAGGTGCATCTCATAGAGCTCAAAGAGTGATCAGGGTAAAATGGGATAGAAACTAGAGAGATATGGGAGTTCAGAGCTAGGCAGGGTGAAGACTTGAGGGAAGATTTGGCCTGATGGGAAAGGGGAATGGGGAAACAACAGACCCAGCAGAATACATGGTATGTAACTTGGTGACAAAGAAGTCCATGAACTCCTTACACTTGTTGGAGGTGAGAGTGGAGGGATAGGGGAGAGGAGGGTTTTAAGAATACAGTTGGTAGTGGCGAAGAGAGGCTGGCGATCGTCTTTGATCTCCAGGGTGATGCTGGAACTTTGGGTGGTTTTAGAAGGAGGTTGAGGCCCAGTAGAAACTGCCATTAACATTTGAAAAATCAAATCTTGGTCAATGAGGGATGATTTGGGGAAGGTGCATTGGGGTATGCTGTTCGATAATAAGTATGAGGAGGGCAAAATGAAGAATTTTAAAATCTGTGCTGATGGACGAAGAAGCATTGTATAGCCCTAGAATAAAAAGGAAGTGATCAGCAATGTAGATTATGGTAGTCCTGTTGATGACGTATACTTCGATTTCCAAAACAGTTTTGAATAAAGTACTCCACGGACGGCTATTAGAAAAAAATAGATTATATTGGATTATAGAACAGATATTATGTTGCATAGGTAAATGATTCAAATTTCATTGAAGGTTATCATGAATGGGAATATCCTGAGTGGTGACTGGTCATGAGTAGTGTGAGGTGGCTATATGTATAGAAAATAGGGTTTTAGGTTGTATTACTAGCACCATCTAATATAAAACCAAGAAAACTATATTTAAATTATACAAGGCTCTGTTACATCCACAGTTGGAAAATTATGATCAGTTTTGATGAAGAATATTAAGGCTCGAGAGAAATTGTAGAGGAAGGGGACAAAAAAGATACCTAGACCTAGGGCTCTTAATTATGAGGTTAGGCTCCAAGAGTGAGGGTTATGCACTTTGGAGAAATGTAGGTTTAGCAGCAATATGAGTGATGTTTTTAAAATGAAGAAGAATTGAATTCAGATGGATTGCAATGGTAGGACTAGAGGGCATGCATACAAAATCTGTAGGCGAAGAATTAGGTAAGATGCCAGGAAATATCATCAGCTGCTGGAACAGACTAACAAAACATGTGGTGGGTTTGCTACAGTCCTTTAAAAGGAAAGAGAGAAGAGAGATGATTTCCAGTTATAAAGGGATAAATTGCTAGCTAGCTGTGATTATGAGGAGTTATGGGCTACTGTGGTCTCCTGTAACTTTGGTTGATTGCCTTAGGGAATTGAAAAAGAATCTTCCAGAGTTATTTTTCTGAATGAGCTGAAGTTTTGTGCATTTCCCAGAAGATTGTGCATTTCCCAGGAGATTTCATGGTTAAGGGTTATAATTTTGTCTGGATGGGCGACCTTGATGACCTTTTCTCACCCTTTTTGTATGTTTGTTTTTAAATATGTGCTATAGTTTCAAGCAGACATGAGAGAATTAGGCATCTATTTATCTCAACAAGATTTCCTAACATTCCCGTGAAATGCAATGCAAAGTTCCCAGCACACAATAAGTGCAAAATAATATACATTCAAAGGAAAGTTCACAATAGGTAGGAGAAAATGAAGAGCTTCATTAATTATTTTCAGGTTTTATAGGAAATTATCATTGTATTTCTGTACCTACTACGGTTTCATTCAATACAAGACTGAACACATCTTTATCGGCCAGTCAGCAAATCTTTTCAAAACGATTACTGAAAGGGGGATCACATTACAAGGTATCAAGAACAGCACAGATCCAAAAATAATTAGGCTCCGCTACACAAGTGTAATCATAAACATTCAAAACAGAGCTGCCTGCTTTCACAAGACATGACCATTCATTGTCTCATGCTTCAATATTACATTGTCTGTTCTTACTCCACTACAGCAAGTACATTTGAGCACGTGCTCAATCCAAGAAAGACATTAGTCATCATTAGTAGAAGGACTGACATCAAGTCTAAGTGCTTCTCCAGAATGACCAAGTGGCAATCATCTTTCCCCATCCTGTCACTGCTGATGAAGCCTTTCTTTCCTGAACATTTAATTTACATTTTATCCAGGACAACCTTTTTTGGCCGGTTTCACAAATGTGTGATACAAATGAACCAAAATTTCTCACTCCCTTTCAATAAATCAAGGCTTCAGAGATTTTCAGATCAAAATCCAGGTGAGTACAAACTAGAACAGCATAGGACTATTGGTCAACAAAAAAAACTCAAAACCAACCTAAATTAGAATGGGAGAATTCAGCAAAATTCTAATCTAAACTTGGGTGCAATTTGTGTGTGTGCCATCACCTCAACCTCATAGTAACTTAATCCACACCTTCTCATCACCAAAACATTATTACAGTAGCAGGAGAGTCCCTAGATGTTCCAATACCTTTAAACAAGTGTATGTGTGGTGCTGGAAACAAAATCAACTTGCTAAATAAAAACAAAATGATGCGTAAGAGAGCATACATGCTAGCAACACATTCCTTGATGTTATTTAAAATTTTACAGCAGAGGTGCTAGTTATCTACAACAACTTGCATTTATATAGCGCCTTTAACATAGTAAAACGTCCCAAGGCCCTTCACAGGAGCGTTATCTAACAAAATTTGACAGCGAGGTGCATAAGGGGATATTAGGACATGTGACCAGAAGGCTTGGTCAAAGAGGTAGGTTTTAAGGAGCATCTTCAAGGAGGAGAGAGAGAGAGTAGAGAGGCAGAGAGGTTTAGTGAGGGGATTTCAGAGCATGGGGCTGAGGCAACTGAAGGCACAGCCGCCAATGGTGGAGTGATCAAAATTTGGGATTCGCAAGAGGTCAGAATTGGAGGAGCGCAGCGATCTTAAAGGATTGTAGGGGTGGAGGAGGTTACAGAGATAGGGATGGGCAGGAAGGCGAGGCCATGGAGGGATTTGAAAACAAGGATCAGAATTTTTAAATTGAGCAAACTCCAAATACAGATGAAAAATGAAATCTAGAACTAAATTGTAAAAGTCAGTGGCCTAGAAATTCAGTTGTTTGCGCCAGCCGCTAGCGCCTTAGGAGAAGTGGGGTGCTAAGCGGCTAGCGCCCGGGCGCAGTGCGATCTGCGCCTCTCGCGAACTCCAGTTAAGATTTAGCGGTGGCGCAAAACCTTTGCGCGCGCTCAGCTGCGCGCGCAGATCCTGACGTCATTTCATGGTGCAACGCCCTTTGTGCGCCCCAAACCGGAAATTCAGTGGCGCCGGCCTATTGTGCGCCTGGCGCCCCTAGCGACTGGTAGAGGGGAACGGTTCCCAGTCGCTGCGGGGCGCGCTAATTAAAGGGGACCCCTTCTGCAGTATAAATGGCAGCCATTTTGCACCACTCCTTCTTTGTGAGAGACGGATCTTTGGAGAGAGACAAAGGTAGAGAGCTTTCTGGTTTGGCTCAACACTCGCACAGGTACTTGTGGCTTCAGGCCACAGCTTTGCACTTGTCTTTAACTTCAGAGTCATAGCATTGATTGGAAACATATAATGGGGGCTGCAATGGGTGGAAACGTTGGGCTTCTCCATTGCATTCAAAGGGCTCAGAGACGCCGTGAGAGAGTGCCAGTCATGGCCAGACGGAGAAGGGGCAACAGGCGTCGGCAAAGGAGGCCTTACCCACCCAGGGTATACCGCCAGCAGTTCTCATCTGAACATGTCTGAGGAGCAGTGTGTTCGGAGGCTGCGATTCAGAAGGGCGGTGGTCACTGAGATCTGCCACCTGCTTCGCGGAGATCTGCAGCCACAGCTGAGGAGCAGGACGTCTCTGTCGGTGGCAGTGAAGGTGATGGTGGCTCTCAACTTCTATGCCACCGGCTCCTTCCAATCCGCTACTGGGGACATTTCCAACATCTCCCAGTTTGCGGTACATTGCTGCATCTGCCAGGTGACCAATGCCCTTTTCAGAAGGAGACGTCAGTTCATCTCCTTCCCCATGACCGTTGACAAGCAGCAACAGCGTGCAATGGGCTTTGCAGCATTAGCGGGCTTCCCCATGGTGCAGGGCGCCATTGACTGCACGCATGTGGCTTTGCGGGCACCTCTAGAGAATGCCGAGGATTACCGCAACCGGAAGGGCTACCATTCGCTCAACGTGCAGTTGGTGTGTGACCACAGGCAGCTCATCCTAGCTGTCAATGCCCGCTTTCCAGGCAGCAGCCACGATGCCTTCATCCTGCGCCAGACTTCTGTGGCAGACATGTTCGAGGCCCAGCCTCACCCACGAGGATGGCTTCTCGGGGGCAAAGGCTATCCTTTGTGCACCTGGCTGATGACCCCGCTCCGTGCGCCCAGCACCCCTGAAGAGGGATACAATGAGAGCCATCAAGCAACCAGGAACATCATTGAGCAAACAATCGGCGTGCTGAAGCAACGGTTCCGCTGTCTGGATCGTTCCGGGGGAGCCCTACAGTACTCGCCTGAGCGAGTCTCCCATTTCGTTGTCGTGTGCTGCATGCTGCACAACCTGGCTATCCGCAGGTCTCAGCCACTGCCAGCAGACATTGGAGGACCACCAGAGGAGGAGGAGGACCAGCACAGGAGGGAGGCAGAAAGTGCAAGGGCCGCCCATCGGCGGCTTATTGCAAGTCGGTTCTAGGCCCCCTCTCAGGGAATGGCTTGTGCCAATGGCAAAAGATGAATGTAGCCGCTCCACAAGCCCTCAGCCGAGCAGGGCAACCAGGACTTCCAAAAGAAAGCATGGACAGTGCGATTTAAGAATTTTTTTTACTATGATACCTCTGTGCCCTTCCCACATGACAAACTAATGGAGAGAAACCCCCCCCAAAAACACAAATACACCAGTCTCGGCCTTTACAAGTAAAACAAATATACCAGTCTCGGCCTTTAAATATGAAACAAATACACCAGTCTCGGCCTTTATATATGAAACAAATACACCAGTCTCGGCTTTTATATATGAAACAAATACACCAGTGTCGGCTTTTATAAGTAAAACAAAACATTTGGTCACACCTTCTACTTTTTCCCCTGCGAGGGTAATCCGTTTCGCTTCCGTGACTGGCCCCTGCCCGCCCTGCAGCTCCTCCTCAATGGGACCCCAGTGGCTGCAGCAAGGCTGGGGGAAGGCTGCTGAGGGTCAGATGGTGAGACGGCAGATGCCCTTGGGGGTCAGCCTGGACCAGCTCTGGGCCTGGAGGGGCCGGCTGCTGACTGCTCCAACTCTGCTTGGGCGGCAGCAGTCTGTCCAACAGCTGGTGGCAGCTGCAATGGAGGAGTGACAGTGTTGGCTGCAGGAATGCTGCCAACCTGACAGATCACAGGCACTCCCTGGTCGGCTGAGACATTGGCACGCGCACGGGTCAGCACTGCAGCATGCGCAGCAATCTGCTGAGGCACAGACTGCTGGGCTGCTGCGGCACGGCGAGTGCCCCGGCGATGCCTGGCCGATCCAGCGAGTGTGGCAGCAGTTAGTGCCCGTGTGGCCCTGGTCTGTATGACAGCAGCCAGTGAATGCACGGCACGACTGAGCACTTGGCTAGAAGCCGCCTGTGAAGCAGCGAAGTCCTGCTGACTCCTAGCCTGTGCTGCCGCGATGTCCTGCAGACTCCTGGCCTGTGCTGCACTGAATTGTTGCAGACTCCTGGCCTGTGCTGCACTGAATTGTTGCAGACTCCTGGCCTGTGCTGCCCCGAATTCCTGCACACTCCTTGCCAGTGACTCTATGGAGTCAGGCATCCTTGCCACTGCAGCCATGAGCTCAGTGTGCCTGCGCTCAGCCTGGGCGCCCATTTCCGCTAGGAGCCGCACCTCCTCTGCGCTCACCGTAGCAGGACTGGAGGCCGCACTCACCCTCCGGGGAGAAGGCCGCCGAGCTTCCCCACCCCTCCCGCGTTGCTGCAGCCCGCTGGTCCCCGGAGCTTCACTATCCTCCAACCCTTCCCCCCTGCTCCCCTCCAGGGAAGACGTGTCACCATCATGGCCATGGGCTGCCTCGGCTGAGGGTGTCCCTGATGGGCTGGCTTCCTCTTCCTCCTCCTCTATGTCTGACTCGGACACAGTGGCAGCTTGAGGGGCCGCCTCCTCACCTGGTGAGTCACCATCTGAAAGCAGGGAGGCACAAGAGTTGCTTTAGAGTGAGGACAGGGCGGCAGCGAGGGAGGCATGAGTGCTGCTGTGCACTGCATTGGTTCGATAGTGGCAAAGGATGCTGGCGTGAGGCGCAAGTGGAAAGGGAGAGGTCAAAAAGGTGATGACCTTACCATTGGTGCCCAGAACAGGGTCAGCATCTCCAGTGGCAACGGGGCCTCTAAGTACAGTGTCAAGCCCTGATCTTGCCCGCACTGCCTCCCATGTTCGATTAGCCCTGACAGTGTCAAGCCCTGATCTTGCCCGCACTGCCGCCCATGGTCGAATAGCCCTGACAGTGTCTAAAGTCCTGATTGCGCAAGTGCTTTTCATGACAGTCCCATAGCTGCTGGATGAGGGCTGGCCATTAGGGCTTTCAGACCTGTTTGGCCATAAAGTGAGGTGCACATGCAGGGATGAGGAGGATACTGGAAAGGGTACTCACCCTGACAACCCGAGTGAGGTCGTTGAATTTTTTCCGGCACTGGGTTGGTGTCCGGCCAACCATGCTGTTGGACGTGACCCTGTTTGCCACATCCCTCCATGCTTTCCGATATTCGGTGGGCAGCAGCCTCCTGCCACCCTCAGGGAAGAGGATATGGCGCCTGCGGTCCACTGCGCCAACCAGCAGTCTCAGGTCACCCTCGCCGAAGCGCTCTCTCCCTGGCCTTCTCCATTCTCCTGGGCGTGGAGCTGTTCCAGAAGCAGTGTTCAGGCCTTGCCTTAGGGCTGCAGTGTGCAGGGCGTGGCAGCCAAGCAATTCCACCCTCCCCCTTTAAGTGCTGACCGGCGCCTGACTGTCTGGCCTCAATGAGCAACTCGCCGCACCTGCGCTGCGCCCGCCTTCGGTGTTTGCGCCCCGGATCGCCGGCTTAGCGCCTAATGATAGTCGTGCATCACCTGCTTTAGCGCAGCAGCAACCTCTTGGGGCGATGCAACTGAATATCGGCGAAGGTGGTGCTAAGTTGCGCCGGTCGCAAAAGTTAGCGAAAGCCATGCTGTAGCGCCCCAAACATGGCTATACTGAATTTCTAGGCCAGTATGTTTTGCATATGTAGATAAGGCTGCCTAAGTGGACAAACACATTTTTCTTTCTTGTTGTTGAAGGTAGTTTTTTTCAGTAGAAAATGTTTCCCCTTCCTCAGGTCTTCCACACATGCACCAGTAGCTCCAGATCTCTGCCAATGCCACTGAAATCAGTTATGAGGAAGTGATCAAGAGTCTGGGAACTCCCTCCCCCCATAAAAGGAAACACCTACTTCAGTTCAACACTTCCTTATGAGAGAACATGAAAGATCAGATCAGAAAGATTGCTGTGTGGAGAATCATAGCATCCTACTGCACCAAGACTGCCCCCTCAAAAAAAAACAATTGCTTCAAAACTTAATGTTTGAGCTTCAAAACATAATTAAGACACCAACTGCTCCAGCTGAAACATTTGTCCACAAGGTGGGAACATTTCTAAAGCACACATTGACAAAAGAATTCAGTGTTAACAGTAATTCTTCCTGTTTCACCAGGTTTATAGTAAAAGATTTAACTTTGATACAATCTACTGAATTCTGTATGTTAGCCATTTTCTGTTTGAGATAATATGTTACCTTGGAAAGTGTACTTTTAAAAACACATTTCTTATGTCACATTTGAGCAAAGGCTTTTCGTAAATTTCTTAATTGTAAGACTGGTAGAGATACAATAGATTTACCCATATTGTCACTTTCAATTGCTCCTCCTCTAAAAACACAAAAAGCTAGCATGTAAGTGATAATAAGATGGTTTCACTCTAGTGTTCTGTGAGGAAAATCTCAAGATAATGCATTATACACATTTCAATAAATTCACTTCAAAATAAGCTGCTTTTTCCAGTTATTATTGCTGCTGTTTTCCAGATGTCTGGCAATATATATTAATGATCTAGACGAGGGAACTAGATGTAATATCTCCAAGTTTGCAGATGACACAAAGCTGGGTGGGCGTGTGTGCTGTGAGGTGGATGCAGAGAAACTCCAGTATGATTTGGACAGGTTGGGTGATTGGGCAGATGCATGGCAGATGCAGTATAATGTGGATAAATGTGAGGGTTATCCACTTTGGTGTCAAAAACAGGAAGGCAGATTATTATCTGAACAGCAATAGATTGGGAGAAGGGGAAGTGCAATGAGACCTGGGTGTCCTTGTGCACCAGTCGCTGAAGGTAAGCATGCAGGTGCAGCAGGCGGTTAAGAAAGCAAATGGTACGTTGACGTTCGTAGCGAGAGGGTTTGAGTACAGGAACAAGGATGTCTTGCTGCAGTTGTACAGGATGAGACCACACCTCGAGTATTGTGTGCAGTTTTGGTCGCCTTATCTGAGGAAGGATGTTCTTGCCATGGAGGGAATGCAGCGAAGATTCACCAGACTGATACCTGGGATGGCAGGAATGACGTATGAGGAGAGATTACATAAGAACATAAGAAATAGGAGCAGGAGTAGGCCAATCGGCCCCTCGAGCCTGCTCCGCCATTCAATAAGATCATGGCTGATCTGATCCTAACCGCCAATCTACTATCACAGAACCATCTCCTGAATCTAACAGAATTAGACACATGAAATAGGAGCAGGATCAGGCTACACGGCCCCTGGGCCCGCTCCGCTACCCACAGGGCAATGTCCAATCCGAACCTAGACTCATGTCCAAATTCCTGCCCGCTCCCCGCAACCCTTAATTCCCTTTACTTCTAGGAAACTGTCTATTTCTGTTTTAAATTTATGTAATGATGTAGCTTCTACAGCTTCTTGGGGCAGCATATTCCATGGACCTACCACCCTCTGAGTGAAGTAGTTCCTCCTCATCTCAGTTTTGAAAGAGCAGCCCCTTATTCTAAGACTATGCCCCCTAGTTCTAGTTTCACCCATCATCGGGAACATCCTCCCCGCATCCACCCGATCCAACCCCTTCACAATCTTATATGTTTCAATAAGATCGCCTCTCATTCTTCTGAAGTCCAATGAGTAGAGTCCCAATCTACTCAACCTCTCCTCATATGTCCATCCCCTCATCCCCGGGATTAACCGAGTGAACCTTCTTTGTACTGACTCGAGAGCAAGTATGTCTTTTCTTAAGTATGGACACCAAAACTGTATGCAGTATTCCAGGTGCGGTCTCACCAATACCTTGTACAACTGAAGCAATACCTCCCTACTTTTATATTCTATCCCCCTAGCAATGAAAGCCAACATTCCATTGGCCTTCTTAATCACTTGCTGCACCTGCATACTAACCTTTTGAGTTTGAGTTTTGTGCACCAGGGCCCCCAGATCCCTTTGTACTTCAGTACTTTCCAGTTTCTTGCCATTAAGATAATAACTTGCTCTACGATTTTTCCTGCCAAAGTGCATAACTTCACACTTTCCAGTATTGTATTCCATCTGCCAAATCTCTGCCCACTTACTTAGCCTGTCGATGTCCCCTTGCAGGTTTTTTATGTCCTCCTCACTCACTACTTTCCTTCCCATCTTAGTATCATCTGCAAATTTTGATATGTTACACTCGGTCCCCTCCTCCAAATCGTTAATATAGATTGTAAAGAGTTGGGGACCCAGCACTGACCCCTGCGGAACACCACTAGTTACTGATTGCCAGTCTGAGAATGAACCATTTATCCCAACTCTCTGCCTTCTGTTAGATAGCCAATCCTCTATCCATGCCAGAATATTAGCCCCAATCCCGTGATTTTTTATCTTAAGCAATAATCTTTTGTGTGGCACCTTGTCAAATGCCTTTTGGAAGTCTAAATACACTACGTCCACTGGTTCCCCTTTATCCACCCTATATGTTACTTCCTCAAAGAACGCCAGCAAATTTGTCAAACATGACTTCCCCTTCATAAAACCATGCTGACTTTGTCCTATTAAATTATGATTATCCAAATGTCCTGTTACTGTCTCCTTAATAATGGACTCCAAAATTTTACCTACCACAGATGTTAGGCTAACCGGTCTATAGTTTCCAGCCTTCTGTCTACTGCCCTTTTTAAATAAGGGTGTTACATTAGCAGTTTTCCAGTCTGCCGGGACCTTTGCTGAGTCCAGGGAGTTTTGGAAAATTATTACCAATGCATCCACAATCCCTACCGTCACTTCCCTCAAGACCCTAGGATGTAAGCCATCAGGTCCAGGTGATTTATCCGCCTTGAGTCCCATTATTTTACCGAGTACCACTTCCTTAGTGATTTTGATCGTGTTTAGCTCCTCCCCCCCTATAGCCCCCTGTTTGTCCAGTGTTGGGATATTCTTAGTGTCCTCTACTGTAAAGACTGATACAAAATATTCATTCAGTGTTTTTGCCATCTCCATATTTCCCACCATTAATTTCCCGGTCTCATCCTCTAAGGGACCAACATTTACTTTAGCCACCCTTTTTCTTTTTATATAACTATAAAAACTCTTACTATCTGTTTTTATATTTTTTGCTAATTTACTTTCATAATCTATCTTCCCTTTCTTAATCAATCTTTTTGTTATTTTTTGCTGTCTTTTAAAGTTTTCCCAATCCTCTATCCTCCCACTAGATTTGGCTACCTTATATGCCCTTGTTTTTAGTCGAATACTATCCTTAATTTCTTTACTTAGCCACGGATGGCTGTCTTTTCTTTTACACCCTTTTCTTCTCAGTGGAATATTTTTTTTTTGGAAGTTGTAAAATAACTCCTTAAATGTACACCACTGATCATGTATCGTCTTACCCTTTAATCTATTTTCCCAATCCACTCTACTCAATTCCGCTCTCATACCTTCATAGTCTCCTTTATTCAAGCTTAGCACGCTTGTTTGAGATCCAACCTTCTCACCCTCTAATTGAATATGGAATTCAACCATGTTATGGTCACTCATTCCAAGGGGATCCTTTACTAGGACATTTTTAATTAATCCTGTCTCGTTACACAGGACCAGATCGAAGGTTGCTTGCCCCTGGTCGGTTCAATTACATACTGCTCAAGAAACCCATCCCTAATACACTCAATGAACTCATCCTCAAGGCAGCCCTGCCCAATTTGATTTGTCCAATTAATATGATAGTTAAAATCCCCCATAATTATAGATGTTCCCTTATTACAAGCCTCAACTATTTGGGTCGATTGGGCTTATACTCGGTGGAGTTTAGAAGAATGAGAGGGGCTCTCATTGAAACTTATAAAATCCTAACAGGACTAGACAGACTAGATGCAGGAAGGATGTTCCCAATGGCGGGGGAGTCCAGAACCAGTGGTCACAGTCTAAGGATAAGGGGTAAGCCATTTAGGACAGAGATGAGGAGGAATTTCTTCACCCAGAGAGTGCTGAACCTGTGGAATTCTCTACCACAGAAGGCAGTTGAGGCCAATTCATTAAATATATTCAAGAAGGAGTTAGATATATTTCTTAAGGCTGAAGGGATCAAGGGATATGGGGAGAAGGCAGGGACAGGGTACTGAGTTTGGATGATCAGCCATGATCTCATTGAATGGAGGAGCAGGCTCGAGGGGCCGAATGGCCTACTCCTGCTCCTATCTTCTATGTTTCTATTACATTACTCATTAAGAGGGCATTGTTACACTTAAATATGGACATGCCAACTAAATATAAATAATATAAAAATCAACATTAATGAATAAACAGTGACATACAGAAGAGGATCCAGACATCAGAAACAATTGACAGTAGGTAGAAAGTGATAACACAAGACTTTATGTGCAACCCACCATATTAAGTAATTCAATTTAAACAAGGAAGCTTCTAAATAACCTATATTTAGCTTGCACTCTAACTCTCCTTGCTGCTGCATTCTATTAACACAAAAATCAATATGGTTAGACACACAAACGCATTTTGGAAACAACTGCTTTAAAGAGAGTGCCAGCTAAACTTCAAATAAACTCATAGCGTAGTGACAAAGAAACATTTCCACTGTATGAACTAACGAAGGTATTAATGCTGATCTATTTAAAGGGGTAAGACCAAATACTGCAATACATTTTAACAAATAAGGTCCTTAATGATTTTTGAAAGCAATACACGCGTTAAACCCGCCAGTTACCCAGCTGATCCCTAATTGCCAAGTTAGGAATTTCATTTTGGTTTTAAATTGGTTTTATGTATGTTTGCTTGTAGTAAGTGCATTCAGAAAAGTGTGTCTCTAATAGCTTGCAACATAAAACTTCTATAAGTATAAGAAAATTGCAAATTTCATTATATAGAATTAATATTTAGGGTTAGATGAACCACCATTTGTATTTGATGCACGATATTTAAGAATCTAACATAGTGATGAATTTAAGAATTGATGCAGATGTGTCACCCCCTCACTGATAAGTTTTTAGATCCAGCTCTACATAAGAAAAACATCCACACAATGGCTTTCAGCCTAAATGAAACATCAGCTTTGAATGCCACTCCAGATTTTGAGCACAGTAACACACAAAGTACCTATTGAACTATAAACAGCAGACATGGATTCCAGGGTTAGAAAGGAGGCAAGGTCCCCACCTTTTTATATTATATCATATAATAATGTAAAAAGACAATCGCCCGGAATTTGCACTCCTGATGACGGCGTACACTCAGCGTACGCCGTTGTAAGTCTTCTGAAAGGCCCCACAAGTTCCGGGTTTCCGCATGCGCAAAAGCCCGGAACTTGCAATCTGTCAAGGTACGCCTTGACAGATCTACCGAACCGACTGAGAAATCACTTTCAATGGCGCAGGGTTGAGCTATTTGCCCAACTACTGCCCAGCAAATGCTCATGAAACTCTAATGGCTGGTGAAAGCAGGCGCAGGGCCTGCTGTCACCAGCATAAGGGCTAATATAAATCTTAAATTAAAAAATTTAAAATAAAAAATGATGCATAAACACTTAAAATTACTTTATGCAAATGTTTGCCCAGATTAAAAAGTTTAAAATTATTTTTCCACAAAATTAAATTTTTATAGTATTTGCTGTATTGAATTGACTTAATTAAATTTGAAAATGAGAACATTTATTTTTATTAGAGTTATGTAAATTCTTTATTTGGGGATTCCATTGCATGTTATTAGGGGATTCCTTTCAAAAATGACTGCAATGGAATCCTCCTTTCTCATTGGAGGACTTGGCTCACATGATCCCAGGGACGCTTCCGAACCGCCTGCATCCCTGGGATCTGTGGGCTTTTATGCAGATGTACACCTGGAGGCCCAGGACCTGAACTCTCCATAGCTGTGAAGCCAGGAAGTAAATTCGGAAATATTTTGTGGGTCGGAGGCTTACCACGGAGGTACGCCTCCGACTGCAAATTCAGGGCCTATGTTTTAACAATTCAGTCAATAGGAGTAAATAGCACCACTAACATTTACAAATCACATGCTATAAAACTGGGTGGTGCAAGTAAGCTGGAACACTGTCCTTTCACATCTCAGTTCAAATCCAGCTGACTAGTGGACTAACAGTCCTCTGCTGGTTTTAAGAGTTCTACGTGAAATGAGCTTGGGTTCGACTCAGTTCCAAATGGGCAAGACTACTTAGCACAAAGGTGACAATATTTGATTGCAAATTCTAAAGATGGCTGATGTGCAAAAGGAAACATCACATCAGTGCAACAGCAAATGTTCTTCTTCGGCGGAATTTAAAGCACATTACTGGGACAAAGTAGAGCAGGCTTCACTTTGCCATGCCTAACCGGAGAATGTTCAATGCAAAAGCACTATGTGCAAGGAAGCGGAAAAAGTCTCTTTTGCCCTGCAAAACAAGAGGAGCACAAAATATATCCCTAAAAATATTTAAACCAATTGTTAGAAGAAACTATTGCCTTAGAAATTAAATTAATAGAAACACCTTCATCAGGTCATTGTTACTGCTGCAGTAGGATTAAGGAAACTTGCAGAATATTTGAATGTGCCGAAGAGTCTATTATTTGCAACTGAATGCACTTAAGATTGCTGCAACAATGCAAGAGGAAAATACAATGTATACTGTGCAACTCACTGTGGTGCAAACTTCCCTTATTTAAATATCATTTGAGTGTAAAATATGTAAGCACTAATTTGGAGAGATAATTTAATTGTCTATTTAAAATAAAAATTAGTAACTTCCCCCCCCAAAAAAATATATTCACACAGGTATTACATTTATGCATTGCAACATGATTACAACAACTTGCATTTATATAGTGCCTGAAATGTAGTAAAACATCCCAATGCACTTCACAGAAGAATTATCAAACAAACTTTGACAACAAGCCACACAAGGAGATATTAGAGCAGATGACCAAAAGCTTGGTCAAAGAGTGCCTTAAAGGTGGAGAGAAAAGTAGAGAGGCATAGAGGTTTAGGAAGGGAGTTACAGAACTTACTTAGGACCTGGGCAGCTAAAGGCACGGTTGCCAATGGTGGAGCGATTAAAATCGGGGATGTGCAAGAGGCCAGAATTTGAGGAGCGCAGAGATCTCGGAGGGTTGTAGGGCTGGAGGAGGTTACAGAGATAGGGAGGGCCGAGTCCCTGGAGGAATTTGAAAACAGGGATGAGAATTTTAAAATTGAGGGGTTGCCACACCGGGAGCGAATGTAAGTTGGCAAGCACAAGGGTGATGGGTGAACGGGACTTCGTCTGAGTTAGGATACATGCAGGAGAGTTTTGCATGAGTTCAAGTTATGGAGGGTGGAAGATGTGAGGCTGGCCAGGAGAGTATTGGAATAGTCAAGTCTAGAGGTAACAAAGGTATGGATGAGGGTTTCAGCAGCAGATGAGCTTATGTTTCTGATAAAAACCATAAATTGCTCATGATGTTTTTGCCATCAGAATGTTTCACTTGTTACATCCTTCTATCACACTTGCAGCTACGCGTTAACTGTTTTTTATTCTTGTATATGGGGATGGTGCCAGGGGACTGGAGGATTACACATGTTACACCCCTGTTTAAAAAAGGGGAGGGATAAACCCAGCAACTACAGGCCAGCCAGCTTAACATCAGTGGTGAGGAAACTTTGAGAGACAATAATCCGGGACAAAATTAATTGGCATTTTGAAAAGTATGGAGTAATAAATAAAAGTCAGCACGATTTGTTAAAGGCAAATCATGTTTGACTAACTTGATTGAGTTCTTTGATGAAGTAACAGAGAGGGTTGATGAGAGTAATGCAGTTGATGTGTATATGGACTTTCAAAAGGCGTTTGACAAAGTATCACATTATAGACTTGTTAGCAAAATTAAAGGACATGAGATTAAAGGGACAGTGGCAGCATGGATACAAAATAGACTAAAGGACAGAAAGCAGAGAGTAGTGGTGAACTGGAGGGAAGTATACAGTGGTGTTCCCCAGGGGTCGGTATTAGAACCGCTGCTCTTTTTAATATACATTACTGACCTGGAAGTTTGCAGATGATACAAAACTGGGACAATGAGGCGGATAGTAACAGGCTTCAGGAGAACATAGTCAGACTGGTGAAATGGACAGACACATGACATGAAATTTAACGCAGAGAAATGTAAAGTGATACATTTTGGTAGGAAGAATGAGAGAGGCAGTATGAACTAAATGGTACAATTTTAAAGGGGATGCAGGAACAGAGAGACCTGGGGTGTGTATGTACAGAAATCTTTGAAGGTGGAAGGACAAGTTGAGAAAGCTGCTAAAAAAACATATGGGATTCTTGGCTTCATTAATAGAGGAAGAGAGTACAAAAGCAAGGAAGTTATGCTAAATCTTAATACAACACTGGTCAGGCCTCAGCTGGAGTATTGTGTTCAATTCTGGGTGCCACACTTTCGGAAGGATGTCAAGGCCTTGGAGAGGATGCAGAAGAGATTGCCTAGAATGGTATCAGGGATGAGGGGTTTCAGTTATGTGGAGAGAATGGAGAATCCGGGGTTGTTCTCCTTAGAGCAGAGAAGGCTAAGAGGAGATGTGTTAGAGGTGTTCAAAAGCATGAGCGGTTTTGATAGAGTAAATAAGGAGAAACTGCTTCCAATGGCAGAAGGGTCAGTAACCAAAGGACAGAGATTTAAGGTGATTGGCAAAAGAATCAGGTGACATTTTTTTTTAACACAGCGAGTTGTGGCAATCTGGAATGCACTGCTTGAAAGGGTGGTGGAAGCAGATTCAATAGTAACATTCAAATGGGAATTGGATAAATACTTGAAGGGGAAAAATATTAGAGCTATGGGGAAAGAGCAGGGGAATGGGATTAATTGGATAGCTCTACCAAACAGCCAGGACAATGGACCGAATGGCCTCTTTCTGTGATGTATCATTCTATGATTTTAGTCACCATTTATGCAAATGGCCACACATGCTACTAAAATACTCATCTGAAATCAGTTACAGTCCTTACATAATTTTGGTTTTGTATTACAGTTGTAACATGACTACCTGTGCATTATTCACTATTCATAAGTGCACTAGACTGAAATGTTTAACAAAAGGAAGAGGGTTCATTTTCACTTCATCAGCTATAAAAAAGAAAAGACTTGCATTTATATAGCGTCTTTCACGACCACCAGAGTTCCAAAGCGCTTTACAGCCAATGAAGTACTTTTTGAAGTGTAGTCCCTGTTGTAATGTAGGAAATGCGGCACCCAATTTTCGCACAGCAAGCTCTCACAAACAGCAATGTGATAATGACCAGATAATCTGTTTTAGTGATGTTGATTGAGGGATAAATATTGGCCAGGACACCAGGGATAACTCCCCTGCTCTCCTTCGAAATAGTGCCGTGGGATCTTTTATGTCCACCTGAGAGAGCAGACAGGGCCTCGGTTTAATGTCTCATCTGAAAGATGGCACCTCCGACAGTGCAGCGCTCCCTCAGTACTGCACTGGAGTGTCAGCCTAGATTTTTGTGCTCAAGTCTCTGGAGTGGGACTTGAACCCACAGCCTTCTGACTCAGGCGAGAGTGCTACCAACTGAGCCACGGCTGATGGCTATCGGGGAAAAAAGGACGTGAAAATGTAAGAATTTTGTGTTTTACATAAGTAAGAGCAGGAGTAGGCCATACGGTCCCTCGAGCCTGCTCCGCCATTCAATAAGAACATGGCTGATCATCGACCTCAACTCCACTTTCCCACCCGATCTCCATATCCCTTGATTCCCCTAGAGTCCAAAAATCTATGTATCTCAGCCTTGAATATACTCAAAGACTCAGCATTCACAGCCCTCTGGGGTAGAGAATTCCAAAGATTCACAACCCTCTGAGTGAAGAAATTCCTCCTCATCTCAGTCTTAAATTGTCTACCCCTTATCCTGAGACTATGCTCCCTAGTTCTAGACACGCTAGCCAGGGGAAACAACCTCTCAGCATCTACCCTGTCAATCCCCTTCAGAATCTTGTATGTTTCAATGAGATCACCTCTCATTCTTCTAAACTCCAGAGAGTATAGGCCCATTCTACACAATCTCTCATCATAGGACAGCCCTCTCATCCCAGGAATCAATCTAGTGAACCTTCGTTGCACCGCCTCCAAGGCAAGTATATCCTTCCTTAGATAAGGAGACCAAAACTGTGCACAGTACTCCAGGTGTGATCTCACCAAGGCCCTGTACAATTGTAGCAAGACTTCCTTACTCTTATACTCCAACCCCCTTGCAATAAAGGTCAACATGCCATTTGCCTTCCTTATTTTGTTTTCCTTCTATTTAAAGTTTAGTACAACAGACTTCATCCCCACAGGACTGGCAAACAGAAAGCCTAGGAAATTAATATGGAATGAAGCCCATACGTTCCTCCCTTTGCAATTCTGCTTGGATATCTTGGATCACTTTAACACCCAAAAAGACACTGACCCTTTAAGCTACAGTGCGTTATCTTCATCCCTTCATTTAAAGCCGTCAATGATTCTCCCCCACCCCCAAAACTAGCATGCTGACAAATCCAAGGTAATTTCTTGTGCTAGTGGAAGCAAAATATGCAGCTGTAAATGCATGAACCAACCCGAAGTCCAATGAAATATGGTGTGCAGCACTGAGTGACCTGTGACAATTGTTCTTTAAATACATAGAATTTACAGCACAGAAACAGGCCATACGGTCCAACAGGTCGATGCTGGTGTTTATGCTCCACACTAGCCTCCTCCTAACCTTACTTCATCTCACCCTATCAACACATTCTTCTCTTCCTTTCTCCCTCGAGTACTTATGCTATTCACTTCAACCACTTCACGTGGTAGCAAATTCCACATTTTCACCACTCTGAGTAATCAAGTTTCTCCTGAATTCCTTATTGGTTTGATTAGCGACCATCTTATATTTATGGCCACTGGTTTTGGACTCCCCCACAAGTGAAAATATCTTCTCTACATCTACCCTTTCGAACCCCTTCGTAAGTTTAAAGACATCTATCAGGTCACATCTCAGTCTTCTCTTTTCTAGAGAAAAGAGACTCAGCCTCTTCAGTCCTGTAATGATCAAGGAAACTAGACTGCTGACTGTCTACTCATCTGGCTTACTTGGTTCTCAAAAGACACACATACCACAGGCAACTTGCCTGCATCAATCACTAGGAGATGCATGAGAATGATTTTGGACAACACAAGATCCAACTTTCCAATTTATTCAGGGGAAGCGCTTAACCTCCATGTGATGTATTCCCCTAGGCTTTGAGCAGGAATAAAAGGGGAATCACAAACTCATGTCCCACTATCCCATGCCACAATACTTCTTGCTACAGTAAGGTAAGAAATCCCAAGAGAACCCTTTTGAGATGGATCCACCCCTTGATTGCAGCTGAGATCTAGATATTGCAGGCACCAAGAAAACTACTTAAAAAATGGTGCAACTACAATATAGAAATCTAA
Source organism: Somniosus microcephalus (assembly GCF_052327205.1). Classification (NCBI taxonomy): domain Eukaryota; kingdom Metazoa; phylum Chordata; class Chondrichthyes; order Squaliformes; family Somniosidae; genus Somniosus; species Somniosus microcephalus. Next base: position 100,755,000 of record NC_140988.1, read on the forward strand.
ACAGCAGATATTTGGCATACAAAGAAATTGTTTATATGGGTTCTCTGTTCTTTCTTGAACTTCTAACATTGTTTTTTACTTGTAACTGGAAAATAGGAAAATCACAATCAATTGGAACCAAGAGAGAAAAAGAATTACGATGGGCCTAGGTAGAGAAGAGAGATAAAAACATCAACAGACGCATGCATGCACAACATGGGAGAGGAAGCACATGCATCAGAAGGAGCTTGTGCCACTTCGCACTGATGTTAGTTAATCTTGCTAAGAATCCAATCAAGGAACATGGAAGTAGCCAAAAACTGCAGAGTTGAGTTATACAACAGTATTTCTGGTGAACTAACTGTGTTCATAAACCCTGAAAAATATTGGCAATTGTTGTGAGAAATGAATTTCTTAATGCTATATTACTTGATAAACATCTCATCTCACATGCAACTAGCTATTTTTTATATCCAGAAAATATGCATTTGACAAATGTGGTCTGAATATCATATCACCACTGTATATCATTGTTATTTCTGTACTGAGACTTAAGATACACAAGAAAGAAATAGCATTTATCACAAATTTATGTAAGTCCCATCGTCTTTGCTTCTTAGCAGTAAAGTCGTGACCCAACATCAGACTTCTGTTCTGTGTCACATCAAAAAAAAAGTTAAACAAGAAACTATAGCAATTGGTTATTTCAGGAAGTTTTTCAAAACATTTACGCTTCTGTTTCATTTCAGTCTGTTTAAGTTTTAAAATTGTCAGCATCTGTTTCTAAAACCACAGACTAAGCACACAATCCAGCAGTTGGTGTAACATTTGATATTTAAATCCTGTACTTTTTTTTCCCAACAACCATGTTCTAAAAAGCAGTGATTTTAATACCTTACACAAATCATTAGATTGAACTAGAGTTTCTAACTTTATTTTCTGAACACTTAAAACAACTTTATCCTATATTCTTGCCCTCCCCCAAATCAGTATTATCCCATCAGCAGGAATCAAACTTGCAAACTCCTCCCTAGATGCCATTAAGGCCACACTTTGTTTTACCCACACACAGACGCCAATTGACTGGTGTGTGAGTGCTTGGAAGTCCCAGTCCACTACCTTGTTTTTGGTCTCTACACCTTCCCAAATAACGAAGGAAAGCTTTATGCAGTCCAGTGAGCACAAAACTGCTTCAGAAAAGACAGTCAGCAATTAAATAGATGGCTGCCTGCATTTCAGGCCACAAAACTATGTCTTTAGGTGGGTCTCAGAGGCAGCAGTGCTACCACTGAAGTTGGTGGGGGGGGGGGGGGGGGGGGCGGGGGAGATGCTTATATTATTAAAGCATTGCAAGACAAATGCAGTATTACAATAGCACAGAATAACTCCCTGTGCCTGAAGAAAGAGTACATACCAATAATCTCTCTTTTAGTAGTGAAGCAGATTTTCTCGCTTTGCAGTTAAAACATTGTAGGGTGCAATAGATCGAATGCTGCTCTGGTCAGAAGTATCATAGCATTATTATTCAATACAAAACTGCCATCCTTCCAAATATAATCATTTTGCCATCTGTGAAAGTTTTTTTTACCGCTTTGCCAAACCATTAAATAATGAATTCCACCCCACTATGTACAGTACCCCGTCAGACTTTCAAATAAACTGTATGCTCAGAATTCTTTTATGTGCTTGTCACAAAGAGGTCGAGCAATTTATTGACCATCACTGGATGCTCTCTGTCAATGCTGAAGGAAATATGAGGGAAGGTTGTGGCTACTGTTGTGGAGCTCATTGATAATGACATACCTGCCTTCACTACCCATTATCCATAGTACAAACTACTTAGGGATAACTGAAAAATCAATATCCTCCGAGTGCTGGCTCCTGCCTTTACCCTGTTTGATTGTCAGCTCCTGTCTAGGGCCCAATCTGACAAGAAAGGGGCTGTGACTACATGATGCCTTCAGAACACCTAACAATACAGAACAACTCAACAGAACAGTAAATTTTGCTTCCATACCCTCCTCATCAATTAGCCTTGGGTGAGGTCTGCCTGTATGGTGCAGCCTCTCCATTTTAGAATGAATACATGCAAGCTAAACACACCACTGCCTTCAGCAGTGAGCCAGGAAATCCACTGACAGTTTAAACAAAACAGAAAGTTGTAACTGTCATAATCTGCATCACACTTTCACGCCAACAAGGGTGTTATCAGTTGGGGCAAGCCCTGGAACACATAGCTCAAGCATCCCTGAGTCACCCAGTCATAAATTTTCATGTGAAGTGTGATAAAACACACATGAAATGGTCATGAATTTCCAGGTCCCTTGCATAACACACTGCAGTCGGAAATATACACAGAGGGCAAAGAGCCACAAAACAGCTCACTTTTCTTTTAACAGGCTGAAAAGATACAGGTTATGACATCTCACAGTAACTTGTCAAAGTAATAGCGTTGAAATTAATCTGAAAGAAATGAAGTTTAAAGGGGGACTATCTTTATTAAAAATGACAATATAGAAGCGGGTTTGCTAAACACCATAGCTCTCACAATAATGCAAATTGCATTAATGCTTTGCAAAATTACAATGAAAATTATGGCTGGCTGATCCTCCTTTTAAGGAATAAAGCCATTGGCACCAAAAATTGTAGGAATGCCTTTTAGGTGGGTGGGGGATGGTTCCATCCCAAATTCCACCCCATGTAACAGCCTGATTGTAAAATTACAGCAAAGTGTCTTTTTATTCACAAATTCCACCATCAGTAAAGCTACTACTTTTTTTTACTTCCTACAAACAATCCAAAAATTAATAGCAGCTGAATCTAGGAATCAAATCTTTAAACAGTAGGGTTTCACTAAATGTAAATTAGAGGAGCTATCAGATTTTTAAAAATTAATTCGTTTCATAAAGAAATTAAGACATTTAAATCAAAAATTGGAAGTAGCCCACAAAGTAATGATGTGGCTTTTTTCTATGTCGTAACACTGCAGTCCTTAAATAAGGTAAATCTTAGGGAACGGGAGAGAGGAAAGAGTATTTACCCCATCATAAGCAACGTAAAACAATTGTGTTTTTTCTTTAAAATTCTCAATTAGTACAAGATATCAGAACAATTAGTTTATTACTGCTCCACCCTGGAAACCAGCAATTTCAACTTTGCATATTTACAGAAAGCGACTTGGCCGATATCAATAAATGGCTCAGTATGAAAATGCTGATCAGTATCTTTTAACCATCCCGAATGCTGATCAGGAACCAAGCTCAGGAAGTTCTGTACCAGTAGTGCTTCGCTGGTACTGCAGTTTCCCTCATCTTGCATGACCAGTAATCAGTTCAGGATAGAAAAGGATGCAGATTAATGTTATTTCTTATGAAGCTGCTCACTGATGGGATCTGTAGCTGTCATCAGCTGAGTGGCTTCTCCCAAGTTAGGAGAGGCAAAATTAGGAGTCCCTGGAGTAGGGGAAATTCAAATATTTAGGTTTCTTTAAAACCTAATCTACAGAGTACTCCCCCTACATTCCTCAACTAAATTGATAACATGGTCTCTAGCAGTGAATGGAATGTCACTTATAGTAGTTGTAATGATTCATTAAACAATGCAAGTTGTATCATAGTTTACTGCAATATAGCCACTTCATGAAAGTTGTGAAAAGAAATGCAAACATGATCATTAGACTAAAACATTCTGAGGCGACTTGTTGCAGTCTCAGCTTAATGATAAGCTATGCTTCTGTTAAAATGTCATGTCCCTTTGTGTGCACATCTGATAGTGAAGTGAAAGGCCATGGACAGTGTCCAGCCCAGCAGCCAGATCACTCTGAAGCAGTCACAGCCATAGATCAAAGTTTTTCACAATCACCAGAACCTAGCTTAAAACCCATCTACCCAGCCCCTCACTGAGCTGACAAGCAGGTCAGTATAAAATGAAGGCTTCTTAAAAGCTGCAGATAATAAGGAAAGCAGAAAGGGAAAGATCTAGAAAAACATCAGCACTAGTGAAGTCTGGAACCCTACACCAAAGAGGCTGCCTTACTGAAAACTTTAGATTTAAAATAAAAAGTTACTTACTAAAAAGAAAATCCAAAGACAGTGCAAAGTAACCCACTTGAAAACATGTATTACAAACATCACCAAACACATTTTCCTTGAGCAATTTCTGTTACTAAGATTTTATTATTTCAGAAAGCTGTTTTAACAATTTTCAAAAACTGTAACTAAATAAATTAGTTTTGATCTGGTAAAAGTGCACAATTCATGGTAACAGATTCAAGTCTTAGCAATACTGAATTATAGAAACATGTTAATGTGTTATGATGTTTGGTAATAGACATACCTATTTAAAAGACATTATTTTTTGCAAAAATATGAAAACACAACTTTCAGATTACCCAATCTTTTAGTGCATTTCAGTTATAGCAGTCAATGGTTGCCTAAAACAGGTTCATAAAAAAACACTAACCTTCTACAGGCTAAGTGATTCAGAGAAGAAGAATGCATTTTAAACAGTTACATAAAGGTTTTGATCCTAAGCATAAATCAATCCTGCATCAATAAACTAAGCTCCAATGCTATCTTCACATGCCTAGTTTTATTTGTGACATCTCTTTTGTAAACTTCAAACACACGAAGGCCTCAAACTTGATGTAATAACAAGCGTGATGATATACCGTTACTGCTGGCAAGTTAGCTGTGCTCAATTTCAGAGGATCCATAAGACAGGCTGTTATGTTGTTAATGATTATGTAGTTAAAGTGTGACAAAAAAATTTCCACTAATAAACTGTTTCAGTTCAACATAATTAGTTGCTTACGTCTGCAGAAATATAAAATTATAACTAATTTTATCTAACTTACACGTGCTACTGAAATGGTGCATCGGATTATTAGCAGCAAACAAAACCACCAGACATACAAAAGGTCAATAACCTGACTCAGGCTTGCAGAAGAGGAATATTAGTAAATTTATTTAAGAAAGGAGGGGGAGAGAAAACAGGGAACTGCAGACCAGTTAGCCTGACATCAGTCGTCGGGAAAATGCTGGAATCCATTATTAAGGAAGTGGTAACAGGGCACTTAGAAAATCATAACCTGATTAGTCAGAGTCAGCATGGTTTTATGAAAAGGAAATCGTGTTTAATAAATTTATTAGAGTTTTTGAGGATGTAACTAGCAGGGTAGATAAAGGGGAACCAGTGGATGTAGTTTTTTGGATTTCCAAAAGACATTCGATAAGGTACCACATAAATGATTGCTACGCAAGATAATGGCTCATGGGGTTGTGGGTAATATATTAGCATGGATAGAGGATTGGTTAATGGACAGAAAACAGAGAGTAGGGATAAACGGGTCATTTTCCAGTTAGCAGGCTGTAACTAGTGGTGTGCCGCAAGGATCAGTGCTTGGGCCTCAGCTATTTACAATCTATATTAATGAATTAGATGAAGGGACTGAGTGCAATATATCCAAGTTTGCTGACGATACAAAGCTAGGTGGGAAAGTAAGCTGTGAGGAGGACACAAAGAGCCTGCAAAGGGATATAGACAGGTTAAGTGAGTGGGCAAGAAGGTGGCAGGTAGGAGTATAATGTGGGGAAATGTGAGGTTATTCACTTTGGTAGGAAGAACAGGAAAACAGAAAAACATTTAAATGGTGAGAACCTATTAAATGTTGGTGTTCAGAGAGATTTAGGTGTCCTCGTACAGGAAACACAAAGTTAGCATTCAGGTACAGCCAGCAATTAGGAAGGCAAATGACATGTTGGTCTTTATTGCAAGGGGGTTGAAGTACAAGAGTGAGGAAGTCTTGTTACAATTGCACAGGGCTTTTGTGAGACCACGCCTGGCTTGCCTTAGAGGCGGTGCAACGAAGGTTCACTCGATTGATCACCGGGATGAGAGGTTGAGTAGATTGGACCTATAGTCTCTGGAGTTTAAAAGAATGAGAGGTGATCTCATTGAAACATATAGGATTCTGAGGAGGATTGACAGGGTAGATGCTGAGAGGTTGTTTCCCCTGGCTAGGGAGTCTAGAACTATACAGCATAGTCACAGGATAAGGGGTCGGCCATTTAAGACTGAGATGAGGAGGTATTTCTTCACTCACGAGGGTTGTGAATCTTTGGAATTCTCCACCAGAAATGGCTGTGGATGCTAAATCATTGAGTATATTCAAGGCAGAGATAGATAGATTTTTGGACTCTAGGGAAATCAAGGGATATGGGGGAAAGTGGAGTTGAGGTTGAAGATCAGCCATGATCTTATTGAATGGTGGAACAGGCTTGAGGGCCATACTCCTGCTCCTAATTCTTATGTTCTTAATGTTCTCCTCTTAGCCTCCTCTGCTCCAAGGAGAATAACCCCAGCTTCTCTAGTCTACGCACGTAACTAATTCCTCATCCCTGGAACCATTCCAGTGAATCTCTTCTGTACCCTCTCCAAAGTCTTCAGGCCCTTCCTAAAGTGTGGTGCCCAGAATTGGACACAACACTTCAGCTGGGTCTGAACGAGTGTTTTATATATGTTTAGCATAACTTCCTGGCTTGTGTACTCTGTGCCTCTATTTATAATTCCCAGGATCCCATATCCTTTATTAACTGCTTTGTTAACCGGTCGTGCCACCTTCAGAAATTTGTGCACAAGCACCCCCAGGTCTCTTTGTTATTGCACCCCCTTTAAAATTGCACCATTTAGTGCTAATGGTCTCTCCTCATTCTCCCTACCAAAATGCATCACCTCACACTTCTCTGCGTTGAATTTCATCTGCCATGTGAACGCCCATTCCACCAGCCTGTCTATGTGAAGACCAGAAACGGATTTTAAAGTAGAGCCTGAGTGAGGAAATGATCTACAGGTCATGGAAGCTGAAGAGGGGAATGAAACTCCAACACAATCAGGCCGGGGTTGTCCAGAAACGGCAGTGGAAAGCCACGAATCTTTGGAGCTGGCAACAGTACAGAGTCAAGATGGGATCAGGAACTGAGTAGGAGAGGGATGCAAGCTATGGACCACGAGAAGGCCAGATAAACATAGGAGAAATCACAGAAGGGATGCAGCTTTTGACACAAATCTGTGACAGGGAGCCATGACAGGTCAGTGATCAGTTCAGATACTATTAATTCACCATCAGCTGACATTACAGGGAAGTGTAAAAAGTATAACAGTTAAGTGTGGACATTTTAACATTGGAATTCCCATAGGAAACATTTATATAGCAGTTGCCAATGGAGCTGGTGACTCACATAAAGAGAAAGGTTTGTTTTTAAAAAAAAAAGAAAAAAAAGTTATGCATATATAAAATACTTTAAAAATGATCCATCTGAATTTTATAGGTGGCTTTTAACAGAACTAAGTTCTCAGCGAAACATCTTTTTAAGAGACCATAATAGCTTGTTGAAAGCCAAGAGTTAATACTTGAGTACACTGTTAGAAAATTTAGCAAACTAGTTATTTTCGAGCATTCATCAGCACTTAATTAAACATTTAATTTCCAACAAAAAGGACACTTTGCCTGAAGAGTAATCAATCAGACAAGTGAATAAGTGTAAATTATTTGCAAATCTCTCAAAATGGTGCCTTGCATTATAATTTAGGCGTTTATAAAGAGTTTTGATGGGCCGAATGGTCTTCTCCCATCCCTGGCTTTACTTATGATATATTGGGTTAAAATCAGTCAGATCAAATAATTTGTTGTGAAATTATGCTTTAATCAGGATCATTTGTGACAAATATTGGAAAAAAATCACATGACATTTTCAATTGAAAGTTTTACTGAACAAAGATCAGAAATTCATCTTTTTGGAAAAAAAACTTTAAAGCTGCATTAATATTGTAACCATCAGTCTAACACTGGTAGCTACAGAAATTGAATTGCAGCTGGCAATACTTGATATACGCTCCTTGGCTGTACATCAATCTCTGCATATGCGCCTTTAAACGCATGCCTAAAGCTCCATTCCCACCTGTTAAATTGTTTAACATTTTGAGAGTGCCTGCTTTATCAAAACATTTTTTTAAACTCTGTAAATCTATAAAGTGCTCCCCACCAATATTTTTTAAACCTGGCCTCACACAGCACTGCCCAAGCAGCCTCCTCTCCAGGAGTATGGTACTGCAGAGCTCCAGAGTTATATTGGACCTGACTCCTGTGTTACACTCATTTTTGTGTCACTTTGAAGCAGAGTCCACTTGACGGGGGCACAAAAATGATAGTATGACTGCAGTATAAGAGTCAAATATCAGGGAAGTACCCAAAGTATATCAAGTGAAAATTTGTAGATTATGATAATAGTACATCTAAATTTTCCATTATTTTATTTTTTGTTAAAATAATCATTTTTGATCAAGGTACTACCTCTTATTTTACCTTATCTAATTTTTTTAACTAGAGTTCTACTAGAGTGGGTGTGCTATGCGTATCACTCACACAAAGGCAAAAGTAATGTTTTAATCCAGATACAAATTATTCCTCACACATTACTGCTATAGTCATTTCTATTATATGCAAATCTATTTAAGATGGCTTTGTTTATTCCAACCCATCATACAGAACAAGATTCCACTGTATGGCATATGTATTTTTTTTTAAGTTCCCAGCCTTAAAGACAAAATGCAAAAGGCAAAAGTTCAATATCTTCTTACAGTATGATTTACGACTCAGATACCATACAGTAAATTAATGCACAGTAGTAAAAGGACATTTAAGACAGACATGCCAGATAGTTAAATTTACCCAGAAAAATATTTTCTCTTGCAAAAGTAAACAGGATTACAACTGTCAGACAGAGGCACCTACCAAAACCATTAACCAGCCCCAGCAGAGAACGGAATACTGTATGCATCACTGAATAATTGTTTTTCAAGCCTATACTTTCCCTTCAGCAATTTGAGCTTCATCACTAGCGCAGGAATTTATTAATGTGACAGGTCAAGACATTAGTATCTCCCCATACTATTTTTCTGTAAATGGCAATGCAGTGCAAGTTTGCAGAGCACATGGTCCACGGACAAAGAATCATAGAATGGTTACAGCACAGTAGGAGGCCATTCAGCCCATCGAGCCCATGCCGGCTCTCTGCAAGAGGACTTCAGCTCGTCCCACTCCCCCGCCCTTTCCCCGTAGCACTGAATTTTTGTTTCCTTCAGGTACTTATCCAATTCCCTTTTGAAAGCCATGATTGAATCTGCCTCTACCACCCTTTCAGGCAGTGTGTTCCAGATCATAACCACTCGCTGCGTAAAAAAGCTTTTCGTCATGTCGCCATTCTTGTAAATCTTTTCTGCGCCCTCTCTAAGGCCTTCACATCCTTCCTGAAGTGCAGTGCCCAGAATTGGACACAATCCTCCAGTTGAGGCCGAACCAGTTTTTTATAAAGATTCATCATAACTTCCTTGCGTTTGTACTCTATGCCTCTATTTATAAAACCCAGGATCCCATATGCGTTTTGTAACTGCTTTCTCAACCTGCCCTGCCACCTTCAACGAGTTGTGCATATATACACCCCTTGTCTCTCTGTTCCTCCACCCCTTTTAGAATTGTACTCTTTAGTTTATATTGCCTCGTCACATTCTTCCAACCAAAATGTATCACTTCGCACTTTTCTGCGTTAAATTTTATCTGTCACGTCTGGCCATTCCACCAGCCTGTCAATGTCCTCTTGAGATCTATCACTATCCTCCACACTGTTCACTATACTTCAAAGTTTTGTGTCATCTGCAAATTTTGAAATTGTGCACTGTACACCCAAGTCATTAATATACATTAAGAAAAGCAGTGGTTCTAGTACCGACCCCGGGAAACACCACTGTATACCTTCCTCCAGTCCGAAAAACAACCATTCACCACTACTCTCTGTTTCCTGTCACTTAGCCAATTTCATATCCATGCTGCCACTGTCCCTTTTATTCATTAGCAGGTCAGACTCCAGCAACATGTAAAAGTAAAACTGAAAACACAGGTAATTATATAACCAGTGTATAGATAATATTCAGCTGCTGCGCCATACCTTAAAATCATGCACATGTTAAAGCCAAGTAAGTTATTATCTCATCTTTAAAAATTACTAAACATAAAAAAAATTCAAGAATGAATTTCTTTGCCACGTCATCCAATTGCATGTCATGTGATGATATCACAATTGACAACAGATAGCACTTTAAGAAAAAGCTTTTACAGTGATGTCACTGGAACCACACTGCAAAGTGAACAGTGAATACAATTTATACATTTAAAATTGATATTCCATCTATCTTTTCTCATTTAAATGACCAAGATATGATATAAACAAAGTATACAATGTAAAGCTGAGCGATTGTATGTGACACCTTTTGGATCAGTCCCTGCCTGGAATACAAGTGATATCATATAGCTCCTCGTCACATATCCTCTATACACTGAGAAAACAGTTTATTGACTTTATTTGTAACACTCTCAAATGGAATTTAAAAGTTTAGTTGTGCACCATTGTAAATTCAAATTTATGAATCCAGATTTTGGTCATTTATTATGGTTATAAATTGCAACCTTTCAACTATTCTATGATTTGGCAACAAAACTTTTTTGTATTTTTCAAGATAGTCATGTTTTATTACAATTAACAATTTGAAAAGTACTACTGCTTAAATTTAGAACTAGGTACCATTTCTCCAACTAAAAACACTGCTTTTTGGTGCACAGATTATTTTATAGTAGTTGACTGGTTAGAAGTGAAGTTTTATTTGAAATGAGTAGGAACTTTATCAACCCCAAAATTGCTAGGCTTGACAGAACCTCAACATTTAATGTATGTATCTAAAAGCCTTCACATTTTCTTTAAATTTAGTTGAATTGTTGGCAAACTAAATCAATCATATTTTTCTCTCACAAATTTCAAATATCAAAGCTTCAGCAACAAGCTCAAAAATATTTAAATCATTAAAATGACTTCACTAGTCTTAACTTTATTGTTTGTTGTATCATAATGTTCTGAATTTGTCTGGTTTGCCCAGTTACAAAAATGAAATGTGCACTATTCATCCCAGTACGAAAGCTGTCACCATCATGTGAAACAATCATCAGTTTACATCAATGTGCTTGTCTGTTGGCACTGTACAGCTCAAAGTGTTTCATACTAATGGTATTCTTTGTGCCAGCTGATCATCATATTGGAGAAAAAATGGACTGGAATGGTTGATCTGAGTATACATTTAAGCTGTGTTATAATTGCCCAGAGATTATTACATTACATTGAAGAATTTCCAATCTTCAATCAGATGCTGCTCTGGTCAGGACACTTAGAACAGAGTCTGTATCTGTTTTTTGAACACAGAATACACATTTCAGATACAGAAAAATATATAAATATAAGTAAAATGTGAATAAAATCAATATTCAGTATGTATTATAGAGTCCTCTCAATTGTTTTAACTGGCTTAAATCTCACTGCTGCTAATATAGATAGGTACATGAATCATGAAGTAGCACAATGTACCACACACTTGTGTCAACACTAATGAAGGTCAAAATGATGAACGACCATAATATAATGCACCCATATTAGCAAACCACACATTGCTAAAAATTAAAGCTGTAGGAATGCTACAGTACTTATAAACAATTAGATCAGGATTGCAATTTGTTTTTCCAAAGATACTTTTTCAAAAAATGTAGTAGCAGTCATACAGAGCACCACAGCTTTGATGAAACTAAAACATGTAAAATCCCCAAACTATAAAAGTGTTAAAGAAAAAAATTCTCTTGAATCACAACAGAAAAGTTGCAAGATGCTTATTTTAAAAAACTAAATTCTGACACGTCACAAAAAAGCTAACAATTCATTAAATTTTGCAGATTAGCTTCATCCAAAGAAAATGGGAAAAACAATGTTATACGCAATTAACAAAATAATCACACAGTGCATGCTTCTGATGTAATACTACTCTGTACTCACATTTGCCTTGGTTATTCAAACATACATAAAAAGTAGACAAGTATACATTAAACGGTTAAACTGGTAAAACAACTAGAAGTTTTAGCCATCAAAAACTAGCACCCCAGTATTGATGAAGAAAGGTTAGATTTTAGCAGCCATTTAGTTACCTCATTTTCCTTTCCCAGGTCCTTCATATTTAATGAAACAGCTACAAAACAAAAGGAGTTTTAATGTGGTAATATAACCCAAATCAGTATATCCTTTTAAGAATCATATTAGCACATTAAACTGCTTTGTATACAACATGATCTTTCATCTGCTAGAAGGCCAAAGTAATTTCAATAAAAGACAATTGTAATCTTTCTGAACTGCAACCAAGATAGGGCAAAAATATTATGCTGTCTTTAAAATAATTGCTAACAAAACACTGATAAATGGCAGTAAATTTCCCTTAATTATTGGTCAAAAAATAGTCCAGTGCTATTTGGCACCTTAGATTATTGAGTAGGACCATGCCAATAAAAGGTACCAACACTTACCACTATTATGTTAAAATATTGCAGCAATGTCATCACCTGTCCAGTCTGAATAAAGTGTGTGTGGGGACCGGCTGTCTTATTTACATTTTAGCTCAATCTCACCCCCCTCTGGATTTGTGTGCTTTTCCTAAGACCTCGCAGATAAAGGTGCTGCTCCTCCCTGCTATAATACACACCATAAACACAGGGTAAGCTAAACAAACATGTTGTGGAGCAACCAAAGAGAAAGTCCAGCCTCTCATAATGTATTTATTGTCAGGGAGCAGACCTCCTCCTCCCCAGGCTCATTAGTTGAAGTATGATGAGAGGTGGTAAAGAGTGAATGCAGTTCAATTCATTGAGGGCTTTCAAGTGGCTCTCAAGATGGAGCGCTCTTTCTGTTTCTGTCTCCCTCACTCATTCTCTCTGTACAGAATCCTGTTCTAGCGGCCTGCCAATTTCTATTTAATGCACCCTCAAGGAAGTGCTGATGGACTCAAAAAAACCAACATCGTGCTAAAGGGTGGCAAGGCTCTTCAATTACAGCTTCTGATACGGTCGCCTTTAATTATTCATGCTAAGAAGACTGCTTTCACAGGATTTGTGCCGATAACGTTTTCATAGCAATATGGTAACAGTTCCAGAGCCAGCACACCTTTAAATCATATGGAGTTCACATTGTCAATGCATTTAAGTAAATAATTTAATATTCCTTTCTATTTAGCTTTACAAACCCATATAATACCACGAATTCGGGGCTGTTATATGCAGTGCATTGAGTGGAGCCATTATGTGCCGTGAAAATCCGTAATGAAAAGTGCGATTAAGGAAGGATACTTTGGTTGAAGGACTCTTGAATTAATTGACGCCTCCCTGAAAACGGCGGGACTGATCGTTTGGATGTTGGTTACATTACCAACGCCATCAGTAGCTCCTAAACATAGCTAGGGATATTGAATTATAAGGATTGCAACAAATCAGCCGTTTCAAATAATTCTTAGTAAATGGCCTTTCGTACCTTAAATTAAGTATGTGTTTTTTTTTAAGGTTATACTTTTTTTTGTTTGTTTAGTACAACTTTATCAAAGTCCGCCTTTAAAATCAGAGAACCCTCTGGAATTGCCCCACAGCAGTCAGTCTGTGCCTTTTCAGCGTGGGCTCAAGGCTCCGCCGGCTGTCGTCAGCTGGAAACATTCAGCCTCGCATCCTGCAGCAACAACGTGGCTTGAAGAGGTTTGTTTTAGCAAAATATTAAATGAAACAAGTTGGTGAAAAGGAGACGAGACAAATCTATGGCTGAGTCCGTATGTTTGGCGCAACTACAAGGCGGCTGGAAAGTAAAGCCCGCCGGCCTGTCCATGGCCACGGACAAGCCCACAGAAAGAGCGGTGTCGCGGCCAGGGTCTGAACACACCAGCCCGCCCGAGAAGGAAACGGGAAAGAGCTCCGTTCGAAGATTAGTAATGTTTGACCTAGATTGAAACTACCGCCGCTCGTCACCCAGTTACAGCAGCATAAAATCTTTCAATGTACAATGTTCGAACCTCCAAAAGTTCTGTCTTAAACTTTATTTTGAAGTACCATTTTTATATACCCACCAATTCATTATCAGGGCTCGGTGTCAAACACGAATCTCAATTTTAATGTCATATGTGCAGGCATGTACTTCCAAAAATGATTTCATTCCAATTTTTCGGAATGCACTGGATATTCACGGAAACAAATGTAAACTGCAAACCCGTCCAAAGTAGATAGATGTATCCATTTGATTTTTGAAGTCTATGTACAGAGATATGAAAATGCATTTCCAAAAGTAGACAATCCCAGTTTGAAAATTCAGTTCGTTTCGTTTCGTTTCTATTTGTGGCCGCACTCACAAAATGTATGTTTTTAAAAATCAACATTTAGCATAGCTATTAAGATCGCTCTCAATAGATCGCAAATTCTTCAATTTATTTTGCTATACGTGCAAAATAATAAACATTGGTATAAAAGATTGGATATAAAGGAGTAAATTAAACCCGCTCCAGCCTGCCCGCCCGAGCTCCCTGCTCAGTCCCAGCCCGCCCGAGCTCCCTGCTCAGCCCCAGCCCGCCCGAGCTCCCTGCTCAGCCCCAGCCCGCCCGAGCTCCCTGCTCAGCCCCAGCCCGCCCGCCCGAGCTCCCTGCTCAGCCCCAGCCCGCCCGCCCGAGCTCCCTGCTCAGCCCCAGCCCGCCCGCCCGAGCTCCCTGCTCAGTCCCCGCCCGCCCGAGCTCCCTGCTCAGCCCCAGCCCGCCCGCGCCCCCTGCCCTGCCCAGCCTCAGTGTGCAAGATGTGGCAGACACGGCAAGAGTTGCTTTTTTTTTAACCCGCTGTATCCAATCTCCGTCCCCACCGCGCCCATTGGTCAGAGTCTTGACAGCTCGCCGCGAATTGGTCGACTTCAGCAGCACGTGCGCGTCGGGTTCGGCCTCCCGGCGTTCAGAGCGCATGCTCAGCTTGGCAGGGACCATTCATAAACTAAACTCTTACACACTTCCTGAGCGTGGGGAAAAGTGGTCACAGGAATAAAAACAGTCAAAATCAGGGGCAGAGAGAGAGAGAGAGAGAGCAATGAAAGATAACAGCCAAACTTCGTCACTTACATTTAATGCTTCAAAACAGCGACAATCGCCACTGCTTAAAACAATTCATTTTGAAGAAACAAGTTGTTGATTTTGGAGGACTTAGTTGACATTTGTATTTTGACTTCCTCACTTCTCTCTCCCCTCTATCACATTAAATTCAATGCACTTGTTTCAGGTTTGTACCAGTTAAAAAGTGGGTGCCCACGGAACACCAGTAAGCATTGGATCCCTCAACCTATTGCGAGACTCCGGTGTACAGCCCGGACCTGAGTCCCAACATGATCGCGGCTCAAGCCAAGCTGGTCTACCAGCTGAACAAGTACTACAACGAGCGATGCCAGGCTAGGAAAGCCGCGATCGCTAAGACCATTCGAGAGGTGTGCAAGGTGGTCTCCGATGTCCTTAAAGAAGTGGAAGTCCAAGAGCCTCGCTTCATCAGCTCTCTTAGCGAGATCGAAACGCGCTTCGAAGGGTTGGAGGTGATCGCTCCAACAGAATTTGAGGTGGTCCTCTACCTGAACCAAATGGGGGTCTTCAACTTCGTGGACGATGGCTCGCTGCCTGGCTGCGCTGTGCTAAAACTAAGCGACGGGCGCAAGAGGAGCATGTCCCTTTGGGTCGAGTTCATTACAGCTTCGGGCTACCTGTCAGCCCGGAAGATCCGTTCCAGATTTCAGACCCTGGTGGCACAGGCAGTGGACAAATGCAGTTATCGAGATGTGGTGAAGATGGTGGCGGACACGAGCGAGGTAAAGCTAAGGATCAGGGAGCGTTACGTGGTGCAGATCACGCCAGCTTTCAAATGTACAGGCATCTGGCCCAGGAGTGCGGCTCAGTGGCCCATGCCACACATCCCCTGGCCCGGGCCGAACCGGGTGGCCGAAGTCAAGGCTGAAGGCTTCAACCTCCTGTCTAAAGAGTGCTATTCCCTGACAGGCAAGCAGAGCTCGGCCGAGAGCGACGCTTGGGTTTTACAGTTCGGCGAAGCGGAGAACCGGCTACTTATGGGGGGCTGCAGGAAAAAGTGCCTATCCGTTTTAAAGACTTTGCGCGATCGACACCTCGAATTGCCAGGGCAGCCCCTCAATAACTACCATATGAAGACACTACTACTCTACGAATGCGAGAAACACCCCAGAGAAACCGACTGGGACGAGTCATGCCTCGGCGACCGCCTCAACGGCATTCTGCTCCAGCTCATCTCCTGTCTCCAGTGCCGGAGGTGTCCTCATTACTTTCTTCCAAACCTAGATCTTTTTCAAGGAAAGCCTCATTCCGCTCTGGAAAGCGCGGCTAAACAGACATGGCGATTGGCGAGAGAAATTCTTACCAATGCAAAAAGCCTCGATAAGCTATAGTAGAACTTACACTCCCAGCAAACCTACTCAACAATTATTGCAAGGCACAAAATTTGAACTCACTAAATGATTAAAACAAAAAGACTTTAAAAGAAGCAAACGGACTTGACGTGAAACAGATCCAAGGTACATTTTAAACTAAATGTGACAGTTTTGTTTAGATGTTGTCAGCCTGTGAGGAACCTTTATTTAAGTATGCACAGTCTTTTAAAGGCCAAGAAAATTTCTGTTGTAAAATGTATTTTGCGTGCCAACTTCAGACTCTGTGCCCCTAAAAGAAACGTGTAATAATGGTAATAAAATTATTTACCTTACCTGCACTTTTTGTCAGTTAATTTACATCGGAATAGATTCGTTTGGTTATGTTATTGATATATTTATTGTGCTTTTGAAATTGTTATTTCAGAGTTACATTTTCCCCACAATATTAAAGAGTTTGCAAGTAAAATTTTATATACACGTAGGAGAAAAATTACAATATAAAATGGCCTCGATCAATCTTTAAAGTTTTTTTTAAACTGCAAGAATTTAGCGAATGTTAGTGGTTCGATTCCCTTCATCACTTTTTATAATTGCATATTAAATTCAATAAATGCCATTTATGTTTAACACTATAACTAAAACTAAAAAAAACTTTAATTTTCTTCCTTTAATTTTTTTTAGACGTTGCATCGATTTGTTTTAGAATTATTCCAGACCCCTAACGCTACTAATGAGAAAAAAACTTCGCACAGCATTAAGCCGCCGAGAAATAATTACTCAAGACATTACTGCAGAATTACTTTCAAGAAGCAATAGGTCACGATTGCAAGGATCTTAGAATAAACGCATAAATTTTTCTTTGTCTAGCACGTTCTGATGTCTTCAGGAAAAAAAGGGGGGGAACTGAATTAGGACGGGAAGTAGTCGGTCAGGCTACAACTGTACAGTATACACTAAATTCAGGATAAAGGCAGCACCTCTAACGAGAGGAACAACACCCAAAGGCGCATAGAGCCATTAGATGCCACTGAAGAGGCTGCATCGTCATAGTTTTGAAGTGCCAGAAAAACTTCCAATCTAGGCAAAAATAAAAGCCTCTCTAACAATGGCGCCAGAGAACAACTATAATCTACAAGGCCGAATCTTTAGAGTTAGGCCGCACTCTTACAAAATGTCTTGTCTTGCAGTCCATTACTTGGAATATACATTGTGACTTAGTTTTCATTTGGCATTACTTTAATACAAAGAATAAGATCCGGGAATGTTGCAGCGTGGTGAGTTATTTGATATTGCCAGAAACTTCAAGGGCGGTGAAATCATTTCAATGTTACAGCTCCACTGTATCGTCCACAGGTGTATTTATTTTTTTAAAGTTAACATTGAACTGAACTTTTGCCTCAAAAAAACAGCTGCTGAATAATGGAAACGGTGGTACAGTATATTACTCGGTTGAAATTACAAACCATAAATGTCAGTCCGATTATAGTAACTAAAGATGCAATTGCAGAGGTCAATGTATTAAACAGTGATTTGGGAATTTGTGGAGCGTTTCCATTTAAAAAACGAACTGGCAGTGTCTTTTAATACTTGAAAGTCCTGGTGATCGCCATCTATGTTTATAGTGAGGGCTTAGGTTGCCGTTTTAATATTGCGGTACCACCTTAAATTTGTGTAATTTTCTTGTTCAGTAACATCCTGCAAACCGGATTTCACAATACTGACATTTTTATATCTAAATAATGTAAATTCCCCAAATAAAAATATTTTAAAAATAATATTAAGACCGGGGACGTACGATAAATTCTTCAAATTTTACTGACTTATAGCAAAATCTTCACTTGCATCGAAAGATCAAGTAATGGGTAAACTGTCCAAATCAGAAAAGTCCTTCTTTCGTCTAATTTACTTTTACGTGTCGTTACACTGACGTTGTCATTTTTAGCCTTTCAAATAACCGAACAACAATTGTTTATTTACGTAGAGCAATTCCGGCATTCAACAGGCTTCAGAGCTCGTCTCATTTCAGTTCTCCAGCTACTGTCGGTAATTAAAACACCAAACTGGTGTAAGTGTGAAGCCTGAGGTTATCAGCAAATCTTATCAGAGACTCAGATCTGGTAAGAGCTTGTCAGTCTGTTTTGGTTTCTGGTGTTAAGGACAAACAACAGCAATTTTAAAAAATGCCCAAAATGTCACGATTGGGAAGAGAGGGAAAGGAAAACCATGCTTTAAGATTAAGCTTCAAGTCGACAGAATTGAATATCATAATTTAATTCTTGCATTGGTGATCCGTGCATTTATTCTGTATGTTTACTACAGACATATTATGAAATTAAGCCATGTTGATGACTGATAAAGCAGAACTATTTTATTAAGTATTCTTACGGAGTAGGAAGGGCGCTGTGGTCTTAATTTTAGAAATTGGTTATATGCATGACTGAAGCCTGGCCTGCGTTGTTATGTAAATTTCAACTGAAATCCAATTTAGGTATAGGCCCAGATGAGATAAAAATTTTTATCGTCCATTACAACCAATCTCTGGCGCTG
This sequence comes from Somniosus microcephalus, assembly GCF_052327205.1. NCBI lineage: Eukaryota > Metazoa > Chordata > Chondrichthyes > Squaliformes > Somniosidae > Somniosus > Somniosus microcephalus. The sequence continues at coordinate 100,773,896 of NC_140988.1, forward strand.
AGGTGTTAGCTTTTTCCTTCGACGATGTGAACATTCAATTCCAGAAACAAGTTATCCTAATGTGTTAAAAAATATATATGTACAACAATACTTTGAATATATTTTCCCCCCAAGATGATCGGAAGCGCCAGATCGCTTTCTGGCTCTTTGGATTTTTCTGTTTGATCTTACCACCGTTTTACATTGAAAGTTGTACAAGTCTAGATTTCCCCTCAAATCCCGAAACCAGGCAAATGTTAAGCATCAATAATAATAGATATGAATTAGATCCTTAAAACACATTTATATTCCCAATAATTTTTAAAGATGTAATAAGGAAAACCTGGCAGCAAGTCCTGCTCTGCCACAATAGTTTACACTTTATCTCAACGTGCCCTGTTAAATATACAAATGTGGAAGAACCTGCAATCTCCAGTCCAAATACACAAACACAGCGGCTTGCTTTAACTTAAATTGAGATGCGTCCATGTTTCAGACTGGTACTGCACGCAATCCAAATCATTAATGATATTTAAAAGCAAACATTACTATTTTAATTCATTTTAAACAGGTTTAGAATTATTTTGTGCATTAACAACACGCTTTCCCGACTTTGTTTTTTGACAGAGCCCCCGGCGTAGAACAGTACCAGCCATCCTGTGACCTTGCACAATAAATTTAAGCGTTGTGACATAAATGTATTATTTTCCAAACTGAAAGACACAAAATACCTTTCAAATCCAAATACATCATGAAAAAGTCAGACCATTTACCCATCCCCCGCCCCGCAACCCTCAAAATTAAGAACACGTAAAAGTACCATGAGATTGAGCACCATCAGCAATACCAGAAAAATTCAATCACAAAATCTAAGATGTTTCCATAGCTATTTTTTTAAAGCGAAATGCTGGCCTAAACGCCACAGCTATCCAAAACGGCCAGAGTACAAAACCTTGGTGGATACCGCGGAAGTGTCAGCTAGATGGCCCCGCAATGGCACTATGGTGAAGAACATTCCAACCTGTTGGGTGATTTTAGATACAATGCAATATTTTGCAATTTCAGAAACCGTTATTAGTGCTCATGAATTTTACAATGGGACACTGATATTCAAGTAAGGTCGATACAATGAAATTAACTTTTAAAATCATTGGGACTCATTCGAAACGTAATTAATTATGGGCTTCATTCTTGCTGTTGTCAATGTTTCCAAAATGTAACTATAAACCAAATAACAGGAACAACCTTAACTAAGGGAGGTTACAGGAAGCGTTGCTGAGCACAAAAAAGCGCTTTAATCGTAAACACGCTGGACTTTTGTGCTTGATGAGCGAATATAAGTCGAGGGGAACCTCTGGTATTATGATGACCGAAAGAGGTAGAATCTGGTAATTACGGCTATGATTCGCAAGGTATTGGCATTTCAAATGTATTTTCCACTGGGTATACAAGATACATTTTAAATTCCCAATGAATACCTTTGTTTCTCAAGTCAAGTAACTACACGCATAAAACTTAGGACCGGTCAAAAGGCAACATTTTCAAAATAAAAGTGATAATTTAACATATTGCAATGCTGCAGACCGATAAAAATATGGTTTAAAACATTCAAAGCAGACAAAAGTGACCAGCTCAACTTTTAAAAGCTGTATATTTAACAGACGAACTGAATTCTGTAACAGAAATCAGAATCGGTATTGAATAAATATTGCATTTTCTTCAAAATGTATACAACAAAATATCTATTGCAATTATAGTGGCATCTGTATGGTAGCTAAGTCGTTGCTATTTTGCTACTTTCTAATGAATGCAAGAGGTCCTGCCCTCTGATGTATACGAGGCAACGTTATGTGTATCAGCAGCTGCTCTGGGGTTAAAATTTGGTGTATTTAAGAGCTGTCATTTAAACACAGTCCCAGATGTGTCAGCGCCGTCTTACCTTGGGGTCTAGTTTTTTATAACTGGGATCTTCGTCGTCCACCTCGAAGTAGAGCTCGGAAGAGGTGATTGACAGGGTTCCCTTAGCAACTACAGCCGGAGCGATGAGCTGGACAGCAGTGGTGAAATTCACAGGTCCTGGGAATAGGTGAACAGGATAGCTTACTAACAATTGTTCGTTTTATTCATATCAAGTAAGAAAAAGCTTCATCAAAAATATGATTTTCAAGCAAATATAGAGAGGCAGTAAGAAAGACATCCACAAATAAATCTGAAATTTAAACAAATCACAATACACCGTGTGTAAACATTACACTAGTGATGTATTGAGAATTAAAAACGATTGGTTTTAGCACAGCCGGGCCTGTACATATTCAGAATTTGCAAAGGAATTTGCTGTAATTATAATCACTTCGTTTACACATTTTGATTTAACAACCTGTAGGATGACCCGTTAAAATGTAGCTATCTTATTTACCAATACTTAATACTCACATAACTTACACTACAGCTAAAATGTATATTTTGCTTAATACGTTTGGAAATGGTCAATGCACTAGAATTGGAACAATGATTGCTTAAGAAAATCACATTTTAACTCTATACGCGGAACAGCTTTTATGGGAATTGCCGTTGTTTTGAGATGCCGGGAATGCACATTTCACAGCTGCCCAGTTGGTTTACAGCTGAATGCACTTCATTGTAATAATCACTAAGTACAAAGGGATTTATAGAAGGGATATCATTTCGCAACAAGAGCATTGAGCCATTAGCTATAAACATACAAAACCGATATAAGTGTTTTATCTGATGTGCTCCAAAAGACAGAATTATGAAAGCTATGTTAAGGGAAAAGGTGAAGGGAAAACATAGATCTAATAATGCACACAGCATGTTTAACGCATTTACGTCATAAAATATTTTATATATTGGAAGCAACTTATAGGCTGAAATACAGTAGTAACCATTATTTTGTTATACGTTTATTTTTAATATTTGATTTAGGAAATGTATAAACTATCGCTGACCATGGTAACTGATATCGTGAAATTTAACGAGGACAATAGAGCTTTCGCAACAACCCAATATGAATTTACTGAAAGAAGCAGCGCTCCTGGGCCATATCTCATACTGCGGCCTGTGCAGATTTCAGAAGCGCTAAAGTTCGCTACTACACTGATGGCTTTATATTAAAAAAAATATACACGACATCAAATCAGGTTCACTCGACGAACTGGTGGAGGTAATCATTCTGTGAGTAATTGCCAAAAAATTTCCAAATTAATTGTCATTTTCATTGATTGCTTAGACCCGAGTAGTCTTTAATCTCTCATCAATCTTAATGTATGCCACCTCGACAATAGCGGGCGATTCTCATGTGAGATTAGAGCAGGATTTGCCCTCTATTCCCAGTCTACAATATACTGTGTTTGCAGATGGTCAGCAGATAGATACAAAACCGCCTTGATTTCCCCAAGCTCTTTCAAAAATGGATGGAATCACCATCTCGTGTTCTCTGCCGTCTCGCCGTGCCCTTAATGCATTAACATGTAATACAGGAGAGAAATAACATTTTTCAATCACGGTGAGACATTCAATTACAATGAGAACACAGCAGCCATCTGCAATGATCTGGCATTGCACACAGCCCATGGGCTCCTATAGGAGACCCCTGATAACTTCCAGTTAATTTACACTACAGACTTTATTAGAAAGGATTACTGCTTAATCCTATTCCCAATGTCAAGATTTTATAATTAAACCCTGCTCTCACCCCTTTACACTGTCTACTGCGGATATCTGCGCTGTATTGGGAAAGTGGCTACATCGCAAAATAATTTCACACTTGTTACTTTAGTTGAGGGCGAAGTTGAAAACAAAATTTAAACAGCAAATAGTGTTATTTACCTATACATCTGTAGATGAAATCATTTTAAATGAACAGTTCCAAAGTCAAGCACTATACAACGCATTTTTAATGAACGTGGCTGTTTCCATGTCGTGTTGTAATACAGAAGATCCCAAACACTAAATGTATAATTTATAAATGTGTTACCGCATACATGGTATAGACATAACACGTCGCTGGGTTTTATTTCCTCGAATTATGTTTACTATAAATACGGTTTCAAACACTAATTTGATGATGTCAATAATTGCTAATCTCTATTACCACTTTAGGAACATTTCCCTCTGTACTACAAGCTATCTTCCCCCCTTTGCCTTCAGACGAGCAGCCCCCTCTCCCCCGCACCTGACCACAGAAAGTATTCTCAGTCTACTTTTTTTTCTGCCCCCTCTCGCAGCGGTGGCAGCAATCCGGTTCCAACCGCACCCTAGCGGAAAGATCAATCCTCCTTCCTTGCACCCAGCATTGGCAGCTATCCCCTTCCCTCTCCAGCGCTGCTCCTCGTTTCCCCTTTCCAATTGCCAGTGTGGTGACATCCGAGCTCCCTCCCCACCCTCCACGGCCGGAGATGGCAGCAAATCGTCGCCCACCTGCCCTGAAATTCAGTCACAGAGTCGGTCGCTATGTACAGGGGCATCCTAAAGAATGTGATATCGCGAAACATATCGACCAGATCAGTTTTTCCTTTTGTAGTCTTGAGAAACCTTCGGCCAAGTTCCCATCTGTCCCGAGTTATTCCTGGAGTTATCTACCGGGAGGCGACTGCATTTAAAAAAAACTCATTCTCATGCGATATGAAACCAATTTATTTATTATGGACGTTATTTTCCCTAATTTAACTGTTATCAAGTAGTTAAGACATTACTCCACAGATAACTGGTGGAAGGTGAGGAATGGGGAAATACTACAGATGTCAGCTATAAAGTGAAATCCCAAGTTGAAGTAATTTGTTTTGCTATTAAACAATAAGGGCACACGCCATGCGGACTTTTTGAGTATCACATCTGAATGATGTGGACGATAACTTGTAAACGCATTTTGTTCAACTAAATAATACGATCAAGAAGGGGAACTTGTTTCTATTTACAATTTGTGGCTTGATGGCTTTTCGCCGTATTTCTAAAGTCAGATTTGACCAAACCTAATTGCATTTTACGATGATTGAGCGTCTGTATGAACCGAATCAGGTAACCATTATGTGGTTGGATAGGCAATGGGCAACGCTGGCACTGACTCGCCCTCCGCTTGCTTTTTTCATAGAAAGAGCTGGTTCTTAGGTTGTGGGGAGTCGGGTCCGAACATAAAGTTATAAAGTTATAGACGGCAAGAACTACCATCAGTCACTGTCGTTCTGGGCACTTAAAAATCTCTCGACAAGCCATGTCATTTCATTGCAAACTTTTCAAGGTGAGTAGAAATGAAGTGCAAGGAGACAACCCAGGCACACAGGGAAATGCGGAAAGTCAAATGCTAATGTAATGTTGGAGCTTCTGATACAATTGCGAAGGAAAATGATATTTTTATTGGCTTCATTAGGATCAGGCCAATTCATCACTGTCCCAGCAACAGTCCCCGGACTGAGCTTGTGAAATTACACAAGGAGCTTTAGTTGGAACGTTAGGCTGGTGTAAAGAAAGGCAAATTATTTTACCCGCCATGTTATCAATCTCCTTCTCTTCCAGTGAAGTGAGCGTATCGTCGTCTCCCTCCAGCAGAATCTCGCTCTCGGAGTTCTGGTTGCCCACAGCCTGGGTCCGAATGGACTGTCTGCCTTTAACCAGCACATCCTCTTCAGAACCTGCCAACACACACAGCCCAGGCCGATGAGAAACTAAGCAACAGTCAAAAATCTAAATCATCACAATAAAAACCACCGCTTATAGGCGATTAGTTCAATATTTCATTAAAAAATAACGAGACATTTCCACCCTCTTCAACGTTTGATAATCTCTACTTCAAAAATAGTTGGTTTTATGCGAAGTTCCACTGCTGGTACTAGAAGCTGCCATGTTTCTGTGCGGTTTTCAACTAATTTTATTTAAGCAGATCTAGAAGAGCGTTGCTCACATTTGAATTTGATTATTTCGTCTTCATTTTAATAACTCTTATTTTTCTATGGATTTATAACGCATCCGATATTAAAATCGAATGGTGTTCACCAGATCCCAAGTTATGGATTTCTACTGTGTACAGAGAACCGGCTTACTACCAGGCTATAGCTTTATGGAGAACAGTTGTGCTTTCTTCAATCTATTTTATATCACAATAAATCTGCATTTCACACAAATAGGGGACGCTATAGAGCGGCGTGAACATTCATACAACCGTCACTCGCACTGAACAAAATAAAACAAAACACACCGACAAGAGAAGCAGCATTGCATAAACACCAGGACAATATAAAGCGAGTAATTATTATTCATGGGTTGTATGCGATAGACTGGTAAAGCGATTTCCCTTTTTAAAAAGGAAACTTGTTACGAAACTTCAACACTTTATTCCAGGTAATATTTAATACGCAAGACTAAAGTTAACACACTGCAAACCTTAGGCTTCGGCTCCTTAACCGCCCTCCGCCACAGGTTTCATGTGAGAACAAATGACCATTAACTGACGAAGGCTTCGTTTCAGCAGCTATCTAAAACTTGGTACTTTTTCACCGACTCCAATTGTTAAGTATTTGCTCTGAGGTCTTCCAATTGTAATTACAAAAACAAAGCATTTACAATACTTCAAAACAATTTAACGCCACGGAGATTAAGGGAAGGAAGTCAGCTCAAGATTTACCGTGTAGAAACGCTACCAACTCTTGCTCTATTTGGCAAAATGATTAAAATTCTGAAAGTCAACCTCCTATTAAACTCAGTTCATAATGATTTTAGATACAAAGGCGTAAGTCAGAATGACAAACCAGCTATATGGCAGTTCACTTTTTGTTGTTCTTTATTAATACGCGATAACTTTTATGAAATGCAAGGAAGACTTCAATGAAACCCTCCTTGGGACAAGTCATTTAATTTAGCACAGTAGTTTAACGTATAAAAAGTTGTCTAAAACGCTAAAGTTTTTTGTCTGCGGTACACGAATGAAACATCAAATCTTATATTATATGCTAAAATAGATAAGATTTATGTATTAAAGAGGGAGTTGAAACACTTGTAAAAATCCTATTCACGTGGTGATTCTAACAGGCAAACACTCCTTAAATGCTGATTTAGTACTCAGCAGTTTTATAACATTTTGTTTTGGAATTTCTTGCGTTCAAAAAAGCGTTTAGATTGGATCACAAACTATATCTAAATAAAGGCAATGCCATAAATGAAAATTAAAATGTGCACCTAAAACATAACATTTCCATCAATATTAGTGAGGATGAAGGGCTGAAACAACAGATGGTGCGCCACCTTGACTGCATTCTCCCTTCCAATTCTAACACATTTAAATATGCTTCCACAAAACAAGTTCCAGAAAGTGCTGAACAGTTTGCCAGAAACAGCTCAAGCCCATAATTCCTCATAGTTAGGGTTATTATGAATACTTAATTGCAGTATTTTAAAACATCATCCAAATCGTTTTATTAATAAACCCAACACACTATTCTACAGGGTGAGCACCAAGTCCTACAAAACTGGATCACATTTTTAAATTATACTTTCCCTTTAACTTCATGCCATTACCCCTCGTTAGAACATCATGTCACATTGCTAAAATTCCTAAAAGACTAATCCTCAGGAAAGTCGAGGAGAAATATCAAAACAATTACAACGCTTAGATTTCTGACATTTCAAAAACTAAAAACACATCCCAAAGTTTCCTAACTGTGGTTAATCCCAATTTTGCGACATGTACAATGTGGATCTTATTTACTAAAATGTTTTCCTACCATTTCAACTTTTAATATGTTAGCTTTTCTATTAGGCATTGCACTGGCAGATATTCAAACATCTCTTCACACAATATTAGCCTTCTTGTTAGAATATCAAATATTTAGCAATATCTTACATACTTCCACTCTTCAGCAAATTAAACAAAATACAACCACAATCATGCCCTAACTCCTTGCTCTCCATTATGGGCTCTTGGTAGTGCAGGTACACTCCTTAGAGGAATGCAAAGCATCAGTACTGAATTATACGTCTGTCTCTCACTGCTCTCTACCAGGGCAATGTAGTGCTCTGTACATTATTACTTAATGCACAAGCAGAGCTCATGTACACCACATGCTCATCAACATCAGGTTGCCAGCGAATTTTTAAAAATGAGTAAACGGTGAGCATGGTCATGTTGATGTTTGAACATTAAAATGTAAATGCGGTTCATGAGATCTCTACATTAAAAAATTTACTTCACCCGTATTTCAATTACACTGTAGCAGATATGGAGCCCAAAAGGAGAGACTAACTTCTTCAGATGATGTCAAACTGCTTGTTGAAACACAAATTGCCTTCAAAGTAAGTATACTGCATCAATGCAAAGCAGTTCTGCAGAAACTGCGATATGACTTTCTTATTATGATCCAAATTTAACTATATTATGTGATACCAAATGATCCAAACCTATCACATTTCAATTATTCACCATTTGCTAAACTATTTAATTGGTCTTCATTGTCGTTTTTTTCTCTCTCTTCCTTCACTCTAGCTTTAATACCTGGAAGAAGCATTAAATTTCTTATAATTACGGAGCTAGGGCCTCGACTGTCTCTAAAATACAACAAACACAAACATTACATCATATTTTGGTTCATTCCAGTCTAGCAAAGCTGTGTTTAGTTTACCAAAGTCTTGCTTGCCACAAAAAATATGCAATTTGACTGTGATTATCTCATGAAAACAAAGCAATTCAATCAATTAGCATACCACAGTAATACAGTCCCCCGTGGCATGCTAAATCAGTCACATTTCAAATTTGGCTTCCAAATACAATGCAGTTCTTTTTCCAGATTGCTTTACAACATACAGGTAAATATTACAATTTAATTTGGTTAATTAAAAACTCAAATGGTCTCCAAAATTCCACTCAATTGCAGTAAGTTCACTTTTTAAAAAATCTACATAAAATAGCAAATTATCAAAGGTCTGAAAAAGCAATTAGTAGGACATGAAATACTTAAACCAAGCTGCTCAGTTTGTGTAGGGAAGACAAATTGTCAAGGATTTTTGTAAATTGTTAATTCAAAGATAAAAAATTGCTTGCTGTGAGAAAAAAAATCCCGTACAAATATTTAACATGGTCTTCCTGCAACTAAATGTCCCTTGAGATTCTTCATTTAGCAGCAGTATTACAGTATCCCAATATATACCACATGCAAGGCTAGTTACAGCTCATAGCCAGCACTGGGTTACAACACTTTTAGTACTTTTAATATTTTATTAAAAAATCCTGACCTGCCAGTGTTAGAGCAAATAAAATCTAACATGCCTTTATAATAAACATTTCAATGAGAAGTATTTTCAGCTTTAGATAGACAAAAAATGTGTAGTTAACTCAAAAGTCAAGTCACCACAATCAAATTCTGGCAAGCGGTGCAAACTGCATTGAAGAGATTGTCTCACATGCTCGCGCTTTGCACCAGCTGCAGTACAACTCTTACCAGTACAAACTGAAGATTAAAAAAGGTTAAAAAAAATGAAGTTATAAAAAGTCATTTCCTTATCAACATTAAAAATATCTCTCTCTCTCTTAGGCAGTCCCTCGGAACCGAGGATGACTTGCTTCCACAATAAAAATGAGTTCGCAGGTGACTGATGAGTCCAATGCGGGACCTACAGTCTCTGTCACAGGTGGGGCAGACGGTGGTTGAAGGGGCGGGTGGGTGAGGTGCTTGGGTTGATGTGCGCTCTTTGTGCTGCCTGCGCTTGGCTTCCGCTTGCTCCCGGCGAAGAGACTCGAGGTGTTCGGCACCTTCCCGGGTGCTTCTCCTCCACTTTGTGCGGTCTTGGGCCAGGGATTCCCAAGTGTCAGTGGGGATGTTACACTTTTTCAAGGAGGCTTTGAGGGTGTCCTTGAAGCATTTCCTCTGCCCACCTGGGGCTCTCTTGCCGTGCCAGAGCTCCGAGTAGAGCGCTTGTTTTGGGAGTCTCGTATCGGGCTTGCGGACAGTGTGACCCGTCCATCGGAGCTGATTGAGCGTGGTCAAAGCTTCGATGCTGGGGATGTTGGCCTGAGCAAGAACACTGATGTATTAAAAATATAACCAGTATTTGGATGCCAGTGATTGGGGCTCCATACATACAAGTTCTACTTGTTTAACCAGAGAGAAATGCTGAGTTGGCAACATAACTCAGCTTGCTGTTGTTCTGAGATGATGCCTGTATCTACAGTATAACCACCATAGAACAAAGTCCAAAATAACAAATCCAGCATTAGGTACTAAATTCTAATGCATATAATACATTTAGGAAAACAATAAAAAAAATAACAGAATAATGAACAATTTATATTGTGTGAAACAGAACAAAGTAATCCATGTAGCACACAGATAGTGAAGCACAAATAGCAGCAATAGTTACAACACAAAAGGATCCATGCATTTTCTTTTACCAGTGTCCTTTAAATTCTCTTAAAATCAGCCCTGGGAAATGCAATTAAATTGTCAGAATTAACAAATTTGTTTTTAACAAGAGAGTGGCCTGAAGTACAATGGTGGGTCTGGTATTGATCGGCAGCACAGGGAACATTACTCTTCAGGTATTTACTCTGCCACCTCCACACCAGAGGCCTTACTTCAGACCAAATCAATCCCAAGAAAAGATGGCTCTTTTCAGCAATAAATACATAACTAGCCTCAGCAGAACTACATTGCTCTGGGATATTTTATAGTAAACTGTTCTAAAGTTCTAGCCTGGTTTAAACAATTGCATATATACCCAGGTCCATAGACAGAAAGCAGATCTCTCTAAAAAGCTACTGTTAAAACAAGAAAGAACATTGTAAAGAAAATGAACGTTTTGCAGAAATCCTTTTCGTTATTAAACAAGGTAAACAGGTAAAGGTAAATGCCATAATTTATACACATTTACAGATGGTAAGACATTGCAACCTAAATAAGACAATTTAACAGGGAAACCTTTCTAAATCCTTTCATCTGTTGAGCAGCGTCTTCCCTGTAAATATAATCTAATTTCTAAACAAATCTATGTAATATTGGTTCATATTCACAAATTCAAACACCAACTCAATATGCTGTGTACTTGGTATTATAAAGTAACAAGGCCACCCGTAAAAAAATGAAAGCAGGAAATTTGAATATCTTAAAATAAAAGTGTGTAAAAATGCTGATTTACACATTTATAAGTAAAAATATTCAAAACTTACTGCTATAATTTTATGTGGCCGTACTACCTTTTAACACCAAGTACACAGTGCATTGAGTTGGAGTTTGAACTTAGGTATATAATGCCACAGTTACCATTTCACACTGTTATGATTTTGAGAATGATGTGGACATGATGCACTGTACTCGGAACAGGAAAATCGGAGTTCTGTCCATGTGTTCGTAAATGTATCCACAGAGCTCTACTTACCAGTGTCAAAATGCTGGGCAATTTGCTGTTTGCTGGTGCTAGAATATTCATGAAATATTTGATGTCAGAAAGGAATCAGTCAGCTCTTTGCTAACATTAAAAATGTTATTTAATGCTGGGCTAAAGCTCTAATTTTCTGATTAGTCATATTACTATACGTGAGTTGAAGTGGACAAACTATTTTACTAAAAAAAACCTGTGATTTGTCTTCTGTAGGCAACTAGAGGGCCAGAGAAAGAAATAGACACAAAGGAGACACCACAAAACACTCAAAATATACAAGTACTGAGGATGTGGTTCCTCAATCCTTTTTCTTCCCAACTCATTTTACAGACCTGGGTTCTACCGTGGTGTCTAAGCACTCGGATACTGGGTTCGTTTTTTGTGAACAACGTAGAAAAGCTTTTGTGAGTATTTGGTAGGATTAAAAGTAGAAGTTAAAACCCACTACAATTGTTCTAGTCAACAACAGCAACAACTTGTATTTATATAGCGCCTTTAACATAGTAAACGCCTTTAACGTAGTAAAACATCCCAAAGCGCCTTTAACGTAGTAAAACATCATAAAGCGCTTCACAGGAGTTTATAAAACAAAATTTGACACCAAGCCACAAAAGGAGAAATTAGGGCAGATGACCAATAGTCAGCTACTGTTATATTTAAGCCAGGGAAACAGTGGCACAGTGGGTTAATATATTACAAAAGCAAAATACTGCAGATGCTGGAAATACTCAGGTCAGGCAGCATCTGTACAGCGAGAAACAGAGTTAAGGGCCGAGATTTTGAGGGGGTCAGTGGCTGCGATTGGTGGCGGGGCGGGTGGGAAAGTGGTTTTTCTCCCCAGCGGGTCAGGACCCCGCTGACACATGCCTTTCCCTGATGTCGGGTCGGTCAGCGCCGAGCAGACCCGACACGCAGCGGCAGGGGACCCAATTCAGGTAATTATGACCTTGTTTAGAGATCATTAAGAACACATTTGAGCTCACCTTTTGATTTTACGTGCTCACCCATGTGGTTCTTGCTGCTCGGGGACCACGTCCGTTAAGCTGAGGCGGGAGTTCAGTGGTCATTGAATCAGTTGTTGAGTTGACAGCTTCAAATGTACAGTAAAAGCTCCCACCTTACAGAGATATCTTCCCTTAGCCATAAGCTCTTCCTCACTGCATTTCACAGATTCACCATGCTGCAAGTCTTTACACAAGTCTCCATCCAGTCTGACTTCATTCCCTCTCTCACCATTGACAGATCACTTCTGTCATCTCTACTTCACCTGCCATCTATTCCATCAGCATGGGTGCCCTTTATAATCTCTCACCTTGGTCCTCAGAATCCCACCACAATCAGCCCCAACACCAGCAGCACCAGGCACACCAACAGCACCAGCACCACCGCCAACCTTCTCTGCAATCAACTGATGCTACACAGGACAGAGGGCATCAGCACCCAACCACATTGCTGCCCAGGAGGCCAGGGATGGCCTCACCATGGCCAGATTTACTTCACTTGATGCTGTACACCCTGGCTGCCACATGATGCACCAGGTTAGCACCACCCCACACCACCACCATAAAGCATCCCAACAATGCCCAAGCCATTCCTTTCACACTCATCACCATTGTGGGGGGTACCGTTATGTTACACCATTCACTGCAACTCACGAAGCCACTTCCAAAGGTGCACACAAATCTGTCCAAGAACTCAAAAGTGTTGAAAATAAAGGTTTCAATGTTTGGCACCACATTAACAGAAACTTTACATGAACATTGCATAAAACACCCAAGTGCCTACCCTCGTGTGTTGTTAGTTGGTATGATTGCACTAGGATGAGGGTGAGTGTAAGGAGTGGCTAGTGAGATGGAGATGTGATAATATAGATAGCGAGGGATGGGTGGAGGTCCAAGGTACGTTGGTGTGAGTAAGGATGTGTAAATAGGGAAGGCAGAGTGATGGGGATGTGATCAGAGGCACAGCAGGATGAGGTTGAGTGTGGCTTTGTACTAATGTTCCGTGATCTACTGCGATCATTGAAACGTTGGTGGCACTGCAGCCTGGTCCTCCGGACGACATCCCTGCTTGTGTCCTCCTGTGCAATGTGCAACCAGGCTGTGCTGATCTCCTGGGGAGGTCTCTTCCGCCCATGGGAAGGGAAAAGGACCTCCCTGCATGCTGTGACTTATGCTTATGGAGGGAGTCATGGGAGAGCCTGGATGCAGCCCTGCACCTCTGTGCAGTCATTGTCAGTGTTTGCAGCACTTCAATGCCGTAGAACAGTGACAGCACAAATGTCAAAATAAATTTGGACATGGTCCTTTTAAGGAAACCAGCTGATGACGTGTCATCAAATGACGTCACCAGACCTGCTTCCTCTAATTGGCCAGGAAACGCACTGGGCGGGCTTAACAAGCCCAATCAAGGTAAATTAATTTCAGACAGCGGGATGGAGCCAGCAATGGGGTCGGGACCCACTACCGACGATGCCCGCCACTCGCTACCAACGATGCCAGCCACAGACCCGCCGAGGTAAGCAAAGTCGCGGCCAACATTTCAGGTCGATGACCTTTCATCAGAACTCAATAAATAAAGGGTTGATATATTGTTCTCTCACTTGAGGGACATGGTTTGAATCCAGTCCAAATAGATGTGAGAAAAATCTCCCTTTGATGATGGATCTTTAGGGTCATAAGTGAAATGAATATAGGCTGTCTCAAATCTAACTCCCAGTGGATATGAGCCCAGGGTATAAAACTGCACATAATTCACCGCTAATTGTGCAACTTCACTCAAAAAGGCTACAGGAATAGATGGTGTGAGAAACAGAAATATCTTTCAGAATGTTTTAGTTAAAGAGCAACTACATAGAGGGCCAAAGAATGAAGAACCTTAATGCTAAACCATCAAGGACCATTGCTATCTCGACTAGCATTTGTTTCACAAATCACAGTTAATATAATATGGTTTGAGGTATAATTTACAAAACAAACACATCTCAACTGTTAAAAGAAACATGATTTTTTTGTGCCAATAATAAACTATTAGGAAGTAAAGGTGTAATAGGGCCATTTTATCTTCAGTTTATAATATAGAGATGCTCCTTAACAACTTAAGCTGGAAGAATAGTAACACTTGAAAGGGAACTGGATAAATACTTGAAGGGAAAAGATTTACAGGGCTATGAGGAAAGATCAGGGGAGTGGGATTAATTGGATAGCTCTACCAAAGAGCTGGCACAGGCACGGTGGGCCGAATGGCCTTCTTCTGTGCTGTATTATTCTATGATTCAAATAACCAGCCACATTCTGCGGGAAGGTCTGCTTTACTGCTGTGCAGCAACCGGAACATTTTGGATATACAGCTTGAAGAATACACAACACAAAGGATCTAATTCAAAGGAAACAGAGTGTGAGAAAAGCAAAGAAAGATTGAAGCAGAGTACAAAAATGGGAGACTGAAGAGTAAAAAATTAAGGCTGCTAAAGAAAAAATTATAGAATACATAGCTGGTACAGAAAAATCAACATATGATATATGAAAAATTGAAAGGATGGTGGAGAAAATGTAAAACTGTCTGAAAAAAACCCAGAGAATGCAGAATACAACTTAAGTGGCTGTGACAAAATAAGCAAATTTTAACAAAAAGATCTAGAATGTAAAGAAATTCAATGAAATCTCACCATCTTGGCATAAAAAGAGCATGAGTGTTGTATTCTAATTAGCACAATTTTTATGTACCTATATTACTTTTGAACAGTGAATTTGTTCTAAATGAAATCAATAGCTGCCACAGAAACAAGAATTTACAAAGCAAAAATATGGACGTCAATTATCAATTGAAAATGACTACCCCATTATACAGGTGCATTAGGGAGTTCTGCTGGTGCAGCGAGGTTGGTGCTCGTGCAGGAAAGTTCTATAATGCAACCAAACTTGTAGCATATTGAACTTGTTTGGGACATTTCTTTAGTTTATATATTATACACATAAATACATATGTACACTCATACATACACACAAAGTTGATGCTACTCATGGTGAGTTTGAGCTCTTATATGAACAGGGATATCAGGCCAAATAGTACAATCAGGTACAGTGATTTATCAACATGGGGGTGGGGGAGTGATCACTACCACCTGAGGCCAAGGTCTGCCAGCAATGATATGAAGTCTTTTGGTCCAGCAGTGCTTTAAGTGGGGCTCTGGGGTCTGGGAGCATCACACATATAGGGTCTGGGAGCATGGGTCAGGTCATGGGATCTGAGACCACTGCGAGATGGGAACTGGGAGTATTAGGGGTGGTTCTAGGATCCAAGAGATAGATAGATACAGGTACACGTACACACACATCTGCCCTAACTACGATTCTTTCCCCTGCTCTTCTGAAGATGCCGAGTTGTGCTACAACACACGTCCACCCACAGCCGCTCTCTAGTCCTTATCCAAGTGGCCATTCTTCATTGTGACCTATGTGACCTAGATGCCAAGAGAACAAGCACTGGAAGGACTTATTGGTTGTTGGAAAGCATCACAACCAAATCCAACCTGACCCCAATGGACATTCACACATACACACTCACCAACTGCAGTTACTGGACAGCAATCTGTTGCACTGGCTAATTTTTCCCTTTCTCAGTTCCTGGCTACAGAGCATTTATAGAGCTTCAGCTTCTAGCCTGGCTGAGATCAGCTAACTCAACACAAGACCTGACACTCAGCAGCACACTTACTATTTAAGATATTCTGGAGGTAAACAATTAGAAATTATAAACAGTAACAGTAAAATGTTCACAGTGGTACAAGTTACTGAAAATCAGTACTTGTGATAGATTGATTACTCACCAGTCAAGTCTTGTATGTTACTTTAGTGTGCATCAACACAAGCCTTATGCCAGATCCGTCAAAGGCTATTGTAAGACCGGAAAATAGTAGATAAGTTGGAACATCTAGATAAGCATGACAATGACCTAAACATGAATGTATATGTGCCTGTAAGCACTGCATTACAATAGAGTTCAAAGAACAAGTATGTGCAATATCTACACCAACTGGATGTCAATTAGCATCCTACTCTTTAATCAGCAATGTTGACAAGTAGAAGTCGTGGTGTACTATGTGCACAGCCTCTAAAACTGCTAACATCCAAGAATCTAATGATTTCATCACCAACCAAACTGTCAAAGGTGATCCTAAGACAAAATAGAGAATCTATTTTTCTGGTTTGCACATAGATTTTGACTTGGATTCTGCAATTATTCCATATGATTATTAAAATACATCAAGCCTTCACTTCCTTTTGCTGTTCTTGTCCACCTCATGTGCTTTCTCTTTTTTGTGTCTTTTCTATTCTCTCCAACACAAATAGTTTCCATGATACACTCAATCTAGTTGCAATTGCAAATGGGAAAACATTTACTTGTAAATAGCAGCATTTCATTTGATCTGAAGTTCTGGTGTTTGAAAGGTGAAGGTGTAAATGCATCTCTCTTCAACTTTGCTCAACTCCCAGTGCAGGGATACAAATACTCAAATTGGAGGCCAGCATGTTTTGCTATTCAGTCTGCTGCTAATGAAACTGCCCTATCATAATCTGGTTTCACCAACAGGTGGGAAACCTCCTCACCCAAGATTTACAGAGACGCTTTTAAAGCATCTCTGTACAGGTACTACAAAATGGGTATTTTTTTAAATGAGAAACCAAGGTGAAGGGTAGAAGGCACATGGTGCAGGATGCCAACAAGGGTCAAAATAGTAAAGGAAAAATGGTAAATCATGAAGTAGTGACTGGATAGGTGGCACCAAACTTGGGCTTTGAAAGCCTGATAATTTGAGAAGCAGTGAAAGGCTGAAGAGGTAAAGAACCCAACAGATTTTACAATAGGAAGCTTTGCAGTGAGTTGAATTCAACAGAATGAAGTTTTAAAGAGAAGAGCATGTAGCTCAGCATATTTGGAGTTTAAAGGAAGCAAGAGAGGAAAGTACTGAGAAGCACAGGCCGTAGTAATGATGCGAAAAAGCCAAGAAAGGTTGTGAGAGAAAGGGGGTGGGGTGGGCAAGAGGTTGGAGTCTGGAGGTGAGAGGGGAAATGTTTATCAGACAGGCTTTTTTTTATGATAGCAAACTATTGCGGATGCTGGAAATCCGAAATAACAACAGAAAACGCTGGAAAAACTCAGCAGGCCAGGCAACATCCGTGGAGAGAGAAAGAGTCAATGTTTCGGGTCGAAACCCTTCTACAGAACTGAGAGAAAAGGCAGGAAATGAAACAAAAGGCAGTTTGGGGGCTGGGAAATGGGGGAGGGGATGAAAGAAGAGACATTAAGAGATATTCAAGGTGAGATGAGATAGTAATAGGACAGGTAAAGAAACAGACAGTGGCTCTAGATGAAATGTGAAATGCGCTGGCAGAGTGAAAGACAGCTGCCGTGTGGGAGAGAGAGGAAAAAAAAGGGAAAAGTCACAAACAAAAATTGTAGATAAAAAATATAATATAATAGGGGCCAAAGTTATGATCTGAAGTTATTGAACTCGATATCGAGTCCGTAAGGCTGTAAAGTGCCTAATCAGAAGATGAGGTGCTGTTCCTCGAGTTTACGGTGAGCTTCCGTGGAACAATGCAAGAGGCCGCAGATGGTGAGGTCCGAGTGGGAATGGAGCGGTGAATTGAAATGACAGGTGACCGGAAGCTTGGGGTCACACCCTTACGGACTGAATGGAGGTGTTCCGCAAAGCGGTCACCCAATCTGCGTTTGGTCTCCCCAATGTAGAGGAGACCACATCGTGAGCAGCGAATACAGTATACTAAATTGCAAGAATTTTTTATACCTTGTTCAGGTGTATTAGAGAGGTGCTAGAAGAGGCTCACTGGATATGGGAGAAGTAATCAAGTCTTGGACAAACAACTTTCTACAAATTCAGAATAGCTGAGGGGGAAAAGTATGTACACAATATTACAATAAATCTCGCATTTATATTTGTTATTAGTTCATGGGATGTGGATGTCGCTGGCAAGGCCATGGTGAGCCGCCTTCTTGAACCACTGCAGTCTGTGAGGTGAAGGTACTCCCAATGCTGTTAGGGAGGGAGTTCCAGGATTTTGACCCAGCAATGATGAAGGAACGGCGATATATTTCCAAGTCAGGACGGTGTGTAACTTGGAGGGGAACCTGGGAGGTTCCCATGCACCTGCTGCCCTTGTCCTTCTAGATGGTAGAGATCACAGATTTGGGAGGTGCTGTTGAAGAAGCCTTGGCGAGTTGCTGCAATGCATCTTATAGATGGTGCACACTGCAGACACGGTGTGCCCGTGGTAGAGGGAGTGAATGTTTAAGCTGGTGGATGGGGTGCCAATCAAGTGGGCTGCTTTGTCCTGGATGGTGTTGAGCTTCTTGAATGTTGTTGGAGCTGCACTTATCTGGGCAAGTGGAGATTATTCCATCACACTCCTGACTTGTGCCTTGTAGATGGTGGAAAGGCTTTGGGGGTCGGGAGAATACTGCAGAATACCCAGCCTCTAACCTGCTCTTGTAGCCACAGTATTTATGTGGCTGGTCCAGTTAAGTTTCTGGTCAATGGCGACCCCCCCAGGATGTTGATGGTGGGGATTTGGCAATTGTAATGCCGTTGAATGTCAAGGGGCGGTGTTAGACTCTCTCTTGTTGGAGATAGTCATTGACTGGCACTTGTGTGGCACAAATGTTACTTGCCACTTATCAGCCCAAGCCTGAATGTTGTCCAGGTTTTGCTGCATGCGGGCATGGACTGCTTCATTACCTGAGGAGTTGCGAATGGAACTGAACATTGTGCAATCATCAGCGAACATGCCCACTTCTGACCCTATGATGGAGGGAATGTCATTGATGAAACAGCTGAAGATGGTTGGGCCAAGGACACTGCCATGAGGAACCCCTGCAGTGATGTCCTGGGGCCGTGATGATTGGCCTCCAACAACCACAACCATCTTCCTTTGTGCTAGGTATGACTCCAGCCAGTGGAGCATTTCCCCCGATTCTCATTTACTTCAATTTTACTAGTGCTCCTTGATGCCACATTTGGTCAAATGCTGCCATGATGTCAAGGGCAGTCACTCTGACCTCACCTTTGGAATTCAGCTCTTTTGTCCATGTTTGGATTAAGGCTGCAATGTGGTGTGGCGCTGAGTGGCCCTGGCGGATCCCAAATTGAGCATCGGTTAGCAGTAAGTGCCACTTGATAGCACTGTTGATGACACTTTCCATCACTTTGCTGATGATTGAGAGTAGACTGATGGGGCGGTAATTGGCCAGATTAGATTTGTCCTGCTTTTCATGGACAGGATATACCTGGGCAATTTTCCACATTGTCAGATAGATGCTAGTGTTGTAGCTGTACTGGAACAGCTTGGCTACAGGCATGCTTAGTTCTAGAGCACAAATTTTCAGCACGACAGCCGGGATGTTGTCGGGGCCCATAGCCTTTGCTGTATCCCGTACACTCAACCATTTTGTGATATCACGTGGTGTGAAACGATTTGGATGCAGATGGTGGGGACCTCAGGAGGAGGCCGAGATAGGTAATCCACTCAGTACTTCTGGCTGAAGACGGTTGCGAATGCTTTAGCTTTGTCTTTTGCACTCACGTGCTGGGCTCCGTCATCATTGAAGATGGGGATGTTAATGGAGCCTCCTCCTCCCATTAGTTGTTTAATTGTCCACCACCATTCATGACTGGATGTGGCAGGACTGCAGAGCTTTGATCTGATAGGTTGGTTGTGGGATCACTTAGCTCTGTCTATAGCATGCTGTTTCCACTGTTTAGCATGTATGCAGTCCTGTGTTGTAGCTTCACCAGGTTGGCACTTAATTTTTTAGGTACACCTGAGGCTGGTCCTGGCATGCAGTAGTGGTGCTACCGAGCCACTCTGGGTGATGGACATTGAAGTCCCCCACCCAGAGTACATTCTGTGCCCTTGCTACCCTCAATGCTTCTTCCAAGTGGTGTTCAACATGGAGGAGTACTGATTCATCAGCTGAGGGAGGGTGGTAGGTGGTAATCAGCTGGAGGTTTCCTTGCACATGTTTGACCTGATGCCATGAGACTTCATGGGGTCCGGATTCAATGTTAAAGACTCACGAGGCCACTCCCTCCAGATATATATATATATATATATATCGCCTCATCATGCCAAATGTCTCATCATTAACACAATGGGGTAGATTTTAGACTTTCACCTGAACTGGACACAACAACGGCAGAGTGGGTGCGCCAACTAGCCAATGCCAGCCCAATTTATGGGTTTTGGCCTTACTTAAATCCCACCGGTGAGCTGTGGGCACCTCACAGCAGCGTGCCAGTTGTGGGAGGGTGGGAAATTGGCTGGATTCCATGCTGAGCTGGGTCTGGAGGGGTGTGGACTTGCCAAAGTTTTTGGTGGGCTCAGGGGGAGCCAAAAAAAAGTTCAATTTGAGTAAAGGAAGGCTGACATATGAAGAAAGGCTGAGGGTGAAGCCCAAGAGAACATGCAATAGCAATTGGCTATATTTGCAAGATATATGAAGAAACTGTCTAAGAAGACAAAGTTTTCATTAAAGGGCACAAGAAATTAAAATAGAATGATTCAGCCACTGCAGTGCAAAAGGATTGGAGGGCATCACATTGGTAATTATGAATTAGCCAGAACATTCAAGGTGATCGATAATATGATGGTTAATAGCTTCCATAAGTTTAGAAAGTGCAGGGCTAGGGCTAAAAGGGAAAAATCACCTTTCTTAAGGATATGGAAACTTCCAAGGACAATGAAAGATGTAAAAAAATAACACGTTTCAAAACCTTAAACAATACACTGAAGCTATATTATGCTGCGTTGGTAAGTGACAGGACATGGAATTATACTAATGATTCCTGACAAGTTAGTTGTCTGATTAGCGTGACAGGAAATAATTCAGGTTTCTTACAAAGAAAATACACGGAAGTTACAATATGAAAACAGGCCATTTGGCCCAGTCCGTGTTGGCGCTTTATTGAAAAGGACCCAAATTATCAAGTTTTTAAAAATATTTTTATTTCCTCATAAGGCAGCATCCTAGTGAATCTGCGCTATATCCTCTTGAAAGCCTCAATATCCTTCCTATATTGTGGAGCCCAATACTGCACATAGAATCATAGAATAGTTACAGCACAGAAGGAGGCCATTTGGCCCGTCGAGCCCATGCCAGCTCTGCACGAGCACTTCAGCTACAGTGCCACTCCCCTGCCCTTTCCCCGTAGCCCTGCAATTTTTTTCCTTCAGGTTCTTATCCAATTCCCTTTTGAAAGCCACGATTGAATCTGCCTCCACCACCCTCTCAGGCAGTGCATTCCAGATCTTAACCACTCGTGTAAAAATGTTTTTCCTCTTGTCGCCTTTGGTTCTTCTGCCAACCACCTTAAATCTGTGTCCTCTCATGTGAACTTATCCAAACCTCTGCTGCCCGTATCCTAACCCGCACTAAGTTCCGCTCACTCATTACCCCTGTGCTCGCTGTCCTACATCGGCTCTCAGTCTACCAACACCGATTTTAACATTCACATTCCCTTGTTCAAAATCCCCCATGGCCTCACCCCTCCCTATCACTGGAAGCTCCTCTAGCCCTATGAGGTATCTGCGCCCCTCCAGTTCTGGCCTCTTGCGCATCCCCGATTTTAATCGCTCCTCCTTGGCGACATATTTCCTATGTCAACTTGCATTTCTATAGCATGCAACATAATACATAACCCCAAGTGCTTCACAGAAGAGAAACAAACAAGCAGTAATAGAAGAATGCATGTACAGGAAACTACAGTATGAATACCAAAGTGTACAGATTGAGATGCAAGGCTGAACAAGGTTGCAGCGATAGGTTGGGGTAATGTCATGGATGGATTTATAAATAAGGACACAGTTTTTGAATTAAATGCATTGGGAGTCAGGGAGCCAACAGAGGTTACCAAGGATAGATGTGATGGGTGAGTGGGACTTAGGATGTGGGCAGCCAAATTTTTGATGAGTTGGCATTTCTGCAGGGTGCAAGTCAGGAGGCCGGTGAGGAAAACATTCGAGAAGTAAAGCCTGGAGGTAACAAAAGTGTGGATAAGTCTTCCCAGTGGCAGTAGGGTGACGCAAGGACAGAGGCAGCTGATGTTGCAGAGGTTTCCTTTATGTGTAATAATGTTTGCAAATGACTGACTGGTTCCTTGTGACTAGGATCAGCAAGGTAGCAGAGATAAGCAAAGATACCAAAAAGAAATCACATTTCTTTCAAAAATATTAGAACCAAACTTGTTAAATAATATACTAATAATTCATTAGAGGTAAGAAAAATGGAATCATGTATCACTTGTGTTAAAACTGGTAATTAAAAATGTTATTTCAACATAGTCATACTTCAAGAACTTCCTTGCCGACCCCCATTACTCTTCTACTTTTTCTAGTATGACATGCATTCTCAAATGATGTGAGCGAAGCTTGATCTACTTAGTGCCAATTACTAACCTTGTGAGGCTCTCTTGCACTCCTCAAACTGGATCTGATTCAGTCCTGCCGTGCTGACATTCCTGCCTGCCCCAAATCATATCCAGTCCCCTTTCTATTTAGTTCTACATTTCCAATCTTGTACCAGATTCTAATATGGCCACTATCCTTTAGCAGCCTCTGTTCTACACGAGCTATTCAAAGTCAGTAAAATAGTCTTTCATATTTTATGTAAGTTCATTATGTGTAAGTCAAATAACTGGAGAGATCAGTACATGAAACTGAGACTACTGCTCACACTGCAAATGTGTGGGTTGCAGTCAGAAAGAGTGGATAGACTACTTGAAGAATGGAAAGAGATATAGAAAAACTAAGTATGAATTTTGTATAATGTATTTTTGTATATCAATTTTTAGCGAAGGGATAATGTATGTACTTTCTTCCGTCCCCTAGTCTCCCTGTACTGCAGAGCTCCTTCAATCAAGAGGACAGACGAGGACCTACTTCCAGATAACAACATCTCATCTATAGGCTCCCAGCAGCAAATGGCTCCATAGGTTTTCTTTTTGGACTTGGATTTCAATTAGCAGGTGCCCAAAACTAGCAAATTCACAAGCAAACTGCTTGATGTTCTAATCTCAGATGCTCCTGATTGAGCTTGAAGACTGAAAATGATGCAGAGTACATGAAAATTTAAGGAGTTTAGTGCTGCTGAGAGACCATAATCAAGGTACAGTTCGGTGTAGGTAGGTCTCCAGCCGTTCCTGTTGGGATCTGGATGGAGAATGTGCAGGGTAACTAAGACTTTTAAACTTAGATTTTCAAATTGGCATTATTTAAATACTGATTTTAACCTTTTAAAAAAAAAAATGGGTTGGCTTTGACATTAAAACAGCACTAACTGGAAAATCCAGGCTGTAGTATCTGATCTACAACCAAAGTTTAGACAGTTAATTTGTGGAAACAAATATTAATCTTGTTCAGAAATTTGGATAAACACAGTCAGTGCATTGGTGCCTTAAAGTGTGAGAACAGTCTGACCAAAATATAACATAAGAAATAGGAGCTAGAGTAGGCCATTTGGCCTTCAAGCCTGCTCCGCCATTCAATAAGATCATGGCTCATCTTCTACCTCAATCCACCTTCCCGCACTATCTCCATATCCCATAATTCCCTTAGTTCCCAAATATGTATCGACCCGTCTTGAATATACTCAACGACTGAGCATCCACACCTCTCTGGGGTAGAGAATTCCAAAGATTCACAACCCTTTGAGTGAAGAAATTTCTATCAGTCCTAAATGGCCGACCCCTTATTCTGAGACTGTGACCCCGTGTTCTAGATTCCCCAGCCAGGGGAAACATTTTCTCAGCATTAACCCCGTCAAGCCCCTTAAGAATTTTATATGTTTCAATTAGATCACCTCTCATTCTTCTAAACTCTAGGGACTACAGGCCTAGTCTACTTAATCGCTCCTCATAGGGCAATCCCTCATCCCTGGAACCAGTCTAGTGAACATTCGTTGCACTCCCTCTAAGGCAAGTATGTCTTTCCTTAGGTGAGGAGACCAGAACTGTACAGATTACTCCAGGTGTGGCCTCACCAATGTCCTGTATAATTGCAGTAAGACTTCTTTACTCTTATACTCTAATCCCTTTGTAACAAAAGCTAACATACCATTTGCTTTCCTAATTGCTTGCTGTATCTGCATGTTAACGTTCTGTGATTCATGTACAAGGACATCCAGGTCCCTCTGAATGCAAACATTTCCCAATCTCTCACCATTAAAAAAATATTCTGCTTTTTTGTTGTTCCTACCAAAGTGGAGAACTTCACACTTCCCCACATTATATTCCATTTTCCATGTTCTTGTCCACTCAGTCAACCTGTATATATCTCTCTGTAGCCTCTTTGCGTTCGCCTCACAGCTTACTTTCCCACCTAACTTGTATCATCAGTAAAGTTAGTGAGTATCCTGGTCTTTGAGGAGATCCACTTCCCAGAATATGTGTGTGTTTCTGTACGCATGTGCATTGAGGTTATAAGTTTAAAAAATGTTTTAAAACTAGCGATGATCACAATTGGCATGAGGAACTGCCATTTTGCTGCCATAGCATAGCGGAAGAAATAGAGTCATAACAGCACAGAAGGAGGCTATTCAGCCCATCGAGTCCATGCCGGCTCTTTGCAGAGCAATACAGTCAGTCCCATTCCCCCGCTCTATCCCCGTAGCCCTGCAAGTTTATTTCCTTCAAGTGCCTATCCAGTCTCCCCTTGAAAACATTGATTGTCTCCACTTCCACCACTTCTGTCGGCAGCGAGTTCCAGGTCCTCACCACTCGCTATGTAAAAAAGTTTTCCCTTACATCCCCCCTGTATCTCTTGCCCAAAACCTTAAATCTGTGTCCCCTAGTCCTTGTACCATCAACTAGTGGGGAACAGCTTTTCCCCGGTCTAGCCTACCCACAACCCGTCATAATCTTGTACACCTCTATCAAATCACCCCTCAATCTCCTTTGCTCTAACGAAAACAAATCCAGCTTCTCCAACCTGTCCTTGAAGCGAAGATCCCCCATCCCTGGAACCATTCTGGTAAATCTTCTCTGCACCCTCTCAAGGGCCTTCACATCCTTCCTAAAGTGTGGTGACCAGAACTGGACGCAATACTCCAGTTGTGGCCTAACCAGCGCTTTATAAAGATTCAGCATAACTTCTCTACTTTTGTACTCAATACCTCTATTTATGAAGCCCAAGATCCCATATGCTTTGCTAACCACTCTCAATATGTCCTGCCACCTTCAGGGACCTATGCACATTAACTCCCAGGTCCCTCTGTCCCTGCACACTCTTTAAAACTGTGCCATTAAGTGTATATTGCCTCTCCCTGTTCCTTCTGCCAAAATGCATCACCTCACACTTCTCTGTATTAAATTCCGTCTGCCCATTCTGCTAGCCTTTCTATGTCCTGTTGCAGTCGATTGGTATCATCCTCACTGTTTGCCACCCCCCCATTAAAGGAAACATATATTGTAGAACACTAAATCTATGCTGCAGCTAAAGATCAAAATAATGCCTTATTCTGCACTCTGTTTTGAGTAGGAAGGGGAGGGGGGGAAGAGAGGAAGGAAGGGGGGTTAGCGGAAGGTTGATGGAACTGATTTTAGACGGATCTCGATGATCCTTAGATACCAGACTGCAAATTTCTTCCATTTATTATTATAGATCTACTGAGTAGTGAGACTTCCATGAAGTCATAATGGTGCAAATAACCTAGTGGTTACCCTCGACACTCAATTGGTCCCTTTCTATAAATCAACTTGTCAGTTGAAGGCTAGCTGGGACACAATACTTACTGGGCTTTTCTTTTGAATGCCAGGATCCTCTGACTGTATGGTGATCACATTTTGACACAGGAAAACACCTGAGACAGCTCAGTATCTCAACGAAGAACAAATAAAAGAGCAACTTTTGTGGGTGACATGAAACGAATATGATGAACTTGGAATCCTCTTTCCTCATCTTTAAAGTTACTCTACTAATTAGAGAGAACATTTATAGGAAACTGCCTCCTAGGAGTATTGTCACTTAATTGTCTGCAATATCTCAAGATCTTTGCTTCGGGATTTTAACATACTCGAATAATGGCATTATTAAAAAAAAGAGTTAAAGAGATGGGTCACCTATTGATGCATATATCTACACATGGGACTGAATAATTTTCTTATTAAGCAGGACTACTGTCACTGTGTTCTGTTATTGATGAGCATTGAACTCTAATTTGTGTCTCTGGCATTTGTCCAATATTTACAGCATCCTTGCAGAAAGGGTCAGTAATGTTATCACACCCTGTTGGTTTACACATTTCATTTTTAGGGTGTATTCCCACAGTAGGATGGACTGACCTCAGATCGAATGTTGGATGTATTTAACGGCAAATCAGAGAACTTCGTTGTAGCTATAGCAGTTGGTCAGACAATGGTACCATTTCATAGACAGCAAGGAGGCATCACTAGGATTAGAGGGTGATAGCTTTCACAGTCACAGGCCTGTCACAACTTTGAAGAGAAGAAGTGACCTAAGTTAGAGATGCAGCCCAAATCTATGGTCTGATATATTGTATTTAAAATTGTAAGACATAGACATAGTAGAACATTTTCAAATGTGGTAAGCAAAGATGGCTCCAGGCTTTAGATCATAGAGCTGCAAAGAGGCCATTTGATTTCAATCTTTCCTTATTAGACAAAGCATGCATGTGTTGAAAGTAGGGATTGGGGGGAAATGTGCAAGACCATAACTCCAATTTTTAAAGTCATGATAAAAGAAATCAATAACACGGATGAGAAGAGAGATTTTGTGTAAAGCCAAGATATCATTTTAAGCAAAGTGTGTGGTAAACAGACGTCAAAAGTCAACTTCTTTAATACGGACTTCGATTATATAGATTGCTGCCTAGCACAACAAAGATGACTAATTTCAAGAACTCAAAATGGTCATCTTTACCAACGGCTTAGTGGGTAAATACACTATGTGGTGTGTTGCTAAATCATGCAGACAGGAAAATCACAAGTTGAATGCCTGGGTATGTTTTGATTTAGATGATGTCAGCTATGGCAGCAGTGGGCACTACAATTGGTCGCAGTGGACTAGGGTGGGAAACGAGAAAAAAAAGTCACTAGAACCAAATTAATATTAGATATACCCCTGTAATATTTTTCAACAATATAACTGTGCTGATCTGTATCCATGAATTTATATTCAATAGTTTTTGCCCTCTTGGGTTCTCTCTACTTTTGGGGGTAAAAGACTAGCAGAATGATATCATTGGGACACCTATACTGTAGAGCTATAGACTATCTGAACCTTTTTACAGCTTATTTGTAGAATTATGCAGAGGACTTTCAAACTCTATGATGGTGTATTTTGGCTGTGAAAAATTGCTCCTTAATTTTAAGTTTTGAGTGCTGTTGGCTTTTCTGTGAAGCTCAGCTCTTGGAAATAACCCCAAGCCGATTATAATAGACTGACTATGCTTGGGAATTTTCCATTGGACTGCAGGAGCCAAATGCCTATATTGTGCAGTACAGATTGCTTACCAGTAGAGGGCTGTCTGCCATATAATTGCATAATCCTTTTTACTTGCATAACATCTGACCTGGAATGTATGGTATTGAGCAACACTTGAAGAATCCAAAACAAAAGAGCACATGATCTTGTTACTTTGAGTTTTTTGGTCTTTCATTGTAATTGTTCTTTGCTTATAAAATACATTACAATCAAAGTATAATAATACATAGCATTAGCATAGATGGCTATAGCATATTGCACAGTGAGCGGTTGGGATTTCTGCCAATGCTCGAGACCAATTCCAGGGAATGGCATTGACATTAGATTTTACTGCTGTGGTAGTGCCTGGTGGATTTTGGTTGTGAAACTTCAGCTTGGACATTTACTCTATTCAGGTGGGTCAGGGCATACTCCAGATGCTTGGTGTATGACGATTGAAGAACTGTTGACCAGAAGCTGACACTTGTCCAGAAAGAAGAACCAGATTTCAAATAATTTCTCCAATTTCAGCCTCAGAGTGCATTATTTTCTCAGACTTGGCTAATTTCTGAAGTGAATCAACCCATATTGACCAGGTGGGGAGATTCTCCTGTCACCACCTTAGTGGGATGTACAAAATAGCTGTAGTGAGGAGGAAACTTAAGGTCTTGCTGGGATTGGGGGGCGGGGGTGTTGGGAAGAGCAAAGAGAGAGGCAAGGCCGATGAGGCAGTGTGCCACACCCAATTCAAGGGGATGCCTAGTGTTTTTTTGGATGTTAAAAAGGCATCTTTTGCAATAGGGCTTGATTTTTGGGCACAACCAGAAAACATGGGGGACTATGCCCTTCCTACCAAAGTGTCTCCAGGATTCCAACTCTGCAGACCGACAGGGAGATGGTATGTCCTTAGGTTAATTTTAATTTGCCTTTTTATTACAGGTTCAGACCGTGAGTGCTGCTTTAGAAATGGAATGTCAATAGATGGTTAAGGTTCATTCCGAGGCAGGTTTTTGTAAACTCTGCTGGAAACCCATCAGGTTCCAAGGCTTTGAATTTATCAGACACAACACATCTTAGTGCAGCTTCCAGGTTATTAATCCAGCAGTTGCAAGCGATACTTTGACTTCATCAGAGTGATTGCTGAGAATGCTGACTTGCACAAAGAGTTGTGCCAGACCCACCCCTGCTCTACATCCAGAATGAGATTGGATGCTGCTTGCCCTTTGCCATGGCGTGCCCGGTTGGAGCTGCCCATTACTGGTTGGGCTTTCTTTCTTCTGCTGGCATGGAACGGTTATTCTGATTGGTTGAACTGACCAAGATCACAGCTTCTCCCCCCACCCCCCTTCCATACAATGTTACTGGTGTTTCCACAGTACTAAAGTCCAGTGTATTCACCCATGTTACACACCATTATAGCAGATAACCAGTAAGTAGTAACCAAGGAAGTAAAGTACATGCAACAATCAAAAAATACTTGCACCCGTAGCTTTTCGTCTTACCATTTTACCAACAAATGCAGAAAAAGGATGAAGTACACATGCACACACCATGCAAATATAATATTGAGATCACATGCCCAACTGATGGTGACTATTACTCAATTATTATTTGCTAATCAAAAATGCATCTGGATTCTCAATTAGCCATGTGGGTCGTGACGAACGTACTGGACAACACTGATCTAGTGTAATGGGAGAGTCGAGCTTTTCCCTCGCCATCTCATTCAGTTGGGAGATCAGCAGGGTGGCCAAGTATTCATGATGCTCTTTGTTTAACCTGTGGATTCAGTTGTCAGCCTTGGCTCAGTGGTAGCACTTGCACCCAAGTTAGAAGTTTGGGGGTTCAAGTCCCACTGCGGATACTTGAGCACATAATCTAGGCTGACATTTCAATGTAGTACTGAGGGAATACTGCACAGTTGGAGGTGTGGTCTTTCAGATGATACATTAATTTGAGACCCCATCTGTCCTCTCAGGTGGACGTAAAAAAAATCCCATAGCACTATTCAAAGTTCTCCTGGTGTCTTGGCCAAACATTTATTCCTCAACCAAACAGATCAACTGGTCATTTATCTCTCTGTTGTTTGTAGGATCTTGCTGTGTGAAAATTGGCTGCCGTATTTCCCTTCATGGCAGCAGTGACTACACTTCAAAAAGTAATCCTATGGGATGTCCTGAAAACCGCTATATAATGCACATTCTTACACAGATTTCTAAATACATTTTCAATTTCCAATTGATCACCTTGGGGTCGTAGGATATGGTACCGTTGTTAGTGCACATTCTTCTACCCTGGTTGCTGAGTTCAACAATTTTCTGCAATAAGCACAGGGCCTCATGAATCACCATACCGTTTGCATGTACACCCTATTAAGCAGCAGTCACTAGTAGAGAGCCTGCCCCTGGATCACCATCAGGCGAGAATAGCACATGGAGCACATCTACCGCAAGACAAAAGCATGCAGAAACTGCTATTCTCATCTGATGAGGCAGTCTTGATGTGCATCTCTGCTGCTTCTTTGTGGTTCTCTACCTATACTGAAGATCTATCCTTTCTTTTCACTTCAGTCCCATTGTTCATTTCAATCCTGTTGTTCATGTCCTCTGATCTTGGCAAACATTGCTGCTGACTTAAGTGGGTCTTTTCCAGTGAGTGCTGGATAGGGTGCTATGCCCTGTGCCCCTGCTCTCTATCAGCCCTGGGTAGGGGAGGTGGTGTTGAGCCTTTACAATGGCTGTGCTGCCTTTTTCTGAAGCTGAAGTATCTGGTTCTTTGCAATGTTGTTGAAACTTCTGGGGTTTTGTGTAACAGTTCTAGCCTGGGTTGCTGCAGGACTGGGGCGGTGGCTGTACCTTTTGTTGATAGCAACCGTGGCTCCACGTTCTGCTTTAAAAGGCAGAGGCTTTCTTGTGTCCTGCCAGTGCTCTAGATTTTACAACTGTATGGTTGTGTAGCTCTCTGTCCTAGTCTTACTTTACTGGAGCTTTTCATTTTATTACAATCAATTGCTTGTGCCTGCTGAGCAGCATTCTGCAAATCAGACAGGGAACAGATCAAGAGCTTAGTGGCCCTCCAGAGGTGCTGTATGGTCGCAAATTTGTCAGTACTGTGTCCATTCGGCAAGGAGGGGTGTGCATCTTCCGTGACGGCGATTGAAACTTTAATTCACACAAAAAAAATTCTGGAAAAAATGGCAAACTCCAACACTATATACCCTGACAAATAAAATTTAAAACAAATTTAAATATTAAAAAAAAAAAAATCACACATCTACCAATGAAACTAGGTCCAACTTTCTCCCTCCCCCTACCATAAGGACAACAAATGATGCCACTCCTCTGAACATCAGGGGCTCAGTGTACATCCAACTCCCCCAAGCTTCACAATTTGCTAGCTTATTCATCATCTTCTGATGTAACAACTCCAATGGAGAGATTTCAAACTGTGCATACACATAACTCGTATGTAACAGACTACAATTCCCAAAAGTCTGGGTTCCCGCACATCCACAAAGGATGCTGCTTCTTTCCAACTCACTGGAGCATTACAGACATGCTGGGGACTCAAAGTACACAACTGCTAGCCATGATTTCTTTACATAAATAGTAATTTCATCCTCCTTTATTAGTTAAATTTTACAGGAATGTTAGTCTTTCTTTACCACCAAAAATGAGTTTGCGCCCAATTTGATCTTTACTTTCAAAAAAGCACGTGTGTGCAATTTGCCCTGTTCGTATATATGGTTTTGTTTATTGCTTAAAGCCAAACTTGAACAACAAACACCTTTTCCTTTTTAGATAGAAAGAAATTTTAGTTTAAAGTTTGGCATTTTTTAGTTATGGGATATTTTTGTCTGTAGTTATAGAGTTCCTCTCTTTGTGCTACATTACCTTGCTTCAAAAGAGGTTATTTTAACCAAGATGCTACCCTTAAAGTGGGGCTTCTGTAACCACATGCTGGAAAATAGGCTTCTTCCTTTTGTCTTTACATGAAGTATCTCAGAAAACAAGCCAGTCATGCCAAATACTGTTGAATAATACTTCACGCACGCATCTGGGAAAATAATCACACAAGTACTAGAAAAACTAAATGTGCATCATCTAGCTATTATGCAGCACTATAATCTAATCAGGATAGTCCTAGCATAGACAGCAAGTCACATACCATATGTGGCATTTGGGTATATGTTATGGAAGTTGCTATTCATGGTTTGATTAAAGTGCTTCTGTCTTGCAGGTTGATTTCTCAAAGGCAAAGCTATATTCGAAGGGTTTTACGGATATTAGGATCAGACATTTTTGATATACCATTTAGTGATGGTTTTGACATTGGTGCAGCAGTTGTGGAGGCAAGACACAACTTCACAGGGAAATACCTATGTAACTCCAAGAAAGACTAACTGGTAGAGATTGAGTGGCTACTACCTTTCTGTAGTGTTTATCGACTTTGTTTGAAAGATCTGCAAAGAAAGCCATTCTAAAGAACTTAACTGATGGGTTTGTCTCTAACTCTTCATGCACTGGTTAAGGCTGTGAGGTTGAACCACACTGTTCACAACTTTGGTGTCATATTTGACCCCGACATGAGACTCTGACCACATACCTGCGCCATCACGAAGACCGCCTATTTACACATCCGGAACATCGCACGACTCCACCCCTGCCTCAGCTCGTCTGCCTTTGCTATCTCTGCCCATGTCCTAACTCGCATCAAGTCCCGTTCACCCATCACCCCTGTGCTCGCTGACCTACATTGGCTCTCGGTTAAGCAACGCTTCGATTTAAAAATTCTTATCCTTGTTTTTAAATTCCTCCATGGCTTTGCACCTCCCCATCTCTAATCTCCTCCAGCCCCACAACCCATCCAAGATATCTGCGCTCTTCTAATTCTGGCCTCTTGAGCATCCCTGATTTTAATCACTACACCATTGGTGGCGGTGCCTTCAGCTGTCAAGGTCCTAAACTCTGGAAATTCCCTACCTAAATCTCTGCACCTCTCTACCTCTCTTTCCTCCTTTAAGACGCTCCTTAAAACCTACATCTTTGACCAAGCTTTTTGTCATCTGCCCTAATATCTCCGTATGTGGCTTGGTGTCAAATTTTGTTTTATAACGCTCCTGTAAAGCGCTTTGGGACGTTTTACCATGTTAAAGACGCTACAGTATATAAATACAAGTTGTTGTTACTCAGACTGACTACAACTCACTTTTACCACTTGCTGTTGTAAAATTTGTAAATAAACCCATTTAGTCATTTTGTCTGGTACAAAATTGTGTGGCACGACCAATGTTCTCTCTAATTTTTTTTTCGCGCACGGTCCCTTTAAATTTGCTGTGCCCATCTTCCAGCGCTAACAGCTTGTGAGCGGCATGTGCGGGACCTCCCGATTGATGCTCGCCCGCACACCTTGGGCATGACCAACATTAAGTATCTTCTAAAGTGACATGGGTCCATAGTGCAAATCCTACATGCAATCCAAGGACATCCTATAGCAGCTTATTTTGTATATTTCTCTATCCCTCCACTGCCTTTGTGCTGTCAGAGTGCTCGTCTCTGGATGAGCTGCAATTAAACATTAGAAAGAGTAAAGCCATCTTCTTCAGCCGTTGTCACAAACTTCCTACGCTCACTATGGATTTCATCTCACTCCCCAGCCACCGTCCCAGGTTAATCCAAACTGCTTGTAACTATGCCATCCTGTTTGACCCGGAGATGAGCTTCTGATCCCATTTTCTCCCCGTCACATAGACTGCTTACATCTACCTCAGCCCAGCTGCTGCTGAAACTCTAATCCATGCCTTTTTGTCACTTCCAGACTTGACTATTCCAATGCTCTCCTGGCCAGCCTCCCCATGCGCCATAAACGCGAACTCATGCAAAACTCGTAACCTGCACCAACTCCCGCTTATCCATCACCCCAGTGTTCGCTGACCTACATTGGCTTCCGGGCCACCAATGCCTCAGATTTAAATTTCTCATCCTTGTGTTTAAATATTGTCACGGACTCACCCCTCCCGATTTCATCTCCAACCCTACAACCCTCCAAGAACTCTGCGTTCATCTAACTCTGGCCTCCTTCTTGTGTATCCCCCATTCCTTTTGCCCCACTATTGATAGACGTGCCTTTAGTGGTCTAGGTTTTCAGCTCATGAATTCTATCCCTAAACCTCTCCAACTCCCTCTCATCCTTTAAGATCCACCTTAAAACCCACACCTTTGACCAAGCTTTTAGCACCCATTCTAAAGGCCCCTTCTTTTGCTTGGCATCCATTTTTTGTCTGATTACACCTCTGTGAAGTACTTTACATTTTTCTACATTAAAAGCACGACATAAATGTTGTTCATTCCAATGAAAGC
The DNA here is from genome assembly GCF_052327205.1 of Somniosus microcephalus. Classification (NCBI taxonomy): domain Eukaryota; kingdom Metazoa; phylum Chordata; class Chondrichthyes; order Squaliformes; family Somniosidae; genus Somniosus; species Somniosus microcephalus. The sequence continues at coordinate 100,808,106 of NC_140988.1, forward strand.
TTCTGGGAATTGACCTTTGCATTTGACATGTGAAAAATGATTTGCAGAACCGTAAACTTTAATAATTACATTGATTGTTCCCTGGTATAATGTTCCAACTGCTATAAAATTCTAAGTACCTCTGACTCACCAGGAGCAACACCACAGGAGAGCCACTATTTTAAAAAATGTGTTGAATGTTGCAAGTATCTTCAGTGTCACTGAGCGAGCTGAGATAGCCTATGGACCAGCGATAAACATTGATCAAGCTATGTCAGAATTTGCTTCACTCATTCTCCTAAGGGACGTTTTCAACAAATATTACTTTGCAAAGATAAGCATAATATTAATGAAACTACCAGAATATCATTACATTCATCATATTTTAATAGTCTGAAAAATTTGGATTACCAGTTTTTATACCTCCTAAAATCTGTAATATTGGACATAGTGTAAGAAAGGGGGAAATCTTCATTTCAGAGTCTCTCTAACTAACCTGAGCCTAAATCAATTGATTCTATTCTTAATTGTAGTTTAAAGATTTCATTATGTTATTGCTATACTTCTACTTGCAAATCCTGTTGTAATATGCCCTGGGTAGACTCGGTTAGATTTTGAAATGGAAGAGACCGAACCACTAGGCCTTGGTTGGCCAAATTAAAGATAAAGTCAGCAGCCTTCCTGCCACACAAACAGCTAGCCTGGGAAGCAAGGTCATATTTGCAGGGCTACAGGAAAACGGCAGGGGAGTGGGACTAGCTGAAGTGCTCTTGCAGAGAGCTGGCATAGGCTCGATGGGCTGGATGGCCTCCTTCTGTGCTGTAACCATTCTATGATTCTATGATATGTGACTGCCACTGTGCTGGAATGTTATAACATCCACAGTGAATTAAAAACATAGGCAAATGGCAAGGACACCATATCTCTACACATGGAGACATGTTCAGTTTGTATTACCATAACTACCCCAGATATGAGTCATGATGGTCAAAAACCAGACGATAACAGGGTGTAATGAGATGAGGACCTGACAGGGGTAGGCGGGATCATTAGGTACGTGGCATCCCTGTAACTGGACGGGGGGGGGGGGCGGGGGGGGGAGAAGGTGGTTTCAGTTGTAAGTCAATGATTGGGTTAACTGGTCCCCATAGGCTTTGCTGGGAAGTAGTAGTATAAGAAGGGGTCTTGCAAATACTTAGGTTGTAGAGGCATTCAGCAAGAAGCTTGGGAACATTCTCCAGATGAGCCGAGGAGGGTTTCGGGTTGCCGGAGGACCCACACACGTCGCATTGGGTGGACAAGCAAGCCGAGAGGCCAGGTCCAATGGGAGCTGACCCGTGGAGATTGTGTCTTCTACCCAGGGCCCAACGGGTAATATAAACCTTGATTGTGCCTCGTTTAACTACAACTCAGATGCTGTAATGTATCAAGTCTCATTTTCACTGAATAAAATATAATTACCATCACCAATACGGGTCAAGTCGAATCTTTCGGAACTTAGGAGTGAAAGGGTTAATTGGCACAGACCCAGAAACTGAACAATAGTTCAACAGGAATTACCCCTCTCACTGTCTAATGTCCCTCTTCCATTATAGCATCACTGCAGCATGTTAAATCAGGCCTGTGGTTATCTGGATACATAAAAAGCTGGGAGTGTCTGGCCATAATGATTGGGCCGTAATTTGCGACCCCACGGGTGCGTACGCGCCCGTAGGGGCCACACAAGTTCCAGGTTTAGGCATCCAAAGCACATGCGCGAAAACCCGGAACTTGCGATCTGTCGAGAATTCTCGACAGATCATCCGCATCCCCAGGAAAAGGGCCTCTGCGGGTGGAGAGTTGCGCTATTTGCCCAACTTCTGCCCAGCGAATGCCCTTGAAATTCTTACGCCTGGTAAAAGCAAGCGTAAGGTCCGCTCTTACCAGTATAAGAGTTTTAAAAAATAGTAAATAAAATGTTATATACTTTAAAAGCCATGTTCAATCAGGTAAGTTTATTTTTAGCCCTGTTAAAACATACAATTATTTTTCCAAAAAATTACATTTTTGTTTAATATATTTAATTAAATGGCATTTTAATTAATTTTAACTATGTAATTAAAAAATATATATATTTCATATGTTCATGTATTTTTCAAGTGATCCCCATTCATACTTATGGGGATTCCGTTTGTATGGAACTCCCAGAGTATGAATGGGGATTCCCTTCTTTTATTGGTTGGGCTGGCCCACGTGATCCCAGGAGCGCTTGCGAACCGCCTGCGCCCCTGGGATACGTGGGCCTCTGCCCTCGAGTACCCGGAGAGGCCCAGGAGCCCGAATCTCCGTACTTGCTGGACCACCAGGTAAATTAGTAGATTTTTTACAGGTCGGAGGCATCCGCCCGCGGGAAGCCTCTGACTGCAAATTTTGGGCCATTGTGCATGATATCTTGGGTACAGCAGTAAGCTGAGTGGGAGTGTGGCGAGTAAAAGAGTGACTATAATTGGTGGTTATGATCATTTGAAATAGTTCCAATGTTTTAAAAAATATCCAGGAGTGAGATGAGGGGATTATAGAAAGTGCAGGAGTGAAATTAAAAAGGAAATTAGGAAAGGAAAGAGAGGGCATGAAAAAATATTGGCGAGAAAAATCAAGGAAAACCCAAAGATGTTTTATAAATACATAAAGAGCAAGAGGATAACTAAAGAAAGAGAAGAGCCTATTATAACAGCAACTTATATTTATATAGCGCCTTTAACGTAATAAAACGCCCCAAGGCGCTTCACAGGAGTGTTATAAAAAAAACACAAAATGAGAGTGAGCCATATAAGGAGATGTTAGGACAGATGACCAAAAGCTTGGTCGAAGAGATAGGGTTTAAGGAGCGTCTTAAAAGGAGGAAAGAGAAGTGGAGAGACTTAGGTCGGGAATTCCAGAGCTTAGGACCTAGGCAGCTGAAGGCATGACCGCCAATGGTGGTGCAATTAAAATCGGGGATGTTCAAAAGGCCAGAATAGGCGGAGCACAGAGGTCTAGGGGGATTATAGGGCTGGAAGAGATTACAGAGATAAGGAGGAGCGACGCCATGGAAGGATTTGAAAACAAGGATGAGAATTTTAAAATTGAGGCATTGCTTAACTGGGAGCCACTGTAGGTCAGCAAGCACAGGGGAGGTGGTGAGCAGGACTTGGTGCGAGTTAGTACACGGGCGGCAGAGTTTTGGATGACCTCAAGTTTATGGAGGGTAAAACTTGGGAGGCTGGCCAGGAGTGCATTGGAATAGTCAAGTCTAGAGGTGAAAAAGGCATGGATGAGAGTTTCAGCAGCAGATAAGTTGAGCTAAGAGTGGAGATGGGCGATATTACGAAGGTGGAAATGGGCAGTCTTAGTGATAAAACGGATATAAGGTAGGGAGCTCAATTTGTGATCAAATATGACACCAAGGTTGCGAACAGACTTGGTCAGCCTGAGACAGTTGTCAGGGAGAGAGATCGAATCAGTGGAAAGGGAATGGAGTTTGTGGCGTGAGCCGAAGACAATGGCTTCGGTCTTCCCAATATTTAATTGGAGGAAATTTCTACTTATGCAGTGCTGGATGTCGGACGAGCAGTCTGATAGTATAGAGGCGGTGGAGGGTTCAAGAGAGGTGGAGGAGAGGTAAGTAGAGCTGGGTATCATCAATGTACAATGAAAACTCACATTGTGTTGCCGGATGATACCACCGAGGGGGGAGCATGTAGATGAGAAATAGGAGGGGGCCAAGGATAGATCCTTGGGGGATACCAGAGGTGACAGTGCAGGATTAGGAAGAGAAGCCATTGCAGGTGATTCTATGGTTACGTCTGGAAAGATGGGAATGAAACCAGGCGAGTGCCGTCCCATCCAGCTGGGTAACGGTGGAGAGGCGTTGGAGCAGGATTTTGTGGTCAACCGTGTCAAAGGCTGCAGGCAGGCCCAGAAGGATGAGAAGGGATAGATTATCTGTGTCATAGTCAATTAGGATGTCATTTGCGACCTTGGTAAGAGCAGTTTCGGTACTGTGGCAACGGCGGAAGCCTGATTGGACGGATTCAAACATGGAGTTCTGGGAAAGATGGGCACAGATTTGGGAGGCGACAACATGTTCAAGAACGTTAGAGAGAAAAAGGAGGTTGCAGATGGGGCAATAGTTTGCAAGGACGGAGGGGTCAAGGGTTGTTTTTTTTGAGAGGGGTGATGACAGCAGATTTGAAGGAAAGGGGGACAATACCAGAGGAGAGAACCTTTAACAATATCCGTTAACATGGGAGCCAGGAAGGAAAGTTGGGTTGTCAGCAATTTAGCAGAAATAGGGTCGAGAGAGCAGGAGGTCAGTCTCATTGACAAGATGAGCTTTGAAAGGGCAAGGGGGGAAACAGGAGAGAAATTAGAGAAATATGCAAATTTAGGGTTAGGGCAGGGGGAAAACGGAGAGGAAGTAAGGTCCGGTGGGCTAGGGGAAGGGAGGGAATTGAAAGCAGAAGCATTGGATGGATGTTGTTAATCTTTTTAACAAATAAGTCCATGAGCTCCTCACATTTATTGTTCGAGGTGAGGGAGGAGGAGGCAGGGGAGGGTGGTTTGAGAAGATGGTAAGTGGTGAAGAGAAGCCTGGTGTTATTTTTGCCATTCTGAATGACCTTAGAATAGTGGGCGGTTTTAGTGATGGAGTGCAGGACCCGGTAAAGCTTTATATGTTCTAGCCAAATCTGGTGATGGATGGTTAGATCAGTTGTCTGCCAAAGACATTCAAGTCTGCGTCTCTTGGACTTAAGGGAGCGGGGATGAGGGGTATACCAGTGGAACGACTAGGGTGAGAGAGTGTAATGATTTTATTAAAGACCAAAAAGGTAACTTGTGTGTGGAGGCTGAAGACGTGGGTATGGTTCTTAATGAATACTTTGCATTTATCTTCATAAAAGAGAGGGACATTGTAGTTAAGGAGGAAGAGTGTGAAATATTAGATGAGATAAACAAAGCGAGAGAGGATATATTAAAAGGTTTAGCATCTTTGAAAGTAGATAAATCGTCAGGCCCGGATGAAGTGTGTCCCAGACTCTGGCCATCATTCTAATGATAGGGGATAGATAGCGTCCTCTGTAGCCAAGAACGAGAATCCCGAAAGGTGTGTTGCCTACCCGGTGCCAGGGTAAGGGATATCTCATGGCGGCTGGAGAGGAACTTGGAAAGGGAGGGGGTAAATCCAGTTTGTCATAGTTCATGTTGGAACAAACGACACAGGTAGGAATAGGGAGGAGGTCCTGCTGAGGGAGTATCAGGAGTTAGTAGCTAAATTAAAAAGCAGGACCTCAAGGGTAATAATCTCTGGATTATTGCCTGAGCCACGTGCAAATTGGCATAGAAACAGTCAGATCAGGAGAATTAACACATGGCTAAAGGGCTGGTGTGGGAAAGAGGGGTTCCTTTTCATGGGACACTGGCACCAGTACTGGGACAGGAAGGAGTTGTACCGAGGGGACAGGCTCCACCTGAACCGGGATGGGACCCGTGACCTAGCGGAAAGGGTAAATAGGGAGGTGGCAAAGGCTTTAAAACTAGTAAGACAGGTGGAGGGATCTAAAAGAAATGAAACCAGCCTAAATATAAACAAAACAGGAAAGGAGAGCATAGGAAAGAATAAAGTAAGGGAGGACATTGATGGCCAGGGCGTTATAGGATAAGAGTTTAAAAAGATGGCTAAAAATGAGAGGAACTGCTATTAAAATTAGTTAAACTGTCTGTACACACACAGTATTCGTAATAAAACAGGGGAGCTGGAGGCAGTCATGCATTGCAAGGAACCAGACATAGTAAGGATTACTGAGACATGGCTACAGGAAAATCAGGGCTGGCAATTAAACATTGTAGTGTATTACATATTTAGAAAAGATAGAGGGGGAAAAGGGGGAGCTGGAATAGCTGTACTTATTAGGGATAACATAATGGCAGTAGAAAAAAGTGACGCAGCAATCAGCAAGACTGAAATAGAAGGAATGTGGATAGAGATAAAAAATAATAAAGGATCAAACACGCTATTAGGGCTAGTCTACAGACCACCTAATAGTGGAAGGGAGGTGGAGGAAGAAATATGCAAGGTCTTTAAAATTCTGAAAGGTTTTGATAGAGCAGAGAGAGAAAGTGTTTCCACTTGTGGGGAAGAGCAAAACTAGAGGCCATCAATATAAGATAGTCACCAAGAAATCAAATCGGGAATTTAGAATAAACTTCTTTACCACAGGGAGTGGTTGAAGCAAATAGTATAAATGCATTTAAGGGATGGTTAGATAAGCATATGAGGGAGAAGGGAATAGAAGGTTACGCTGATAGAGTTAGATGAGGAAAGACAGGAGGAGGCTCGAGTGGAGCATAAACGCCGGCATGGACTGGTTGGGTCAAATGGCCTGTTTCTGTGCTGCATATCCTATGTAATCATTTTCCAATCCTCTGTGGCTACAGGTGTGGTGCCGGAGGACTGCTAATGTTGTACCGTGGTTTAAAAAGGGAGAAAGGGATAGACTGAGTAATTACAGGCCAATCAGCCTAACCTCGGTGGTGGACAAATTATTGGAAAAATTCTGAGCGGCAGTATTAATCGTCATTTAGAAAGGCACAGATTAATCAAGGACAGTCACAGCATGGATTTGTTAAGGGAAGGTCATGTCTGACTAACTTGATTGAATTTTTTGAGGAGGTAACAAGAAGGGTCGATGAGGGTAGCGCATTTGATGTAGTCTTCATGGATTTTAGCAAGACTTTTGACAAGGTCCCACATGGCAGACTGGTCAGAAAAGTAAAAGTCCATGAAAGTGGCAAGTTTGAATCCAAAATTGGCTCAGTGGCAGGAAGCAAAGGGTAATGGTCGACAGGTGTTTTTGTGACTGGAAGGCTGTTTCCAGTGGGGTTCCGCAGGGCTCGGTACTAGGTCCCTTGCTTTTTGTGGTATATATCAATGATTTAGACTTGAACTGTATAAAATACTAGTTAGGCCACAGCTAGAGTAATGCATACAGTTCTGGTCACCACATTAGAGGAAGGATGTGATTGCACTAGAGAGGGTACAGAGGAGATTTACAAGGATGTTGCCAGGACTGGAGAATTTTAACAGGACTGGAGAATTTTAGCTATGAGGAAAGATTGGATAGGCTGGTGTTGTTTTCTTTGGAATAGAGGAGGCTGAGGGGAGACTTAATTGAGATGTATAAAATTATGAGGGGCCTAGATAAAATAGACAGGAAGGACCTATTTCCCTTAGCTAAAAGGTCAATAACCAGGGGGCATAGATTTCAAGTAATTGGTAGAAGGATTAGAGGGGAGTGGAGGAGAATTTTTTTTACCCATAGGGTGGTGGTCATCTGGAACTCACTGCCTGACAGGGTGGCAGAGGCAGAAACCCTAATCAGATTTGAGAAGTACTTGGATATGCACTTGAAGTGTTGCAACCTACAGGGCTACGGATCAAGAACTGGAAAGTGGGATTAGGCTGGATAGCTCTTTTTTGGCCGGCACAGACACAATGGGCTGAGTGGCTTCCTTCTGTGCTGTAAATTTCTATGATTCTATGAGGTAAAATAACATTTATTGATGACATCTGTACACGTTTGCTCAAAAAAAGCAGCAATGCTCAATTGTTGCCGTAACAACTCAAATTAGGTTGCAACAAATTGAGATGGATTTGTCTGAAAGGGAATGCTTAACTATTTTTCTCATCAAAAAAGGCTAGAGAAAAAAATGAGAAAGTTCAGAGATAGACGGGAAGATGAGCAGAAAGACAATTGCAGGAAGAGAAACAACTTAAAAAAACAAAACGTTTATTCCTCAGCAATATTAGGGGAGATCAACTAGCATGTATTAGCAGATCACCTGTGGCATTTCTCATGGTGAGTCTGATATTTTTAATAAGGATTGGAGTGTTACTACATGTAATGCACAATGTATTATTCTACTCAGGTCAGAATTTAATTATACGTAGCTTGATCAGAAAACCTTATAAATTGGATTTTGCTCATCATTTTTAGGATGCAGGTGGGGCATCTGAACTGAGTAAGTCAGAGGATGTGCTATTTTGAAAGGAAAGGAGATAAGTATCCTGATTTGGTTTGTGGGAAGGTGCATCGAGAGCCTGCAGTCATTGTGGCTCCAGTATTTTGCACATTGCAAATGACTGCCTTAATTCATTTATACTATTTATTTTAAAGTGTATCACAGGAATTTGCATTGGACAGTCTGCAACATCTGTATGTACAATGATCTACAATATTACTATTTGATCTTCCATGGTCTTGCTCACAGGAAGTCAGAAGAAACTTTTGTAAGGAAGTGGTTCTTCTATGGCACTGCTCACAATAAATGAGCAGACACGCTGTTTTGGAGATGGATGCTGAATTTGTAATAAACTTGGAGAGTGTGGGAATAAGTGGGGGCTGAGGAAAGCACAGTTTGGGAGGGAAGCAAGTAACTTGGGGAGAATAATGATTATTTGGGATAACAGATTAGGTAATGAAGGAGCAGTGAGTAATCAAGAATAGATTGGGTGTGTTGGGTGCAGTGATTATTTGGAGAAATTCAGCTAGTACTTGAGGTTGGGAGTGTAGGGAGGAGCGAATTTGGGTATGTAGCTCAACCAAGTTAACATTTGGGGATAATTATTTGGGGAGGGAGCAACTATTTATTGGGGTAAATGTTGAATTTGTGAGAAAGCAGTGTGGAGGGTGAGAAGTGGGCAATTGCAGGGTGGGAGAAGTGAACTGCTGGGAGTTCGGCAATGGGCATAGGGGAAAATGGGTATATGAGTCGGTAGTGGGTAATGGAAAGTGCGGAGCAGAAATTTAATTAAAATGTTTATATTCTCTAACTATCAACAAGATGATTGTGTTTACATGAGAAGCTTTCAAAATTCAATTAATTTGTTAAAAAAACAAAAATATGAAAAGAAAGTGCGCACAACTCTGGTTAGTTAGAATGTTTACATTTGCTGTCAAAACAGGTGTTGGTAATCAAAGCCTTTGCATTTACATGAAAAGCTTTCAAAATTCTATTCAGTTGTTTAAAAAAACTCTAATTAGGATGAACGATACACTGCCTCACTCATTCAATTGCTGTCTGACTCACCTTCCTACTCTCTTTTTCTGACTCATGCACTCAGTCATGTGCCCTCTGACTCATTCACTCAAACTCTGTTAGCCTCATTCGATCTCTCAGATTCACTCCTCACTGACTTTCCCGCTCAAAGCCCAATGTTAATTTTACTCTACATTCAATTTCCTTCAGAATGTCTTTAATGCTCCGACTTCTTGCCAGGACTGAGCCTTGATCTCCATCATCATGTTTTCGAGTTATTGCACTATGATCTTCTCTATGGTTCGTTGTCACTGGCCATTCTCATAAGTGGACCACACGTCCCCTACAATCAGAATGCATACTTACCCTGCCCAATATCTAAGTAAATGATAGCCCAACCCAGGGATCGTGCAAGAAATCCCTTATCCTGTACACCAGCTGCTACAATGTATTATGTGTCATACAAATTCTTGTTTTGAACAGCGGCCTGGTTAAATACTCATAAGTAAATTGAGACACAGGCTTTATAGTTTCAGTTACAATAGATAGATGATAAAACTGAACATTTTAACATTTCCTTACATTCTCTGATATATAAAATAACAAATATACAACTTGCTTTCTCTCCAAAAAGAAATCCATTAACTGTAAACTCATACTAGCCTACCGCCCTGGCTGTGCAAATACTGACTTACGATAATGGAGGGAATTCCCCTCTGTGATCCCAACCTAAAATCAGGTAGAATCGCAATTAAGAATGTGGGGGCCTACTGCCGCCTTGCCGTTCAGACAGGCATTTCCTTCCCCCTGTTCGATGCTCCTTCCCTGCCCGCTGCATGCAAGTGGTGGTGGGTCCCCAGCAAATTTCCCTCCTTTACGCTCCAATTACCACCACTTCCTTGGGCTGCTACTTGGATTGCAGCAGTAGGCTCCGGGTAGCGGGCAGTAAGGGCCCAGAGTTTCCCCAATAGAGGGAAAGCGCATTATAGCAGTGAGACAGGACCTTCTTTTCCAGAAGTTGTGCTGAAATTCTCTAATTACTCCTTCTCTATTATGAACATTGTTTGACTCACCATCTCCTCTGACCTCAGCTGGAACTCCCACATCTGCTTTCTTGCTAAAGCTGGATCCGGAAAGCTTGGTTTCCTGTTTCATGCCAAACACTTCCTTTCCTCTCAACAATTCTTAACTCTCCATAAGGCTCGTCTATTCAAGAGTCAAATACTGCTCTCACGTTTCAGAAGAGTCTTCCAGTACTTCATAGAAGTTTACGGCACAGAAGGAGGCCATTCGGCCCATCATGTCTGTGCTGGTCGAAAAAGAGCTATCCAACCTAATCCCACTTTCCAGCTCTTGGTCCATAGCCTTATAGGTTCTCCAAGTACTTTTTAAATGCGATGAGGGTTTATGCATCTACCACCCATTCAGGCATTGAGTTTCCAACCTCTACCACCCTCTGGGTGAAAACATTTCTCAACTGGACTGCAGCAGTTCAAGAAGGTGGCTCTCCACCACCTTCTCAAGGGCAATTGGGAATGAGCAATAAAAGCGGGCCTTGTCAGTGACGCCCACATCCCATGAATGAATAAAAAAAGAAACACTGGTAGCCTAACAAGCAAGTTCTATACTGTAGTTTTCATAAAGGCCTGTTAGAAAACTATTATCACCAACAATTAAGGGAGTAAAAAGGGTAAGTGTGTAAACAATTCAAGTCTTGGATCTGCTAGCCCATTCCACCCAATCACTGGCAGCTGCCGTCAATAGTTTCTTTCATCCATTCTATTTTTTAAAAGAACTTATTGAAGCCTGTCAAATACAATCAACATGTTATGCTTCTCTTTGTTGCAACAGATAAGTCAGATGGTATTACATTTTTCAAACCAATGCAATGATATTTTAGTTCCCAGATGCACCAGGGTATCACAGCATCAACAATGCAGTCAGCAATTTTATAAACATATATAAAGAAAAACAGATACTAATAGCCAACTCATGCACAATTTCCATGCAAGCCTTTTCATTCCTGCAGCTTTATTTACATGCCATATCCAAGTATTAAGCAGTCAGGACACCAATATGGGCACTTGGATCTCAACGTCACTGTATATTCAATACTCTCTGGGCCATGACGGTAATGACTGCTTGTATGATGTTGCAACAGGTATAAGGCTTCCACTTAAGTTTTTAAATTAAATAGCTACTAGTAATAGGCAAAGCTATACAAGATCATTATTTTTTGTGGACTAAAATGAAATCTGGAATAGCATTCTAGCTTACAAGGTGTAAGCCTCTGTGCAGCCTCTGAACAACAACAATTTGCACTTATGTAGTGCCTTTAACATAGAATAACGTCCTATGTTGCTTCACAGAGGCATTATCAAAATGGATGCCGAGGAGATATCAGCTGCCAATAACATTATGTACTTAGTTAAATGATAGTTCTTAACGTGCATTTAAATAGCACATCTCAGAGCACCTTACACACCAAGCAGGAAGTGAAGGAACTAGAGTGGTGGGGAAAAAAACAAAGGCACTGTTAAGCTTTTAAGAGGCATTTGAAGGCAGGGAGAAAGGTATCAAGTTGAAGTAGTTTTGGAAGGGACCATCAGGGGCAGGTGCTCAGTAGCTTATATTAACACTTTAGTAAATATTGCTTTTGTCCACATCTAGAAGAACAATTATGTGAAACAATAAGGAAAAATATTTATTTTATCTATCTAAATGTATGCTGCTAATAAGAGCAGTGCATTACATCAAAAGCCCTTTGGCAGAAGCAGCCCAGCTGAGCACTTCACCTATTTGGTCCTGTTCTAATCTCCAAGGATCTCCAGATTTGGTACAGTTATTGCTTTTAGATCACATTCTTATTGACTAGTGTCAGCCTGGTCATTCATCTTGAGTACAGATGTCACGACTGCAGTGCTATCTTGTGACATATTGTGAGCATTTTCTTCCAGAAATACCTCTTTAAGGCAGGGTGCAATAGGTTAAACTACTAGACAGAAACCAAAATACAACTGATTGTGCCTTCTATTTCATTTGTAAGAAATACTTCTAAGACTTGAAATTGGAAACCATTACAATAATCAATTTCTTGAGAGTATGCTAGTAAAGCAAAAAAAAATGTTTAATACCTAACCAATGAGGATATCTTTATTAAATTAAAATAAATCTGATTTTAGAATGCTTCAAAATCAATGGTACACCATACAATATAATGGCCTGATATTTGAACTTCAAAAACATTTTCCTTTTACAATTGTTGATCAGTAATAACTAAAGTTATTTTCAGAAATGATGCCTTCAAGAAAAAGGAGCACAGCTTTACTATCAACACACACCAACAAGGTAAGTGTTCTGCACTAGTATTTTGTAGCTTTCAGTCAGAGTCACTTTTACAAGGTAATCAATGCTTGTTAATTAGTTTTCGCTGCAGTTAAAAATGACCAAGTGCACGATCAAGTTAAATAAATCTGTTTCTATAGGAGGAGCAATCAATGTTATAGCTCATTAAATTATAGCTCCAGTCCAATGATCATTAGAATACAGACTGTGATTTAGGAAAGGGCTTTTGGGGACCAAGAGGCAGAAGGGGAAAGAGGGCAAACCAAAGAAAATACATTTTCATCCGTTTTCCAAACAACTGCAAGAATAGCATTAGATAACTTAAAAACCAGAAAGACATTTTGTACTTGTGCGCCTTTTTCACAATACTTATTTGATTGTCTTTTCTACTACACTAGATTTTTTTTTCACCAAATAAGACAAAATCTTTGGCCTCATTCTGTTTCATGATAGTTTACTTCTTTGTTCTGTCATCAAGTTATTAGTTTGGTTATTATTTCAGTTTCCTTGTGGTTCAAATATGGATTTTTCCCCCCCAAATGAAACATTATGCATTTTAAGTATATGTGTCCCTGATTTCAGTCTGTGCCACGTTAAATTGTACCTGAAGCTTTTTAATAGAGGCGAGTTTACATTTAAAGGGGCACAAACTTAAAAAAAAAGAAACTACTTCTAAACATACAAAAAGATGCATTAATAAAATATCACTTCTGAATCACACCTTTTCTATTTTACCTACTTTGTTGTGCAATACAAAGAATGATGACAGAACAAACCAAAAGTAAATCCAGGCACACAGACCTTTGTCTGGTAAGATGATGTGAAACTGTTCAGCAATTAAGCATTTATATGTCAAAAAACATTATTTGACATACAAACATGTGTTGTGGCACAACTCAAGTGGTCTTACAAATGTAGCTCTAATTTTATTATTGTGTACCTACTGCCAATAAGCAGAAACCAATTCTCCTATGAAACTAACCGTCTTCAATTGCTGCTTTAAGTGCTGCTTCAGGATGTGTTGATCCAAATGAGTTGCGAACGAACCGTCGGCGGCGCCGCAAGTCATCTTCCCAGTAGTCAAGGCGCCAGAACTCACGAGGACGACTGCAATGAAACAGAGGCAGCACATATGTTAGCAATTATCAAACAGCATGGTAGCACATAAGTGCTGAATAAAGATCTCCTTGTTTAGTTGGTCATTTTTGCAGTCTGCAATCTAAGTTAGGTTTGCCCTTGAAAATAACAATATCACCTTCCAGACTAAGAAACCCCTTTCCCTTTTCTTCTTGGAAGGTGAAATGAGCACTAAATACATCATTTTGAAATGAATTCCTGACAGTGTGATCAGTTTCCCCACACTCTAGTGGCATGTGCTCTGATTTCAGCCTCATTTCAGCCTCAGCAGGACACCTTTAGCTGTGACTGCGTTTATAAACCAGAATAGGGAAAAGGCCATTATAAATATGGTATAGCATTACCTATATTAATCAAAGTCTACCCCTTCATCATTTTTCTTCCCAATTTGTGTGTTTTCACACAAGGTCAGTAAATCATACCTTGCATTCTCAGTCCAGAAAGTGTTAACTTTAATGAACAGTACTGTTACGCGCGTACAGGAGAGATAATAAAATATTACTCTATTTAGACGTGCCGAAATTTAATTAAAATAATCTCTTAAAATATTCATTACATTTAGCCCCTGAGGCATAGAGTAACACAAGAAAATGCATTTCCTTTCTTTCACTGATATTTTTAAGACCCATTCTTACAGAAAGACAAGGTAATATATTTAAAACAGATGAGATTTGATTTTTTTTCTCCACATTATATTTTAGGAGGCAAAGTGTCAAGCACACCTAATTTTATTCAGCAAAATACAATAAAAAGGTAACACTAATCTTTTTATCTGTTCGTGTCAAATTGAAAGAATGCTGTACTACACAGCCTAAAGAACTCCCTCTTCCATTTACAGCTTTTTTTTAAGCTTTCGAAAAGCAACACGGGAAGATTTGTTATATACCAGCTAAATCTTTTTATTCAGTGGAGGGCAACATTTCTCAGTCTCAATACTACATAATTTCCTCTTTCATTCTAACTCACTGGAATTTTAGAAGCCACACCACCATTTCTATACAGAAAAAGCAGAAATGTTACATTACAGATGAAAGAACAGTAGTATTAAAACAGTATTTCAACCACCAAGCTTTAGACGTTATTTGTAGTAGGATACACAAACATACTAGAGAGAGAGAATTATTTCTAATACTACGAGAGATGCCTCTGGTGTAAAACAATTCACGTAGGAAATACAATCTAAACAAGCACTAGTATTCAGTAAAAAGTGGATAATTCTATCTATGTGTCAGTACTCTGCATTTCACCGCAGTAAGTGAATTTATGTCTACAACTTCATCAATGTAATTAAGCCATTAAATCACTTGTGTTGCTAATTCACTAATATGGGCTTAATCCCATAGTTAAATCTCCTACAAATAACACTTTTGCTTGTAGCTAATGATTAAGTTTTTATCACCAAATACATGCATGTCCTCTGTCTTTTTATTTATGCATATAGACCATGTTGAAGTTCAGGAAAAAAAAGTGCACCAAAAATCAACTGTAATCTCAAATACCTCCATTCCTTTTTTTTTATTTAAAACCGCTCCCCCCCAAAAATGTGAACGCAAGGTCTATTACTCGATTTTAGTCACATACGACAGACTGTTATGTGTTTGGCTGCGATAGCTGCAGTGCCCGAACAGGCACTTCATCATCCTGGCTTCCAACATTCATCTATTAAAATTATTATCAAATATCTACTGAGATCCAGGCGTGAATCATAGACTGCACCCAGTCTTCTGGGGAAAGATACAATGAAGGTCTATTCATCAGTATGGCAATCGGCAGAAGTAATTAGTTCCCAAGACCTAGATTTCTTACAAAGCTTATTTCACACACTGCCACAAACAACATGATAGTGAAAAGCTAATGAAAGCCTGTAAAATGTGTTAACCTCTCTAGCCATCAATCGTTCTGTTACTTTGTGTGCTAAATATTTTTTTTAAAGCCAATAAATTATTAATTTCTCATCCATCCTTGACAGTTTTTGACAGAATTATGTGGTGCCATTCTTCAAGATAACAACAATTAAAATTACAAAAGAAATCTGCAGTGTTCATTTATACACTATTTGTGTAATTAGTTCTCCCACAACAAGATGCCCCACTCGAGAGTAATCTTGACAGAAAGCTCATGTTGTCCATTTGCTTCTTCATAACATGATCCTTATAACTGAATAGCTGCATATTTCATGGTGCTCCACCAAAACAGACCACAAATTGAAAGTTTTTATTTCATCACGAAAAATAACTGTCATAAATACCAGCCTCTGCTTGGAAGTCAATGATGAAAAGAGGTATAATTATGCTCAGTGTCTGAGCCTTTTGTGCAGGACTCGCCTTTATAAATGTATGTAATTTACCTCTGATTGATAGCAGTCATTAACTAGATATCAACTCCTGATTCAATATGCTGCACAGCAGTATCTCGCAGAAACCAGTGCTGGTTTGGACATACTGGAATTTTAAAATCTTACAGGAATACTACCCTAAAAGAGAAAATCATGAAATTATTATACAAAGAACTTAAAAACATGCATTCCATGCACACCTTATTGGTGTATTTGCAATTGTTCTATGATGGGCCATCTACTTCTGAACATGAATGCATGTCCCAATCAACATACATCATGTATATATGTAGCAGCTAGACCAGTAATGTATATGTTCAAAGTCTTCAATTTTGAATAATTCAAAGAAATGAGACAAATTGCTGTCAACCAAATAATTGCACAAACACTAATTATTTACACTTATCTGCACTGAAATTATTCTAAAAAATGTTAAAACTTCATTACTCCCCATTTATTTTTGAATCACCAATTTTAATATAAGCTCGAGCAAAACTCACAATTAAAATCCATTTGATAATAAAATGAAGTATTTTCTGAAATGAACTTAAAACAATTGTCTATTAAAGTCTCAGTTTGGCTCAGTTGGATGGGCAAATGCCTCTGAGCAAAAAGGTTGTGTGTTCAAGCCCCACTCCAGGCCTTGAGAAAATATTCCAGGCTGACACTTCACTATTGAGAGTGTCCTGCATTATTGGAGGTGCCGTCTTCTGGATGAGACGTTGAACTGTCCACCTTTTCTGGTTGACATAAAAGATCCCATGCCCTAGAAGAGCAGGCAAAATTCCTCCTTCAACCACCAACACTAAAATCAGGTAATTGAGATAACTGGTTATTTACATCATTTGTGGGATCTTATGAGACACAGGATGGCTCCTGCATTTACCAACATAACAATCGCTGCCTTCTAAAGTACATAAAGCGCTGAGACATTTCTGATACACGATATATAGATGAAAGCCTCACTTTGCGAATACTGCTTTCATGTGTCAGCCTGTCAGTTACATGATTATATATGACCTTAAAGAACTGAAAACAGAGGTAACAAAGAAACAAAGGAAAGAAAAAGAAAATAAAAACATGCATTTATATAGCAACTTTCACATCCTTGGGGCTTCCCAAAACACTTTACAGCCAGTGATTTACTTTTGATGTGCAGTCACTGTTGTTATATAAGCAAACACTGCAGGATCTTTGCACTTAAATATCCTCAAACAGCAACATGACCAGTTTATTGGCCAGGACAGCAGAAAAACTCACCTGCTCGTCTTCAAATAGTGCCATGGGATCTTTTATGTCCACCTGATCTGCCTCATCCAAAAGAAAGCACTAAAATGTGAGCCTAGATTACATAGTCAAGTTCTGGAGTGGGGCTTGAACCCACAACCTTCTGACTCAGAGGTAAGAGTGCTGCCACTGAGCTGAAGCACACACTGCTACAAGAGATAAGACAACAAGCTTGGTAAATGCCTTTTCTTTAAAATTGCTCGTGTCAAATGTCCGAATCAAAGCAATACAGGCACAGACTATTTTAAGCAGCCCTTTCTCAGGAGGGAGAGAAGGAAGCAACTAAAATTTGATGAAAACTGAGTACGCATTTTAAAAGTTAGCACTCATGCACAAATTAAGACAAACAAATTATTAGAACTACAAAATAAATCACCTGCTATTCTCCAATAACATGTAATGTTTAAAAATGGAATAGTTATGTTAATTTGACTGTTATTTTCAAGTCCCTACCAAAGTTAACTACATAGCAAGAATTCGAAGTGTGAACAATAAACATATCAAATACACAATGGCTATTATAAAGACTGCTCATATCAAGATAGTCTCAAACACTGACTTAAAAATGTGCATCTACTCTGTGGCTTGTAAACATAACCATGATCAAGAATGCGTATAGGAGGGGAAAATCTGGATAGTTGAATACTTGAAACTTGAAAGCTGAAGTGGGCAAAGTTTGACATTAAGAACCACTTAAGGAATATATTGCCAAAAATTAAAGCACCATTGGGAATAGTATATGATTAATAATTTAGGGTTAGACTACTCAAACAAAATAATTTGAGAAAACAAAATTATGTATGTAAAACTATATTTTGCAGTCAAGCTAAAAATATCATAGGTCAAAATTTGCTGAAATGGAAACCTCCCTATATTCTCAAGCATATCATTTTCAACATACAAGAACTCCCAGGTTTAACTGTGGTGCGCATACAGAGATTACACTCCTATTCTATAGCGTATGTATCTTTAGTGAGACATATTTGTTTTAAAAACAAAAACAGAAAATAATGGAATTACTCAGCAGGTCAGTCAGTATCTGTGGAGAAAGAATAATTAACGTTTTAGGTCTAAAACTTTCATTTGAATTTTAGTGCTTGTTTTTTTAAACCACTCATTGCTTCAGAGAATGAAAAGTGCTGCTTCAAAAAAGAAAGCATTTCAATTTCAGTTGGAGAATTTTGGAATTATCAACAAATTATTTCACAAATAAATGTACTATAACAGATATAGGCAATGTCAACTTCCAAATGGGAGAAAACCAGAGCAGAACCACCAACTATGACTAGACATCTCCGATGAATCAAACTCCCGTAACACATGAGGAATTTATAATTATATGACCAATAAGTTTGGACAACAGAAAATATTTCAAATAGAAACAGGAACTATTATTCACATTTAGTGATTCAGCAATATCTCTCCTCCCCAAATGTCAGTATTTTCTCAGGCTCAGACTCCCTAGGCATAAACTGCTAGGAGTTCAGTCTTTTACATATAGTTTTATTTCGCAAAATTAGCAGCAAATGCAAATTGATCAAAGTAACATAATATGCTCTTAATAATTTTGAATTTAACTAATGGCACTAATCTGAACTACGACTGGCATATTATTAATGTTGAAAAAGACAATATGCATAAAATGTTAAATACAGTCAAGGAATTTTTAATGATTGAGTGTGTTTTGGAAAAGTTTTTATTCAAAGGAAAGCCATTTCACTCAATATTTCAAGCAGGATTGTATTTATTAGTTGCACATGTACCTTTAGACTGAATACATTAATAACGTTCAGCTGGTTTTCTGTTGCATTTAGGCTTTGCTTGCTTTCTGTGTATGCTGAAACAGATATGCATAAACAACTAATGCTTTGAATAACAAAAGAGCCAAAAAAGCTTCATCACCTGCAAATATAGCACAGATCCACTGCTAGTGAGCAGCACACTGCCTGCACATAGTTCCTCCTAATAATTGAGTACAAGTAAATTTATGTATAAATCCCATCAGTGCCAACAAGTCCTGTAACAGCACAGGAAGAAAGGTTTTTAATCTGTATCTGCAATTAGATCCATTGAGTACTAAAAATGCAGCACTTGACTTTTTGCGTCAAGAGAGCCATTGAGCTCAATGTTTGACAGTGTTTGCTGCATTGCACTCTTAAGATGTAACTACCTAAATAGCTTAGAAGACATAATAGCCAGGATTTTGAACGGTATGGCTAAAAGCGCTCACTGTTATTATGGAGTAAATCGGACGGCAACTTCTGGCAATCACACACGCGCATTTAAACGTAGAAATCCGGAGGTTACTGTCAGAGATACCCTGCCCCTCCACAGAGTGCGCTGTAACAGTGCCTCGCCGATATACTTAGCATTGAAATACATGCAATGGCGTGAACTTGGGGTACTTTCCCAGGTTCTCCACTAAAGATGCCATAAAAAGTTCAGGCTGGTGCATTAAGATGAAGTGAATTTTGAACGGTGTGATAAGTGATAATTATTCCCAAGTAACCTCTCTGGCCCGGAAAACTTAATGTTACAAGTATAGAGTCTCATTCCTTCAGAAGTTAATTAGTATTGGAGATTTTTTTTTTAACTAATTTTTTTTTTTTAACTTTTTCTGTCGGTCTCTTAATCCCATCTGTTTTTCCCAATCTTTATTCAGTTTTCTGTACATGATCTTAATCTAATTTATACTTCCTGGTTTAGACTCTGTCTCAGTGAGGATTCTTCAATCTGATTGGTTGAAGAGCCTCGCTGTTTCTTGTCCTGCTACAGACGCCAAAGATCCCCTGTAGAGGGCGGATTAGAGCAAGTCTCCTCTCTGAAGCCCGCAAAAACTTTGTGGGCAGCTGTCAGCAAGGTGAACGGCAAGCACCATTCCTTCGCTGCTGACTGCAAAATTCAGGCTCATTACACAATTACAAAAAGTAACAGTTAAGTTTGTGAAAAAGATTTTCTAAGTGGCTGATAGCTTGGTCTCTGAAACATACTTAACCTTTGGAAACAATTATCAATTGCTCCCATTACCCTCAATATTATCTCATCACCTATGTAAAAATGCCAGGGAAGCTGAGGTATTGACAAAGCTGTTGTTAAAACAAAGCCCACAACCCCTCAGTTCAAAAACAGCACAATTACTGAGCAAGCACCATTGATTTTGAAGGTTTGGAAGCTGTGAACCTGGAAAAAAAGGCCAAAATGAAGGAACCCATGTTGTATCCTCTCCTGATAAATTTTGATTGACACCTTTCAGCACATCCTGAGATATAAATGTGGGTTCAACCTCTGTATTGCTTTTCTCTGTGATTTTTCACACCCTGAGCTTAGTCTAAGTTCCTCCCTCTCCCTTTCCAGTTAAGAGTCAACCATCAAGGAGTTTCTACCTTTAGCAGATGTAAAGCTATTGAATAAAACACTAATAAGAGGTCAGATTTTGATTCTAGTAACTGAAAATATTAATATATACACAAAACTTAGCATTTGCTTGATTTATGCTATTTTATTTAAAGGCAGAGTCTAGTGGGGCTGATTTTTGTCCAAAATACTTTCCTTAATAATTTCCATAATAATAGGAAGACTACTATAACTTTGTTTGACTTTTTAAAATAAAATATCAATTTTGTGAATTGTATGGAGCTTGAATCAGGCTTCCATCCTTACAAGGCCAATTTTTGAAGTCACCTTTTAATTTATTCATTCTGGGAATGTGGGCATCATTGGCAAACCCAGCATGTTGCCCATCCCTAATTTGATACAACTGAATGGCTTGCCAGTCCACTTCAGAGGGCAGTTAAGAGTCAACCACATTGGAGTGGGACTGGAGTCACATATAGGCCACACAAGGTAAGGACGGCAGGTTTCCTTCCCTACCCTAAAGGACATTAGTGAACAAAAGCAAAATAGTGCGGATGCTGGAAATCTGAAATAAAGACAGAAAATGCTGGAAATACTCAGCAGGTCAGGCAGCATCTGTGGAGCGAGAAACAGAGTTAACGTTTCAGGTCGATGACCCTGCGTCAGAACATTAGTGAACAAGTTGGGTTTTTACAACAATCCAATAGTTTCACTTTCATTTTTCTTAAACTGAATTTCCAGATTTTTTTGATTAACTGAATTAAAATTCTTAAACTGCCATGATGGGATTTGAACTCAAACTATCTGGATTATTAATGCAGGCCTCTGCATTACCAGTCCAGTAACATAACCACTACACTATCGTACTCGGTATGAGGTGAACATACTGGAACTTCACTGGAAACAAGAGTAGTGACTTTAGCATAGTCTGAGAGTCAGTAAAATAGTTTTCTGGGTTCCTGCAGCTTTGGATTGACTCTCAAGCTAATCTGAAGTCACAGCTCCAGTTGTTCTCAATGAAGCCAGTTAGGGGTGCAACAAAAACACAATTTGCTGGTGATGTCAGAGAAAGCAAGGAAAAAACTTGAGCTTGAATTGGTATTTTAGAAAAAAAGTTAAACAAAATATTTGTAAATGCAGTATTTTTCTACACAAGTGTGTGGGAGGGGAATATAAAGTGCTCCCCCTAGAGTTACTTTCTCATCAAGCATTGCTGTATACATTGTTAGCCAATCTGTCACTGTTCCTGCACAAACTGGCTTTGTCTTTCCCAACTATGTCCAAACTACATCTGAACCTTACTTGCAAGACCACTTCAGAGGGCAGCAAGAGTCAACCTAGCCTGAATGAGAGTCATGTGAAGGCCAGACTAGTTTGGAGTGGCAGGCTCCCTTTCCTGAAGGACATTAGTGAATCATTTGAGTTTTTAAGACAGTTTTGTGGACATTTTTAGTGTTAGCCCACATGTTACTCTATTTATTGAATTCAATTCCACAACTCGTTACGGTGAGATTTGAACCCATGGCCTCCGAGTTGCTAGTACCACAACACTGCTGTACCCTGGTAACAAGAGGTCAGACTGCGCCTTGAGTAGTGCTGTAAATTTATAGACACCTGATAGGATGAAGTTAGAAGTTATCTGTGCAAGGTATATTTTATTCTGTGAGAAACAAATTCAGTCATCACAAAGTGTCACATTACTTAAGCTACCTGCACAAAAATAATATGCTGTTATCTAAATTAAATAAGTATATGATGCACAACAAATAAATAAACCAAGTGACAGAGGGCCAAACCCCATGAGCACTAGAGATGCAAGTACTTTACAGGCCTAATTTATTTATTTCAATAAAATACCAGTCTTGTTGTCCACACACTGAAAGTGTCATTTTTCAAGGAGTGTTTAATAAATTTTCATTTATCCCTTAACCCCCTCCCAAGTAAAATACAGCTTTGTATGTAATACTTAATTCCTTATACTTTTCATAGGTGTTGCAGTTCAGAGAGTGAAGTGGAGAGGCTCATCATTTGGTGGATTCATATCATAAGCTTGTCTCAATTAAAAATCTGAGGATCGTACCTGTGGAATTTTAAGAGAACCCACAACATAACTGAGATATTTTCTCCAATGATTTCTACACAGTTAAGCAATGGCAAAACTCCTTCACTACATGCAAGAAAAGAAATATGATGACTTCACGTATCATTCCTGCCACTGTTTACACCAAAACCAAAAGCAAGATCCAGATTTGCATCTTTGATGTCCAGAAACCCAATCCAAATTCTGATGAAAATGAAATTGTCTGTTTTCAGCAGCTAAATTTATGGTAAACTGGTATTATTTGTGGCAAGCTATTTATTTGGTGGGTTTGTAAAAATGTTTTCTTTTAGTGACTTGGTACTTTCTTCGTTTGCTTGATGCAAGAATGAACTGGTGAGAGCAAAGAGTTCCATGCAGCATACGTAATCAAACCAGGAAACTTGCTGGCTAAGAACTGCATCAAAAAAGCAACCACTCCAAGTCTAAACCTAGAATTTTCTATTGGAATATAGAGGAAGATTTGATGTGAATAAGTTACCACTGTGCCTCTGTTCTTTCAACAGATTCTACAACATTCTAATTAAATATATAATTGGGAAATCAAACACAGATTTTCTGCAATAGCAACAGAAAATGCTGGAAAAACTCAGCAGGCCAGGCAACATCCGTGGAGAGAAAATAGAGTCGACGTTTCGAGTGAACCCTTTGTCAAGACTTTTCTGCCTTGTGTTGTTAGCTAGGAAGGTAGTGTAATGTTTTTAAAAAGGGAGCCATCAGAAATCGTGCTCACTTGTTTTCCCCAGTGTTATCTAACCAAGATATTGATAACTACTGAAGACCCACAGATCAGTCAGCTTATACGACAATCATTTCATACATGAGTCACTTATACAAATCTTTAACCTGAATTAGTAAGACAACAACCCTGTGAATATCAATCTTTAAAAAGTAATGACAGCAAAAACTCAAACTTATCTTGGAATTTCTTTTACAGTTACAAGCAGTACCAATTAGGATTTATTTTAATACGCAACTGGGTAATTCAGTAGTGCAATTATTTTTATTGAACAAGCTGTTGGTAGCCACCAAATAATAGCCCACATTACAAGACCAATCTACCAAAAATGTAACTTTTGAAAAAAAGGGGCATTTTCATGTTTCTTCGAATTTGGGTTGGGATTTTGGACATCAGAGATACAAATCTGGATCCTGCCTTCAGTTTTGATAACACAGTAAACAGTAGAAGGAACGATGGGTGAAGCCATCTCAAATCTTCCCTTTTCAAGTAGTAAAGCAGTTTTATCACTTAACCATGTACCGAATTCACAACAATTGGGGAAATCACTTGAGCAAATATATCCAAGAAACTGTGTGCAATTGTCTTAAAATTTTACTTAAATTAAATGCTCACATTTTTGATTGATGCAAGTTTATGCATGAATAATTATTCAAACAGATATGGAGAAATATTATAAATAAAACATTAAAAAAAACTTGTACACCAAACATTCTTGATTGAATTCTAATAGAATGAATGCAATACAAGGCAATATTTTAAATGAGGTACAGAATACATATTAGTACAGTATCTATAAACTGTCCCTGTTCAGATAATCAAAGCAGATATGTCCCATTCTAGTGTAATTAGTTGTTTGCCAATAGCAGCGTATTGGTCCACATATGTTAAGAATGGAATACAAGACATACTACAGACAATAACAGCTTAGAGACTTAAAATTACAGTCTATTTTTAATCAAATATTGCACTTCATAGCTCCATCATAGATTAAGATTACTCATTTGTCACTTCACTGGGCACCCTTTTACATTTAATGTTATGGCATTTACATAATCATTTAGCAGAATTTAAAAAATCATCCGATTCAACAACTTAGTATTTTGCATATTATCTTAAAAAATAATTTTCAAAACAATATTTAAGGAGATCACATATGAACAAAAGTACTGTGCTATTACACAGTACAAGCTAACATTAAATATTTGTAATTATCTCAATTAAATGAAATTTTTATCATTGATTTTGTTCAAATCATCTCCAGTCAAGAAAATCCAGAAAATGTTTGCATTCAATGTGCTTTGATCATTTTAGGAAGTTTGATGACATTGTGATTTCATTGTCTGAATTTTTTTCTTTTTTTGACAAAGATAAATGATTGCCATCAATCATGATCCAATCGGTAATACAGAGTCTCAGGGAAATGCATCACTCTTTACTAGTTTTCCTGCTCTTCCTGGAACCTTTGCTTCATTTTTTTATGCAATGAACAAAAATATTCCAGCCAAGAAATATGTCATTCACACCCACTACAAAATTAAGTATTATAACTAATGATAGCTTTTACCTTTAATAATGTGTAGCATTACACTAGGGACAGGCTGCTTTCCATTTCAGCTGAAGGTTAAGTAAATGTTAGAATTTAGAACTTCAATGGGAGAACTTTCACCATATAAACAGCTTATTCTGAAAACAGTTGGCTTGTTTTAGTTAAAACCAATTATCGAAAAGTATTTAACGCGATAACATGCTTTAAAGGAACTATGATGAATTTTGAAATACTCTTCAGCTGACTGTTAAAATTCATTGTTAGAATGCGTAAAACTAACTGCAAAACATAAAACTGCAATTCAAAAACATCTACACCGATCAGAAAAGGCTAGCTATTCAAAAAAAAACTTTTAATGACAGGAAAAAGCTTTCAACTGCAGGAAAGCCTATGAAAGAAAATGAAGTCTATAAAAATATCAACCACCTTTTAAATGAGCAATTCCTGATGTTCATTAAACAAATATCTTTCAAGGTTGAATTTTCAAAACTTGAGATGACTTTAAAAATGAAAGGTTTATCCTCAAGTCCCAAAAATATTTCAGATAAGAGAGTTTATTTTTTTTTTACTGAATTGCTATCCGGGTGTGGCTAACTGTGATCTACACGAACAGTCGCGTTTAAATCACTTGGAAAAATCAGCTAAAATTCTCAACCTTTCATTGAGAAACAGAAATATTTTCTTGATAAACAAATGTTGTTCTGTTTACTCTCAACAAAAATTCACACTCGCTCCAATCACTGATGTGATGATTGCAGGAGTGTGGTTTGGTGGTTAAGAAAGGGTTAGTCGTTAATATTTGAAATGAGAGACTTGCCTAAAATAAAAGTAAAAGCCCATGGGATCCAAGGGAAAGTGGCAAGTTGGATCCAAAATTGGCTCAGTGGCAGGAAGCAAAGGGTAATGGTCGGCGGGTGTTTTTGTGACAGGAAGGCTATTTCTAGTGGGGTTCCACAGGGCTCAGTATTAGGTCCCTTACCTTTTGTGGTATAAATCAATGATTTAGACTTCAATATAGGGGGCATGGTTAAGAAGATTGCAGATGATACAAAAATTGTCCGTGTGGTTGATAGTGAGGAAGAAAGCTGTAGACTGCAGAAGATACCAATGGACTGGACAAGATGGGCAGAAAAGTGTCAAATGGAATTCAATCTGGAGAAGTATGAGGTAATGCATTTGGGGAGGGCTAACAAGGCAAGAGAATACGCAATAAATGGTAGGATACTGAGAAATGTAGAGGAACGGTCTTCACTATAAAGGATACAAGTAACATCCCAGAAATAGCTGTAAATCAGGAAATGGAAGGGAGGGAGGAACTCAAGAAAATTACAATCACCAAGGAAGTGGTACTGAGCAAATTGTAGGAGCTGCGGGCTGACAAGTCCCTGGGTCCTGATGGACTTCATCCTCGGGTCTTTAAAAAAGTGGCTAGTGAGACAGTTGATGCATTGGTTTTAATTTTCCAAAATTCCCCAGAATCGGGGAAGGTTCCATTAGATTGTAAAATAGCAAATGTAACTCCTTTATTCAAAAAGGGAGGGAGAAAGAAAGCAGGAAACTACAGGCCAGTTAGCTTAACATCTGTCATGGGAAGATGTTAGAAGCTATTATTAAAGACGTTATAGCAGGGCACTTAGAAAAGTTCAAGGTAATCAGGCAGAGTCAACATGGTTTTGTGAAAGGGAAATCATGTTTAACCAATTTATTGGAGTTCTTTGAGGAAGCAATATGTGCTGTGGATAAAAGGGAACCGGTGGATGTACTGTACTTAGGTTTCCAGAAGGCATTTGAAAAGGTGCCACATCAAAGGTTATTGCGGAAAATAAAAGCTCATGGTGTAGGGGGTAACATATTGGCATGGATAGAAGATTGGCTAGCTAACAGGAAACAGAGTAGGCATAAATGGGTCATTTTCTGATTGGCAAGATGTAATGAGTGGTATGCCACAGGGATCAGTGCTGGGGCCTCAACTTTTTGCAATTTATATAAATGACTTGGATGAAGGGATCGAAGGTATGGTTGCTAAATTTGCTGATGACACAAAGATAGGTAGGTGTGATATTTGACCCTGAAATGAGCTTCCAACCACATATCCATGCCATAACTAAGACCGCCTATTTCCATCTCCATAACATTGCCCATCTCCGCCCCGCCTCAGCTTGTCTGCTGCTAAAGTCCATGCCTTTGTTACCGCTAGACTTGACTATTCCAACGTATTCCTGGCTGGCCTCCCATGTTCTACCCTAGGTAAACTTGAGGTCATCCAAAACTCAGCTGTGTCCTAACTCACACCAAGTCCCATTCATCCATCACCCCTGCGCTCGCTGACCTACATTGGCTCCCGGTTAAGCAACGCCTCTATTTTCAAGTTCTCATCCTTGTTTTCAAATCCCTCCACGGCCTCTCCCCTCCCTATCTCTAATCTCCTCCAGACCCACAACCCCCGAGATATCTGCGTTCCTTCAATTCTGGCCTCTTATGCATCCCCAATTTTAATCGCTCCACCATTGGTGGCCGTGCATTCAGCTGCCTAGGCCCTAAGCTCTAAATTCCCTCACTAAACCTCTCCACCTCTTTACCTCTCTTTCTTCCTTTAAAACGCTCCTTAAAACCTACCTCTTCTACCCTAATATCGCCTTATGTGGCTCAGTATCAAAATTTGTTTTATGACACTCCTGTGAAGCGCCTTGGAACAATTTTACTAAGTTAAAGGCGCTATATAAATACAAGTTGCTGTTGTAATATTTAGGACTCCTGAATTGTACCTTGGGCAAGATAGTGGAGGGCTCCCAGAGCCCATGAAACCACACTACAAACAAGACCTTTTAGCCAATACCTTTAGGAGAGGGATTTTTTTTAAATAAAGTCACATGCTGAATACTCTGGTGCCTCTTTCCCCTTTATTCTTTTTTCTGTATTAACATAGTTAGGTCAGAATGGTTCTACTTGCAACAACTGAAAAACGAATTAATGGAATAAACATACCAAGAAGAATCTATGTTAACCAAGGGCAGAGGAAATGATTTTACTGATTCAAGTCAAAATCCATTTTTATTACATGTGTTTCTGGGATTTTTCTTGTATTTTAGGAATCGCATTCCACAATTCTATACATTTATAATTGCAGTAGTGCCATTTGATTCAGCAACCAAGTGAGTCAAAATCTATTTTTTAACCATTGTTCTGGTAACTGAATCCACAATTCTATCCATTTTTCCAAGAAAACATAAGCCACTGACCTGGACAAGGCTGCTTATCCCTCAGACTCAAATCCTAAAGATTCTTTATAAATTAAAAGAAACATATATATCTACCACTAAATGCTTAATTTACTGTGGTCTTCTTTCCACCCCATTGTAAATATTCCAACCACTGCATTAAGTAGTGTTTGCTGCTCCCATACCAATCAGGACAGCAAGCATGCCGCCTTCGTCTATACCTCACTCTTGACCGAGCTGTAAGGGTATGCAAGAATAGCCTCGGTGACTCACTTGATGACTTGCTCTCCCATTATGTGGAGCAGCAGAAAGCCATTACTTGACATAAAAATAGGCAATGCACTGTGTGGAAAATCATATATGATCTTGCACCCAGAGTGTTAATAAAAAAGGGCAACAATGCTGCCATACAAAAAATGTACATTAATTAACCAATCCAAACATTGCGTCACAGATTCTCACTGGAAATCTTAGCCTGTTTTTCCTTTTCAGTTACTGATCAACCTGCTGTGTAATTTCTGTTTCTTCCCTTTTTCTGTGAAAGACACTAAGTCCATCCCTAAACCTCTCCGTATACCTCTCCCCCTTTACCTTCCTTAAAACACATCTAAGGAAAGAAACATCTCTTTGACCAAGGTTTTAGTCACCCCATCTAATCTCGATGTTCATTTTTGTCTGATTATGTTCCTGTGAAATGCCTTGGGGCAAGTTGTTGTTGAATTTTCCTCTCCATAGCCCAAGGCCCATGAAACCAATTGAACTGCTCCATTGCCTGCCCCAGCTAAAATCAAAGTATGCTCAGGGACCAGAGTGCACACAGCATTACCAGCACCAATACATTTTCTACTGCTTGTCCAGTATAAATAGATCACCTCACTTAATAAAGCCTTGTTTTCTTGTATTATAATATAAACATCCTCATATTAGAACTAGCCAAAGTCAAAAAAAGGAACACTGCCCCAAAAATGATTCCATGAACTCGCACCTCATGCAATCTTACTCTTTTTTTACGTAATTTATAATCTGCACCCAGATGTTATGTTCATTAATAACTAGTCGTTTTTATTAAGAACAGCTAGCTTTTGCTGGACACTTTATTGAGCACATGTGGACTAGGTACAGTATCTGTAGAGACCTCCATCTTGACTGCTGCCTTGTGGGTAGCCTAGTGCATCGTGGGTAGCCCACTCTTATATACATACAGCACCACCTAATGTACCATTCCAGAATGACAGGTTACTGGTCATTACATCCCCCTTTCTTTGAGGTTAAACAAAATCAGTATCAATCAATAACAACATAAACATCTTCAACAGTCAATACATTTTCAATGTAGTTTTCTTTGTACTCAAAGTTTAAGTCTATCAGGCTTTTTTACTTCATGTGTGGATCTTCTCAGCACAGGTAAGTCTGATGTGTTTTCATGAGAGCCTGTATGTGTATTTGTGTTAGATTGTTCTGGTGGTGAGTGACAAGATTCAGTTGCGGCATTGTCATCGATTTGCTCTTCGATAGTCTCGTGTTTTTAGGAGGGAACGGCGGTTCCTCCTGAGAATCTGTCCTTCCTCAGTTCTAACAGTGTATGACCTTGGTCCTACTTCCTCAAGAACTGTAGCTTTCCTGTTCCATGCATCTGGATCCTCAATCCTGACAACATCATCCCTTGTCAATGGTTTCAGAGTTTTGGATGACTTGTCATAGTGGGCCAGAAATTCGTGAACGGGGCTTGCCGCGCGTGCAAGGTCCCGATTTGCACTTACCCGACGCGCCTGCCGATCACCTCCAGGGACGCCTGGAATTCCATTTTGAATCTGAAGAATCCCGGGCAGCGTTTGACGTCACGCCGCCCAGGAGTGCAGCCAGCGCGAAGCCTGTAGCGCGCTGTGCAACTGAGACACGCCCCTTGAGGTCTCAGTTTAACAGGACACGCCCCCAATGTTTCTGCCAAGCTGCTAAGCATTTTTACATGCAAAGCAGCAGTTTAAATAGGTTTTTGGAAGTTTTTTGAAGCTTTTGGTAACTTTTATAAACTTTTAAAAACGTTTACATTATTTTGAAGAATCTGAAGTAGTTTTAAACAGAATTAAAGCAATTTAAAGACTTTTAAAAGCCCTAAAAGATTTTTTTTAATTCCATTTATTTATTTAGCAATGTCGTCGTCATACGTGTCTTCACACTGTTCCCTTTGGGGAACTGTATGAAGTGGTGGAAGGATTTATGGCCATGATTAACGCTCATTCCGTGACCGTAACCATCTTTGAACCAGCCATTAGGGCGGTTAGTCCTATGGCGGGAGGGTTTTACGGGCTCCCACAAGCTATACAAGGAGGGGGGGCCACCCACACCCATGGACGCAAATATCCCACTGGATGTCAACCCAGAATTTAGAGCCGGAGCTCCGACTCCACTTGCCGGGACTGTCTGGAGCGGGGTTCGAAACCCTACCCTGATCTGGCCCAGCGGCGGGGATCCTACCGCTATGCCAAAGGCCCAATCCGATTAGCAACGTGAAATGGCTGGAATGAGCACAATTCACGGCATTAAAAGAACTCACAATTGAACTGATGATGACCTCAGCAATCTCCTCAAGGAGGTGGAGGCGCAGCGCCTGCTCATCATTGGTAATGAGAAGTCAAAGGCGCCGCAAAAAGGGCAGATGATAGCTTGGTCTTTCAAGTGGCAGCATAGGGCTCCAGTCACAGGGATGGAAAAGGCGCAGGAAACGTATGGGTGTCACCTTTTGTGCGGAGTGGGCCTTATGCGTAGCAGTAAGCATCCCCGCCGCTGGGCCAGAAGGAGTAGGGTTTCGAACCCCACTCCAGACAGTCCCGGCAAGTGGAGTCGGAGCTCCAACTATAAATTCTGGGTGGACATCCAGCGGGATACTTGCGTCCGTGGGTGTGGGTGGCCCCCCCCCTCAGATGGGTTGTGGGAGCCCGTAAAACCCTCACGCCATAGGACTAACCACCCTAATGGCTGGTTCAAAGATGGTTACGGTCACGGAATGAGCGTTAATCACGGCCATAAATCCTTCCACCACTTCATACAGTTCCCCAAAGGGAACAGTGTGAGGATACGTACGACGATGACCTCTTGCGCAATGCACCTCCTTGGACCCTCAGTCGCAGATGCGAGGGGGCAAATCGTGCAATTGTTAAATTTTTCATTTTATTGTCATGTAAAATGTTGGCCCAGTAATTCCCTTCCAAATGCGCGAGTACGGTCGGGGTACTTACGCGTCTGGCCGGAGGAAATGCCGGATTTTCAGCATGCACAGCGCATGCGGGGAAAACCGGCATTTCCTGTCCTCTGAACGAAGGGGTTCAGAGGCAGAACGCGTGCGCAGTAAAATTCGCCGCTTTCATTCATGCTTTCAGTGAGGTCAAGTCCTTACAACTTACACATGAAAAAAGCATGGGTACAGTTGCTCCAGAGGCTGCGGAGGAAGATATTTCTTATCGTGGAGCTTCTGAAAGTATGTATGTCTGTATATATTCCTTTGCGTGTTATGTATATATTCCTTTACTTATGTGTATGAATGTATTATTTAATTATGACTTTCAGAGAAAGTAACTTATTGGAAAATCATAATTAAAAACATACATTCATACACATAAGTAAAGGAATATAAAACATACATACATATACGTAAAGGAATATATGCGGACATACATACATAATTACTTATTACTGATGAAAAGTTTCTTTCTTAAAAGTGCTGGAAATGTTACATTACTCATTTTAGAACACTCATTTTCACATTCAATTCACACAGCCACAATTGCTCCTTCTACCTACCGTTCTGAAAACACGTTTAAAAAAAAAAATTTAAACTTTAAAACTTACTTAAAATTTCTTAAAATAACTTCCCTCCCTTTCCCAAACAAAAATATTGCCTTTCAGAAGCTCCACGATAAAATATATCTTCCTCCGCAGCCTTGGAACAACTTTACACATGCTTTTTTCAAGTGTAACTTGTAAGGACTTACCCTCACTGAATCCATGAATGAAATCGACGAAGTTCACTGCGTAAGCGCTGCCTGTGCAGTCGCACGCGCTGTGCCTATGAACCCCTTCGTTCCGAGGTCTGGAAATGCCGGCGTTCCCCGCATGCGCGGTGCATGCTGAACGCCGGCATTTCCAACGGCCAGATGCGTGAGTACCCAGACCGTACTCACGCATTTGGTCACGAATTTCTGGCCCAGTATGATTTCTGTTTCAGCTTTAACAGTTGAAGTCTCTGTCTCAGTTCCTTACTCTGCTTTTCTTTTGCATAGCAGGGTAGCGTGGTATGCAACTTGCGACCCATTAGGAGTTCAGCAGGTGAAGAACCAGAGTCTAAAGGTGAGGCTCGGTAGCTCAGCAGGGCGAGATAAGGATCAGACTTGCTTTCTGTCGCTTTCTTCAGTAGCTGCTTGAGAACTTGAACACCTTTCTCTGCCTTACCATTCGACTGAGCATACAAAGGACTGGATGTGATGTGTTGAAAGTCATAATGTGCTGCAAACTGTTGCCACTCCTTATAGTTGAAGCACGGACCATTGTCGCTAACGGCAATCCTGGGAATTCCATGTCTGGCGAAGATGGATTT
The DNA here is from genome assembly GCF_052327205.1 of Somniosus microcephalus. Lineage (NCBI taxonomy): Eukaryota > Metazoa > Chordata > Chondrichthyes > Squaliformes > Somniosidae > Somniosus > Somniosus microcephalus. The sequence goes on from NC_140988.1 coordinate 100,840,795, forward strand.
CACATGCATTATGACACTGCTTCCTGTGGTGCTTGAGAGCAGCGCCATCTCAGGATAGTTAGAATAGTAGTCAATCACTATTAGATAGTCTTTACCATTTAAATGAAAAAGGTCCATACCAACCTTTTGCCATGGTGCTGTTGGTATGTCAGCTACTATCATTGGTTCCTTTGCTTGATTGTTTTGGTGTTTCTGGCATGTCTCACATTTGCCTATCATGTTCTCAATGTCCTTATTTATGCCAGGCCAATAAACAGTGTTTCTTGCTCTCCTTTTGCATTTTTCAATTCCGAGGTGTCCCTCATGAATCCTTTTGAGCATGTCTTGACGTAGAGCCTGTGGAATTACTATTCTGTTCTGTTTTAGTAATAGTCCACTTGCGACACTCAATTCTGACCTTATGTGAAAATATTTTGGACAGGAACTTTTTGGCCAACCATGATGAATGTTCTCTATTACTGTTTGTAATACTGTATCTTTTACTGTTTCTTCTGCTATTTGCTTTGATTTTGTGTCTGACACGGGCAGCGCAGCAGTGACCATACTCACATGAACATCCACGTCTTCTTCAGTAGAGCTCACATGACTCATTGTGGGTGCTCAGGATAGTACATCTGCTAACACTATGTATTTGCCTGGTGTGTAGATCAGTTCAAAGTCATATCTTTGCAGCTTCATAATGAGTCGTTGAATCCTTGGAGACATCTCATTCAGGTTCTTTTTTATGATGGCAACCAGTGGGCTGTGGTCTGTCTCAACTGTGAAGGTGGGAAGTCCATATATGTAGCCATGAAACTTTTCTAGTCCAACTACCAAGCCTAGACATTCCTTTTCAATCTGGGCGTATCGACACTCAGTATCAGTCATAGACCTGGAGGCACAGGCAACAGGCTTCCAATCTTCACCCTCTGCTTGTAGCAAGACCGCACCGAGGCCATCTTTTGATGCATCCGTTGACACTTTGATTCTTTTTGTTGGGTCAAAGAAGGTGAGTACAGGTGTGGTTGTCAGCACTGTTTTGAGGTTTATCCACTCTTGTTCATGTCTTTCTGTCCATGCGAACTCATTTGTTTTACGTAGCAGGTCTCGCAGACAGACTGTCTTGGCTGACAAGTTAGGAATGAACTTTCCAATGAAGTTTATCATCCCCATGATGCATAGCACTCCTTTTTTGTCAGTGGGTCGGGGCATTTTGAGTATGGCGTTTACTTTTTCCATATCTGGCTCTATTCCTTTACCAGATAGATTATCTCCTAGGAAAGTGACTTCCTGGACGCCAAACTGACACTTGCCTTTGTTGAGCTTCAGTCCATTCCGGTGGCAGCAATGTAGAGTTCGAATTGTTGTTTAAAAGTCTGCCAATTGTCGTCGACATTTCCTGTGTGTTTCAAACGCTCTGGTGGCTTCAAATTCTCCATGTCGCGTTGCACAATATTCAGCAGATCTTACCAATCCTGGTACCATGTTATGTTCATTAATAACTAGTCATTTTTATTAAGAACAGCTAGCTTTTGCTAGACACTTTATTGAGCACATGTGGACTAGGTACAGTATCTGTAGAGACCTCCATCTTAACTGCTGCCTTGTGTGTAGCCTAGTGCATCATGGGTAGCCCACTCATATACATACAGCACCACCTAGTGTACCATTCCAGAATGGCAGGTTACTGATCATTACATCACATCAGAGATACTCCTTTTAGTTTTCTAACCTGGAAGTTCAATTATAACAAATTGGTGAATAATGTTAAATGACCCACCCGTAATGACTGTTCATCAATTTTTAAATTGGTTATAACTGAATGCTGCACCAATGGCTAGGTTTAGAAAGAAATTTGATAATGCCAAGAATTTTTTTTGAGAGACTGCTTGTGAAACTTTGCATTATATTTTGTCAAACTAAAACTTTTCAATAATAAAAACAGAAAATGCTGGAAGAACTCAGCAGGTTTTTATTTTCGATTTCCAGCATCCACAGTATTTTCCTTTGGCAAAACTTTTCAATGGTGAGAAAGGAGGCAGCAACAGTAAGCCTTTTCTTTCTGGCTCCCTGCAGACATTTTGCTCCCCAGTCAAACTCCTAGGGGATGAAAGAGCATCTATCTGGGCCTTGTGTGTCTGTGTTGAGTATTGGGCTCTTTAAGGTGAATCTTGGTCATCATGCCAGGTTTGGTACCAACTGTTCGTTGGTGCTTCTTTCCACAGTGGCCTTAAGCTGTTCCCTAAATAGATAGGGATAAGCTTGATGAAGTGAGCTTAATGTCAATTGCAGATACCCTGTACTGAGGAAGCCCAGAAAACTTCAAATACCCAAAGCAACAGACCACCACCCTTAAGCAGCTGTCTAAGTTCCTGTCTCCAAAACATCCATGCCCAACTGCTGCAAAGTGCAAAGTCACCTGGTCAACAATATCTACATTTCCTTGAATCTAGCTACTTACCCTTTAAGTTGTATGTGTTTTTGGACATATTTATTTGAGTGGTTTGCTTGGGCCCAAATTTGGCCTCAAAACCTAAGAGGCGACTGACATTTGGATCATGCCTTCCACCTCCAGGGTCCGTCAAATGTTTATCTACTCTTCCCTTAAAAGATGTAATGGTCTCTGCTTCAACTATTCCCTGTGCCAAAATATTATATGCTCTAACAACTTACTATATAAAGAACTGTCTACTTAACCTGCAATTTTAAATTGATGGTCCCTCTTCACTGATTCCCCAACCAGAAGAAATAGTCTTTTCTTAGTCAACCATCAAAGCCCTTCATGATATTAAAAACCTCAATTAAGTCTCTTAGTCTTCTCTTTTTCAGTAGAAATAGTCCTAGTATCTCAAATCTCTCAGAACCATAGCTTCTTATCCCTAGTAGCCTCCTGATGAATTTAGGTTGTGCACTCTCTATGGTTTTAATACCATTTCTATAATGAGATGCACAATGCTGTGTTCAGTACTCTGCGGGTGGCCCAATCATTGCTCTTGTACTCTCTGCCCCATTTATAAAACCCAAAGTAATTGGCCATTTTTATGGATTTATCTACCTGCACTCAAACTTTCAACGAATCATATATTTACACCCCTATACATCTCTGTTCTTCCACACCCTTCAATGCATTTTTATTGAGTTCATACATACAATTCCTCACTTCTTTTTCTCCCAAAATACATTACCACACACCTCTCCACAATACATTGCATCTGCCACCTGTCTGCCTGTTCCACCAACCTTTATGTTATCCTAAAGCCTTTTACATTCCTCCTTGCTGTTTGCCAAACCCCTACATTTGTGCTGTCAGCAATATCAATGTGAAATTCTGGCTTTATAAATGTACATTCAAATGACTTCCCAGGTTGTATTTAAATCAGTTTACAGAAGTGCAGGATATACCATATTTTACAATCGTGTGTTCTAAACCATATGGGAGGTTGTAAGTATGATCCTCGTCATGTTCTGAATTAGTTGATCTCAGCCAGAGCAGTAGCGGAAATGCTAAATTTGGCTACATCCTGGGTTAGAGAAGGGGAAAATCTTCCTGGATCCACACAGTGACCTCTGCTAGAGGTGTATGGTGTGAACATTGGGTAAGGACAGGATCTATCCCAGTTTGGTTTTCTTAACAGCAAGACACTGTCGAGGCTCACACATGAACAATAGCTGCTGAGGCAAGGTACCAGAGGGAGGCAGTCGCCTGTGGAACTGTATGCCAGTGAGGGAGTTGGCGCTTTCAGGATCGGAGGGTAGAAGATTGGAGAGAGAAAAAAAAGGAGTTCATAAATTAACCTCTCCTTTCATTAAGACAGACAGTAATACACAACTTAAGAAAAAAATTAAATTGTTCAACAGAAGTAAACTCCACAAAATAGTCCAAATGTGTTTGTGTTTAATGTAAGATATCATATCTACAGTGGGCTGAAGTGTATTTTACTTTACTCAGTTCTCGTCAATTCCTAAATGAAAAAACCCCAATATAAATTGCACTCCAATGCAAAATTACATAATCTGTTTAATGATAAATAACACAAAAACATGATACTGACATTCTACTTTGCAGATTTGTTCAAAGTCCAGTATTTCTGACCTTTGTAATAGCAATTCAGGATCTGTTTCTATTTTTGGCAAAATCACAATAAAATTGTTAAATAAAATTATTCACTGAAATGTTTTGTCAGCATTACATATATGGCTAAGATTTTAATTTAAGGGATCATAGAAGAATGTCTGTATTATGACCAGCAAAACAGGCCTGAGAAAAATGTGTTAATATCTCAACGAAGGACTCCCCAAGCAGCCAAAATAATAGTTTTAATATTTACATTACACCACTGCCACCAATCCTTTGACACTTGAATCTTGCAGTCAATGGTAATGAAGATCCACGTCTTCATAAGTCTCCTTATTTGCTTTAGGGACTAAAACTTCCCCACAACCAATCAGGTTCCAATGGACCTGCAACAAGCCTACAGCAGACCTCAACTATAAAAATAAGAACACAATATAGAGAGATTGTTTTTTGTATCACTCCCCCAGGGATCTGGATTGCACCAAGAATTAACGTAAATGGACCTTTAGATTCCCAATTGCAAGAGTACAGCTAAATCCCAGTTTCAACTGAAATTGGGCTATGCAGGTAATATCTTTTGGAGGAAGGTGGGGGCGGGCCCCTTCCGATATCACTAAAAACACATGGCAGATCAAGCAAGTTATGCTGATGGCATCAATGAAGATGTCTGATAATCCTAGCCTTCCAAGGAAAATTGAGTTAAAGATGAAATTTAAATATTTAACAAAACTCCTATACTAATCTAAAAAATATTTGAAATACTACATGCTAGTAATACTTATGAACCAGATGTTATGTTACACAACTAAATACAAAGCACACTTAGCACCAACAAACTAACTGATCAGAGATAATCCTGTTATATGAGAAAGGAAAGTGTGAAATAAAATGAGTAAAATCACATCTCCATAATATCTGTGACTAAGTGGGATTAGCAAAATCCCCCGAGAGAGAACATGAGTAAGAGCCTTTCTGAATACCAAGCAAATCTCTAAGAAAAATGCAAATGGTTTCCTAATTATCTACAGGCTATTAACATGCAGTTCCAATTACCAGCAATTAAAATCTGTTTAAACATTATGACAAAAGTTTATTGAAACGGGGGGAAATGATATGCTAATTACTGCACTATAAAACAAATGCTAAGTGTCTATTTTGACTAGAGACATAATAAATAGCAAATTTCACACATCCTGAATTGGTAACAGCCCATTCAACACTCGCTGTGATTTGAAAACAATCCTTAAGGTCATGCCTGATGTACTTACAAAGACAGAAGGATTATGAACATTCATTCATTTTTTAAATTTTAAACTTCACATCATTGTTATCAATATCATTTACATTTTCTTTTTAAATTTAATGTGATTAAATTTGGTTTCTCTCATTGCCGATTCTGCTAACTGCTTATAGCACGAACGCAAGACCAATTTGGGACTTGCACATAAATCTCTAGCTAATGGACTAAATTTCCCTAAAGGATTTTAAATATGCTAAATCTTTGTGTTTTAATACTCTGTGAAACATGCTTTGATTTTGAACTTGCATTAGTGTTACTATACATTTAGCAATTTTGGTTCAAAAATAATTTTGTACTGTCTGTCAATCCACAGCAGATGAACACACACAGATTCTAGCTGTGGTTTCCAACCTCTTTTTGTTCTCATTATATTGGATTTCTCCAGGCCTAGCAAATGTATTATCCTATGAACTTAATTTTATTCATTAACTACTGTAACTTATCTTTTTTTTACCCTATGCTACACTTTAGCTAAGAGTTCATTCTACCATCTTCCAAAGTTAAGGAAGATCACGTGCAGGCATGTGATATAACCAGTACGATAGCAAAATACTGTAGATGCTGGAAATCCGAAATAACAACAGAAAATGCTGGAAAAACTCAGCAGGCCGGCCAACATCCTTGGAGAGAGAAATAGAGTCACGACAAAGGGTTTTGACCTGAAACGTTGACTCTATTTCTCTCTCCACGGATGTTGCCTGGCCTGCTGATATAACCAGTAATCTGAAATACAGTGAAAATATTCCCTGCTCAATCCTTGAGTTCACTGCAAACTACCTAGATGTTGTTCTAGTAAAGCCACATTTTAAGTCATAGCAAATGACGGCTCGCCTGCAGTAGTGGTCTTCGATGTTGAGCCCAAGAAAAATATGTAAAGGCCTCAAAATTATGATATACTAGGATGCACACTGAAAATATTTATTGTAACTGCAACTAATACAAATATGCCATGCAAGATATAATGGGAGGCATTCAAGGAGGAGATAGTGAGGGTTCAGAGCAAATATGTTCCCACAAAGAAAAATTGTGGGACTCCCAAATCTAGAGCTCCCTGGACGACAAGGGACATACAGGGTAAGATGAGGCAATAAAGGGAAGCTTATGTCAGATACCGAGAGCTAAATACTGCAGAAAGCTTAGAGGAGTATAGCAAGTGCAAGGGTGAAATTAAAAAGGATATTAGGAAAGCAAAGAGAGGGCATGAAAAAATACTGGCATGTAAAATCAAGGAAAACCCAAAGATGTTGTATAAATACATAAAGAGCAAGAGGATAACTAAAGAAAGAGACGAGCCTATTATAACAGCAACTTATTATATTTATATAGCGCCTTATATAATATAGTTCTTAATAGGTATAGTTCTTAATGAAAACTTTGCATTTGTCTTCACAAGAGAGAGGGACGGTGCAGACATTGTAGTTAAGGAGGAGTGTGAAATAACAGATAAGATAAACATAGCAAGAGAAGAAGTGTTAAGGAGTTTAGTATCTTTGAAAGTAGATAAATCGCCAGGCCCGGATGAAATGTATCCCAGGCTGTTAAGAGAAGCAAGGGAGCAAATAGCGGAGGCTCTGACCATCATTTTTCAATCCTCTCTGGTGGTGCCGGAGGACTGCTAACATTGTAACATTGTTTAAAGGAGAAAGGGATAGACCGAGTAATTACAGGCTAGTCAGCCTAACCTCAGTGGTGGGCAAATTATTGGAAAAAATTCTGAGGGACAATATTAATCGTCATTTAGAAAGGCACGAATTAATCAAGGACAGTCAGCATGGACTTCTTGAGGGAATGTCATGCCCGTCTAACTTGGTTGAATTTTTTGAGGAGGTAACAAGGAGAGTTGTTGAGGGTACTGCATTTGATGTAGTCTACATTGATTTTGGTAAGGCATTTGACAAGGTTCCACATGGCAGACTGGTCAGAAAAGTAAAAGCCCATGGGATCCAAGGGAAAGTGGCTCAGTGGCATGAAACAAAGGCTAATGGTCGACAGATGTTTGTGACCGGAAGGCTGTTTCCAGTGAGGTTCCACAGGGCTCAGTACTAGGTCCCTTGCTTTTTGTAGTATACATCACTGATTTAGACTTCAATGTAGTGAACATGATTAAGAAGTTTGCAGATGATACAAAAATTGGCCGTGTGGTTGATAGTGAGGAAGAATATACTGCAGGAAGATATCGATGGACTGGTCAGGTGGGCAGAAAAGTGGCAAATGGAATTCAATCCAGAGAAGTGTGAGGTAATGCATTTGGGGAGGGCTAACAAGGGAAGGGAATACACAATAAATGGTAGGATACTGAGAAGTGTAGAGGAACAGAGGGACCTTGGAGTGCATGTCCACAGATCGCTGAAGCTAGCAGGACAGATGGATAAGGTAGTTAAGAAGGCATACGGGATATTTTCCTTTATTAGCCGAGGCATAGAATATAAGAGCAGGGAGGTTATGCTTGAACTGTACAAAACACTAGTTAGGCCACAACTGTGTACAGTTCTGGTCCCCACATTACAGGAAAGATGCGATTGCACTAGAGGGGCTAAGAGGAGATTTACAAGGAAGTTGCCAGGACTGGAGAATTTTAGCTACGAGGAAAGATTGTATAGGCTGGGGTTGTTTTCTTTGGAACAGAGGAGGCTGAGGGGAGACTTGATTGAGGTGTATAAAAGTATGAGGGGCCTAGATAGAGTGGATAGGAAGGACCTATATCCACTAGCAGAGAGGTCAATAACCAGGGGGCATAGATTTAAAGTAATTAGTAGAATGATTAGAGGGGAGGTTCAGGAAAACTTTTTTCACCCAGAGGGTGGTGGTGGTCTGGAACTCACTGCCTGAAAGGGTGGTAGAGGCAGAAATGCTCATCACATTTAAAAAGTACCTGTACTTGGATATGCACTTGAAGTGCTGTAACCTACAAGGCTATGGACCACGAGCTGTAAAGTGGGATTAGGCTGGATAGCTCCTTTTCGGCCGGCACAGACACGATGGGTCGAATGGCCTCCTTCTGTGCCATAAATTTCTATGATTCTATATTGAAATCTGGCCAATTGTGACTTTAGATATGCCAACCATTTTCTTGAAATTCCATCCCTGTGCCTCAACTCATTACCACATGTCAGTTAGCAGCAGCAATTCCTTGTTTCATAAAATCTGAGAGTTGTCTCCACTTCAAGTAGCAGCAGGTGGCTTTATTTTTTACTACAACGGTCACTTGCACTGAAAATTCATGCTCATTACACTGGCAATGCTGCTTCCCACTTACTCCTCTGTCAGCTCCTGGCTGGTTTACCGTTTAAGAGCTGATTGGTGCGCACATTCAAAATGGGAACTTAGTTGGGTTAAGATTAATCAGTTTAAATTGCAGTTAATCCAAAATATATTTGGCTAATCTGTGTGTAAGGATTTCTGCCCGTTTTAATGGTATTCTACATTCTCACATCACAATTCACATCTGGATAGGTGCAACAAATCATATTTGACAACAGAAGAGGCACGCACAGCTTCCAAGACACCAGTTGGGTACTTTGGCCATGTTTCACGCTTTTTTTTGTGACATTTTAGGATTAAGTTAAATGAAACACTAATTACAACTAGTACATCTCTTGTGAAATTGCTCATGGGTAGTCTGGGACTTGCAACATGGTTTCTGATGTTTATTGCAGTCCCATAGCAGACCAAATGACAGGAGGTTGCCTATTGCTTAATACAAGAAATCCACAAGCAATACATCACTACTAACAACTGCCCAACTTTTTCAAACAAATGTTAAAAAATCAAATCAAGTTTTTGTAAGTGAGATTATACTGAACAGAATGACAACTTTCCACACAATGTTTCTAAATAGTCTACTCCTGATAATTCAAAGTAAGTTGTTACATTAAAATGTAAATTGATTTATCCAACCATTTGAATTAAGCAATGTAAATAATACAGTAAAGTGAGGATTTGGTGCGAAAAATTAATCAGATAATTTGAATTAAGTCTACAGTCTTCTCAATTTATTTTGAATTATACGTAGAACTAGATGAAGGAAATCTATTTTTGAAAGATACCAAATATTCAGGATCAGAGGATGTCAAATAAAAGCCCAAGGATGACTGAGGAGGTGACCTGATAGAGGGCTTTAACATGATGACAGAGTTTGGTAGGGTAGACGTAGAAGATGTTTTCACTTGTGGGTGAGACCAGAACTAGGGCCATAAATACAAGGTAGTCACTAATAAATCTAATAGGGAATTCAGAAGAAATTCTTTACCCAGAGAGTGGTTAGAATGAGAAACTCGCTACTACAAGGAGTAGCTGAGGCGAATAGCATAGATGCATTTAAGAGGAAGCTAGATAAGCACATGAGGGAGAAAGGAATGAAAGGATATGTTGATAAGGTTAGATGAAGAGGGGTGGGAAGAGGCTCGTGTGGAGCATAAATACCTTCATGGACCTGTTGGGGTGGTTTCTGTGCTGTAAATGTTTTGTATGTTTTTTTTTTAAAAAGACACCCACAAAATCAAAGTCAGACTTCGAGTTAGGTAGTACAGGGCTGCCACATGCGACAGTGTTGCAAGTTAAATGAGACAACATTAGTTAGAATAATTAAACTGCTCTAACCAACTGGTTAAGAATGCAATTAACAGTATCTGTTACGAATTAAAATAGCTCTACCACAAATAAAAAGCTAAACAAACATTCATAAGCATGTGCACCTGTGGTTACCTGGAGTAAGATTACTTTTTAAGTTGTAAAAAAAATTAAACTTGCACATTATGCATTAATTTCACTTTATTTCCTCCTCTCTAAAGCCAGAGAGACACACACTAGACCCAAAGATTGTGAACTGCTCCTAGGTGACAATGGACAACACTAAATAACAGCTGCTATGCCAAAAGAAAGCTTTGAGTGATATCGTGTGAGGAAGTACATAGCTGTTGGTTGGCATTTCCATTACCATCTCCCAGCAAACATCACTCCAAGTTCTCGCCCCAGGGTTAGTCTCGCTAATCACCTCCCTGTCCTTTCTCCTTCCAATGCCCTTTTCCATCCTCCCAGCAGCCTTTATAATGCCCCCGCAACCCTCCACCCCCCAAAATATTTGTCTGCTTGTGAGCAAAGTGGTCATCATCCATGACCTCACCTTGGATGAGCTTATTGACATTCTGGGCTTGACAGAGACCTGACTCATGGACAACAGCTAATTTCTCCTCACCATTCACCTGCTCCGACTGACTTTCTATTCCACCACATGCTCTGCTCAAACGGATATTACGGCAATGTGGTCATCAATACCTGGTCTCATCTCAGCTTCTCCCCTTACGCCACTGGCATCTTTCCCTCACGCCACTGGCTCTTTCCCTCATTCAAACACTTCACTCTTTTCCATACTTCCAAACGCTCCTTTAGAGTTCTCTCTATCGACAGCCTTCCCAAGCCCCTCAGTGCTAAACTATGCAAGTTTTCCTCCTTCTGCATCTTTACCAAGCAAATCCTGATACTCGGTGATTGCCAAATTCTATCCTAATTTCACTTGTTGCCTCTCTGCTGTCCTGTTCTCATGCAACCCCACAAGGTGCATTAATGCCCACACCCAGGGCCACCTTCTTGACCGAGTCATCATGCAAGGCCTCACTGCCTCTGGAGTTTCAATTACTGATACAGATCATCCCAGGATACTTCCTCATCTCCCTGCCTAACTCCAATCCTATCACCCTCATCTACTTCCATGGAAAGACATACTCTCAAATCTCCAACTCCGCTTTTGGCCTTCCATAACACCACTGCTACTATTGATATGCTGGCTCTGCTTTCAATGCTGTTGTTTCCACTAACTTATTCATGGTATCACATGACCAGATTGCTTTACTACTCCAGGAAAATCCCATAGGGCAAAAACAACCCTAGACTCCTGAACAATTAACCAGCTCCTTCCCTCATCCACTTAACCTTCACCTCAGACACCAAGTATGAAAAGTTTATGAATGTCTTAAAGGCAAGAGTATCCGCACAGTTGCTTCAACTGTTCTCATCGTCTCCTCCTGCCCCCCCTCCCCCCCACTATCTTTGACTACCTCAACCACTTTCTTGCTCTAGGCCCAAAATCTATATTATTCTAGATTCTCCCCCTATCCTCTCTTGAACCAGCATCAACAGCCTTTTGGGGGAACGAGTTACAGAGTTCCACTACCCTTTGTGTGAAATAGTACTTCCCGCTTTCTCTCCTAAATGGCCTAGCTCTGATAAGGTTATGCTTTCTTGTTCTGGATTCCTCCACAAGAGGAATTAATTTCAATATCTTTACCCTTCCAAATTCCTTAATCATTTTAAGTACCTCAATTAGATCACTCCTTCCAAGCCAAGAGGATAGAAGCCAAGTTTATGCATCCTGTCCTCATAATTAAACCTTTTTAGCCCTGGTATCATTCTGGTGAATCTGTGCTGTACCCCTTCTATGGCCAATATATCTTTCCTGAGATTTGGAGCCCAAAAGTGAACACAGTACTCCAGATGGTGACTGACCAAAGCGCTCTACAACGGAAGCATCACTTCCTCACTTTTGAATTCCAACTTGCTTAAGATAAATACCAAAATCTCACTCATCTCTTACTTTCTTGAACTCCTCCCCATACAGCTCCTGATTATTTAACTACCTTTCCTTGCCTTGAAGTTTGCCAATAACAAAAAATGAGCCACTTTGACCAAGCACTTCCATCCCCCTTCAAAACAGCCTTCGCCAACCTCTTGTTGAAAAGCTCACCCTAGTCCCCATCTGTCCTCTCCAACTACTGGTCTATTGTTAAAATGCATTATCGTCTCCTAGTGCTATGTTCACCTCTCCTGCAACCTCCTATTCAAAACCCTTCAGTATAAGGTTCCACAGTACTCAGGCAACAAGACTGGCAAATGTCATAATGATATCCTCCATGACTGTAACCACAGCATGCTACTGCTCCTGGTCTTCCTCAGTGCATTTGGCATATAGTCAGTCAATCATCTCATCCTCCTCCATTGTCTCTCTTCTGTGATCCAACCTCCACAGAATGCTCTCAAGTGGTTGCACTCGTACCTGTCCCTCAGTGCTTCTCCAGCAATGGGCTTCCTCTCCTCCTGCCTCTGCACAGTCACTTCTGGTGTACCCAAAGGGTCCAATTTTGGTCCTTTTCCTTAATTTACATGTTGCCTATCAGTGATGAGGTCATTCTGTAGTCATAGGGTCAGTTCCCATATATATTCTTATGACACTTGGCTCTACTGTTTGCTTGACTTTACAACTATCTGTGTTGTCAGAATGCTTGCCCAACAGCAAATCACGGAAAAGCCAGAATTGCCACTAATTGAACTCTGGGTCATTATAACAGAAGATATCCTGAAATACATCCAAATAAATGTATTTGACACAGGCTTCCTCCAATGATTCAGTTAGTAAATATATTGCCAGTGTGGAATAGAGTCATACAGACCAGGAAGGGCCCAGGTTCAATCCTCACTCTGTGTTCAATAGGGCTGACTGCAGTTGGGCGATTCTGGTGCTTGCAGTGAGCACTGGCTTGGAAATGGCAGGCAATTGTCAGACAACAGTTAGCCCCTGTGCCTCTAGGATACGGGAGTGAGAACAAAAATTAGCTAGGCATCCTACTCCTAATTACTGTTCAATTACTCCGACTGGAAAGCTCCCAGGTACGAACTCTGCACCGAAGACAGGATCAAATAACCTGCTAACATTTGCTGTCTAGGCTCACAAGTGAAGAAACGATGACTTGGCCAAGGTACTTAACAGTGGTCAGTGTCTTTGGAATGGTTTACCAGCATGAGGTAGCATCATTTGGACAGTAGGGGAAGAAAATAAAATGAGAGAACGCCCTTTTGTTTTCTAAATGACTGAGAATGTAGTTATTTCAGATGCAACTGTATTTCTCTACTGGGAGTTAGAAGAGAAATTCTGGTTGTCTTATCTTTGACTTAATAAATATTCAGATTAAACAAGGCTCTATACAGTGAACTGTGCTGTAAATAATGTAAAACATAAAATATTAGGGCTGTTTCTTTCATCAGGCACAGTGCCCGATTTTCCATTCACTCCGTTCCCTGCAGAATGGACAGAAAACTCTAGTACTGCAGGCCTGCCATTTCCAAGCCAGTGCTCACTGCAAGCACCAGAATCGCCCAACTGCAGTCAGCCCTATTGAAAGTACGTAAAAACTGGAAAAGACTGTATAGCACCAAATGTCAAGTGCAATCTGGTTTATAAACTTTTCAGTAAACCTAATCCTACGAAGGTAAGATCATTCTGATGAGCTTTTTCCCCCTTCAATCTCTTAATGTGTAACCTGTCTTAAAATGTCATGTGAATTCAATTGCTCTTTTATAGTAATATCTGTTGGGTATCGATCTTTGTGGTCCAGTAGTTAGTCAAAGGCTATCTCCTTTGACTAACCCTTTCCTTCGAGTCATCCTTCTCCTTGTGATGAATTGTTACAATCTCAGCTAGTGTAATTACATACAAGCAGAGTGGGTCATTCATTTCTTTGGCGTTGCCATTTACCAAAAAAAATCCTTTTATCTGGATTCCCAAATCTTCTATTTGCAGTGAAAGACGAAACAATACATAACAAAATAATGTCCTGAGAGCTGTCTGAACCCATGTAACTGCAAAAGGACAACCAAATCCCTCATTGCGAGATGATGATTTTAACTTTAACCTCAACCTCCTGTTTTGAAAATGGTTATTAAAATGGACAATGGCCCTTAAATTGTTTCATCAACATTTCAATACACAATAGTTTTTCTGACTACATCTCAGTGCACTGTATATCATGATGTACATGCAGGAAACGTTTTATTTTTCTATGTATTATATTATAAATGCATCACACACACACACACACACACACAATGGAGCCCAGAGACAGGCAGGGTCTTAGGAAGGAAGATTACAGAGGTGCAAAATTGTCTCAGCAGTGATACTATAGCTAGAGCATGTACAGAAGAGTAAAGCTTTTGCAACAGGACCTGGGAACTGACCAAGAATCAGTTCTCTATCTGCGTTTCTGTATCACAACACAGAATAGCCAAGGTGCTTACCATGTCTACGTGTTTAGCAGGCCAGGACAGGGGGTACAGTATTTACTACAACAGCTAGCAAGATTCATGAAAATCAAGATTTTCAATCTGAACTCCGGTGGTCATCTTTATATGGATACCATTAACAGCAGGCAAACTCTCTCAAGGTAAAAGTACCCGAAGACTGCCGTCAGTGATCAGCCAACAGCTCTTAGACTTTTGTGGAGGGGTGGACGGGATCTAAATACGTACTACATCTCCCCACCCCTAAATAAATCAGTCTAATAATGCTGGTTCTAAAAGTTAAAAGACCATTAAGAGTTTAGGGAAAGGCAAAGACCAACATTTAACTGTCGGCATTCTGAATAGGAATTAACTGAATATTGTTGAGGACATGTATTTCTTAAATGTTCTTTTGTATTAGTGGAATATTAAAGAACTCGAGGTTTTATCGGTGGTTGTTTGTCTCTCTCAGGAAATTAAATCAGGGAGACTCAGGTTTAAGCACAATGCAACATGTAAGTGATATGTCAGTGGAAGCAGGCTCAATATACTAAATGGCCTCTTTTCATTACATTATGTACACTGAAATGAAATTGAAGAATATGCTATTTACATGAGAAAGATTCTAGTAAATAGATAGAGGCCGAAATTCTATTGGCCACAAACATGCCCACCAAAGTATATAGAGTCAAGTGAAGGAGAAAGTAACTGGCTTGATGCCAGCAGGCACCCCACCACTATGGACATATCTCGGATGTCTGCCTGCCCTAGGAGACCCACAAGTGTGGCACTGGAGATGGAGCCAGGATGGAAGTGGGTTTCCCCACTCCAGAACCCCAGATTGTGTGCCTGGAATCTGTCTTAGCAAAGTGGCCACTTTAAAAACAAAGATCTGGAACCCAAATGTGGGCCCCACTTCCACCAATGTGACCAGTATGCCTCTTCATTCTGTGTGCAGAGAACAATGATCCACAAGGTGACACATCCCAAGCCGGTACTGAAGGAACTCCTGGTCTTGGAGACCATCTCCCTCCGTGTCTCTGGCCTTGTAAGGGTTAGGCAGAGACTCTACCCATTAAAAGGCCTCACAAAAAATCCCATACAATCCCATCCAGTGTATCTGGGTTCTGGCAGAGTTTGTGTCTTTTCCAATGTTCTCCTGCTGTGGGTGTGGATTGTGAAACTGTACACTTAAAAGCAAAAGATCAGATATGAAAAAGCTCTTTTCAATCATCTGCTTGATTTGAATTTGTATTATTAGACCTAGATTTGTCATGCGCCTCATTTTTAATTCTAATTTTCATTTAAAATTCTCTACTCTTCCAAGGAATTGCAACTTTTGTTGCACTCCCTTTACTTCTTGAGGAAATATTTCTGGTTTGAATCCTAATCATTTCTTGTATGAAAATTTCCCATTGTCTATTAAACAAATTTTTCCCTCAGAAGTATGCACTTAACACTAAGTGGGAAAAGACTGCATGATGACACGCATCTGAGACTGCGAAGAGAAGTCAGAAATGAAACAGCAGAAGCTACAAACACAATGGCCCAGAATTTGCGGTTGGGATGACAGCGAACTGGCAGCGTTTGCCGACATTCCGCCTTTGAAAGTGATCACAACTTCGGGATTTGGCACGTGCGCATGCAGAAATCCTGAAGTTGCAGTTAGTCACCGACAGCTCCGAAACAGACTGCATCGTGTACCCCGCCAACCCCACCAGAGCCTGCAATCTGTGTAATCATCCCAAACCTGGGAAACTGACTAACCCTTCTGCTCTTCCGCAGTAAGTACGCTGTTACATTCCCCAGTAAAAGTTAGACTCAAAGCGATTAGGTGTAACTGGGGTTTTGACTGCGTCATTACTGCTAAACAAATGTTAAGGGCCTGGAAAACGAATTTAAATTTTGTGCAGTGTGAAATTTGTCCATTTTAATTAAAATTTTTAAGATACTTTTCAAATAAATTTTGGTTTGTCCATCTTTATTTCAGGTTTGCCTTTTCCCCATGTGAGAGCCCCAATCTTTGTTTTGCTCTAACATTTTTAAAAAGTTAGAATTTTAAGAGTTTACTCACTTCCTTGTTCGCTGTGAAAATTCAGCGTTTTAATTGGCTGCTTAGACAGCCTGTTGACATCACAGCAGTTCGCACAAGGGGATCCCCACTACACTTCATCGATTTGAACTAAAGGTTGGAAAACCCGAAGTTCTCGACACAGGGAATGCGAGATCCTTGTGCGAAGTGTACTTCGGAAGCCAGCGGCGAACGCCTTCGCGTTGCCGTTGGCTGCAAATTCCGGACCAATCTTTCAAACATCCTTGGATATGGAGTACTGGAAGGTTGCCAATGTAACAATTCTGTTCAAGAAGGTAGAAAAACCGAGAGTGGATGAATACTGGTATTTTTTTCCAAACACTCAGATTTGCTCATTAGGATACGAGATTCAGCAGATTGTAGGCCAGGAATTTGCATACACTGTCACCACCAATTAAAAGAGCTGGCAGGTAAGTCAATCTCCATCTATTTCATAACGAAAGCCCCAGCAATCCATTACTGGATTGTTTCCTCTCTTCCCCCCACCCTCTCAACTCACAGCAACCTACAAGTGGTAGTCAGAAAGAGCTAAGTATTTATTTAAGTGATTATTGATCTGAACTCTAATTTACAGTTTTATTATATAATAGCTTCAGAACATAATGGGACTTTCAAAACATATTAAGTAAAAGTAATAAATTAGAGTGAGTAAATAGAAATAATTCAATAAAAAAAACTTTAAAAGAATATCTATTAGGTTAAATATATAAATAGGTATGGCAGGGTCAGTCTAGAGTGACGTATGCAGCATAGATGATGGGACCTGCTGAGACTCTCATACCATGCAGGGTAAACACATATGTATGAAATTTATGAAGATTGCACTCGACGAGCAGAAAGTTGCACAGCTCGACAGTCAAATGGGCATACCCACAACAATCTGGAGGGAGAACATTTTGTGGAGTACACTTTCAAGGGTGGTTACTCCACAGGTTGCTAGAAGTAGTGAGGGAGACTTGGAGATCATTGGGAGATAGGGCAGGAAGAAACAGGTGAGCGTAAACAGGGGATCATCTGTGAAGCTGTATTTGTCTAATTGGTAGATTTGTTTAGGTACCAGTTGCGTGGGCAAAAAGGGTGACAAAGGAAAGTAACTATGAGCGATCACAAGGCACTGAGAAGCAAGCGGCTACCCATGGTGGGAAAAACAGTACAGGTAGTTGTAGGGGATTCTATAGTCAAGAGATACATAGCTTATTTTGTAGACATGATCCAGATTCCCGAATGGTATGTTGGTTCCCACATTACTGAGTGAATATAAAAGTTCCTGCACTCATGGTGGATATAGACTAAATCTAACAATAGCAACGCAAGAAAAATCCTCCTGAAGTGCTTGGGACAAAACAAGCACAACAGAGCAGCAGCGCAAGACAAATTTGCATTATTTCAGGATGACCAGCCCTGAATGTACAATTTCAAAAAGGCAAACTTCAAGGAATGAGGAGTGTACTAAAGAAAATTAAGTGGGACGTATTGCTGAGATATATTGGGCATTTAAAAAGGTGACGAGAAATGAATATTACAAAGGACATAAACATACAATACTGATTTTTTAAAATTAAATGTAACAGTTAGAACTTCAAAAGGATAAACTAAGTAGTTACAGAATATTACAGCACAAAGGTCATTAGACCCATGAAGTCTGTACCAGTGTTTTTCTACACTTGAGCCACCTAATCCAATCCCACAATGTTGCTCACTCCCCCATACCCTTTAATAGTCCTTTTTTTCAAGCAACTACTTCCGATTTAAAATAATTTATGGACTTTGCATCAATAGTTTGACACACAGAATTCCAGATTCTAAGCATATTCTGTGTAAAAACCATTTTTTCTAACTTCTTTAAATCTTAAATTTGTGCACTCTCAATACGGTCTCTCAAAGCAGTGGACACAATGCACCACTATGTTCCTTATCATTACTCTGCAAGATTTTCAAGAACTGTATCAGGTCACCATTTAACCTTCTCCGCTCTAGTTGAAGAAGTCCTAAACCCTCAAGTGACTCTTCACAATTCTAACCCTTCAGCCCAGTGAATCTACACTGCGCCTTTTCCATTGCTTTCATATTCGTCCCTTAATGGGGTGCCCAAAACTGTACACAATATTCAAACTGCAACCCAACTAAGGTCCTGGACAAGTTGCAATACAATTGAAGGTGAATGGGAAATGGCAAAATTGCTTGATGAGAGAGAAATATGTTAGCATAGTACAATAAGTAGCTGAGAGGATTTTGAAAATGAGTATGGAAGAAGGAACTTGACGAGTTAAATGGAGTCAAAATCATCAGATGCCTTGGGCCAAATGACACTTTCAGAAGAGTATCTATATTGCAGTAGTTTAATAAACAACCAATATGAATTCCCAAGGAGAAGGTTCTGCATGACAAACCTCCTTGAGTTCTTCAAAGACAAATAAAGTAGATGGTGGAACTCCCTATGATAGTTTACAAAGTGTATTTGACAAGGGCCCACGATAGATTAATAGAATTTAAAGCTATGGGAATTCAGCGTATGATGTGGAACTGGATAAAAAATAGCAATTAGGCAGATTAATGGCAAATAAAATGTGGTACAGTATCAACAAATGTAAATTATTGTATATGAGAAAAACTGAATGGAATAAAATTAGTACAAGGAGGCTTGTGGGCGACAGTACATAATTTACAGACAACACTGATATAGAAATGTTGAAACAATGAGAAGTAATGTAATACAAATAGAACATTGGGGTACATAGCCAGACAATGGAGCATAACTGTACAAAAGTTGTGCTGAGATTTTATAATGCACGGGTCAGACAATGGCCTAGAAATTCAGTTGTTTGCGCCAGCCGCTAGCGCCTTAGGAGATGTGGGGCGCTAGGCGGCCAGCGGCCGGGCGCAGCGTGATCTGCACCTCTCCCCAACTTCAGTAAAGATTTAGCGGCGGCGCAAAGCCTTTGCGCGCGCTCAGCTGTGCGCGCAGATCCTGACGTCATTTCATTGTGCAACGCCCTTTGTGCGCCCCAAACCGGAAATTCAGTGGCGCCGGCCTATTGTGCGCCTGGCGCCCCTAGCGACTGGTAGAGGGGAACGGTTCCCAGTCGCGGGGGGCGCAAATTAAAGGGCACTCCTCCTGCAGTAGAAATGGCAGCCATTTTGCAACACTCCTTCTTTGTGAGAGACGGATCTTTGCAGAGAGACAAAGGTAGAGAGCTTTCTGGTTTGGCTCAACACTCGCACAGGTACTTGTGGCTTCAGGCCACAGCTTTGCACTTGTCTTTAACTTCAGAGCCATAGCATTGATTGGAAACATATAATGGGGGCTGCAATGGGTGCAAACGTTGGCCTTCTCCATAGTCCTGGGCGTTGTACAGATCAAGCAGCAGTGGTCAGGCCTTGCTTCAGGGCTGCAGTGTGCAGGGCGTGGAAGGCAAACAAATCCACCCTCCCCCTTTAAGACCTCACCGGCGCCAGAGTGTCTGCCGTCAATCAGCAACTCGCCGAACCTGCGCTGCGCCCGCCCTCGGGGGTATCGCCCCGGGCCGCCAGCTTAGCGCCTAATGATAGTCGTGCATCGCCTGTTTTAGTCTTGGGGCGATGCCACTGAATATCGGCGAAGGTGGCGCGAAGTTGCGCCGGGCGCAAACTTTAGCGGCCGCCCGGCTGTAGCGCCCCAAACGTGGCTATACTGAATTTCTAGGCCAATGAGTTTTATCAAAAAGGACATATGAGGGGATGAAAGAAATGAATCGGAATCATCCCGTGTAAGGGGATGATCTACGAGAAAGGATTTGAGAAATCCTGCAAGTTTTGCCTCCTCACCCTTCAATGCAGAGCGATCAGTTGTGGTTGGCAAAACAGTGACTCCAGAGTCAATATTGTTTTACTGCTTGGATATTCTTTGTCTGGAAATTTCCCATCCGACAGAGCAGCAAAATACCACTCCAAAATTCCTGGCCACCAGTGGGGTGGATGCCCAAGGAGCACCATAAATGGCTAAAACATCTGCAACCGTTATGCAAATAAACCCCACCCCAGGATTTGGGACAGGTCAAGACCAAGGTAGACTGGTAGCTAGAAGTCCCATCCTACCACACTACTGGCAGCAAAGCTGGCCTGCAGAAGTTTCATGCCCAAAGTGCTCTGTGGTGCAAGGCTTTTGGATACCTTACAGGCAATGTTCCCTGTAACTTTTTTTGGATGCGCGGCCTCTTTATATGGCTGCGCGGCCCACTCAAATCTTTGTGCATGTGCGGTTTCGCCCATACAAAAGCTGGTGAATGGCCTGCGTGGTACCTCTAGACTGGGCGTGCGGCTTAACGGGAATGTTGCTTACAGGTACTATTTGCAAGTTTCTCACACTCCCCCATCCCAAGAGAGAAAAAAACATACAACTCAAAAGCTGTACTATGAAGAATTACATCCAACAGGTCTAAAGACCTGGCACAACACTGACCCGTATTTATCATCTCCATAAGTGCTTTGAAGTCACAGCTGTTGCCTGATGATATTGTAAAACAACTTAACTAGCTTCAACCTTTAACTTTCAACATGCTATAAAATAACTTCACAAAGTATTTAACAACTGGCTTGCATGACTAAGTTTTATTGTTGTGGTATGAATCAACTACAATAGTGAGCAGTGCAATAACAAGTTTATTGCTGTAATGATGAACATTTTAACATACAGGTGATTGTGTCTCATTAATGTCAAAATTTGTCTTTACTCATGAAGTAAATATCATTGGAGGTAGAGTTTCCGCTTTGGGCGCAATCAGAGTCCGGGCGGCAATTGCGCCCAAAATTGAGCTACTTTTGAGAAGTTTTTTTTTCTCCAAGTTTCTGCTCAAACTCAGTTGTATATCTTCAAATGCAAAATCTGCCATCAATCAGTGCAATCAGGCAGCATTTTAGAACATAATTAAAAACAAATTTTTTGCTTTGAAAAATATTCCTTGATATATTTAAAAGTGGTAACTTGGTGCAGTTTGATTAATACAGCTGAAAATGGGTTTCACACACAAAATAAGCATTTTAATCAGGGTCTCTAGACCACTACCTGCGAGCAACCCGATTTTAAATAACTGAAAATGACTAAGAGAATATACATAACCATTTGCTCATTATATTGGGCTAGTCAGTTCCTTAGTAAATAAAAAATATATTCAAAAGCTTTTAAATGTGCCTATTCGTGTCCTTGCGCCCATAAGAACCAGTTTAATTTTTAGAGCCTCCTCAAAGACCTGCAAATGAGTGCAATTAGTGGAAACTCTCAATGATTCGTTTGATCTAGGGGTGTGGCTAGTTTAGTGGGCGGGGTCTGTTAGAGTGTGATTTTTTTAAACTAGCGTAAAAGATCACGGAAACTCGATTTGCACTGAACGCAATTTGTGTAAGATTCCACGATCTTTTGTGCTGGTTTAGCTGATTTCGGGAAAATTGCGCCGAAAAAACCAGCGCATCAGAGTGGAAACCCTACCCCCATTTTCCACAATTCTTCACTGTGTATTCATTATCTGTAAATAAACTCAACCTGTATATAACAAAGTGTAATTTTCCGTGTGCAACGTTGGTTATAGCAGGAGTTTATAAAACGCAAGTTGAATTTACCTCGTTTCAACAACAACTACTTGTATTTAATGTAGTAAAACATCCCAAGGTGCTTCACAGGAGAGTTAAAAAAAACAAAATTTGACACCGAGCCACATAAGCAGAAATTAGGGCAGATGACCAAAAGCTTGGTCAAAGAGGAAGGTTTTAAGGAATGTCTTAAAGGAGGAAAGAGTGGTAGAGAGGTTTAGGGAGTGAATTCCAGAGCTTAGGACCTAGGCAGTTGAAAGCACGTCCACCAATGGTTGCGCGATTAAAATCAGGGATGCTCAAGAGGCCAGAATTAGAGGAGTGCAGATATGTCAGGGGGTTGTGGGGCTGAAGGAGATTAGAGATGCAAGTGCAAGACCTAGATACTGATTAACACATTTCGTACTAGAACGTACCAGAATGTTCCTTTTGATACACATTAGATTTTTAAACTTTATTGTTGCAAGTAGCAGTTCAGGGAGAAATACGGTGCCTTTGAACAAGTTTAACCATGCTAATACATATTCAATGTAAGGGGAAATGAGTGCGGTTTCTTACAAACATGAAGCATCATGTTATTGACTTATTTCTTTCTGTCATGGCATATACAGGGTTAAGAAGGTTCACCTACAAAAAATAGCCCAGCTTGTTTTGATACACAACAGCCCCAGATCAGATGTTATGTCTGCAGCAGGTACCCAAGGAAGGGGCCACACCATTCAGTTCAAATACAAACATCCTGTAGGTTTTGTTTGAGTGTGTATTAGATTGACAGTTCTATTTGATTTTAAAAGAAACATATTTAAATTTACTTTGCCCAGGTCAAATTTTGAAAGTATATTTATCTTGGCCTTGGTCGAATGGTGCAGAAGATGGTTTTCACTCAAATGAAAAATTGTGCTTTTAAACAAACCTTATTCCCCAAGCCCCAAGGGACTGTTCAGAGACTTTTAAAGTATCAAATACCACAAATAAAACTGGTAAATGATGAGAACTTTCTTGGGGGTGGGAGGCAATATGACCCACCCACTGCATGAATGCAGGGTTGGGGGGGGAGGAATCACCTGACCACCAGAGCACAATTTTTTTTTTTTAAAGGACCTTGCCTGTGTGTAATGAGATCCATTCCTAATTGTACTTGCAGGTTAACAGATGAGAAATATTTCTATATACATAAAATATTTAATGTTGACTTTTGGAATTCACATTTAATACAAGATACTTGTTCTGGACTGATGGACCATTTTATGTGCAGAAAGCACCCTCTGGTGGTGGTTATGTGTTAGCAGTGTGTTTGTATGAAACAGAGGTCATTTGACCTTTGTTCCTTTCTTCCTGTGTGAGGTCATTTGACCTTCGTTCCTTTCTTCCTGTGAGAGGTCATTTGACCTTCGTTCCTTTCTTCCTGTGAGAGGTCATTTGACCTTCGTTCCTTTCTTCCTGTGAGAGGTCATTTGACCTTCGTTCCTTTCTTCCTGTGTAACCCAGGAAGTAGAATTCCAGGAAGAACCTGGCAGTAATGGAGGATTCCATGAGGGTTTCACAATCCAATGTAATCTGATTTCATATGTTAGGCCAAGCGCAATATCTGAGAGTATCTTTGTTTGTTAGCATAATAGCAACGTTGTCAGAGTAGTATTTTGATAACACTATGTTTATAAAAGGTTAATATTTGATAGTTACATAAGTGAGTCCAAATGTTAGTTAGTTATACAATTAATCAATTCTACTGTTGTAAATATGTTATATCTTATGTAATATCGAATGTATAGTACTCAGTTTATGTACAAAACATACTTTGTCTTTGTTTACAGTTTCACAAAAATTGTTCAAGTAAAGGCTTCAAACAGCAAACGGCTTCACGAAGAATTATTTTGAATAAGTGTTTAACTTGCTGGATAACTAGATGGGAGCACGTCTGGCACGGCCAGTACAGTGAAAAGATAGCAATACGGCTAGCTGTGAAGAGCGGAGCAGGAGGAACCCAGTGTAAGCCTTAACCTCGTAGAGCACACCTACCTCACATCAACATGTCAGAAGATAATAACGAAAATGCTTTGCAGCGAGGAGAAGACCTTAAACATGCAGACGAAACTGTAGAAGGTGACAATCGGTCTATAAGCTCCGGTTACGTCAGATCGCAAGCTGGTTCACGGTCATCAGGTGGTTCTAGAGTAAGCGTGACCATCGCCAGAGCACGAGCTAAGCTAGTGGCAGCTCAAGCCAGAGCTGCGCATGCGAACAGTGAAATAGAAATAAAAGTAAGACAGGCCCGATTCCAAGCCGAACAGGCCCATCTCCAAGCTGAATCACAAGCCGAACAGGCCCGTCACCAAGTTGAACGCCAGGCTGAACAGGCCCGCCTCCAAGCCACATTAGACGCTCTGCAGCAACAAAAAGAGATAGATGCTGCATTAGCCGAGACACAAGTATTCGAGGCAATTTTGGAGGGAGCTGATCCCGAGACAGCTTATAAACCTTTAATTCCCGTTTCGTGGCAGAGTCCACGACAGCGCACCATAGATTAAGTGAGCGACCATGCCGACATACAGTTTACAGGAGAAAGGGATGAAGGCCCGCACATCTCTACAGACGCAAGCACTTCGTATAACATGCCACAAGTTGCCAATCAAGGTCAAAGCAGACGGCGTGCCTCAAGCCGCAGAGTCTCCCCCAGCAGAACGGAAGACACGGGGCAGAGGAATAGGACGCTGAATAGAGAAAGTCAGAGGCAAATCCCCTCTCGGTTCCTTGAGACCCCCAACAGAGCCCCTAGCCAAGGCAACCCTGGCACAGGTCCCAGCACCTACGACCTTGCCAAATACCTTGCACGCACCCAGCTGGTGACTTCGGGGTTAATCAAGTTTGATGACAGGCCAGAGAATTATCGGGCTTGGAAGTCCTGCTTCCACGATGCCATATCGAGCTTAGACCTGTCGGCAGGAGAAGAGCTCGGCCTCCTTATCAAATGGCTCGGCCCAGAGTCCGCCGGACAGGCCTGCAGGATAAAAGCGGCCAATGTGGGACAGCTGCCAGCGGGGTTGAAGATGGCTTGGGCGAGGCTGGAAGAAAGCTACGGCTCGCCCGAAGCCATTGAAAGGGCTCTCTTTGACAGGTTGGAGAACTTTCCGAGGTTGACGAGTAAGGAACCCCAGAAGCTCCGCGACCTTGGAGATCTGCTGTCGGAACTCGAAGCCGCAAAGCAGGACGGCTACCTACCCGGTCTATCGTACTTAAGACACTTCCAGAGGGGTAAGTCCCATCATTGAGAAGCTTCCATTTAACCTGCAGGAGAAGTGGATAACGTTTGGATCAAAGTTCAAGCTAAAGCACAACGTGGCGTTCCCACCATTCTCTGCGTTCGTTAAATTCATCTATAAAGCAGCCAAAGCCAGGAACAACCCCAGCTTCAGCTTCTTCTCCTCCCACCCAGCACTTGCCAGAAGAGACAAGTTCGACAGACATGGAAAGACACCAATATCTGTCCACAAAATGCAAGTGTCCTCAACTGAGCACACAAAGATTCAGAAGAAACCTGAGGATATGAGCAAACAATGCCCTATCCACAACAAGCCCCATCCTTTAAAGAAGTGCAGAGGCTTCAGGGAGATGTCCCTGGAAGATCGGAAACAACATCTTAAAGAGAACTCTATATGTTTCAAGTGCTGCTCTTCCACGAGCCATCTCGCCAAGAACTGCAAGGTAGATGCAAAATGCACTGAATGTGAAAGTGATCAGCACGTTTCAGCACTACACCCAGGCCCAGCTCCTTGGAAGTCAGAGACGCCTCCTCCCGCTTCAGAGCACGGCGGGGAGAGAGAGGGAGCTGCCGGTCCGGAGATTACATCCAGGTGCACCGAGGTGTGTGGAGAAGGAGTGAGTGCAAGAGCATGCTCCAAGATATGCCTCGTTAATGTGTACCCTGTAGGACGTCGCCAGGAATCTGAAAAGATGAAAGCACACTTCCTAGTATTTGTCAAGAAAATGCTCGTCAACGATCATGCAGAGATAGCTACTCCACTCCAGGAAGGCCAAGAGTGTTGGTACCTCCCTTCCTTCGGAGTCTATCACCCCAAAAAGCCGGAACAGATCCGCGTGGTGTTTGACTCCAGTGCACCATATCAGGGAGTCTCTCTCAACGACGTACTCCTCACAGGGCCCGATCTTAACAACAGCCTCTTGGGAGCGCTCATGAGATTCAGGAAAGAGCCCGTCGCCATCACTGCCGATATCCAGCACATGTTTCATTGCTTCGTGGTGAGAGAAGACCACAGAGACTTCCTCCGCTTCCTGTGGTATCGGGACAACGACCCCAATAGAGACATTGTGGACTACAGAATGCGTATCCATGTCTTTGGGAATAGCCCATCCCCTGCTGTTGCCATATATGGACTGAGGAGGGCTGCCAAGAAGGAAGACGACGACTTTGGCAGTGATGTGAGAGGGTTCATCGAACGAGAGTTCTATGTCGACGACGCACTGAGTCATTCCCGACCGAAGCAGAGGCCATCAGTACCCTCGGACGAGCCCAGGAACTACTTGCACTATCCAACCTCAGGCTGCATAAGATAGCCTCTAACAGACCAGCAGTGATGGAGGCATTCCCCCCTAAAGATCGTGCTAAGGACGTCAAAGACCTAGACCTCTTCACTGATGACCTCCCCTTACAGCGTAGCCTAGGGGTGTCGTGGAACATAGCAACAGACACGTTCACGTTCCAAGTCTTAGACGTCAAAAAACCCTTCACACGTAGAGGAGTGCTCTCTACAGTCAACAGCCTATACGACCCTCTCGGCTTCTTAGCCCCTGTCACCATACAAGGCAGGCTGCTCCTCAGGGAACTCTCCACACGCGCTGAAGAGTGGGATTCACCTCTCCCTGAAGAGATGGAAGCAGAGTGGGACAGATGGAGAGACTCACTCCAAGACTTACAGGAGATCCGAATACCTCGCTGCTATTCGTCTTTCTCTCCCTTAAATGCCCAATTCAAAGAGCTTTGTGTCTTTGCAGACGCACCCACTAAGGCCATTGCAAGTGTGGCTTATCTGAAGATCACCACTCAAGAAGGACAAAGCAAAATCGGCTTCGTCTTTGATAGAGGCAAGTTGGCGCCCCAGCCAGAACTCACCATACCCAGATTGGAACTGTGCGTAGCAGAATGCAACCTACCTCCTCACAGCAGTCTACGGAAACTGCATCCTATCATCGACACCGACGGACCGTCTCCGAGGTGGTTCTTCTTTTGTCGCCAGAGGACTCCAGTGACAAGTAGAGTTCGGACTATGTGGAGTCGTTAACGACCCCAGACGGGGAGTGTTCTGGACCGATGGACTATTTTATGTGTTAGCAGTGTGTTTGTATGAAACAGAGGTCATTTGACCTTTGTTCCTTTCTTCCTGTGTGAGGTCATTTGACCGTTGTTCCTTTCTTCCTGTGAGGTGTCATTTGACCTTCGTACCTTTCTTCCTGTGTAACCCAGGAAGTAGAATTCCAGGAAGAACCTGGCAGTAATGGAGGATTCCATGAGGGTTTCACAATCCAATGTAATCTGATTTCATATGTTAGGCCAAGCGCAATATCTGTGAGTATCTTTGTTTGTTAGCATAATAGCAACGTTGTCAGAGTAGTATTTTGATAACACTATGTTTATAAAAGGTTAATATTTGATAGTTACAGAATGAGTCCAAATGTTAGTTAGTTATACAATTAATCTATTCTACTGTTGTAAATATGTTATATCTTATGTAATATCGAATGTATAGTACTCAGTTTATGTACAAAACATACTTTGTCTTTGTTTACAGTTTCACAAAAATTGTTCAAGTAAAGGCTTCAAACAGCAAACGGCTTCACGAAGAATTATTTTGAATAAGTGTTTAACTTGCTGGATAACTAGATAGGAGCACATCTAGCGCGGCCAGTATAATACTAGATATGTGAAAATATTGGTTTTGTGACATTAGGCACTGTCATTATGGTTATTAAGTCATTTGTAATTTTGCTGTCATCAGTTAAAGGTCTATTAAAGAGTCAGGATTTAACTTCCAAAGTGCTAAAATAGCATATTCTTTGTCTGCGATCATATTTTTATTGAAGATACAGGTTACTTATCACGACCACCAAACATCCCAAAGCGCTTTACAGCCAATTAAGTACTTTTTGAAGTGTAGTCACTGTTGTAATGTAGGAAATACGGCACCCAATTTTGCGCACAGCAATGCGATAATGACCAGATGATCTTTTTCGGTGATGTTGATTGAGGGATAAATATTGTCCAGGACACTGAGGATAACTCCCCTGCTCTTCTTCGAAATAGCGCCATGGGATCTTTTACGTCCATCTGAGAGAGCAGGCGGTGTCGTGTATTGATTGCGAGTTTGACACCAGTCAATACGGTAATGTAATGTGCAAGTTTAACACCAGTTAATACAGTAATGTAATGTGCATTGCATTATGGGAATTACCCAGGAAAGCTGCAGTCAGCCATTTTACCAATAAAGTAAAGATCACAGTTAGAAGCCTGTCTGCCTGACTCTGATTTAATTCAACGTATCTACATGCTTGATTGAACGCATTAAAGCATAGATACAACATTGGCGACGAGGATGGGACCAGATGTCCAGGATATCTTTTCGACTCTACCGGACACAGGAGAACGAGCAGACTACACGGCGGCTGTTAGTGCTTTGAATCACTACTTCGTGCCCCAGGTCAACGCAGCATTTGCTAGACAGACTTTTCATAAGTTGTCCCAGAAGACAGGTGAGACTGTGCAACAATTTGCTACTCGCTTGCGGCAGGCTGCTAAAGACTGTACTTTTGGGGGGGCTGCGGATAATCAAATAAGAGACGCTATCCTGAGTAGGTGCACGTCAGCCTATGTGCGGAGGAAATTGCTAGAGGAAGGGCATGGTCTAACGCTTGCCCGCACGTTACAATTGGCCTCACTATGTGAAAACGTCGAGGAGCAGATGTCAGCCATGTCATGTACAGAGAAGGCGGAGACAGATACTGTTTGTCGTGTTACACAGAAAAGAGGGTATTATGTGAAAAGCTCGACGGAGAAACCAAAGAGAAATGGCGATAGGACTGAAAGGAAATGTTACAGATGTGGACACACAGACCACATTGGCAGAGATCCAAAATGCCCAGCACGCGGACAAACGTGTCATAAGTGCAAGGGAAAGGATCATTTCTCCAAAGTATGCCGCACAAAGGGTACAAAGAAACACAGTGCGAACAATGTAGAGGAACAAAATAACTGTGCATTTGCTGTTACTGGAAATAACGTGAGAGAGACACTTACCTTTTGTGTGGGGGGAATAAACCTGAGAATGTTAATTGATTCGGGTGCAACTAATAATGTGATAGATGAGAATACATGGGAAGGATTAAAGTCAGAACACATTAAGTGTCAGTCACGTGTCCCTAAGACAGAGAGAAAGTTATTCTCTTATGCTTCTAGCCGACCACTGTCAGTTAAAGGTGTATTCACATGTGGGATTACAATAGGTAAGAGAACTGAGCAGGCGGAGTTCATTGTGGTTAAAGGCCATGGAGATCCGTTGCTAGGAAGGGAGACAGCCATGAAACTGGGAGTTTTCAAAATAGGCGCAGATGTCTCAGCTGTGGTAGATGTAAGACAGCTACTAAAACAGCGGTATCCAAAGGTGTTCCAGGGAGTAGGAAGGCGGAACACAAAACAGATCAGTTTGTATATCGACCCAGAAGTGAAGCCTGTGGCCCAGCCACTCAGGCGTATACCATTCAACTTAAGGGGGGCAGTAGAGGCCAAAATAAAACAATTGAAGGACATGGACATTATCGAACCTGTAACTGGTCCCACCCCATGGGTAAATCCTGTGGTTATTGTACCAAAAGCGGGTAAGGATATAAGGTTATGCCTAGACATGAGACGAGCAAACCAGGCAATAGTGAGGGAACGATAGCCAATCCCCACCGTTGATGAGATACTCCAAGGTATGAACGGCTCGACGGTGTTTTGTAAGCTAGGCCTGAAATGGGGTTATCACCAGCTAGAACTGACCCGAGTCACGAGAAATCACAACGTTTGCAGTAAATAACGGAGTATACAGGTACAAGAGGCTGATATTCGGTGTATCTTCAGCTAGTGAGCAATATCAGCACGAGATAGCTAATGCCTTAGCTGGAATACAGGGTGTTGAAAACATATCAGACGACATTATCGTGCATGCACACGACCAGGAAACGCACGACAGACGCCTGCACGCAGTCATGACCAGACTAATGGAAAGTGGACTGACACTAAACTCAGAGAAGTGCCAATTCAACATGGACCGATTGATTTTCATGGGAATCCTGTTGTCTGAAAAGGGCATTGGACCAACAGCAGAGAGAGTGCGAGCGGTGGCAGAAGCTCGGGAACCAGAGAATGCTACAGAGGTGAGGAGTTTCTTGGGACTCGTTGGGTACAGTAGCAGATTCATCCCGCAGTTTGCAATGCTATCAGAGCCACTGCGACGCCTGACGAGGAAAGACACACTATTTAAATTTGGATCACAACAGAGACAGTCATTCAGTGCACTCAAGGAAGAGTTGGCCAGAGCCGGCACTTTAGCATATTTTGATCGGGACGCACCAACCAAGGTGATTGCAGATGCCAGTCCTGTAGGTTTAGGCGCAGTACTAGTTCAGAACCAACAGAGACAAGAGGTACCAATATGCTATGTAAGTCATAGTTTAACAGACTGAGAGAGGAAATACTCTCAAACAGAGAGAGAAGCCTTAGCTCTTGTATGGGCTTGTGAGAGGCTGCATCCATATGTGTATGGCCGAAAATTTAACTTGGTAACTGACCATAAGCCATTGCAAGTGATATACGACCCACAGTCTAAACTCTGTGCCCGTATAGAGAGATGGGTACTTAGATTACAGGCGTACGATTTTAAGGTGATACACATTGCAGGCAAGCAAAACATTGCAGACCCACTGTCACGATTGCTGGGGGAAGACAGCAAAACAGGAGACATTCTCATGGCTCAGATGAATATGTGAGATTTGTAGCTGTGAGTGCGACACCAAAAGCACTCACTACTAGAGAGGTGGAGGAAGCCTCTGCTACCGACCCAGAGCTGATTGAGGTACGGAAGGCAATCACAAACTGACATTTTGAGAACTGTAAAGCTTATGCAGCAATTGCAAATGAGCTGTGCGTAGTGGGGTACCTAGTTCTTCGGGGAACACGCATCGTGCTACCCACAGTGTTACATGCACGAGCCCTGGTGTTAGCACATGAAGGACACTTGGGAATAGTTGGAACAAAGCAACATCTCAGAACCAAGGTTTGGTGGCCTGGCATGGACAAGGCAGCTGAAAAACACTGTAAAGCATGCCACGGCTGTCAGATAGTAGCCAGACCCGACCCACCTGAACCGTTGAGACCAACACCATTACCGGAGGGCCCCTGGCAGGATGTAGCTATAGACTTACTGGGACCCTTGCCATCCACCCACTCCATTCTTGTGGTAGTTGATTATTATAGTCGCTACTATGAATACGACATCATGACCTCCACAACAACAGAGAAGGTTATTGATAGTTTAGAGTCAATCTTCAGCCGTCATGGTTTGCCAATCACCTGCAAATCTGATAATGGTCCCCAATTCAGATCTGAATTATTCAAAGAATACTGTGAAAACAACGGGATCAAACACCTGAAAACGACAGCAAAATGGGCTCAGGCTAACAGAGAAGTCGAGCGCCAGAATGCATCGCTGATGAAGAGAATCAGAATTGCTCAGTCAGAAGGACTAGATTGGAAACGTGAACTTAGAAAATATGTGACTGTGTACAGGAGCATTGACCATGCCACGACAGGAAAGAGCCCGGCAGAGCTGCTCTTTAAATGGAAAATGAAAGGAAAGCTGGCAGACATCACAGAGTCACGCGCAGACATGGAAGTACATGACCGGGACGCAGAACAAAAAGGCAAGTCCAAACTGTACGCAGATGAACAGCGGAGAACACAATACTCAGAGGTGGAAGTTGGCGACACGGTGCTGGTACGGCAGGACAAAGTGGACAAGTTCACCACTCCTTTTAATGCCACACCACACAAAGTTTTGAGTAAAACAGGGAGTCAAGTAGTAGTGGAATCTCCAGAAGGAGCATGCTACTCGAGAAACACTACGTTTGTGAAGAAATACAGAACCAATGGACCAAAGGAGACACTCCATGAGCAGGAGGAGACACAAGGGACTGAGGACAGTATAGTAGACCCTGACACACATACCACTGTGACACAGGCAATACCCACTGACACCAACATGTCAGACATACCCAATACATAAACTGTGCGAGAACTGCATGGGTGATGTTAAATGTTTAAACCTGGGAATTATTTAGTTGTGTGGTAAGACACAAGTTTGTAAAAAGTTTATAAACCAAATAAGTTATGCAGTGTTATTGTAAGCAACAGTTTGTAAACTGCAAGTTTGTTTCCAAGGAAAAGGGGGATGTCGTGTATTGATTGCGAGTTTGACACCAGTCAATACGGTAATGTAATGTGCAAGTTTAACACCAGTTAATACAGTAATGTAATGTGCATTGCATTATGGGAATTACCCGGGAAAGCTGCAGTCAGCCATTTTACCAATAAAGTAAAGATCACAGTTAGAAGCCTGTCTGCCTGACTCTGATTTAATTCAACGTATCTACATGCTTGATTGAACGCATTAAAGCATAGATACAACAGGCGGGGCCTCGGTTTAACGTCTCATCTGAGTACTGCACTGAGTGTCAGCCTGGATTTTTGTGCTCAAGTCTCTGGAGTGGGAATTAAACCCACAACCTTCTGACTCAGAGGCGAGGGTGCTACTCATTGAGCCACAGCTGACACATGAAAAATAAAAGTGTTTGCACTTTGAAAGAGGAGCTCTCGCGGTGCACGCAGCAGCTTTCTTTGCAAGCTGTTGCAAACTGAAGGACCAATAGGGTTTTAAACAACAATCCAGCAGCTTCATGGTCCCTTTTACTGATGCAGGTAGACTACCCTTTATCCGCACTTCTGAAAACCGAAAGTTTTTTGTGGCGCGGAAGTCGTGTGCACGACATAACCCGAGTGGCGCCAAACATGAACCGACGCGGCCGATGCTTTTCTGACCTGATTTGCGGGCCAGCTTAGCGTAAGAGTCAGCCGATATCCGGCTTTCCCACAATTGGTGGCGGCAGTCGAGCCCCAGACCCCCGCTAAGTCAAGGAATTCAGATATGGAGCAGGGGGAGCTGTAAACAGACTGTGAGCGGCAGCACAGCGAAGCAGGAAGGGGAATGAGACACGGAACAGTCGCAAGAGGTAGCCTGAACTTCTAAAATTTATATTAAATACAAATACTAATTACCAAATTAATTTAATGTTCAGAGTTTCCCAGTCTGAAATAATACCTTCTGAAATCTGAAAATTTCCGAAAACCGAAACACAGCTGGTCCCAAGGTTTTTGGATAAGGGATAGTCAACCTGTACCAGCTTTTTATTTCCAAATTTAAAAAAAAATTCTCAAACTGCCATGGTGGGATCTGAATTCACCTTCTCTGGATTAGTCCAGGCCTCAGGATTACTATTCGTGTAACATAACCACTACGCTACCATACCCCTCAAATATTAACAAGACACCAGGAAAATTTCCTGTTGTTCTTCAAATAGTGCCATTGGATCTTGCATGTTCAGCTGAACAGGCAGAGGGAGCATCAGCTTAATGTCTCATCTGAAAGACAGCACTTCCAATAATGCAATACTCCTTCAGCCTGCCTTGGCAAGCTAACACAAGCAATGACTCCTATCTAACACTTCAACATTAAAAATTAAAGCCTGTAATGCTTCTGCATCACATGGAGCAATATGCCATTTAAACTTCGTGGT
The DNA here is from genome assembly GCF_052327205.1 of Somniosus microcephalus. Taxonomy (NCBI): domain Eukaryota; kingdom Metazoa; phylum Chordata; class Chondrichthyes; order Squaliformes; family Somniosidae; genus Somniosus; species Somniosus microcephalus. The sequence goes on from NC_140988.1 coordinate 100,874,746, forward strand.
CCCTTGATTCGATTAAAATAAAAAGGTCATGCTAATTTCAAGTGTTCTTTAATATAAAGAAGAAGAAAATAAGGGCCTTTCCTGTTTTTGTCACTTTTAACTAGAATTGTAAACGGGAAGCAAATTTACTGCCACTGCTATTTAACTGCTACCAATCTCTGTTCCACTTTAAATATTTCCTCACTATACAATGCTACGTATCAGATTGCCCTTCAAGTATAACAGAAGGTCCTGTAGGAACCAACAACTGAATTTTTAAAGCTAACATTCAAAAGCAATGGTAACGTTGATGACAGATCACGTTGTGGCTTGCAGCCCGAATTCCAAAAGATTTTTTACTAATATGGAACATTGCCCAAAGTGTCCAAGCTTTTTATAGTATTCATCAAAGGCATTATTTTTAAAATAAGGCAAAATTTGATGCAAAAAGAGAATCCTAACAAGAATGATATTACATTAGCCTACTCTATAAGAAGAATGCAATATGTTACGATCACCACACAACTCTGCCAAAATGTAGTACAATTGAATCTCAATAGCTTGCCAAGAAATTGTTCATTATGCTTGAAATCAGAATTTCTGCAATCATAGATGAAAAAGCCAACTGGTTTGTCTTTGTAGAACAGATCATTTAATCATTCATTTAGCAATTCAAACTAAACAGAAACAAAGGAACTTACCGCCTAAAATTCACTGCCATCACCAATTTGACAGTGAATTCGTTGTATTTAGTGATCGGAGTATTACAATAATTGCACATTTTATGCTCAGGTAAGGATTTGCATTTAAAGGTTATACTTGATTCAAGATTAACACAGTGGGAGTGAATGGAATGTGGTTTGGTTCAGATATCCAGTTATGTGAAATCATAGTACAACAGAGACCAAACTAAATTCACCAAATTGCCAGCTGCTAATGTAAGTTTCATAAGGCAAAATAAATCATTTAGCTGCTAATTTGGGAGCAGTATAGTGTCACAGCACCATTTAATAGACATAACTTGTCAGATATTTTCTGACGAATTTTATATCTCCTCGAGACAACAAATAAATAATCCGTGTGTGTTTATCTTAACCAGTCTAAATGCAGATTTGATTTTCACAAAACATTTTACATGAAAATGACCCCAAGTGGGTAACACTGGCGAGAAACCCCTCAAATTGATTGAGGATGTAGTTTAATTAGGTACATAATCACAGAAATGAGTGAAAGATATATTGTTAGTCTAGCATACGCATCAGAACTTAACACATTTTTAAAGCAGAGAGGGCAACGCTGCAAGCTAACAGTTTATATAGTGCTTGCAGTTATAGTACTGAAGGAATCAACCTAGATGTTACTTATTTAATCAGAGATTTTGATAGGGTTTTAAAATCAGTTAAGGAGTACTGAAAAAACATTAGTACAATTGCAATATTTAATTTGCACGAAAAAATGCAGAATGCTGTGAAGCAGAAAAATCTGGAGAACTGTTTATATAAATATTCTTGTTAGCCTTGTTAGATATAGAACTGAGTTGAATCATTTTAAGTTACAATATAGCATTGCTTTCAATTGAGAAGTCCATTCTTTTGTGTACATACTGAATTAAATCAGCATTTCTCCCCAAAAATCCTCAAATAAATATTAGGTGTAAATCGCAAGTGTTCTTTTAAGCGATTAATTTTTGTTTGCACAGCAACCACAGTACTTTCAATTTACCATACATGTACAGAGAATGAAAGAAACCACTGCACATTTTACACATTACATTTAAATTTCAGCCCAGGCTTTCATATCCAAGCTGCTTGGTTCTAAAATGACATACTACAAGATAAAATAGTAATGCTAATATTGATAGTTTGTCCATTACAGGTCAGCTAACTGTCCGCTGGAACAGTTACAAAGCTGTTAGTTTCGATTTCACAAGGCCAATCAATACGGAGGCATACTGTTTCAATTTTGCCTGCATTGATTTTTTTTGTAACACCCCAACCTCGGAGCATTCATCTTTCTGAAGGAAGGAAGATTTGATTTACTGAAGAAAAATTGGAGCGAGCATCACAAAGATTTTGCCAGCAAGTTTGTGACACAGAAAAAGATGAATGTCCCTAAGGCAGGGACGCCTCTTGCTTAAGGGCATCCATTAGAACATATTCGTGTATGCTGCGACAGCCAAAGCCTGCATTTAAAATCTAGCTAGTCAGCTGGCCTAATTAGATTAAGGAAAATGTGTAAATGCTGTTCTGCATGCACATTTTCATAGCACTTTGTATTTCAGAGAGATTCAGGAAATATATTACATGCCGAATAGTTATGAGGTAGATGCTGCCTTTTCTGCAGAGCAAAATGCCAGTTTTCTCAATACCTAGAGTGAATTTCCATGGTACATTAGTCAGCCTATTAGAATGCAATGAAGGACGATATGAGAAAAGGGGAGTACGTCCTTAGAGACTTCAATCCAGCATTCTCCATCATCTCTCTTCATCCTTCGTACATTCAGCCACTTTACCAAGTGTCATCTACATGAAAGATGATTTGTCTCCTGACCCAAATAAACACAATGCCTGCTCTGTGCACAGCAAAAAATTACTTCTGCCACTCTGCTCATTTGCGACCCCCTTTTGCTTATTCTGCCATTTCTTTTATATCAGGCTTTCTGGTTTCACCTGGGTTTTACCACAGGTGAGTAACGTATGAACAGGTATTTGCTCATCTGCTTACTTCCTGTAATCTCCAAGCATTTGTGAAAGCAATGACAGAGAAAGGCATACAGCAATGTTTGCAGAATACCTTTCCCTTGGCTAGGGCAAGTCTCTGGGTGTCAGAAATCCACAAAACCTTGCAGCTTTTTCTATTTGCAGTGGAAACTGGCTTAAGCTGGATATGAAGACACAAATTGCATTGAGGCAGGTCACTGGGTGTCAAAAAATATTATATGCCTGCTGTGAAGAAACAATAATTCCCATCTGTTTCACAGAAAATATTTTCATTTTCTGTTTTTATTGAAAGGAAACTTCAGGGAATATGTCTGTATAAGGGCTATCAGGGACAGCAAATACAGCATTTTCTGAAGGTTATAATCAGGAAGGCATTATCCAGAAACAAGCAGAATTCATTCAGCTAGTTTAAATGGTAGAAATTGGATTCTTCTTTCCCTGCCTACAGTTATGATGCAGTACCAGATGTTTCTCGAAAGCCACATGCTGGGGCTCCTGCACTGAATGCAGCACCTGACCTTCCACATAATTGACGAAAAATATTGATGTAATGACACAAGTCTGATTGTGATTTATTAAAACCACTGGCAATCCCAGGCAAACTGCCAGCGTCGCAGCCTAGTGATCACATGGCATTAGGAAAGTCATCAATATCAAAGCAAAAATAAATAACATTAATGGGCAAGTATTAGAGATTCAAAACTGAGTCTAGCAGAAGATTGGTTTTGTGTGCATGAGGGGCCACCTGTATAACATGCTGCATGAGACAAGTTCTTATTAAAACCCTACCATTTAAAAAAAATGTGGCAAGTTTTTAAAATTAAACCTCCACTATAAAAATATGTAACATTTAATTTTGAACACATTCCTATCATGATAAAAAATCTCAAACTGCAATGCAGACATAGACTAGAACATTTACAATACACTAACCTCTCTTTGATTATTACACTCTTGCATATTTATTTTCCTCAATTCAGTAGTAATCATAATACAGTCAAGGACTATTTGCAACTCATCATTCTCTCACTTGTAGACTTTAGCAAACACAGTGTGTTCGGTACCCTTCCACATGTATGTGGACCTGAATTCACAAACCATTACTTGTCTGATGTTGCTAGTCCCAGGGTTGACAAAAGAATGAGCAAGGGAAAATAGTGTTTAAGAAAGGAACAACAAAAAAAAACTTTAAAAAAAATAAGCCCACATTGTCAGTATCTCATGCAAGTCGCCATGGCATTTGATAAAATTTTAGTGAATTGCTCTGCATATAATCACTTTTCCCTCATCACAGGAGTTCTTATCTTCTCTTTCTTTGCTCCAGCCAAAAGGGCATTCTGGGCAGCTCCTTCTCAGCTGTTAACAGTGCTATGTGACTAAGATGTGTTCCATTTATATTTGATGATCAACAATACCTTATATAGAATGACCAGTAAAATAGCTTGGCGAGTTTATTGCTTTACACATTTTAGATATATGTATACGAAATACTTGCAAATTGGAAAGCAAAAAATTGTTTAAATGGAAGTCAGCTATAACCATAGTTACATTTGAAGAGATTGCTGCTATTATAAGTCCCTAAATATTCTAAAAACCTTACAAATCTTCAAAATTGTTTTCTTAAAGCATACTTCATATACAACTGCTCAAAGTAAACAAGCTAATCTTTTTGTTAAAAAGTAAAAAGAGTGACAGATTCTCAATAAAGAGCAATTAAGCTGGCTATGTATGCATCAGAGTATTAATGCAATACACCCTGAGCAAGGTTTGCAGTTTTTATTGTTGTTACTGGGCTAGTAATCCAGAAGCCTGGGCTAATTATCCAGAAAATGTGAGTTCAAATCCCACTGGCAGAATAAGAATTTTAATCTATAAAAACTCAACTGATTCTTTAGGGAAGGAAACCTGCCATCCTTACCCAATCTGACTCCAGTCCCACACCAACGTAGTTGACTCAACTGCCCTTTGAACGTGTCAGTTGTATCAATCTGCTACCACAAAGGCTGCTGTGGTTCAAGAAGACGGCAACTATAGATGGGCAATATATGTCAGCCATGCCGACGACCAGATCCAGTGAATGAATAAAAATAAAGGGCTAAAAATTCAGGGACTTAACGCTATCTGTTACCAGCAAAAAGTAGCATAAAGAGCACGGCCACTGCTCTTTCGACAGCGGGTCGTGGGTCCCGCGACGTCCGCCATTTTCCAAAGCTTGGCAGCGCTGCCGGTAAGATCGATGGCCCCGCAGATTTAAATGAGGGGGGAGGTCACGTCACGCCGACTTAACGTTGCCTCGGCAAACTTCAACCTTGGCGCTAAGTTCAGCGTTGGGTTCAAAGCTTGTCATGTAAACCGAGCGTGCAGCAAACTGACAGAGGTGCTGTCAACATCTCTTAAAGGGGCACACACATTTTTCAAGTAAGTTTGCATTTATGCATTTGGACTGGATTGTTTTGATTTTATTGAAGTAGTTGCTTGCTGCGATACAGGTTAAAACATTTTTTTAAAGTGTGCAGGGACTGCTGCTGGATGCTTGCAAGGCCTCGGATGCTAAAGGAAGGCCTCTGAGAAGACAGAAAATGCTGAAAATAGTCAGCAGGTCAGGCAACATCTGTAGAGAGAGAAACAGAGTTCACGTCTCATATCAAAATGCTGCTTGACCTGCTGAGTATTTCAGGAATTTTATGCTTTTATTTCAGATTTCCAGCATCCACTAACAAAGGGAAGAGGAAGACACAGGAAAGAATCATAGAAAGTTACAGCATGGGAAGAGGCCATTTCAGCCCATCGTGCCCGTGCCAGCCAACAAAGAGCTGTCCAGCTTTTGGTCCATAGCCCTGCAGGTTACAGCATCCCAAGTGCACATCCAAGTACTTTTTAAATGTGGTTAGGGTTCCTGCCTCTACCACTATTTCAGGCAGTGAGTTCAGACCCCCACAACCCTCTGGGTGAAGAAATTTCCCCTCAAATCCCCTCTAAACCTTCCCCCAATTACTTTAAATCTGTGCCCCCTGGATTTTGACCCCTCTGCTAAGGGAAATAGGTCCTTGCTATCCACTTTAACTATGCCCCTCAATTTTATACACCTCAATAAGGTCTCCCCTCAGCCTCCTCTATTCCAAGGAAAACAGACCCAGCCTATCCAGTCTTTCCTCATAGCTAAGATTCCCTACTCCCAGCAACATCCTTGTAAATCTCCTCTGTACCCTCGAGTGCAATCACATCTTTCCTGTAATGTGGTGACCAGAACTGCACGCAGTACCCTAGCTGTGGCCTAACTTGTGTTTTATACAGTTGAAGCATAACCCCCCTGCTCTTGTATTCTATGCCACGGCTAATAAAGGCAAGCATTCCGTATGCCTTCTTAACCACCTCTTCTACCTGGCCTGCTACCTTCAGGGATCTGTGGACATGCACTCCAAGGTCCCTTTGTTCCTCTACGCTACTCAGTGTCCTACCATTTAATGTGTATTCCCTTTCCTTGCTAGCCCTCCCCAAATATATTACCTCACACTTCTTCGGATTGAATTCCATTTGCCACTGTTCTGCCCACCTGACCAATTTATTGATATCGTCCTGCAGTCTACAGCTTCCTTCTTCAGTATCAACCACAAAGCCGATTTTAGTATCATCTGCAAACTTCTTAATCATACCCCCTATATTCAAATCAAGATCGTTGATATATACCACAAAAAGCAAGGGACCTAGTACTGAGCCTTGCGAAACCCCACTGGAAACAGCCTTCCAGTCACAAAAACACCCATCAACCATTACCCTCTGCTTCCTGTCTCCGAACCAGTTTTGAATCCAACTTGACACTTTGCCCTGGATCCCATGGGCTTTTAACTTCGTGACCAGTCTGCCATGTGGAACCTTATCAAAAGCCTTGCTAAAGTCCATATACACTACATCAAACGCACTACCCTGATCTACCCTCCTTGTTGCCTCCTCAGAAAACTAAATCAAGTTTGTCAGACACGACCTTCCCTTAACAAATCCGTGCTATCTTTGATTAATCCGTGTCTTTCTAAATGAAGATTTATCCTGTCCTTCAGAATTCTTTCCAATAATTTTCCCACCACCAAGGTTAGGCTGACTGGCCTGTAATTACTCGGTCTATCCTTTTCTCCCTTTTTAAACAAGGGTACTACATTAGCAGTCCTCCAGCACCACACCTGAAGCCAGAGAGGATTGGAAAATGATGGTCAGGGCCTCTGCTATTTCCTCTTTTGCTTCACTTAACAGCCTGGGATATAGCGAACAAGGCAGATGAGCTGAGGGCACAGGTAGATACTTGGGACTATGATATTATAGCTATTACAGAGGCGTGGCTGAAAGATGGGCAGGTATGGCAGCTCAACATTCCTGGTTACAGGATTTTCAGACGGGATAGAGAGGGAGGGGGATCACGGTACTGATTAAAGAAACTATTACAGCTGTGAGGAGGGATCAAACGAGGCCATATGGGTCGAATTGAAAAAAAAAAGGGGCGATCGCACTGTTGGGACCCCCAAACAGTGAGAGGGAGATAGAACAACAAATATGTAGACAAATTTCTGGGAAGTGCAAAACTATAGGGCAGTAATAGTAGGGGATTTCAACTACCCCAATATTAACTGGGATAAAATTACTGTGAAGGGTATAGAAGGTGCGGAATTCCTAAAATGCATCCAGGAGAACCTTTTTAGCCAGTATGTAGCAAGCCCAACAAAGGAGGGGGCGGTTCTGGACTTAGTTTTAGGGAATGAAGCTGGGCAGGTAGAAGACGTATCAGTGGGGGAGAATTTTGGTGCTAGTGACCATAATTCTGTTAGATTTAAGGTAGTTGTGGAAAAGGTCAAGGATAGGCCAGGAATAAAAATTCTAAATTGGGGAAAAGCAAATTTTGCTAAGCTCAGAGGGGATTTAGCCAGAGTGGATTGGAAACAGCTACTTGAAGGTAAATCAGTGTCAGAGTAGTTGGAGGCATTCGAGGAGGAGATCCGGAGGGTTCAAACCAAACATGTGCCCTTAAAGAAAAAAGGTGGGACTAACAAATCTAGGATGTCTAGAGACATACAGGGTAGGATAAAGAAAAAAAGGGAGGCGTATGACAGATACCGAGGGCTAAATACTCCAGAATCTTTAGAGGAGTACAGAAAGTGCAGGGGTGCAATTAAAAATGATATTAGGAAAGCAAAGAGAGAGCATGAAAAGTTCTTGGCAAGTAAAATCAAGGAAAACCCAAAGATGTTTTATAAATATATTAAGAGTAAGAGGATAACTAAAGAAAGAGTAGGGCCTATTAGAAATCATGAGGGTAATGTGTGTGTGGAGGTGGGAGACGCCGGTAGGGTTCTTCATGAATACTTTGTGTCCGTTTTCACAAAGGAGAGGGGCGAAGCAGACATTGCCATCAGGGAGGAGTGTGAAATATTAGATGAAATAAACAGTGAGAGAGGAAGTATTAAGGGGTTTAGCAGCTTTAAAAGTGGATAAATCCCCAGGCCCGGATGAAATATATCCCAGGAAAGGAAGATGCAGAAGAGGAGGAAGCCGAAGGAAGGATGCAACCAGACAGTCCCTTTCTGGACGGGTTATCTGGGATGGAATCATCCGCCTGCGGTACACCAGTGACCACGACCCCAATTCCCCTTTCAACATTACTCCCACACCTTACCTTCCCTCTGTTACTGACCATCACAGCGTCCTCTTGGCCACAATTCTGAAATTAAAGCCACCACAAAGCAAACTTTCCAATCCAACTTTATACATCTAACCATCCAATATGACATCAAGAAATCAACTCATCACTCTTATGCATTCCCTTAGTGACTGTCTTGTGTGTGCCTTTGCCTATCCTACTGATGTCACGCAGTGCTATCCCAGTGGCTGCAGCATGTCTGGTGGAAGGCTGCTGATTTCCAATGGGAGCACTGCAAATGGCCTTGCTGGTCAACCTTAAAGGAGCTGGTGGCTGGGAGTGTCAAATTGAGCAACGGTGTTTCTTCTTCACTTTCCTCTCCCTCTTCTTGGTCAACTACTGGCTGAGCAGACTGCATTTCTAGGGTATGTGAAATGAGAATGGCACAAGGGTGGAGTTGTGGTGAGGGGAGGGCAGGAAAGGAAAGCAAGAGGCGCATGACAGAAGGAGGATAACTTATGAGAATACCAGTATCTTGTATCCTTTCAGCCCCACTGCTAGCCAATGGCTCAGCCATGTCACTGTCAAGAATGGCCTGCACCAGCTCCTCCATGGGGGTAATGTGAGGCAAGGAATGGGAGGTGTGCCTCGTGATTGGTACAGATTGCTGGTAGGCGAGTGATTAGGCAGTGTCATGCATTGAGCAGTGTGTGAGGCTCGTGATGCAGTTGGTAGGAGATGGCTTTTGAAGGTGCATTCACTGACCTTGACCACTGGTCTGAGGTCATGAAGCTTCTTTGGGCACTGGAGCCAGGTCCTGGGGATAACACTGCTGGCAGTCACAGCCTCGGTGATATGCTCCCACATCGTTCTTTCTGGAGGGCCTCCTGGCCCCTGTGGGTTGAGGACCTCTCTTGCAGTGTTGATGCCCTGAACAAAGCTGGAATGCTGTGTGCGAGACCCTGGGTGCCCCTTCCCTGGCTTGCTGAGCCATGTGTGTTGGTGCTAAAGCACTTTTCCCATTTTTTGAGGTGCGGAAGGGAATTCAGATTTAAGAGCTGAAGACTCCCATTTAGGAATTCTTTTTAAACATTAATTTTTTTTTAAATGCATTAAGGGATGAAAACTATATTTTTTTACTTCATTTTTATTTTTTATTAGTTCAGAAGGCATTGCCCTTTTAATTTCCCACAATGCCTATTGACTCGCTTCCAGAGGCTGTTGGAAGATAGAAGGCCACTTTTGTCAGCAACTTTACCTCCGATGCCTGCAGGAACGCCACCAGGACAGCGTTACACGGTAAGTAAGCGCTGGGCTATGTTTTAGTCCCCAGTGTGCATTTTCCTCCTCTAATGCTTCGACCATCTTCAGCGGCCATTAACCCAAGGCAACTCTTGTGGCAGCCACCAGTTTTTAGCCCAAAGACTTTCAGGAAGAATAGCCATAAATTGACTTCTAAGCAGGGGATAATTTTAACTTGCATGATGGAATAAGAGTAATGCATCTTACATGGGATCAGTAGCTGGGCACAGAGTTCCTGGTGGGGTTCAAGCAGGATGCTTCTATCTTGCTGAAGCTGAAATGTGAAAAATTATGGTTCATCCACAATTACATGTCAGACAGGCAGTCTGACAGCATAACAACATTGTGGAATAAACGATGGTGATCAAGAGGTAAATCTGGGTATTGTCAACATACATATTATACACTGTGACAACATTATCGAGGGCCAGTGTGCAGATGAGGAATAGGAGGGGGCCAAAGGTAGACCCTTGGGTACACTGGAGGTGATGCCTTTGCAAGAGAAGTGCTGAGAATGTTGGGACTTGTAGGGATGGAACCACGAGAGGCAGAATCATAGTGGTGGAAATAGTTTAAGAGGATAGTATAGTTGACCCATCAAAGGTTGCAGAAAAGTTGTCAAGGGATAGTGCACATCAGAATGCCACTTGTAAGAATTTAACCAAGAACATCTCAGTGCAGTGCATTGGAAAAAGTCAGATTGAAGGGATTTAAAAAGGAAGTGTTGGGCAGGAATTATTGGATGGAGCCAACATACTCCAGAATTTGAGAGGAAAGGGAGGTAAGAGATGAGGCATCCATTTAAGAGGGCAGAAGGATCAAGACCAATGTTTCCTCTAATTCTGCTTGGCCCCTTTAAGGGGCTGCACGGGCCATTAAAAAAAAATCACGCATGCACGGATTTTGTATTGAAAACCCGTCAAGCTGGCTGCGCAGGTTCCCTGGAGCGCAGCGCAGCTTACAGGGAACACTGATCAAGACTTTTTTTAAAAAAAGGAGTGGGATGCTTGGCAGTTGGCTAAGGAGAAGGAACAATTGAGGACATCAACAAGCAATGGCTGAGGATCGCAATCGAGTGGGGTTAAGACCAGAGTTAGGAGGTGGTCAAGGATCTCATGGAAGAGATGAGTTTGGTGCAGGATGGGATGGAGATAGTCAGACCTGGGGTAGGGAGTGATCAGGTAGTGCAGAGGGACTGAAGCAGCTGAACAGATAGCCATCATTTTGGAGACAAATCCATGCGCTCCTGAGAACAGCGACTGAAACCCCCATCCATGCTTTTATCACCACCAGACTTGATTATTGAATATTCTCCTGGCCATTCTCCCATCCTGCACCCTTCATAAATAATAGCTAATCCAAAACTAACCATATCCTATCCTGCACCCCTATTCTCACTGACCTACATTAATTCACAGTCCCCCAATAACTCAAATTTTAATCTCTCATCCTCATGTTTAAATCCCTTCATGGCCTCACCCTTCCCCATCTACGCAAACTCCACCAACCCTACACCCACCACCCCGAACTCTCCGTTCCTCTAAGTCCAGCATCTTGTGCATCGCCCTTCCCTTCACCCCATCATTGGCAGTCACGCCCTCAGTCAATAGGCCCCATTTTACGAAATTTCCTCCCTAACCTTTCTGCCCCGCCACCTCCTTCTTTAAGGACCTCCTTAAAACCCATCTCCAAGTAAGCTTTTGTTCACTTCTAATATTTCTTTCTTTGATTCAGCATCCATTTTTGGCTTAAGGCTCTGTGAAGTACTTTGGGACATTTTTCTACGTTAGAAGCGCTATAGAAATAAAGTGAAGATGGTGGAGCTCGAGGAGATGGTTTGCAGTGGAAAAAAGGAGTTTGGGATTTCGCCTGCGCACCAGAATAATCCGGGAGTAACAGAATCATTTTGACTCCAGAGGGAGAGCTGACTTTTTCCCCCAGTGGTCAAGGTCTTTCTGATAGTGGATGGCCAGAATGTTTATGTGGCATAAGCACTTTTACCTATGGCCCTATGTGGTTGTTGAACTAGGGTAAAAGAAGACCATGAATTCTTGTGAGGATAAGCAGCCAGAGGAGTAAGGAGCTGTTAAGTAGGTAGACAGAGGTAGCAGCATTGAGGAGAAAGGCCTGGGAGTCATTTTTTTCCAGGATGTGCAGGTGATGGTGGGGGATTTGGTGGTGGACAAGGAAATGTAATTAATTAAGGAAATGAGGAAGTGAGGAATAGCCTAGCCAGTGATAGAGACCTGAAAGGTGGCTGGGCCACATCCGATGGCAAGGTCAAGATGGTGGACATGACTGAGTGTGAGAGCTGATTTGCAGATGAAACTGAGTGATGACAAGCGGAGGGGGAAATCAAAGCAGAGGGAGCAGAGGGCTTTAAACTAATTAGTGGGGGGGAGGTTTCTAGAGAGCAAATAATAGAAATGACAACAGAGAAGGTCATAGACTTAGGTAGCAGTGGGGGAATTAAAAAACAGAACGTGTCAGAAAGGGACAGAAGGTATGGAGTAAAAAGTAAAGTACTAAAAAGGGAAAAAACAGGAACTAAGTGTTACAAAACATATTTGAAAGTTCTTTATCTGAATGCACGTAGCATTCGTAACAAAATGAATGAGTTAACGGCACAAATAACGACATATGGGTATGATCTTGTGGCCATTGCAGAAACATGGCTGCAGGGTGACCATGACTGGGAATTAAACATACCAGGTTATTTAACAATCAGGAAGGACAGGCAGGAAGGGAGAGGAGGTGGGGTGGCTATGTTAATAAAGGAAGGAATCACTATAATACAGAGAAATGATATTGGGTCAAAGGAGCAGGATAGTGAAACAGTTTGGGTGGAGATACGGAATAATAAGGGGAAAAAAACACTAGTGGGTGTAGTCTATAGGCCTCCGAACAGTTGCAACTCTGTTGGACGGAGTATTAATCAGGAAATAGTTGAGGCTTGTAATAAGGGAACAGCTATAATTATGGGGGATTTTAATTATCATATTAACTGGACAAACCAAATTGGGCAGAGCAGCCTTGAGGATGAGTTCATTGAGTGTATTAGGGATGGGTTTCTTGAGCAGTATGTAACTGAACCGACCAGGGGGCAAGCTACCTTAGATTTGGTCCTGTGTAATGAGACAGGATTAATTAAAAATGTCCTAGTAAAGGATCCCCTTGGAATGAGTGACCATAACATGGTTGAATTCCATATTCAATTAGAGGGTGAGAAGGTTGGATCTCAAACAAGCGTGCTGAGCTTGAATAAAGGAGACTATGAAGGTATGAGAGCGGAATTGATTAGAGTGGACTGGGAAAATAGATTAAAGCGTAAGACAGTACATGATCAGTGGTGTACATTTAAGGAGTTATTTTACAACTTCCAAAAAATATATATTCCACTGAGGAAAAAAGGGTGTAAAAGAAAAGATAGCCATCCGTGGCTAAGTAAAGTAATTAAGGATAGTATCCGACTAAAAACAAGGGCATATAAGGTAGCCAAATCTAGTGGGAGGATGGAAGATTGGGAAGTCTTTAAAAGACAGCAAAAAATAACTAAAAGATTGATTAAGAAAGGGAAGATAGATTATGAAAGTAAATTAGCAAAAAATATAAAAACAGACAGCAAAAGTTTCTATAGTTATATAAAAAGAAAAAGGGTGGCTAAAGTAAATGTTGGTCCCTTAGAGGATGAGACCGGGAAATTAATGGTGGGAAACATGGAGATGGCAAAAACACTGAACAATTATTTTGTATCAGTCTTTACAGTTGAGGACACTAAGAATATCCCAACACTGGACAAACAGGGGGCTCTAGGGGGGGGAGGAGCTAAATACGATTAAAATCACTAAGGAAGTGGTACTTGGTAAAATAATGGGACTCAAGGCGGATAAATCCCCTGGGCCTGATGGCTTGCATCCTAGGGTCTTGAGGGAAGTGGTGGTAGGGATTGTGGATGCATTGGTAATCATTTTCCAAAACTCACTGGACTCAGCAAAGGTCCCGGCAGATTGGAAAACTGCTAATGTAACACCCTTATTTAAAAAGGGTAGTAGGCAGAGGGCTGGAAACTATAGACCTGTTAGCCTAACATCTGTGGTTGGTAAAATTAACGTTAGAGTCCATTATTAAGGAGACAGTAACGGGACATTTGGATAAACATAATTTAATAGGACAAACTCAGCATGGTTTCATGAAGGGGAAGTCATGTTTGACAAATTTGCTTGAGTTTTTTGAGGATGTAACATACAGGGTGGATAAAGGGGAACCAGTGGACGTAGTGTATTTAGACTTCCAAAAGGCATTTGACAAGGTGCCACACAAAAGATTATTGCTCAAGATAAAAAATCACGGGATTGGGGGTAATATTCTGGCGTGGGTGGAGGATTGGCTCTCTAACAGAAAGCAGAGAGTTGGGATAAATGGTTCGTTCTCAGATTGGCAACCAGTAACTAGTGGTGTTCCGCAGGGGTCAGTGCTGGGTCCCCAACTCTTTACAATCTATATTAACGATTTGGAGGAGGGGACCGAGTGTAACATATCAAAGTTTGCAGATGATACAAAGATGGAACGGAAAGTAGTGAGTGAGGAGGACATAAAAAACCTGCAAAGGGACATAGACAGGCTAAGTAAGTGGGCAGAGATTTGGCAGATGGAATACAAGATTGGAAGTGTGAGGTTATGCACTTTGGCAGGAAAAATCATAGAGCAAGTTATTATCTTAATGGCAAGAAACTGGAAAGTACTGTAGTACAAAGGGATCTGGGGGTCCTGGTGCACGAAACTCAAAAAGTTAGTATGCAGGTGCAGCAAGTGATCAAGAAGGCCAATGGAATGTTGGCTTTTATTGCTAGGGGGAGGGAATATAAAAACAGGGAGGTATTGCTGCAGTTGTACAAGGTATTGGTGAGACCGCACCTGGAATACTGCATACAGTTTTGGTGTCCATACTTAAGAAAAGACATACTTGCTCTCGAGTCAGTACAAAGAAGGTTCACTCGGTTAATCCCGGGGATGAGGGGGTGGTCATATGAGGAGAGGTTGAGTAGATTGGGACTCTACTCATTGGAGTTCAGAAGAATGAGAGGCGATCTTATTGAAACATAAAAGATTGTGAAGGGGCTTGATCGGGTGGATGCGGTGAGGATGTTCCCAATGATGGCTGAAACTAGAACTAGGGGGCATAATCTTAGAATAAAGGGGCTGCTCCTTCAAAACTGAGATGAGGAGAAACTTCTTCACTCAGAGGGTGGTAGGTTTGTGGAATTTGCTGCCCCAGAAAGCTGTGGAAGCTACATCATTAAATAAATTTAAAACAGAAATAGATCGTTTCCTAGAAGTAAAGGGAATTAAGGGTTACGGGGAGCGGGCAGGAAATTGGACATGAGTCTAGGTTCGGAATGGTCATGGCCCTGTGGGTAGTGGAGTGGGCCCAGGGGCCGTGTAGCCTGGTTCTGCTCCTACTGTGTTCTAATTCTGTTAGATTTCAGGAGATGGTTTTATTCCTGTTCCTGGCTGGGGTGGAGATCGCCTTTACAGAAGGTAAGTACTGTAGAAAATATAGGGACAGAGTGATCTCCTGGAAGAATTTCGATCACCTAGATGGGTCGGAGAGGAATTTCCCAGATTTTTTTCGCCCAAATTGGCCATTGGGTCTTTATCTGGTTTTTCACCTCTCCCGGGAGATCACATGGGTTCGGGTGGATGCAGAGTGATAGAAGATTTGAGGTTAGGATCAGATCAGCCATGATCTTATTGAATGGTGGAGCAGGCTCGAGGGGCTGATTGGCCTACTCCTGCTCCTATTTCTTATGTTCTTATGTTCTGATAAAGCAGGGGGGATTTGTGTAGGCTGAAATTGGGGAGATGAGGGGTGTTAACTTCAAATCTCTGCTGCCTGTATCCTAACTTGCACTAAGTCCCATTCACTCATCAACCCTGTGCTCACTGACCTACATTGGCTCCCGGTGAAGCAATGCCTCGATTTTAAAATTCTCATCCTCATTTTCAAATCCCTCCATGACCTCACCCCTTCCTATCTGAACTCTGCAGTATGAGCGCTATGAGTGCTCCTAACCCAGGAGGTGAGCCCTGTCTATTCTCTGAAAGCAGTAGTGTTAGCACCGAGTGCTCTGGACCTCGCCCCTCCCTATCTCTGTAACCTTCTCCAGCCCTACAACTCTCCCAGATCTCTGCGCTCCTCCAATTCTAGCCTCTTACTCCACCACTGGCAGCCAGTCCTTTAGCTGCCTAGGCCCTAAGCTCTGGAATTGTTTCCCTAAGCCTCTCCGCCTCTCTACCCTCCTTTAAGATGCTCCTTAAAACCTACCTTTTTGGTTAACTGTCCTAATATCACCTTATGTAGCTATGCCAAATTTTGTTTGATAACATGCCTGTGAAGCTGCTTGAAGAGGTTTTACTACATTAAAGGCACTAGATAAATGCAAGTTGTTGTTGTTTCCATGAGGTAAAGAGACAGATCTCCACAAGAACGTCACCAGGGGGCTTCAGAGGGCACTAGACAATGAGCACCTTGAAAGAGAGATGGGTGAGCTGTGGTGTTTGAATGTGGAGAAGGAACCAGAGGTATAAGGGAAAGGTTATGGTGGGATCTGGAGATAAAAACTACACTACCACCATGGCAGTTTGGCCAGAAACGAGTGGTGCCTGGGTAGGTTGGCCTGAATGAAGAGAAAGGAATTATAATAATTGAACTAGATTTTGTGTCAGGTTCAATATATCAAAAGAATCTTGCAGAATAAGTTCATGGATAGGGAGGGTCTTGTTTGCAAGAGAACATAAATTTTGCAGAGCACTTTGCAGTGGTGAAAGGTCTACTAAAGGACATCAATGATAGGGGTGGATAAATTGGAGGGGACTGCAGGGGTGAGTGTTGGGGGAGGGGGGCAGGGGGAATGTCAGAGATTTTTAACCTGAAGAATGGGGTGTATGTGCAACAATAGAATGAAGCAATTACCATGCTACTTTGCAACAACCAATGTTAGTGCCACAATAAGCAGTGTGATATACCTTGATCAAAGCAGGGGGAAGGCGTGAGCCATTCCAGGAATGTAAACAAAGTTATATAACCTTTGGTGGCCATGCCTTCTGTTGCCGAGGCCCTAAGCTCTGGAATTCCCTGCCTAAACCTCTCCGCCTCTCTACCTCGCTTTCCTCCTTTAAAACGCTCCTTAAAACCTACCTCTTTGACCAAGCTTTTGGTCATCTGCCCTAATTTATCCTTATGTGGATCAGTGTCAAATTTGTCTTAAAATACTCCTGTGCAGTGCCTTGGGATGTTTTACTACGTTAAAGGTGCTATATAAATACAAGTTGTTGTTGTTGTATAAACATTATGGAAAACTATATTTAGTGTTAAAGGAAAGTCCATCTGGAAGATAACTGCGAAAAGCAAAGTGCAATGGCCTGACTGATGGTCAAAGGAGAAAGTCCTGTGCCTGCCTGGCGGTCAATAGTCCAGGACTTGGCTAAGAAACAGAAGGGTGGAAATTCTGGATCAATTTAGGTGCCAGAGGAAAGTGTGGTCTGCTTAATGGGAAAGGAGTTATAGCAAGAGGATTAGCACCCTGTCCAGTGACCAAAAAGTCACACCTGCTTGCTGGTCAATGTCTTGTGGTTGGTCAGTGGTATGGGGCCTTCTGGGTGCCAGTGGTCTGGGGCTTGTGAGGTGTAGGGGCCGAGGTTACTAGTGATTCATGGCTGCATGTGGACCAAGGCTCTCTGGTGGTCGAAAGGGCTACTCCCGGATGTCAGGATCCAGAGACTACCTTGAACTAAGGTGTCTCCAGTACTTGCCTTACCTTCAGTGACAAATAAGGTCAGTTCAGCTCTGTTGTGGAAACCTAGTTAGACAGCGCTGGTGTTTAGTACTGTCATACTACATTGAATGAAACTTAGATTGCAAACTCAAGAGACACTCTCACTCTCTCTCGCCCAGCCAAACAGTACATACATTTCCCCTCAGCAGATTATAAAAGGAATTAGCCCTGGATTCTTTTTCACTATGACCTCTGACAGTTCTTCATTAGGACATCAGTAGTCCACAGCGAGAAAGCTCCGAGTTTTTTTTGGCCTGTTCTCATAACTCACTCAGTGCTCCAAATATTCCCCAATTCCACTGGTTCCTCCGGCTAGATTCTCAAAAAATGTCAGGAGGAGCCGTGCGCCCAGGTTGCACCACGACCCCTGTATATGTACATGCTTACCAACAAATCTGTGTAATGGATGGAGCAGTTTCTGGGGTGCAAGGGATGTGTGTATTTTTACAGCCATTAGTGATGGATTCTCAGTCAGTTGATATTGATAACTTGTGCAAAGAACTGAATCTAGAAACACCAGAGACCAATTCAGAAGTGATGGGACATCCAAACTGTCCCACATTTGGCCCCCAAGATCACCTAACTCAAGATATAATGGTCTGTCAGAGCCCAGGGACCACAACACACTCCTAGTTGTGGGATTATCCGTCAGGAAGATAGAGTCTAGGGGAGAAGGGTTATATAAACACACTGGCTGTTCAATATAAAAGAAACAAGCATTTTAGGAGAGGTTTTTAATCCCTTTTTGAATATGCAATTCAAAAAAGCTGCATTTACTGTGGAAGAGTGAGACACAAGGAAATGGTACCAAATGGGAAATGGTGGAACCCAGAGTGCTGTGGCTCTGATGGTGAATCAACAGTTTGCAGAGACTTAGCGGATCTCAGCTTTGCAGCATTAGGGGCACTACAACTGGCCTCAGTGCCCAGTAAATAAAGGGAAAATTAAAAACCATCGCCGCTCAATACTGGGCAAGTTATCTCTTCTGCTTATGTGCTGAAACATCACACATACACAGAAGAGACGTCCGAAACGCTTGATTCAGAGACTGCAAACAGGAGCTGCCAAGTATGTGCTTAAGGTAGTTCTGTTGCATTTAATCATCTCTCGGTGTCTTTGATAAGCAATGAATTTATGGGAAAAGGGAAAGAAAGTCTTTTGTGGCAATAAAGAAATATGTTTTTGAAGTGCCAGAGCAACTGTACATGTACAACTGTATTAAATCATCAGTTACAATAAAGGTTAAGGTAACTAAAGTACATCACATGATCAAGAGACACAATGCTAAAGAATACATGTTCTATATTGTCTGGGGAAGGAAGTTACTTGCTCATGTCCTCAAACACAGAGTTATTTTGTATGCACATGAATGCCACTGTGCTTTAGTTGTCCTAGCAAGATAGTTTTCTCTATGTTAATTCCACTTTTATGCTGATATTATTTACTCCCAAGATTTTCTCAAAATCAAAAACAGGGTGCACTTAGAGCATATATTGCTTTGGCATGTTCTTTCATTAATTTATTCAGATGCTTAGATATAACAAAGAAAAACCATAAGACCAATGTGAAATCGGAATGATAAATACAATGCAGTATAAATACTCAACTTTAAAAATGGGATTGTGTTTGACACAAAGGGTGTTTGCATCATTGTTAAAATGTCATCTACATGAGGCTGCCCCAATAGCAACAGGTGATTTTGGCCAGGCAGTCAGATGGAAGTGTCAAACACTTGTGAAATATTTTCCTACTGCGAGGAAGCAGAGGGCTTGTGTCTCTCTTCGGAAGTAATTTTTAATGACTCCCAATCCTGAAGAATAAAATGTAATTTTAGGAATTGTCTATAAAGGTAATGCGAGTCAGTGTACCTCCTTCGGCTATGTCACCTGCATAAGTGTAGGCCTTCTGTGTTATGCACGCTGAGTATTACCTTCTGTTCCTGCCAAAATCTGGAGTCAATTTTAATTCATTTAACTTATTAACTTAGCTTAATTTGCTGAATCACAGTACACTTAAAAATGCTGGAAACTGCGGCAAAAATGTCAAAAAATGTCCAGGCGGGTCGGGGGGAATGGCCCCAGGCCACCTTAGGACATATTTTTTTTCACTATTAGTCCTCACTTCCTCCTTCAAGAATTATTAAATCCACCATTGAAAAGATGACAGTTTTGTATACTTCAGTTTTTTCACTCCATTATACAACTGATGGAATATTAGGTAAAGCTTCATCTTAAGTTCTGACAAATTCATATCCCAATGCACTCCCATTCTAAATACTACTTTTCATGTGTCATATGAGAGGTCACTGGGTATGAGTTTCCACAGAAAAATAAACAAAATTGCACAATAAAAATCCTGAAATCCAATGTAATAAAAAGGAATTTAACTTATTCCATCGCTTGCAAGCAATGGCCTTGGTCATCGGGCTTTATTCAGAGCTGTTGTACAGTTGTACGATTTTTTTTGTGTTGTCAGCTTTTTGCAGCTGTGTCAGCATTTTTGAAATTGTAGTCAGCTTTTCTGAATTTTATAGGTTAGCATGTATGAGACTATTGAACTTGTAAAATAATATACAGGCAATGCTCTGTTGTATTTTAATGACCTACTGTTTTCACTTGGCACATTCAGAGTTGGCTAATATTTTTGGACTGTGCTTCGAGAAATCAAACAGGGTTTACTAAAAATGCACAACTCAAATAGGCAGATAAGGAAGCTACTTGTCCAAGTTATTAAAATTACAACCTTCATGTCACAATTCCAAGACTAACTATCTAAAGAAAGAAAGAAGAAATTAATCTCCCATTAATTAGAATACTGTATAAAAGATGATGGGGGAGAAATTGGGCTCTGTAGCGCCCATTTTTTTTTTTAGGTGCGACACGGCCTTCCAACGCTCGAACATGACATCCGAGATGTGCGCGCACACTTCCGATTGGAAGTGCGCCGGACGCTATCTTGGTAAAGGGGTTTATTTGCGTGTGTGTGCACCTAACAACCACCGGCAGCATCCAGATAAATCAAATTATGATGTCAATCAGCGTGCAACAATGATTTGATGCCAGCGCTGCCATTTTCGAATGCCACTCTCCAGCCTATGTCCCGTCTTAACCTCACACAGCTGAACACGACATTAAACAGCATGAATAACCCCCAACAGCGCTACTTAAAGGGATCACAAATGACTTGCAGGTTAGTTGCTGGGTTATTTCTTCTGGCTGCTGGTGCAACTGTACCCGTTTTGGGAGTTTTTCTATACTTGCCTAAAGTTTCAATAGTCTACAGGGAGTGACCTGGCTGGTGCTTAAATACTTTTTTGTTCATTTAAAAGCTTGTGCTGAAACAAGTTGCTACCAGACATGGGTGGCCTGGTAGGCTGTCCTCTTGGAATTGAGCTTGACTGGGAGAATGAAGAAAGGCCACACAAAGCAGGACAAGCTGCTAAAAGAGGGAGGAGGAGGTGGAGGAGGGGTGAGAAGGGCTGTCAGCGGGAGGCCATATTCGCAGAGGGTCTTTAGGGAGCAATTCTCTTACCTCAACTTCAGCAATGACCAATGCTCGAGACATTTTCGCTTCACTAATGAGGTTGTGACTGAAATCTGCCAATTGCTGCAGCCACAATTGCAGCCTCAAAGCAGGGCAAGGATCACTTTGTTTGTGGCTGTCAAGGTGACCGTGGCACTCAACTCCTTAGAAGCTGCTGCTGGAGATATAGGCAACATCTCGTAGTTTGCAGTATACTGCTGCATAAGGGAGGTCACTGAATTTAACGAGCTGCCTGCAACGCAATGAACGGGCGTGGGTTAATCGCAATCCCCACGCCCATTTTGGGGTTAGCCAATTCTCCCCCGATTTGTCGAGAAGGACATCACTCTCCAGCTCCCTATTAGCCCCAGTATGGAGACATTTCTATTCTTCCTACAAGAACTAGTATTTATATAGCACCTTTAACGTAAAAATACATCCCAAGGTGCGTCAGAGGCATTATCAGACAAAAATGGGCACCGAGCCAAAGAGAGTTTAGAGGAGTAGTGACCAAAAGTGCGTTAAAGAGGGTTTTATAAGGACAGTCATAAGGATGAGGGGGAGGTCTGGTACACATAAGTAAGCTCCAGCACACTGCTGAAATCCTGACACTCACCCAAAAAGTCAGGATTTCAGCAGTGTCTCTGAGCAAAATTTATGTAAAATTGCACATTTGTTTGAAAAATCAAATTCTGATTTTAAAAGCAAACTTACAATAAAATTGGGGTTTATTCCTTATTGTCTTTGCAAGGCAAATGGCACACAATGCTGGGGAGCAAAGTAACATGGGAAGGATCCCCATGCTGAACCCCCTACCCCTACCCTACATGGAAAAGGTTGTGCAGTTTTGTGCACTACTATGACTGTGACTCAGCGAATGAGTTGAGTACCCTAGCCCCTCTCCATGCTGCACAATATGGATCCAGCCTTCCCCCTCTTCTACAGGGACTGTATCATAAGGACACACTCAACTATTTTAACCTCATGTATTTTCTTCCCATAGGTCCAGCACAGCCCAGGAGGGCGAGGAAGGTGCTGGTGGTGGAGGACAAGGACGAAGAGGAAAGACAATGCGAAGGAGAAGGAGGTGGAGCAGCAAGAGGGGGAATAGCTTTTGGAGGAAGCTCCTGAGATGCAGCCAACAGCAACTCCATACCAGGAGCCAGCTGCCATACGCAAAAATCCACCTCACCCCCATGACCCCTCAGTCCAGCATCTGGAGTCTATCTTTCCTGTCCTGAGGAAACTATTCAACAGAGCAGGAAAACAGCTGGCAGAAAGGCTCATCTAGGTGCCAGGGGAATGCACAGTGTCTCAAAGGAATAGGGTGACTTGTCTGTTTACTGAATCCACCTACTCTTACTCCTCCCTACTGCAAAGGGCTGCTGAAAAATGCTGTTGCTCTTGCAATTACTGTATAAAGTTTGATATTGCACTATTCTGTTTACAGTCATTGATGCAGGTCTGTTTGTCCTGAACTTTTATTTAATGAGGCTTAATGTAAATTTAAAAAAGTACAACAGAAAATGTTACAGGAGTTATAAATAGTTCAAGCTTAGCTCAGGATAGAATCTTTTCAATCTAATGAGAATCGTTAGCAGTGCTAAAAAAAGAAATGTTTCCAATATAGCAACTGTAGCGTTCAATTCAGCACTTTTTTCTCTCTGATATTTATACAGCCTGCTTGGCCAAGGCCATCTGTGTATAAAGGTTGTTTAAGTATCCTGATTTAAACTTTTTTTTTAGCATCTTGCCAGTTTTTAGAAACCTGTTGCTATCACATTAATCGTTGCAATAAAGTTGCATTTCCACCTTAATTCTATGGTCAGTGACTCTTATGGGTTACAGTCCCACTGCGGATGGCCCAAACTAAAAGTTCAGACTTTGTGGAGGCAATCAGGCTTTGAACACCTCTGCCAGGAGCTGTTCTCTGACAGCTCTGGTCAACCAAAGCACCAACTCATCCTACCGCGCATGACCCCCTTGGCTCCGGCACCTGCAGCTCGGGATTTTCTGGTTCCACGGGTCCCTCCCCAAGACCCAACCGTCGGCTCGGCTCTCCTGTCCAAATAAGCATGAGATGGTCAAAAGACAGGATGAACACGTCACGGCAGCTGTCTGCATGCTGGGCCTTTCACATGCAGTATCCACTGCTGGGCATCATTAAGCGAATGGAAGCTCTTCCTATGGATGCAAGTCACACGGTTCTCAACTGGAGTTTTCAGTGCCACGTGGGTCCCACTGAATGCCCCTGCACCCCGGGGAAGCTAGCAAGCCTTTAGAACTGAATGGGCATGTCTGCTTGTTCTGCTAAGGACAAGCTATACATGATGAACTCCAGTGTTTTGCTGAAGAGTAGTCACCTGCTGAATGCTGGACCTCACAGCTCCCCAGCTTACGCAGCATAAGCCTCCCGTCAATGATTGGAAGGAATCAGAGCAGTAAAAGTTCAGCACCTTCATGTCAATGGTTAATGCCTTGCAGGGATGTAGACCACAAATTGAGGTCAACACGGAGAATCTCCCAGAGATGGCTTCCATGGTGAACTGCAGTCCTTTATTCATACAGCTGCTCAAACATGCACCGCCTGTAAACTCAAGGGGTTGGGGTGGTGGTGGAGGTAACATTGAGCGGGCTGGTACCTCCATGCATGGTGCCTCACTCTCAGGTCCTTCTGCCTCTGCTGCTCCTCTTCTATGATTATGGTGAAGAGTGATATCCCCAATGGAAAGGTCACTGAAGGTGATTGTTTCTTCTGGAAATCGTGGCGTGGGCGCCTGGGGTTCCTAAAATTCTTGGCTTCAGAAATTTATAGAACTATGGTGAATTTTAGGATGAAAGCAGCCAGAAAATAAATCACAAACAAAATCACTGTGACTGCACGCTCAATGGTTTTTGGCATGAGGGCAGAGCCATGAAAATGAGCTAAGTGGGGTTTCCGCCAACATAATTCAGGAGCGCCACAAATGATTCTGAAAATCCACACGCAGAGAAGTACTGGTGTAAGTCACTTACACACAAATTTCCTCAACTTGTTATTTATGCCATTGTTGCACTGAAAAATACGAAGAACTCCAGGGCCTTTCTGATAAAATTGCCAACACAATCCTACTCCCATGTGGGCTAACATTGTCTTTGCTAGACTGGGCCAGCAGCTTTCCCTAATTCACAGACCTTGTGGCCTACTGCAAGCCTCCACAACAGTTCTTAAATATCCAACCTTAGGTTACAGGGCCAGTCCCAAACATCAATCACTCCTGTTACATTTGGAATTTGGAGCAATATTTTTGTAAAGTTGAACTCAATAGAAAATACGGTTTCCAGAACACATGACCACTACAAAGGAATGTTTTGTCTTTCTGAATTGTTTGTTTAGGCATTACTAATATCCAATTTTGCAAACAGTCAATTTATTAACAATAAATAATTAGGTCTTTTCTAATCAGCTGGAGTGAATAGCAACTATTTTAGAGCTATTATATAATTTAAATAAAACAATATTGTGGGATCCTAAGAGTTCCTCAGGATTTTGAAAGAACTTTTTTTGCTCGCTGTATAACCACATTTTTTGTTCATTAAACTCAGACTTGCCTTCCATCAACGTTTAATCATATACATGTGTGATTTATCGCTCAAGCCTTCATTGCTCATTTTCTTTCAAAAACAATTTCAGATTTAAATGCAATTTAACCAAAAGCTTTGAAATCATAGAATGGTTACAGCACAGAAGGAGGCCATTCGGCCTGTCAAGCCCGTGCTGGCTCGCTGAAAGAGCACTTCAGCTAGTCCCACTCCCCCACCCTTTCCCTGTAGCCCTGCAAATTGTTTTCCTTCAGGTACTTATCCAATTCCCTTTTGAAAGCCACAATCAAGTCTGCCTCCACCACCCTTTCAGGAAGTGCATTCCAGATCTGAACGATTCACTGCGTAAAAAACTTTTTCCTAATGTCGCCTTTGGTTCTTCTGCCAATCACCTTAAATCTGTGTCCTCTGGTTCGCGACCCTTCTGCCAATGGGAACAGTTTCTCTCTATTTACTCTGTCTAGACTCATGATTTTGAACACCTCCATCAGATCTCCTCTCAACCTTCTCTGCTCCAAGGAGAACAACCCCAACTTCTCTAGTCTATCCACGTAACTGAAGTTTCTCATCACTGGAATCATTCTCGTAAATCTTTTCTGCACCCTCTCTAAGGATTTCACATCCTTCCTAAAGTGCGGTGCCCAGAATTGGACACAATACTCCAGTTGAAACCAAAACAGTATTTTATAAAGGTTCATCATAACTTCCTTGCTTTTGTACTCTATGCCTCTATTTATGACGCCCAGGATCCCGTACGCTTTTTCAACTGCTTTCTCATCCTGCCCTGCCACCTTCAATGATTTGTGCACATATATACCCAGGTCTCTCTATTCATGCAACCTCTTTAGAATTGTACCCTTTATTTTATGTTGCCTCTCCTCGTTTTTCCTACCAAAATGTATCACTTTGCACTTTTCTGCGTTAAATTTAATCTGCCACGAGTCCGCCCATTCCACCAGCCTGTCTATGTCTTCTTGAAGTCTATCACTACCCTCCTCACTGTTCACTATACTTGCAAGTTTTGTGTCATCTGCAAACTTTTGAAATTGTGCCCTGTACACCCGAGTCCAAGTCATTATCATAGATCAAGAAAAGCTGTGGACCTAGTACCGACCCCTGAGGAACACCTTCCTCCAGTCCAAAAAACAACTGTTCACCATTACTTTGTTTCCTGTCACTTAGCCAATTTCATATCCATGCTGCCACTGTCCCTTTTATTCCAGGGGCTTCAACTTTGCTGGAAAGCCTATTACGTATATGGCACTTTATCAAACGCCTTTTGGAAGTCCATGTACACCACATCAACCGCTTTGCCCTCATCAACCCTCTCTGTTACCTCATCAAAAAACTTGATTTACATAGAAGATAGGAGCAGGAGTAGGCCATTCGGCCCCTCGAGCCTGCTCCGCCATTCAATGCGATCATGGCTGATCATCCAATTTCAGTACCCGGTCCCTGCTTTCTCCCCATACCCCTGGATCCCTTTAGCCTTAAGAAATATATCCAACTCTTTCTTGAATATATTTAATGAATTGGCTTCTACTGCCTTCTGTGGTAGAGAATTCCACAGGTTCACCACTCTCTGGGTGAAGAAATTCCTCCTCATTTCTGTCCTAAATGGCCTAACCCTTATCCTTAGACTGTGACCCCTGGTTCTGGACTCCCCGACCATCGGGAACATCCTTCTTGCATCTAGTCTTCCTGCATCTAGTCTGTCCAATCCTGTCAGAATTTTATAAGTTTCAATGAGATCCCCTTTCATTCTTCTAAACTCCAGCGAGTACAAGCCCAATCGTCCCAATCTCTCCTCATACGTCATTCCTGCCATCCCAGGTATCAGCCTGGTGAATCTTCACTGAACTCCTTCCATGGCAAGAACAAGTTAGTTAAACACGATTTGCCTTTAACAAATCACTTTCCTTAATTAATCCACACTTGTGCAAATGATTGTTAATTTTGTCCCTGATTATCGTTTCTAAAAGCTTCCCCAATACGGAGGTTAAACTGACTGGGCTGTAGTTGCTGGGCTTATCCTTCCACCCTTTTTTGAAAAAGGGTATAACATTTGCAATTCTCCAGTCCTCTGGTACCACTCCTGTATCTAAGGAGGATTGGAAGATTATGGCCAGTGCCTCTGCGATTTCCACCTTAACTTTCCTCAGCATCCTACGATGCATCCCATCCAGTCCTGGTGATTTATCTACTTTAAGTACAGCCAGCCATTGTAGTACCTCCTCTTTATCAATTGTAAGCCCATTAAGTATCTCCACTACCTCCTCTTTCACTATGACTTTGGCAGCATCTTCTTCCTTGGTGAAGACAGATGCAAAATATTCATTTAGTACCTCAGCCATGCCCTCTGGCTCCATGCGTAGGTCTCCTTTTTGGTTCCTAATTGGCCCACTCCTCCTCTTACTACCCATTTACTATTTATATGCCTATAGAAGAGTTTTGAATTCTCTTTTATGTTAGCTGCCAATCTATTCTATCTATTCTCACTCTCTCTTTGCCCCTCTTATTTTGTTTTACAATTCCCCTCTGAACTTTCTATATACGGCCCAATTTTCACTTGTATTCTTAACCTGACATCGGTCATACATGCTCTTTTTCTGCTTCATCTTACTCTCTAACTCGTCATCCAGAGAGCTCTGACTTTGGTTGTCCTATCTTTCTCCCTCGTGGGAATGTACCTCGACTGTACCCGAACCATCTCCTCTTTAAAGGCAGCCCATTGTTCTATTACAGTTTTGCCGGTCAATCTTTGATTCCAATTTACCCGGGCCAGATCCATTCTCAACCCACTGACATTGGCCTTCCTCCAATTAAGTATTTTTACTCTAGATTGCTCCCTGTCCTTTTCCATAGCTAATCTAAAACTTATGATACTATGATCACTGTTCCCTAAATGTTCCCCGACAGAAACTTGATCCACTTGCCCCACCTCATTCCCCAGAACCAGATCCAGCAATGCCTCCTTCCTCATTGGGCCGGAAACGTACTGATCAAGAAAGTTCTCCTGAACATACTTCAGAAATTCTTCCCCCTCTCTGCCCTTCACACTATTACTATCCCAGTCTATATTAGGAGAGTTGAAGTCCCCCATTATCGCTACTGTATAGTTCTTGCACCACTCTGTAATTTCCCTGCAAATTTGCTCCTCTAAATCCTTCCCACTAGTTAGCGGCCTAGAGTACACCTAGTAGTGTAATTATACCTCTATTATTTCTGCACTCTAACCAAATAGATTCTGTCCTTGACCCCTCCAGGACATCCTCTCTCTCCAGCACTGCACCATTCTCCTTAACCAATACTGCCACCCCCTCCTTTCTTTCCTGTCCCCATCTTTCCCGAACACCTTATATATCCAGGAATATTTAGTACCCAATCCTGCCCTTTTTTGAGCCACGACATCATATTCCCATGTGGCTACTTGCGCTTGCAGCTCACCAACCTTATTTACCATGCTTTGTGCATTTACACACATGCACTATAAACCGCTCAGACCTTCTTGTATTCTCTCTTAGTCTGACCGCACCTAATACCTTACTATTTCTTACTCTAATGCTATCTGTCTCTGCCAAACCTTTGTGTACTTTGATTTTGCCTTCTAATGGTACATCCTGGTGCCCATCCCCCTGCTAAATTAATTTAAACCCCCCCACCCAGCCGTGAGGACACTGGTCCCGGCTCTGTTGAAGTGCAACCCATCCGGCCTGTACAGGTCCCACCTCCCCCAGAACCGGTCCCAATGTCCCAGGAATCTAAAGCCCTCCCACCTGCACCATTTCGCCAGCCACGCATTCATCTGCTCTATCCTGCTATTTCTATACTCACTAGCTCATGGCACCGGGAGTAATCCTGAGATTACTACCTCTGAGGTCCTGCTTTTTAATCTCTTTCCTAGCTCCCTTAGATCTACCTGCAGGACCTCATCCCTCTTTCTACCTATGTCATTCATATCAATTCAAACACAATGCACATCAATAAGTGCTTTGAACTTTTGAGTTCAATTAATTAAAATTTAAGGTCAAAAAATAGTTTTCAGGTACATTATATTGAGCATCACTGAAAGCTCAGCCCTGTGACTTTGAGGCAACATGATCTGTATGAAGACACAAGCCACAGCCAATTACTCTGGATACTTAGCCAAGTAACAAATCTGCGCAAATGGCATGTTTGCATTGCGGAACACTTTCCTCTAAAAGTGAGCATTTAATATAAATGTAGTGTAACATTTTCTTTACATACAGGTAGCAGTCATTAGAATAGGGAAAATAGTAGTTTCATGCTAAGTGCTTAAGCATTTGTCCTTCCCTCAGAATTTCTGTACGGTTGCATCTTGTGTATTCTATGTAACCTTGAAGCAATATTTTAGCATGGTGAATTGAATAGCTACATCAAAAGTGTTGCAGTAAACCAAATATATTTATAATCTCCGTGGTTAAGGTTTTTGAGTGATGGCTTCTAATACTATATTTTATGTTTTTTAAGGTACACTCACTAAAGCCTATGCTCATGCAAATGCTTTGAGGGATCCCATCCTGAACCAAACTATAAGTATAAAACCAGTGGATTTACCTTGGTGAAGAGCTTCCCCAAGCACCATGCTTGTCTGTCAAAATGTTGATAATCTTCTGTATCAGCTGAGTGGATGTCACATGATCTCGGTACTTCGCTGCTCTTATTAGGTGATCACACATCTTTTCTTCTTCACGTCTTTCTGCTGAATACTGGGCACACAGAGACTATCAAGACAAAAAGGAATAATATTACATTTTTATTTATAATCTTATCACTGTTACAATCAGACACTTCAAGTCAAAAGGGCTGTAGGGAATGGGATCACATTGATAGCCTCGATCATCTTTCACACATTTACAACAACACTAGCATAACTCATATTAGCTGATGATAATCAGAAGAATTCTTATCACTATATTTTTCTGACAAAAGTGCTCATCTCCATCCTGTAGGACATGTCTAGTGCTGGTCTGTGTCAAGACAACCAACAGATTACCATCAGCTGTTAGTCCATAGAGGAAAGCAATACTTACATATTTCTCCCAAGGAATAACAATTGAATTTTTTAATGACTTGGTAAGTTATTAATCATTTACTGTTAAAAGTTAAGGTATTTTAAAATCACATGAAAATAATTTAACTTCATGATTACAATTAAATTACTCACTTTTATGGAAAAAGTCCCTTAATGATTTACAAATAGACAAAAATACATCCATTTAATGCATCCAGAATTAAAGCATAAATATTAAAGAATCACTATCCCTATTAACAAATGGCATTTTTTGAGGAGGTGGGACCAAGAGATTGACACTCTGTGATTGGCACAATCAGACAAGCAATGCATAATGAAACAAACACGTAAGCTTGTTTCTTGGACAAGTTTTTATATTGAGTTTGGCTTTAAACTTTTGGAGTGCTTGGAATAAAGCTGTTAATGTAAGAATTACCCAAAAATCCTTCTTTTGTACAATTTACAAAGGGATTTGTTACTGTGTACCAATAATCACAAACCACATAAATGTGCATCCTTTAAGATTTTAGGCATCAATGTTGCATTTCATAGAAATGCTGTATGGTTTCTTACATTTTCAGATGTTTAATATTTTACATATGCAATTTACATTACATATAGATTTTTACATTAAATATGCATTTTGACATAGGTTGCGTGTTAGAAAATGTGTTTATACTTCAAATCTTTTGCAATGCATTCACTCAGATGAAATTCTGTTAATCAGTCTTGCTAGTGTATAATTGAAAGGAGGACCAAAGCTGCAGATCATACGTTGTATAAAGATATGTTGGTCCCAATTTCACATTACAGCATCATTTTTACAAGTTTGAGAGATCTGGAAACTAAATTCATTTAATTACATTTTACCTTTTCTGAAGAACATGTATGTTTCAAGAACTGATCAATGTTTTTCAAGTACATATGCAGGCAGAAGTATATTCAAGAAATATGGTGAGGGGGGTGAAGGGAAAAAGAGAAATGCAGGTGGAATAAAGTGTACAGTAAATGTCTTATAAAATGCCCTATAATTTACAGTTGGAACCTCCTCCGCAATTTAACCATTAACTTTTCAAGTCTGACATATAATCCATAGATATAAATCATGTTAGCGGGTTACTCTTTCCCTTTTATCAATCTCTGTCTCTTTAAAGAACATTAAAGAGAAGTTTGACCTAAAACAAGTGATAAAAAGGAAATCAAACAGCACTTTGTAAATGACAGGATGGACTTGGATTGTGTTAAATGGTAAATCCAATGAGGAATCATGTAACTGTACCAGCAAAGCATTACAAATATGATGCTGTTCTATGTTAGTCAA
The DNA here is from genome assembly GCF_052327205.1 of Somniosus microcephalus. Lineage (NCBI taxonomy): Eukaryota > Metazoa > Chordata > Chondrichthyes > Squaliformes > Somniosidae > Somniosus > Somniosus microcephalus. The sequence goes on from NC_140988.1 coordinate 100,905,665, forward strand.
CTCATTTTCGACCCTGTTGACAGCTTCTACTGAACCTTGATCTTATGAAACAGTCCTGGCAAACAGCTTTGAAGTGTGTCAGCTACATCCTTTAATTTGGTTCTAATTTTCTCAAGTTTCAATGGTCCCAAAGGGTGTCATTTGAGAGAGAGAAAACTCAAACACAATGGGCAGTCTTACCACTGATGCAGATTCACATCAAATAAGCTGAACCAAAGCAAAAAGCAATTCAAATCAGCTTAAAGGATCTTTGGACTTGACCTCCCCCACCCCGCCTCAAATTTAAAGTTAGTTCTATTTAACAAGAAAGAAATGCCACAAGGGAATTCTTAAAACATCCAGAATAAGATACAGAAAAATTAAAGCTTAAGAGTATAATAGTGAACAAAAGTCACCCAAAGACAGTCTGACAGCCATGTTCAATTCTGAAGTGATGCCTCTGTCATCCCTTGCTTCAAAGTATTGATTTGCCTCAGCATGGAAAGAAGTGTAATCCGATGAAACAGATAGAGCAGTAAACCCATGATAATAGCTATCAAGGTTAACGTAGGTAGAATTCATCAAAAAAAAATTGTTTTCCTGGTTTTAATGGACTACCTGTAATGTGAAACTGAGAGACTTCGAAAAAAATTGCATAAAATCTGAATTTATAAATTTCTCTCATCTAATTTAAAAGCTGAAAAAACAATGGCCTTGATATTGTACTTCAGAGGGGGAAAAAATAAAATGAGCAATAAAGGAATTAAACACTTGAATTTCACCTATGTAATACACTAAAGAAAATAAACAAAGTACTGGAGGAACACTGGAAAAAGTAAATGTACCCATAAATTGGAAAGATAAAAACACATCTTCTCCATGCTCTACTCTTTACCTGTAATTACCTCTTACCGTCCCAATTTCAACCACCCTTTGTTTCCTACTTCAGGCAAGATGGATGGGGCAGCTTGAACTGTAAAGGAATCACCCTGGATCACACACTGGTGTCATCAATGCAACTCCATAATCAGTTTGACAGGAAATGTCTCTCTCCAGGGTACAAACATTTCTCCCTGCAGAAACATTCTGCGAATTATTGACCAATAAACTTTCCAACAGGAATATCAATATTCAACGCAACTTTTCCTCACATTTCACCTCTGGAGATATGGTTGGAAGTCCATCATTCTCCTACTACAATTACTAAAAAGCCATTTCGTTTTTTTTCTCCACCCACTGCTCACAAACAAATAGAAGCCAGATTACGAAACTAGAATCATTTCAAACACTGTACCTCGAGAAGTTAAGCATCTTTCCCGTACCTTGAGTGCCATTTCCATTAACCTGTAAAACCGTCATGCAATAAAATGTGGATTTTGGTATTTAACATACAACACTTAATTTCCAGATTTATCCAAGATCTTCCTCAAGGATATGTTCAACACCAAAAATATTCAGCCAGTGGTCTGACCTGATGAAGTATGAAAGTTAAAAAAAAACTTAACATGAGTATTTTATATGTAGCTTGATATGAGTTACAATCAAATTACTTAATAGTATCAGACCCAATGTCCCCTAGAATTCATTTAATATGACTTCAATATTCCAACCTAATCATTTATGTGTCAGCTTGACTCGGTTCGAAGCATTCTCGCCTCCAAATCAGAAGATTGTAGGGTCAAGCACCAACCTAGGTTGACACACAAGTGCAATGAGGGAAGGTATCATCCTTCAGATGAGACACTAAACAGGGGCCCCACCTAATTGTCCTGATAGTTCTAGTTCCTCTGCATTATCAGACTACATGTCCAACATTCAGTCTTCGAAAAGCTGGAATATCCTCTAATTAAATGCTGGGAAACTGAAGGCACCATCTTTGGCCCCTACCACAAACTCAATACCCTTGCAACCGATTCCAGCCACGGCCACCGTCACTGTCTCAGGTTGAATCCGACTGTTTGCAACCTTGGCATCCTATTCAACCACAAGCTGAGCTTTCAACCCCTTATCCTCTCCATTACAAATACCGCCTGCTTCAGTCTCATTAACATTCGCCACCTCTGCTCCTACCTTGGCCCATCTGCTGCCAAAGCCCTCGTCAATGATTTTGTCACCTCCAGACTCGACTATTCCAATGTTATCCTGGCTAACTTCCCTTTTTCCACCCTCTATCAGCTCATCCAAATCTCTGCTGCCCATATCCTATCCCACACCAAATCCCATTCACAACCTCTATCCTTGGTAATTGACAATGACTCGCAGACCCCCAATGTCTCAAATTTAAAAATTCTCCTCCTTATGCGTGTATCCCTTCATGGGCTCGCCACTCTGCATCTCTGTAACCTCCATCCCTACTCCCCTCCCCGAGAACTCAGCGTTCCACTGAATCGGGCCTTTTGTGCATCCCCCGCTCGCTTTGTCCCACTATTGATGGCTGTGCCTTCAACTGTTCAGGCCCGCACTCTGGAGCCTGTCCCTAACCCTCTCCACCTCCCTCTCCTCCTTTAAGACCCTCTTTAAAAACCAGCTCTTGGACCAAGGTTTTGGTCACCCCACCTAGTATTTCCTTCTTTGGCTTGGCATCCATTTTTATCTGATTACTACTCTGAAGTGCCTTGGGGCATCTTTACCATGTTAACGGTGCTATTTGAATACAACTTGTTGTTGTTCAGATGGATATTAAAGATTCCATGGCACTACTTGAAAAGATTTCTCACAATTAAACTGGTAAACCATCCTCCCTTAACCAAAACCACAAAAAAGTAATTCATCTCTTATGTATTGTGTGTTCTCCTCCCACCTGTGGTGGCGCTGTCACAGCAGATAAATGGTTGGGTGTTCTCTTGGTTAAGTTCAGTTCTCTTTGTTCGGAACTCTCCAGAACTTCCCCTTCCCTTCGAATAAAGCACTTCATGTTTGAATCTCTGAGTTCTGAGTTCTAATTGTGTCTAGGTAAAAAGGTACTGACACAACAAAGTGGCGACGAGGAGCGGATGATTCTGCGTACGTTACGGGTGCGGTGAGTAAACAGAAATTTAAATTTGAAACATGAGATGGCTACTATATTAGGAAACATCGGTGATTTTGATGAAAATGTGGAGCAATGGAGCGCTTATATGGAATGTTTTGACTATTTTGTCTTGGCGAATGCGGTGGCAAACGAAAAGGTCGTGCCTACCTTTTTGAGTGTACTGGGGCCGAAGACATTCAATTTACTTCGCAGCCTTGTGCAGCCAGATAAGCCAGGAACTAAAACATATAAGCAACTAGTGGAAATTCTTGGAGCACATTTTTCACCAAAACCTCTGTGAAACCTAAATCTCTCAGCAATAACCAAACGGAATCAAGAGGAGGGGGAATCAGTGACGATGTTTATTGCTGCTTTAAAAAGGTTGTCGGAACACTGCCAGTTCAAGGAGGTGCTGAATGACACCATTAGAGACAGACTTGTGTGTGGTCTGCAAAGTGCAGCCACACAGAATCACCTTCTTACGGAGGACAACCTTACTCTTGAAAAGGCCATTGAAGTTAGTGTCTCCATGGAGATGGCGGAAAAGGAGGCTCACCAGTTGAGTTCAACAGGGAGAGTTCACAAGGTGTCGTCTGAGCCTAAAGGTGCGCGGAACGGCACATGTTACCGTTGTGGGAAAACGGGCCATCACGCTAATGACTGCTGGTGTACGGAGCTGGAATGCTGAAATTGTGGCAAAAAGGGTCACATTGAACGCGCCTGTAGAGGTAAAAAAAAGAACAGAGCTGGGAAGCATGGAAGCAAAATGTCTGTATTTGGACAAGAGAGGAAAAAGTGTTCATTCAGTGCAGTATGATGGAACAAGCAAAACAGAGGGGAGCGACACCTCTAAGGAGGAAGAGGTGCACATACTGACGGTTGCAGGTGGTTCAAATGGCTACTGGGTGTCACCACTGGTGGAGGGACAATCAGTGCGGATGGAGGTGGACACAGGCGCGGCTGTGTCCCTTGTTTCAGACACTGTCTGCAACAAAATGCTAAAGCATCTTACCCTTCAGCCAACAAACATTGTGCTAAAGACGTATACCGGCGAACCTGTGGCCATGAGAGGCATCATTGAGGTGACAGTTAAATTGAATGGACAGACTGCAAAACTGCCACTATATGTGGTAAAGGGAAATTACCCATCGCTACGGGGACGTGCGTGGCTAGAGAAAATCACGCTGGACTGGCCTGCAGTCCGCATGATGTCAAAAGGGGAGTCAGGTCTGACTGCAGTGTTAAACAAACATGCAGAACTCTTCAATGGGGAACTTGGGAGCATGAAAAAGATCAGCGTGAGACTGGACATTAAACCTGACAGCAAGCCGAAGTTTCACAAAGCCCGACCTGTACCCTATGCAATTAGGCCAAAAGTTGAGGCTAACTTGGAGGCCTTAGTTGAGAATGGAGTCCTGGAGCCTGTGAGCGTGAGCAAATGGGGATTTTAAAGTGACTATTAGCCCGGTGCTGTCTGCGGAACAGTACCCTCTTCCCCTCATTGATGATCTTTTTACGGGCCTGGCCGGAGTGCAAAAGTTCAGCAAAATAGACTTATGCCAGGCTTATCTACAAATGCATGTCAATGACAAATCAAAGGAGCTGCTGACAATTGTGACAGACAAGGGGCTATACAGGTACAGCCGCCTTCCGTTTAGAATTACGTCGGCCCCTGCTCTATTCCAAAGCGCAATGGATCAGATTTTGAGTGGACTGCCAGGAGTCCAGTGCTACCTGGACGACATCCTTGTCACTGGGACAAATGAGGATCATCTTCTGAACTTGGATGCGACACTACAACGACTGAGAGTACGGACTCAGAGTTCGTAAAGACAAATATGAATTCTTTCAGTCTTCAGTTGAGTACCTGGGGCATGTGATTGACGCTACTGGCCTGCATAAGGCGCCGTCAAAGGTCAAGGCGATCGTGGAGGCCCCAGCACCCCAGAATGTGAGCCAGTTACGTTCATTTCTGGGGCTACTTAACTACTATGGGAAGTTTATTCCAGACTTAGCAACATTGCTGAAGCCGTTACATCAGTTGCTATGTCAAGGCAAAACATGGAAATGGACTGAACTGTGCAACGAAGCTTTCGCCCAAGCAAAGAAAGCATTGCTGAAATCGGAGGTCCTGACACACTTCGACCCAAAGCTACCCGTGCAGCTAGCATGTGATGCACCACCATATGGTGTGGGAGCAATCATATCCCACATCATGCCTTCGGGTGAAGAGAAACCTATCGCCTTCGCATCACGCACCTTGAACAAGGCCGAGAGTAACTATGCGCAGATCGAGCGCGAGGCCTTGGGAATCGTTTTTGGAATTCGAAAATTTCATCAGTACCTGTTTGGGAGAAGGTTCACACTCCTGACGGACCACCGTCCATTGACTTCAATCTTCGGGCCCCACACCGGAATTCCGTCTCTTGCTGCAAGCAGGATGCAAAGGTGGGCTTTACTGTTGTCAGGACACACATACGACATCAAATATCGCAAATCAGACTTGCACGGCAACGCAGACGGTCTCTCGAGGCTACCCTTGCCTGTTACTCCCCCAGAGCCTCGTCAGATAGACATCTTCAACTTTAGACAAGTGGAGGGAGCAGTTCAGGTCCGAAGGTACACCCGCAATGATCCAGTCCTGTCTGAGGTAATGGACGATGTCATTCGAGGGAGAGCTATAGGAGATTCTCCGAGTTTGAAACCTTACGTTTCAAAAAGAAATGAGCTCTCCGTCCAGGCAGGCTGTCTTCTTTGGGGACGCCGTGTCATCATTCCGCCACCTCTGAGGGAACCTATACTGCAACAACTTCATACAGGCCACAGTGGGATGGTTCGGATGAAGGAAATGGCAAGAAGCTACTTCTGGTGGCCAGGTCTCGATGGGAATATTGAGGAGAAAGCCAAAACATGTTCCCCATGTCAAAGGGTCCGGAATGTTCCACAGCTGGCAACCCTACACCCCTGGGATTGGCCTGCAGAAGTGTGGCAGCGAGTACATGTGGACTTCGCCGGTCCTTTCGAAGAGAAGATGTTTATGGTGGTTGTGGACGCTCGTAGCAAGTGGCCGGAGGTCGCTGTGATGAGGTCTACCACGGCAGAGAAAACAATTGAGAAACTTGGGGAGATGTTCAGCCGTTATGGCTCACCGGAACAACTCGTAAGTGACAACGGTCCACAATTTGTATCACAGGAGTTTGCAACCTTCCTGCATGTGAATGGTGTCCAACACATCAGGTCTGCGCCCTATCATCCCTCTACTAACGGCCAGGCAGAAAGGCTCGTGCAAACTTTGAAGCACGCCTTGAAGGCATCGCAAGGTCAGGGCTCAATCCACCAACGTCTGAACAGCTTCCTGTTGTCCTACAGGAACGAGCCGTATGCCACAACCAAAACTTCCCCTGCTTCGCTCATGATGAAGAGGCAGTTGCGGGCAAGTTTTGACTTACTCAAACCTCCAAGGGCAGAGCAGGTTGTCCATCGTCAACAACAAGCTCAAGTTGAAAAGAGAGAGAAAAGAGCCAAGGAGAGACGGTTTCATCCGGGAGAGCACGTCCTAGCTCGAAACTACAACACTGGACCGAAATGGGTTCCTGCTACGGTGATCGCGCAGACGGGCCCTGTGTCTTACACGGTTGAGACTGCTGAGGACGTCGTCTGGAGAAGACACACAGATCAACTGTTGCTAGGAGCAGAGACAGCCACAGAGGCTCCAACGGCTGGTTGGCCTGAACTGTTTCCGGATGATACCACAAACCAGCATCCTTTGCCACAGTGCTCTTCTCCAACACAGGAAGTCAAAGAGACTGTTCCACCTGTGCAAACTCCTGACTTTCGACTGACACAGGCACCTTCTCCATCTAGGCCTGTGTCAATGCCTACTGCTGTGGAAGCCAGCGATGACCGCCGGTATCCTGTCAGAGAGCGGCAGCCTCCAAGACGCTTGGATCTGTAGGCTTAGTGACTTACCCACAAGACTGGGGCAGAATAAACCCCAGGGTAAAATCAGGGTTTGAGGCAGTCTACCTCTACCCTAGGTTAGTTGAGTGCATTGAAAGTAACTTACCTGTTGAGGAATAATGTGGACCTTCCAGTTAAGAGGGGAGGAATATGTTATGTATTGTGTGTTCTCCTCCCACCTGTGGTGGCGCTGTCACAGCAGATAAATGGTTGGGTATTCTCTTGGTTAAGTTTAGCTCTCTTTGTTCAGAACGCTCCAGAACTTCCCTTTCCCTTCGAATAAAGCACTTCATGTTTGAATCTCTGAGTTCTGAGTTCTAATTGTGTCTAGGTAAAAAGGTACCGACACAACAATCTCAGTTATTTGCAGAATCGTATGTGCAAAATGGCTGTCCTGTTTGCCGAACATAACAGTCGCTGAATATAAAATTAGTTTGATTATGTTAAGTGCTCAGATTTTTCGGTCAAGCGTTATCATGCTATATAATCACAAGGCTTTCTTGTCTGATCTAAAGTTTATAAAATTTGTAACCAACTCTTCTTTTCATCATCACTCTCCATTCTGAACGATGACCCGTAATTTCCTGAAAAATTGCACCATACTAATACTGCATCCACGGCATATGCCAACATATGGTGCAAGTAACTTACACCACACCATAATTTTCTGGGACATTTGCGCGCACCACCATTTCCCTCGTAGAAACAGCTGAACGGTTAAATATCATAGCTCCGCCCCCATTAAAATCAGTGCCCATCGCCAATTTGTTGGATTATCGCCAGTTTGACTGCCAGGCCATCAACACCATTATTTTTAAGTCTAAGTGCAGCGGCATGATTTGTTGTTTATAAATTAAAAATTGCTCGCACGATTATCGCAAATCATTGCAGTAGCTTGCAAATACTGGTCTGCGGTTGGAAAACAGGCTCAACAAACCCGTGAGTCTCTGTACTCAAATTCATAACACTTTAACAATGTGGTCTAGATGGACTGATTCCAAAAGATTAAGGGGTAATCGAATTGAGGTGCTTATGATGATTAAAGGATTTGATAGGAGAGAAACTAGTTCCTCTGACAGGGGAGTCCAAAACAAAGGGACATAACCTTAAAATGAGAGCCAATTACATACGAGTGTTATTGTGTTTAAGAGGACTTGAGAGTGTCCAATGTATTGCCCTTTCCCAAAAGGGAGATAGAGCTAACCCAGGTAATTACAAACCTGTTAGCTAACATCTGCAATAGAGAAAATATTGGAATCTTCAAATAAAGATGTAATTATTAAATATCTAGATGAAGAGAAAATAATTAGAAGCAGCCACAGATTTCAGAAAGGAAGATTGTGCTTCTCAAACCAAATAGTATTCTTTGAGGGAGTGATAAATATGGTGCTTGGGGAAAATTCAGCACATGTGGTGCACATGAAAGCCTTTAACATGGTACTGTTAGAAACTAGGGGTGTCTAAAAATGTATATGGCTACATGAATAACACTGTTTTTAAATGGTAAGTTTTGTTTTCCTGGAAAGCTTGCATTAGAATTTGAGACAGTCTTTTTAATCAGTTAGATTAGGTGAAACATAAACATTCCACACGGGGGGGCCATAGGATGGCCCTGCCAGGCTAGTTACCTGTTGCTTGTAAGTTAGGGTTTTGACTTTGTTAATGTATCTTTAATTTAAGAAATCACAACACCAGGTTATAGTCCAAAAGCTTTATTTGAAATCACAAGCTTTCGGAGCGCTGCTCCGTCAGGTGAAGTGGAGAGATGCATAAAAACACAGCTTATATAGTCACAGAATAATGTCAGATGTTTACAGGTAATCTTTCTAACAGCCTGTGCTCAGGACACAGCAGACCAGCTACGAGACACCGCCAAACAGACGAGGCAATGGGACTACGCTGCCTACATGCACACCAAGAACAGGAAGCTTGAGAAACTCGGCATCACCAGCAGCAGCAACCAAGCCTCCCCCGGTACCACGGTTGAAACCACAGGGAAGTCCATCGTCAACCTGTCCGACCACACCCTTCAACCAGACGAAATTGAAGTTCTCAGCCGAGGGCTCAATTTCTGCCCCACCACCAAAATGGACCCCATCGGTCTCGCGGCAGACACAGAGGAATTCATCAGGAGAATGAGGCTCCGGGAATTCTTCCACAAATCCCAAGATGTCAGCAGCGAACCCAATGAGACAATCAATGATCCGGACCAGCAGACAGAGGGATCCGCAGTGCAGCAACCGAAGAAGAAAGAGTCAAATTGGACCCCTCCGGAGGGTCGCTGCCCTAAGCTTGACATGTATGCTCAAGCTGTCAGGAGATGCATCAACACCAAATTCATCAGCCGCACTCAAGACAGTCCAGAATGTCACCTGAGCACAACGCAACGCCATCCACGCTCTCAAGACCAACCGCAACATCGTCATCAAACCAGCAGACAAAGGAAGAGCCATCGTCATACAGAACTGAACAGACTATTGCAAAGAAGCATACCGACAACTGGACAACCAGGAACACTACAGACAGTTACCCGCAGATCCGACCAAAGAACACACCCGCCAACTCAACAGACTGATCCAGACCTTTGATCCAGACCTTCAAAGCATCCTACGCGCTCTCATCCCACGTACTCCCCGCGTGGGAGTCTTCTACTGCCTCCCAAAGATACACAAAGCCAACACACCCGGACGTCCTATCGTATCAGGCAACGGAACCCTGTGTGAGAACCTCTCTGGATACGTCGAGGGCATCCTGAAACCCATCGTACAGGGAACCCCCAGCTTCTGTCGTGACTTGAACCAAGAACACTCCTCGCCACGATGGACGTCTCGGCACTCTACACCAGTATCCCCCACGATGACGGGATCGCTGCGACAGCCTCAGTACTCAACACCAACAACAGCCAATCTCCAGACGCCATCCTACAACTCATCCGCTTCATCCTTGACCACAATGTCTTCAACTTCGACAACCAGTTCTTTACCCAAACGCACGGAACAGCCATGGGGACCAAATTTGCACCCCAATACGCCAACATCTTCATGCACAAGTTCGAGCAAGACTTCTTCGCTGCACAGGACCTCCAACCAACGCTATACACCAGATACATCAACGACATTTTCTTCCTATGGACCCACGGCGAAGAATCACTGAAAAGACTACACGATAACATCAACAAGTTCCATCCCACCATCAAACTCACCATGGACTACTCCTCAGAATCGGTTTCATTCTTGGGCACACGAATCTCCATCAAAGACGGACACCTCAGCAAGCCCACGGACAACCTCACGATGCTCCACTTCTCCAGCTTCCACCCTAACCACGTTAAAGAAGCCATCCCCTATGGACAAGCCCTGCGAATACACAGGATCTGCTCAGACGAGGAGGAACGCGATGGACACCTACAGACACTGAAAGACGCCCTCGTAAGAACGGGATATGACGCTCGACTCGTCGATCGACAGTTCCGATGGGCCACAGCGAAAAATCGCATAGACCTCCTCAGAAGACAAACACGGGACACAACCAACAGAGTACCCTTCGTCGTCCAGTACTTCCCCGGAGCGGAGAAACTACGCCATGTTCTTCGCAGCCTTCAACATGTCATCGATGACGACGAACACCTCGCTAAGGCCATCCCCACGCCTCCACTACTCGCCTTCAAACAGCCGCCTAACCTCAAACAGACCATCGTTCGCAGCAAATTACCCAGCTTTCAGGAGAACAGCGACCACGACACCACACAACCCTGCCACAGCAACCTCTGCAAGACATGCCAGATCATCAACACAGATACCATCATCACAAGTGAGGACACCACCCACCAGGTACATACTCATGTGCCTCGGCCAACGTTGTCTACCTCATACGTTGCAGGAAAGGATGCCCCGGAGCATGGTACATCGGCGAGACCATGCAGACACGGCGACCAAGGATGAACGGACACCGCGCAACAATCGCCAGGCAGGAGTGTTCCCTCCCAGTCGGGGAACACTTCAGCAGTCAAGGACATTCAGCCTCTGATCTTCGGGTAAGCATTCTCCAAGGCGGCCTTCGAGACACACGACAACGCAAAATCATCGAGCAGAAACTGATAGCCAAGTCCAAAGATGTGCGGGTTAGGTTGATTGACTATGATAAATTGACCCTTAGTGTTAGGGGGATTAAATACGTGGGGTTACAGGGATCGGGTGGGATATGTGTCGGTGCAGGCTCGATGGGCCGAAATGGCCTCTATCTGCATTGTGGGGTTTCTGTGATTTCTGTGAAGTTCCGCACCCATGAGGACGGCCTCAACCGAGATCTTGGGTTCATGTCACGCTACATGTAACCCCACCTACGTAGGGTCATCCAGACTCGAGTCGTCATTGGTTTGTTCTCTCCACACAGATGCGGCCGGACCTGCTGTGATTTCCAGCAAAAAAAAATTTTGTCTGTTTTTTTGTTTTTCATACAGACCCCAGCATCTGCAACATTTGACCCCTTGTGACCCCACCTCATTGTTCTTTGATGTAATGTTTTCCTGACTGACCTGTTTGGACACCATTTACACCTTTGATTGCTGTGATTATCTCTCTGCCGAGGTGTGATAAATGGCAGTTAGAAAGATTACCTGTAATCATCTGGCATTATTCTCTGACTATATAAGCTGTGTCTTTATGCATCTCTCCGCTTCACCTGACAAAGGAGCAGCGCTCCGAAAGCTTGTGATTTCAAATAAAGCTGTTGGACTATAACCTGGTGTTGTGGGATTTCTTACATTTGTCACCCCAGTCCAACACCGGCATCTCCACACCATATCTTTAATTTGGCCAGTAAAGGCCCAACCTATGTTTCTTCCATTATTACTAATAACCATATTATAATCTCCACAGATAGAATTTGGAGTTTTGTTTAGCAGAACTGCTTGTGAAGATAATTAAAAGTTAATTAGGAAGTTTTCAAAGCTGGATGATGGCAGGCTGACAAGGAGAGCACTGGAATAATCGAGTCTGAGGTGACATGGATACAGATTTCAGCATCAGGTGGGCTGAGATGGGTGATGCTACAGAGGTGGAAGTAGGCAATCTTTGTGACAGAGTGGATATGGGGTCAGAAGCTCAGCTCAAGACAAATAGGAAACTCAGATTCTAAATAGTCTGGCTCAAACCAAGACAGCAGCTGGGGAGGGGGTTGGAATCCATGGCAAGGGTACAAAGTTTGTGCCGGGGACCGAAGATGTTAGCTTTACTTAACTGGAGGAAATTGCTGCTCATCCAAGACAGGATGTTGGACAAGCAGTCTGATAACACAAACAGTGGAGTGGTTGAGACAAGTGTTAGGGAGGTAGAGCTGGGTGCCGTCAGCGTACATGTGGAAGCTGAACACATGTCTTGGAATGATGTCATTAAGGGGAGTGCATATAGATGAGGAAAAGGGCACCAAGGATAGATTCCTGTGCGAGTCTAAAAGTAACTGTGTGGGGCATCAGAAGAGAAGCCATTGCTTGAGATGCTCTTGCTATGATTGGACAGGTAAGAGTGGAAACATGCAATGGCAGGCCCACTGAGCTGGACAATGGAGGAAATGCTTTGGAGGATGATGGTGTGGTTAACCACATAAAAGGCTGCAGAGTAGTTCAGTAGATGAGGAAGTACAGCGCACCACGGTCACAGCCACAGAGGATATGATTTGTAACTTTGATTTGAGCTATTTCAGTGCTGTGGCAGGGATGGAAATGTGATTGGAGATTCAAACATAGTTTCAGGAAAGATGGGCATAGATTTGGGAGGTGACAACATATTCAAGATCTTTGGAACAGAAAGGGAGGTTGGAGACAGGACGGCAATTTGCAAGGACAAAGGGTCAAATATGCTTTTATTGAAGAAAAGGTGACGATAGTGGTTTTAATAGGGAGGGGGGACAGTAATCGAAGAGAATGAATCATTTACACGGTCGGCTGGGATAGGCACCAGGAAGAGAAGTTAGGTGGTCAGCAATTTCGTGGGATGGGTCAAAGAAGCAGGATGTGATGGTTAAGATGAGTTTGGAGAAGGCATGAGGGAAGATAGGAGAGAAACTGGAGAAAGACACAGGTTCAGGGCAGGGGGGGGGAGCCTGGGAGTGGAAGGAAGCAGCTGAATGGATAGTCTCAAGCTTAGTGGCAAAGAAGTTCATGAACTCCGCGCACCTGTTGGAGGTGGCGATATATCAAGTTCATAGAATCTTACACAACAGAAAGAGGCCATTCAACCTATCATGTCTGCTGGCTCTTTGAAAGAGCTATCCAATTTATCCCTACACTTTCCTTTCGATCACCTAGGCTTCCCTCTATCCATCTAACTATATTCCCTCAACGCAATGTGCCTTTATTTTCATAAAAAATCTGTTATGTGGTAGCTTATCAGCTTCTGAAAATCTATATTTACAATAAACACTGCATCTATGCTCTGTGATTTCCTTATAAAAATGTAATTAAATAAGCACAATCTGCTCTTTACAAATCTATGCTGATCATCTCTGATTAATCCACGCCAGACTTGTTCCTGAGATGGGGGGGATTCAATTCAATTCAATTTTATTTGTCAGACAGGAAACTTTGTGTTATCCGGAGGCTAAATGTCCGGCAATCTCGAGCCACCAGCAAAAATCAGGAGCCGTTATGTTAGTTTTTTTTTCTTCTCGTGGCTTTTTTTTCCAACAGTCAGGCTCTGCAAAGTCTCTCTGAAGCTGTTGCTAAGTGACAGAGACGCTTCCAAGGTACAGCCGACTGTTTAGAAGCTGTTAGTGTTTGTTGCCAGATATGGAGCTGAAAAGCTCCGTATGCTTCAACATTAACGCTGGTTTGTCCGGCAGTTTTGAGGGAATGGCAACAGCTCTTTTTTTTTATTCATTGATGAAATGTGGGCATCGCTGGCTAGGCCTGCATTTAGTGCCCATCCCTAATTGCCCTCGAGAAGATGGTGGTGAGCCGCCTTCTTGAACCGCTGCAGTCCATATGGTGTAGGTACAGCCACAATGCTGTTAGGAAGGGAGTTCCAGGATTTTGGCCCAGCGACAGTGAAGGAACGGCGATACAGGTCCAAGTCAGGATGGTGTGTGGCTTGGAGGGGAACTTGCAGGTGGTGATGTTCCCATGCGTCTGCTGCCCTTGTCCTTCTAAGTGGTAGAGGTCGCGGGTTTGGAAGGTGCTGTTGAAGGAGCTTTGGCGAGTTGCTGCAGTGCATCTTGTAGATGGTACACACTGCAGCCACAGTGCGCCGGTGGTGGAGGGAGTGAATGTTGAAGGTGGTGGATAGAGTGCCAATCAAGTGGGCTGCTTTATCCTGAATGGTGTCGAGCTTCTTGAGTGTTGTTGGAGCTGCACTCATCCAGGCAAGTGGAGAGTATTCCATCACACTCCTGACTTGTGCCTTGTAGATGGTGGAAAGGCTTTGGGGAGTCAGGAGGTGAGACACTCGCCGCAGAATTCCCAGCCTCTGGCCTGCTCTTGTAGCCACAATATTTATATGGCTGGTCCAGTTCAGTTTCTGATCAATAGTAACCCCCCAGGATGTTGATAGTGGGGGATTCAGCGATGGTAATGCCATTGAATGTCAAGGGGAGATGGTTAGAGTCTCGCTTGTTGGAGATGGTCATTGCCTGGCACTTCTGTGGTGCGAATGTTACTTGCCACTTGTCAGCCCAAGTCTGAATGTTGTCTAGGTGTTGCTGCATATCTGACGAGTGTCGAATGGTGCTGAACAGTGTGCAATCATCAGCGAACATCCCCACTTCTGACCTTATGATGGAGGGAAGGTCATTGATGAAACAGCTGAAGATGGTTGGGCCTAGGACACTGCCCTGAGGAACTCCTGCAGTGATGTCATGTGATTAAGATGAATGACCTCCAACAACCACAGCCAACTTCCTTTGTGCTAGGTATGATTCCAACCAATGGAGAGTTTTCCCCTTGATTCCATTGACTTCAGTTTTGCTAGGGCTCCTTGATGCCACACTCGATCAAATGCTGCCTTGATGTCAAGGGCAGTCACTCTCACCTCACCTTGAGTTCAGCTCTTTTGTCCATGTTTGGACCAAGGCTGTAATGAGGTCAGGAGCTGAGTGGCCCTGGCGGAACCCAAACTGGGCGTCAGTTAGCAGGTTATTGCTGAGTAAGTGCCGCTTGATAGCACTGTCGACGACACCTTCCATCACTTTGCTGATGATTGAGAGTAGACTGATGGAACGGTAATTGGCCGGGTCGGATTTGTCCTGCTTTTTGTAGACAGGACATATTTGGGCAATTTTCCACATTGCCGGGTAGATGCCAGTGTTGTAGCTGTACTGGAACAGCTTGGCTAGGGGCGCAGCTAGTTCTGGAGCACAAGTCTTCAGTACTATTGCCGGAATGTTGTCAGGGCCCATAGCCTTTGCAGTATCCAGTGTCTTCAGCCGTTTCTTGACATCACGTGGAGTGAACTGAATGGGCTGAAGGCTGGCATCTGTGATGCTGGGGACCTCAGGAGGAGGCCGAGATGGATCATCCACTCGGCACTTCTGGCTGAAGATAGTTGCAAATGCTTCAGCCTTGTCTTTTGCACTCACGTGCTGGGCTCCACCATCATTGAGGATGGGGATATTTTTGGTCCCGTCGGTGCCAGATCGCACAAAGTTTCCTGTATATGCAGCAAACGTGTGTACTGCACAATGAAATGTTGATTTTTACGAGTCCTCCCAACATTGGAATAAATATGGCATAGCAATGATAAAAATACTAATAGAAATACAGTAATAATAAATGAAAACAATAATAAATAATAATAAATTATTCGTTCATGAGTCTTATGGCCTGGGGGTAGAAGCTGTTTCGAAACCTGCTGGTACGAGACCATATGCTTCGGTATCTCTTACCGGACGGGAGCAGGGCGAAGAGGTTGTGGCCGGGGTGGCTCGCGTCTTTGATGATTCTCAGGGCCTTCCCCCGGCACCTCTCGGGGTAGATATCCTGCACGGCAGGTAATTTAATTCCTATAGTATGTTGTGCAACTTTCACCACCATCTGTAGAGCCTTGCGGTCTATGGTGGTGCAGTTACCATACCAGGTAGTGATGCAGCCGGACAGGATACTTTCGATGGTGCACCGGTAGAAGTTGGTGAGAATCTGGGGGGCCATTCCAAATTTCTTCAGTCTCCTGAGGAAAAACAGGTGTTGGCATGCCTTCTTGGTTACGACGTCGATGTGATGGGACCACGTTAAGTCCTCCGTGATGAATACACCCAGGAATTTGAAGCTGCTGACCCTCTCCACCTCAGCCCCTTCGATGTAGATTGGGGTGTGTCCCTCCCGCTGCCGCTTCCTGTAGTCCACGATCATCTCCTTTGTTTTGCTGATGTTAAGAGAGAGGTTGTTGTACTTGCACCATTCTGCTAGGGCCCATCTCGATGCCATCTGTGATCAGGCCTACAACTGTAGTGTCATCAGCAAACTTGATGATGGAGTTGAAGTTGTGCGTGGCCACGCAGTCGTGAGTAAACAGGGAGTACAGAAGGGGGCTGAGCACGCAACCCTGGGGAGCTCCCGTGTTCAGGATCAGTGTGGAGGAGGTGTTACTGCCTATTTTCAATACCTGGGGTCTGCCCGTCAGGAAGTCCAGGATCCAGTTGCATAGGGAGGTGTTAAGTCCTAGCTCACTGAGCTTGTTGACAAGCTTGGAGGGGATAATGGTATTGAATGCTGAACTATAATCAATGAACAACATTCTCACACAGGTGTTCCTCTTATCCAGGTGTGATAAGGCAGTGTGCAGTACAGTGGCGATGGCATCATCCCTAGATCTGTTTGGGCGGTAGGCAAATTGGAGTGGGTCCAGTGTGTCAGGTAGCAAGGAGTTGATGTGGGTTTTAGCCAGCCTCTCAAAGCACTTCATGATGACAGAAGTGAGTGCTATGGGGCGGTAGTCGTTTAAACAGGTTACTTTTGTTTTTTTGGGAACTGGAATAACCGACGTCATCTTGAAGCGGGTGGGGACTACAGACTGGTACAGTGAATGGTTGAATATATCCGTAAATACGGCTGCCAGCTGGTCAGCGCATGTTCTAAGGACACGCCCAGGGATTCCATCTGGACCGGGTGCTTTGTGGGTGTTCACTCTCTTAAAAGTCTTGCTCACGTCAGCCACGGAGATTGAGAAGACCCAGTCGTCCTGAGCCGCGGGCGCCCTTGTAACAGGCCAGTTGTTGTTGGCCTCAAACCGGGCGTAAAAAGTGTTGAACTCGTCCGGGAGAGAGGCATTGCTGGGCATGACACAGCTGGGTTTCCCTTTGTAGTCCTAATAGATTGTAGTCCACTCCACATCCTTCGTGAATCTGAGCTATGATAGTGTGACTCCACTTTGTCCGTGTATTGTCTTTTTGCATTTTTGATGGTTTTTCTGAGGTCGTACCTTGATTTCTTGTACTCTTCCATGTCCCCAGAGTTGAATGCGATGGACCGTGCTTTTAGCATAGCACGGATATCGCCATTTACCCATCGTTTCTGGTTGGGAAATGTTCGTACAACAATCCTCGGAACAACGTCGTCTATGCACTTGTTTATGAAACTAATGACTGAATCTGTATATGTGTTGATGTCATTGTCCGAGGCATTCCGGAACATATCCCAGTCAGCGGAATCAAAACAGTCTTGTAACATAGCGTCTGATTGATCCGACCAGTGTTGTAGAGATCTCATCACAGGCTTTTCCTGTTTCAGTTTCTGCCTATAGGTGGGTAGCAGCAGGATGGAGTCGTGATCTGATTTACCGAAGGGAGGGTGGGGGAGGGCCTTGTATCCATCCTGGAACGGAGTGTAAACGTGATCTAGTGTGTTCTTGGCTCGCATTGGGCAGGTGATATGCTGATGGTACTTAGGCAGTACTTTCTTCAGATTGGCTTTGTTGAAATCGCCAGCCACGATGAATGCAGCCTCTAGATGGGAAGTTTCAAGCCTGCTAATGGTCCCATACAGTTCGTTTAGTGCCCTATTTGCGTCGGCCTGTGGTGGAACATACACCGCTGTAATGATCACGGATGAGAACTCTCGAGAGAGGTAAATGGGTCAGCAATTGATCATCAGGTGTTCGAGGTCAGGTGAACAAGAAGATGCAAGTAGTTCCACGTCGGAACACCAGGAGTTGTTGATCATGAAGCATACTCCACCCCCTCTATTCTTCCCCGAGTCCTTTGTTCGGTCTAGCCGGTAAATGTTGAATCCCTCTGGTTGAATGGTTGAAGCCGGTATCGATGGATCAAGCCAAGTCTCAGTGAAAATCAAGACGTTGCAGTTCTTAATGTCTCGCTGGAAGGTGAGCCTCCCCGAGTTCGTCCAGCTTATTGTCCAGTGACTGCACATTTGCCAGGAGAATACTCGGAAGGGGGGGGGGGCGGTGTTCACTTCGCCTCAGCTTCACGAATGCACCTGCTCGTTTGCTCCGCTTGCGCCATTGTTGGAGGAAATTTTAAAATGGCACCGTAGTGCCTGCTGAAATACTTGACATTCATTGACATTTTGCAGACACTGGCATAACAGACAGCTGACTTGATCTGCTTACACCAAACGTGTGATGCCACTTGCACAGAACAGTAATATAATAAAGTTGTTTGCTAACGGTATAATAATATAATCAACTTGTTTTTGACAGAATGTGATTAAGGGTTGCTAAGGTATCGGATTGGCCAAAGTTAAAGGATGCTAAAGTACCAGATTGGCCAAGGAATTAATGTAATATGGTATCTTTCCTGTTTTTAAATTGTATAAAAGGAGCGCGGCTGCTATTGTAAAGCTGAGAAGCTGGCGATTGCACCAAGGGGGTGTATAGCACTTCTCCCAGAGCGCTCTGTAAATAAAAGTGTACTCGCACATTCCAGCAAGATCCGCAGTAGTCTGAGTTTATTGCTCTATAAGTCGAAGTTGGGTATACGTCGACCCTGTATATCACTGGGTCCGTTCAGGCTCTAATTCGGCGGTAACACCATCGTCGTTTCCTGATCACAGGAATGAAGTCAGGTAAGCTGGTGGGAGGGTAGATGGTAGTAACAGCAGAATCCCAGTTCGAAAAATCGGGGTAGGTCCTACATCCCCGGACGATCTTATGTCCAGAAGTGACTGACGGTCGTAGCGGATAAGCGAAGAAACAGTACGTACAAAAGTGTTTAATAATAATACAATAATAAATAAGGTGGAAAGTTGGGGACAAGCTCGTGAAACGACGGCTACGCTCGTCGGCGCCATACTGGGTTTGGTGAGGGGAGGAGAGAGACCTGGCTGCGGGATCTGGAAGAGCAGTAGTGAGGAGCGAGAGGGCGAGGAAGGAGCTCGGGAGCGGGTCCTGGCTAGTTGGAGGTGGCAGCAAGGCTGGGGCCCGGGAGCAGGTCCTGGCCAATGGGGGGGCAGGGGGAAAGGCGAGGCCTGGGCCTGGAACGAGTTCTGGCCGCCGTGTGGAGCGGGCGGAGAACAGCGAGGCTGGGGCCTAGGAGCGGGACCTGACCAGCGGGGGCAGGGAGCGGCTAGGCTGGGGTCCAGGAGCGGGACCTGACCAGCGGGGGGAGCGGCGAGGCTGGGGCCCGGGAGCGGGTCCTGTCCAGCGGGGGCGGGGAGCAGCGAAGCTGGGGCCCGGGAGCGGGACCTGACCAGCGGGGGCGGGGAGCGGCTAGGCTGGGGCCCAGGAGCGGGACCTGACCAGCGGGGGCGGGGGGAGCGGCGAGGCCGGGCCCAGGAGCAGGTCCTGGCCGGCGGGGGGAATGGGCGGAGAGTGGTGAGGCTGGGCCCGGGAGCGGGACCTGACCAGCGGGGAGGAGGAGCGGCTAGGCTGGGGCCCAGGAGCGGGACCTGACCAGCGGGGGCAGGGGGAGCGGCAAGGCTGGGACCCAGGAGCGGGACCTGACCAGCAGGGGTGGGGGGAGCGGCGAGGCCGGGCCCAGGAGCAGGTCCAGGCTAATGAGGGCGGGGAGCGGTTAAACAGTAGAATACTTTAAAAAAACCAACTAAACTACTAATACTAAAACTAGAATGCTAAATACTAAACAGTGGAATACTAAAAACCTAACAGTACGATATATTAAAATATACAACGTTAAAATACCAGTTGGGATTGTCCTATTAGGAGAGATTGAGTAGACTAGGCCTATATTCTCTAGAGTTTAGAAGAATGATCTCATTGAAACATACAAAATTCTTACAGGGCTTGACATGGTAGATGCAGGGAGGATGTTTCCCTTGGCTGGAGAGTCTAGAACCAGGGGTCACAGTCTCAGAATAAGGGGTCGGCCATTTAGGACTGAGATGAGGAGAAATTTCTATTTGATTTCTTGGTGACTATATTATATTGATGGCCTCTGGTATTGCTCTTCCCCACAAGTGGAAACACTCTGTCTACTCTTTCAAAACCTTTCATAATTTTAAAGAATTCAATGAGGTCACCCCTCAGGCAAGAGGCCCAAGCCTGTTCATACTTTCCTGATAGGTATACCCTCATATTTCTGATAACATCCTTGTAAATCTATTTTGCACCCTCTCCAGTGCCTCTATATCCTTTATATATGGCGACCAGAATTGTACGCAGTACTGAGAGTTCAAAAAATTCAATGAGGTTGGTCAAGCAAGACTTTCCCTTTTGAAATCTATGTTGACTATTCAGTATTATTGTTGTGTATGTCCCTTTAAAGGAATAACTGGTCTCAAACTGCAGTACCGGCAGTGACCGCCCCTGTATAAAAGGCCCTAGCAGGCTTCTGTAGTTTCAGTTTCCAGGTTGTCTCCGTTCAGTAAAGACTTCTTAAACCAACTCCTGCATTCCGTGTCTCCATTACCACACGGATCTAATACTGGCGACGAGTAAGAAACGAACTTACCTGCAACTCGGCAGCACCTCAGGCGACGTTATTGAAGGTCGAAGCCAATAGAGAAAAAAAATAATCCAAAGAAACTCGAAAAACGGGCGTCGACCGTGGGCAACCGCCCTCCAAATCATCGGATTGAAAACTTGCAGGAGAGACTGTCCAGAGCCAGGCTTGGTTCCCCAGTCTGTGGTTTCCCAGTTAATCGGGCTGGTGGCAGGTAGTGCACTGATCCTTCCTGGGCTGCGGCGGGCTAGAGCTCGATCGGGTGGCTCTGCAACGGGGCCGGGCAGCGAGTCGGGAAGCAAAGAGAGAGAGGGTGGAGCACACAGGGCGCGGCCAGTGCTTTGCAGCCGGGCAGCGTTCGGACCTAAGAGGGAGGGAAGTGTCCCAGAGGGTCCGCTCCACGACGGGAACGGTTAAAAATAAAAATACCGCGGAGAGCAGCGTTGGCAGCAGCGGCGGGAAAGCGCGGGAGGCGCCATCTTAACTCGGCGGGGAAGAAGGAAAAGCGCAGGAGGCGCCATTTTGATCCATCGGGGACGAAGGAAAAGCGCGGGAGGCGCCATCTTAGATTTTCAAGATACCAAAGACTGGCGATATCACTGCTTCGATAATGCAATAGAAGACTGGACCACGTATGTGGAAAGAGTCGAGGTATATTGCGAGGCAAACGAAATAGCCGATGAGAAAAAGGCATCGGTATTGCTAAATTTAATGGGCGCAAGAACGTACGGCCTATTGCGGGACCTGATTACTCCAGCCAAACCGAAGGCGAAGAGTTTTAACGAAATTGTTGCTATCCTACAGGAACACCTAAATCCTACACCGCTGCTGATAGCAGAAAGATTTAAATTCCACAGGAGAAATCAGCATAAAAATGAGAGCAATGCTGATTACCTTACGGAACTACGCAAGCTATCAAAGCACTGCCAGTTCGAAGCAGAACTGGCAGATACCTTACAGGACAAATTTGTCTGTGGACTCCTGAGTGAAGGAACCCAGAAAAGGTTACTCTCAGAGAAAGAGCTGACGCTAGATAAGGCTTTCAGCGTGGCAGTCTCGTACGAAGCAGCAGCAAGGGGCGCTGCGGAAATACAACAAAAGCCACAGGAATACGGCACCCACGAAATGACACGGGGATTTGCAAAATGTTAACGCTGCGGCAGAACAAACCATGACCAGAAGGACTGCTGGTCCAAGGACAAAATATGCAGGCAATGCGGAAAGATGGGACACATTGCACGAGTTTGCAGGTCTGGGAAGAAGACCAACGACAACAAAAAGGCTACTAAGGAACCGTACAGGAAAGTACAAAAGATGACAGACAGTAGTTCCGAAGACCAGATGAGCGATAGTGAATCCGGGAACAAGAGACTAAGCTGTCTCAAACTTCACAACGTAATCGCAAAAGAGGATCACCGAACCATTTGGGTTACCCTCACGATAGCAGGGTCCCAAGTCAAAATGGAATTGGATACAGGATCAGCTCTAACCATCATGAATCGACGAGACTCCGAGCGGCTATTCTCACACATACCCTTGAGAGAGACATCCATTGTCTTGAGGACGTATACGGGGCAAAAAGTATACCCCAGAGGAAATACAACGGCAAGAAAATACGGAAATTGTATCTCTACATTCTGCAAGATGGTGGACCACCGTTATTGGGACGTGAATGGATCAGAAAGATAAGTTTAGACTGGCATTCCATTCAGGCACTGACGGTGGCTGGTAAAAAGGATGACGACGTCACTCCTGGACGATTGTCAACAATCTTAGCTGACGCCAAAGAGGTATTTCAACAAGAACTGGGCACTCTCAAAGGCGTAACCGCCTCGATAAAAATAGAGGAGAATGCAATTCCCAAGTTTTTCAAAGCAAGACCGGTACCATATGCAATTCGCCCAGCCGTCGAGGCAGAGCTGGAGAATCTGGAGAATGCAGGCATGTTATCTAAGGTAGACTGGAGCGAGTGGGCGACACCCATCGTTCCTGTCATGAAGAAAACGTTAAACAATAAGTCTGAGGAGCCAAGGAAGGTTCGCATCTGTGGGGACTTCAAGGTGACTGTGAACCCAGTCCTTCACACAGTACAATATCCTCTTCCAAGGATAGAAGATATCTTCGCCTCACTATCTGGAGGGAAGCGTTTTACAAAAATTGACCTAGCACAAGCATATTTGCAGATGGAGGTTGAAGAATCCTCTAGGAAGTATCTCACGATAAACACTCACAAAGGTCTTTACCAGTATAATCGACTGGTATTCGGAGTAGCATCAGCTCCGGCGATATGGCAAAGAGCGATGGAACAAGTCCTGCAAGGGATTCCGGGGACTCAGTGTTACTTGGACGACATCCTAGTGACAGGTGAAGATGACAGTGAACACCTTGCCAACCTAGAGCAGGTGCTCACTAGACTATGTGAACATGGGCTACGAGCCAATCGCCCCAAGTGCGAGTTTTTTAAGAAACGGATATCGTATTGTGGCCACGTGATTGATGAAGAGGGGTTGCATAAGTCCCCTGACAAAATTGAAGCGGTGGTTAAGGCTCCAGCGCCTGAAAATGTGTCGCAACTGAGGTCATTCCTCGGGTTGGTGAATTACTACCATATGTTTTTGCCGAATTTGTCCACAATTCTGCATCCACTGAACGCCCTACTACGAACGGGAGTAGCATGGAAATGGAGCGATGAATGTAAGCGGGCCTTTCAGAAGAGTAAGGACCTAATCACTTCAAGAGAAGTATTGGCTCACTACAACCCATCACTACCGATAAGACTGGTGTGTGATGCGTCTCCCTACAGCATTGGGGCGGTACTGTCACATAAATTCTTCCTTGATGGTTCAGAGAGGCCGATAGCTTTTGCGTCATGCTCGTTAACTCCAGCCGAGCGTAACTACGCCCAGATTGACAGAGAGGCCCTCAGCCTGGTGTGGGGGGTGAAGAAGTTCAATCACTACCTGCACGGTCAGAAATTTACTCTACTAACTGATCATCAACCTCTCGTCTCCATTTTCAACCCTCAGAAGGGCGTACCGATAATGACGGCGCAACGGCTACAGAGGTGGTCCCTTTTCCTAGGGGCACACCAATATGACATCGAGTACAAAGGAACTAAACAGCATGGAAATGCTGATGGATTGTCACGTCTACCGTTGCCGACGGTGGAAGAAGAACTGGCAGTGGATCCTGTGGAGATATTCCACTCGACTATTGTCGAATGTCTCCCTGTGACGAATGCAAACATAGAAAAGGAAACACGAAATGACCCGACACTCTCCTGGGTCTATGATTTAACGGTGAAGGGATGGCCAGCACATGGCGAACCACTGCTGCCAGCATTCTCGCCGAGAAGAGAACAGCTGTCAGTGTGCAGAGGAACCTTGATGTGTGGATCCAGAGTAGTAATTCCACCCAAATTGAAGGATAGAGTGCTCAATGAGCTTCATGAGGGTCATCTGGGAGGGGTAAAAATGAAGAACTTGGCAGAGCGTTTGTGTGGTGGCCGGGAATCGATAGAGAAATCGAAGAGATGACCAAGAGCTGTACAGGGTGCCAGAAGGTCCAAAACGCCCCACCACAAGCCCCTCTACATCCATGGGAGTGGCCGTCATCTCCATGGCAAAGGGTGCACATTGATTTTGCTGGTCCCTTTATGCACTCGATGTTTTTAATTGCGGTGGATGCACAAAGTGGCCAGAGGTAATAAAAATGTCCTCAACCACCACAGAAAAAACTATCACAGTCTTACGAACCATATTCGCCAGCAATGGGCTGCCTGAACAGATTTGCTCTGACAATGGACCACAGTTTGTGTCTGAAGAGTTCCGGAGGTTCTTAAAGAACAATGGTGTTAAGCATTACACATCCGCCCC
Source organism: Somniosus microcephalus (assembly GCF_052327205.1). NCBI lineage: Eukaryota > Metazoa > Chordata > Chondrichthyes > Squaliformes > Somniosidae > Somniosus > Somniosus microcephalus. Next base: position 100,930,331 of record NC_140988.1, read on the forward strand.
ATATCATCCAGCCACTAATGGATTGGCCGAGAGGTTTGTTCAAACATTCAAGAAGGCTATCAAGGCAATGTGTAATGAAGATATGCCCCTACAACACAAGGTGGATAACTTCTTGTTTGCCTACCGGAATGCGACACATGCGGTTACCAACCAAACTCCAGCCATGATGTTCTTCAATCGAAGACTACGATGTCGCTTGGATTTGGTTAAGCCAAACGTCAGAAGAGATGTGGAGAACAGGCAGTTTCAGAATATGAATGAAAGGCCGACCAGGAGTTTTAAGATAGGTCAACCAGTTTTGGCCCGGGGCTACTGCACAGAGAAATGGCAGCCAGGAACGATCTGTACACGGCAAGGACCTCTAATGTATACCGTGGACGTTGGAGAGAGCATTGTAAGACACCATGCTGACCAGATTCTAGAGTCACTGGAAAACGTCAACTCCACACCACGATCTGATACACCTGGCGATGAAACCGAAGTACCAATTGCATCTACCGCAGAATCGGTGCTATTGGAAGCAGATGAACCAAACAACGACATTGATCCCGACTCAACCTTGCCAGCAGAACCTGATACCCCAAAGAGGCGTTATCCAGACAGAATCAGGAAGCCTCCTCAAAGACTGAACTTATAATTGCTTAACTTCAACCAATGTATCTAGCAACCGTAGTTGTAATTGTAATTAGTTATTATTTAGTTGTTAAATGAATGTTATGTACTGTTTATCTAAAAGGGGAGGAATTGTTGTGTATGTCCCTTTAAGGGAATAACTGGTCTCAAACTGCAGTACTGGCAGTGACCACCCTTGTATAAAAGGCCCTAGCAGGCTTCTGTAGTTTCAGTTTCCAGGTTGTCTCCATTCACTAAAGACTTGTTAAACCAACTCCTGCATTCCGTGTCTCCATTAACACACGGATCTAATAATTATATTTTTGGTTTCTCGATGTTCTTCTATTTTCTCCTTTAGAAGGGATTCCATTATTTTTCCTATCACCGATATTAAGCTGACTGGACTATAGTTCCCTGGACATGTTCTATCTCCCTTCTTAAATATAGGCATTACGTTAGAAAAAGGTGTAGTGCCAGAGGATAGCTAACAAATTATTAAATGTGTGTAGTATTGCCTCTGCTATCTCTTCCCTAGATTATTTTAAAATGCGCAGATGTAATCCATCCAGACCAGTAATATTATCCTCTTTGAGTTTGATTAATCATAGAAATTTACGGCACAGAAGGAGGCCATTTAGCCCATAATGTCTGTGCCGGTCGAAAAAGAGCTATCCAGCCGAATTCCACTTTCCAGCTCTTGTTCCGTTGCCTTGCAGGTTACGGCATTTCAAGTGCATATCCAAGTACTTTTTAAATATGATGAGGGTTTCTGCCTCTACCATCATTTCAGGCAGTGTGCTCCAGACCCCCACTGCTCTCTGGGTGAAAATATTTCTCCTGAAATGCCCTCTAATCTTTCTACCAATTACTTTAAATCTATGCCCTGTTGTTATTGGCCTCTACTAAGGGAAATAGGTCCTTCCAATCCACTCTATCTAGACCCCTCATAATTTTATACACCTCAATTAAGTCTCCCCTCACCCTCCTCTGTTCCAAAGAAAACAACCCCAGCCTATCCAATCTTTCCTCATAGCTAAAATTCTCCAGTCCTGGCAACATCCTCATAAATTTCCTCTATACCCTCTCTAGTGTAATCACATCTTTCCTGTAATGTGGTGACCAGAGCTGTACGCAGTAAGCTGTGGCCTAACTAGTGTTTTATACAGTTCTAGCACAACCTCCCTGCTCTTCTATGCCTCGGCTAACAAAGGAAAGTATCCCATATGCCTTCTTAACCACCTTATCTACCTGCCTTGCTGCCTTCAGGGATCTGTGGACATGCACTCCAAGGTCTCTCTATTCCTCTACATTTCTCAGTATTCTACCATTTATTGTGTATTCTCTTGCCTTGTTAGCCCTTCCCAAATGCGTTAACTCACACTTCTCTGGATTGAATTCCATTTGCCACTTTTCTGCCCACCTGACCAGTCCATTGATATCCACAACTATCTTCCTCACGGCCAACTTTTGTATCATCTGCATCATCACTTTGAATCATCATATTAGTTTATTTAATATTTCTCCTCTTTTTAAATGCGGTTATCTCATATACAATCTTATCATCCAATGTCATGTCCACCTGATCTGTCTCTCTGGTAAATACTGAAGCAAAGTCATTTACTATTTCTGCCATCTCTCTATCACCGACTGTGATTTTATCCTGTCCATCCCTTAGTGACCTTATTCCCATCCCGACTTTCCTTTATTTATATGCCTGTAGAATATTTTACTATTTTGTTTTATGTTGCTTGATAATTTAGTTTCATAGTTTCGCTTTACCTTCCTAATTTTATTTTGATTTATCTCCTAATCTCTTCATATTCTCCCTCGTCAAGTTCTCCCCTGCTGTCCATGTGCTTAATATCTTGTATTGTGAACTGTAGTTTACCCATACCAATGCAAGACTAACTGGCTTACAATTTCCTGGCACATTCCTTTCCCCTTTCTATAAAGTGGTATAACAAGTGCCACCTCCCAAGTCTTTTGGTATAATCTACAGTTCCAAAAACTTTGGAAACTTATCACCTCCCCAATCTTATTCTGTATTCCAGAATGCACATCATTCAGGCCTGGTGACTTTTCTATGTTTAGTTCCAGTATTTGTTTCCTTTTGAATATTTATTTCCAGAAGTGGTTCTTCTAAAGTCCCATTTTCAATTTCCTCTGTAAAAGTGAGATGAAATACTCAGTAAGCATCTCCATCATTTCCTCATTCTCAAATCAAGATGATTCCCTATTCAAAGTGGTCTCAATCTTTCTATAACTATCCTTTTATTTCTTAAGTATTTATAAAAGCCTTTGCTTCCCTTTATGTTGACTACCAGTCTTCTTTCACACTACCTCACAATCTCCCTTCTATACCATTTATATTTCTCATCGTTTCTTTCTATCGCATCACTTCTATATCTATACCTCGTTTAAATCTCTCTTTTGTCTAAACCTCTCTGCTTATCCATGGAATCCCAGCTTCTTATGCACCCTGTTTCGCCTAGTAGGAATGTATCTAGCCTGTACTTTATTGAACTCTAATAATTTAAATGCTTCAGATTACTGGTCTGCCGTTTGATCTGTCATTTTTCCAACCTATTAATCTGGGCTAGCTCTCCTTTCATCCCAATATTAGGGGTCAGCCTTAGCTCAATGGTAGCACTCTCACCTGAGTCAGCAGGTGGCGAATTCAAGTCCCACTCCAGAGACTTGAACACGTAATCTAGGCACACACTTCAGTGCAATATTAAAGGAGTACGGCACTGCCGGAAGTGCCGTCTTTCGGATGGAAAGAAAAAAAAAAAGACTTGCATTTATATAGTGCCTTTTATGACCTCAGCACATCCGAAAGTACTTTACAGCCAATGAAGTACTTTTGAAGTTGTCACTGTTGTAATGTAGGAAACGCAGCAGCCAATTTGTGCATAGCAAGCTCCCACAAACAGCAATGTGATAATGACCAGATAATCGTGTTTTTTTAAGTGATGTTGATTGAGGGATAAATATTGCCAGGACACTGGGGATAACTCCCCTGCTCTTCATTGAAATAGTGCCATGGGATCTTTTACGTCCACCTGAGAGAGCAAATGGGGGCCTCGGTTTAACGGCTCATCCAAAAGGCGGCACCTCCGACAGTGCAGCATTCCCTTGCTACTGTACTGGAGTGTCAGCCTAAATTTATGCGCTCAAGTCTCAGGAATGGCACTTGAACCCACAACCTTCTCACTCAGAGGCAAGAGTGCTACCAAATGAGCCACAGCTGATACTCCAGTGCAGGATGAGACGTTAAAACTGAGGCTCCGTCTGCTCTCAGAGATCCCATGGCACTATTTCGAAGAGGGGCAGGGGCGTTCTCCCCAGTGTCCTGGCCAATATTTATTCCTCAACCAACATCACTAGAATAGATTATCTGATCATCATTACATTGCTGTTTGTGGGACCCGTATGCAAATTGGCAGCCGTGTTTCCTACATTACAACAGTGACAACACTTTTTTTTTTAAAGTATTTTATTGGCTGTAAAGCACTTTGGGACATCCTGAGGTTGTGAAAGGTGCTGCATAAATGCAAGTTCAAATTCAAAATCTTGCAGTAACCAAGGTTTCTCATGACCAGATACTCTTTGTGCTCCAGAAGCTGGAATGATAGCACAGCAGCTGCTGTTTATTTATTTGAAGTTTTAATATTCCTTTTTCAGATTAATATTAAAATGTAGAATTAACAGAGATCAGTTTCAATTTCTGGGACTTAATTCCAATCCTCAACTCAAATTATAGGTCCATTTTAAACCCATAAACAAAAAGCATAGCTTAAACTCAACAATCAGATTCCCACATGTGCTGTGCCAGTCACCTTAAAATTTTGAACGAATGTTTCAATCTAGTTGAAACTTAAAATATAATTAATTAAAAGGCTTACTGCAGGCTGACAAATTATTGCCTTTAAAAAAAGTGATGTAAAAAGGACCATCTATATCTAAGAAATGTGTCTGGAATGGACTGATATGGTGCCACTTCAGGATTTTCTAATCAAACACACCACTTAATAACAACAAACATATTTCATCGTTAATGAAGCACTATAAAGGAGGGTTCGATTCTTTCCATCAAAGCAAAGTATCAAGGAAAATCACACAGAGCAACAGAGGGGCATCATCGGAGGATCTTTTTCACATTAAGAATCCCATTAGAAAGAAAACACTAAAAGGTAATTGAATTTCCTTCAGTTATCTTCATCTCTGTCAGCTACTGCTACAATAACTTACTCTCCACAGCAGAGATAACTCAATTCTTTCCAGCAAGCATATGTTATGAATCTTTTAAGCAAACTTGTCTAAATCATTCTGGTCCTCTATCAGGTTCCATGTGTATATGAACCCTGACAGAGTGCAAACATAAATATATTTTTATCTATTTGATAATTCACCCTCTTTCATGTTTTATTTGAAGGTTCACTGGACATTCATATCACTGCTGACGACTGCATTGTTATAAATGTTTTTGGACTAATACAACATATAAACAATGCATTGTTTTAGTTCAAACAAAAACAAATGTAGCATGGCAACAAACTAATTACAACTTTAATAAAAATATAACTCGTTTTGATACTACATCAACTATATCTACAAGATTTGAGGCGCAATTTCAAAGAACTTAATTTTAGAAGTTTATTCATTGCCAAAAATTGATTACATTACCAATTAACTAATTGTGATGTGTATACCACCAATAAGATTTGTATAAGCAATCTACAATGAGTGAAAAATGTCGATCTTTTCTGATATTGAAATTTCAAGCGCAAGTCAAATTTACCCAATGCAAAGCAGTTCATGAGCCTCTACTAATATTTTCAACATTTTTGTTCGTTAAAATAAATACTTTCATTTATACAATGTCTTATCACGTTGTTGAAACATTTCAAAGCACTTCACACAGTGAAATGCTTTTTAGAGTCCAGAGACTTATATAAGCAAACACAACTGCCATTTTATGTCATTCCAAATCCCCAAAACAGCAGCAAGATGAATGGCCAGTTTTTTTTTTATTGGTTTGAAGGAGCAATGTTGGTCTGGAGAACTCCTTGCTTTTCTTTGAATAGCACGTGGGATCCTTAATGTCCACCTGAATAGGCAGAGTAGACCTCAGTTTCACGTCTCAGCTGAAGGCCAGTATCCTTCAGTACTGAATTGTAGCGTCCAGTTTATGCGCTCAAGATCTGGTGTGGGACTTTAATCCACAACCGTCTGATCCAGAGATGCGAATCCTAACAACTGAGCCATGCTGATACTGTAGGTGATATATGCTGCAAGATAGTACTATAGTGACAACATGGTTAAAATTTAGAATCTATGATTTGATTAACATCCTAGTCCTGTTCGACCCAGAGGTCAGTTTTAGACCACATATCCTTTCCACCACAAAGACCTCATACTTCTGTCTTCACCCCTACCTCTGCTCATTCCCCAACAAAACCCTCAGACACATCATCACTTCCAGACTTAACTACTCCAATACTGTCCTTCCCTTCCTCCACCATCCATAAACTCCATCTTGTGCAAAGCTCTGTTGCCCAATCTGGCTTACCCACCACCCCATCCTCATTGGTCTACTTGGCTTACCCATTTCTCCAACATATTCAATTTAAAATCCTCATTTGCTGTATTTAAATCTATTCATAGCCTTGGCCCATCCTATCTGCAATCTCCTCCAGCTCTATATTCTCCCCTCTCTAAACACACTTCCCTAACTCTGGCCTTTTGTGCATGTCTTCCCACCTCCACAACCCCACCCCCACTCCCCACCCTTCCACACCCAAATCCTATCCCACCATTAGCAACAGAGCCTTCAGTCAGCTCGGTCCTACTTTCAGCAATTTCATCCCTAAACCTCTCTGCTACCCTCTCCTTTAAAAACCTTCTCAAAACCCATTCCTTTGCCCAATTCTTCACCTCTCCATTTTCCATACACAACAACTTGTATTTATATAGTGCCTTTAACATAGTAAAACTTCCCAAGGCGCTGCACAGGAGTATTTTAAGACAAAAAATTTGACCCTGGTTCACATAAGGATAAATTAGGGCAGGTGACCAAAAGCTTGGTCATAGAGGTAGGTTTAAGGAGCATCTTAAAGGAGGAAAGCGAGGCAGACAGGTTTAGGCAGGGAATTTCAGAGCTTAGGGCCTAGGCAACAGAAGACACGGCCACCAATGGTTGAGCGATTATCAGGGATCCTCAAGAGGGCAGAATTAGAAGAGTGCAGATATCTCGGGGGGCTGTGGGGCTGGAGGAGGTTACAGAGATAGGGAGGGGCGAGGCCATGGAGGGATTTGAAAACAAGGATGAGAATTTTTAAATCGAGGCACTGCTTAGCCAGCAACCAATGTAGGTCACCTAGCACAGGGGTGATGGGTGAACGGGACTTGGTGCGAGTTAGGACACAGGCAGCAGAGTTTTGGATGACCTCAAGTTTACATAGGGTGAAATGTGGGAGGCCAGCCAGGAGTGCGTTGGAATAGTCAAGTTTAGAGGTAACAAAGGCATGGATGAGGGTTTCAGCAGCGGATGAGGTGAGGCAAGGGCGGAGACGGGCGATGTTATGGAGATGGAAGTAGGCGGTCTTTGTTATGCTGCGGATATGTGGTCAGAAGCTCATTTCAGGGTCAAATATGACTCCAAGGTTGCGAACAGTGTGGTTCAGCCTCGGACAGATGTTAGGGAGAGAGATGGAGTCAGTGGCTAGGGAACGGAGTTTGTGGCGGGGACAGAAAACAATGGCTTTGGTTTTCCCAATATTAAATTGGAGAAAATTTTTGCTCATCCAGAACTGTATGTCGGACAAGCAGTCTGACAATTTAGACACCATGGAGGGGTCGAGAGAAGAAGTAGTGAGGTAGAGCTGGGTGTCGTCAGCGCGCATGTGGAAACTGATGCTATGTTTTCGGATGATGTCGCCAAGGGGCAACATGTAGATGAGAAATAGGAGGAGGCCAAGGATAGATCCTTGGGAAACACCAGAGGTAACGATGTGGGAGCAGGAAGAGAAGCCATTGCAGGTGATTCCCTGGTTACGATTAGATAGATAAGAACGGAACCAGGCGAGTGCAGTCCCACCCAGCTGGATGACGGTGGAGAGGCATTGGAGAAGGATGGCGTGGTCAACCGTGTCAAAGGCTGCAGACAAGTCAAGAAGGACGAGGGGGGATAGTTTACCTAGCTGTGTAGTGCTTTGGGACATTTTTTACATTAAAGACGCTATACCAATGCAAGTTGTAGTGTGCACAGTAGTACAGTACATAAGGAGGCCATTCTGCCCACCATGTATGTATCAGCTCTTTGCTAGAACAACCCAAAACTAACCCTATACTGCTCTTTCCCTATAGCCCTGTATCTCATCCTGCTTCAAAGGTTTAACCATTTTTCTCTTAAATACAATGCCCTTTGTACCCACCTGTAGCAAAGCATTGCATGCGTCAACAACTGTCTATGTAAAGAAATTTGCCTTAACCTCGAGTAATTTTAAGTTGATGACCCCTCATCTCTGACTTGCCAAATAGAAGAAATATTCTTTCGTTATTCACTTTCAGAACCCTTCATAATGAAAAAAAACTTTATTAAATCTGTTCTTAGCCATCTCTGCTCAGTTGGAAATAGTCCCAGTATCCCGCCTCTCCTAATAACTATAGCTTACCATTCCTACGATCATCCTGGAGAATCTGCACTATACGTGCTCTAAGACTCTAATGTCCATTTTATCATGGAGTGCCCAAAACAGCACACAGTACTTTAACTCTGGCCCAACCAACATTTTGTACAAATTTATTACTTCTTCACTCTTCTACTTTCTGCCCCTATTTATAAAACCCAAAATGCTGTTCATTTTTTTTTATAGCTTTACCTACCTGCACTTTCAGTGAATTGTATATTTGAACTCCTAGATCTCGCTGTTCATCCACACCCTTCAGCATTTTTACATCGAGTGCATACTCCCATTCTTTCTTTTTCCTCCCAAAATGTATTACCTCACACTAATATACATTAAATTGAATGTGCCAGTTCCACCAATCTATGTCTTCTTCACCGTTTGTCAAACCTCCTACTGTTGTGTTGTCAGCAAAATTTGAAATTGTGCTCCCTGTGCCCAAGTCCAAATCATCTGTGTATACAGAGAGAACAAAAGTAGATCCCGCACTGACTCCTGAGGTTCATCACTTCCAGCCCTTCTCCAAAGTAATCTCAACACTATTCAAGTGTAATTCAAACATTTGTCATTCTATGAAACTTCTCAAATATGTTTAAGAGTCAGTGAATCCTGAATTGATAGAGCAATAGAAAATGTTAAGAAACAAGTTTTGTTTGAGGTCAATAATAACTGATAATGTTAAAAGATTGTTTAGCCTCAAGACTTAATCTGAATCAGGCCTCTGTGAATTATATTAACGAGAATGGAAGAACCATTCAGCCCATCATGTATATATCAGGTCTTTGCTAGAACAACCCAAAACTAACCCCACTTTATTGCTCTTTCCCTATAGCCAAATATCTCATCCTGTGTCATACTGTGACATGTTACCCACTGTATCTCAGAAAATTTAGGTATTACTTTAGAAAGTGCATAGTTCTGCATCAGGCCAGGAGACCAGGAGGTTAAATGAGACATTCATTGCACAGTCAAGAACAAATATCTGTCTGATATCTACATTGACAACTAATTACAGTAAAATAATAAAACTGAAATTTTCCAAGATAAGCCTCTGGATAGTTAGATGATTCATGGTAGAAACCATGAGAACATAACGTGATAACATTTGATTGACCTCTAGCAAAGCATCCGGTAGTCAGATGAATCAAAAATAACCTGCTGCCATCCATGAATTCAATGAAGAAGTCTCCAAAGCTTTGGTTGCTTGGATGTTTAATTAATTGATGATAATATGGTTAAACACATCTAAAAGAACAAGCTATAGAAACATATTACAATGGCAAAATACTGCGGATACCATATCACAGTATGGTATGGCAGCTGTAGCTACTATGACCGGAAAGCCCTGCAGCGGGTAGTCAAAACTGCCCAACGCATTACCGGCACCCGGCTACCGACCATAGAGCACATATACTAGAAACGCTGTCTACGGAGGTCACGGTCCATCATCAAAGACCCTACCCACCCCAGCCACAGTCTGTTCGCCCTCCTGCCATCTGGGAGACACTACAGATGCATTCGCACCCGTACGACCAGATTTAGGAACAGCTTCTTTCCCAGGGCTGTCATCCTACTGAACTCCACAAATAAACTCTAAAGCCTGCACATCTGCCAGTGCACTTTATTATGGTTATATTTATGTTAATATACTACAAGCCAAATGTATGTTGAATGTTTAAATGTCTTAATCCAAATGTACACTCTCGGGAGCCGCAAGCCTACATTTCGTTGTACTGCACTTGTGCACTAACAATGACAATAAAAGTTGATTTGATTTTGATTTGATTTGATTTGATTTTTTGATTTTGATTTTTTTGATTTGATTTGATTTGATTTGAAATCTGAACTAAACAGAAAACGCTGGAAAAACTCAGCAGACCAGGCAGTATCCGTGGAGAGAGAAACAGAGTTAACGTTTCAGGGCGAAGACTTTTCGTTAGAACTGGAAACAATCAGGAAAAGGAACAGATTTTAAAGCAAGTTTAGGGGTGTAAGGGGGGGGTGGCAGGTGTGGCGCGTGCGCCCAGTCAGTTATGCCCCTGACTGTTTTGTGAGCAGTTCGAATCGCTCCCACGCCCCTTGGGTTCTAGACACCGGACTTAGGTACAGGCGGCGATACAGAAAGACTTGAGTAGACAGGTGGTTTGGATGTAAGAAAACCAGGATTTTATTAAAACAGGAATTAACACAGTCTTACGAGAAATTACTAGCATAAAATACAGGCAAATACAAAATAATATACTTATACAGGGAATGGGGAACACACGGCACATCGAGGGAAAACAAACTATATTAACAATCCCCTTATCCTTATCCCACCCCCTATACCTAACTAGATTAAGCTATGAGGGGCTAGAATTCATGCTCACCAATCCAAAGCAAAGCCAACTGTTAACGAAATGCAGATTTTGAGGTCTGGTTCGCTGTCCTCTTAGGTACCCCGTCGCCACGTGGTCTTCAGGGGCGCGGTGCTGGAGCTGCTACTGCGACGCACCTTCTTCTCCTCCGCTACCGTCATCGTCTCGTCCCGATGGGTACTCCTCTTCTTCTCCCTCGGGCGGTCGGCAGCGGTAACGTTATGTTTATCGGGCAGTTAACAGTCTTTGCCATTTAGATTTTGTTACCCATGCGTCAAACACTAGTATATTCGTCATGGTGTAGACACCTGCGTTATCGCAATGTTCAACAAGATGTTTGTCTTCCCAAGCGCCAGCTTATAACTCGGCGCTTGGTCTTTATCGATACGTTTTTCGCTGCCCTGCTCTGCCCTTATCGAGTTTTATCGTCTTTTTCGTCTCTATTCGTCTCATCTCGGGCTACCTGCTCAAATTTCGTCTCACCCCCTTTTGCGGCCTGGGCGTCCCAGATGGTGAGGGACTCGGGTCTCGTTCTCCTCCCCGGCTGTTGGTATGGTGTACTTTACTGCTGAAAACTCACCGCGGGGAGCAAGGAGAGACCCGCCACGAGGCCAGGGCATGAGTGGGCCAGGAACCAAGTGCGAGGGCCAAGCGCAAGAGAGAGCAGAGCGCGATTGCTACCCGGGGCCTGCAGTTATACCCGTTGTTTCATCCCCTATCTGCGTGCCAAATCAGGTTAGTTCATTGTTCCAATTTTGGCGGGCTGTTTTAAATAATTACAGCAATCTAAACTAACTGTTTTTAGATGGCCGTTTATCGCACCTAATGGCCTGATGTCCAAGCTGTATTGTTATTAATGCATCCTAATCGGCCTGTCCAGCCTCGATGGCTTCCTTAAGTGGTTTCCGATTATTTATGCAGACAACTTGATGGCCTCAAGTATAGGCCCAACTAGTTCTGATCTGTCTACGATCTGGCTTAATGCATATTCTAATGTTTGCTGTCTGCTTTTCCAAAACACAAAGTCCTTTTCACAGAAACTGCATTTTAGGTTTCGATTTCCCCACAGGCTGCTTGTGCTGCCACAGAGTCCAAGCTTTAAAAATCTTACAGGCTTCTGGCCACGAGGTGCGGACGCCATCTTTTGGGTACCCTTTTTAAAATGTCCATGCAGGGTCCCTTTTATTAATAACTTTGGGGAAATGTGGAAATTTTGCGAATCCTACAGGGGCTGGGAAATGGGGGAGGGGATGAAAGAACAAAAGGGAAGGTCTGTGATAGGATGGAAGGCAGGAGAAGAGGCATTAAAAGATATTCAAGGCAAGAGGAGATGGTAATGGGACAGGTTAAGAAACAAAGGATGGCTCTAGATGGAGTGTGAATAGCGCTGGCAGAATGAAAGACAGCTGCCATGTGGGGCAAAAAAAAGCACAAACAAAAAGTGTGGATAAAAAATATAAATGTGATAGGGGCAGAGGTTATGATCTGAAATTGTTGAATTCTATGTTGTGTCCAGAGGGCTGTAAAGTGCCTAATCGAAAGATGAGGTGCTGTTCCTCGAGCTTATGTTGAGCTTCCGTGGAACAATGCAAGAGGCCGAGGACGGTGAGGTCTGAGTGGGAATGGAGCGGTGAATTAAAGTGACAGGCGACCGGAAGCTCGGGGTCCCCCTTCCGGTCGCCTGTCACTTTAATTCACCGCTCCATTTCCACTCGGACCTCACCGTCCTCGGCCTCTTGCATTGTTCCACGGAAGCTCAGCATAAGCTCGAGGAACAGCATCTCATCTTTCGATTAGGCACTTTACAGCCCTCTGGACACAACACAGAATTCAACAATTTCAGATCATAACCTCGGCCCCTAACACATTTATATTTTTTATCCACACTTTTTGTTTGTGCATTTTTTTGCCTCACATGGCAGCTGTCTTTCATTCTGCCAGCGCTATTCACACTCCATCTAGAGCCATCCTTTGTTTCTTAACCTGTCCCATTACCATCTCTTGCCTTGAATACCTTTTAATGTCTCTTTACTTCTCCTGCCTTCCATCCTATCACAGACCTTCCCTTTTGTTCTTTCATCCCCTCCCCCATTTCCCAGCCCCTAAACTTGCTTTAAAATCTGTTCCATTTCCTGCTTGTTTCCAGTTCTGATGAAAAGTCTTCAACCTGAAACGTTAACTCTGTTTCTCTCTCCACGGATGCTGCCTGGCCTGCTGAGTTTTTCCAGTGTTTTCTATAGAAACATATTACCCCACCTGCAACTAGGTTGTTCCAACAAAATGTGACCCAAAACACATGATCTCCTGTTTGTGAAGCAGCAAATAGCCAGTGTACAGCAATGGCCGATCCAACCTCTACATTTACACCAAATTAAGTAGATAGAGCTATCTGAAATTTCTAAGTGACAGCGTTTAGGCACTTACAACTACAACAGGCCATGAAAATGAGCAATTATAACATTGGGGAAAATTGAAAAAAATGGGATCAATAGTAAAAAAGACTTATTTATATAGCACTTTTCATGACATCCCCAAGTACTTTATAGCCAACATACTTTTGAAGTGTAGTTACTGTTGTAATGTAGGAGGCAGACAATTTCAGCAAGCAAGCTCTCACAAACAGCAATGTGGTAATGACCGGATAATCTGTTTTAGTGATGTTGATTGACGGTTAAATATTGGCTAGGACACTGGGGATAACTCCCCTGCTCTTCTTCGAAATAGTGTCATGGGATCGTTTACGTCCACCCTTGGCCGGCTTTATCGGAGTAGTTGGAGACCCATTGGGCATAATACGAGAATAACCCCAGGCACCTTTTCAGGGCTTTGGGAGTGTTGGGCAGGGGCAGCTCCCGTAGGGGGCGCAATCGGTCGGGGTCTGGTCCGATTTCCCCATTCTCCACCACGCTGCCTAGTATGCAGAGGCGCGTGGTGTTGAAAACGCACTTGTCCTCGTTGTAGGTGAGGTTGAGTTTTTGTGCGGTTTTCAGAAACCTCGCGAGGTTTGAGTCGTGGTCCTGTTGGTTGTGGCCGCAGATGGTGACGTTGTCGAGATAGGGGAAGGTTGCCTGCAAGTGGTGGTCATCGACCATGCGGTCCATCTCCCTCTGAAAGACCGAGACCCCATTCGTCACCCCAAAGGGGACTCTGAGGAACTGGTAGAGGCGTCCGTTTGCCTCGAAGGCGGTGTACGAACGGTCCTCTGGTCTGATAGGGAGCTGGTGATACGCTGACTTGAGGTCGGTGGTGGAGAACACCCGGTATTGGGCGATTTGGTTCACCATCTCGGATATGCGGGGTAGCGGGTAGGCGTCTAGTTGGGTATAGATGTTGACTGTTTGACTATAGTCAATCACCATCCGCTTCTTCTCGCTACCCCTCACCACCACCACTTGGGCGCGCCACGGGCTGTTGCTGCGTTCAATAATGCGCTCCCTCAGGAGCCTGTCTACCTCGGTCGCGATAAACCGCCTGTCCTCCCAGCTGTACCTCCTGCTTTTGGTCGCTATTGGCCGGCAGTTAGGGGTAAGGTTCGCGAATAGCGAAGGCGGCTTTACCTTCAGGGTAGCCAGACCGCACACTGTGAGGGGCGGCTGGGTCCCACCGAAATTGAGCGTGATGCTTTGGTGGTGGCACTGAAAATCCAGGCCCAAGATCACGCTCACACATAAATCCTTCATAATTAACAGTTTAAAATTATTATATACAGTGCCTTTAACGGACAATCGTACCGCGCAGTAACCCGCAATAGTCGATATCTGGGTTTTGTCGGCCATAGAGATCCTGCCCTGAGTAGGGACTATAGTTAGAGAGTCGTTGTACCAGATCAGGGTGAATGAAGCTCTCCGTGCTCCCGCTGTCAATTAAACATTTAACCTTGCACCCGTTTACCTCGATGTCCACCATCGATTTGGATAGTGGGTGCGGTCTGGACTGGTCCACTGTGATCGACGCCACTGTAGGGCCCTGATCGGGACAAGATGGTGGGCCACACGAGGCCGGGTAAGATGGCGTCCACGATGTCTGCTCGCGAGATGGCGGACCCCACGAGGTCGGACAAGATGGCCGCTCCCACGGCGCGCATGCGGCGGTGGCGGTTTTGCCTGCGGGGTTCCCTCTGCACACCTTCCCAAAGTGCCCCTTCTTACCGCACTTACAGCAGGTGGTGCCTTTCGCCGGGCACAGGTTCCTGGTGTGCTTCGGCTGCCCGCAGAAGTAGCATTTGGGGCCCCGATGCGTCGCGGCGGTCGTAGGGCTTCTGGGGGGAGAGCAGGGCCCCGACGGTGTTGGGCTACCGGGCGGGGAAGCAGAAGCGGCGTGGGCCGCGCGGCCTGATGAGTAGGAGTCAGAGTTCTTCTGAGCCACATCCAGCGATCGCGCTGTGTCCACAGCCTGTGTCAGATCTAGGCCCGTTTTCTCTAGCAGTCTCTGCCGGATGTAATTAGAGCTAAGGCCTGCGATAAAGGCATCCCGAATAAGCTCGTCTGTGTATACCGTGGCTTTCACGTCTTTGCATTTGCAGTCTTTGCCAAGCACTTTTAGGGTGACTAGAAAGTCCTCTAGTGACTCTCCGGGTCGCTGTGTGCAGGTACCTGGCGTACACCTCGTTGGTAGGCCGCTGATAGTGGGCCTTTAGAATGTTGCAGGCATCCAGGTAGGTGGCGGCGTCTTGGATGAGTGGAAAAACCCGGTGGCTTACCCGATTCTGCAGGATCCCGAGTTTCACATCTCCGGTGGCTTTAGAGGCTGTGACGGCTTCGGAGTTGGCGTGCAGCACTCCCTCAGTACTGCATTGGAGTGTCAGCCTAACTTTATGTGCTTAAGTCCCTGGAGTGGGACTTGAACCCACGACCTTCTGACTCAGGTGAGTGTGCTACCCACTGAGCCACAGCTGACACGGAAGACCTGCTTTTACTGAATGGTACACATTTTACAGGCACAAATGGAACATGTGGGCATACTCATTTTAAATCATTTGTAAATTACTGAGGTGAGAAATGTGTCCAGACAGTGCCAAAACAAATTCCTCATAAAGTTAAAGGAGAAGGAATGAAAGTCTATTTACCAATTCCAATTCCAATTCCAATTAAAATGCTTTATTGGCATGAAAGTTTACAGAGAACCATATTGCCAAAGCTTACATAGCAAAAAGGTACAGTTTTCCAACATTCTGTAGGTGTCAATCGATTTGACATTTGTTGGGTACATACAATATTACTTTTAAACAATATTAATTTTAAACAGTCTTTGTACTTCATTTGGTACGTTCAATATTAATTTTAAACAGTCTTAATTTTAAACAGTCCTCAGGTTGTGACATGTTGTTACATATTTGGCCCCAAGGTATGGTCTGTCTCCTTCTCCTAGGACTAATCTCAATTTTGACAGATCATCCAATTCCTTGAAATCTGGGGTTGTTTGGCTTAGCTTGTTGAATAATATGTTTCTTGATGTGTTGAATTTTTCGCATTTTAGGAGGAAATGCATTTCTGTTTCAACCTATTTACTTTTTCTTAGTATCTCTTTTAATATGTGCTGTTGCTTTCACTGTATATCACAATTTTATTAGCATGAGGTCACAGCTGACAAGTACATTTAGACACAACGGTTTTGCGAATAATGCTGTTCAACCACAATGTAGCCCTTAGTGCACTCTAGTTACGAAGTATCAACACTGTTTGATCACATAGTACCATTTGATGGTACAATCTATGAAAATGATCTCATCACTTCCCAGCATGGAAGCAGCAAGAACTGCATACATAATATAGCATGCAGCTATAGAGTCTAAGAAAAATGTAGAACTGCCACATGGTAATGTTAAGTTAAAAATGCAATCATCCACATTGTATTTACTATACCAGTCTAGTTAATTCAGTGTCATATTGTGACATGCTACCTGCTGTATCTCACACAGAAAATTGATGCATTACTTCAGAAAATGCAGATCTATACACTTCCACAAGTGTGTGTTTTATATACTAATCAACGACAATTAGCCATGCATAAATCTGCTTTGCCAAATGTCAACTATTTTGCACATGTAAAGATTATTGGGCAATAAGCTGTATAGACATCCATTTCATCCTGCAAATCGCTGTAGCTGAATCTTCAATTTAATAAGTGCAGTAAGTCGACAAAACAAGACTGCAAATAATTGACATCACTGCCATTTCCAGCAGAGGGAAACTGGCTCCAAATAGGGTGCAGTTGTTTTTAAATTTATATACAGAACTGGAGATTTAACTGCAACTGTCTCTACTTTGCAGCTATAAAGTAGTATTTTAATCTATACCTTAAATATAATTGAACCAATTAATCTTTGCAAATGAAATGCTGATACAAGTTGCTTTCTTTCTCTGCGGATATTCATTTTCTTTATTTGTATATAAAGGTAACCCAAATAACTTACTTCCAATGATCAAGTTTTTGCCTTCTCCTAGTTTCTTTAATTTGTACAATCCTTTACCAAAGAGGTTCTCTAAATCATCTGGACACGAATGAAAAGACACAAACCTGAATGGTTGTCTTGAATTCAAATACATTGCATCTGGGCACAACAAAACAGCGATGAAAAAATTTACTTTTGAGCTTTTATGATGAATGGCACATTTACCTATCCCATGTTTAACACTGGAGTGTGATGTACATACACCATAAATTGCGATAAGGAGTTTTCTTGACCTCAAAATATAATCAAGCAAACTCTCCAGTATATCAATGTTATTTGAACCTGACTGGTGGTATTCCATGATAACATTCTAAAATGTACTGTATGAAACCTGCTCATCTGTGTTTCTACATGTAATGGTCAATCTCATTCTAAACCAGAATTTGTCTGGCCCTTTTCTGGAGTAATTTAATTGACATTCCATTAACTCTTTTTGGTGTGCACTGCTAAATTACCTACCATGGGTTTGGTCATCCCCACTCTTGGTACCTTCACACACAAACAGGTGTTCATGCAATGTAGGAAAACAACATTGAACAATGTTCCTTTAAGTGTTAAAGTGCCATCCAAAGACTAGGACAGCTATATGGCCTCTTCCCCAACACTCCCCCACCCCTAATCCATCCATACATAGAGATCTTATCTGGACGGAGGCAGTAGCAGAGACACAAAATTGACATATGGAAATTAAATATACAATAAGCAACATTTTTAATTTGCATTAGGTTTGAAAGTCAGATACGGGAAACTTTCATAATGAAGATTGAAATACATTAAAGAATGAGAGTGACCACACCTACAATAGATCTTTTAATATTGTTCCTCATTTGCCTAACTGCCATATATAAAAAATGATCCCAAAGTAGTGTTGAAAACAAAAGTGGGAATCTCTCACATGTTGAGTAATTAGATCGACACAGTGGTGGTTCAATGTAGTTATAAAACAAGAAAAAATGCTTTTCCTGATGGTACCAAAATGCCTAAGAAAGAACAGTGAAATACATTCTATTACCCTCCCCCTCCACCTCCTCCCAAACCCCAGAGAAGAGGCAATATAAACTAAATGGTACAATTTTAAATGTTGTGCAGGAACAGAGACCTGGGGGTTCACATACACAAAGCTTTGGAGGTGGCAGCACAAGTTGATGAAGCTGTCATCAAAGCATGTGGGATCCTTGGCTTTATAAATAGAGGCATAGAGTACAAAAGCAAGGAAGTTATACAAAACATTTATAATTCACTCGTAAGGCCTCAGCTAGATTACTGTGTCCAATTCTGGGCACTACACTTTAGGAAGGTACAGAGGAGATATACCAGAATGATACAAGAGATAAACAACTTCAGTTATGTGGATAGACTAGAGAAGCTGGGATGGCTCTCCTTACAGCAGAGAAGGTTGAGGGGAGATTTAATAGAGGTGTTCAAAATTCAGAGAGGTTTTGATAGGAGTGAATAAGAAGAAATTGTTTCCACTGGCGGGTGGGTCGGTAACCAGAGGACACAGATTTAAAATAATTGGCAGATGAACCCAAGGGGAGGAGGAGAATTTTTTTTTACGTACTGAGTTATTACGATCTTGAATGCACTGCCTGAAAAGGTGGTGGAAGCAGATTTAATAATAACAGATCATGAATCCCTATGGCTTGACAGGCCTGACTCGCAACAGATCTTTCAGTAACTTTTTATTATGAACGTTATATTCTGAATAAAGATGAACTTGGCTGTCTCCAGGTGAATAGTCAACTCGTGTAGTTGGTATCTATCCCGACCTAAAATTTTCTCCCTTCAATTGTGCACATGTTAGCATTCCAAAAAGCTTCCATACTTAATCTTTAAGTGGAAAGTGCTCCATAAAAATCATCACTACAACTCCTTGGCGTATGATTGCCCAACTATACTTCATTTACAATATGCTCCATTACTATGAGGTATTCAGCACAAAGGATGGTTCGAGTCCTTTCATACCGATATTATAACTGCATCAAAAGATTTGGGAATGAGTCCCTCCTAGTTTCTTTAAATACATATGGCAGCCTGAATCTTCGTTGTGGAGGTAATATTGTAAAATTGTAAATCTGCCAATATCACTTGAAGCACAAGACCACATAACTAGCTTTAGGATCACCAACGATGGATAGTCTCTTCTGTGACAATCACATTCTGCATGAGACCAATCTTTGTATAGTACTCTACGTCAGGTGTCTAGGATAGTCCAAATTAAACATCATTGGCAAATGATGTTTAGCTTGGAAAAGTGTAGTGTTATGCATGCGGGCAGAGTGAATGCTGAACATACATACACCCTTAAAGGAAAAGCATTAAAGCAGGTGGAGAAATAAATATTTGGGCGTTCTAGTGCATAGATCTCTAAAGGTACACGAACAATATCGTGAAGCGATAGCTAGAGTGAATAGGGTGTTGGGGTGGATTTATAGGACAATTGACAAGACAAAGCACACTATTTTGTCCTTGAACAAGACCTTGGTCAGGCCTCAGTTAGGATACTGTGTCCAGTTTTGGTCTCCTCACATGGTGGGTGATATTGACACTTTGGAAAGGGTGCAGAGAAAGGCCACTCGACTAATTCCCAGTTTAAAGCATGTTAGTTATAAAGAAAGGCTAAAAGAGCTGGGACTCTGTACTTTAGAGAAGTGTACATTTAGGGATGATCTGATCGAGGTTTACAAGAACGAAGAAGTAGTGAATGCGTTCGAGTTGACAGTTTGTTCCAATTAAATAGGTTAGGGAGCACCAGGGGTCACAATTTTAAGTTAGAACACAAGAACATAGGAGCAGGAGTAGGTCATACAACCCCTCAAGCCTGCTCGACCAATCAATAAGATTACGGCTGATATTCGACCTCAAGTCCAATTTCCCGTCCAATTCCCTTAAAGTCCAAAAATCTGCCGATCTCAGCCTTGAACATACTCAACGACTGAGCATCCACAGCCCTCTGGGGGAGAGAATTTCAAACATTCACAACCCTCAGTGAAGAAATGTCTCCTCATTTCAGTCTTAAATGGCCGACCCCTTATCCTGAGACTATGCCCCCTAGTTCTAGACTCTCCAGCCAGGGGAAACAGCCCCTCAGCATCTACCCTGTCAAGCCCTCTCAGAATCTTTTATGTTTCAATGAGATCACTTCTCATTCTTCTAAACTCCAGAGAGCATAGGCCCATTCTACTCAATCTCTCCTGATAGGACAAGCCTCTCATCGAAGGGATAAATCTCTAAGGCAAGTTTATTCTTCCTTAGGTACGGAGACCAAAACTGCACACAGTACTCCAGGTGTAGTCTCACCAAAGTCCTGTACAATTGCAGCAAGACTTCCTTACGCTTGAACTCCAATCCCCTTGCAATAAAGGCCAACATATCATTTGCCTTCCTAATTGCTTGCTATGGATGTTAACTTTGTGGTTTGTGGACAAGGTCACACAAATCCCCTGAATGCCAACATTTAATAGCTTCTCATCATTTAAAAAATATTCTGCTTTTCTATTCTTTATAACAAAGTGAATAACCTCACATGTTCCCACATTATACTCCACCTACCACCTTCTTGCCCAATCACAGTGCTATAAAGTGGCACTTACTCACCAATAACCTGCTCACTGATGCTTAGTTTTGGTTCCGCCAGGACCACTCGGCTCTAGACACTCGACTTTAGTCCAAACATGGACAAAAGAGCTGAATTCTAGAGGTGAGGTGAGATCAAGGCAACATTTGACCAAGTGTGGCATCAAGGAGTCCAAGTAAAATTGAAGTCAATGGGAATCAGGGGGAAACACTCCATTGGCTGGAGTCATACCTAGCACAAAGGAAGATGGTTGTGGTTGTTGGAGGTCAATCATCTCAGCCCCAGGACATCGCTGCAGGAGTTCCTCAGGGCAGTGTCCTAGGCCCAACCATCTTCAACAGCTTCATCAATGACCTTCCCTCCATCATAAGGTCAGAAGAGGGGATGTTCTCTGAGGATTGCAGTGCTCAGTTCCATTTGCAACTCCTCACATAATGAAGCAGTCCATGCCCTCATGCAGCAAGACCTGGGCAACTTTCAGGCTTGGGCTGATAAGTGGCAAGTAACATTCATGCCACACATGTGCCAGGCAATAACTATCTCCAACACGCGAGAGTCTAACCACCATCCCTTGACATTCAACGGCATTACCATCGCTGAATCCCTACCATCAACATCCTGGGGGGTCACCATTGATCAGAAACTGGAGTAGCCACAGAAATACTGTGGCTACAAGAGCAGGTCAGAGACTGGGTATTCTGCGACGAGTGTCTCACCTCCTGACTCACCAAAGCCTTTCCACCATCTACAAGGCACAAGTCAGAAGTGTGATGGAATACTCTCCACTTGCCTGGATGAGTGCAGCTCCAACAACACTCAAGAAGCTCCACACCATCCAGAACAAAGCAGCCTGCTTGATTGGCACCCCATCCACCACCTTCAACATTCACTCCCTCCACCACCGGCGTACCATGGCTGCAGTGTGTACCATCCACAAGATGCACTGCAGCAACTCACCTAGGCTTCTTCATCAGCACCTCCCAAACCCGCAACCTCTACCTCCTAGAAGGCCAAGGGCAGCAGGCACATGGGAACACCATCACCTCCAAGTTCCCCTCACATCATCCTGCCTTGGAAATATATTGTCATTCCTTCGCTGGGTCAAAATCCTGAAACTCCCTCCCTAACAGTATTATGGGAGTACCCTCACCACAAGGTTCAAGAAGGTGGCTCACCACTACCTTCTCAAGGGCAATTAGGGATGAGCAATAAATGCTGGTCTTGCCAGCGACACCCACATCCCAGGAACGAATAAAAAAACTTAACTGGTCTATATCTCTTTTCAGTATCTTTGTGTCCTCCTCACAGCTTACTTTCCTACCAAGCTTTGTATCGTCAGCAAGCTTCGATACATTACACTCGGTCACTTCATCCAAGTCATGAATATAGATTGTAAATAGCTGAGGCCTCAACACTGATCCTTGCGGCACTCCACTATTAACAACCTGCCAACCTGAAAATGACCCACTTATTCCTACCGTTTTCTGTCCTTCAACCAATTCTCTATCCATGTTAATACATTACCCCCAACCCTATGAGCCCTTATCTTGTATAACAACCTTTCGTGTAGCATCTTATCAAATGCCTTTTGAAAAATTGTGCAAGGCCAGATCTAGGTTAGATGTCAGGAGGTGGGTCTTTTCCCAGAGAATGGTGGACCTCTGGAACAGGCTGCTGGCTCGTGCGGTGGACTCTGATTCACTGAATGTCTTCAAGCGAGAGCTGGCCCCGTTTCTGGCTGGGGCAGAGATCACCTCTTACAAAAGGTAGGTACTACATAGAATTATCAGAGCCAGAGTGATCTCCTGGACTAATTTCAAATATCTAGGGGGGTCAGAGAGGAATTTCCCAGATATTTTCCCCCCCCAAATTGGCCTGGGTTTTTAATCTGGGTTTTCTCCCAGGAGATCACACAACTTGGGTGGGGTGAAGAGTGTATATATTGTGATACATAAGGTATCACAATTGGATGGGACAGGCTGCATGGACCAGAGGGTCTTTTCCTGTCCCTCATTGTTCATATATCTTCAGGAACTTTTTGTTGATTTCTCTTCATACCCTTTTTTGGCTCACTTTTCCCCTCTATGTACCTGAAACCACGAGATTAAAGAGCTCCCCTCCATCAAGTTTTATCCTTACCATATCTGTTGGATCTTCTATTCTTTGGATTCCAATTACATATTCTGGTCCCGAGGATGACCCTCTTATTGTCCTCAAGATGCAGGGCTCCAAATTTCCCAACCTAAGAGTATTCAGTCTCTCTGACACTCTTGTCTCTACAACATTGTCCAGTCTTATGCCCCTGCTCATATCCGCTACTCTTCCGAATGCAGTCTGTGAAATGAATCCCGCCTGCCCGCCCACCCCAACCCCGCCCTGACCCCATCGCCATCCCAGTATCAGGGACAAAGCCATCAACTATCTCACCTTCGCACACTTTTCCTACATCTCTATCCACCTTCAACCCTACATAAAACCTACCTTTTGATCAACTCCTTCAGCGACCTACCCCTAACCTTTCTCCTTACAGCTGCTCGAGTTCAACCTCCACTTTGTGAAATACTTTCAGACGTTTTATTACTTCAAAGGCAACATACAGGCCCAGAAATTCGGGTCGGGGGCTTCCCGCGGGTGCAAGCCCCCGACCTGCACTTACCTACTGCGCCGGCCGTTGAGCTGTGGGCCTGTGTGGGATTCTGATCCTGGGCCTCCTCCAACTGCCGGCGCGCAGTGCTTGCATATCCCAGGGGCGCAGTTAGTTCGATGTGTCCCCTGGGATCACGTGGGCCATAGAGAGCCAATGGTAGCAGGGAATGCTTCATACATAAGTTTGACAGGAAGACCTGTCAAACCTATAAATACTATAAGCCCCAAAACATCACTAAATCCTCAAATAATTTTTTTTTTTAAAAACATCACATTTTTAAAATAACTATAAATTACATGAAATAACTATTTTAAACAATAATTTAAATTTTTGAAAAAAATTACATTTTCTAACGGGGCTAAAAATAAACTTACCTTTCTTTAAAGTATTTAAAAATAATAAAGCTGTGGAAAAAATGTTTTAATTTTAATTAATTCACCACTTACCTTGTAAAAAGCAGGCCTTGCGCCTGCTTTTTAAAAGTGTAACTCCTGGAGACTTACCCTCCCGGGAAAACCTGCAAAAAAAACGTAAGTTCGATGCGCACGCGCTGCCTCTCCGGCGCACGCGTTCCACCTCTGAACCCCTTCCTTCAGGGGAACGGAAGTGCCAGTTTCCCACGCATGCGCACTGCATGCACAAAACCGGCACTTCCATTGGGCTTACGGGTGAGTATCCCATGCGTACTCGCCCGTGGAGACCCGAATTTCTGGGCCATTAATGCAAGCTGCAGTTGTTTCTTTGCCCTTGGAAATTTGCTTATATTCATTCTATCGCGAAGAAATGGATATCCCTTAGCAACAAGGGTCTGTAATGAAAATTAGGAACTATAAGTACCACCAAAACTGATTAACTGGTCACTTGCTGTTTCTGTGGGAGCTTGTTGTGTGCAAATCGGCTGCAAGGTCTTTTTTTTTTTTAATTCATTTTTATGCGATGTGGGCGTCGCTGGCATTGCCAGCATTTATTGCCCATCCCCAATTGCCCTCGAGAAGGTGGTGGTGAGCCGCCATTTGAATCATTGCAGTCCGTGTGGTGAAGGTACTCCCACAGTGCTGTTAGGGAGGGAGTTCCAGGATTTTGACCCAGTGACGATGAAGGATCAGTGATATACTTCTAAGTCAGGATGGTGTGTGGCTTGGAGGGGAACTTGGAGGTGGTGGTGTTCCCATGCGCCTGCTGCCCTTGTCTTTCTAGATGGAAGAGGCCGCGGGTTTGGGAGGTGCTGCCAACAAAGCCTTGGCGAGTTACTGCAGTGCATCTTGTAGATGGTACACACTGCAGCCACGGCGCGCCAGTGGTGGAGGGAGTGAATGTTTAAGGTGGTGGATGGGGTGCAAATCAAGCGGGCTGCTTTGTCCTGGATGGTGTCGAGCTTCTTGAGTGTTGTTGGAGCTGCACTCATCCAGGCAAGTGGAGAGTATTCCATCACACTCCTGACTTGTGCCTTGTAGATGGTGGAAAGGCTTTGGGGCGTCAGGAGGTGAGACACTCGCCGCAGAATACCTAGCCCCTGACCTGCTCTTGTTGCCACGGTATTTATACGGCTGGTCCAGTTAAGTTTCTGTACAATGGTGAACCCCAGGATGTTGATGGGGGGGTGGCGATGGTAATGCCATTGAATGTCAATGGGGGCTGGTTAGATTCTCGCTTGTTGGAAATGGTCATTGCCTGGCACTTCTGAGGCGCGAATGTTACGTGGCGCCTTGATGTCAAGGGTAGTCACTCTCACCGTACCTCTGGAATTCAGCTCCTTTGTCCATGTTTGGACCAAGGCTGTAATGAAATCGGGAGCTGAGTGGTCTTGGCGAACCCAAACTGGGCATCAGTGAGCAGGTTATTGGTGAGTAAGTGCCGCTTGATAGCACAGTCGATGACACCTTCCATCATGATTGAGAGTAGACTGATGGGGCGGTAATTGGCCAGATTGGATTTGTCCTGCTTTTAGTGGACATGACGTACCTGGGCAGTTTTCCACATTGTCGGATAGATGCAAGTGTTGTAGCTGCACTGGAACAGCTTGTCTAGAGGCGCAGCTAGTTCTGCCTACATAACCACTGAAACTACACTTCAAAAGTTAGTATGGCTGCAAGCATGAATTGTAAAGGAAAGGAAAGCCATTTATACAGGTTTGCTACAGACCATCAGCTCACAACAAACAGGACAAGATAAGAAAGCTTTATAAAAACATAAATGTAATTTTAATGAGGATTTTATTCAACCTAGTAAAAGTGGTGAATGCCTAGCCAGTCTAGAATCTGAGCTTGTAAATGTAATAAATGACTGTTTTCTCATCCAGTCCGTTCGAGATGCCATGAGAGCTAACTCGCATCTGAACCTGGTAATGGCAAGAAAAAGCAGATAGCATTCTAGCAATGGAAGTAGTGGTACACCTGGGGCAACAGCAACTGTGATGTGATAATCTGAAGACAGAAATCACAACATAAACAAAGTTGATATGATCTGGGATCAACAGCATGGTAATCCTCAGAAAAACCTCAGTTGAGCACAAATGAAATATCTTTAAGGACGTAATACTGAATAGGCAGTAGAAATACATACCAAGGATCATCAAGTGCAAATTGAAGAAATATTATCCTAAATGGATTAGTAAAAATCATACATGTCAAGCTATAAAACTCAGAAAAGCTGACAAACAGCTTCAAAAAATCTGACAACTCAGGAAAAAATATGTGCAACTGAAAAACAGCCCTGAATAAATGCTATGATCAAGGCCAGAAATTCAGAACAACTGAATAAGTTAAATCCTATTACATTGGATTTCAAGACATTTATTCGTGTTCTGAGCTCATGTTCACAATTAAATTTGTTTTTGTGAAAGCTTAAATCTAGTGGCCTCACATACAACATGTGAAAAGGATTAATTACAACGAGAGTGCAGTGGGACATGAACTTGTCTTTGTTTAAGATGTATCGAAAGTCAATATTCCATCAGTTGTGTGAAAGGGGGAAAACGGATTATACAAAAGTGTAATTTTTGCATATATATTTATTATGGGAGGCATGGCCCCCCAAAAATATATTTTTGAGGCATGTTTTTGTTGCATTTTCCAGTATTTTGAAGTTTACGGAGATTCTGCCATTAAGTTTTTGGACTCAGCTATGCTGATTACTTCTCTTCCCCAATCAAAAATTAGTTACATTTAAAATCTATGTAAAACATTAAACAAATTGAATTTCTAGCTGGTTTTCATTTTAATTAGATTCCTAGTTGTTAATTTTGCATTCCTCGGCGATTGCACCCGATGTCTGTTATCACCAACCCAGCCATTCTCTCATCATTCCAGCTCCTGTCTTCCATGACAATATTTCCTCATACTGAATGGCCGATGATCATTTGCTGTGGTTTCTTGTGTCACCAAGGATCCACCTCCAGTTGTTTGGTGCCCATTACAGCAGATTAATTTCAATAACATCGCTATTTGCTGATGGGAGCGGAAAAAATTCCCCAAGCAGTGTGTAACTCTAAGTATTTAGTAATGAATGATGCACATGGGTTGGCACACTTAATTCTGCTGGAGCAAAATCTTGAAGCTCTCGAGAAAAATGATTTTATTTTCATGTTTTGTAAGCACATCCTCATGGGCAGCTCCACACACAATGGCAATAAATAAATAAAACCAATCACTGTCCTTGTGTCGGCTATGGCTCTCTTTCCATATATATCCCATTGTGCATTTGTGGTACTCTTCTCTCTAACCCTACATGCATGTTTCTTCTATTTCTCTATTTGTGTCTACCTGTAGACCACAATGTAGGCTGGTTAGCTCAGTTGGTTAGCGTGTGGTGCTAATAATGCCAAGGTCACAGGTTCGATCCCCGTACGGGCCACTTACTTTGATCTCATTGAAACATACAAAATTCTTACAGGGTAGATGCAGGGAGGATGTTTCCCCTGGCTGGGAGTCTAGAACCAGGGGTCACAGTCTCAATTTGTTAGGACTGAGATGAGGAGAAATTTCTTCACTCAGAACATGGTGAATCTTTGGAATTCTCTACCCCAGAGGCTCAGTCGTTGAATATATTCAAGACAGAGATCGATAGATTTTTGGATATGGGGATAGTTCAGGAAAGTGGAGATGAGGTAGAAGATCAACCATGATCTTATTGAATGGCGGAGCAGGCTCGAGGGGCTGAATGGCCTACTCCTGCTCCTATTTCTTATGTTTTTATGTTGTTATGCAGTTCTGCGTCTACCAGTGGCTGAAAGTCGCTCCATATATCTCTGCCATTTGCTCTCTCTACCAGTATATCTGTGCCCCTTTCTCTCTCCTGCTGTGCCTATGTTTCTCCCTCACCCCATATCTCCCTATTTGTTTGACATTTTCTCTTTCCTCATGTCTGATTCTTTCCTCATGTCTGATTCTTTCCTCTCTTCTTGTGTCTGCACCTTTCTATCTCCAAGTCTCTATTCAACTCTCTCTCCCTCAATGTTTCTAAACTATTTCTTTGCAAGTCTGAACAAACTTTTTCTGCCCAAACTTCTATTTCCATTTTTCTCTTATGAGGAGAGACAAGATATTGGAACTTTTTCCACTGGGGCAGAAAGGGCTAAAAAAAAAGATTTAAAGGGTTTTAAAATTATGAAGAGCTTTAATGGGGCAAATTTGGAAACACTGTTTCTTCTGGTTGGGGAGTCAATTTATAATTGCGAGGAGAAATATTTTTACACAGCTGTTGGGGAAGCATAGAATGCTTTGACTTCCTGAGTTGAGGCAGAGCATTGGATCTTTTATGGGAAAATAGATACATATTTGAAAAATAATTAGATTTAGGGCTATGGTGAGGGAGCAAGGCAGCAGGGTTAGTTTTGGATTGCTTTAGCAAAAAGCAGGTACAGGCAGGATGGATGTGTATGTGAAATGCTCTCCCCCTCCGCCCCCCCTCCCCATTTGTCTGAACTTGTTTCTTCTCTCCTTGTGTCTGAATTTCTCTCCCTCTCTGTATCTGAACTTTACTCTGCATCCAAACTTCTTCCCTCTTCCTTCCAATGTCTGAACACTTCTCCCTTTCTCCCTCCATGTGTCTGAACATGTTTCTATCTCCATATCCACGTCTGAACTTCTTCATCTCCTTTCTCATCCCATCTGAATTTCTCCCTCTCTCAAAGTACAGTGAAATTCCCCTTCAGCTCCTTTAAAATTAAATAAAATTTCCAAATCATAAAATTTGTGAACACTAGATCTATCCTGACGTTGCTAAGCCGTTTGATACGTTGTCTTACCTGTGTATGCCATCTTTGTGTTGCTGGGTGTGTCTCACTTTCCTCTTCACGTTCCCAATTCCTTTCCCCATGTGTTCCTATCTCTGCTATTCACAGCATATCAATGTTGTCACAACCTGTCCCCTCATCGGTCACATCCCTAACTGACCTGTCACTGTCCTATGCTGCTTGCTGTCTCTTGTGCTGTTCGTTCTCTGATGTGTATCTTACCATCAGGGCTCACCATGCCCTTCCACCCTCTTGCATTCTCAAAATGTTTTGCTTCATGTGCTCCTTCTCTTCTGTTCCCCTTCCATTCTTCCTCCTATCACCTTCTGTCCACCTTTTTAATTCACCCTTTCTGCTCCCCATCCCCTCACCCTTTCCCTCGCCTCTTTATTGTTGCTCCTCAACTCCCTCATCATTTCCCTCTACTCTGCCCTCATTGGTGCCTCTGGTCTTCCTTTTCCTCTCTCCTTCTTCTCCCCTCCCTTAACTGTTGTCCCTCATTTCCCTCAATGTTTCCCTCTTCCTTGCCCCTCAGTTTGTCTCCTCCATCCCCGCTTCCCAGCCCACCCCCTCCACTCATCCTTGTCTCCTAACAAAAATACCCTTCCCCCTCACCACCCATTTCCCCAGCCTCTTTTGCTCCAGTCACCCTTTGCCTCTTCTTTTTACTTTCCCTCAGCTTAGTTTCCCCTCCCATCAACCTTTTCCCCTCGAACCTTCAGGTTTGCTATTTGCTCTTTGCAAGTGTTTACCCTTTAAAGCACTCACAACGCTATAACATAAGAACATAAGAATTAAGAGCAGGAGTAGGCTTTACGGCCCTTCGAGCCTGCTCCGCCATTCAATAGGATCATGGCTGATCTTCTACCTCAACTCCACTTTCCTGCCCAATCCCCATATCCTTCGATTCCCCTAGAGTCTAAAAATCTATCTATCTCAGCATCCACAGTCATTTGTGGTAGAGAATTCCAAACATTCACAACCCTCTAGGTAAAGAAATTCCTCATCTCAGTCTTAAATGGCCAACCCCTTATCCTGAGACTATGCCCCCTAAGTTAGTGTGTCTCCAGCCTGGGGAAACAACCTCTCAGCATCTACCCTGTCAATCCCCCTCAGAATCTAGTGAACCTTCGTTGCA
This sequence comes from Somniosus microcephalus, assembly GCF_052327205.1. Taxonomy (NCBI): domain Eukaryota; kingdom Metazoa; phylum Chordata; class Chondrichthyes; order Squaliformes; family Somniosidae; genus Somniosus; species Somniosus microcephalus. The sequence continues at coordinate 100,960,034 of NC_140988.1, forward strand.
CTGCCTCTAAGGCAAGTATGTTGTTTCTCAGATAAGGATACCAAAACTGTGCACAGTACTCCAGGTGCGGTTTCACCAAGGCCTTGTACAATTTTAGTAAGACTTCTTCACTCTTGTACCGCAACCCCCTTGCAATAATGGCCAACAAGCCATTTTCCTTCCTAATTGCTTGCTGTATCTGCATACTAACTTTGTGTTTTCTATATGAGGACACCTAAATCGCTCTGAACACCACCATTTAAAAAATATACTGTTTTTCTATTCTTCCTATCAAAGTGTAATACTTTGACCAAGTATTTTTTAAGTAGATATATTATAAGCACTTTAAAAAGTGGCCAGCAGGTTTCCAGGCTGCAAAGAGCAGCCAACAAGCCTGGGGAGCGGAAGCATTCAGAGGCAAGTGACAGTAGCGCTACAGGTCCCAAGATTCCCTCATGATGATGGCCAGCACTTTGCAGATTTTACGGAAGATCCTTTCTAACCCAGTATGTAAAAAAGCCCCAACAAGGGAGTATTCAATATTGGATCTAGCAACGGGGAATGAACCAGAGCAGATAAGAGAAGTAAAAGTAGGGGAACATCTAGGCAATAGTGACCAAAATATAATACACTTTAAGATGATAATTGAGACGGACATAAGAATGACGAAAACCAGGTAAATAGACTGGAGAAAAGCTGATTTTGAGGGGCTGTGACTAAAACTTGGGGGAAAAAAAGGGCAACAATATTGGCAAACAACGATGTAGAACAGCAATGGGAAACATTTAAAATGGTGTTCAACAGAGTGCAGGATAAATATATTCTGCTGAAAGGAAAGAACAAACTAAACAATAATGAGACTCCATGGATGGATAAAGCCATGAGGGAACAATTGAGGGTAAAGAAAGAGGCATACATTAAGTACGTGGACAGCAGGGGAGTGCGTGATAAGGGAGAACATGAAAAGATTAGAAGTCAAAAAAACAATTAAGGAGGCAAAGAGGAACTATGAAATTAAATTATCAAGGAACATAAAACAAAATAGCAAAATATTTTACAGGCACATCAATAAAAAAAAGGAAGTTTGGGATGGTAATAGGGCCATTAAAGGATAGACAGGATTGTTGTGTATGTACCTTTAAGAGAATAACTGGTCTCAGACTGCAGTACCGGCAGTGACCACCCCTGTATAAAAGGCGCTATTGAGCCTCTGTGTTTTTAGTTTCACTATTGACTTCCACCAGTAAAGACTTACTTTGTTCACTCCTGCTGTCCGTGTCTCAATTATTCACGAACGTAACACTGGCGACGAGTAAGAAACGAACTTACCTGCAACTCGGCAGCACCTCAGACGACGTTATTGAAGGTCGAAGCCAGAAGAAAGAAAATAAATAAATAAATAAAATCCAAAGAAACTCGAGAAATGGGCGTCGACCGTGGGCAACCGCCCTCCAAATCGTCGGATTGGAAACTTGCAGGAGAGACTGTCCAGAGCCAGGCTTGGTTCCTCGGTCTGTGGTTTCCCAGCTAATTGGGCTGGTGGCAGGTAGTGCACTGATCCTTCCTGGGCTGCGGCGGGCTGAAGCTCGATCGGGTGGCTTTTCAACGGGGCCGGGCAGCGAGTCGGGAAGCAAAGAGAGAGAGGGTGGAGCACACAGGGCGCGGCCGGTGCTTCGGAGCCAGGCAGCGTTCGGACCTAAGAAGAGGGAGGGAAGTGTCCCAGAGGGTCCGCTCCACGACGGGAAAATAAGAAAAAAAAATCAATATTAAACGCGCAAGAAACCGTGGAAAGCAGCGCTAACAACAGCGGGGAAGAAGGCAAAGCGCGGGAGGCGCCGTTTTAGATTTGCAAGATGCCGAAGACTGGCTGTATCATTGCTTTTGATAATACAATAGAGGACTGGACCACGTATGTGGAAAGAATCGAGGTATATTTCGAGGCAAACGAAATAGCGGAGGGGAAAAAGGCATCGATATTGCTAAACTTAATGGGCGCTAGAACGTACAGCCTATTGCGGGACCTGATTACTCCAGCCAAACCGAAGGCGAAGAGTTTTAACGAAATTGTTGCTGTCCTACAGGAACACTTAAACCCTGCACCGCTGTTGATAGCAGAACGATTTAAATTCCACAGGAGAACTCAGCACAAAGATGAGAGCAATGCTGAGTATCTTACGGAACTACGCAAGCTATCAAAGTACTGCCAGTTCGGAGCAGGACTGGCAGATACCCTACGGGACAAATTTGTCTGTGGACTCCTGAGTGAAGGAACACGGAAGAAGTTACTCTCAGAGAAAGAGCTGACACTAGATAAGGCTTTCAGCGTGGCAGTATCGTATGAAGCAGCAGCCAGGGGAGCTGCAGAAATTCAACAAAAACCACAGGAATACGGCACCCACGAAATGACACGGGGATTTGCAAAATGTTATCGCTGCGGCAGAACTAACCATGACCAGAAGGACTGCTGGTCCAAAGACAAAATATGCAGGCAATGCGGGAAGATGGGACACATTGCACGAGTTTGCAGGTCTGGGAAGAAGACCAACGACAACAAAAAGGCTACTAAGGAACCGTACAAGAAAGTACAAAAGATGACGGACAGTGGTTCCAAAGACCAGATGAGCAATAGTGAATCCGGGAACAGGAGACTAAGCTGTCTCAAACTTCACAATGTAATCGCAAAAGAGGATCACCGAACCATTTGGGTCACCCTCACGATAACAGGGTCCCAAGTTAAAATGGAATTGGATACAGGATCAGCGCTAACCGTCATGAATCGACGAGACTATGAGCGGCTATTTTCACACATACCCTTGAGAGAGACATCCATCGTCTTGACGACGTATACGGGGCAAAAAGTATACCCCAGAGGAAAAATAAGGGTGCCTGTTGAATACAACGGCAAGAAAATACGGAAATTGTATCTCTAAATACTGCCAAATGGTGGACCACCGTTATTGGGACGGGAATGGATCAGGAAGATAAACTTAGATTGGCACTCCATTCATGCAATGACGGTGGACGGTAAAAAAGATGAAGACGTCACTCCTGGACGATTGTCAACAATCTTAGCTAACGCCAAAGAGGTATTTCAACAAGAACTGGGCACGCTTAAAGGCGTAACCGCCTCGATAAAAATAGAAGAGAATGCAGTTCCCAAGTTTTTCAAAGCAAGACCGGTACCATATGCAATTCGCCCAGCTGTCGAGGCAGAGCTGGAGAATCTGGAGAAGGCGGGCGTGTTGTCTAAGGTCGACTGGAGCGAGTGGGCGACACCCATCGTTCCTGTCATGAAGAAAACGTTAAGCAATAAGTCCGGGGAGCCAAGGAAGATTCGCATCTGTGGGGATTTCAAGGTGACGGTGAACCCGGTCCTTCACACAGTACAATATCCTCTTCCAAGGATAGAAGACATATTCGTCTCACTGTCTGGAGGGAAGCGTTTTACAAAAATTGACCTAGCACAAGCATATTTGCAGATGGAGGTTGAGGAGTCCTCTAGGAAGTATCTCACGATAAACACTCACAAAGGTCTTTACCAGTATCATCGATTGGTATTCGGAGTAGCATCGGCTCCGGCGATATGGCAAAGAGCGATGGAACAAGTCCTGCAAGGGATTCCGGGGACTCAGTGTTACTTGGACGACATCCTTGTAACAGCTGAAGATGACAGTGAACACCTTAACAACCTAGAACAGGTGCTCACTAGACTACGGGAACATGGGCTGTGAGCCAACCGCCCCAAGTGCGAATTTTTAAAGAAACAGATATCGTATTGTGGCCACGTGATTGATGAAGAGGTGTTACATAAGTCCCCTGACAAAATTGAAGCGGTTGTTAAGGCCCCAGCGCCTGAAAATGTGTCACAACCGAGGTCATTCCTCGGATTGGTGAATTACTATCATAAGTTTTTGCCGAATTTGTCGACAATTCTGCACCCACTGAACGCCCTGCTACGAACAGGGGTAGCATGGAAATGGAGCGATGAATGTAAGCGTGCTTTTCAGAAGAGTAAGGACTTAATCACTTCGAAGGAAGTATTGGCTCACTACAACCCAGCACTACCAATCAGGCTGGCGTGTGATGTGTCTCCCTACGGCATTGGGGCGGTACTGTCACATAAATTCCTTGATGGTTTAGAGAGGCCGATAGCTTTTGCGTCACGCTCGTTAACTTCTGCCGAGCGTAACTACGCCCAGATTGACAGGGAGGCCCTCAGCCTAGTGTGGGGGGTGAAGAAGTTCAATCACTACCTGCATGGTCAAAAATTTACACTATTAACCGATCATCAACCTCTTGTCTCCATTTTCAACCCTCAGAAGGGCGTACCGATAATGACAGCGCAACGGCTGCAGAGCTGGTCCCTTTTCCTAGGGGCACACCAATATGACATCGAGTACAAAGGAACTAAACAGCATGGAAATGCTGATGGATTGTCACGTCTACCATTGCCGACGGTGGAAGAAGACGACCTTGCAGTGGATCCAATGGAGTTATTCCACTTGACCATAGTCGAATGTCTCCCTGTGACGAATGCAAACATAGAAAAGGAAACACGGAATGACCCGACACTATCACGGGTCTATGATTTAACGGTGAAGGGATGGCCAGCACATGGCGAACCACTGCTGCCAGCATTCTTGCCGAGAAGAGAACAGCTGTCAGTGTGCAGAGGAACCTTGATGTGTGGATCCAGAGTAGTAATTCTACCTAAGTTGACGGATAGAGTGCTCAATGAGCTTCATGAGGGTCATCTGGGACAGGGTCACTGGCAAGGCTTGGAAGCTAAGCAGAGCCAGGCCTGGTTAGTACCTGGAGGGGTGACCATCAGGGAAGACCAGGTGCAGAAGGTCACGGAAGGAGCCCCGAGGAGGGGTGGTTGGTGAGAAGGTCACGGAAGGAGCCCCGGGAGGGGCGGCTGGTGAGCAGGCCCGGGCATTGGGCTGAAGATTGTCGGACAGGAGGAATGGTGGAAATGGAATGGCGGCGCGCACAGACGCAGCGGCTTTGCTTCTCCCAGGACGGTGCTATTTACGTTTAATGTTAATGTTATTTGTACTGGACTCATGGGGGCTTGCAAGATCACATTTCGTTGTTCATGTACTTGTGCAATGACAATAAAAGTTGAATTATTATTAAATGAAGAGCTTAGCCAGAGCGTTTGTGTGGTGGCCGGGAATCGATAGAGAAATCGAAGAGATGACCAAGAGCTGTACAGGATGCCAGAAGGTCCAAAACGCCCCACCACAAGCTCCTCTGCATCCATGGGAGTGGCCCTCATCTCCATGGCAAAGGGTGCACATTGATTTTGCTGGTCCCTTCATGGACTCGATGTTTTTAATTGCGGTGGGTGCACATTCAAAGTGGCCAGAGGTAATAAAAATGTCCTCAACCACCACGGAAAAAACTATCAGAGTTTTACGAACCATATTCGCCAGCAATGGGCTGCCTGAACAGATTTGCTCTGACAATGGACCACAGTTTGTGTCTGAAGAGTTCCGGAGTTTCTTAAAGAACAATGGTGTTAAGCATTACACATCTGCCCCATATCATCCAGCCACTAATGGATTGGCCGAGAGGTTTGTCCAAACATTCAAGAAGGCTATCAAGGCAATGTGTAATGAAGATATACCCCTACAACACAAGGTGGACAACTTCTTGTTTGCCGACCGGAATGCGACACATGCGGTTACCAACCAAACTCCAGCCATGATGTTCTTCAATCGAAGACTACGATGTCGCTTGGATTTGGTTAAGCCAAACGTCCGAAGAGATGTGGAGAACAGGCAGTTTCAGAATATGAATGAAAGGCCGACCAGGAGTTTTAAGATAGGTCAACCAGTTTTGGCCCGGGACTACCGCACTGAGAAATGGCAGCCAGGAACGATTTGTACACGACAAGGACCTCTCATGTATACCGTGGACGTTGGGGAGAGCATTGTAAGACGCCATGCTGACCAGATTCTAGAGTCACGGGAAAACGTCAACTCCACACCACGATCTGATACACCTGGTAATGAAATCGACGTTCCAATTGCAGCTACCGCAGAACCGGTAATATTGGAAGCAGATGAACCAAACAACGACATTGATCCCGACTCAACATTGCCAGAAGAACCTGATACCCCAGAGGCGTTATCCAGACAGAATCAGGAAGCCTCCTCAAAGACTGAACTTATAATTGCTTAAACTTAACCAATGTATCTAGCAACAGTAATTGTGATTGTAACTAGTTATCATTTAGTTGTTAAATGAATGTTATGTACTGTTTATCTAAAAGGGGAGGAATTGTTGTGTATGTACCTTTAAGAGAATAACTGGTCTCAGACTGCAGTACCGGCAGTGACCACCCCTGTATAAAAGGCGCTATTGAGCCTATGTTTTTAGTTTCACTATTGACTTCCACCAGTAAAGACTTACTTTGTTCACTCCTGCTGTCCGTGTCTCAATTATTCACCGACGTAACAAGGATAATACCACAGGTAACGATAGATGGCAGAAATATTAAATAATTATTTCGCTACAGTATTTACCAGGGAGATAGAACAGGTGGACATGACATTGGATGATGAGATTAGTAATGAGATAAGTGCATTTAAAATAAAAAAAGGAATCAAACTCAAAGAGGATAAAACCCCTGGTCTGGATGGATTGCATCCATGCATTTTTAAGTAATCTAGGGAAGAGATAGCAGAGACATTAATATGCATTTTAAATAATTCATTAGAAAAAGGTGCAGTGCCAGAAGACTGGCGGATAGCTAATGTAATACCGATATTTAAAAAGGGGGATAGAACATTTCCAGGAAATTATACACCAGTCAACTTAACATCGGAAAAATAATGGAATCCCTACTAAAGGAGAAAATAGAAGAGCATCTAGAAACCAAAAATATAATAATGAATAGTCAGCATGGATTTCAAAAGGGAAAGTCTTGCTTGGCCAATCTTATTGAATTTTTTGAAGAGGTAACAGAGCAGACAATGGTAATGCAGTAGATGTAATTTATCTGTATTTTCAAAAGGCCTTCAATATGGTACCACATAATAGACTGATGAACAAGGTCAGAGAATGCGGAGTCAGGGGGCAAGTAGCAGAATGGATTGCTGGCCGGCTTCAGGACAGAAAGCAGAGAGTAGGAATAAAGGGTAGCTATTCACAGTGGCAGAAGGTGGGTAGTGGTGTTCCACAAGGATCAGTGCTGGGACCATTGCTGTTCACAATTTACATTAACAATTTAGACTTTGGAATCAAAAACAAAATTTATAAATGACACCAAATTGGGGGGATAGTCAATACTGAGGAGGACTGCAACAAATTACAGGAGGACATTAATAAACTTGCAGAATGGGCATATAATTGGCAAATGAAGTTCAACACAGATAAATGTGAGGTATTACATTTTGGTAGGAAGAATAGGGAGGTCACTTATCACTTGGAGGGTGCGAGTCTAGGTGGGGTAGAGGAACAGAGGGATCTTGGAGCACAAATACACAAATCACGAAAAGTTACGACACAAGTTAGCAATGCTATAAAGCAAAAGCAAACCAAGCACTAGGGCTTATTTCTAGAGGGATAGAATTGAAAAGTAGGGAAGTTATGCTAAACTTGTATCAGACCTTGGTTAGACCACACTTGGAGTACTGCATACAGTTTTGGTTGCCATATTATAAAAAGGATTTTGAGGCACTGGAGGCTGCAGAGAAGATTTACAAGGATGGTACCAGAAATGCGAGGGTATACATATCAGGAAAGGATGAACAGGCTGGGTCTCTTTTCTCTTGAAAAAAGGCTGAGGGGTGACCTAATAGAGGTCTTTAAAATTATGAAAGGTTTTGATAGAGTGGATACAGAGAGAGGCCTAGAAATTCAGTATCGCCATGTTTGGGGCGCTATAGTCGAGCGTGCGCTAAATTTAGCGCCCGGCGCAAATTATCGCCACCTTCAGCGAAATTGACTTGTTTCGCCCCAAGAGGTTCTTGCTAAAGCAGGCGCTGCACGACTATCCTAAGGCGCTAAGCCGGAGAGGCGAGGCGCTACCACCGAGGGCGGGCGCAGCGCAGGTGCGGCCAGTTAGCGATTGCAGGCAGACACGCTGGCGCCGGTCACCTCTTAAAGGGGGAGGGTCGATTTGGCTTGCAGCCACGCCCTGCACATTGGAGCCCTGATTCTCGGCCTGGACAGACCTGCTGCGACATTGTAACGCCTAGGACCATGGAGAGGGCCAGGGAGCGAGCGCAGCGGTTCAGTGAGGGGGCCCTGAAGGTTCTGGTTGGCGCAGTGGAGCGCAGGCGATCTATCCTGTTTCCGGACAGTGGCAGGAGGCCGCTGCCCAACGAATATCGAAAAGCTTGGAGGGAGGTGGCACACAGAGTAACCTCCAGCAGCATGGTACCTAGGACCCCAGTGCAATGCAGGAAAAAGTTCAACGACCTCACTCGGGTTGTCAGGGCGAGTACCCTTTCCAGTATCCTCTTCATCCCTGCATGTGCACCTCACTTTATGGCCAAAGGGTCCTGAAAGCCCCAATGCCCAGCCCTCATCCAACACCTATGGGCCTTTCATGAAACTCACATGCACATTCACCACTTTACATACTAAGGGCTATTCCACCATGGGAGGCAGTGCAGCCAAGATCATGGATTCACACTGTAAGGGCTATTCCACCATGGGAGGCAGTGCAGCCAAGATCAGGGCTTCACACTGTACTGAGAGCCCGTCCTTTCTCTTGCAGGGCAAGCTGGCGCACAATAGGAGGCAGCAGCAATGGACCGGGGGAGGCCGTCCTGAACTTAAAGACCTCAGCGATCTGGAGCAGCGAGTGAAACGGATTATGGCAGGCCGGATGATTGGCCCCGTCGCCATTGGAGATGCTGATCCCGTTCTGGACAGCAATGGTAAGGTCACCTTTTTGACCTCTCTCCTTCCACTTGTACCTCACACCAGCATCCTTTGCCACTATCGAACCAATACAGTGCATTGCAGCACTCATGCCTCCCTTGCTGCTGCCCTGTCCTCACGCTAAAGCAACTCTTGTACCTCCCTGCTTTCAGATGCTGATTCACCAGGTGAGGAGGCGGGCCCTCAAGCTGCCACTGTGAGTGATTCTGAAGGCGAGGAGGAGGAAGAGGAAGCCAGACCATCAGTGCCACCCTCAGCCGAAGCAGCCCATGGCCATAATGGGGACACGTCTTCCCTGGAGGGGAGCAGGGGGAAAGGGTCTGAGGAGGGTGAAGCTCTGGGGCCCTGCGGGCTGCAGCAACGTTGGGGGGGGGGGGGGGTGTAGGGAAGCTCGACGGCCTTCTCCCCGGAGGGAGAGTCTGGCCTCCAGTCCTGCTACAGTGAACGCAGAGGAGGTGCGGCTCCTCGCTGAAATGGGCGCCCAGGCGGAGCACAGGCACACTGAGCTCATGGCTGCAGTGGCAAGGATGCCTGACTCCATAGAGTCACTGGCAAGGAGTGTACAGGAATTCGGGGCAGCACAGGCAAGGAGTCTGCAGGACCTCGGTGCAGCACAGGCGGCTTCCACGCAAGTACTTAGTCATGCCATGCAGTCAGTGGCTGGTCTGATGCAGACACAGATTAGGGCCACACGAGCACTAACTGCTGCCACCCTCGCTGGATCGGGCAGGATTCGCCGGGGCCCTCGCCGCGCTGCAGCAGGCCAGCAGTCTGTGCTTCAGCAGATTGCTCCGCATGCTTCAGTGCTGCCCCGTGCGAGTGCCAGTGTGTTGTCCGACCAGGGAGTGCCTGTGCTCTGTCAGGATGCCAACACTGTCACTCCTCCACTGCAGCTGCCACTCATGCAGAGTTGGAGCAGTCAGCAGCCGGGCCCTCCAGGCCCAGAGCTGATCCAGGCCGTCCCCCAAGGGCATCTGCCGACTCACTTTCTGACACTCAGCAGCCTTCCCCCAGCCTTGCTGCAGCCACTGGGGTCCCATTGCGGAGGAGCTGCAGGGTGGGAAGGGGCCAATCTCACAAGCGAAGCAGATCACCCTTGCAGGCCAAAAAGTAGGAGGTGTGGCAAAATGCTGTGAATTTTTTTACTGAAGGCCGAGGATCATGGTCATTTTTGGTTAACTCTTTTGTTCATTGTCTCCAGGTTGTGAGAGCCAGTTATGTGTTTGACTTTTTTTGGGGGTTTCTCTGTATTTGTTTGTCATGCGGGAAGGGCACAGAGTTTGTTCAAAAAATAATTGTCTTTATTCCGATTGTGCATGTTTGCTCTTTGAACTATTTGTTGCCTTGACCGGCTCAGGGTTTGCGGAACGGTTCCATTCATGTTCTTTCAATGGCACAAGCCATTCCCTCAGAAGGGGCCTAGAACCGACTTGCAATAAGCCGCTGACGGATGGCCCTTGCACTTTGTGCCTCCCTCCCGTCTTGGTGCTCCTCCTCCTCCTCCTCCGGTGGTCCTCCAATGTCTGCTGGCAGTGGCCGAGTCCTGAGGATAGCCAGGTTGTGCAGCATGCAGCACACTACAACGAAATGGGAGACTCGTTCAGGCGAGTACTGAAGGGCTCCCCCGGAATGGTCCAGACAGCGGAACCATTGCTTTAGCACACTGATTGTGTGCTCAATGATGTTCCTGGTCGCTTGATGGCTCACATTGTATCGTTCTTCAGCAGGGGTGCTGGTCGCACGGAGCGGGGTCATCAGCCAGGTGCACAAAGGATAGCCCTTGTCCCCGAGAAGCCAACCTCCTGGGTGAGCCGGGGCTTCGAAAAGGTCTGCCACAGAAGTCTGACGCAGGATGAAGGCGTCGTGGCTGCTGCCTGGAAAGCGGGCATTGACAGCTAGTATCAGCTGTCTGTGGTCACACACCAACTGCATGTTCAATGAATGGAACCCCTTCTGGTTGCGGTAATCCTCGGCATTCTCTAGAGGCGCCCGCAAAGCCACATGCGTGCAGTCAATGGCACCCTGGACCATAGGGAAGCCCGCTATTCTTGCAAATCCCGTTGCGCGCTCTTGCTGCTTGTCCAGGGTCATGGGGAAGGAAATGTACTGACGTCTCCTTTTGAAGAGGGCATTCGTGACTTGGCGGATGCAGCAATGCACCACGAACTGGGAGACATTGGCAATGCCCCCAGTAGCGGATTGGAAGGAGCCGGTGGCATAGAAGTTGAGAGCCACTGTCACCTTCACTGCCACCAACAGAGACGCCCTGCTCCTCAGCTGAGGCTGCAGATCTGTCTGAAGCAGGTGGCAGAGCTCAGTGACCACCTCCCTTCTGAATCGAAGCCTCCGAATACACTGCTCCTCAGACATGTTGAGGTATGAGAACTGCTGGCGGTATACCCTGGGAGGGCAAGGCCTCCTGTGCCGACGCCTGTTGGCCCTCCTCCGTCTGGCCATGATTGGCACTCTCTCTCGGCGTCTCTAAGCCCTCTCAATGCAATGGAGAAACCCAACGTTTCCACCCATTGCAGACCCCATAATATGTGGCCACTCAAGGCTATGGCACTGAAAAATCAATCCAACTGCAAAGTTCTGGGCTGAAGCCTGAAGTACCTGTGCGAGTGCTGCCTCAATGCAGAAAGCTCTCTCCCTTTGTCTCTCTGCAAATCTCTCTCTCTCACAGAAGGAGTGGTCCAAAAATGGCTACCACTAAAAAGCCAGGAAGAGCCCCCTTTAAATAGCGCCCCCCCAGCCCCACAGCGACTGGGAACCATTCCAGTCAACCAGTCGCTAGGAGCGCCAGGCGGAAAGAAGGGGAGCGCCACTGAAGTTCCGGTTCGGGGCGCACCAAGGGCGTTGCACCATGAAATGACATAAGGATCTGCGCGCGCAGCTGAGCGGGCGTTGCGGTTTTGCGCCGCCGCTAAATGTCCGCTCAATTTCGCGAGAGGCGCAGGTCTCGCCGCGCCCGGGCGCTAGCCGCTTCGCGCCCCACTTATCGCCCTCTTAAGGCGCTAGCGGCTGGCGCTAACAACTGAATTTCTCCCCCAGAATGTTTCCACTTGTGGGGAAGAGTATAACTAGAGGCCATCAATATAAGATAGTTACCAAGAAATCTAATAGAGAATTCAGAAGAAACCTCTTTATCCAAAGAGTGGTGAGAACGTAGAACTCGCTACCACAGGGAGTGGTTGAAGCAAACAGTATAGGTGCATTTAAGGGGAGGGAAAAGGAAATAGAGGGTTATGCTGATATATTTAGATGAGGAAAGACGGGAGGAGGCTCATGTGGAGCATAATCGCCGGTATGGACTGGTTGGGCCGAATGGCCTGTTTCTGTGCCGTATATCCTATGTAAGATACAACTGTCTTGCCTATTTTCAAGACCGGTGACAAACAAGCCTGGGTAATTACAGACCACAATTGGAAAAATAATGGAATCAATCATTAGTGACCAACTTGAGGATTGGCTACATAAAAATAGCCTAGTGTTGCAAAGAACACTTTCAGAATGGGGAGATCCTACCTGACCAATCTACTTGGCTTTTTTTTTTTGAGTAAGTGACAACCCAAATCAACGTTGGAAAGATTTAGTGTACCTGCATTTCCAAAAAGCCTTGGAAATAGATCTACACGAATGGCTGCTGCACAAGGTTAAGGTAGTGGGTAACATTGGTAAAATTTGGGAGGTGAATAAGGAATTGATTGAAAGCGTGGAAGTAAAAAGGTACTAGTTAGGGTAAATTGTCAAATTTAGCAAGTGCACTGTAGAGTGCCGAAGAATCAATGCTGGAGTCCGTTCTGTTTCTGATCTATACAAGTAACTTGGATGCAAAAACACAACCTAAATTGGTCAAATTTAAAGATACCAAACTAGGGTGGAATGGTTGGGGGGTGGTGTTTGCAGTCGATTCCAAAGACGCAGCCAAGGAGTTCTAGAAGGTCCTAGACAATATTTGCAAGTGGTGACAGTTGAAATTAAATGGATAGGTGCAAGGTCTTATGCACTGAAAGAAAAAGGGGGCAAAGTTACTTACTGTACTAGGTTATTTATTTAATGAATGGCATTGAACTAACTTGGGTAAAGGCCAAGAGATCTGGGAGTGATAAACTCAACGACTATGTTTAGTCATCTAGCGCAGCAATCAAGAAAGAAAATAGAATGTTGAACTATATTTCTAAATAAAGAGAGAATTAATTTGAGGCAGTCATGTTGAAGCTTCACAGTACTTTTGTCAGGCTACACCCTGACTACTATGTTCAGAGTTGGCCTTCGAGACAAACGGGATGTATTCATCACAGTTCTAGTCTCCCCTCAATGTGCAGTAGTTGATGGTCATCCTCATCTATTTTCCATCAATTCAGGTTCCCCAAAGCTCTGCTCCTTCACTATATCAATGATCGCATCCAACCTTATCTACTCTTTTATTGCTGATTCTATTCTACATTTACCAACTTTCTTCATATTCTCTGCACACAACCTTCATTTTTTTTTAATGCAGGGATGGAATCACTACATCTAAATCTCCTGCATGCGCTTCAAAAGGGCTAAAAATATTTTGCTTTTCAATTCTTCAAAGACACAGTTTATGTCTCCTAAAAGTCTAAGCAACAGCGACAATGAATTATCTTAGCTGGCTCCATCCTTACTCCTCCATCTGACAACGTTCTCTTCTGAAGGAACCCGCACATCTCCTCCATTGTTAAAGGTGCCTCCAATATGTTTGGTTTCCTCTGTCATGTCAAATGATTCTTTAGCAAAACTCAATTCAGTAAAAAGTCCAAATCTATTTAATACTTGAATACTACTCTTGTATCTTGGGAGGATCTTCCTCCACATTCCTGGATAGATTCTAAGAAAATGCTGAACATCTGACAGGTGATCTTTCGCGATTCCAGTCTTGAACCCTTTTTCTAGCTTCCAATCACAGCCTTTCTGGTCTCTCAGTTCATCACCATTACTATCCCACCGTTCTTATGAGCTTTGTTCTTGCACCTTACAAGTTCCAAATGTGCAATTTTTACATGCTTTTCCTGTTCCTTGCATTTTCACTATGTTCAAATCAAGATTTATTGCACCATCTCTTATTCAAACTCAGTTTTTCCAAGGGCTTCAATACTGTGGAATGCCAGAGTCCTTCAGTCTTCTCTAGAGGCTTTTAAAACTCAAGCTTGGCATCACCTTAATTTACCTCACACCTTCCCCCCCCCCCCCACTCTTTTTAACTTTGGTGGTGCCCTGCACTATGGACAATAGGCCTTCACCCTTGACTTCTCCATTTATACCAAAAGTGTGTTCATTTCTCAGGCTTAGTTACCTGGCAGTGCAACCTGCAGGATCATGGGACAATCACAGCAGAAAATCTGAAGCAGATGAACATCATGTTCGTTGTAAAACAGGAGAATTTGGAGTGTCCATCGAGATCCAAGAAAGCCCACAAGCAGCTGGATTTTTAAAATCCTATTTTCAAGGATCACATCAAAAATTCAATGCAACTCAGGCAAGCCCTGAGGACAAATCAAAAGCTTGCTAACAGATAAGAGATGGGGAATTTTTTTGTAAAAAAATGCAGACGCAAAAGCCAGAAAATGCTGGAAATACACAGGTCTCTTATACTGAAAAGATAGGTGAACATATTGAATACAGACCCTTCCTCAGAACTGAACAGGGTTGGTTTATGATCTGAGCCTGCACTTCAGTAACTTCTGCCTTTAGCCATCACCTCCATTTTCCTACCAATTCATATTGCACATTATTCCTTTCTGTTTTATTCAACCATTGTGCTTTGAAACATTTCTTCAGAGCCTGAGTGAAATTACCTTAGTATATAATTCAGCACATTTCACCCCTTTCTAGCTTTAAAAAAAGTTTTCAGTAATCCAGTACTTGGGATAGAGTTCCTGCTCCTTTACCCCATTAACATCAGTGCAATCAATGTGGAATCGGCCAAACCAGCGCAAAAGATCAGGGCGTTTTAAACGCAAGTGAATTACGCCCCAATCCATTTACATTCGAGTTTCCGTGACCTTTTATGCTAGTTCAGCAATCAATTTGCCCGGTACAGGCCCCACCCAAAAAACTGGCCACACCTCCAGGATGAAATTGCAAGTTTCCACCAACTGCGCTGTGAAGGAATTCTACTATATAACCTTTTTAGAAAAATATACTATATAACCTAAATACACGATAACCATTTTAGAAAAATACACTATGTAACATTTTTAAAAACATAAGCTGGATTTGGAAATCTTACCTTCTGAAAGAATTCTGGCCTCTTTGAGATAAGACAGTGGTTAACCCTGAAGAGTACCTTATAAGGAACTCTACCTTATAAATGCTTTAAAAACATGACAAACTGGGTTTGGAAATTTAGAAACCTAACTATGAAATAGCTATGAAAGAATTCTGGCTATTGAAACAGGACAAGTTGTTGACCCTGAATAAGTAACCTAATTGAAACAGAAGAATGGGTGGCCCCGAATGGGTAACCTTATTAAAACAAGTCAATGGTCAACCCTGGATAAATGATCTTGATTAAAACCTCTTGAGACTGGCATGAGGTAAGGTACATCTGCCCTTTGCACATATATGGTAAACTCCCAATAGCTATTGATGCTGTGACAGTAGGAAATACAGGGATCAGCTAAAAGATGGTTAGTGATAATTAACTTGGATCAACAGAAACCTTATGAAAAACAACTGAAAAAGGGGTATAAATATTGGAGTCTCAAGTGAGATAATCAGACTCGCTTTAATCGGGCAAAGCGATTCTCGACTAGAGGCGGCTCTGTGGTCTTCCACTCTTTGAACCTCAGGGGTCGAAAGTAATTTGATACTGATGGATATCCTGTATAGAAAAGTTTAAGAACTGTAATACTGTAGCGAAGTTAAGATTTAAAAGTAAGATTCTCTGTTAAAAATAAGATCGTATTTTTTCTCTTTTTAGAACCATTAACGTTGCGATTGACTGATTCACCAACTGTAAATTGCATGTCGGTTCTTTTAATAAATCTCTTTTTTTTAGAATTGTCTCACATAAGTCTTCTGCATCAATAACTCGCAAACCCAATCTCTGTACACTCTTTGGTGAAGAGGTACAATTTCTGAGGGGAGATCTCCAGACCCTTATAATATTCGGGATGTTATTGTCTGGCTAAACTTACTAAAGGTGCTATCTGGAGGACAGTAACATTCTTGGGTTGCTCCTTTCCTTTAGGGAGAGATAGACTGGACCATTAGACCCAGTTAAGCGTCTTTAGGATTCAGCTACCTCAACCTTTAGTTGAAAGTGAGCATCTGAGAAATACGCCTGATCCGGGATAGCCCCAAAGGGGCTAGAACAAGTAAATATCCTTTCAGCGCTGTCTAGGGAAGGCTCTTGAAATTGCACTAAGTTTCTTAGGCACACAGGCGCTTGTAGTCACATTTTAAAGTTTTTCCATATCAAAAAATATTTAATTTACTAAGAAACGGACTAGTGTACACCAATAAAAGTAGTAAATGGTTGAGTACAGTTTTTTAAAGTAATCAGGTTACTCACAAATGGAGGACAGGACACATTAAAAATGCTTATTTTTTGTGATAAACCCATTTTCAGCTGTATTAATAAAAGTCAATCAATTAGCACTCCTAAATACATCAATGAATACTTTATAACGGAAAGAAAAAAATAATGATTATGTTCTATTATGCTGCTCGATTGCGCTGGTTCATGGAAGATTAGAAGTTTATGATTATGCAAATAATTATCGGAAACTTGAACTCTAACCTAACCAGTGTAATTTCAAGTGCATTTTGGGTGCAATCTCCTGATTACGCCAAAAGCAGAACCTCTCCCCTTGATTTTTTTTAAAGTAACAGTTCGCATCTCTGACCTGCGACCTTCACCTGTTGTGCTTCCCTCTTGATTTTGATCAATTCTATAAAGGGGCTCACCTGCCTTCCATTTTCAGTTCAGAGAAACGTTCTCTGTCCGAAACACCAACCCTACCTTTTTGAATGGTGACAGACTTGTGTGTATTTCTAGTATTTTCTATTTTCCTCTTTTTGCAGCAAGTGAGAAGGGAGATTCATATTAATATCATACCATCAAAACTATCACATTGTGATTCTTCACAATGGTTATGTGGTCAGAGACTGTAACGAACACTACTTGGTGCCACAAGGATTTAACAGAAAAATAATACTGCAGGAACTAATGCAATATTTTGTTTAAAATAGCTTGTGCACCAGAAGCAGAACATATACCGCATGGGTACTTCCTAACGCAAGTTTTTCCAAACACAATAATATTAATCATTCATAAGATACTGTTCCAATTATTGTTCATCTTTGCTTCAGGCTTCACTTCTAAGCTGCCCCAACCTATGCAATAGTGTTCATAATTTCAGATAATCCACATATTAAATAAATAATTGGTTTAAAAACTTGCCTCAAGTGTTTGTGGTAACAGGAACAGCAGGTTACAAATAGCATTAGTAATATGCATGCATTTGGAATGGTTAACTGACCAAAGCCCTGTAGATATTAGAGATATATCCAAGAGATGGAGCAGAAGAGTGGAATAGAAAACATAGCCAAGAAAAGAATGGAGAAATAGAGAGAATTTAAAAAAAAAACCTTCAGAAACCATACTTGTAGCATTTCCTTGAAAATATCTGTATTTAATTACCAACATCTCTCAATTGTTGTACATAGAATGCCTTAATTGGTATTCGTCCATTTGGCCATACAGGCCAACACGATGAATGTGACTTCCTTTCATGACAGCACCATATCTACATTTACAAAGTCATCAACACAGAACAGTTGTCAAACTCATCCGAGAAAGAACGACTACGTGCATTCTAAAATAATTAGAATTTTGTTTGTAACAAGGTACTGCTCAGCACAAAAAAAAATTATTTCTTCAATGTAGCGTGTTTCCCCTCTTTTTGTCATGTATTTTCACAAGTTTACCACATATGCTCAGCTAGAAATTGAGAGAGGAGTTATAGAAGAAAACTATCAATTTTAGTTTTTCATCCTCAAAGGACCAGTCACCACATCTGTGGAACAATTAATTATGTATGTAGTATTTTTTTTAAACCAAGGCAAAACACAGCAAATCTCAGCTTACCTCAAACTCAGCATGTCTATGTATATCCTCTGCCCGCTGTCTGCTCAGGATAAACTCCGCCTCATTTGCTACCCTCACCAGGTGGTCTTTCATGGTATGGCATAGAAGTCTATGCAGGGAAAAAAATGCATCTCAGAAGCAAATTCTCAAGTAGTAAAAATATGAACTTTTACTGAATACTCCTGGCATTTAAAATAAACAAGCAAAATTCTATGAACAATCTTCTACCTTGTGGCTTATCTGTCTTGTATATAACAAGAGATTTTTTTTAAGTCACGAGGAAATGCATGCAGATTCTGTACATAAAAGTATTTTCATCTTAAAAAAACAGAATGCAAATATGCATATACAAGGAGAATAAATACAATTTGCATAAGTAAATATTTTCCAATTGTTTAAATACAAATCTGATCAAAATAGCAAAAAATTAGCACACACAAAAAAAAATAAAGTCTTGTTTTCTTCAGGAAAAATAAGCCCAACAATAAATCTCAATCTTTTTAAATTGGGATCTGACATTTTTAAAACCTTTTGATTTTAAAAGACACAGTTCATCAAAACAGAATTTACTTATAAAACTTTCGAACTGCTGGAGTTTCATCATGAGCTCCATTATTTATGAACACTATGGTTTTTGAGAATCCATTTTCTTACTCCAGCAAAATTAAATAAACAAGGATGGCTGATATGAAAGTCAATCTCAAAAGCTAGTTTTATGTTGGCATGGTTTCAAGTGTGTTAGTAAAAAAATGTAATTATATTGGCACCAATAAATTACTTAATTGCAAAAGGCATTTTTTCCCCAAATGTATTGCTTTTCACTCATCTGTCTCAATTTTGCATTACTGTTCACATCTGGAATTGTAAAACACAGATTTTTAAAAAGGATATTTACCTAAGACAAGCGCACTGTCCAAGCACAAGAACACTGGTCGGGGGAGGGAGGTAAAGGACGAGTTAATCTATGAAATAAGGCCTCTGCATCATCTTTGCTCTTGACCACATTCTGCACGTTGGCCTACATGGCTTTCTGGTATAGAAAACCACAGAATGTATAACAGTTCTCCACTCCTAAGAGTCAGGAAGACTTTTCATTTGGTTCAAAAGAGGAATAGGAATTGACTCGTGCTGATTCAGGTTCATTTCACGAAGAGCATTTACAAAACCAAAACATACATAATTATCCCCACAATGCAAGAACTGTTTGTCAGCACTATCACAAACACATCCAAGATTATTTTTTATGGTAGTGTTGGAGTCGCTAAAAATCAACAAGCTCTGAGACTTTTGTTGCAGCAAAGGCAAAACGCGTGTTACTTTATTCACTCTCCATGAGGACTGAGTCTCAGCCTTGTTGCAGGGCTATGACGTCATCACGCTACCGACGCTCTTAAAGGGATCCTGCCCCGATAACCCAACCCATTACGTACATATAACGACATTGGCTATACATTGTGAATTGTGTTATTGTCCCTATGTGGTCTCCGCCACATATGTCCCCCCAGAATTCACTAGCACTGGCAATGTCAGTCATTGGGGGGGCCGGATTACACAGTCGGAATGGCTCCTCAATTCCGGGGCGGGGTCCGGGGGGTTCATCGGAGGAACCTTGGGCGCTCGGTCGTGGACTGAGGGTGCAGAAACCGGAGGTCGGCCCTGCCTCGGGGGCTGTGCCAACTCAACAGGTTGGTCCAGATCCAGGTGGGCCGGCTTAAGGCGGTCCACGGAAATGCAGTCCGGCTTACTGTCGACATCCACTACGAAGGTCTTGTCCCCGGTTTCCAGGACGCGGAATGGTCCATTGTAGGGTGGCTGAAGAGGTCCCCGGTGGGCGTCGTGGCGGACGAAAACGTACTCCGCCGCACGAAGGTCGAGCGGAACGTGGGACTGCAGGAGGCCGTGCTGCGACATGAGCACCGGCGCGAAAACCTTGGCGTTGTCCAGAAGGTCGGACTGCTGACGGGCTGCGGACCAAGGTTCCATTGCGTTGGGGACGAAATCCCTGGGAACCCGCAGCGGCTGTCCGTAGACGAGCTCGGCGGACGAGGACTGGAGGTCCTCCTTGGGGGCGGTCCCGAGTCCCAGCATGACCCACGGGAGTCTGTCGATCCAACTGTCGTCCCGGAGGCTGGCCCGGAGCTCGGCCTTCATGGAGCGATGAAACCGTTCACACAGTCCGTTAGCCTGAGGGTGGTATGCTGTGGTGGGGTGGAGTCTCAACCCGAGGCCTTGGGCGACTGCGTTCCAGAGCTCCGACGTGAACTGGGGCCCCTGGTCGGAGGAAATGTCAGATGGGGCGCCGAACCGGGCGACCCAAGTGCTGATGAACGCCCGAGCCACATCGGCGGACGTCGTTGAAGACAACAGGACGGCTTCCGGCCATCGGGTGGTTCTGTCGACCATTGTGAGGAGGTGGGTGAACCCGCGGGAGGGCGGCAGGGGCCCCACCAGGTCCACGATAACCTGGCCGAACCGCCTCTCGGGCACCGCGAAAGGCGCCAACGGGGCCTTAGTATGGCGATGCAGTTTCGAGCGTTGGCAAACCACGCAGGTGCTGGCCCAGTCGCGAACGTCTTTCCTGAGCCCGTGCCAGACGAACTTAGCCACCACCAGCTTCTGTGACGGCTTCCTGCCCGGGTGGGAAAGATTATGGACAGCGTTGAAAACTTGCTGTCTCCACCCGTCGGGCACAGTGGGACGTGGCTGCCCAACGGAGACGTCACACAGGAGTGTGGTGCCGGCATCGTTGAACGCGACGTCCGCTAGTTGAAGGCCCGTGACCACCGTCCTGTAGGCCTGGACGTCCGGGTCGGAGGCGTGGTTGGCCGCCATGCGGGTGTAGTCGATGCCGAGGTGTACGGCGCTGGCGACGGCTCAGGAGAGACAGTCGGCGACGGGGTTGTCTTTCCCAGCCACATGCTGGATGTCCGTTGTAAACTCTGAGATGAAGGCCAGTTGGCGTTGCTGACGGGCCGACCACGGCTCGGAAGCTTTGGCCATGGCGAAGGTCAACGGTTTGTGGTCCACGAACGCTGTGAACGGGCGAGCCTCCAGTTGGAAACGGAAGTGTCGGACGGTGAGGTAGAGGCCGAGAAGCTCGCGATCGAAGGTGCTGTACTTCCACTCGTTGGGGCGGAGCTGCCGGCTGAAGGTGGCGAGCGGCTGCCAGGTGCCGTTGACCCACTGTTCGTGGACGGCGCCGACCGCATAGACCGAGGCATTGCTGGTGAGAGCGATCGGCGCATCAGGTAACAGATACGCCAGCATGGTCGCGTTAGCCAGGGCCCTTTTCGTGTCCGTGAAAGAATTGGCCATCTTCTCGGAGCAGTCGACGGCGAGCTTGTCGGGCTTGCCTTTGAGGGCCTCGTAAAGGGGCCGCATAAGCTGGGCTGCTCGGGGGACGAAGCGATGGTAAAAGTTCACCATGCCCAAAAACTCCTGCAGGGCCTTCACGGTGAGGGGTCACGGGAAGTCCATCACGGCCTCCACTTTCGACGGCAGTGGCACCGCCCCATCCTTCGTGATGCGGTGCCCGAGAAAGTCGATCGAGGACAGCCCGAACTGGCACTTGGCCGGGTTGACGATTAGGCTGTGCTGGCTGAGGCGTTGGAAGAGTCCTCGCAGGTGCGACACGTGCTCCGTCCTGGAGGCGCTGGCGGTGAGGATGTCGTCCAGGTATACGAACAGGAATGTCAGGTCCCGTAACACGGTGTCCATTAGGTGTTGAAAAGCCAGGGCGGCCTTTTTGAGGCTGAATGGCATGCGGAGGAATTCGAACATCCTGCGGCCGGACAGGGACCTGGTGGTAACCCCGGACGAGGTCCACTTTCGAGAATACCACTTTCCCGGCCAGGCGGGCGGAAAAGTCCTGGATGTGTAGAATCGGGTAGCAGTCGGGGGTCGTAGCGTCGTTGAGGCGCCGGTAATCGCCGTACGGGCGCCACCCGCCGCCTGGTTTCGGAGCGATGTGGAGGGGCGAGGCCCACAGACTGTTCGACCGGCGGATGATGCCGAGGCGCTCCATGGTGTCGAACTCGGCTTTAGCGATGGTGAGTTTCCCCGGGTCGAGGCGCCGAGCGCGGGCGTAGGCGGGCGGACCGGTGGTCGAGATGTGGTGCTCTACCCCGTGTTTGGTGGCGGCTGACGAAAACGTGGGCTTTGTGAGGTCCGGGAACTCGGCGAGGAAGCGGGAAAACTCGTCGGAGGCCGAGAGTGTGCTGGACAACTTCGTCGCGCTGGACCCGCTGAGGGAACACGGGAGCGAGCTGAAAGTCTCAGCGTTGATGAGATGTCGGTTCTTGACGTCCACCAAAAGGCAGAGGAAGTCAGCGCTGAGAAGGGGGGTGGACACTTTTGCCGTGACAAAGTCCCAGGTGAACAGCTGCCTGCCAAAACAAAGCGCCACGCTCCGTTTCCCGAAGGTGCAGATGGAACTGCCGTTGGCGGCTTTGAGGACGGGGCCGTGGTTCCCCCTTGCATGTCTATAGTTGACGCGGGCAGGACGCTCACCTGGGCACCCGTGTCGCAAAGAAAACGACGTCCGGAGTCAGTGTCCGTAATAAATAACAAACTGCCTGAACGGCCGACAGCCATAGCAGCCGACGAGTGGTCTTTCGTTTGTTTCGACGCGGGAAAACTGCACGGGGGCCGTCACTTCCTGGCTTTGGGGCCGAACTGCGCGTGGTAGAAGCAGAGGCTTGGGGGCTGCCGCTGTTGGGCTGTATCGGTGGGGGCAGGGCTCCGCGTGGCCACGCAGTACTGTTGCCCAGCGGAGAAAAATTTGTCGGCCTCCTTGGCCAGGTCGCGGAAATCGGTACTGGAAGAGTTGGCTAAAGCCGACCGTACCGGACCTGGCAGCTGTTGAAGGAACAGTTGCTTGAAGAGGAAGCACGGCCTGTGTGTGCCCAGGAGGGCCAGCATGTGGTCCATCAGCTCCGAGGGTTTGGAGTCGCCAAGCCCGGGTAGAGAGAGAAGCCGGTGTGCGCGCTCGGCTTCGGTGAGTCCAAAAGTTTCTAAGAGGTGCGTTTTCAGCGTTTCGAATTTGTTCAGCTCCGGGGGGTTCTCAAGCAGGCTCACAACTCTGGCTGTGTGGAGCTGCCGAGAGCAGAGACGACGTAGTAGTACCTCGTGTCGTCCGCGGTGATGTCCCGGAGTGCAAATTGAGCCTCGGCCTGGGCAAACCAAGCGGCAGCCTGTCGTTCCCAAAACTCGGGTAATTTGATGGAAATGGCGTTTCGGATGAGGTCTTTGGAATCGTCCAAAAGAGCAGCGGGGTCACCGATGTTGGAGTCGCTAGAAATCAACAGGCTCTGAGACTTCTGTTGCAGCAAAGGCAAAACGCGTGTTACTTTATTCACTCTCCATGAGGACTGAGAGTCTCAGCCTCGTTGCAGGGCTATGACGTCATCACGCTACCGATGCATGAGGTCATCACGCTACCGACGCTCTTAAAGGGACCCTGCCCCGATAACCCAACCCAGTACATACATAACGACATTGGCTATACATAGTGAATTGTGTTTAGGTACATATAACATTGGCTATACATTGTGAATTGTGTAATTGTCCCTATGTGGTCTCCGCCACAGTAGCAATGTTAGTTATCTGAATAGCTATTCTGAACATTCATCTTAACTGCCATGACAGAATTTACCACCAAATAACTATTTCTCTAACTGACTTAGTATTCACGGAGGCAGATATTACAAAGTTGCTGGTTATTGCTGCCACAGTACCGAAACGGCGCTTATCAAAATCACAAATTATATCCTACGTGACTATGACAAAGGTAAACATTCCCTGCTCGTCCTTCTCAACCTGTCTGCAGCCTTTGACATGGTTGACCACACCATCCTCCTCCAACTGGATACAGCAAAGGCTATGGGCCCCGACAACATCCCGGCTATTGTGCTGAAGACTTGTGCTCCAGAACTAGCTGCACCTCTAGCCAAGCTGTTCCAGTACAGCTACAACACTGGCATCTATCTGACAATGTGGAAAACTGCCTAGGTATGTCTTGTCCACAAAAAGCAGGACAAATCCAATCCGGCCAATTACCGCCCCATCAGTCTACTCTCAATCATCAGCGAAGTGATGGAAGGCGTCATCGACAGTTCTATCAAGTGGCACTTACTCACCAATAACCTGCTCACTGATGCCAAGTTTGGGTTCTGCCAAGACCACTCAGCTCCCGAACTCATTACAGCCTTGATCCAAACACTGACAAAGGAGCTGAATTCCAGAGGTGAGGTGAGATTGACTGCCCTTGACATCAAGGCAGCATTTAACCGAGTATGGCATCAAGGAGCCCTAGTAAAACTGAAGTCAATGGGAATCAGGGGAAAACGCTCCACTGGCTGGAGTCATACCTAGCACAAAGGAAGATGGTTGTGGTGCTTGAAGGTCAATCATCACAGCCCCAGGACATCGCTGCAGGGGTTCCTCAGGGCAGTGTCCAAGGCCCAACCATCTTCAGCTGCTTCATCAATAATCTTCCCTCCAACATAAGGTCAGAAATGGGGATGTTCGCTGATGACTGCAGTGTTCAGCGCCATTCACAACTCCACAGATAATGAAGCAGTCCATGCCTGCATGCAACAAGACCTGGACGACATTCAGGCTTGGGCTCATAAGTGGCAGGTAACATTCGTGCAACAAAAGTGCCAGGCAATGACTATCTCCAACAAGCGAGAGTCCAACCACCTCCCCATGACATTCAACAGTATTACCATCGCCGAATCCCCCACCATCAACATCCTGGGGTCACCATTGACCAGAAACTTAACTGGACTAGCCACATAAATACTGTGGCAACAAGAGCAGGTCAGTGGCTAGCTATTCTGCAGTGAGTGTCTCATCTCCTGACTCCCCAAAGCCTTTCCACCATCTGAAAGGCATAAGTAAGGAGTGTGATGGAATACTCTCCACTTGCCTGGATGAGTGCAGCTGCAACACTCAAGAAGCTCGACACAATCCAGGACAAAGCAGCCCGTTTGATTGGCATCCCATTCACCACCTTAAACATTCACTCCCTCCACCACCGGCGTACCGTGGCTGCAGTATATACCATCTACAAGATGCACTGCAGCAACTCGCCAAGGCTTCTTCGGCAGCACCTCCCAAACCCGCGACCTCTTCCACCTAGGAGGACAAGGGCAGCAGGCGCATGGGAATACCATCACCTCCAAGTTCCCCTCCAAGTCACACACCATCCTGACTTAGAAGTATATCGCTGATCCTTCATCGTCACTGGGTCAAAATCCTGGAACTTCCTACCTAACAGCACTGTGGGAGTATCTTCACCACACGGGTTGCAGTGGTGGCTCACCACCACATTCTCAAGGGCAACTAGGGATGGGCAATAAATGCTGGCCTTGCCAGCGACGCCCAGATCCCATAAGCGAATTTTTAAAAAAAAGGCCTCTCCACCGTCGTCCAGCTGGGTGAGACTGCACTCGCCTGGTTCCATTCTTACCTATCTAATCGTAGCCAGAGAATCACCTGCAATGGCTTCTCTTCCTGCTCCTGTATCATTACCTCTGGTGTCCCCCAAGGATCTATACTTGGCCCCCTCCTATTTCTCATCTACATGCTGCCCCTCTGCAACATCATCTGAAAACACAGCGTCAGTTTCCACATGTACGCTGACGACACCAAGCTCTATCGACCCCTCCACGGTCTCTAAATTGTCAAAATGCTTGTCCGACATCCAGTACTGGATGAGCAGAAATATCCTCCAACTAAATATTGGGAAGACCGAAGCCATTGTCTTCGATCTCTACCACAATCTCCATTCCCTAGCCACCGACTTAAGTCGCTCTCCCTGGCAATGGTCTGAGGCTGAACCAGACGGTTCGCAATCTTGGTGTCATACTTTACCTTGAAATGAGCTTCTGACCACAGATCCACGCCATCACTAAGTCCGCCTATTTCCACTTCCAGAACAAAGCCCGACTCCGCCTCAACTTCTCTGCTGCTGAAACCCTCATCCATGCCTTTACCTCACCTCTAGACTTGACTATTCCAATGCATTCCTGGCTGGCCTCCTACGTTCTACCCTCCATAAACTTGAGGTCATCCAAAACTCGGCTGCCCGTGTCCTAATTCGCTCCAAGTCTTGTTCACCCATCACCCATGTGCTCACTGACCTACATTGGCTCCTGGTTAAGCAACACCTCGATTTTAAAATTCTCATCTGTGTTTTCAAATCCCTCCATGGCCTTGCCCCTCCCTGTCTCTGTAATCTCCGCCAGCCCCACAACCCTCTGAGATAGCTGTGCTCCTCTAATTCTGGCCTCTTGAGCATCCCTGATTTTAAATTGCTCAACCTTGGTGGCCGTGCCTTCAGCTGCCAAGGCCCTAAGCTTTGGGATTCCCTTCTTATATCTCTCCGCCTCTCTACCTCCTTTAAGACGCTCCTTAAAACCTACATCTTTGGCCAAGCTTTTGGTCATCTGCCCTAATATCTCCTTATGTGGCTTGGTGTCAAATTTTGTTTTATAACGCTCCTGTGAAGCACCTTGGGGTGTGTTGCTATGTTAAAGGTGCTATATAAATACAAGTTGTTGTTGTAGTATAAACTTCGGTCCAAGGATGATAAGTAGACTTCCCATTCAATCTGTGGTCAAGTTACATAAAAACATAATGCATGATATTTTTTGAAATACTGAAATCTTTAATACGGGGGTGATCTGAACTTGTCTGGCTATATAGCTGAAATCAGCTGTACAGGTCACGGTTACCAGTACATCGTTACTTCTTCAGCTGGTTCTTCTCAACAAGGAACAAAAATGTGTATTACACAAAAAAACAGCAGCACTCAAAAGGGCAAAATAGCCTTAGTATAGATAAAATATTGCAGTTCATATGGATGTATTTCTGTACAAATGATACTGATCATTATTTCCTATAAAAGGTAACATTTTACTCCCAGTGGCCAAATGCTGTTTTTTTTGTAGAACAAAACCTGTGGGGTTTTACATTCAGCCAAAGTGAAAAACAAAATTTTAATTATTCCCACATGAGAGAAAACACACAGGAGTCCCCGTTGTCACTACCCAACAGGCCAAGCGTAGGCCATTCAGCCCCTTGAGATTGTTCTGCCATTCAAGTAGATCATGGTTGATCTGTACTTCAACTCCATTTACCTGTCTTTAGTCCACATCCCTTGATACTCTTAGCTAATAAAAATTGATCTCAGTCTTGAAAATTTCAAGACTCAGCATTCACAGCCTTTGGGGGAAGAGAGTTTACGAAAAAGGGTTTCCTGATTTCACTTCTAAGTGGCGAAGCTCTAATTTTAAGATTATATCCCCTTGTTCTGGTTTCTCCACCAGAGAAAAGTGTCTCTGTATTTACCCAAATGAATTATAAATGATTTGGACTCAGGAATTGGAAGGACAGTATCAAAATTAGTGGATGACACCAAATTGGGGAGTATAGTTAATACTGAGGAAGACTGAAAAAATAAAGGAAGACATTAACAAACTTGTAGAATGGGCATGCAAATGGCAAATTAATTTCAATATAGATAAATGTGGGGTGATACATTTTGGTAGGAGGAATAAGGGGGCCACCTGCTGCTTGGAAAATGAGTCTAAATAGGATAGAAGCAGGTCTCGGGGTACAGATTCACAAATCATTAAAAGCAGCAACTCAGATTAACAAAGCCAATAAAAAGAGCAAACAAAGCACTGGGGTTCATTTCTAAAGGAATAGAATTCAAAAGCAGTGAAGTTATAGTAAATTTATATAGATCCTTGGTTAGACCACGTTTGGAGTACTGTGCACAGTTCTGGTCTCCATAATACAAAAAAAGAGAAAGTGCAAAAAAGATTTACATGGATGATACCAGAACTGAGAGGTTATAACCATCAGGACAGGCTGGAGCCTGAGAAGTGACCTGGTTGAGGTCTTAAAATTACGAAGGGGTTCGATAGGGTAGACGTAGAGAATATATTTCCACTTGTGGGGGAGTCCAAAACTAGGGCCCATGACTATGAAAGTAACTAATAAATCGAATAAGCAATTCAGGAGAAACTTCTTTATTCAGAGAGTGGTGAGAATGTGGAACTTGCTACCATATGGAGTGGTTGAGGTGAATAGCATAGATGCTTTTAAGAAGAAGCTAGATAAATACATGAGGGAGAAATGAATAGAAGGATATGTTGATAAAGCAAGCTGTAGTAAGGTAGGAGAAGGCTCGTGTGGAGCATAAACACCGACATATACCTGTTGGGCCTCGATCAGATCGCCCCTCAACCTTCCAAACTCAAGGAAAGACATGCCAAGTGTATACAATCTGTCCAGATAATTTAACCCTTTAAGCCCTGGTATCATTCTGCTGAACCTGCGCTGTACCCTGCCAATGCATCTTTCCTGACCAGTACTTCAGATGAGGTCTGACCAAAGCTCTGTACAACTGACGCACCATTTCCCCACTTTTGTATTCTAACATCCTCGAGATAAATGCCAACATTTCATTAGCCTTTTTGATTACTTTTTGTACCTGTGAACTTGATTTTAATGATGTGTACATAGACCCCTAAATCCCTTCGCTCCTCCTACTCTCGCACCATCAAGAAAATATTCCAATTTGTCTCTCAGATCCACTTCCCCACATTGAACTCCATCTGCCATACTTTTGCCCACTTAGTCTGTCTATGTCCCTTTATTAAGCTCATCCAAATTTCTGCTGCCCATATCCCAACTCGCACCAAAGCTTGGTCACCCATCACCCCTGTGCTCATTGGCCTACATTGGCTACCAGTTTCCAAATGCCTCCATTTTAAAATTCTCATCCTTTTGTTCAAACCCCCCCATGGCCTCGCCTCCCCATCTCTAACTTCCTCCAGCCCTCCAACCTACTGAGAACTCTGTGTTCCTCTAACTCTGGCCTCTTGTGCATCCCCCACTTCCTTCACCCCACCACCGTAGGAAAGCTTAAGCCTTTTAAAAAATATTCCCATAATTAGGATAAATTACATGTTCTACTGCCTGCCTTCATCTCTCTTTATTACAGATACACAACAATCTCAAAATACTGCACTGTGGCGGAGCCACCAAGGGTCGCAGAACAATTAGTAATAATCCCTTCAACTAGTGTAGTGCAGCCGCGGACTGCACCTTTAAACTGCCTGTTAACTGTACTGTATTGTGTTTCCCTGCACTCCACGTGATGACGTCATGACGCCGATCACGTGACCACCAGTGGCGCGAAGAACGTGATGACGTCATGACGTCAGTTTCCAGAATCTTCCAGTAGTCGTCAAGTGCCCAGCAAGCTGATTAGACCTGTGTACCGTTTCTCCTGTAGTTTCCCTGTTAGCTTCGTTGTTCATTAAAACCTGTTGATTTGATTCATTGAGTCGAATACCTTATTCAGATAGGAACCTCCGTTCCTACATTGGTGACCCCGATCTCGTCAGACAACTTTCGTCGAGGATGAACACGAACGCTGTCGCCCTTAAACTGCCGCAGTTCTGGGAACAGCAGCCAGCAGAATGGTTTTTCCAGGCAGAAGCACAGTTCGCTCTCCGGGAGGTCACAGCGGATGTGACCCGTTATTATTATGTGGTTGCTGCTCTCGACAGTGCCACGGCCTCGCGGGCCGTCAGCATCCTTGGAAGCCCACCGGAGGAGGGCAAGTACGAAGCGCTTAAAGCCCGTTTGCTACAGGTATTTGATCTTAAGTCGGAGCGGGCACGCAAGCTTATTTCCATGCCCGGCCTCGGGGACTCAAAACCGTCAGAGCTGATGAGTCAAATGCTCACGCTGTTGGGCGCGGAACCCCAATGTTTTTTATTCCGTGAGCTTTTCCTCTGCCAGCTACCCGAACCGGTTCAGCCGGCCTTGGCCAACACTGCCATCACAGACGGTGCTGAATTCGCTGCAGAGGCAGACAAGATATTTACTGTTACTCAGCAATGTTGTGCAGCCACGAGGCGGCTTTCCCCCACGCGAGCGAAGCCCAGCCCTCCCCCAGCAGGATGGTGCGCGTACCACGCCCGTTTTGGCGCCAAAGCTCGATGCTGCCGGCCTCCTTGCAGTTTCCCTCAAGAAAAAAAAACTCCAACAAGCCCGCGTCCTCCCGGACAGATGACAAGGTCTGAAAAGCACGGCAAGTTAGCTATGGCAGCGGGCTCAGCGGGCAAACTCATTTACGTTACGGATTCCGTTACGGGCCGACGATTCCTGTGCGACACTGGTTCACAGTGCAGCATCCTGCCAGCTTCAAAGCTGGACCTACTATCCGGCGGCCAGGGGCCTTCCCTCGTGGCAATAAACGGCGCTGCCATGCGTACGTTCGGTAAACGGACGGTAAACTTAACCTTCGCCGGTCAGCGTTTTGTCTGCGACTTTATTACAGCTAAGGTCTCACAGGCCATCCTGGGGGCTGATTTTTTCTGTGCCAACAGTCTGCTGGTCGACGTCCAACACTGCCGACTCATTAATGCGTCCACTTTCCACGCAGTGTCCTGCCACCGCAGCACCGCCGTGTCCTGGTCGGTGGCCTGTGCGGTTCCGTCGCAAGACAGGTTTACGCGCCTGCTCGGCGAATTCCCGGAGCTCACCAGGCCTACTCTTTCAGCTGCAGGCACACGGCACGGGGTGGAGCACCATATCTCCACGACCGGAGCACCCGTTTACGCTCGGGCGCGGCAATTAGAAGCTGGCAAGCTGGCAGCCACAAAGGCTGAGTTCCAGACCATGGAGCGCCTCGGGATCATCCGGCGTTTGGACAGCCCTTGGTCCTCCCCACTGCATATACTACCCAAACCAGGCGGCGGATGGCGACCTTGCGGCGATTACAGACGCTTAGACGACGCCACGACACCGGACAGGTATCCTATTCCCCACATCCAAGATTTTTCGGCACATCTGGCTGGCAACTCTATATTTTCTAAAGTGGATCTCGTTCGTGGATATCACCAAGTTCTGGTGCACCCTCCAGACGTCCCCAAAACGGCAGTCATCACTCCGTTCGGCCTTTGAGTTCCTCCGCATGCCATTCGGTCTGAAAAACGCAGCGCAAGCATTCCAGTGGTTGATGGACTCTGTCTTACGGGACCTGCCCTTCATTTTTGTATATTTGGACGACATCCTAATAGCCAGCAAGGATACGACAGCTCACATGGCCCATTTACGTACACTTTTCGCCAGGCTCAGCCAACACGGCCTTATTGTCAATCCGGCCAAATGCACGTTTGGAGTATCCAGCATTGATTTCCTGGGACACAGGATTACCCCAGAAGGCGCCGTCCGCTAGCCACCAAGGTAGAGGCCGTTATCGCATTCCTCACACAGTCAAACCCCTGCAAGAGTTCTTGGGGATGGTAAATTTTTATCATCGTTTCGTCCCCAAGGCGGCCCGGTTAATGCAACCTCTGTACGAAGCACTAAAAGGAAAGTCGGGCAAGGATGTTCTCACATGGACACCGCAACTGGACCAGGCGTTCCGCGATACCAAGGCGGCGTTGGCGGATGCAACTATGCTAGCACACCCACGCCCGGGCGCGACTGTTGCCCTCACTATGGATGCCTCCGACTACACCATCGGAGCAGTTCAAGAGCAGTGGGTCGACGGGGGTTGGCAGCCGTTAGCCTTTTTCAGCCGCCAACTGTGGAAGAACGAGCGAAAGTATAGCACTTTTGACAGAGAGTTGCTAGCCCTGTTTTTGGCCATCCGGCATTTCCGTTTCCTTCTAGAAGGCCGTCCGTTCACTGCATTCGTGGACCACAAGCCGCTCACCTTCGCCATGGCCAAAACGGCGGAACCTTGGTCAGCTCGGCAGCAGCGCTCCTCACATTTATATCCGAATTCACAACGGATTTGCGGCACGTGTCAGGCAAGGATAATCTCGTGGCAGATTGCCTTTCCCGGGTTCCAGTCCAGGCAGTCCACCTGGGCATCGACTTTGTCGGACTGGCTGAGGATCAACTGGCAGCCCCAGAGGTACAAGTGCTTAGGACCACGCCTTCCAGTTGGCAGGTTGCAGACGTGCCGTTTCAAGCGGCAGGAACCACGCTCTTGTGCGACACATCCATGGGAGTGACCCGGCCCATTGTGCCGGTCGAATGGCGCAAGAAAGTATTCCAGGCAATCCACGGGTTATCTCACCCAGGGATGCGGGCTTCTCAACGGCTACCGTCCCGCAAATTTGTTTGGAAAGGCATGCATTTGGACGTCCGGGACTGGACAAACAATTGCGTCGATTGTCAAAAATCCAAAGTCCACCATCACGTCAAGGCTCCGGTTGCCAACTTCCCGGTGCCTGAGCGCCGTTTCGACCACGTTCACGTGGATTTAGTAGGTCTCCTTCCCGGGTCACGTGGATTCACACACCTCCTGACAGCGGTAGACCGGACCACCAGGTGGCCAGAGACGATTTCCTTGGCCGCTACCACCGCAGCAGACGTCGCCAGGGCGTTTCTTTCGTCGTGGGTGGCTCGGTTCGGGGTGCCATCGGACATCTCCTCGGACCGCAATTCACATCAGAGCTGTGGAACGCAGTGGCACAAGGCCTGGGTACCAAGCAGCACCGGACCACCGCGTACCATCCGCAGGCGAATGGTCTGTGCGAAAGGTTCCATCGGTCTCTCAAAGGGTCCCTCCGTGCCAGCTTGAGGGGACCCAACTGGGTGGACAGGCTCCCATGGGTGATGCTGGGCCTCCGGACAGCCCCAAAGGAGGATCTTCAGTCTTCATCGGCTGAGCTGGTTTATGGCCAGACACTCAGAGTGCCAGGTGACTTTCTCCCTCCACACACCGAACCATGGTCTGCAGCTCAACAGCTCCTGCTACATCAGGAGGCGGCTAGGAATTTCCTGCCCATCCCAACCTCGCAGCATGACCTGCAGAGGCCTCACGTCCCGACAGAGCTCATGAGTTCGGACTATGTCTTTATTAGACAGGACGGTCACAGAGACCCGCTCAAGCCACCGTATACCGGACCTTTTCGTGTCATCTCATCAGGGGAAAAGTTTTTCACAGTCGAAGTCGGTGGAAAGTCCGATACCATCTCTATCGACCGGCTCAAACCAGCCCACCTAGATCGGAGTGAGCCTGTCGTGGCTGCCCAACCGCCTCGCCGCAGCCGACCGCCGTTGGCCGCCAGACCAGCCGTGCACCAGCCCACCGTCGAACAGCCCGATTCGGCCTCAGATGCGCCTGTACCTCTGACTATTCGTTTCTGCCTCGCCCGAGACGCCGCTTCTGCTGCTGGTTCTTCTACTAACGCCACGTTTCCGCTGCCTGAGTTTTGTCGCCGTTCGGTCAGGATCATTAAACCTCCTACTCGGTTGACAATGTCCGTTAAAGTGGATTCTGGGGGGGCGCCTGTGGCGGAGCCACCAAGGGTCTCAGAACAATTAGTAATAATCCCTTTAACTACAGTGTAGTGCAGCCGCGGACTGCACCTTTAAACTGCCTGTTAACTGTACTGTTTTGTGTTTTCCTGCACTCCAGGTGATGACGTCATGACGCCGATCACGTGACCACCAGTGGCGCGAAGAACGCGATGATGTCATGATGTCAGTTTCCAGAATCTTCCAGTAGTCGTCGAGTGCCCAGCAAGCTGATTAGACCTGTGTACCGTTTCTCCTGTAGTTTCCGTTAACTTCGTTGTTCATTAAAACCTGTTGATTTGATTCATCGAGTCGAATACCTCATTCAGATAGGAACCTCCGTTCCTACAGTACTATGCATTTCAGCTCACTTTCTCCAAGAAAGTTTAATTCCACATTATCTTCAATCTGTAAATGCTGTGTCATTCAGTACAGACATATAAAGACCAAGAATGTGCCGAGTTTAATCATAAACCTGTGCTCAATTAGAGGATCTTCGGTGGGACAACGATGTCCCCGACTGGGGAAATTAGGTGGGAGAAAATAAAAGAGGAATCACTGAAGATTCTCACTTATTAAGATTCAAGGATGGTCTGCTGACACTAACCCTTTTGTACACTTTACAAATTTAAACTTAATGCTTTCATCCCTACATTACAACAGTGACTACACTTCAAAAGTATTTCAATGGCTGTAAAGTGCTTTTGGACATCCTGAGGTTGTAAAACCCACTATAAGTTCTTTCTTTCTTTCTTTAACTACTTCTAATTACCAAACTCAAAACTGTTATAAATAAAATCGCAATTAAAAATATCTAGTCTCAATCCGGTCAATAATCATCCAAATAGTTGGACACAGTGACACCAAATTCGCGTCATCCATCACCCCTGTGCTCACTGGCCTACATTGGTTCCTGGTCCCCGAATACCTCCATTTTAAAATTCTCATCTTCGCGTTCAAACCTCTCCATCTAAACCACATGTAGCAAGATGTATAAACAACAGGTTAGTACAATTGATTGTTTCACTCCTGGCCTATAAGGAACATTCATTCCTGATTTCAAAAAGGAGTTAATAAAAGCAGCAGGTCCTGCAACATACATTCTCAAACCAAGAAAACTTCTTATAAACCCATACTAACATTCTAAACCAATTTCACAATGACACCTGCTTTCTTGCAGTTCTAGAAAATGAGCAGAATTAACACAGTTAGAAACATAGGAAAGTACAGGAATGGGAAAGAGGCAGACAATTTTGCCAATCCCAAAAATGAACACTTTCAATCATTCACTCTCTCAAATATCTAACCAATTCTCCCTTAAATTGTGCAGCACTGCTTCTACTGCCTTCCAGGGCGGTTTGTACCACACGTTCACCACCCTCTTCCAAGCTGAAGTCCATGTCCCTGATTCTAAAACTTGTGCCAATCTCGAACATATAATCTCAACATGGAAGAATGTGCTATCATGGTTTCCAAGATTATTTTCTATCAAACTTTCCGCAAGAAACATTTTCTATGCCTCAGTTTTTCTAAATTTCACTGAATTTCAAAGAGATGCTATCACACCCTCTCCCATTCAAGTATCTCATAAGAACTGTAGCCCCTTGCTGTGGAAGTGTTGGAAATGTCCAGCCACTTTAGTCCCACTATCAGCGGCACACACCAATGTGGAATCACTGGATCGCAGAGGATGACACACAGCTACAGGTTTCTATTCCATTTGACCTATATCAGTGTTTATCCTTCACACGACCAGTAGTCCACATCCCATGGATCTCCCCGGTTTCCATATCCCTTTAGCTCCCCAAAGTGCTTCTACCCTGCAAGAAAGTAATAATCTAGGATGCACTCAACCATGCATTTGGTTATCTACTGCTCAGTCATCAGATTTGTGCACTATAAGAAACAAGTATCTAAATTACTCTGTGCAAAAGACATAATGGCCCAGGTTTTGCGGTGGGTACGACAGCGTACACAGAGTACACCGTCATACCACCTTTGAAATACACCGCAAGTTCGGGATTTCCACATGGGCTGAAACCTGAATTTGCGATCTGTCAAAGTGCGTTTTGACCGATCATACGCACCGCCAAGGAACTCAATTGCTGGTGCACAGTTGGGCTATTTTCCTACCAACTGCCCAACAATTACAGACGAAACTCTTACAGTTGCTAAAAGCAAGCATAGGAGCTTGTTTCACATCGTAAAAGAAGATCTGCAGTTTGAAAAATCACCACTTTGCATTTTTAGGAGTATATATATTTTGGCCATTTACTTATATTTTCCCAAGAAATATTGGCAAACATATCTTTGTAAAGAGAAACCTGATAATTAAACTTGCAATATGTTTGACTCTTGTCTTTTGCTGCAGGTTGATTGGGTACAGCCTGAATAAATGATACAACAATTCTGAAGTTCTCGGTTATAAAATGTGTCCCAAAAATATCTTTACTGAACTTGTGGAAATCAAATGATCGCTAACGACAATGTGTACATGTTAAATTAAGAGAAAACAGACTACTCGCTTAACAGGAACTGACTGCAGAGCTGTTTGAATTGATTTTGTGGATATGCAGAGGAAAATATCTCATTCATCCTGATGTTTCTGTATGATGAATACAGCTTTTTGTTTTGTGACCAATTCTGTCCTTTCAAC
The DNA here is from genome assembly GCF_052327205.1 of Somniosus microcephalus. Lineage (NCBI taxonomy): Eukaryota > Metazoa > Chordata > Chondrichthyes > Squaliformes > Somniosidae > Somniosus > Somniosus microcephalus. Next base: position 100,996,033 of record NC_140988.1, read on the forward strand.
TCAAAAATGAACATAACTATATAATGCATCTATAACAAGGAAAATAGATTTATCTATTACTAGTCTAAAATGAGGTCTGAATAATGGCCTAGAAATTCAGTTGCGTTCGCCAGCCGTTAACGCCATAAGAGGGGTAGATTTCCAGCGCTAGGCACTTAGCGCCCGGGCGCAGGCCGATCTGCGCCTACGCCCAACTTCAGTTGACATTTAGCGCCGGCGCAAAGTCTTTGCGCCCGCTCAGCTGCGCGCGCAGCTTATGACGTCATTTCGTCGTGCAACGCTGTTTGTGCGCCCCAAACCGGAAATTCAGTGACGCCCGCCCAATGTGGGCGTGGCGCTGTTAAGAACTGTGAACTGGAACGCAGCAGAGGCCCTGCGGGCCTCGGGGAGCGCTAATTAAAGGGCACTTAGACTGAACTATAAAGGCCAGCCATTTTGCTGCAATGACTTTAGTGCTTTGGATTTCTGGACAGAGACCAAGGAACAGGCCTTACTGATTTGGGACAACATAGGAGGTATTTTTGGCTTCTGGCCAGAGCTTTGAAATTAGACTCATTGTGATTTCACTGTTTGCAAGTTTATTATGGGGGCTGCATGGGGTTCCAACCCTCAGTTAAAGCATTATGTGCGAAGGGCTCGCAGACGCTGTGTGAGAGGGCCAGCCATGCCTAGACGCAGAGGGGCCATCAGGCGTCGGCAACGTAGGCCTTACCCACTCAGGGAATACCGGCAGCAGGTGTCCTATCTCACCATGACTGCCGCGCATTGTGTTAAGAGGCTGCGCTTCAGAAGGGAGGTGGTTGCAGAGATCTGCCAGCTGCTTCACAGAGATCTGCGTCCACAGCTGATGTGCAGGACGTCTCTCTCGGTGGAAGTGAAGGTCACGGTGGCTCTGAACTTTTATGCAAGCGGCTCCTTCCAAGCCGCTGCTGGGGACATAGCGAACATCTCCCAGTTCGCCGTGCATCGCTGCATCCGGCAGGTCACCGATGCCCTTTTCGCAAGGAGACACCAATTCATCTCCTTCCCCATGACCCTAGAGAGGCAGGAGCAGCGTGCAGTCGGATTTGCCAGGATCGCCGACTTCCCCATGGTGCAGGGCGCCATTGACTGCACACACGTGGCTATGCGGGCACCTATCGACAATGCCGAGGATTACCGCAACCGGAAGGGCTACCATTCCCTCAATGTACAGCTGGTGTGTGACCACAGGCAGCGCATCCTAGCTGTCAATGCCCGCTTTCCAGGAAGCAGCCACGATGCATTTATCCTGCGCCAGATTACTGTGGCTGACATGTTCGAGGCACAGCCTCCACCAAGGGGATGGCTTATTGGGGACAAGGGCTACCCTTTGTGTACATGGCTCATGACCCCGCTCCGCGCGCCCAGGACCCCTGCGGAGGAGGCATACAACGAAAGCCATCAAGCCACAAGGAACATCATAGAGCAAACGATTGGCGTCCTCAAGCAACGGTTCCGCTGCCTGGATCATTCCGGCGGATCTCTACAGTATTCGCCGGATAGGGTCTCCCAGTTCATCGTCGTTTGCTGCATGCTGCACAACCTGGCTATCCGCAGGACTCAGGCACTGCCACCTCGCGTTGGACCACCACCTCAGGAGGACGAGCAGGAGGACCATGAGGAGGAGGAGGAGGAGGAGGAGGAGTACCAGCCCAGGAGGGAGCCACAAGGTCCAAGGGCCGTCCGCCGGCGGCTTATTGAACGACACTTCTAGGCCCCGTCAGGGAATGGCTTGTGGCAATGAACGCACCTGAATGCAGCCGCTCCGCAAGCCCTCAGCCGGTTAACGCAACAACCACTTGAAACATGACACCTGGACAAGCTGAATAAATAAAAAGCTTTATTTAACAAACTCAGGGCCCTTCCCACATGAAACAGAAAAACAGACAAGACCCCCAAAAAACAGTCAAAAACATATCTCACTCCCACAACCTGGGGAGGAATAACAAAAATTGTCCTTCCAATTGGCCTTCATCCTCGGCCTTACCAAAATAAGCCCCCCCCCCTCCAGAACACAAACACCCCCATATAAAAAAAACAGTTGGCAACACACTCTACTTGGTGTGCCAAGAGGGCGAGTCCTTGTGCAGGCTTCTCCGGCCCCTGCCTGACCTGTTGCTCCGCCTCAACCTGGGCCCTGTGGGTGTTGCAAGGCTGGGGGAAGGCTCCTGAGGGGCACAATGCGTGACGGCAGAGGCCCTTGGGGGTCGGCCTAGACGAGGTCCGGCCCTGGAGGGGCCGGCTGCTGACTGCTGCAGCTGTGGCTGGCCAGCATCAGTCTCTCCAGCAGCTCGTCGCACCTTGGCTGGGGGAGTGGCAGTGGCGGCTGCAGCAATGGGGGCAAGCTGGCTGATGCCAGGCGCTCGCTGGTCGCCAGAGACACTGGCACTCGGCCGGCCTGGCACTGCAGCAAGCGCAGCAATCTGGTGAAGGCCAGACCGCTGTGCTGCAGCAGGGCGGCGGGTGCCCTGGCGATGCTTCCGTGACACAGCGAGTGTGGCAGAAGTGAGTGCGCGAACTGCCCTGGTCTGTGCCCGCATCAGATCAGCCAGTGTCTGGACGGCACCACTCATGAACTCGCGACCTGTGCTGCCGCGAGTTGGTCGACACCCCTGGCCTGTGCTGCCGCGAGTTGCTCGACACCCCTGGCCTGTGAGTCCCCAAAATTGGCCACACTATGAGCCAGGGACTCAATGGCCTGAGGCAACTGTCCCACAACCCCCATGAACTCGTTGTGGCGCCGCTCCGAGGCCGCGGACATTTCATCAAGGAGGCGCACCTCCTGGGCGAGGACCGTCTCCGGACTGGAGGGCGGACTCTCCCTCTGGGGAGAAGGCCGCCGAGCTGCCCGACCCTTCCCGCGTGCCTGGACGCCACTGGGCCCAGCAACTGCCCTCCCCTGCAACACTTCCCCCCCTCTGGGGAGAAGGCAGCCGTGCTGCCCGACCCTTCCCGCGTGCCTGGACGCCACTGGGCCCAGGAACTGCCCTCCCCTGCAACACTTCCCCCCTCTGGGGAGAAAGCAGCCGTGCTGCCCGACCCTTCCCGCGTGCCTGGACGCCACTGGGCCCAGGAGCTACACCCCCCTGCAACACTTCCCCCCTCTGGGGAGAAGGCAGCCGTGCTGCCCGACCCTTCCCGCGTGCCTGGACGCCACTGGGCCCAGGAGCTACACCCCCCTGCAACACTTCCCCTTGGCTCTCCTCCAGGCAAGACGTGTCCCCTCCATTGCCATCCCCTGGCGCGGATGAGGGTTCCCCCGATGTGCCGCCTTCCTCTTGGTCCTCGTCGTCCTCCTCTTCCGAGGGACTGGCACTCTCAGCTTCAGGGGCCTCCTCCTCACCAGCTGAAAGCAGGAAGGCACAAGAGTAGCTTTAGAGTGAGGACAGGGCGTCAGCGAGGGAGGCATGAGTGGTGCCATGATGCGCATTGGTGGGACAGTGGCAAAGGATGTAGATCTGAAGCGCAAAGGGAACCAGAGAGGTCCAAACGGTCATGTCCTTATCATTGGGTCCCAGCACAGGGTCGGCATCTCCAATAGCAACGGGGCCAGTCACCCGGCCACGCATGAGTCGAGCCACGCTCTCCTCCAGCTGACTGAGCTGCTGGAACTGGGGACGGCCTCCCCCGGTGACAGTCTGGCTCTTCAAATTCCGCGCCAGCTTGGCCTGCAAGAGAAAGGACGGCCTCTAAGTACAGTGTGGTGCCCTGTTGTTGTGTGCACTGCCTCCCATGGTGGAATAGCTTGGCCAGTGTGGTGCCCTGTTGTTGTGTGCACTGCCTCCCATGGTGGAATAGCTTGGCCAGTGTGGTGCCCTGTTGTTGTGTGCACTGCCTCCCATGGTCGAATAGCTTGGCCAGTGTGTTAAGTGCAGAGAGTGCTATTGATGATCATGCCAGTGCCATAGCTGCGGGAGGAGGGCGGGCCATTAGGCCTTTGAGGTCCCTTTGCCCATAATGTGAGGTGCACATGCAAGGATGAGGAGGACACTGGAAAGGGTACTCACCCTGACCAACCGACTGAGGTCGTTGTACTTCTTGCGGCATTGGTCACCAGTCCTGGGGACATCGCTGTTGGCTGACACCCTCTGGGCGATTTCCCTCCAGGCTCTCCTGTACTGCCTCCTGGGAGCCTTCTTGCCACTGTCCGGGCACAAGATCTCTCTGTTCTTTTCCAACCCCCTAAGCAGCACCCTCAAAGCATTCTCTGAGAAGCGCTGCGCTCGTTCACGGGCCTGCTGCATGGCTTCAGGCGCTATTTGGGTCCACCAGCAGTGTTCAGGCCTAGCTGCAGGGCTCCACTATCCAGGGCGTGGCTGCAGACAAAGTCGACCCTTCCCCCTTTAAGAGCTGGCCGGCATCAGGGTGTCTGCTGTCAATCAAGACATGACCGCACTTGCGCTGCGCCCGGCCTCGGCGTTATCAGTCCGCACCGCCGGCTTAGCGCCTAAAGATAGGAGTGCAACGCCAGTTTCAGCGCTCGCACAAACTCCTTGGCCAAAGCTACTGAATTTCGGCGAAGTGGCCTCCACTTTCCGGCGGGCGCTAACTTTAGCGCCCGCCCGACTTTACCGCCCCAAAAGTGGCTATACTGAATTTCTAGGCCAATATATTTTAATCCTGAAAATTAACATTGAATATATGGCTGGGAATCTCTTTCGGAAGTTCAACATTACTTGTACGAGTGCTAGAGCTTCACTCACGATCTAAACAGCAAGTTGTATACATAGGAACTAAAAAATTGAGAGTTTGGATGAAAAAAACCAAAATGCTGATATATGAAATAAGTCTAAGTACCAATTTAATTTAAAAAATTTAGAAGTTTTTTTTAGAAAGTAATTCCAATGTAAAAACAGAAATGTGTGGGCGTGGCTTAATTTTGAGTTTTAGTGGGCTTGTCGTCCCTTACGCATAGGCTGTACGCTGCGCTCCTGGCCTTCCTGACGTCATACGCTGCGCAGAACTCTGCCGCACCAAAGAGCAAGTCTCCCTTCTGGGCCTCGCACAAGCTAAGTATGTATTCTTTTCGCAGGGCGGCGGCATACTCCGGAGCAATGCCACTGTAATATATGTGGGTAGAACAAATGAAGGACAGAGACACGATGATTTGCTCGTCCATGTGCTTGCTTTACTAGGCCAGAGCGAACTGAGCATGCTCATACTAAACCATGTGATAATACATTACACTGCTTTCCCCTTAAAAAAAAATGCATGCATTCCCCTCACAAATACAACAAAACTATGCTCCCACCTTTCCCAGCATTACATATACCACATAACAAAAACTCCTGGCTTTTTTTCTTTTAAATAAACTACAAATCCAGTTTAATAACAGGTTGGCGGAGCCTTCCTGATCTCCTTAAAGAAAGTTTTGGTGTTGAACCAATTTTCGGGCTGTTTGTTTTGGTTCTGAACTCAGGAATAGGTACGACCATTCTGCTTCCTGACTTGACACAACCTTGCTCACAAGACAATTCAGTACGACGGTTATGGAATGGTTTCAATTCTGTGTCCAGACACTGATCAGTCCATCAATTCAAGGCGTTTTCATACACGCTTTTCAGTACCGAGTCTCATCTGCAATCTCAATTGAATTCGCTTTGTCTTTGCCTTTGTCAACTGCACCTAGCGTGAAAATCTCCCAACACGAGTCCTCATGTGGCAACCTGGAAAAGGCATCTGCATTTGCATTTTGCTTTGAAGTGTGATATTCAATTGTGTAGTCATATTGTGACAACATGCCCAACGTTGCATTCTTGATGTGGCCATTGCAGGAATGGCAGATTTGGGCCCCAATATTGCCAGGAGCGGTTTGTGATCAGTTATCAGGGTAAATTTTCTGCCAATCAGGAACTGTTGGAATTTCTTGATTCCAAACACTATGGCGAGTGTTTCCTTTTCAACTTGTGCATAGTTTCTTTCGCTCTTTGTGAGGGTCCGTGATGTGAACGAGATTGGTTTCTCTAGGCCATCATCGATTGCGTGGCTTGTGACAGCTCCCACACCGTAACTAGAAGCATCACACGCTAACTTAAGTTCACACTCTGTCATGGTGCACAAGTAGAGCATCGTTAGAGAGATTTCTCTTACAAGTGCCGTAAGCTTCCTGTTGAGCTTTTGTCCACTTCCACTGGACATCCTTCTTGAGGAGCTTGTGCAATGGAGCAAACATAGTCGCTAACTCAGGTAATCAATGTGCATAGTACTGGACCATTCCAAGGAAAGATCTTAACTCAGACACGTTCTGTGGCTTTGAAGCATTGATGACAGCATCAACCTTTCCTCTAAATGGTTGCAAGCCATTTGCATCAACTTTCAGACCAAGGTATCCAACCTCAGGCTGCACAAAAGCACATTTGCTCCTTTTCAATTTGACATTGTGGGCATTCAACCTTTGAAGCACTATATCTAACACTTCTGGATTTTCTTCCTTGCTGCTTGTTGAGATCAGCTCATCGTCTTGATTGCATAAGCAATTTGGAATTCCTTGCAAAATCTTATCCTTTGTAGCCTGGAAAATTTTGGGGGAGGACTTTGCACCATATGGTAGCCTGGTGTAGGAGTGCAGTCCCTTGTGTGTGTTGATGGTGAGATACTGTTGACCTTTTGTCAACTTTCAGCTCAGCGTAAGCATGCGACAGGTCAAACTTGGAGAAAATCTTTGACCCAGAGAGTGCTGCATACAAATCTTGGGATGCAGGTAACAGGTACTGCTCATCGTCAACTGCTTGGTTGATAGTAACTTTGTAGTCACCGCACAAGTGTACAGTTTTGTCTGCTTTGGGCACTACCACAATCGGGGTAGCCCATTCACTTTTGTCAGTTTTTACTAGCACTCTGTTCTGAGCTTTGCTAGCTCCACTTCCACCTGACTTTTCAATGCATAGTGGACCGGCCTTGCCTTACAATAGACAGGCTTCACGTTGGATTTGATGCGGATATGTGCGTCATACCCAGTGATGCCCTCATAACTGTCTGTGAACATGCTTTCGTACTTGTTCAGCATTGTCGAGTCGCTTCTTTGAAGCATCTACTCTGAAGATGTTTTTCCAGTCTAGTTTAAACTTTCTCAACCACTCTTTGCTATTGAGGGTTGGCCTGTTGTAGCTCGTTACAATAATAGGCAGCTTTACGGACTGGCCATTGTGTTGAACTGTACATTCCATTTGTCCACATGTCTCTAGAGTTTCCCCGGAGTAGGTTTTTAACTCTACGGTACTCTTTGTAAGTGGTATTTGATTAAACTTGCTCTCATACGCGCCCTTACTCATGATAGAGCAGTCCACCGCTGTGTCAATACACATATCAATATACTGCTCGTTGATCAAAAGTTTTGTACGGAAGTCTTTCTCACGACTGCTAGCATTACCGCGATGAGTTGCTAGTCAGTGTGCTTGCTTTACTAGGCCAGAGCGAACTGAGCATGCTCATACTAAACCATGTGACAAACCATGTAATGAACCATGTGATAATACATTACAGCCACCGACCACAATTTTTGGCCCATAGCTTAAGACTCTGCAAGCATCCACAAAGAAAAAATGACATTACAGTTCTGAATTGTAGGTAAAACCTATTGGTGAGACCCAATGGCCATCCTGTCAGAAAGCCACATCAAATATGGCTGATTTACAATAAGAGCTTGCAGCTCCCCAATTTCTGTGTGCCGAAACTAACAGTTTTCCAAGGAAGAAACTTAAACATACACATTTGAAGAGTTTCGAACAATAAGTACATTAATTTGCTAAGAACTAAACCAAGTTCCCAATTGGGAGCTAGTGCAGATTTTGTTATTACAATTTCCATACAGCTTGCAAGCAACACATCAACTGGTAATTCCTTAAGAATCCAAAGACATAAAAGTAGTGATGCAACACAACCAAACTAGGTTTTAAACCAGTACAAATACATGCTGGAGATACTTTTGGCCCTGAATTTGCAGTTGGAGGCTTCCCGCAGGGAAGGTATGGAGACGCGCAGTCCTGGACCTCTCCGGGTACCCGCGGATAGAGGTCCACATATCCCAGGGGTGCAGGCAGTTCACAAGCGCCCAGAGATCACCTGGGCCGGCCCAACGAATGAAAGAAGGGGATCCCTATTCATGCTATGGGAATTCCATATGTACGGAAACCCCATAAGCATGAATGGGAATACCCCAAAAAGTACATGTACACATCAAATAAATTTTAAAAATTACATATTTAAAATGCCATTTAATTAAATAGTTAAAACAAAAATTTAATTTTTTGAAAAATAAATGTAAATATTTTAAAGGGCCTAAAAATAACTTTACCTTGTTGTACAGGTTTCTTAATGTTTAAATGATCAAAAAACAATTATTTTTATGTTCTGTGCTGCTGCAGCTGCACCTATGCCGGCGAGTGGTGAGTATTCCATCATATTCCTGATTTGAGCATTATCGATGGTGGACAGGCTTTGAGGGATGATGAGGCAAGAAACTCATGGCAAAGTACCCAACCTCTGCCCTGCTCTTGTAGCCAGTGTTGACATGGCTGTTCTAGTTAAGCAAACCCAGCATCAAGCTCATGGTTTACAGAGCAGTAGCGATACCCGCCCTCCTGTATGCCTCAGAGACATGAACCATGTACAGCAGGGACCTCAAAGCACTAGAGAGGTACCTATGTTTAAGGCGCTATATAAATACAAGTTCCTTTTCGTGCAGCAAAGGCTACTGGTGCATTGGCCTACACTCATTGTCAGTAGCCGTCAATATAGATTCAAAGGAAGCAACTAAATCTCCTTTTAATCTTCAGGTGATATTTGCATATAATATATACGCATCTCAGGACAAAATCTCAATTGTACTATTATCTTCTTTGGAAGGATCGAGTGTAATTTCTCCTTATGTGGCTCGGTGTCAAATTTTTTGTCTTTTAATACTCCTGTGAAGCACATTGGGACGTTTTATTATGTTAAAGGCGCTATATAAATACAAGTTGTTGTTGTTGTAATCCACCTTGATTTAAGCATAACAGTTCTGGATTTTCTCAGTACTGATTAATTCTTGGGAGCAAGGAGCATAAAAGTTTGTTATTGAGTCCTCAAATATTTTGGTAAAAGTGTTTGCTCAGCAGCAAATCAGTGTCCGTTTGTGTTCAGCAATGCCCAATTGGGGATGGTTGGATTGAATGAATGTTTTATCATCAGCGATTGTGGCTGGACCACTGCAATTTTGCACGGTATTTAAAAAGAGCCTTTGGCAGATAATGATGAAAACCCAGCTATGGAGGTACTTGATTTGTTTTTGAAGCAGGCAATGTATTGCATGGGCCATAAGGACATTTGCAAATGCATGCTCGTCACATGATTTCCCTACAATTTAAGCTAGGCTATACTTTATCAATATGTGGAATTAAGAAGAATTATGATACCATCCCATTGGTCCAGTTAAAAAAAAATCAGACTGGATTATTTAAACACAACTTTGTGGAAGGCCTTGCTGTGCTCCCTTAGCACAGATCATCAAAAAAATGGCTGGTAATTGCTTACCCTTCTACATCACTAATTGATTTGTTAATGATTAACATCTAATCCAGATGGACCTTACCAACTCCCTTGCATGTGCACAGAATCCTGGTGTTATCAGCGCTCATAAAACATTAATCAAGGGCCAAATTCAGAGCAACCATTCTGTTGCAAGAGGTCAAAGCAGGTCAGGACCATATAATGAGAAACAATAACAGGCCAGGTCTTTCCATTGTAACCCAATACCCTTGTTACTTTACACTGGCCCCTGGGATCAAATTCAGTAGCAAAACTCCCTAGCTTCTCTCCCACCGCCACCCCCCACTCCCATACAGAATAGCAATGCTGTTCCAAGTATTATCATAAATCTTCTGCAACTTAATACATTTAATCAATCTCGTTGCAAGGTAGTTTTATTTTCCATTAGAAATAATTTATTTAACATGGTTTTGTAAAAAGATAAACAAAACTGCTGTTGCATAAACACAAGGGGAAAAAGCCCTTTCTGGGGGCAGGACAATCCACAAAATGTTGCAATTCATAGATGTTTACTCAATGTATTTTTCATGTAGCGCATAGAGTGCATGATACCGACAAAATATTTTCAGAGGATTTAAGCGAATAAATATTGCAGGGCATGGCTAACACTGTCGATGTGTTTTTCTTTTATCTTTGCATTCTTAATTGGGCCTGAAAAGTGGATTTGCTTATCTGAAGTTCCTTCAATAGGCATGGTTTCTATCCAAAATATGGCATATTAACCATGTATACCTGTACAAAATTATAAAAGAGGAAAAAAATTAATAGTCTTGAGAAAAGACAAAATCTCTACTAAACTCTTGACACACTACATGATATAAAACAATTTTCTTGTAGAAGGTATCCAGGCAAAATTTTCAAGGAGCAATATATTTCTCCACTGAACAAATGCCCCACAGATGAAGAGTTTGGCAGCAGTTAGCATGAGACAAAGATCACAGTCTTTCACTACATGCAGGTGTTATAAACCTTGAACTCTGAAGCTGGAATCTAGGGTCAGTGTTCTCAAAAATCAATGTGTGGATGTATTTGAATATATTGCAAATTCTTTAGTAACTACAAACTTCATCTAGTAAAGATCTACACATAGAAAGAAACATACTAAAACATTACCTTCCTTCGTTAACAAGTTCAATAAATGCAAGACCAGCATTTTTCTGAATTGAGTTCTGCCATTCCTGTAATAAAAATTGGGAAAAAAATTAAAAAGAGTTTACTTCCCGAGTGAAGCACACAAAAATAAATCTGGTTACAATGTGATCCATATGGTCCACAGCCTTCACACCAATGCTGCCAACTGACTGACACTTGCTATAAATCTTTACTTTATAATTAGTGAAGATAGAAAATGCCATGAGAGTAGAAAAAATATTTATCATGATGTAGTTCAGCATTATCCACTTCATCCACAATTACCAAGGAACACCCTAGTCTAAACAACTTCCAAATAAGCCTCAGCTGAATCAAACCTTAAGTGAGTTTTAATAGTTCTGGAAACAGCTTAATGGTCAATATCTTTCATGACCAATTTAATATTTCAACACAGCATGTACACGCATTACAAGAACAATAAAACAATTTGATGTGCAGAGTATATAAAGGTCTGAGGTAGCCATCTCCCAGTGGTACTGAAAAAAACACGCTAAAAGCCTCAGACCTGACCACTAATGCTTCTAAAGTGCCGGAAATCATATTTTAGCACTTCAAAGAGACGGGTTGTAAGATGCAATTAACGGAGTCAATAAATTCATACCTATTCCTAAACTGTAAATTGATGTTATTCAGAGAAGTTTCAAACCATATTTGCATCTAATTCTATTCATCTTCGAGCAATGAATCACAAAACAGAGAAGTAACTGTACTTAGAATAAGATACAATTGAATCTATGTACAGGGAGATTATATTTTCCTCCCTATAGTGCTCAGTCCCGTTTTGCAAACAACCAATTCCTCTCATTTAGTTAGTTTTACATACAACTGACAGTGTGGTAGCACTCTCGCCCGATCCAGATGGCCATGGGTTCCCACTCCAGAGACTTGAGCAAATAATCTAGGCTGACATTGTCAGAGATGCCATCTTCCGGATGAGACGTTGAATCGAGGCCCCCATCTACTCTCTCAGGTGAACATAAAAGATCCCATGGTACTAATCTAATAAGCAGGGGGGTCCTCCCAGTTTCCGAGACAACATTTATCCCTCAAACACCTAAAACAGATGATCTAGTTATTTATTTCATTGCTATTTGTTGGACCTTGCTGTACGTAATTTGGCTGCCGCGCTTCCTACATTACAACAGTGGATACAAAGCAAATGTACTCCGTTGGGTGTAAAGTGCTTTGGGATGTCTTGAGGTCGTGAAAGGCATTATATAAATACAAGTTCTTTCCCTTCTTTCTAATGTCAAAATACAGTTTTCAAAAAAATCACATCCAAATGTTTTAATTTATGTTCTCCACTTTATCATAATTCTCAGGTATATTCTTATTTGAGAAAATTATCTGTCAAAAGCACTTGAGGTAACATAGAATATAAACTGCTTTACAAATTTTGCAAGAACATTCTGGAAATATTGCAGTCCAAAGGTTTTCTGTGCAAAGCAGGATTACTTTATCAAACTAAAGCAATGACAGAACTTAGTCACTAGAGGTTTTCTAAAGCCAAACATTTGTAGGTTACAGAAGGAGCAAACAGAAAATATAGACTGTCAGCATAGGTACTGTACTACAAAACTACATAATAGATAAACAATATCAGGATAAATATTTTCCATTGTGTCACATGTTCAGTAACAATTTCTAAAAGTGCCAAACAATGCCCATCATATTACATTATCCATTTCTATTATGCTTCAGTCTATTAAAATTCAACAATTAATGGCAGGTTGTGTCCTCTCTATGAAAGGTGAACCCCAACAGGATCCAGCTACAAGATAGCTAAAACTGATCAGCTCCTTCAGAAATGGGATAAAAGCAGCATTTACACAGGAAAAAATATTTTTGGTTTTACATCTATTCCATTACCCATAACTCTCAAACTCCTGCACGTTTCCTCTCCAATCTGGGAGGACAGCTAAATGGGATTTCTGCAACAAACCCGCATTTATTAAGTGTCATTCATTACGCCAAGTGAGATAGCTCTTGCATTTTTAGATCTCATGCACTAAAATAGCACAACCTCACAAAAAAAACACTATTTTTGTAAATGCTTTCTTCAACCAGTTGTAATTATAAACCGGTGTGAACACCCAGCACTTCCTACAGCAGACAGCAATACTAAATCAATCTCCATTTTTATCCCACCTCTACCCTAAAATAAGGTCACTATTCCGCCATTACAATGTCATACATAGGCAAAAAGTATCCTTCACATGTCTGTAGACTAGTCTTAATGAGCAGCACCTCAAATCTTCACCAAATCAGAATTTTCTGGCTCCCTCTATAATAAAAACAATGTCTACATCAATAAAAGAAAACTTTTCATTTAATTTTGCCTTCATTTGATATTTCTTTCCATATTCAGCACAGGCACAGTGGGCCAAATGGCCTGTTTCTGTGCTGTCATTCTATGGTTAGGATCAAATGCCTTAATTTACAGAGGCAAAAAATATGAACACGTAAGCATTTTAGCTTTATGTAAGAAGTCACACAACACCAGGTTATAGTCCAGCAGCTTTATTTGAAATCACAAGCTTTCGGAGCGCTGCTCCTTCGTCAGGTGAAGGAGGACACTGGCCTTCACCTGACGAAGGAGCAGCGCTCCGAAAGCTTGTGATTTCAAATAAAGCTGTTGGACAATAACCTGGTGTTGTGTGACTTCTTACATTTGTTCACCCCAGTCCAACACCGGCATCTCCACACCATTTTAGCTTTAGGCAATGATTTAGTGAAGAAAAACAAAATCAAAAAAGCTAAATCCAATGAAAATACAAATGTTTACTCACTAGTTGGTGTCAATAATAAACAGCTTATTTCTGAACATAAAACCATTACTAATAAAATAGAAACTATTAACATACCAATTTTCGTGGAATAATATTGGCATTCACGGACAACGATTTCTAGACTACTTTCCATACATTACAACAGTGACTACACTTCAATATAAAGCACTTGAGGATGTCCTGATAAGAACATAAGAAATAGGAGCAGGAGTAGGCCATTTGAGCCTGCTCCGCCATTCAATGAGATCATGGCTGATCTTCTGCCTCAACTCCATTCACTGGCCTTATCCCCATATCCCTTGATGCCCTTACTAGTCAGAAATCTATCGACTTCTATTTTGAATATACCAAAGACCGAGCCGCCACAACCCTCTGGGGTAGAGAATTCCAAAGATTCACCACCCTGTGTGAAGAAATTTCTCATCTCAGTCCTGAATGGCCTAACTTTTATCCTGAGGCTGTGGCCCCTGGTTCTAGACTCCCCAGCCAAGGGAAACATTCTCCCAACATCCACCCTACCAAGCCCTGTAATAATTTTGTATGCTTCAATGAGATCCCATCTCATTCTTCTGAATTCAAGAGAATAAAGGCCTAGTTTACTCAATCTCTTCTCATACGACAGTCCCGCCATCCCAGGAATCAATCTCGTGAACCTTCGTTGCACTCCCTCCAAGGCAAGTATATCCTTCCTTAGATAAGGAGACCAAAACTGTGCACAGTACTCCAGGTGTGGTCGCACCAAGGCCCTGTACAATTGTAGCAAGACTTCCTTACTCTTATACACCAACCCCCTTGCAATAATGGCCAACATGCCATTTGTCTTCCTTATAGCTTGCTCTACCTGCATGCTAGCTTTCTGTGTTTCTTGCACGAGGGCACCCAAATCTCTCTGAACACCAACATTTGAAAGTTTCTCACCAATTAAAAAAGATTCTGTTTTTCTATTCTTCCTACATTATACCCCATCTGCCACCTTACTGCCCACTCACTTAGTCTATCTATATCCCTTTGCAGACTCTGTTCTCCTCACAGCTTACTGTCCCACCTAGCTTTGTATCATCAGCAAAATTGGATACATTACGCTTTGTCCCTTCATCTAGGTTATTAATATAGATTGTAACTAGCTGAGGCCCCAGCACTGATCCTTGTGGCACCCCACTAGTTACAGCCTGCCAACCTGAAAAAGATCAGTTTATCCCTACTCTCTGATTTCTGTCCGTTAACCAATCCTCTATCCATGCTACTATCAACTGATATAACCAACCCAGCCACCAGCCTTGTAAGAATAAGCATCATTTTCATTGCACACAATTTGTACCACAATGCTAATTTCTACAAAATATTGCTATGATGCATCAACCTCCCACTACAAAACCTATTATTTGGACTTCTCCCAACATTTTTGGCTTGAAGGCAGTTTCCATAACAGACCAACCCTATGGACAGAAACCCAAACTCGAAACCTGAAGTGTAATTAGGATGCACAGGCAACTCGGCTCTACTTAAACTTCTATTCCTTACTCACTGGTTATTTTGAATTTTGTGGATCTGGAGGTTTGTAAAGGAGTTTTTACTGATCAGGCTGCTTTCCAATGAAGAAGTAACTTCCATTTTGAGGGCAGCATTTCAAAAAGAAACATAAAACTAACAACCAAGATAAAGAAAAAATAAACCAATAACAAACTACAAGTTTTTTGGGTCACGTGGTAATAATCAAGGAGATGACATGGAATGTCCAGACATTCCCTGTTTCCTCTGAAAGGTGGAAAATACCACCACTGTCGACCAATGTTTACAGACTAAAACTACTAGTTAGATTTATTTTCATGTTAGTTAATACATAGAAGCCAAATGATAAAGCAAGATAGTGAATCAACATAATACCTAAAACAATGAAATTAGAATCATAGGAACATGGGAACAGGAGTAGGACATTAAGCCCCTCGAACCTCTTCCACCATTCAATTAGATCATGACTGATCTGAATCTTAACTCCATTTACCCACCTTGGTTCCATATCCATCAACACTCTTGCCTGACAAAAATCTTTCAGTTTTGACATTTTCAATTGACCTAGTCTCAACAGCTTTTTTGGTTCCAGATTTCCACCAGCCTTTGTGAAGTACTCCCTGAATCAATCCACAGGGGTTAAAGAACTGTATTTAGAAGATATTTCTTGGAGATTGGTATGCAACAAGACATTTAGATGGAAGTCAGATTTGTCTCGGTGCACATTCTACATCTCTGTTGCACATAAACAATGCAAATCTCAGTTTATCCACGTTCAGATGTTCTGCCAAATCTAAAGACTGACTGAGAATTTCCAAGTACATATTCAGTCTTCATTAGAGTTGCCAATCATCCAGAATCAAAGGTAGGGACCAGGGCATAGAATGCTAATGAGCAGGTACTTGCATGTTGTCTTGATTCAGAGTACCTGTTAATGCCTTGACCACATAAAAATCTGCACGGACAAAGATCCTGTATCCAAGCTAATTTTCAGACCAACCAAGTCTGATGCTCATAGATAATTTGCCTTCTATCTTTCATTCTGAAATTTGGTAAGGAAAGACTGCTTACATTTTAACTAGCTAGTTCAAAAGGGAATGAAGACAAATTTAAGTCGCTGACAAGATGGCACCCTAAGATGCTCCCAGCCTCAGAAAGCTCACAAACAAGGGAGGTAACCCTACCAAAGCCAACCAAAACAACAGTGTACCAAAGAAAACCCCACCTAGGACATGGAAGAGGAAGCCAAAGCCAATCCCAAACTCCAGACTGTAAGCTAGAAAGCGTCTACAAACACTAACTGCATGCATCGAACAGTCATGCCTTTGTCGGAGAAATGTTGAATATCCAACCTTTTTCAAACATGATAAATCCGTGGGTGGGGTAGGAATTAGGAGCGCACAATTGTTCAATCTAGGTTAATACTAAGAGCCCCCAGGCCCTGAATCATGCAGGAATTGACAGACAAGGACCATCACTCCCCCATTACCCAGCCTGTACCTGCTGGGCTGACACACTAGAAAGCAAATACTCACTGCAATACATAGGTTAATACATGGTCACTATTAGCTTCAGGACAATGCATTCCCCACTTGATACAGATCAATCCCCACAACAAACATATGGGTGAAACATCTGTGGGGCATTTGCCAGTCAGAAATTTGCAATTCGGGAAACACCAAGCAGTCCAGAACCCATTCCTGGAAACATATGACCCATACACCTCCCACACAAACCCAGACCACCATCAAAGTAAGGCAGAGGGGAACACCCAAAATTAACCCATTCCTAATGAGTCACAAAGGCCAATACCCAAGCTGTACAAGGCCGGTCACCATTCTTTTAAGACCATCAATAGCCCCTGGCCAGGCTACACCCTGGGACCGTCATTTATCCAGACCCCCAAAATCCATGCTATGCCAAACACCTGCACAACGTACCAACCACCCCAATGTATTCCTCTAAGTACCAATATATGTTTGAGTACCTTGCGACTTACTGTGTGAGTTTAAAAAATAGATGCACATTTTTCTTAAGGAAATGCAATAAAAGGAAAAAATGGAAATAGTTTACTCTGGGCTAAAGTATCCATCAGAATGCTGTCTTCAGTTTTATTTTGTTAATGTACTATTCTCGAAATACAAGTTTCCTTCTATGAATCAGATGTGCCTTAGCTTGTTCCTTGGTGAACAGTTTTGAAGTGCATCTTTCAGGACAGAATAAAAACTGGAAATACTCAGGTCAGGCAGCAGCTGTGGCGAGAGAAACAGAGAGGGTTGGCCCAGAAATTCAGGTCTCCACGGGTGAGTACGCACGGGGTACTCACCCATAGGCCCAATGGAAGTGCCGGTTTCCTGCATGCACTGCGCATGCGCGGGAAACCGGCACTTCCGTTCCCCTGAACGAAGGGGTTCAGAGTTCGAACGCGTGCGCGAGAGGCTGCGCGTGCGCATCGAACTTTGGTTTTTATTTTACAGATTTTCCCAGGAGGGTAAGTCTGCAGAATTTACACATATAAAAAGCAGGCGTAAGGCCTGCTTTTTACAAGGTAAGTGGTGAATTAATTAAAATTAAAACATTTTTTCCACAGGTTTATTATTTTTAAATACTTTAAAGCAAGGTAAGTTTATTTTTAGCCCCGTTAGAAAATAAAATTACTTTTTTCAAAAATTTAAATTAGTTTAAAATAGTTATTTCATGTAATTTATAATTTATTTTTAAAATGTGATTTAAAAAAAAATGTATTTGAAGATTTAGTGATGTTTTGGGACCCGTAGTATTTATAAGTTTTGATAGCTCTTCCTGTCAATCTTATGAATGGAGCATTCCCTGCTCCGATTGGCTCCCCATGGCCCACGTGATCCCAGGGGCCGCGTCGAACTAACTGCGCCCCTGGGATATGCAAGCACTGCGCGCCGGCAGCTGGACCAGGCCCCGGATCGGAATCCCACGGGGGCCCACAGCTCAATGGCCGGCGCGCAAGATAAGTGCAGGTCGGGGGCTTGCACCCGCGGGAAGCCCCCGACCCGAATTTCTGGGCCAACGTTTCAGGTCAATGACCTTTTGTCAGAACTATTCTCTCTCCACAGATGCTGCCTGACCTACTGAGTATTTCCAGCATTTTTTGTTTTTATTTCAGATTTCCAGCATCCGCAGTATTTTGCTTTTGTTTCAGGACAAAATGTTGCACTGAACACACAAGCCTGAATAACTCTTCATAATGCTTCATAATTTTTAAAAACCTCTTCAATATCCTTTTAACCTTCTGTGCTCCAATGTTCCGTTATGTAAAGTCTATTATTATTGATTCCAGTCTTTGACATCTTGGTGAATCTACACTGACGCTCTCTGTGGCTTTAATGCCCTTTCTATAATGGGTTACCCAAAACTGTACAGTATTCCAACTGTGGTATAACCAATGTTTCATATAAATTAATTATTACCTTTTCACTCCTGTACTCAATGCTCCCATTTATAAAACCCAAAATTCTGCATGTCTTTACGTACCTGCACTCGCACTTGCAATTGCAAGAAATTATGTACTTGAACTCCTAGGCGCCTCTGTTCATCTACATCAGTGTGGGCAATTATTTGGGCTGGAGGGCCACTTAACAAGTAAGCTGTTGAGGGCCACACACCAATGTTCCCCCTAAGGTGCGCGGCCGTGGACCAATCACAAGGTCCCGCACAGGCCACTCACCAGCTCCTGCCGCTGGAAGAGTTGCTGTGGGTGAAGTATTGTGAAGTGGCCCTCCAACACAAATAATTGCACACCCAGAGTAAGGCTTTTGAAACCAACCAGCTACATTTGCAAGGTCTTTGAAAACATACAGGGGTTACATGTTTGACAGTGCAGCTGGCCGTTTGCCCTGTTATTTGCAATACCCCATGCAGGTATCCATTGTTCCTTATTTTGCTATCTGATTACAAGGCTAACTGTGTACGAGGCTATTCTCGAAATGATTCAGTGTGCAAAGCCCTTCATCAGCCCCAGCACAGTCCCGACTCAACAGAAGTTCCAATTAGCCTGAACACTGACCCAGCGAGCAGAAATAAACCCACATCATGGTTCCCCCAGCTACAGCAAGGTAGAAATGAAGAGCCCTCCATTATGACAGAAACAATACTGACCACAAAAATGATGGCAGACTAAACAATGAGGGCATGTGTAGTTTCTTTAATTACGTGCCATTACCTGGAGTCCTTGTGCTCCGGGATCCACGCCCATGTCTAAAATGGCAATGAGAACACCGCTGCCGTCATATTATTAGTACCAGGAGAGGAAAAACACAGCGCCAGTCTCTTTCTTCGATGGAAGACGCAGCGCCGGTCTCTTTCTTCAATGAAAGAGTCATCGAGGTGAGCAGCCATGACTCAACTCTAAAATGGATAGGGCATATTCGAGTACACAATGCATTCTGGGTACAGACGCCCGCCATTAGGGCCCAGAATCGCAGAACAGATCCTTTTAAGACTGGGCTGGGGAGAATCATTTTGCAAATTGAAAAATTGAATGAAATATTACTGTGTGTTCCCTGGCTGCAGTTCGGGTCCGTCCCTGACTCACGAGAAGTGAAAGTGGATAGACAAATATGCAGCTCAAGCTCCGGTTTGCTCTCTATTTCTGTCCCGCCCAGTGGGCTGGATAGAATAACTTGGCGGGCCATATTCTGCCCACTACTGAATTACACCCTTCAGCGTCTTTCCATCAAATGTATACACTCATTCCTTGCGGGTTTTTTTTCTTCCAAATGTATAACCTTGAACTCACCCAGATGATACCAGGGCTAAAAGGATTAAATTATGAGGACAGGTTGCATAGATTAGGCATGTATTCCCTTGAATATAGAAGATTATGAGGTCATCTAATTGAGGTGTTTAAGATGATCAAAGGAGTTGTTAGGATAGATAGAGAGAAACTATTTCCTTTGCTGGGAGAGTCCAGAGCAAGGGGGCATAACATTAAAACTAGAGCTAAGCTGTTCAGGCGTGATGTCAGAAAGCACTTCTTCACACAAAGGGTAGTTGAAATCAGGAACAGCTTCCCCAAAAAGCTGATGAGGCTAGGTTAATTGAAATTTTTGAAACTGAGATTGATAGATTTGTTAGGCAAGGGTATTAAGGGTTACAGAACCAAGGTGGATAGATGGAGTTAAGATACAGATCAGTCATGATCCAATTTAATAGCAGAAGAGGCTCGCGGGGTTGAATCGCCTACTCCTGTTCCTATGTTCCATGTTAAATTGCATCTGCCACGTCTACCCATTCCGCTAACATGTCTATGTCTTCGTAAAGTATTTTATGGTCCTCCTCACTGTTTACCAAACCTCCTACTTTTGTGCATTAAGCATTAAATAAAAGACAGTGGCCTAGAAATTCAGTTGCGTTCGCCAGCCGTTAACGCCATAAGAGGGGTATATTTCCAGCGCTAGGCACTTAGCGCCCGGGCGCAGGCCGATCTGCGCCTACGCCCAAATTCAGTAGACATTTAGCGCCGGCGCAAAGTGTTTGCGCCCGCTCAGCTGCGCGCGCAGCTTATGACGTCATTTCGTCGTGCAACGCTGTTTGTGCGCCCCAAACCGGAAATTCAGTGGCGCCCGCCCAATGTGGGCGTGGCGCTGTTAAGAACTGTGAAGTGGAACGCAACAGAGGCCCTGTGGGCCTCGGGGAGCGCTAATTAAAGGGCACTTACACTGACCTATAAAGCCCAGCCATTTTGCTGCAATGACTTTACTGCTTTGGATTTCTGGACAGAGACCAAGGAACACAGCTTACTGATTTGGGACAACATAGGAGGGGTATTTTTGGCTTCTGGCCAGAGCTTTGACATTTGAATCATTGTGATTTCACTGTTTGCAAGTTTATTATGGGGGCTGTATGGGGTTCCAACCCTCAGTTGCAGCATTATGTGTGAAGGGCTCGCAGACGCTGTGTGAGAGGGCCAGCCATGCCTAGACGCAGAGGGGCCATCAGGCGTCGGCAACGTAGGCCTTACCCACTCAGGCAATACCGGCAGCAGGTGTCCTATCTCACCATGACTGCGGCGCATTGTGTTAAGAGGCTGCGCTTCAGAAGGGAGGTGGTTGCAGAGATCTGCCAGCTGCTTCACAGAGATCTGCGTCCACAGCTGATGTGCAGGACGTCTCTCTCGGTGGAAGTGAAGGTCACGGTGGCTCTGAACTTTTATGCAAGCGGCTCCTTCCAAGCCGCTGCTGGGGACATAGCGATCATCTCCCAGTTCGCCGCGCATCGCTGC
The DNA here is from genome assembly GCF_052327205.1 of Somniosus microcephalus. Lineage (NCBI taxonomy): Eukaryota > Metazoa > Chordata > Chondrichthyes > Squaliformes > Somniosidae > Somniosus > Somniosus microcephalus. The sequence continues at coordinate 101,017,285 of NC_140988.1, forward strand.
ATCCGGCAGGTCACCGATGCACTTTTCGCAAGGAGACACCAATTCATCTCCTTCCCCATGACCCTAGAGAGGCAGGAGCAGCGTGCAGTCGGATTTGCCAGGATCGCCGACTTCCCCATGGTGCAGGGCGCCATTGACTGCACGCATGTGGCTATGCGGGCACCTATCGACAATGCCGAGGATTACCGCAACCGGAAGGGCTACCATTCCCTCAATGTACAGCTGGTGTGTGACCACAGGCAGCGCATCCTAGCTGTCAATGCCCGCTTTCCAGGAAGCAGCCACGATGCATTTATCCTGCGCCAGACTACTGTGGCTGACATGTTCGAGGCACAGCCTCCACCAAGGGGATGGCTTATTGGGGACAAGGGCTACCCTTTGTGTACATGGCTCATGACCCCGCTCCGCGCGCCCAGGACCCCAGCGGTGGAGGCATACAACGAAAGCCATCAAGCCACAAGGAACATCATAGAGCAAACGATTGGCGTCCTCAAGCAACGGTTCCGCTGCCTGGATCGTTCCGGCGGATCTCTACAGTATTCGCCGGATAGAGTCTCCCAGTTCGTCGTCGTGTGCTGCATGCTGCACAACCTGGCTATCCGCAGGACTCAGGCACTGCCACCTGACGTTGCACCACCACCTCAGGAGGACGAGCAGGAGGACCATGAGGAGGAGGAGGAGTACCAGCCCAGGAGGGAGCCACAAGGTCCAAGGGCCGTCCGCCGGCGGCTTATTGAACGACACTTCTAGGCCCCCTGTCAGGGAATGGCCTGTGGCAATGAACGCACCTGAATGCAGCCGCTCCGCAAGCCCTCAGCCGGTTAACGCAACAACCACTTGAAACATGACACCTGGACATGCTGAATAAATAAAAAGCTTTATTTTACAAACTCAGGGCCCTTCCCACATGAAACAGAAAAACAGACGAGACACCCAAAAAACAGTCAAAAACATCTGTCACTCCCACAACCTGGGGAGGAATAACAAAACTTGCCCATCCAATTGGCCTTCATCATCGGCCTTACAAAAATAAGCCCGCCCCTCCACAACACAAACACCCCCATAAAAACAAAAAATGCCTTCATCTTCGGCCTTACCAAAATAAGCCCCCCCGAGAACACAAACACCCCCATATAAAAAAAACCGCTATCACCACACTCTACTGGGTGTGCCGAGAGGGCGAGTCCTTATGCAGGCTTCTCCGGCCCCTGCCCGACCTACTGCTCCGCCTCAACCTGGGCCCTGTGGGTGTGGCAAGGCTGGGGGAAGGCTCATGAGGGCCACAATGCGTGACGGCAGATGCCCTTGGGGGGTCGGCCTAGACGAGGCCCGGCCCGGGAGGGGCCGGCTGCTGACTGCTGCAGCTGTGGCTGCCCAGCATCAGTCTCAGCAGCAGCTCGTCGCACCTTGGCTGGGGGAGTGGCAGTGTCGGCTGCACCAATGGGGGCAAGCTGGCTGATGCCAGGCGCGCGCTGTTCGCCAGAGACACTGGCACTCGGCCGGGCTGGCAGTGCAACAAGCGCACCAATCTGGTGGAGGCCAGACCGCTGTGCTGCAGCAGGGCGGCGGGTGCCCTGGCGATGCCTCCGCGCCACAGCGAGTGTGGCAGAAGTGAGTGCCCGAACTGCCCTGGTATGTGCCCGCATCAGATCTGCCAGTGTCTGGACGGCACCACTCATGGACTCGCGACTCGCGTCCTGCGCTGCCGCGAGTTGCTGGACACCCCTGTCCTGCGCTGCCGCGAGTTGCTGGACACCCCTGTCCTGCGCTGCCGCGAGTTGCTGGACACCCCTGTCCTGCGCTGCCGCGAGTTGCTGGACACCCCTGTCGTGTGCTGCCGCGAGTTGTTCGACCCCCCGGCCTGTGATTCCCCGAAAGCGACCACACTATGAGCCAGGGACTCAATGGCCTGAGGCAACTATCCCACAACCCCCATGAACTCCTTGTGGCGCCGCTCCGACGCCGCGGACATCTCATCGAGGCGGCGCACCTCCTGGGCGAGGACCGTCTCCGGACTGGAGGGCGGACTCTCCCTCTGGGGAGAAGGCCGCCGTGCTGCCCGACCCTTCCCGCGTGCCTCGACCCCACTGGGCCCAGGAACTGCCCTCCCCTGCAACACTTCCCCCTGCCTCTCCTTCAGGCCAGACGTCTCCCCTCCATTGCCATCCCCTGGCGCGGATGAGGGTTCCCCCGATGTGCCGCCTTCCTCCTGGTCCTCGTCATCCTCCTCCTCCAAGGGCCTGGCACTCTGAGCTTCAGGGACCTCCTCCTCCTCACCAGCTGAAAGCAGGAAGGCACAAGAGTAGCTTTAGAGTGAGGACAGGGCGTCAGCGAGGGAGGCATGAGAGGTTGCATTATGCGCATTGGTCGGACAGTGGGAAAGGATGTAGATCTGAAGCGCAAGGGCAACGAGAGAGGTCCAACCGGTCATGTCCTTACGAGTGGCTCCCAGTACAGGGTCCGCATCTCCAATGGCAACAGGGCCAGTCACCCGGCCACGCATGAGTCGAGCCACGCTCTCCTCCAGCTCACTGAGCGCCTGGTACTGGGGACGGCCTCCCCCGGTGGCAGACTGGCTCCTCAAATTCCGCGCCAGCTTGGCCTGCAAGAGAAAGGACGGCCTCTAAGTACAGTGTGGTGCCCTGTTGCTGTGTGCACTGCCTCCCATGGTCGAATAGCTTGGCCAGTGTGGTGCCCTGTTGCTGTGTGCACTGCCTCCCATGGTCGAATAGCTTGGCCAATGTGGTGCCCTGTTGCTGTGTGCACTGCCTCCCATGGTCGAATAGCTTGGCCAGTGTGGTGCCCTGTTGCTGTGTGCACTGCCTCCCATGGTCGAATAGCTTGGCCAGTGTGTTAAGTGCAGAGAGTGCTATTGATGATCATGCCAGTGCCATAGCTGCGGGAGGAGGGCTGCCCATTAGGCCTTTGAGGTCCCTTTGCCCATAATGTGAGGTGCACATGCAAGGATGAGGAGGACACTGGAAAGGGTACTCACCTTCACCATCCGAGTGAGGTCGTTGTACTTCTTGCGGCATTGGTCCGCACTCCTGGGGACATCGCTGGTGGATGACACCCTGTGGGCGATTTTCTTCCAGGCTCTCCTGTACTGCCTCCTGGGAGCCTTCTTGCCACTGTCCGGGCACAAAATCTCTCTTTTCTTTTCCACACCATTAACCAGCACCCTCAAAGCATGCTGGGAGAAGCGCTGCGCTCGTTCACGGGCCTTCTCCATGGCTTCAGGCGCTATTTGGGTCCACCAGCAGTGTTGAGGCCTAGCTGCAGGGCTCCACTATGCAGGGCGTGGCAGCAGTCAAAGTCGACCCTTCCCCCTTTAAGAGCTGGCCGGCGTCAGGGTGTCTGCTGTCAATCAAAACATGACCGCACCTGCGCTGCGCCCGGCCTCGGCGTTATCAGTCCGCATCGCCGGCTTAGCGCCTGAAGATAGCAGTGCAACGCCAGTTTCAGCGCTCGCCCAAACTCTTGGCCAAATCTACTGAATTTCGGCGAAGTGGCCTACACTTTCCGGCGGGCGCTAACTTTAGCGACCGCCCGACTTTACCGCCCCAAAAGTGGCCAGACTGAATTTCTAGGCCAGTATCTCAGACAACGCAGAATTCCCAAAGTATTATACTAAAGTATCCTTAGACTGTGACGCCTGGTTCTGGACTCCCCCGCCATCGGGAACAGCCTTCCTGCATCTAGTCGGTCTAGCCCTGTTAGAATTTTATAAGTTTCAATGAGATCCCTTCTCATTCTTCTAAACGCCAGCGAATATAAGCCCAATCGATCCAATCTCTCCTCGTACGTCATTCCTGCCATCCCAGGTATCAGTCTGGTGAATCTTCGCTGCACTCCCTCCATGGCAAGAACATCCTTCCTCAGATAAGGCGGCCAAAGCTGCACACAATACTCAAGGTGTGGTCTCACCAAGGCCCAGTCTCACCAAGGCCCTGTACAACTGCAGCAAGACATACTTGCTCCTGTACTCGAATTCTCTCGCTATGAAGGCCAGCATACCATTTGCCTTCTTAACCGCCTGCTGCACCTGCATGCTTACCTTCAGCAACTGGTGCACAAGGACACCCAGGTCTCATTGCACTTCCCCTTCTCCCAATCTATTGCCGTTCAGATAATAATCTGTCTTCCTGTTTTTGCCACCAAAGTGGATAACCTCGCATTTATCTACATTATTCTGCATCTGCCCAATCACCCAACCTGTCGAAATCATACTGGAGTTTCTCTGCATCCTCCTCACAGCACACACGCCCACCCAGCTTTGTGTCGTCTGCAAACTTGGATATATTACATCTAGTCCCCTCGTCTAGATCATTAATATATATTGTGAATAGCTGGGGTTCTAGCACCGATCCCTGCGGTACCCCACTAGGCATTGCCTGCCACTCAGAAAAGGACCCGTTAATTCCAACTCTTTGCTTCCTGTCTGCCAACCAGTTCTCTATCCAGGTGTTTTAACTTTGCATGCTAATCTCTTATGTGGGACTTATCGAAAGCCTTCTGAAAGTCCAAATACACCACATCCACTGGTTCTCCCTTATCTATTCTACCAATTACATCCTCAAAAAATTCCAGTAGATTAGTCAAGCATGATTTACCTTTTGTAAATCCATGTTGACTTTGTCCGATCCTGTCACTGTTTTCCAAGTGCTCTGCCATTACGTTTTTTACAATGGACTCTAGCATTTTCCCCACTACCGATGTCAGGCTTACCGGTCTGTAATTCCGTTTTCTCTCTACCACCTTTTTTAAATAGTGGGGTTACATTAGCTACCCTCCAATCCATGGGAACTGTGCCAGAGTCTATAGAATTTTGGAAGATGACCAGCAATGCATCTACTATTTCTAGGGCCACTTCCTTAAGTACCCTAGGATGTAGATTATCAGGCCCTGGGGATTTATCGGCCTTCAATCCCATCAATTTTCCTAGCACCATTTCCCTCCAAATACTGATTTCATTTAGTTCCTCCCGCTCATTAGACCCTATGTCCCCGACATCTCTGGGAGGTTATTTGTGTCCTCCTTTGTGAAAACAGAACCAAAGTATGTATTTAATTGGTCAGCCATTTCTTTGTTCCCCATTATAAATTCCCCTGATTCTGACTGCAAGGGAACTACGCTTGACTTCACCAATCTTTTTCTCTTCACATATCTATAGAAGCTTTTACAGTCAGTTTTTATGTTTCCTGCAAGCTTACTCTCATACTCTATTTTCCCCCTCTTAGTTAATCCTTTTCTCCTCCTTTGCTGAATCCTAAACTGCTCCCAATCCTCAGGTTTGCTGCTTTTTCTGGCCAATTTATATGTCCTCTCCTTGGATCTTATGCTATCCCTAATTTCCCTGGTTAGCCACGGTTGCGCCACCTTTTTTGTTTTATTTTTATCCCAGACAAGGATGAACACATTTTTTAGTTCATCCGTGAGATCTTTAAATGTTTGCCATTGCCTATTCACCGTCAACCCTTTAAGTAACATTCCCCAATCCATCCTAGTCAACTTGCCCTCATACCATCGTAGTTTCCTTTATTTAAATTCAGGACCCTAGTCTCTGAGTCAAATACTTCACTCTCTATCTTAATGAAGAATTCCATCATATTATGATCGCTCCTCCCCAAGGGGCCTCGCATAACAAGATTGCTAATAAATCTATTTCAATTTTTTTTTTTTTTATTTGTCACATAACCAAATACAACAAGTGAAATCCAGGCAGTGAAATGCTTTTCCTTAACGAGCCGAGCGCACCAAGCAGCAAAGGACACTTAGCTGCTGGTACGCACGGAGTCCGCAAGGATGGCAGCCATCTTCATCGGCGCCATCACAATAGGGTCCGCTCTCGCCTCGCTCCGCCTTTCCCGCACTCCTGCCCGATAATCTTCAGCCGCCGTGGTACCGACATCCCGGGGCCTGCTTCTCCCTGGCTCTCCTTCCACCCGGTCTGACCTCCGAGCCTCCCGCGGTGTCCGACCTTCCAGGGCCTGCTTGATGGCCTGATCTCTAGTTGGTTCCTCGACATATTGGTCCAGGAAACCATCCCGTATACACTAAGAATTCCTCCTCCACAGTATTGTTTCTAATTTGGTTAGCCCAATCTATATATAGATTAAAGTCACCCATGATAATACTGTGCCCTTATTGCACACGTCTCTAATTTCCCATTTAATGCCATCCCCAATCTCAGCATTACTGTTTGGGGGTCTGCATACAACACCCTCTAACGTTTTCTGCCCCTTGGTATTTCTCAGCTCTACCCGTACAGATTCCACATCATCAGAACTAATATCTTTCCTTACTACTGTGTTAATCTCCTCTTTAACCGAAGGGCCTACTCCTGCTCCTATCTTCTATGTTTCTAACCAGCAATGCTACCCCACCTCCTTTTCCTTTTTGCCTGTCCTTCCTGAATATTGAATACCTCTGGATGTTGAATTCCCAGCCTTGGTCACCCTGGAACCATGCCTCCGTAATCCCAATTATATTATATCCGTTTACATCTATTTGCGCAGCTAATTCATCCACCTTATTACGAATGCTCCTCACATTAAGACACAAAGCCTTCAGGCTTGTTTTTTTAACACTGTTAGACCTTTTAGAATTATTGTTTACTGTGGCACTGTTTGATTTACACCCTTGATTTCTCTGCCTTCCGCTTTTGCTTTTCTCCTTCCTGTCTTTTGCTTCTATCCTTGCTTCCCTTTCCTCTGTTTCCCTGCACAGGTTCCCAACTCCCTGCCATTTTAGTTTAATCTCTATGTATGCTGCTTTGAATCAGCCAGATTACATACATGAAACCAGCAAGGGTTAATTGAATGCTCTCTTCAATTTTCCTTCCAACCCGTTTAAGAGTCTTACCTCTTGTTGGCGATTCCCCAGAGAGCCCAGATTGTGATTACTATTTGGGAAAGAACTTGGAAGAGCTTGTGCCCAAATACTGCGAGGTGGTGCATCTATGCACTACTGCACTTGACAGCCCAATAATATGATTAGTTGCAGAATAAAAGCCTGCACTGTCCAATCACATTTCTGAACTCTTAACTTCTTTGCCTAAATGAAGAGATGCTAAACCGAGGCCCCGTCTGCTCTCTCAGGTGGACATAAAAGATCCCACAGCACTATTTTGAAAAACAGGAGTTATCCCTGGTGTCCTGGCCAATATTTATCCCTCAATCAACATCACTAAAACAGGTTACCTGGTGATTATCAAATTGCTATTTGTGGGAGCTTGCTGTGCACAAATTGGCTGCCGCGTTTCCTACATTACAGCAGTGGCTACACTTCAAAAGTACTTCATTGGCTGTAAATCGGTTTGGGACCTCCTGAGGTTGTGAAAGGCGCTATATAAATGCAAGTCTTTCTTTTCTTTTTTTCTTTCTAAACAGCATTCGATATGTAAAATAAAAATACATTAATATGGAAAATAATAGCCTGAGAATCATGTGAACTTATTTCCATATCATGATGTAAAGCTTAGTATTTCCAGAATTGATTTTTCAGAGCCATTAAGTGTACAAAGCAAACCTTTCATCATGTCAATCATCTCATTATATCAAAGTCATCCTTTCCTTATCACTAAGTTATGTGCTACTAAAAAATGTCTCAAAGTTGAGAATCATTGCAATCACAATAGATTTAAAAATACAATTCTTTGGCAAGGTCGGATATTTTCCATCACAGTGCTGTGTTAGGGTGCAGCAATAGATTACTGACGTGTCCTCCAGCTTTCAAACATACTTTTCAGATGTTTACAGCATTTTCCATGGGAGAGGAGGAGTTCGAGGATACCCAATGGCATGAGAACTAATTTAATTTCATTCCTGAAAGGAGGATTATTCGCATTCGTATAATGTAGATTCCAATTATACCAGAAAATAAATTACTTCAAGATAAGAAATGAAATGAACAATGTATTTAAAATTGTAAGTATTACACTCTAACATAAGAACACAAACATAAGAAATAGGGGCAGGAGTAGGCCATTCGGCCCCTCGAGCCTGCTCCGCCATTCAATAAGATCATGGCTGATCTTCTACCTCATCTCCACTTTCCTGAACCATATTCCTTGATTCACTTAATATTAAAAAATCTATTGATCTCTGTCTTGAATATACTCAATGACTGAGCCTCCACAGCCCTCTGCAGTAGAGAATTCCAAAGATTCACCACCCTCTGAGTGAAGAAATTTCTCCTCATCTCAGTCCTAAATGGCTGACCCCTTATTCTGAGACTGTGACCCCTGGTTCTGGACTCCCCAACCAGGGGAAACATCCTCCCTGCATCTACCCTGTCAAGCCCTGTAAGAATTTTGTATGTTTCAATGAGATCACCTCTCATTCTTCTAAACTCCAGAGAATATAGGCCTAGTCTACTCAATCTCTCCACATAGGACAATCCCCCCATCCCAGGAACCAGTCTGGTGAACCTTTGTTGCACTCCCTCTACGGCAAGTACATCCTTCCTTAGGTAAGGAGATCAAAACTGTACACAGTACTCCAGAGGTGTGGTCTCATCAGGGCCCTATACAATTGCAGTGAGGCGTCTTTGCTCTTATACTCAAATCCTCTTGCAATAAAGGTCAACATACCATTTGCTTTCCTAATTGCTTGCTGTACCTGCATGTTAATTTTCAGTGATTCATGTACAAGGACACCCAGGTCCCTCTGAACACCAACATTTCCCAATCTCTCACCATTTAACAAAATACTCTGCTTTTCTATTTTTCCTACCAAAGTGGATAACTTCACATTTCTCCACATTATATTCCATTTGCCGTGTTCTTACTCACTCACTTAGACTGTCTATATCCCCTTGAAGCCTCCTTGCATCCTCCTCAAAACTTACATTCCCACCCAGCTTTGTATCATCAGCAAACTTGGATATATTGGGCCGGATATTCCGATCCCTATGGGTGGGTACGCGCTATGTACCCACCCATAGGGACATCGGAAATGCCGGTTTCAGGCATGCGCATGCGCTGGAAACCAGCATTTCCGATCTGTCAAGAAAGCTCTTGACAGATCCTCCAGCTGCCCAGGAGAAGGGCCTCTGTGGACGGACAGTTCCGCATTTTGGAGACCCTCCTCCCGCAGAAAACCCTTACAATTCTTGCGCCTGGTAAAAGCAGGTGTAAGGTCTGCTCTTACCAGGATAAGAGTTGAAAAAAGTAAAAACTTTTTCTACTGATTTATCATTTAAAACTACTTTAAAAAAAGGTAAGTTTATTTCAAGCCCCGTAAAAAAACTTTATTTTTTTCAAAAATTTAAAGTTTTGTTTAAAATAGTTAATTTATTTGTACTTTCAAGTCATTTTAAAAAGGTGATTTAAAAAAAAATTATTTAAAGTTTTACTATGTTTTGGGGGAGATCTCCATTCATATACTTGACAGGTCTTCCTGTCAAATGTATGAAGGGAGATTCCCTTCTTTGATTGGCTCCCCATGGCCCACGTGATCCCAGGGACGCTGCGATCTACCTGCGCCTCTGGGATACGTGGGCCCTGCGCACTGGCAATTTGGAGAGGCCCAGCATCGGAACTGTGCCCCTCCCGGGAGCCCTCAGGTAAGGGTGCAGATTTTTCCAGATTGCAGTCCTCTGCCCGCGGGAGGCCTGCGATCGGAATATCTGGGCCATTACATTTGGTCCCCTCATCCAAATCATTGATATAGATTGTGAATAGCTGAGGCCCAAGCACTGATCCTTGTGGTACCCCACTAGTTACAGCCTGCCAACCCAAAAATGAACAGTTTATTCCTACTCTGTTTTCTGTCCATTAACCAATCCTCAATCCATGCTGGTGTGTTACCCCAAATCCTATGAGCCCTCATTTTTTTTTAATAACCTCTTGTGTGGCACCTTATCAAATGCCTTCTGAAAATCCAAATACACCACATCCACTGGTTCCCCCTTATCTATTCTGCTAGTTACGTCAAAAAACTAACAGATTTGTCAAACACGATTTCCCTTTCATAAATCCATGTTGACTCTGCCCAATCCTATTATTATTTTCTAAGTGCCCTGTGCACATCCTTAATATATTCTAGCATTTTCCCTACTACTTTTGTCAGGCTAACTGGTCTAAGCTTCCCGTTTTCTCTCTCCCTCCTTTCTTAAATAGTGGGGTTACATTTGCTACCTTCCAATCCGCATTCTGGAATCAATGGAAATGACAACCAATGCATCCACTATCTCTTTCAAAACCCTAGGATGCAGGCCATCAGGTCATGGGGATTTATCGGCTTTCAGTCACATTAATTTCTCCAGTACTACTTTTTTACTAATACTAATTTCTTACAGTTCCTCATTCTCACTTGACCCTTAGTTCTCCACTATTACGGGAAGTTTTTTGCGTCTTCTTCCATGAAGACAGGCACAAAGTATGTGTTTAATTTCTCTGCCATTTCCTTATTCCCCATTATAATTTCTCCTGTCTCTTTGAATAGTGTTTAGCAAACTGCTGTAAATAAACTATTTTACCCTATAAAAAAAGTAAAAGGATATTTTATAGCCCTTTATATTACACTTCTGCATTGATAGCAGAACCAACTTTGGAGACAGCAATGTAGCCGCACTTATATTAAGACAGTGTGGCAATATAAATGAAGTTATATTGCTGCCTACAAAGGAAAAGTTAATTACACCAGATATAACAGCTACTACTTTATTTTGCTGTAAGTGAGGTGAGCACTCAATCCATCCATTAAGGCCAATGATGGAGCTTTCAACTTGCTGGGCTGTGTAGAACTTCCCTAGACATAGATAAGCTGTGCAGCCAGAAATTTAAATCATGATTCGCTACTTTCAAACCAGAGCAAGTGCAAGACTGCATAGAAACATAGAAGATAGGAGCAGGAGTAGGCCATTTGGCCCCTCGAACCTGCTCCGCCATTAAATGCGATCAAGGCTGATCATCCAAATTCAGTACCCAGTCCCTGCTTTCTCCCCATACCCCTTGATCCCTTTAGCCTTAAGAAATATATCCAACTCCTTCTTGAATATATTTAATGTATTGGCCTCTACTGCCTTCTGTGGTAGAGAATTCCACAGGTTCACATCTCTCTGGGTGAAGAAATTCCTCCTCATTTCTGTCCTAAATGGCCTACCCCTTATCCTTAGACTGTGACCCCTGGTTCTGGACTCCCCGACCATCGGGAACATCCTTCCTGCATCTAATCTGTCCAGTCCTGTCAGAATTTTATAAGTTTCAATGAGATCCCCTCTCATTCTTCTAAACTCCAGCGAGTACAAGCCCAATCGACCCAATCTCTCCTCATACGTCATTCCTGCCATCCCAGGTATCAGCCTGGTGAATCTTCGCTGAACTCCTTCCATGGCAAGAACATCCTTCTACAGATAAGGCGACCAAAACTGCACACAATACTCAAGATGTGGTCTCACCAAGGCCCTGTACAACTGCAGCAAGACATCCTTGTTCCTGTACTCAAACCCTCTCGCTACAAAGGCCAACATGCCATTTGCCTTCTTAACCGCCTGCTGCACCTGCATGCTTACCTTCAGCGACTGGTGCACAAGGACACCCAGGTCTCGTTGCACTTCCCCTTCTCCCAATCTATTGCCATTCAGATAATAATCTGCCTTCCTGTTTTTGCCACCAAAGTGGATAACCTCACATTTATCCACGTTATATTGCATCTGCCATGCTTTTGCCCAATCACCCAACCTGTCTAAATCATCCTGGAGTTTCTCGGCATCCTCCTCACAGCACACACGCCCACCCAGCTTTCTGTCGTCTGCAAATTTGGAGATATTACATCTAGTTCCCTTGTCTAGATCATTAATATATATTGTGAATAGCTGGGGTCCAAGGACCGATCCCTGCGGTACCCCACTAGTCACTGCCTGCCACTCGGAAAAAGACCCGTTTATTCCAACTCTTTGCTTTCTGTCTGCCAACCAGTTCTCTATCCAAGTCAATACCTTGCCCCTAATCCCATGTGCTTTAACTGTACACGCCAATCTCTTATGCGGGACCTTATCGAAAGCCTTCTGAAAGTCCAAATACACCACATCCACTGGTTCTCCCTTATCTATTTTACCAGTTACATCCTCAAAAAATTCCAGTAGATTAGTCAAGCACGATTTACCTTTTGTAAATCCATGTTGACTTTCTCCGATCCTGTCACTGTTTTCCAAGTGCTCTGCTATTACATCTTTTATAATGGACTCTAGCATTTTCCCCACTACCGATGTCAGGCTTACCGGTCTGTAATTCCCCGTTTTCTCTCTACCACCTTTTTTGAATAGTGGGGTAACATTAGCTACCCTCCAATCCATGGGTACTGTTCCAGATTCCATCGAATGCTGGAAGATGATCAGCAAAGCATCAACTATTTCTAGGGCCACTTCCTTAAGTACCCTAGGATGTAGATTATCAGGCCCTGGGGATTTATCGGTCTTCAATCCCATCAATTTCCCTAACACCATTTCCCTACAAATACTGATTTCTTTCAGTTCCTCTCTTTCATCAGACCCTATGTTCCCCGACATCTCTGGGAGGTTATTTGTGTCCTCCTTTGTGAAGACAGAACCAAAATATGTATTTAATTGGTCCGCCAAATCTTTGTTCCCCATTATAAATTCCCCTGATTCTAACTGCAAGGGACCTACGCTTGACTTCACCAATCTTTTTCTCTTCACATATCTATAAAAGCTTTTACAATCAGTTTTGATGTTCCCTGCAAGCTTACCCTCATATTCTATTTTCCCTTTCTTAATTAATCCCTTTGTCCTCCTTTGTTGAATCCCAAACTGCTCCCAATCCTCAGGTTTACTGCTTTTTCAGGCCAATTTATATGTCCTCTTCTTGGATCTTATGCTATCCCTAATTTCCCTCGTTAGCCACGGTTGAGTCACCTTTTTTGTTTTATTTTATGCCAAACTGGGATGAACAAATTCTGTAGTTCATCCACGCGGTCTTTGAATGTTTGCCATTGCCTATCCACCATCAACCCTTTGAGTGACATTCCCCAATCAATCCTACCCAACTCACGCCTCAGACCATCGTAGTTTCCTTTATTTAAATTTAGGACCCTAGTCTCTGAGTCGACTACTTCATTCTCCATCTTAATGAATAATTCAATCATATTATGATCGCTCCGACCCAAGGGGCCTCGTACAACAAGATTGCTAATTAATCCTTTCTCATTACATAATACCCAGTCTAAGATGGCCTGATCTCTGGTTGGTTCCTCAACATATTGGTCCAGGAAACCATCCCTTAAACACTCCAGGAATTCCTCCTCCACAGTATTGTTACTAATTTGGTTAGCCCAATCTATATGTAGATTAAAGTCACCCATGATGACTGCTGTGCCCTTATTGCACGCTTCTCTAATTTCCCTTTTAATGCCGTCCCCAACCTCCGCATTACTGTTTGGAGGTCTATATACCACTCCCACTAACATTTTCTGCCCCTTGGTATTTCTCAGTTCTACCCATACAGATTCCACATCATCAGAGCTAATATCCTTCCTTACAATTGTGTTAATCCCTTCTTTAACCAGCAATGCTACCCCACCTCCCTTTCCTTTTTGCCTATCTTTCCTGAATATTGAATACCCCTGGATGTTGCGTTCCCAGCCTTGGCCACCCTGGAGCCATGTTTCTGTAATCCCAATCAAATCATATTCGTTTACCTCTATTTGCGCAGCTAATTAATCCATCTTATTACGAATGCTCCTCGCATTAAGACACAAAGCCTTCAGGCTTGTTTTTTTAACGCTCTTACACCTATTAGAATTATTATTTACTGTGGCTATGTTTGATTTAAACCGTTGATTTCTCTGACTGCCACTTCTGTTTTTCTCCTTCATATCTTTTGCTTTTATCCTCGTTTCCCTTTCATCTGTCCGCTTGCTCAGGTTCCCAACCCCCTGCCATTTTAGTTTAAACCCTCCCCCAGAGCACTAGTAAACACTCCCCCTAGGACATCGGTCCCGGCCCTGCCCAGGTGCAAACCGTCTGGTTTGAACTGGTCCCACCTCCCCCAGAACCGGTTCCAATGTCCCAGGAATTTGAATCCCTCCCCCTTGCACCATTCCTCTAGCCACGTATTCATCTGAAATATCCTTCTATTTCTACTCTGACTAGCACGTGGCACTGGTAGCAATCCTGAGATTACTACCTTTGAGGTCCTATTTTTTAATTTACCTCCTAACTCCCTATATTCCGCTTTTAGGACCTCATCCCGCTTTTTACCAATATCGTTGGTACCTATATGTACCACGACAACTGGCTGTTCACCCTCCCCTTCCAAGATGTTCCGCAGCTGCTCTGAGACATCCTTGACCCTTGCACCAGGGAGGCAACACACCATCCTGGAGTCTCGTTTGCAGCTGCAGAAACGCCTATCTATTCCCCTTACAATTGAATCCCCTATTACTATAGCTCTCCCCCTCTTTTTCCTCCCGTCCTGTGCAGCAGAGCCACCCCTGGTGCCAGGAAGTTGGCTGCTGCTGCCTTCCTCTGATAAGCCATCCCCCCCAACAGTACTCAAAGTGGTGTATCTTTTTGAGAGGGGGATGTCCACAGGGGACCCTTGCACTACCTGCCTGTGCCTAGTACTCTGTCTGTTGGTCACCCATTCCCTTTCTGCCTGTCCAACCTTTGCCTACGGTGTGACCAACTGATCAAACGTGCTATTCACGACCTCCTCAGCCTCGCAAATGGTCCAGTATGAATCCAATCGCAGCTCCAGCGCCGCAATGCGGTCTGCCAGTAGCTGCAGCTGGACACACTTCCTGCACGCATAGTTGTCATACATGTAGTTATTTATCTGTTGTCAAAGGAGTTGTGAAATTAGTACCACAATTTAACTGGATGGATTCTACATAATCAAGAACTCCAGCCATATACGGGGCGGGTGGTGAAGAGAGATTCGAATACACTGTATGGATCATCTGCTGTGTTGTCACCAGGTTTGTTTAGCATATTGGTGGCAATACATTAAATATTCAAAATCTTACTTATGTCAGTAATGTAGTACGATACACTTGCATTGCTCTCAATTCATCACTTCAAATTGATCTCACCACTAGTGACAAATCTGCAACCACAGTACTTCACCCTAATGTCATACAACTCAAAATACTCTTACCAAACACAACCAATGATCGCAAGGACAAAGTGTATAATTATATTGCAGGGTGTTTTTCAAAGGCCAAATGGACATAGCAAGAAAATTTCACAATTTAGTCAGCATTGGGCATCAATGAAATACTTTGTGCATTCTACTAAAATTACTATAATGGCCCATCAGATCACATTCCAGTTTCAACTAAATTGTTAACCTTTGAACCCAAATATCTGAAATCTGGTAGTGAAGTGAATATCTCTTGCTGGCCAAACCTTTTATTTAGTTAATCTAATCTGAAGTGATTAACTTCATATATTGTAATATGCACATGACTAACTCTTGGTCAGCTTTCCACAGTTTACATTAGTTACTTAATCTTCTCTGCTTACTGTTTTAAAAGCTGCGTTGATTCAGACAAATTAAAGTGTTGGTTAAATTTTAATTGTATCGGGAGCGTGGTAACATAGTGGCAGAGCAACAGGATCTACTCATGAAGGGGTTCAAGTTTTACTGTCCTGACTCCCTTTAGAATGTCGAGGTTGTTGGAAAATTGTGCCATGATGCAATTTTGAGCCGGGTACTACAGCCCGACTGAAACTGTCATTATTCTGCACTACTTGGTTTTACCAGCCAATAGTTATAGCGGACAAATCACGTTAGCCCCAATCCGCCCACTATAAGCGGTGGGGATTGTATTTTTTTTCTTAATTAACTACACTGCTTCTGAAAGTGAGAAATGTACTTCCTTACTTACTCTCTCATTCCCCTCCCCCAAGATTACGATTGTTGCACTCCCCAGCCAATTTTCTGAAGGCAGTGATTCTTGCTGGGATACGGTTTCACAGGCACCAGTAAACTTTTGATACCTTGTGCAAGGAGCCATGTGAGGCAATGCATTAAATCTCTCCTCAGGTACTGTTCCCCTCCCCCTTTTCAAATCTGTCATCATCACCCCACTCCTCTTAAAAAAAACACCCATGACCCCTCTTTCCTTGCAAACTACTGCCCCATTGTCAACTTCCCTTTCCTCTCCAAAGTCCTTGAACGCGTTGTCGCCTCCCAAATCCATGCCCATCTTTCCCGCAACTCCGTATTTGAACCTCTCCAATCAGATTTCCTTCCCTGCCACAGCACTGAAACAGCCCTATTTAAAGTCACAAATTACATCCTCTGTGACTGTGATCATGTCCCCCACCCTGGACACAGTCTCAGGCCAAACCAGACTGTTAGCAACCTGTGTCCAATTTGACCCTGAGCTGAGCTTCCAACCCCGTATCCTCTCCATCACAAAAACCACCTGCTTCCAACTCTGCAACATCACCCATCTCCAACCCTGGTTAAATGGTCCACTGGACACTATTAATCTACCCAATCTTAATTAAAATACTGAAGGAAGAGATTTTCTTCTCCCCACTTTCTAAACATTTAAACTTCTAACTTTTGGGAGGCAGCTTTGTGGATCCTGGCATCCAGGTGTAACTATACCCCAAGAAAATCTATTCAAATTAAAAATATGCAAGAAATTGTCAAACAGAATGCACTTACTGGGGTCTCTCAATGACTCAGTGGGCAAATGTGCCATGTGGTTTGGTACTAAGTCACAGATCAAGCTGGTCCCAAGTACGAATATCACCCTGCTCTAAGTTAACAGACCTTCGATGGGGGCAATGGTGAGGCCTATGATTCACATCAGTATTGCTAAGCTATGGGAGGACAGGAAAGTCAGTAAGGGGCCTCACTGCCAATTGCAATCAAATGACTCTGATTGAGATGTGTGGAAAGCAAATGCGTATTTGTAACTTTGAATTTAAGAAAGGATCCTTTCAGTGTGCTTACAAATTCCATTTATTTAGTCCCATAACTCAAGTTCAAAAGCTGACAGAAGTAAAGTCAAAAACAAAAAGATAAAAAAACAACCACATGAGCATACACAAATGTACATATATTGTACTTCAGCCATCTGTTTGTTTTCAGAAAACTCTCCCCTGCACTGTCTTGTAACAAATCATTCAGATTCATAGGGCTAAGGAACAAAGTGTAATAAAGGAAAAAGTTGGATGATATTGCAAACCTCAAGAGCAAAGCTCAAACATTTTATAACAGTCATCTGAACCCCAAAATTTGATTACAGCCTTCAATCTATTCTTGTATCCATCATTTATGATATTTTTATTACTGTGCAACATTTTTATTTCATTTGGAGTCAGTTTATGTGCAAGTGTCAGTGTGTTCAGTGGGCAGCATTCACCAATCCATATTTTGAAAAAGAGAAAAAAAATTGCCACTGTTCAGGAAGTATTATGGCCTATATTCTAAAATTAGTATGCTTGTGCACACTTGCAGTATCAGACTTTATTCATTGACTCAAAGTAAAGCGGTAGCAAATCACATCAGAGGGAGTGAACATACAAATCAAAAGCAAGGAATGCACCTAGAAATTACCACACACTTAAAAAGACTTATAAAAGCAACCGGTATGGAAAGTCCAGTCTGCGGAATCTAATAAAGAAGGCAAACCAATCAAATAGCTCAAAATACATTTGGAAATATTTTCATATGCCATTTTTTCCTTCTCAGTCCACCAATTAAGGTTCTAAATTAGGATTAGTAACATAAAAACATTAAACAAACTCACTTCACAATACCATGACTAAACTCAACAATAAAATTGTCACAATAGCAAAATACTGCAGATGCTGGAAATCCAAAATAACAACAGAAAATGCTGGAAAAACTCAGCAGGCCAGGCAACATCCGTGGAGAGAAATTAGAGTGACATTTGTCATTTGTGTCTGACCACCTTCACCAAGGCCTCCTGCACTCAAAAGCTTGCAGTTGATATTTTTTCTTGAGCTATCCCTGTACCTGCAATTCCCTGGATGACTCAGCGATGTGGAATATTTCCCAGCACGCAACAGCATGATTATCTCACTACGATTGTCAGGGTTCATCTTATCATGTAACAAGATCTCTGAGTAACTGCTTTTCCAAAGCATTTGAAAGCCAGCTGGAGAATAAATTAACAGCTTTATCCATGTAGCAGTTTCACAGCTAAGCTATTGTTTATCTTACAGAGCCTCGCTGAATAAAATTCACAAGTAAAGAGTTAGATGGATATTTTTAACATGTGTATTTATTTTCAGCATTAAGTACATACATAAAAGGAACATAATTATCAAGGCCATTAATTTATAGTTTAATAAAATGGTATGCCTGCACACTTCTGTCCTGTAAGTTCCACACTTTGCTCTACACTTGGCATAGGCTAGTTACATGCAAATTAACTTATCCTAGGAAATTCCTTGGTAGTCATTTGGAATGTACTGAAAAAATTTGAGGAAAAAAAGACACTAGAGCCATAATGCCCAATACCTCTTAACTGACCACTCCACAAAAAAGCCAGTGTCTGGTTTTCAACCAAAATAGCAATAAACTCTCAAGTTAACTCACCTAGTGTTCATAAATCAGACGTTGTAGCCTGAAGAGGACACAGCTTCACTTTAGCAGCAGAAAACATTACATGACATAATGCTCCTCTCATATCACATCATGGGAGATGTGCTAGTAATATATTGCAAACAGTACGACAGCACATGCAAACAATTTAAAAATCCTGGGAACTTCTCAGCTCCAACCTGAATGCGACAACCACCTTCAAAGTCGCAAAGTTCCTTGACCAAATAATTAAACTTTGTCACCTCAAGCTGTATTTACTTAATAGTTGAGCAGGCAGTAGAACAAATGGTGCATTGCACTGTATAATACTCCTATCATTATCAAACAGCATTTCTCCAATTTATTGAGAACAAGTCACGGGAGACGTGCTTGTACATGTTCAATTGAAAGATCACTGGTCATGCTAAAATTTAATTTACGATATTACCATAAATGCTCCGATGTCACAGCAGCTTCCGTGTGGCAAAAAGCAGCTCAACTGTTCAAAAGTTTTTACATTCCTGTAATTCTGCTTTATAATACTTTAAAAAGGCAGATCCAGGGGAAACGCTATTTTCTCAAAGTACAACCCTGCTTTAATCGAAGAAAATATCTGCCTCAGAAGAACTCACATTTTTAAAAATATGTATTTTCTTATCATTGAGACTTGAGCTAGGGCTACCTTGCGCCACTGACTTTATCACAGAATCCTAATGTATCCTGGAACAGCTCTATAGTAGACAGCAGGGGCTGCAACTTTGATCTGCTCGAGCACTGCTCTGGAGCTCCCCATAGTTCAATAGAGCTGGGGATGCAATTGCATTTCTAAATTTTAACCATTGCAGCTGAAATATTCTCAGCATAGAAAGAAATGTAAGTGAGAAATTAGAGCCTCTTAAATTAGATGAGCAAATGGAATTCTCTAACTACATCCTACAAGTCCAATGCCTCAGGCAACCACTCACTTATTTTAATTGAAGGAGGTATATTAGCTTAAGTACTAGCAAAAGTCTTTAAGAAATAAAGCATAAACTTGCATTCATAATACCTTCCATGACCCAAAAGACACCCCAATGCACTTTTTCAGCAATTAAGCACTTTTCATGTGCAGTTACTGTACTAATGTAGGGGAATGCGGCAACCAATTTGTGCATAGCAATAAATGAATGACCATACAATCTGCTTGGTGATCTTGAAATGTCAGCCTAGATTATGTGCTCAAATCTCTGGAGCAGGGCTTGAACCCACCATCAAGAGTGCTCCGTGAACTTGATCTCATCCAAAATTTTGCTTCCCGTATCCTAGCTTGCACCAAGTCCCGTTCACCCATCACCTCTGTGCTGGCTGGCCTACATTGGCTTCCAGTTCGGCAATGCCTCAATTTTAAAATTCTCATCCTTGCTTTCCCTCCCTAAGCCTTTCTACTTCTCTCTCCTCCTTTAAGACACTCCTTAAAACCTACCTCCACCTGTCCTATTATCTCTTTGTGGGTTAGCGTCAAATCTTATTTGATAAAACTCCTGTGAAGCGCCTTGGACGTTTTACTACGTTAAAGGTGCTATATAAATGTAAGCTGCTGTTGCTACCACTGAGCCAAGGATGACATGAAAAAAATTATTTCAGTTGTAGCTTCATGGTTTAGAGACGAAGGGGCAGAATTATAACAGAAAATCCTACGTCAGGAGCTGCCCACCAGGGTGCAATTTCAGGCCTCCCGCCATTAGGTGAGCACCTTTTCTTGTTGCATGGTTAGTAAGCCTCTACTGGGCACAACTAAAAATTTGCCATATTGCAGTATCTTGTCTCCCAAAGCATGGAAGTTTCAAGTCTCTTCGTGTGCCTCCCTCAGGCCTTGAATCTTGCTCCATCTAGCTCTGTGGAAATTTTACCCAATTCCTTAGCTCCATGAGTCATTTTTGTACCACTTCCTTTCTCTTGGTCCGACAGATTATTTTCACACCACCCAAGTGAGTGAGAGTATAACGGCAGAGAGGAGAAGGTCTGACAGTACAGAGACATAGGAGCAGAGATGATGAGGGGAGCGCGATGTGAGACTAGTGTAAAAGTTCAAGGGAAAGAGACAGATACAGGTTGTGGACACAGATGGGGCAGAAGGTTTCAATGCAAAGACAGAGAGATCATGGGGAGACAGAGCACAATACCAGATATTGCAGGATTAAGACAGGCTAAGAGATTAGAGGAGAGACAGATGGGCACAAGAAATTGGAGAGATTGGGCAAAGAGAGAGATGAAACAGACAGGTATTGGAAGGGGAGAAGATAGGGCAGACAAAACAAGGAAAAGACAGATCAGGACAAAGAGATCAAGGGCAGATGGTGATGGGGAACCAGGAGATAGAAAGAGAGTGACACAAAGATTGAGGGGTACACAGGATAGTAAAGCAATGCCACAGAGGGTTAACAATTTAAAATAATTTAATGCTCGTGGAATCAAGTATATTACTTAAGCGTAAAATCAATTCCAATATTCCATCGCTCAACTCATTTACAGTCTGTAAACTTTAGAAAATAAGCTACACAATTGTTTAATCTGAAACTTAAGATTTAAATATTACTGCACCAGCCAGCACCAATGGTTTAATTTGTTCAGTGTTGCTGATGAGAAATGAAAGCTCTATCAACAGTGTGACAAAAACACTATTTTGAATCTAACTCAATTAGCCCCAAAGTGCCATCTATTTCAACAGAAGAGTATTTTTTCTACATGAACCATTCGTGTACGGAGCAACTCTTCAAAACTTGCGCAATTTTGTGTTGTAACATTTTTAAAATTCATTTTTATATATTTCTAAAATGTAATAGGACATAAATGTGTACAACCAGTGAATTTCTCAATTCATATTATTCTGTGAATAAACTAAAATATTTTTTCCCTTTAGTGCGGAAATAATATTGCACTACTCCGGATTAACCCACCAATAGAGAATGCAATTTAAACTGAATGAAAATTTGCTATTGCATAGGAATGCTTCACCATATTTTTAAAAGGAGAATTTTGAGAGGGGGAATGAGTGGGTGAGCCTAGGTGATGCAATGCATAAGCACACTGTCCCCTTCAATTCCAGTAGTTCAATTTGAATCCAGCGCAGGCAAATTGGGCAAAAGTTAACTCTCTGCAAGCTGCGAGGGCTCTACATCAAATAATATGTAGTCTTAACTCAATTAGCAATAGACACAGATCTGCCCAAACATCAGTACAAATTGGCACACTCAAAAAAGTAACTGAGACAGTAATGAAAAAATTCACACTGATCAAATAAGGATAGGGGTTACGGGGATCGGGTGGGATATGTGTCAGTGCAGGCTCGATGGGCCGAAATGGCCTCTATCTGCACTGTGGGGTTTCTGTGATTCTGTGAGTGCAGTCGTAGATTGAGGTAGAGCAGAAAGTTATGTTCAGTTCTCAGTCCTATACTTGACCTAGGAATCCTCCATTCTCCACAACTGACATTCTTGACTTTGATAAGTATAAAACTTCAGAAATTTTGAAAGTTGGCAGCTAAAAGTTTTCTTTCTCCTAAAAACTAGAAGAGTAATTATTGTAATTGCTGCTGGATAATAAATACAAATTTAAGATAAACTTCTCCCCCTATCCTCCACCGCCCCCCCACCACCAAAATGAATAGTATCTTGTAAGAAAGGATTCTGAAATAACCTTTGAGAGTTGACAGGAGCCTGCACGAGTCAAGTTCTTTTAAGTGATCAATAGAGAGAGTTTGGTTTCACTGTGGGTGATAAAAGTGCCTCCCTCCTGCTACTATCTACAAGCTTACAACAGATGATCATTAAAGCCTCTCCAATCTTGAGTCTGTGTAAATGTGTTCTATTAGTCCATGGTCTGTCTGTTTGGCAACTCCAGCCCTGAAGACAAATGGCAACTGCTGCCCTGAGAGGTCTGAAGTCAAGTCAATAGGGAATCCCAACCCTAACTGGAAGAACCGATGCCTGTTCATTATAGATTGCTCCAGGGGAAACATGCGTGCAGCCATTAGGACCATTAAAAAGGGCTAATTATTTTCATATTAGTTTCAAAAGTTACACATAATAGTTACATAATTGAGAGACAAAAAGAAAACTACAAATGTTGAAAGTTAAAAAAAAACTGAAAATAATAAAAGTAAGGAAAACTGCAGATGCTGGAAATCAAAAAAACAGAAAGGCTGGAAACGCTCAGTAGGTCTGTCAGCATCTATGGAAATAACAGACAAATTAATGCTTTAGGTATGGACCCTTTAGCAAAACTTGAATATATTATACAGCATTTCAAACAGGAACAGAACAAGCAGAAGGGGGAAGAAACAAACACACGAGAAGAAATAGACTGACCTGTAAAGTGCTTAAATTGAGAATCGGGCACAGTTAAATGGCAGAAATTATATTGGCATAAGACAACAGGAGGCAAAATGAGAGAAATCAAAGTGGAATAGGCTTCACAGCCTTGATGATGGCTGAGGCAAGAAATGGAAAAATCTATACTGTTGCCGTAAGAGATGCCCTGTTCTATATCTAATTATGATAAAACTGACCGGCAATTTTTCCATTCTCCAACATGGACATCCCTGACTGTGATCATTTCCAGTGTAAGTAAATATACTAAATCATTTGCGTTATGTTAACAGTAATGTGTACAATATCCTTCAGATACAGGAAACTTTGTGTTATCCGGAGGCTAAATGTCCGGCAAGCTCAAGCCACCAGCAAAAATCAAGAGCCGTTTTGTTAGGTTTTTTTTCTTCGAGGTTTTTTTTCTTCTCGTGGCTTTTTTTTCCAACAGTCAGGCTCTGCAAAGTTTCTCTGAAGCTGTTGCTAAGCGACAGAGACGCTTCCAAGGTACGGCCGACTGTTTAGAAGCTGTGTTTGTTGCCAGATACGGAGCTCCGTATGCTTCAACATTAACGCTGGTTTGTCCGGCAGTTTTGAGGGAACGGCAACAGCTCGGTCCCGTCGGTGCCGGATAGCACAAAGTTTCCTGTATTTCTTAATTCCCTAACTTTCCCTCTCCTCTCCTAAAGCAGCAACACTTGCAGGTGTTTGATTCCGTGCGTGTCAACAGCCTAATGTGCTCAAGGAACCATTGCTCGTATATGGGCCCAGACAGTATCTGCAGGCTATTCGACAACGTTTGTGGGGGGGGGGAGAGAGAGGGGGAAGAGGCAGGAAACAGAACCATCACAGCCCCCAATCCTATCCTCAATAGTCACCAACACACTTTCACTTTAAACCAGAGGTAGCGAATAGCAGAGAACTCCATCCACAATTTCTCCCATTGCATTCCCAACTACCAGCAGGGATCAAACCTGTGTATGACAGAAAAGAGATCTGTATTGTTTCATATCATACGAGATTATATATTTTAGGGCTTTGAGAGTCTCTAATATGTCAGCTTTGTGGCATTTTAAAATGGCTTCTGCAAAGTGCAATTTGGAAGTAAATTTCCTGTTGACAATTACTATACATTGGTAGGAAACCACATCGCTGGCTAGTATGCAAATATCCAAAGTAGACGATTCACCTCAGTCCAGTGGACAGCCTAAATAGTATCACAGATGAACAACCATCATCAATGCTGACTAGCTCACATCAGGGAAGTCATCCCTTGTAACAGGGCTGCTTTATTTCACTGGTGTAGCAGTGCATAAGGAATATCTGTCAAGCAGTCCATGTTTTGAAACCTACTCGTCATCAACAGCTTTAACTGTGAAGGACACCATTTAACCTCCTTTGCATCAGTTTAACATCAGAGGGAAAGACAAAGATTTCCTTGCTACGTCTCCATCATGTAAAAGTGTATCAAGGACAAAAGTTGTTTAAAGGACTGCAAACGGCTGTTGCACTTTTGCTTTGTAACAGATTTTGAAATCTAGCTAAAATTGCTGTGTTCGCTCCTACTTCAGTTTGATTTTACTGCTTCATAAACCTGATTTGCAGTTCATCACTGGTGATATAGCTTTTGCAGAAGGTTATTTGTCCAGTCAGAAATATCAGGAATCTATCATGGTGATCCATATTTCCGATGAATACATCAGTGAAATGATTCATTGTTCACCTTGCAGCCCATTATCCCAGGTTACTTGGTGCACAAGGTCACGTGTCGGTTCATAGGGAATGAGGCTTGCCTGTGAACCTTGTGTTGGAGACAAGGTTAAATATCCAGAGTACACTCGAACTGTTACACTGGAATCTTGCTGGCCTGCATGCAGTGTGCTCAAGGAACAAAAATGCAAATTAAAAGTGTTATATTTATTAAAGACAAAGAACTGATAAAATGAAATATTTCAGGAAGACTTCAACTGCGCAGCAAACAGATTTATAGTGATTTACCTTCCTCTTAATATCTGGAGATGAACAATAACAGGAGCAATAAAATTGCCTTTACTTTCAGAGAAGACAAAGAGAAGGCGGGAAAAATTGGGCTGTGTAGCGTGTTTTTTTTTTTAAGTGCTACGTGGCCTCCTAATGCTCGAAAACGGGGTCCGAGATGTGCGCGAACACTTCAGACGGGAAATGCACAGGACGCCATCTTGGTAAAGGGGTAGTGCACACATCTAACAACCACCGGCAGCATGCAGAGCAGGCAGATTATGACATCAGTGTGCCATGCCAATTTGACGCCAGTGCTGCCATTTTCAAATGCCACACTCCAGCCTACGCCTTCTTAACCTCGCACAGTTGAACACGACATTAAACGGAATGAAGGACCCCCCACCAAAGCTATATAAAGGAATCGTTAAGTACTTACAGGTTAGTTGCTAGATTACTTCTTCTGGCTGCTGGTGCAACTGTATGTGTTTTGGAGCTTTGCTATACTTGGTTGAAGTTTGAATACTCTACAGGGAATGGTCTGGCTGGTACTGAAGTACTTTTTGTTCATTTAAAAGCTTGTGCTGAAACAAGTTGCTTCCAAACATGGGTGGACTGGTAGGGCTTCTTCTGGGAACTGAGCATGACTGGGAGAATGAAGAGGGGGCATGCAGACCAGGACAAGCTGCTAGAAGAGGGAGTGGGGTGGGGTAGAAGGGCTCACAGCAGGAGGCCATTTACACAGAGGGTCTTTAGGGAGCAATTCTCGTACCTCAACTTCAGTGAGGACCAATGCTAGAGAAGTCTTCGCTTCACAAAAGCGGTCATAACTGAAATCTGCCAAATGCTGCAGCCACAACTGCAACCTCAAGGTAGGACAAGGACGGCATTGCCTGTGATTGTCAAGGTGACCATGGCTCTTAACTTTTATGCATCTGACTCCTTCCAGGCTGCTGCTGGAGATATAACCAACATCTCGCAGTTTGCAGTACACTGCTACATAAGGGAGGTCACTGAAGCTCACTGTACACAGCTTCATCTCATTCCCCCTTGCCAAAAACAAGCAAGAGAAGCAAGAAGGAGGGTTTGCACGAACGCAGGGTGCCACTGACTGCACACACATTGCCTTGCATGCACCTCATCTCAACTCGGCCATTTTCATGAACCAAAAGGGATTCCACTCCCTCAATATGCAGCTGGTATGCGACCACAGGCAGCGCATCATGCAGGTGAATGCCCGTTATCCTGGCAGTAGTCACAATTCTGTCATTCTGCAGCAGTTCTCTGTGCCACCTATACTTGATAACGGTAAGTCAAAGGCTGGCTACCAGGCGACAAGGGTTATCCACTCATGGCATGGTTCATGGATCTGGTCCAGAACCCATGCACACGTACTCAGCAGGCCTACAACGAGAGCTATGCTGCCACAAGGATATTATAGAGCACACCATCAGAATCCTCAAGCAACATTTCCGCTGCCTGGACCACTCTCAAAGAGCCCTGCAGTATTCAGCTGTGCAGGTATCAAGATTGGTGGTAGTATTCTGCATGCTTCACAATCTCACCATTATGAGGGAACAGCCCTTCCCATCACCTATCAGGCGAGAGAAAGAGGAGGAAGCGAAGGAGGAAGAGGAAGAGGAGGAGGAGGAGCAACAGGAAGTGGAGGAACAGGAAGTGGAAGGGAAGATTATGTAGACAGCCCCTTTCTGTTTAGGCTCTACGTGATCAAATAATTCAAGAGCGATACCAGTAACCTCAACCACACCAACAGTCCCACGATCCTTACCTTTCCTCTATCACTGACCATCACATTGTATGGTTGGAAAGAGGACAAAAATAAAAACTACCAGAAAATGCACATTCCAATCCAATTTTATAAATTCAATCATGACATAATGCATACAAGAAGAAACTAATCACCCATGTACATTCCCTTAGTGCCAGTCTTCAGTGTGCCTTTGCCTCTCCTAGTGGTCCTAGGTGGAGCTGTCGAATGGGTGGTGACCTCTAATTGAGGAGACTGCAGATGGTCTTGGTCGGCGACCTCAAGCATCTCTGGACCTAGAAGGCCCAGCTTCAGTCTGCACCATCTCATCATGGCCTGTGCTTCAGCAGTCTGGGCTGGCTGGCTGGCTGACAGGCAAAAGCAAGGTGGAGTGGCAGGTGTGGGAGCACGAATGCAATCATCCTGAGAGAGGACAGCAGGATCGTACTCCATGGAGCCACTGCCACTCTCCCGGGGCAGCACCTCAGAAATCCTACTGATCTGTTGGAGAACAGATTGATGTACTGTTGTGATGCCTTGAAAGCCCCTTTGAACAGTGGTATCCAGAGCCACAATAGCAGCAGTCTGAGCTTGCAAGGCAGCACTCAGACCTTCGATGGAAGCGGTTTGTGCTGCAATGGAAGCTGTGACATGAGCCATCAGATGCTGCATCATGGTGGTATCCACAGGTCTGCTGACCACCAGTTCCATATTGGAAAGGATGGGTTCCAAGCTCTGCGCAAAACCCTGTGCCAAGTTGGTGCTTGACTCCTCCATGCTCCCCAACACTGAGCGCAGGCTTTCTAGTACTACTATGACTACTTCTTTCGTATGATGGGAAAAAATTACAATGGGATTGATGCGCTATCAATTACTCAAAAGACTGAGGTTAAGCGAGTAACTAACAGGCTTTTATTAACAAGAGAATGAAGGTGTGCCTCGAGTGGTCGACCAGTCCAGAATACAGAGGGACTGTGGAGCAGTCACCTTTATACCTGGACTCGTGGGAGGAGTCAGCCGAGGCATGTACAGACATGTACACAGTGGAATACAAACACACCCACAGGCAGGTATAACAGTGGTTTACCACAGGGATGTCTAGTTTGGCCATCCATTCAATGGCCTCCTGAGATGCTGAGTGGAGAAATGAGGTGCCTCCCACAACAGATCTTAGTGGGCAGGTTGATGTGATGTGTTCCATGATCTGGGAATCATGGCCACAGTCGCATTTTGAGTCATCCCTCATCTTCCACTTGTGGAGCTGGTGGCTGCATCGTCCATGCCCTATGTGGATTCAGTTGAGCACTGTCCACTGGCTTCGAGGGAGGTCAAAGCCTCTACTATTGGGTCAGTGATGAGGTGTTCGTTCTTTATGTTGCATGGGTCCCACAATTCCGAACATCTGGATAGTGGGTTGATACTAACTACATGAATATTGGTTGCTGTTTCCCAGAATGGCTGGTGCGATTTTAAGCGCTTTCGTGGTGGGTTTTTCCAAGTCTTTGCGAATGGGAAGTTCAATGTTGCTCATGATTTTTTACATCTCACGGAGCACGATGGCAGTGCGGTGAATGGCACGCGGGGCAATGTGGGACAACTTCGGGAACCACTCAGTTGGAGTGGACTTAAGCGTCCCCGACACCGCCCTCATGGAGGCATTTAGCTGCACGTTCACTATCTTTGTGTGGCGGCTGCAGGACCATGAGTCACAGCAATATTCTGCAGAAGAGTAGGCTAGGGCCACTGCTGAGGTGCAAAGTGTCCTGGCTGTGCTCCCCTATGACGTTCCAGTGAGTTTCCGGACCAGGTTCACCCTGGTTTTTACTTTTTGGACGGTGTTGGTGAGATGAGGTTGATAGGTGAGTCTCTTGTCCAGGG